>NW_026526688.1:37160386-38504136 GCF_024362965.1 Panthera pardus | reverse complement strand
TGGTGAAAAATGCCACCACTAGCCACCCAGTTTGTTCTTCTGGATCAGCAATCGTGCACCGGTCCTCTGTCTTCAGCTCTCATCCACTCCCCACTTTTCCACTCTCCGTGATCAGGCCCCAGGCAGTACCTCTCTCCCAAGTTTTGTCTCAGATGCAGCTGTTTTCCCTGGCCTCTTACTTCCAAAGGACTGCAGCTTTGACCCATTCCACCCCTCTGTGGGAGGGTCTCACAAAACGGCCTAATGTCAGCTGCATCCAGGAACGCCTGCTGGACCCTGCTGTTGCTGGTGTCCCGAACCTGCGGTCAGGTGCCAGCCTGCTCCCCCAAAAAAATCATGAGACAGTGTAGCCTCAGCGTGTCAGGGACCATGGAAAATAGCAGCATACACCTGGCACCAGGCTTCACTCTCAATGACCTTGCCCCAGCACCAGCGAATGTGGCCGCCTTCCGGGGTCTGCTGGGACCAGGTGGCTTCAACAGTCTCTACCAAATGTCCTTCCAGCTGTGGAACTGCTTTTCCCCATGTGGCCCGAGAACCTCCTGGACCCCACTCTGTTCCTGGGGATTCACCCTTCCCACCAGAGCACCACCAGGTATCGAGCTGCAGAGTTGCAGCCTTTGCGCTCGCCTTGTTTATAGTCTTAATGGGATTTAAGCCCTCTCCTTTCTCCTTTCTCCCTTTTTAGTTTAGTCCCTGTGGCTGTTTCCAATTTTCCACTTTCTCTCTGGCTGCTTTTGGGGAGGGATGCTTTTCCCAAATGCTCCCCCCGCCCAGTCTCTGTCCTCTCTCCACCCGCAAAAGGGGTTCCCTACCTTTCAGGGATTCTTTCTCCCCAAGTTCAGCTCTTCTTGTGTACCTGCTGAATTCTGTGGTTCAGGTTGTGCAGATTGCTGTGTTAACCTTCCAATCTGTTTTCTAGGTGTGTAGTGTTGGTCTGGCTGTATTTCATGGACACGAGACACATAAAAAGCTTCCGTGCTGTTCTGCCATCTTGGCTTCTCCCTGATGGGTCTTATTTTTTATCCATTATGACACCCTATGTTTTTTGATTAGAGTGTTTAGTCCTTTTACATCCAGAGCAATTATTATTACATATGTATTTAGTGTCATTTTATTACTTGTTTTCTCATACTTTCTGGAGGTTTTCTCTGTTCCTTTCTAGTCTTTGTCAATTTTGGTCTTTCCCACTTAGTGAGTCCCCTTTAATATTTCTTACAGTGATGGTTTAGTGATCACAAATTTTTTACCTTTTACTTGTCTTGGAAACTCTTTATGTTCTGGACGATAGCCCCGCTGGATAGAGTATTCTTGGCTGCAGATTTCTGCTATTTATCTCATTGAATAGATCATGCCACTCCCTTCTGACTTGTCATGTTTCTGTGGAGACATCTACATCTAGCCTTATGGGTCTTCCTTTATAAGTTAGGGACTTCTTTTGTCTTGATTTTAAGGGTGTTTTTAAATCAGTATATTTTACAAATATAATTACAGTATGTCTTGGTGTTGACCTGTTTCTTTTTCTCATTTTCCCTTTGATGGGATTTCTCTGTCCCTCCTGGATGTGAAAGTCTGTTTACTTCCCCAGATTAGCAAAGTTTTCAGCTATTATTCCTCAAAAACAACTGTCCCCTTTTCTCTCTCTCTTCATTCTCTGAGACTTCTATGATACAAATGTTATTACATTTGAAGGAATCACTAAATATCTTAAGTCTCTTCTCATGAAGCATAATTCTTCTTTCACTATTTTTTTCAGTTGCATTAATTTCCATTAATCTATATGCTATATCACTTATTCTTTCTTCTCCTTCCATCCTTGTAGTCATTACTCTCAGTTATTGCATTTTTAAAACTTTCGTTCTGATGGTTTTTAAAGTTTTTTATCTCAGCAATAAGGGTCTCCCTGATGTCTTCCATGCTGTTCCAAACCCAGCGAGGATCCTTATGATTGTTGTTTTCACTCTCCATCAGTCACATTACTTATATCTCTTTCAATGAGATCTCTGATTGTGACATTTACTTGTTCTTTATTTTGGAATGAAATCCTCTGTCTTAGCATTTGCCTAGGTCTCTGTCTTCATCCGTGTGTTGGAAAAGTCTGTTATGTTTCCTGTTTCTGAGAGTAATGGCTTTATGAAGAAGAGGTCATACCAGGACCTGGAGTTTCAGGGAGAGTCTCTGGTGTGTGTTGTGTGTACTCTGATGCTGTGTTTGCAGGCTGTATCCCTCAGGTCAGTCATGTGCAGACTTTCTCCTTTCTTGTAGTGGGAAGTGTTTAGACCTTGGCCAGAATGTGGCAGGTTTTAACTTGGTTTGCTCTAGTCTGCTTGTTAAATGAGACCTGATTCAACTTCCATTAGAACCAAAGCTTCGCATAACTCTATGGTCAGTAGTCATGGTGCATGCAGAAGTTTCTGCTGGTCTTCTGGGGAAGGGGCCTGCTGTATTGGTCGTTAGGTACATTTGCCTAAAAAATGAGCTACCAGCATATGGCAGAGGGGTGGGTGGACTAAGCATAAACAGGTTAGTCACCTAGTGTTGGCACTGTGTTGTTTATTGAAGTTGGTTCATGCTGAAGGGTGGGACAGAGAAATGGCACCAGCCAGTTCCTATGTCCCAGTAGAGGGAACTCTGTGCTTGCTGCTCTCAAAAGAGCACTCCCAAAAGTTAGAATAATTTCCATTTGTGCATCACAGGAAGTTTTCAGATTTCTGTTTTCACACTGTCTCTGGGTTGCTTCCTTTCCTGGAGCAGGGCAGTGCACTTTGGGCTCTATCCCAACAAACCCTCTGACTTTTAAAACTCCAAACTTTAGGAACCTCATGTGGGAAGGACATTCACTGGTTTTCTGGAGGAGAGTCTTGCCATGCTGGGACTGATGCAGATTTGACTGAGAATAGCAGGTGTGCCAGAGTGTACATGCATGGGATTTGGAACAAAACAGGCTTAACAGTCAGTGTCTGATTTGGCCACCCTCAGCAGGTGTCTGTACCTATGCTGAGGGGCTGGGGAGGAAAACGTTGCCCACTAGCTCTTTTGTCCCCTGAAAGGCATCTCTTGGCATGTAATCTCTCACCCATGTACTCCAGTAGATGTGAACAGTCTTTCCCTGTGCACTTTAGGCCATCCTCAGATCACACAGTCTTCCCTGGGCCTGCTTGCCAGCCTTTCCTCCAGGAGTAAGGCAGTACCCTCAGGGCTTTATTCTAGCCAAGCCTGTGGACCTCTAAAACTCCAGTCTTTAAGTGGTTGCAAAAACTTCTGAAAATCAGCCCCTCTCATTTTCCCAGCTAATTGCTTTGGGAAAGTGTTTTCTTTATGCTCCACTCTATCTCACCTTTCTCCATGACCAGGTCTCCCTTCCCTCCACAGCAACCATGATACATTTCTGTCCCAAACCACATCTCCACACTTCCTACCTTCCTCAATGTGGCCTCTTCTCTTCCTCTATTGTGCATTTTGTTCTTTCAGCCTTCAGATTGATTTCTTGGTATCCAGGATAATATGATAGTTATCTAGCTATGTTTGATTGAAGGATGAGGCAAGCTTAGAGTCCTCCTACTATGCAGTCATCTTACCTCCCCTGCTCTATTCCCATATTGAATGTATATGTTGAGTTATCCTCTCATTTCAGGGATAATTCTGCTTAGTTATGATGTATAGTCATTTTAATATGTTATTTTATTCAGTTTGCTAATATTTTGTTGAGAATTGCTGCATCTCTATATCAGGTTTATTGATTTATGGATTTGTTTTCTTATATCTGGCATTGGAATCAGGATAATTCTAGTCTCATAAAATGAGTTTAGAAGTTTTCCCCCCACTTCAATAATTTGGAGAAGTTTGAGGATTATTGCTAGTTCTTTTTTCTTGTTAAAGGTTATTATATTTATTTTTGAGAGACAGAAAGTGGGGGAAGGGCAGAGAGAAAGGGGGACAAAGAGTCCCAAACAGGCTCCAAACAGCACAGAGGCCCATGCAGGGCTCAAAGTGTGAATGAGATCCTGACTCAGGCCAAAATCAAGAGTCAGATGCTTAACTGAGCCATCCAGGTGCCCCTGCTAATTCTTATTCAAATGTTTGGTAGAATTTTTCATTAAAGCCATGTGCTCTTAGAATTTTCTGTGTTGTGAAATTTTTGATTACTGACTCAATCTTTTCACTCATTATTGGTCTGTTCAGATTTTGTATTTTTTCTCAGTCTTGGAAATGTTTCTAAGAAGGAATCCGTTTTTTCCTAAGTTATCTAATTTCTTGGCTTTAACTGTTCATAGTAGTCTCTTATGATTCCATGAATTTCAGTGTTATCAGTTTTAATGTCTCCTTTTCATTTCTAATTTTATTGACTAGAGTCTTGTCTTGTTTCCCCCTAATTAACCAAGCTAAATGTTTGTCAATTAAAAAAAAAAAAACAACTCTTGGTTTTGTTGACTTTTTCTGGCCTCTATTTCAATTATTTCTGCTCTGATTATTTTCTTCATCTTGAGAATATTGGCCTTAATTTGTTCTTCTTTTCTAGTTCCTTGAGGTATAAAGTTAAATTGTTTATTTGAGATCTTTCTGATTTCTTAATATATGGATGTGTTGCTATAAACTTTCCTCTCAGAACTACTTTTATTCCCACTTTTGTTTTTACATAACTTTTATTTCCTTTTCAATTTCTTCTTTGACCCATTGATTCTTCAGAAGTGTATTGTTTAGTTTCCACATATTTGTTGGTTTTCCAGCTTTTCTCTTTTTGATTTGTACATCAGGCCATTGTAGTCAGAAAGATAGTTGGTATGATTTCAATCTTAAATTTATTAAGATATGCCTTGTGTCCTATTACATGACTTATCTTGGAGGATAATCTGTTTGCAAATGGCAATGTACATTCTGTTGTTGGATAGAATGTTTTATATATGTCTAAGTATATGTAGTCTAACATATAGTTCAATTGCAATGTATCTTTATTGATTCAGCTCAGAATCCATTTAACCCTTTACTTGCTTAGAGATGCAATTCCTTCCTGGCTCTGGAATATAATGGAGGAAACAGCAGGAAGAGTTTCAAAGTCTAAATCCATCACTAGCTTGTCTGTGACTTGTAGATTCCTGAATAAAAGTTCCTTTTTTGAATTTGCAAAATGGAGTTGAACCTAATTGTGTATACAATTCCTTCCTCTCTTCTTCATGTTTTCCATATTTGTATTAATACAACAAAGGTAAAAATATGCTGAGGAATTAAGAAAATTTATTGTTAAGCTATCCCTAGAGTAGGGCAATCTGCAAAGGCAAATCCATTTTATTGTTAAGGGACTGGAGTCAGGCAAAAAATTGCTTTATGACTGGTCCCTTTCAAAACCACGATTCTTTCCATTTTCCTCCATTAAACTAACTCTCATCCACTAGTTACCAAATGCATATGCCCATTTCTCCCTCAGTCTGTTGGTAGTAGCATGTGAATGAGAACAGGGACTGGAGGCTGCACTGGTTGTTCACGCCATGCTTAAAGGCATGGGAAGAGGGGCTGGAAATGTATCTGAAATCACTTTCTAAGACCACATGCCGCAATGACAGCCACTTACACTGGATCTATTTATTTTATTTTATTTTTTAAAATATTTATTCATTTTTGAGAGATAGGCATAGCATGAGTGGGTAAGGGGCAGATAGAGAGGGAGACACAGAATCTGAGGCAGACTCTAGGCTCTGAGCTGTCAGCACAGAGCCCAATGCAGGGCTCAAACTCATGAACTGTGAGATTATGACCTGAGCCGAAGTTGGGTGCCCAACTGACTAAGCCACCCAAGCACCCTATATGCTGGTTCCTTTTTAGTGGATTTCATCTTTTCATTTCCTCTGTTCTCAGTGAAACATTGTGTTAGGACAACCTACTTATGGTTTACAAGCCAACTCTATGACTTTGGAACTAATTATCCTGTTTGAATTACCTTTGTTTTTATTCCACTGCCTTTTTCCTCCCTGCCCAAAACTAAATGTGGCCCCTTTCCTGGCAAGATGTTCTTCATTCACATTCTCCTCTCACCTCCCCCACCTCACAGGGCCCCATTGCAAGGTGGTGATACATTACAAACCCCAGAGTTCTTGCATGATTTTTTTGTCCTTATCTCACACATCAAAAAAGTCTTTACCTCTTTCATCTCTGTCACATTCCTCTTTGTTATACCCTACTTACCACCTAATACCAGGTCCTTATTTCTTCTCTGTCAGCTCATAAAAGGCCGGGGCTTCTTGGAAGTTTCTTTAGTCCCATTTATATAAGAAGACATTTTTTTCTTTTCTTTTTTAAAGCTTATTTGTTTTTGAGAGAGAGAGAGCGAGAGTGGGGTGAGGGGTAGAGAGAGAGGGATACACAGAATCTGAGACAGGCTCTAGGCTCTAAGCTGTCAGCACAGAGCCCCACGTGGGGCTCAAACTCACAACCTGTGAGATCATGACCTGAGCTGAAGTCAGTCGCTTAACAGAGCCACCCAGCCTCCCCTGAAGACCTTTCTTCTATGCCTGCTCTCTCCCTTCCTAGAATGTAACCATGATGAGTAGAGATGTGTTAGCCATCTTGCATCTTTTTTTCCCCAGTTTTGTTGAGGCATAATTGACATAATATTGTGTAAGTTTAAGTCATACAATGTAATGGTTTCATAAACATATATATTGTGAAATGTTTTAACAATAAGATTAGATAACACATCCTTTGCCTCACATAATCACCATTTTGTTGTTGGTATTGTTATGTTGCTGTTATGGTGAGAATATTATCTCTACTCATAGCAACTTAAAATACAATACACATTCTTAAAGGTCACCATGTTGTACAATCCTCAGAATATAACTGAGATTTCATCCTTTAAAAAAATTTTTTTAATATTCATTTATTTTTGAAAGAGAGAGAGAGGGTATTTTTTTTTTTACCATTGTTCTTCTTTCCCAAGATTGATTTGGCTACTCAAGGTCTTTTATGGTTCCATACACTTTTTAGGATTGCTCCATTTTTGTGTAAAATGTCACTGAAATTTTGATAGTGATTGCATTGCCTCTATGGATAACCTTGAACAGTGTGAATATTTTAACACTTAATATTCATTTATTTTTGAAAGAGAGAGAGAGAGTATTTTTTTACCTCTGTTCTTTCCCAAGATTGATTCGGCTACTCAAGGTCTTTTGTGGTTCCATACACTTTTTAGGATTGTTCCATTTTTGTATAAAATGTCACTAAAATTTTGATAGTGATTGCATTGCCTCTATGGATAACCTTGAGCAGTATGAATATTTTAACAATGTTAATACTTGTGATCCATAACGTGGTTTATCTTTTTTTTAATTTGTGTCTTCTTTATTTTTTCATGTGTGTCTTTAATTATTTCATCACTGTCTTATAGTTTTTGAGTGTATAGATCTTTCACTCTTGTGGCTAAATTTATTCCTAAGTGTTTTATTGTTTTCATGCTATTGTGAATTTCTTTTTCAGATATTCTGTTGTTAGTGTTTAAAAATGCAATTGGGGGTGCCTGAATGAAAGGAAAGCATCGGAGGAAAGCAAGAGCCTAAGGTAGTGACAACTTCTCATTGGCTGAATTGTGGTATCATTGGCTGATCTTGTTGAAGGAAAAGGAAAAATTCTTACTGTTGGAGTAAAGTAAGCTTCTTATTGCAAATCCAAGATACACATCTTGTTGGGGTCTGCAATTGATGAAAAGTGGTAGGGCGTATGAGCTCCCATTCTGGCCTCCCAACTCTATTTTATTTTTTTATTTTATTTTTTTTATTTTTTTTCTTATCCTATCAGTCTTTTATTCTTTTTTTTTTTTTTTTGAAAATTTTAACTGTTTAATTTAATTTAATTTTTTTTAATTTTATTTTATTTTTATTTTTTAATATATGAAATTTACTGTCAAATTGGTTTCCATACAACACCCAGTGCTCATCCCAAAAGGTGCCCTCCTCAATACCCATCACCCACCCTGCCCTCCCTCCCACCCCCCATCAACCTTCAGTTTGTTCTCAGTTTTTAACAGTCTCTTATGCTTTGGCTCTCTCCCACTCTAACCTCTTTTTTTTTGTTTTCCTTCCCCTCCCCCATGGGTTTCTGTTACGTTTCTCAGGATCCACATAAGAGTGAAACCATATGGTATCTGTCTTTCTCTGTATGGCTTATTTCACTTAGCATCACACTCTCCAGTTCCATCCATGTTGCTACAAAAGGCCATATTTCATTTTTTCTCATTGCCACGTAGTATTCCATTGTGTATATAAACCACAATTTCTTTATCCATTCATCAGTTGATGGACATTTAGGCTCTTTCCATAATTTGGCTATTGTTGAGAGTGCTGCTATAAACATTGGGGTACAAGTGCCCCTATGCATCAGTACTCCTGTATCCCATGGATAAATTCTTAGCAGTGCTATTGCTGGGTCATAGGGTAGGTCTATTTTTAATTTTCTGAGGAACCTCCACACTGCTTTCCAGAGCGGCTGCACCAATTTGCATTCCCACCAACAGTGCAAGAGGGTTCCTGTTTCTCCACATCCTCTCCAGCATCTATAGTCTCCTGATTTCTTCATTTTGGCCACTCTCCCAACTCTATTTTAAATGAAGTTTCTTTCATTCATTTTCACAAACCAATATGGAAGATTTCCTAGCACAAGTCACTATATTCACCCACGAAAAACATAGGCCATCCTTAAAATACTTTTCTTATTAATTTTGAAAAGTTTCTGATTATATTTCTTTAAAATGTTATCTAACTATAAATCCTGATATTTTTAAGAGTGAAATTTTCTTTAATATAATGTGCAAACAATTGAGGAAATATGGTAATTGATAGTTGATTAATTCGGTGATAAATACATAAACACTTATTAGTTTATTTTCTCTAATATATGTTTAATATTTTTTATAACAAAAAGTTTCAGTACATGAAATAATACTGAAGACTATTTTTACTCCTTACTCTAAATGGTAAAAAATTGATCACCATGTTTGGGCACAAGCTTTCTCTCTAAGGAAATATTAAATGTATTTTTCAGCTTTTGTTCTACTTCTTCTTCATTCAGGACCTTAAACTCTACCAAATCCATATTGTCCTTATAATTGAATTTTCTATAGGTAAGGGTGCAGCCCACTAAACAGTGAACCCCTTCAGATGTCTGCAAGGAACAGAATGACTTGCTTGTAAACACAGATGTTGGAGATGTCTGAAGGTATGTATTCACAGACTCAAAATCTTCAATTGTTCGAGGTTCAAGAGTAAAGGAGTATATTTTTCGGTATTTATTTTTTTCCAGGAGATCAGAATTAAGAAATTCTTCATTTACAATGTACTGCTGTCTTCTGATTTGGTCCAGGTACCAGATTCCTCTCTCTTCTGTCAAGCGGAAGATGCAAGGCACTTGAAGCTGATCCTTTCCAGAAATTAACTCCAGAGGCTGCCACATCTGGTAAGAACGTCCAAATCCAGCATCCACTATGTAATTCTTACCCTCAGTAGTCACCTTCAGCAGGAGATGAATCATAGCATTACTATATTTGTTGGCTGCAGTACTGTACACGTAACCCCCCAACATTGTGGTCTCATAACCAATTGTGGTCAGAACCCAGTACAGAAGATGATTGACCTGGAGACACCATCCACCACGGTTTCTCCACACAACTTGCTCAAAAATGGCCTTCAAGCCCAATTCCATGGTTTCCCCACAATGGATGTTAAGGTTCTCAAAGGGAATGGCTCGGATCTGGTGCTGAAGAATGTCAGTTAATGTTTCCAAGTCCAATTTGTTCCTAAAATTCTTATAACCAATTCTTTCAAAATATGCTTCAATGTCCATGATCCCCTAAAAGAAAGACAACAAAATAGAAACAAATATATTTCTTTTACATTTGAATTTCTTTTATTAGCTTAATTATATTTTTAATATGTAAATGCAATCAGTGGTTATAAAGATCCATAATCATAAGTCTTTTGTTTAGTGCTTTTATTGTATAAAATACTTTGATGCATACAAATTCACCTAGTAGACTTAGTAACCCTGTAGGAAAACTATCATTTCATTCACACTTTGAACATGAAAAATTGGAAATTCAGAATAAGTGAGGAGCAAAATTATAAACAGCTTACATGTGGTTTTCTTCATGATGAACAAAGCAAGGTTTGAATCAGTATCAAAACAGGATTTACAAGTAATTCCTCATATAAACAGAAGAATTATTAAAGAAGTCCATTTTGTTCATGGTGCCTGACCCACTCACTTTCCCCTTTAGATAAAACCATAGTCAAAGTTTCCCACTCAAAGATTTACATTCATTTGTGCACTGATTTATTAACTCATTCAATATAGTTTCTGAATACCTACTATGTATTTGCTACTGATCTGCTGCTTGCTTGCCCACAGAAATCTTACATTTTAGTAGGGATTGGGCTGACATAAATAGTAAATTAAATAAACCAATAAAATATTCAATTTCTTAGATTATGATAAGTGCTTTGTGGAAAACTAAAGCAAAGAAAGAATATACATTGTTCACTGAGAGAACTTTAATTTCAAATAAAGTCATCAAAGAAAGTTTCATTGTGATCTTAAGGATGTGAGAGAATGAACCATGTCCACATTGTGTGGACCACTTAGGCAGAAGAAACAGCAAAAAAAGTACACTTGCCTAGAATGTTCAGAGAACATGTAGAAAGCTACAGTGATTGAAGCAGAGAGGAAATGTGGATTGAAATGAGATCAGACAAGTGACATAGGTCTATAAACCATATCAGCCTTTTGGCTTTTAGTCTGAAGTGCAAAATCACTCTGAGAAGGACAGTAGGGGAAGATTTCAGTTCAGCAAAGTATACCATAATCATTTTGATATTTCTGGCTATTTTATGAAGAATAAGTTGTACACATTCAGCTGAACATTTAACCTAAGAAAGACCAATTTAAAGTACAAAGGCTCTAGGACCAGTGCTTTGCTCATGGATGGCATGTTATCCAAGTTGGGTCGGTGAGACTCTACTGAAGGAATTTTTCTGAAACCTAAGCAGATATATTCTCCTGCAGGGCTAAACACTGGTAGGATTTCTCAAAGCTACAAGGAGAACTTGCTGAAAAATAATATCAACAAAGAATTTATGGAGTTGAGAAAAGAAAAGCAGGAGAAAAGACAAGAAAGACATGAATAAAATCTTAAATTATCTCTTGACTTTCCGCTAAGGTGAGCTAAAAAAAAAAGCCCTTATTTTGTTAAATCTCATGTAGAAAAGTTTTCTGTCCCCTGCTAGTGAAGAGCCCTAATCCCATGTAAGACACTACTTATAACAGTGGTGCATTACCATTGTTAATATAACATGGCCTGAAGTGACATGAAACAAAAGGCCCTGTCCCTAAGCTAGTGGTGATAAGCTATATGTTTCTATTGTCCTTATTGTCATTTCTTTTGTATTTTTTCTCTTTCTTCATCAACTCTTCTTTCCATTTTGCTATTGTTTCAAATTTCTGCATTCTTGGTGTCTGCAACTTTATTTTCTCCAAATAATTTCATCTCTTCTCATCTTAATTTGTATTGGTATCTTTTATCAACATGTACAAAAGCTCTAAAACTATCACTCAGAAACAGAGAACAACTGTAATTTAGCCAGACCATCCCAAACCTTTCCTTATTTCTATATCCAGAAGCAGTGTTAAGGACAGGTGATGTGGAACAAAAGATATATGGTTTAGATATGCTTTATCTTAGAAATTAGTCAATAGTTTTAAACTACTGAGACTCAAATTGCAATAGTTTTATACAGATATCAAGGCAAACCCTTTTTGCAATGTGGCACAACCTGAGATGTCATGGTACAAAGGCTTTAAGTTTAATAGTCATAAGTTTAGTATTTCTCTTTTCTCTCCTCATATCATTTCTTTCAGATTCTTTTATTTCTCTTGTTTTTGACTCATCCAGCACTCCCTTTCTCTGTTCTTGGTATCTGAAATATTGTTTTATTTAAATCTATTAGATCCATTACATTTCTTGTCATCTCAAAAACATCTTTTCCCAACAAGCTGTAATACTCTACCATGTAGGCACAGAGGAACAACTGGTATTTAGCCAGACCACCTCATACCCTCTCTGGCACCTAACCAATAATCTAAATGTATATATAAGGAACAGAGGTGAAGGTTAATTGAAAGGGAATCAAGTAGTTTATAGATTGGCCATTTGATTCTTGGTCCGACCATTATTACTTCTACTAGGAAATTATTTTATATAATTTTTGAATTGTCATAGTTTGTTTTCAAGTGTTTTGTTTTCCTTTTTCCCCTCTTTCTCTCTATACTCTTTTTAAGATATAATTTTTTTTTTGAGAGAGAGAGGATGAAAGAGGCAGAGAGAGAAAGTCCCAAAAGGGGCAGAGAGAAAGAGAGTGAGAGAAAGAAGCAGGGTTCATACAAAGTGGGGCTTATGTTTTACCTGAAGCATGGGTTGCATTCTACCTGAAATGGGGCTTGTGTTCACCTCAAGCAGGGCTTGAACTCGAACTCATCAACTGTGAGATCATGACCAGAGCCGAAGTCTGATGCTTAATGACTGAGCCACTCAGGCGCCCTTAAGATATAATTTTAAATTAGAATTTAGTAACTGTATGTCCATTAAAAAAATTCAGTTTCTATTAGGAGTCTCAATGCAAACATGTTGTAACTAAAAAAATACTTGAGTATTTTGTGACTAAACATAAGAAATTGTGTGTAACTAAAGTGATTCAAAGCAAAATGCTGGGAAAGCATTTCACTGGGAAATAGTGAATATTTCTACTGGGAAAGTAAAAAGTAGTTGGAAAGGAAATATTGCATTGGAAATGCTATTAGCTTTATAAGTTGATTTGTAGCATCTCTGTGAAGTGATATACCCTTTGCTTCCAGCTTAAAGATAAATGTAAAACTCAAAGAAGACAAAATGAACATACTTATAGAGTGCTGAGAAGTTTCATAAAGGTACTTAATATCTTAGGCAAATTAGAAGGAGAATGATTTTTAGTTTCCATTCAGAATACTTAGAAATTTCTTATTTCTGGCCTTAACTCTAGAAATAATAGATAAGATAGTAAAATATATATTGTGATTTCCCTTGCAAACAAAAAAGTAGTTAGGTGGACAGTGAATTGTTTTTTAAAAATCCCTAAAAATGCAAAACAGAAAAGAAAGGACTAAAAAGTGAATATCTGAATTATGTAGGAGACACTGTAGAAAGTATAGCCACAGGAAATGACAGCAGCACTGATGGAATTCTAGTCATGGACTTTGTGGAAGCCAGAGGAGGCTCAGAAGCAACAAGATGATTAATTGTCATGGGATCAGCAAGGAAGAGTAAAACATGTTTCATGCCCCTGATTACCACAAGATTTACCAAACACAGAAATACCAGTATGTAATGGTAGTACCTGGTCTTCCTTTAGGTGTAAAGTATATTTGGGGATATTGGCACAGAAAAATAAGGTAATATTTTTAATGTATGGTGTCACCAGAAAAGAACTGCTTATATACAGAAGATTGGCCACCCACCTATCTTCTGTCATAATTGATTTCCACTGAAAAGATTGAAGAGTCAAGTCCCACCCCAACCAGACATCTCCCCAGTCATATTAAAGAAACAAAGAGGGAGGGGAGCCTGGATGGATCAGTTGGTTAAATGTCTGACTCTTGATTTCAGCTCAAGTCATGATCTCATGGTTCATGTGTTTGAGACCTGCATTGGGCTACACACTGACAGTGTAGAGCCTGCTTGAGATTCTCTCTCCCTCTCTCTCTCTCTTTCTCTCTGCCTTTCCCACACACACACTCCATCTCTAAATAAATAAATAAACTTAAAAAAAAAAAAGAAACCAAGGGGGAGCCAGAGCCTCACATACATGAATATAATAAAAAAGTAGAATGCAAATATACTGAGATTGGGATAAGAAGAAAAAGACATACTATGTAAAAAACAAAGAAAGACCACCAACTCAAGAAAAATATAAACTGAACAATGGAAATAATTTTTTCACAGGTACTTGGAATAATACAACATTTAAAATGGACTTATAAAATAAAGCCAAAAAATGAGGTGCTAAAATAATACAGTATTATGGAACAAAAGATTTCAGGCCTTAGGAAACTAATGAAGAAAAAAAAACAAAGCTAATGCATAATCAATTATAAACAGAAAGGAACAATATAGATACAGGATGATTTCAAATTTCTTAAGTAGAAGAAAACCTTGATACTCAGATTACTACGAGTTAATAAAAAGATAAAGCCATTAAACAGGGAAAAGCTAGTAGAAAAAGTAGTCAAGGATGATTCAATGTAAAGATAATTGGAGTTTCTGAAGAAAACTCAGAAATCATAATAGAAAGAGTGGGGCGCCTGGGTGGCTCAGTCTGTTAAGTTACCGACCCTTAATTTTGGCTCAGGTCATGATCTCCCAGTGCTGTAAGCACAGAGCCTGTTTGAGATTCTGTCTCTCTCCCTCTCTCTTTGCCCCTCCGCTGCTTGTGCTCTCTCTCTCTCTGTCTCAAAAGTAAACTTTTAACAAATATAGAAAGAGATGACATATTCCTGAAATGAAGCAAAAAAAATAGATTTACAACACAAGAAAAACAAGATTTGGGAAAAGTCTGATTTAACGTATTCAGCACTGGAATATATTCTGATTAAATTGTTGAATATTCAAAATTTAACTATTCAAGCATCAGGCAGAGAAAGCAAACAATTTATAAGGCAGAAAAATAAGACTGGCATCAGAATACTTCACAGAAGTATCCAAATGTGAAGTAATTGAATTATGCTTACAAAGTACTGAATGGAAATGTGACCCTCAGATGATTATGTTAGTTTTTAATTTAATCATTAAGGCAACATAAAGACAATCTCAAACATGAAAAAAAAAACTTGAGAAATAAAACAATGATAAGCTACCTTGACAAAATATTACCTCTACAGTGGTTAGTGAAGATGTAAATCAAAATGAGAAAAAAAGTAAGGAAGAGAGAGGCCAAAATAAAGGAGTGCTGCACAGAATTGACTCCCTTTACTATAGAATAAAGAGTAGAAAATTTATGAGAATTATAGCTGAAGTAATTTAAAAACATTAAAAAATGTGACTCAATGAAACCCTTTAAACCTATTGGCCTCCAACACAGGTACAAAGGGATGAAGAACAGAGCATGCTTAGTGTATGTACCTAGACAGGCACATGGGATTTGTGAGGATTCAGAACTAAGGACAGTGTGGGGAGACTACTGCCTGTAAGCCACTCAAATCACCTCAGATCTCTTTTACCATTTTGCTGTGCTTGGCCTAGCTTTTGTGTTTTTTTTTTAAATTTATTTAAATTCAAGTTAGTAGTATTGGTTTCAGGAGCAGAACCCAAGGATTCATCACTCATGTATAACACCCAGCTGCTCATCCCACCAAGTGCCCTCCTTAATGCCCGTCACCCATTTAGTCCATCCCCCACACCCATCTCCCATCCAATAACCCTGTTTGTATTTAAGAGTCTGTTACGGTTTGCCTCCCTTTCTGTTTTTATCTTATTTTTCCTTCTCTTCCCCTATGTTTTCTGTTATGTTTCTTAAATTCCACATGAGTGAAGTCATATATTTTTCTTTATCTGACTGACTTATTTTGCTTAGCGTAATACACTCTAGTTCAATCCATGTTGTTGCAAATGGCAAGATTTTCATTCTTTGTGATCACCAAGTAGTATTCCATTGTATATATACACCACATGTTTTTAATCCATTCATCAGTCGATGAACATTTGGGCTATTGTTGATAGCACTGCTATAAACGGAGTACCTGTGCCCCTTCAAATCATCATTTTTGTCTCCTTTGGATAGATACCTAGTAGTGCAATTGCTGGGTCATAGGGTAATTCTATTTTTAATTTTTTGAAGAACCTCCATACTATTTTCCATGGTGGCTGCACCAGTTTACATTACCACCAACAGTGCAAAAAGGTTTCCCTTTCTCCACATACTTGCCAACATCTGTTGTTTCCTGAATTTTAAATTTTAGCTATTCTGACAGGTATGAGGTGGTATAACTTTTGCATTCTTATGCATAAGGACCTGCACCCTAGACCTTCTTTGGAGAATTCCTTGAGGGCTTCTAGATCTGCTTTGCCTCTCTCTCTCTGGAAAGCTGAAAATGACAGGCTGCTAGGGCTGCCCTCGGTCAGTGACTTGTGGGAGGTTTTGAAAACCCATGTGCTTGCCTTGTGTCTGGACAAACTTATAGTTCTCATTGAAGCTGAAACTTGGTTTCTCTCAGAAAAACTTCCTTAATATGTCAAATGCACATGGGTCCTTGTCTCAGTGTCTGATTATGGGAAACTGACTTAGTCGCATTGATGGTTATTTTGGAGAGCTGTATGAAGGAAGGTAAGATATACAGAATGAGGCCAACACTAAAGGGCCTTGAATATCAGATAAAAGACACTTGTTTTTTTCTGTAGATAAAATGGATGTTTTTTTTTGAATGATCAATATTAAGTGGTTGAATGGACTGCTGTGATTTATCCTTAAGTGACTTATCCTTAAGTGACATGTTACTTCAATTACAATTTACCATTTTGAATGTACACCTGGAGAGAAGGTTGGTATGTAGAATTTGCTGTCTAGTTTCCAGTCTCTAGAATCTCTTATTTTACATGTGCATCAGTGGTTTTAATTTTTTTTTTGTTAAGGAAACCCTTATTGTCTCCTAAAAGGAAGTTACAAGCAAGAGCCTTAAAAAAAAATTAAATAAATTTATCCAGGGAGAGACCTCATGGGGTGGTTCCCTACCACTCAAGACAATGAGTAGCACAAATAAATTATTGATTCAGATGGAATCGTTTGTAACTACTGTCTAAAGTGAGATGAACCAAAGGGACCCACACCAAGACACATTGTAACTAACATTGTCAACAGTTGAATTTAAAGAGAAAATCTTAAAAGCAGGAAGAGAAAAAAAAGCTAGTTATGTACAAGGGAACCTCAATAAGACTAGCAGATTTTTCAGTAGAAACTTTGTAGGCCAGAGAGAATGGCCCAATATATTCAAATGTCTGGTAGAGTTATGACTTAGAATTGAAGGAGAAATAAGAATGTACTCAGACAAGTAAAAGTTAAAGGAGTTCATCAATACCCAACAAGCTTTGCAAGCAATGTTAAGAAAACTTCCTTAAGCAAAAAAGAAAAAGCCGTATCTAATTAAGAAAATTATGAAAGAAAAAATTTCCCTGATAAACATATAGTAAAGATAGTGGATCAGCCATTTATATAGCTAGTATGTAATCTAAAAAACAAAAGTAACAAAATCACCCAGAGTCACAATAAGTAAAATCAAATAATAACAAAATTAAATAATAATAATAACAATAAAATAATACCATGTAAAATAACATCAAAAACATAAAATGTGGGGGGTAGTAAAACTGTACTTTTAGGATGCAGTTGAACTTAAGTGACCCTCAACTTAAAATAGTCTGCTATGTACATAGGATGTTACATATAAACCTCATGGTAACCACAAATCAAACGTCTATACACAAGAGAAATAAAAGCAAACAACACTAGGGAAAGCCACAAACTTATTAGAAAAGATATCAAGAGGAAAAGAAAAGAACAAAGACATAGAAAAACAAACAGAAAACAACAAAAAAAAAGGCTATAAGCACATACTTATCAATAACTACTGTAAATGTAAAAGAACAGAATGCTCCAATTAAAATACACAGATTGGCTGAATGAATAAAAATAAGACACAGACATATGCTGCATACAAGAGGCTCACTTGATTTAAAAAAAACACACACAATAGCCAAATTATGGAAAGAGCCTAAATGTCCATCAACTGATGAATGGATAAAGAAATTGTGGTTTATATACACAATGGAGTTCTACATGGCAATGAGAAAGAACGAAATATGGCCCTTTGTAGCAACATGGATGGAACTGGAGAGTGTGATGCTAAGTGAAATAAGCCATACAGAGAAAGACAGATACCATATGTTTTCACTCTTATGTGGATCCTGAGAAACTTAACAGAAACCCATGGAGGAGGGGAAGGAAAAAAAAAAAAGAGGTTAGAGTGGGAGAGACCCAAAGCATAAGAGACTCTTAAAAACTGAGAACAAACTGAGGGTTGATGGGGGGTGGGAGGGAGGGGAGGGTGGGTGATGGGTATTGAGGAAGGCACCTTTTGGGATAAGCACTGGGTGTTGTATGGAAACCAATTTGACAATAAATTTCATATATTGAAAAAAAAATTAAAAAAATAAAAAAAATAAAAAAACACACACACAAAAAGACTGAAAATAATGGGACATAAAAAGATATTTTGTGAATGGAAACAGAAAGAAAGCTGGGGTAGCAATCCGTATATGAGATAAAATAGACATTAAAGCAAAGATTGTAATGAGACCAGAAAAAGGTATTACATAAGAATAAAGGGATCAACACAACAAGTGGATATAACACTTACATATATAACACTGTTAGGCGCACCTGACATAGCAGCACCTAAATACATAAAGCAATACTAACATACAGAAAGTGAGAAACTGACAGTAATAGGATAATAGATTTTAACATTCCACTAACATCAATAAATAGATCATCCAGAGAGAAAATCAATAAGAAATGCCACCTTAAATGACCTATTAGACCAGAAAACTTAATACTGATAATAACAAGAGAGGAAGAAAGGCATTATATCACAGTTTAGAGGTCTAGCCATCAAGAAGATCTAACAATTGTAAATATTTATGCCCCCAACTTGGAAAAACCCAAACAATAAATCAATTAATAACAAACATAAACTCCTTGATAACAATACCATAATGGTAGAAGACTTTTTAAAACAAAAATATTTATGCTTAAGAGAGAGAGTGCTCACACACACATGAGTGGGGAAGGGGCAAAAAGAGCAGGGGACAGAGGATCCAAAGTGTGCTCTGTGCTGACAGCAGAGACCTGTATGCGGAACTTGCACTCATGAACTGTGAGATCAAAATCAGATGCTCAACTGAATGAGCCACCCAGGTGCCCCAGGAGGAGACTGTAATATGCCGATTACAGCAAGGGACAAATAATTTAAGCAGAAAATGAACAATGAAACAAAGGCTTTGAATGGCACCCTGGATGAGATGGACTTAACAGATATATTCAGAACATTTAATCCTAAAACAGCAAAATACACATTCTTCCTGAGTGCACTTGGAACATTCTTCAGAATAGATCACATATAGGATCAGAAATCAGGCCTCAACAGGTATAAAAAGATCAAGATCAAACCATGCATATTTTCTTATCACAATGTTATGAAACTTGAAGCCAAGAACAAGAAAAAATTTGGAAAGCCCTCAAATACATGGAGGTTAAAGAACATACTACTAAAGAATAAATGGGTTAGCCAGGAGATTAAAGAAGAAATTTTTAAAAATACATGGAGACAAATGAAAATGAAAACATGACAGTCCATACCCTTTGGTATGCAGTCCTAAGGGGAAAGTACGTTGAACTCTGGTCTAGCTCAAGTAACAACAAAAAAGTCCCAAATATACAGCCTAACCTTACACCTAAAAGAGCTAGAAAAGGAACAGCAAATAAAGCCTAAAGCCAACAGAAAAGGGAAATAATAAAGATTTGAGCAGAAATAAACAATATAGAAACAACAAAAAAAACAGAACAAATAAATGAATCCAAGACCTGGTTCTTTGAAAGAATTGACAAAGTTGACAATCCCCTAGCTAGACTTATCAAAAAGAAAAGATAAAGACTCAGACAAAATCACAAATGAAAGAGGAGGGATCACAACCAACACCACAGAAATACAATTATAAGAAAACACTATGAAAAATCATATGCCAACAAACTAGGCAATTTGGAAGAAATGGACAAATTCCTAGAAATGCACAAACAACCAAAACTGAAACAGGAAGAAATATAAAATTTAAATGGACTCCTAACCAGCAAAGAAATTGAATCAAAATTCTCCAACAAACAAATGTCTTGGCAAGATGTCTTCCCAGAGGAATTCTACCAGACTTTTAAAAAAAAGTTAATACCTATTCTCAAACTGTTCCAAAAGCTAGAAATAGAAGGAAAGCTTCCAAACTCATTCTCTGAAGCCAGCATTACCTTGATTCTAAAACCAAATAAGGACTCCACTGAAAAGAATTACAGACAAACATCCTGGTCTTTTGCATCTGAAACTAGATGCAAAAATTATCAGCAAGATACTAGCAAAATGAACTCAACAGTACATTAAAGAATGATCAACTGGCATTTTTTCCTGGGCTTCAGGGTTGGTGTATCACATTGACTGATTTGTGAGTATGTAACCAACCTTGCAGCTGAGAAAATTGGACAGTGACATGCAGAAAAGTGAAACTGGACCACTTTCTTACATCATACACAAAAATGAACTCAAAATGGATGAAAGACCTAAATATGAGACAGGAAATCATCAAAATCCTACAGGAGAAAACATGCAGCAATCTCTTTGACCTCAACCTCAGCAACTTCTCACTAGACATGTCTCTGGAACCTGGGAAATAAAACACAAAAGTGAACTATTGAGACCTCATCAAGATGAAAACTCCTGCACAACAAAGGAAACAATCAACAGAACTAAAAGACAACCAATTGAATGGGAGAAGATATTTGCAAATGACATATCGGATAAAGGATTAGTACCCAATATCTATAAAGAATTTATCAAACTAAACACCCAAAAACACAAATAATCCACTAAACAAATGGGAGGAAGACATGAATAGACACCTTTCCATGCAAGACCTACAGATGGCCAACAACACATGAAAAATGCTCAACATCACTTATCAGGGAAATACAAATCAAAACTACAATGAGATACTACCTCACACCTGTCAGAATGACTAAAATTAACAACTCAGGAAACAAAAGACGTTGGTGAGGATGCAGAGAAAAGGGAACTCTTTTGCACTGTTGGTGGGAATGTAAACTGGACCATCTGCTCTGGAAAGCAGTATGGAAGTTCCTCAAAAAATTAAAAATAGAGCTACCCTGTGACCCAGCAAATGCACTACAAGGTATTTATCCAAAGGATACAAAAATGCTGATTCAAAGGGGCACATGCAGTCCAATGTTTATAGCAATGCTATCAATAATAGCCAAATTATGGGTAAGAGCCCAAATGTCCATCAACTGATGAATGGCTAAAGATGTAGTATATATATAATGGAATATTACTTGGCGATGAAAAAGAATGAAATTTTGTCATTTTCTGCAACACGTAGGGAACTAGAGTATATTATGCTACATGATATACTTCAGTCAGAGAAAGAAATATCATAAGATTTCACTCATGTGGAATTTAAGAAACAAAACACATGAACAAAAGGAAGGAAAGGAAAAATAAGGAAAAAACAGAGAAGGAAGCAAACCATAAGTGGCTCTTAAATGTAGAGAACTGAGGGTTGCTGGAAGAGAGATTGGTGGGAGGGTGAGCTAAATGGGTGATGGACATTAAGGAGGGCACTTGTTAGGGTGAACACTGGGTGTTATATATAAGTAATGAATCACTGGGTTCTACTCCTGAAGCCAAGACTGCACTGTATGTTAACTAACTGGCATTTAAATAAATAAAAAAAATATACATAGTACATGTCATCAAAAACAGCAGAATACATATTTTTTTCAAGTGCAAATGGAACATTCTCAAAGATAGATTACATTTTAGGCTACAAACAATAATTAATTTAAGAAGACTGAAATCATATCAACCTTCTTTTCAGACCACAACAGTTTGAGATTAGAAGTCAATTACAAGGAGAAAACTGGAAAAAGCACATACCCATGAGACTAAACAATATGCTACTAAACAACCAATAGGTCAACAAAGAAATCAGAGGAAATCAAAATATAACTCAAAACAAATGAAAATGGAAACACTATGGTTCAAAACCTCTGGGATGCAGCAAAAATAGTTCCAAAAGGGAAATTTACAGCAATATGGGCCTATCCCAAGAAATAAACAAACAAAAATACTGAAATAGTCAAATCTTATACCTGAAATAACTAGAAAAAGAACAAAGTCTAAAGTTAGTACCAGGAAGGAAATAATAAAGATCAGAGTAAAAATAAATAGAGACTAAAAAAACATAAAAGATTTGTGAAACTAAGAGTTGGTTCTTTGAAAAGATAAAAAAAAATTGACAAACCTTTAGCCAGACATCTCAAGAAAAAAGAAAGACCCAAATAAGGTAAATCAGAAATGGGAGAGAAGTTATAACTGATAATACAGAAATACAAAGAATAATGACAGACTATGTGAAAAATTACAACAATTACCTGCCAACAAATGGGACAATCTGGAAGAAATGGATAAATGTCTAGAAACTATCTTCCAAGACAGAATTAGGAAGAAACAGAAGATCTGAATAGACATTACTATTAATGAAATTGAATCAATAATAAAAAACAAAAACAAACAAATCAACCAACCAAACACCAAACAACTCCAAACAAAGCCCACGTGTCTTAAAAGATAAATTCTACCAAACATTTAAAGAAGAGTTAATACCTATTCTGGTGAAAATATTTCAAAATAATTAAGAGGAATGCTTCCAAAATCATTTAAGAAGGCCAATATTACACTCATACCCAAACCACAGAAAGACACCACACACACACACACACACACACACACACACTCACACACAATTACAGGCCAATATTCCTGATGAACACAAATGCAAAAATCCTAAAAAATTTAGCAAACCAAATTCAACAATATATTCAAAGGATTGTACACCATGATCAAATGGGATTTATTCTAGAGATGCAACAACATTCACAAATGAACAACAGTAATACATCATATTAGCAAAAAGAAGGGTTAAAAAATATGGTCATCTTAATAGATACAGAAAAAAGCATTTTATAAAATTCAATATATCATTTATGGTAAAACCTCTCAACAGAGTGGGTGTGGAAGAAACATACTTCAACATAATAAAGGCTATAATATGCAAAACAACAGCCAACATCATAATCAACAGTGAAAAGATGAAAGTTTTTCCTCTAAGATCAATAAGATGAATGCCCACTATTGCCACTATTATTCAACATAGTATTGGAAGTTCTAGCCACAACATCAGAAAAGAAAAGAAAAAAAAATCAAAGTGGAAATAACAAGTAAAATTATCACTATTTGCAGAAAACATGATACTTTATATAGAAAACTCTAAAGATTCCACCTAAAAACTATTAGAAGTAATAAATGAAATCAGTAAAGTTGTAGGATACCAAATTAATACACATACACCTGTGGCAATTCAGTCAGGTCTTGGACATAAGTAACTGATAAGAGGTTAATATACAGAATATGTAAAGAACTCACAAACTCATTATCAAGAACAAATGAACAATCCAATTAGAAAATGTGCAGAGGACCAGAATATGAATAGACATTTTTCCAAAGAAGACATAAGGATCATCAACAGATGCATGAAAACACTCAATATCACTAGTCATCAGGGAAATGTAGATAAAAACAATGAGATTTCACCTCACACCTGTTAGAATGGCTAAAATCAAAACCACAAGAAAGACTAAGTGTTGCCAAGGAAGTAGGAAAAAGAAACCTCATGCACCATTGGTCAGAATGCAAGCTGGTGAAACCACTGTGAAAAACAGTGAGGTTTTGAGGTTTCTCAAAGATTAAAATAGAATTACCATGTGGTCCAGTAATTCCACTACTAGGTATTTACCCAAAGAAAACAGAAGCACTAATTGAAAAGACATATGCACTCTTATGTTTCCAACAGCATTGTTTAAAATAACCACATGCAAAAAAATGATACTGGACTGCTTTCTTACACCACATACAAAAATAAACTCAAAATGACTTAAATGTGAGACCCTAGACTATGAAAATGATACAAGAAAGCATACACAGCTCTTAGACATTGGTTTGCACATGTTTTTTTAGATCTGTCTTTTTAGGCATGGACAACAAAAGCAAAAATAAATAAGTGGGACTACATTAGACTAAACATCTTTCAACAGGAAAGAAACCTACCAACAAAACTAAAATGCAACCTAATGAATAGGGGAAGATACTTACAAAAGATATAATTGATAAGGGGTTAAAATACAAAATATAAAATTAACTCAAAAGATATGAAAAACAAACAATCCAGTTAAAAAATAGGCAGAGGACCTCACCAACTTAATTTTACCCATTCTGACAGGTATGAAACAATATCTCATTGTGGTTTTGATGTGTATTTCCCTGATGATGAGTGATGAGCATTTTTCATGTGTTGTTGGCCATCTGTAGGTCTTGTATGGAAGAGTGTCTATTTATGGGTCTTCCTCCCATTTGTTTAGTCGATTATTTTGGGGGGGGGTTTAGTTTGATAAATTCTTTATAGATTTTGAATACTAACCCTTTATCTGATATGTCATTTGCATATATTCTCTCATTCCATTGGTTGTCTTTAGTTTTGTTGATTGTTTCCATTGCTGTGCAGAAGCTTTTTATCTTGATGAAGTCCCAGTAGTTGATTTTTGCTTTTGCTTCCCTTGCCTCTGGAGAAAGGGGAACACTCTTAACTGTTGGTGGGAATGAAAACTGGTGCAGCCACTCTGGAAAACAGTATGGAGTTTCCTCAAAAAAGTTAAAAAAAGAACTACCCTTGAGGTGCCTGAGTAGCTTAGTTGGTTAAGCTTCCAACTTTGGCCCAGGTCATGATCTCATTATTCATGAGTTCGAGCCCTGTGTCTGGCTCTGTGCTGACAGCCAAGATCCTGGAGCCTGCTTCAGATTCTGTGTCTCCCTTTCTATCTGTCCCTCCCCAACTCTCTGTCTCTGTCTCTCAAAAATAAACATTAAAAAAAAACAGAACTACAACCCAGCAATTGCACTAAGTATTTATCCAAAAGATATAAAATAACTGACTCAAAGGGGCTTATGCACCCCAAAGTTTATAGCAGCATTATCAACAACAGGATATTATGGAAAAGCCCAAATGTCCATTGACTGATAAATGGATACAGAAGTTGTGGCACATATACAAACACACACATACACACACACTAGAATATTTCTCAGCCACCAAAAAGAATTAAATCTTGCCATTTGCAACAAGACAGAAGAGCTAGAGTGTATTATGCTAAGTAAAATAAGCCAGTTATAGAAATACACATACCACATGATTTCACTCATATGTAGAATTTAAGAAACAAAACAGATGAACATAGGAGAAGTGGAAAAAATAGGTAGAGGGCAGCAAATTAACTGTAGAGAACAAACTGAGCACTGATGGAGGGAGATGAGAGGGGGATGGGATAAATGGGTGATGGATATTAAGGATGGTGCTTGCTGTGATGAGCACTAGGTGTTATAGGTAAGTAGTGAACCAATGAATTCTTAAAACCAATTTGCCATGTGAACTAACTAGAATTTAACTAAAAACTTGAAATAAAAAAAAATAGGCAGAGCACCTGAAGACATGTTTCCAAAGAAGACATACAGTTGGCCAACAGATACATGAAAGGATGCTTAGCATCACTAATCACCAGGGAAATAGAAATCAAAACCTCAATGATATATCTATCACCTCACACTGTTGGAATGGCTAGTATCAAAAAAGAAATAGCAAGTGTTTGGGTGACTGGCTGACTCAGTCAGTAGAACATATGACTTTTGATCTTGGGATCATGAATTGAAGCCCCACATTGGGTAAGGAGCTTACTTAAAAAGAAAAAAACACAAATAGCAAATATATGTGAGGATGTGGAGAATAGAGAATCCTTGTGTGCTGTTGGTGGGAATTTAAATTGGTACATTCACTATGGAAGACAGTATGATGGTTCCTCAAAAAATTAATAATAGAACTACCATGCAATCCAGCGATTTGATTTCTAGGTATTTAACTTATGAAAATGAAACATTAATTCAAAAAAAAATATACCCCCTAAGTTCATTGCAGGATTACTTACAATAGTCAAAATACAGAAGGAATCTAAGTGTCCATTGATAGAGGAATGGATCAAGAAGATACGGTAAGTATATATAATGGAATACCACTAAGCCATAAAAAAATAAAATCTTGCCATTTGTAACAACATGGACAGACCTACAGGGTATTATGCTAAGTGAAATGAGTCAGACAAAGACAACTTTCACTTGTATGTGTAATCTATAAAACAAAACAAACAAGAGAAACAGACTCATAGATACAAGGCTAATCTGCTGGTTTCTCAGAGAGAAGTGTGGAGGGATGGGCTAAAGAGAAGGGGATTAAAATACCAACTTTCAGTTATAAAATAAGACATGGGAATACAATATACAATGTAGGGAATATGGTTAATAGTATGCAATGATTTTACAGTGACAGATAGTGAAGTTATTGGTGATAACTTCACAATGTATATAAATACTGAATCATTATGTTGTATACCTGAAACATATAAAATTTGACATCAATTACTTCAGTAAAAAAGAAAATAATAAAAATAAAAACTCCGCAGGTAAATTCAAAGTGCAAAGTTGAAAATTACTGTCCAGCGACAGAATTCTCACTCTTCCCCTACTAGCTACATAACCTCAGAAAAACCTCTTGTCACCCTGTGCCTCAGAGTATTCCCATAAATTAGAATTACAAGATGACAGTTTGATATTTTTGATATTACTTTACTAAGCTGTAGACAGGACAACATGGCTTATTACATGGAAAAGAACTACAACAGTTTTGTTGTGGACTGAATGCACCTCTCCAATATGATAGTATTTTTTTTTAATATATGAAATTTACTGTCAAATTGGTTTCCATACAACACCCAGTGCTCATCCCAAAATGTGCCCTCCTCAATACCCATCACCCACCCTGCCCTCCCTCCCACCCCCCATCAACCCTCGGTTTGTTCTCAGTTTTTAACAGTCTCTTATGCTTTGGGTCTCTCCCACTCTAACCTCTTTTTTTTTTTTTCCTTCCCCTCCCCCATGGGTTTCTGTTACGTTTCTCAGGATCCACATAAGAGTGAAACCATATGGTATCTGTCTTTCTCTGAATGGCTTATTTCACTTAGCATCACACTCTCCAGTTCCATCCACGTTGCTACAAAAGGCCATCCAATATGATAGTGTTAAGAAATAGAGGGAGCCTTGGAAGAAAACTAGGTTTTGAAGTTGGAAGCTTCATGAATGAGATTTGTGCCTTTAGAAGTCACAAGACACTTTGCTTTCTTCCTACCTCATTTTTGTCTTGGAAGATAGACCAAGAAATCAGTTCTCTGGACTGAGAAAGTAGAGTCCTACAGCAAGGGGAAGTAGGATGTCAATACACACATAAACTGTACAAATCAGAAGTGGGCTTCCAAATCTCCAGAACTCTAAGAAAGAGTTGCTTAAGCAAAACTTCATTCCTTTTTATGAATTAGTAATATTCCATAGTATAAATAGACCATTTTTGTTTACTTCTTCATTCTTTGATGAGAATTTGGATTGTGTCCACTTTTAGCTATTATGAATAGCACAACTATGAACATTTGTGTTCAAGTACATTTTTCAGTATCTGTTCTCAAGTCTTTTGGATAGGTAGCTAGGAATAGAAATGCCGAGTTGAATAAAAGAATTTTAAGGAGTCCTCCTGAATAACTTTTCTTTCTATGTGCTTTTGTTTTCTTTTCCTCCTCCCTTCCCTTCCTTTCCTTTCCCTTCCCATCTTCTCTATCCCATCTTATTTTGGCTCTGAGGCCCACCCCAATGACACTACAACCCAGCCCACTCCCAGAGGCAAGTGACCAGCCCAATAATGTTCCAGATGGAAAAGGAGAAGTTTCCAGGCAAGCTATGTCCACAGACCATCCTTGAACTGTGTGTGCACTGAAAAGCCCCATCCAAGAGAAACAGTTGGTATGGCTAAAGACAGTTGGAATCGGCCCCAGGAAGCAGGAAGTTCTGAGAGTTTTGTTTTATTTTGTTTTTGCCCTCCTCAGGAGAAGCAGAAATTCAGATCTGAAGGTAAAATCTGCCTATTTTTAAAGTTGGCTCTGAACTTTTTAAGCCTATAAAGGAAAAACAAAATAGATCTCTGAACAAGATGCAGCTAAATAGTTGACAGCTAACTTCCTTTGGAGTGGGAGAGGGTGGGGTCAGCTGTTTTGTGACTGAGAAACTGAAATGAGAGCCCTGGGGAAGGGAAAGAGCAATTTATTTAAAAAGTGCCAACGGGCATGCTGTTTTTGTGAGAATCATGGCAGAACATGGGAGAAATGTCCAGGGTGGAGAGCCCATTGGACCCCTTCCTCCTGGGGTTGTCTGCCTCAGCAGGTTCCTCTCTCCTATGGAATTCTGTACATCTGTGCTCAGGGAGTGGCATCCTCCGTCTGCCAACAGTGAAGGAGTTGATACTTGTCAGTTATTGCTCCTGGCACCCTCCCCACTAAGCCTCTTTTCAGTACGATAAAACTTGTGGGAATTCCTTTAAACATTGTAGACAGTGCAACCCAGCCTCCCTGGGCATTTGAGATTATTAGAGAATTTCTGATCAGCTAATGCAGGAGAAACAGGAAATATGGACTTGCTGCCTGCAGGACTAACTGGGCCCTTTGGGACACAGCCAGTTGGGGACAGAGGAGGTGGACACCACTGCTTCAATTATCCAAGAGGGAAATTCAGCTCCCTGAAACACTCATTATACACATTAGCTGTCTTTTAACACACTTCTCTAATCCACACAATCCTTTTAAGTTCTCTTATTACTTCCATTTTACTGATGAACAACCTGACTTTTAGAGATGTAGAGTGACCTAAGTCCTCACAGCTAAGATGTGGTGTGGCTTTGACCATAACCCAGACAGTTTGAATCAAAGGCCTGTGACCTTATATGCTGTATAGTAGTTATAGCATAAGAATGTAAAATATGTGTTAGCCAAACTTCCTGAACCACCTTGGGACCTAAAATTCAGGCAAATGTGGTATCTAGTCCTCTGGACTCAACATTTAAGATAGGAATAAGCCCCAATTTCAAAGCACAGACAAGTCACTTACCGAGTTCCACTAGGACTCTCAACCAGGAAGCAGGCTGCCTGCCTTCTGTCCTCCCACTTCCAGCACCAGTACAGGAAGTGGCCTCCCTGGCCTTACAAACTGCTCCGCCCTCAAAGTTGAGTTAGAATCACCTAGAGATCTCTGGGAAATGTAGTTGTGCTTGTGCACCTCTGATTCAAATCTATTCATTGAAAGAGTGGAGAGCTGTATTATCTGATGAGCCCTGGCCACAAGCTGTGAGGGGTAGGTATTACATTGTATTTAACACAGTTCCTGCTTTTACAGAGCCCAAAGCCAGATGTCCTATGTGTAATGTGGAAGGTGAGGGTTTTGATGGGGTCCAGGAAAAGCAGAGGAGGCAGAAGAGGGGTGTTTTAAATCCTCAGGTTTTGACACCCTTTCTTTATCAAGTTCTGTGAGACCCCTCAGTTTCTATTTTTCTTTCTTCCATTCTCCATCTTCAGTCCCATTTGCCACTGCACCCAAAACCACTGTGTAGTGTGTCTGAAATGTGTCCACATATGTGGTATGAGTGTGACATATGTAATGCGGTTTGTTTTCTGCTTGTGTTTTAAGTTTACCTTAATGGTATAGGTCTATAATTTTGCTGTTTCCCATGCATTTCCCTCTACACTATCTTTTAAAGCCTATCTGCATGACCCAGTTGTTGCCTTGTGCTCTCTCTTTAATACTAATGGTCTAGTTCGTGCATCTAGTGTCATGCTGCACAAAATTGGGACTCTTTACCTGAGGTTTTCTCTTGTCCTCTCCTGAGCAGGCTAGATGGACCTAGATGGGTGCAATTTAATGTACCTGGGACCATCACTCTGCACAGCATGATGGGAACAAGAAGATAAATACCCTTGTGTTCTACCCACTTGGATGACATTACTCTGAGGCATGGACAACACTGTCCATAGAGGACAACTCTTTGTCCATAGAGGCAACCTGTCATAATGTATCCTTTATTTATTCTCACACTGCCCCTGCCTCACTTTCCTACTCCTACACTGGTGCTTCCTTAAATCACTACCCAAATAAGGTACTTGAATGCAAATTTACATCTCAGGGTCCAGTTTTAGAAGAAACCAACCTAAGACAATTTAGCTGACTAGACCAACTGGTGACGGACACTTGGGTTGCCTCCAACTCTTCATTACTACAAACACTGCTATGATGAGTACTTTTCCTGTAGATGGACATGAGAACTTTGCTTGGATATACATCAACAATGAAATGTGCTGGGGACAGGACATATGTGTACTTAATTTCACTGATAATTATCATCCTTCTGAGTAGAAAAATTCCCATTTCCCTCATATCATGATTGACACTTTATGTTAGCAGCACTCAGATGTCTGCCGATTGTATATGCCTAAGGTGATAGTTTAGTGTTTCTTTAATTTACACATCGAAATTACTAGTGGGTTTCAGAAGTTTTTCATATTCCTATTGACCCTTCAAAGTTTTCTGTTTATGAATTAAATGCAAGGTATTGACGAAGCACTTCTTTGCTGTAGTAGCTGGGACACAGCAGAGATGGGGAATGGATTGCAGAACAAATCTTCCTATAAAAGCATTGCAGGGGAAGAATATAATCCCAGAATGCAGGTTTGGGGCCGTTTTGCCACAAAGTATGGGAGAGGAACTGTTCAGTGGAGTATGGCTATTGTCTCCTTGATTCTGGGAAATTTAAACCTGGAATTAAAATCTAGATGACAAACTTATAATTCTGAAATTGCTTCTATCATTCTAATCAAAGTAACAGAGGCCTTTGAAACTCTCCAGCAAGAGCCATCAAAGGAATCTAGGATTGGAAGTCTTGAGGCTAAGGGAGTGTAAAACCAAACTCATGGATCCTGGTGTCTGAGGAGGATCCTGAGGTTGTAGGCCTGGGATGTCACTGGGTTTGAGGACTTCCTTGAGCCTCCAGAAGAGTGGCCAAGGCTGAACTTTCAAGCCAAATTCTCACTTAGGTTCTACATGTGGAAAGAGAACAGATTTGGGAAACGAACCATCACTGAGCCTTATCACAGAAGGAACAGAGATACAGAGGTGGATTGGGGGTAGTATTAACGGTATTAGTATTTAGTACTAATTAGTATTTAGTATTTAGTACTATTAACGTTAATAGTATTAACGGTAACGTGAAGGAAAGGCCCACTTTCACTGTGACATACGCAGTTTGAAAGCATATAGATTATGTTTTTAAATAAGTCTAGGACAATTAGAATTAGTATGTCTAATTTGAAAATACTAATAATCTGTAAAAGACATTTATGTCAGACACTGCCTCAAAGTAGATTGTATTACTGAGTAATTCCATTTCTTGGGTCCCATGTTTTTCCCATATGTATATCTATGATCTTGTATGACTGACATTTGGTTAGTGGTTGTTATTATTATTTTTTAAATGGTATTCAGCAGGTAAGAGTCTAGAAATAATTTTCTGCTTGGAAATGCATCCTTTAAACTGGAAATATGAAAACAATTAGGAAATATAAAAGTACTGAAATATCTATTTGTAGGTGAATTTATGAGGCAATTTATGTTATTATTTCTTTCAATTTTTTATTTAAATTCTAGTTAGTTAACATATAGTGTAGTATTGGTTTCAGGAGCAGAATTTAGTAATTCATCACTTACACATAACAACAAGTGCTCTTTGTAATACCCATTACCCATTTTGTCCATCTCCCACCCACCTCCCTCTATCAACCCTCAGATTGCAATCATTAAGAGTTTCTTGGGGGGTATTTAGGTTATTAGATGAGTAGGGGTCCCTAGGCTTGCCTCATCCCTCAAACGTAGCTAGATAAATAGCAAATCATTTGAACACTCAAGAAGTCAATCTGAGGACTGAGAGAGGTAGAAAAAAAACAGCCACATTATGTAAGGTAGGAGCTGTGGAAAGTTGATTTGGGGGAGAGAAGAACTGAGGGTGCTGCAAAGGGTAAGGAGCCCTGATCATGGAGAGAGGAGGAAGAGAGAAAAAGAAAAATGAAAGCATGTGCACAAGAAAAATTTTTCCTCAATCCATTGACTGGGAAAGGGAGGGGGCCTGAATACCACAAGTTTTTATAAACAGTAGAGTGCAGAGTTTGAAGTTTCAGAGGTCTGTGCCATCGCCAGGGTGGTGCCTAGTGATATTGGTGGTGCTCCAGTGGGGGGAAAGTGTAGAGACCCAAAAGAAGGCAGCGTGGTTTGAGGATCCCTTGGGTCACACGGGGGAAGCAGTTCCTCTGCTTGGAGTGCAATTGGGAGTGACAGCACAGCCTTTCCAGGGGTAAAAGTAACAGCAGCACCAGTGCACTTCCCTTTTCCCTTCCATGGGAACAAAGACACTGGCTGAGAGCAGCAAACCTTGGTAAAGACTTTTAGCTGCACTTTACCATAAATTCCAAACCATTGTACAATCACACAATTGGTTTCTTGGACAAGGAGGCAACAGCCACAATGCAGTGGATAGCCCAAAGGATCATCATAAGTCCATGCCACTTGGATCTTTAAAACTCAGAGTTATAAGAACTAGCTATTGGCCTGATAAGACACAGAAGAGCTAAGCCACCTGGCTGGTGGATAGTTCAGATGCAGGCAGGGTGAACATGGGGATTTGGAGGAAGCCAAGAATACACAAGAGGTGATTTCTCTTTTGTGAGAGCTTCCTGAGAGTGGCAGGTGTGAGCTCCCTACTCGGGCCAAGAGTGAGACCAAGACCAGCACAAACCCCAAAGCACACACCAAGTCTACTGGTCTTAGAGTGCTGGAAATTTTCCACTCTAGGGGAAATAGGATTTAGCCCACCCTTTTTTTTTTTTTTTTTACCTCTTTTTAATATAGCCGTTACTTACAGGAGCAGGTATACAAAGTCATTCTGAACAATCACACACACAAAACAGTGACCAAGACAAAAAGACAAGATAGAGGAATTTACCCCCCCCCCAAAAAAAGAACAGAAAGAAGTCATAACCAGGGATTTAATCAAACAGATACAAGTAAGATGTTTGAGCCAGAATTTAAAACAACTATAAAGATAACAGCTGAGCTTGAGAAAATCATATAAGAAACTGAAAAATCCTTTACTGCAGAGATAGAAGAACTAAAAATTACTTAGGCCAAAATAAAAAAAATACTATAGCTGAGGTGCAAACCTGAATAGATGTCATGAAAAGGAGGATGGATGAAGCAGAGGAACAGATGAGTGATATAGAAGATAAAATATGGAAAATTATGAGGCTGAAAAGAAGTGGGAAAGATAGGTATTGGATCATGAATGTAGACTTAGATACTTCAGCGACTCCTAAAAGCATAATAACATTTGTAGCATAGGAGTCCCAGAAAAAGAGAAAGAAAAAGGAGTAGCTTATTTTGCCAAATTACAGCTGAAAACTTCCCTCTTCTTGGGAAAGAAACAGACAGCAAAATTTAAGAAGCACAGAGATCTCCCAAGAAATTCAACAAAAGCCAGAAATCACCAAGACACGTCACAGTCAAATTCACAAAATACAGAGACAAAGAAAGAACCCTGACGGCAACAAGGGAGAAAGAGTCCTTACCTACAAAGAAAGATAGATGAAGTCCATGGCAGATCTGCCCACAGACTTGGCAGGCCAGAAGGGAGTGACATAATATATTCAACGTGCTGAATAGGAAAAATATGTAACCAGGTTTACTGCATTCAGGAAAATGTCATTAAGAATACAAGTAGAGATAAAAAATTTCCCAAAAAAAACTAAGGAAGCTAGTGAACACTAACCCAGCTCTGCGATAAATATTTAAGGGAACTTTTGGGGTATGTAAGAAAGACCAAAAGCAGCAAAGAAATGATGAGAGAAATCTTCCAGAAACAATTACAAACAATTAATAAAATTTCACTAAATGCTTAAGTATCAAAGAGAAAGGAGTAAGCTTATTTTGCCAAATTACAGCTGAAAACTTCCTCTTCTTGGGAAAGAAACAGACAGCAATAAAAAGCCATAGGATGTCATAATGAATTAAAAAAACAAGGTGCATCTATATGCTGCCTGCAAGAGACTCATTTTAGACCTAAAGATAACTGCAGATTGAAAATAAGGGGATGGAAGCAATCTATCATGCCTAGACCAATGGAACATAATAGAACAGAAATAGACCCATAATTTTATTATCAATTAATGTATGACAAAGGATGCAAGAATATAGTGGGAAAAAGTGTCTTCAACAAATGATTTTGTGATAACTAGACAGTTATATAGAAGGAGACTGGACCACTTTCTTACACCATTTACAGAAATAAACTCAAAATAGTTTAAGGACCTAAACATAAAACCTACAACCACAAAATTCTTAGAAGGAAGCATAGGCAGTAATTTCTTTACATTGGCCATTTAAACATTTTTCTTCACATGTCCCCTGATTCAAGGGAAACAAAACAAAATTAAACTATTGGGACTACACCAAAATAAGAAGAATTGGCACAATCAAGGAAAAAATTAACAAAGCACCCTACTAAATTGGAGAAGATATTTATGAATGATAAGGGGTTAATATCCAAAATATATTAAAAAAAACTTATACAATTCAATATCCAAACAATCCAATTAAAAATTGGCAGAAGACTTGCACAGACCTTTTACAGAGAAGACTTATAGATGGCTAAATAACACATTAAAAGATGCTTAACATCACTAAACATCAGGGAAATGGCAATAACACCACCATGAACTATTACTTTATACCTATCAGAATTGCTAAAAATAAAACACAAGTAACATTAAGTGTTGGTGAGAACATGGAGAAAAAAAGAACACTCATGGACTGTTGAGAATGCAAATTAGGGCAGCCATTGTGGAAAACAGTATGAAGATTCCTCAAACACCTAAAAATAGAATACCATATGATACAATAAATCCACTATTGGGTATTTATCCAAAGAGAACAAACACTAAATAGAAAAGGTATATGCACCCCTGTGTTTATTGAAGCATTATTTACAACAGCAAAGATGCGAGAGCAATCCAAGTGCCCATCAATAGAGAAATGGATAGAGAAGATTTGGTAAACACACACACACACACACACACACACACACACACACACGAGTGGAATATTATTCAGCCATGAAAAAGAATACAATCTTGCTATTTGCAAGATGGATGGATGGATGGACATAGAAGGTATAATGCAAAATGAAAGAAGTCAATCAAAGAAGGTAAACACTTATGATTTAAATGGTGATTTAAATCATATGTGTAATTTAGAAAAAAATTAATAAACCAAGTGAGAAAAACAAAATAGACCCTTAAATATAGAGAAGAAACTGGTGAGTGCAGGAGGTGAGGTGGTTTGGTGTATGGTTAAATAGATGAAGATTAAAAGTACATTTTTCTTTTTTTTCCTTTTTTAAAAAGATTTTTAAAAATGTTTTTTATTTATTTTAAGAGAGAGATAAAAAGCATGAGTGGGGTATGGGCAGAGAGAGGGAGAGAGAGAATCCCAAGCAGTCTTCACACTGTCAGCGAAAAGCCTGATGTGAGGTTCAATCTCACAAACTATGAGATCATGACCTAAGCTGAAAGTGAGAGTTGAATGCTTAACTGACTAAGCCACCCAGGCACCACAGAAGTATCATTTTATTGATGAGCACTAAGAAATGTATAGAATTGTTGTATCATTATATTTTACACTTGCAACTAGTATAAAATGTATGTTAATTATACTTCAATTTAAAAAACTAGGTGGAAATTTTGCTGGTTCCTACAAGAGTCCTGCTATCTAAGCTGTGTGGGAACAAGGGGAGGTATGATTACTACCAACTCTATCTCCTGGAGAAATCTTCTAAATACCTCTGTCCCTCTAGTGGAGTCCTGAATTTAGTAAAAAAAAAATCTTCGTGTATACTCCAGGGGCTTTTCAAACTGTGGCTTTTATGTTGTATCTCAGCTGGATTATTTGTTATGCTGGTTCTTTAAGGGAGTCCAATCACCCTCCAGCTTTTCTGGAGATAAACCTACTGATATTTATTTATATTTCAAATTTTAATTTAAATTCTAGTCAGTTAAGATATATGGTAAAATTGCTTTTGGGTGAAGAATTTAGTGACTCATCACTCACATATAACACCCAGTGCTCATCCCAATAAATGCCCTCCTTAATATTTACCACCTTTTTAGCCTATCCCTCATCCACTACCCTCCATCAGTCCTCTGTTCTCTATAGTTGAGTCTCTTATGGTTTGCTTCCCTCTCCTTTTTCCCCCTCCCCCTATGTTTATATGTTTTGTTTCTTAAATTGCACATTTGAGCAAACTCTTTTGGTATTTGTATTTATCTAATTGACTCATTTCACTTAGTGTAACACATTCTATCTCTATCCATGTCATTGCAAATGTCAAGATTTTATAACTTTTGATGGCTGAGTAATATTCCACTGTATATATAAACCACATCTTCTTTATTCATTCATCAGTTGATGGGCATTTGGGTTCTTTCCATAATGTGGCTATTGTTGACAGTGCTGCTATAAACATCAGGGTGCATGTGCCCCTTCAAATTACTATTTTGGTATCTTTGGGTAAATACCTAGTAGTGCAATTGCAGGGTCCTAGCATTATTTTATTTTTAACTTTTTGATGAATTTCCATACTGTTTCCAGATAAACCCACTGATTTTTAAAGTACCCAAAGTTAGGCCCATTGATTGTAAAAACTCTCAAAGTACAGCCTCACTAGTTTTCAAAGACAAATTTTACAGGAACTACTTTACAGTGAAGATCCTTCATGCTTAGGGTGCCCAGTTTGGGTTGTCAACTCTCTCTCTTTGGTGTATTTGTGGAGTCCCCCTTAGTTGTGGTTAAATTCACTGGAGGTTTGGTTCCCAACAGTGTCTCCACCCTTCCTAACATTTTTGATGTAGCCCCTCTCTATGATTAACAATAGAATCTGTTATGCAAGTTTTTGAGTCATCTTCAGGGTTAGTTGCATTGACGTGTCTTTAGAACAAGGTGAGCTTAGGATTTCCTACTGTGGCACTTTCCTATAGCCCTCTATTTATAAATATTATGCACAAAAGAAAACCTAAATACACAAAGTAAATATTAGCAGACCTAAAAGGAGAAATAAAAATAATAATAGGGGATCTTAATACTCACTTTCATCAATGGATATCATCCACACAGAAAATCAATAAGGAAAAAAATCAGAACTATATCTTAGAAAAAAAATGTATCTAACAAACATAAGTAGAACATTCCATTTGAAGGCAAAGAATACACATTTTTTGGAGCACACCTAGAATATTCTCCAGGATAGATCATATGTTAGGCCACAACACAAAAATAATGGCATGCAGTTCTAAGATGAAATTTTGTAATGACAACATTTACATCATGAGAAACACATTAAGAAACAAATAAGATATAAGTAAGATGTCTGAACTAGAATTGAAAACTATGAATATAAGATTACTAGAGTTGAAAAAAGCATAGTAGACACCAGAGAATGCCTGTATTCAGAGATAATAGAATTAAAATCTAGTCAGGCTGAAATTAAAAATACTATAAATGAGATGCAATCTCGAACGGATGTCATGATGGTCAGGATGGATGAAGCAGAGTAATGAATCAGTGATATGGAGTTAAAATTATGGAAAACAATGAAGCTAAAAAGAGGAAGGATATAAAGGCTAAAGATCATGATAAAAGGCTTAGAGAACTCAATGAATTATTAAAAGGAATAACATTCATATCATAGAAGTCCCAGAAGATGAAGAGAGAGAAAAAGGGGCAGACGGTTTGTGTGAGTAAATTATACCTGAAAACCACCCTAATCTGGGGAAGGACACTTATATCAAAATTCAGGAGTCACAAAGAACTTCCACTAAATTCAGGGAAGCCAAAGATCACCAAGGCATATGATTGTTAAATTCACAAAATACTCAGACAGGAAAGAATACTGAAAACATCAAGGGAAAAAAGTCCGTAAACTACAAGGGAAGACAGATCAGGTTTGCAGCAGATATATCCACAGACACTTGGGAGGACAGAAAGGAGTGGCAGGATATATTCAACTTGCTGAATGGGAAAAATATGCAACCAGGAATACTTTATACAGCAAAGCTGTCATTCAAAATAGAAGGAGAGATAAAGAATTTACCAGACAAACAAAAACTAGGGGAGTTCATGACCACAGAACCAGCTCTGCAAGAAATTTTAAGGGGGACTCTTTGAGTGGAGAAAAAAACAAAACCGAACCAGAAAGACCAAAAGAAAAAAAAAGACCTAAAGCAACAATGACTAGAAAGGATAAGAAACATCACCAAAAACATCAACTCCATAGGCAAAACAATTGCACTAAATTCATATTTTTCAGTAATCAGTTTCAATGTAAGTAGACTGCTCCAAATAAAAGACAGAGCATATATGAAGATTAAAAAAAAAAGATCCATCTATATGCTTCCTGCAAGAGACTCATTTTAGACTTAAAGACACCTATAGATTGAAAGTGAGGGGATGGACATCAAAAGAAAGCTGGAGTATCCATACTTATATCAGAAAAGTTAGACTTTAAAACATAGACTGTAAAGAGAGATGAATAAGAGCATTATATAATAATTAAGGGGTCTATCCACCAAGAAGATCTAACAACAGTAAATATTTATACCCCCAACTCGGAATATGAATATATAAATCAATTAGTGAAAAACATAAAGAAGCTCATGATAATAATACATTACTACTAGGGGACTTTAACATCCCACCTGCAACAGTGGACAAATCATCTAAGCAGAAAATCAATAAGGAAACAATGGTTTGAGTGGTACACTGGAATGCATGAAAATAGAAGGTATATTCACATTATTTCATCCTAAAGTAGCAGAATACACATTCTTCTCAAGTGCACATGGAACTTTCTCCCGATCACATAATGGGTAACCAATCAGCCCACCACAAGTCAAAAAGATTGATACCATACCATACATATTTTTGTATCACAATGCTATTAAACTTGAAGTCAATGACAAAAAAAATTTGGAAAGCCCTCAACATGGAGGTTAAAGAATATTCTACTAAAGAATGAATCGGTTAACCAGGAAATTAAAGAAATTTTAAAGAATACATGGAAGCCAGTGAAAATGGAAATAAACATACAACAGTCACAACCCTTGGGAATGCAGCAAAGGCAGTCCTAAGAGGAAAGTATATTGCAATTCAGGCCTATCTCCAGAAGCAAGAAAGGTCCCAAATACACAACATAACCTTAAAGAAGCTACAAAAGTTGCAGCAAATAAAGCCCAAGCCAGCAGAAGGGAAATAGTAAGGATTAGAGCAGAAATAAATTATATTGAAACAAACAAACAAACAAACAGGCAAACAAAAAACAGACCAATGAAACTAAGAGCTGGTTCTTTGAAAGAATTGACAAAGTTAATAACTCCTTAGCCAGAAATACAAGAAAGAAAAGAGAAAGGACTCAAATAGCTAAATATTACCAATGAAAGAGGAGAGATCACAGTAAACACCACGGAAATAGAAGCAATTATATGAAAATACTATGAAAAATATATGCCAACAAACTGGCCAATCTGGAAGAAACAGATAAATCCTAGACACATATAAATTACCAAAATTGAAACATGAAGAAATAGAAAATTTGAACAGACCCATAGCCAGCAAAGAAAATGAATCAGTAATCAAAAATCTCCTAAAAAACAGGAGTCCTGGACTCTATGGCTTTCAGGGGAATTCTACCAGACATTTAAAGGAGAATTAATACTTATTCTTCTAAAATTGTTCCAAAAAATACAAATGGAAGGAAAACTTGATTCCAAAACCACACAAAAATCCTACTAAAAAGGAGAATTTACAGGCCACTATCTCTGATGAACATGGATGCAAAAATTATCAACAAGATACTAGCAAATTGAATTCAACAGTACATTAAAAGAATTATTGGGAGGGGCCAAGATAGAGCAACATGGAAGATTTTTGCTTCTCTCCCCATGAAATGCAGGTAGATCAACACCAAACCATCTTGCACACCTAGAAAATTGATCTGAAGATTAACAAAACAATCTGCACAACTTGAACCAAAGAACCCAGCAGGTACGCAATGCAGAGAGGTGAACTGGGAGAAAGAGAAGCCACAGAGGGAAGGGAGATGTTTTTGCTTGCAGAGGATGGAGACAGGAAAAGCCCTCCCGCTGAAAGCAGCTGGAGAGAAAAAGAGAGTGGAAACACCCATAAAGGACTTAACAAGAATGCGAGAAAGAAGAAAGGAGAAAGGAGAAGATTTAAATACCATTAAGACTCTATAAACAGGAGAGTGGAGTATCTGAAACTCCACAGTTGGATACCTAGCAGAGCTCTGGTGGGATGGGTGAATCCCCAGGAGCAGACAGCAAGATCTGAGGGGTCCTCAGGCCACATGGGGAGAGGTGGTTCCCCTGCTGAGAGGAGATTTACCAGAGGCTGGTGAAGCCTGGCACGAGATGTGTGTTGTGATTTATCATAATCCCTGAAATGCTTCTGCTACACAATCCTGCGAAATTTTCATGGGTGGGCTGGCACCCAGCTGCAGTCTCTGGGCATCAGTAGCATGGTTGTGCCAAAGTTCCTGGGGGTGGGCTGGCATCCAGCCATTGCTTGGTGAGACCCTCCCCCAGAGGGTCTGAGCAGGTCAAAGCTTCAAGGCCCTCAGGGGTGAGGGGTTTGGAAAAACATTTGAGATAAAATTCAGGAGGGAGGTGCCAGACCAAAATATACCTAGGATCTAGCATCCTTTATTTGATTTTTTGTGTTGTTTTTATATTATAATTTTAATTTTTTAAAATTTATTAGTTCTTTTTCTTCCTCCAAAATTATGAAATGAAGGAATTCATCCCAAAAAAACAGGAAGAAATGACCGCCAGATACATAGCACAAATACAAGCGAGAAGTCTGAACCATGATAATAAAAATACTAGCTGGGGTTGAAAAAAACAGAATCCCTTTCTGCGGAGATAAAAGAAGTAAAATCTAGTCAGGGCAAAATTAAAAATGCTATAACTGAGGTGCAATCTCAAATGGATGCCACAGTGGCAAGGACGGATGAAGCAGAGCAGCGAATCAGCGATATAGAGGACAAATTTATGGAGAATATTGAAGCAGGAAAAAAGAGGGAAACTAAGGCAAAAGAACACAATATAAGAATTACATATCTCAGTGACTCATTAAAAAGGAATAACATCCAAATCATAGTGGATCCAGAAGATGAAGAGAGGGAAAAAGGGGTAGGAGGTTTATGTGAGCAAATTATAGTGGAAAACTTTCTTAATCTAGGGAAAGACACAGACATCAAAATCCAGAAAGCCCAGAGAACTCCCATTATATTCAACAAAACCAATCATTAATAAGATTTATCATATTCAAATTCCAAAAATACACAGATAAGGAAAGAATCACAAAAGCAACAAGGGAAAAAATTCCTTAGCCTACAAGGGAAGACAGAACAGGTTTGCAGCAGACCTATCCAAGAAAGTTGGCAGGCCAGAAAGGACTGGCAGAATATATTCAATGTGCTGAATTAGAAAACTATGAAGTCAAAAATTCTTTATCCAGCAAGGCTGTCATTCAAAATAGAAGGAAAGATAAAAATTTTCCCAGAAAAACAAAAACTAAAGGAGTTCATGACCACTAAATAAACCCAGCAAGAAATTTTAAGGGGGGACTCTCTGAGAGGAGAAAAGATGAAACAAAACAGAAAAGACCAAAAGCAACAAAGACCAGAAAGGACCAGAGAACACCACCAGAAACTTCAACTCTACAGGCAACACGATGACAATAAATTCATATCTTTCAGTATTCACTTTTAATGTCAATGGACTAAACACACCAATCAAAAGACATGGGTTAAGAGAATGGATAAAAAAAACAAGGTCCATCTATATGCTGTTTGCAAGAGACCCACATTAGACCTAAAGACACCTTCATACTGAAAGTAACGGTATGGAGAATCATCTACCATGCTAATGGTCGCCAAAAGAAGCCAGAATAGCCATACTGATTTCACCCAATCTAGATTTTAAAATAAAGACCCTAACAAGAGATGAAGAAGAGCATTATATCATAATTAAAGGGTCTATCCCTCAAGATCTAACAATTGTAAACATTTATGCCCCAAATGTGAATCACCAAAATTATAAATCAATAAATCACAAACATATAGAAACTCATTGATAATAATACCATAATAGTAGGGGATTTCAGCTCTCCACTTACAGCAATAGGAAAATCATCTGAACAGAAAATCAACAAGGAAACAATGGCTTTCAATGGCACACTGGACCAGATTGGCTTAGATATACTCAGAACATTTCATCCTAAAGCAGCAGAATACACATTCTTCTTGAGTGCACATGGAACATTCTCCAGAATTCATCACATATTGGGACACAAATCAGCCCTCAGCAAGTACAAAAAGATCAAGATCATACTGTGCATATTTTCATATTACAACACTGTGAAACTCAAAATTAACCACAAGAAAAAATTTGGAAAGACAAAAAATACTTGGAAACTAAAGTACATCCTCCTAAACAATTAATGGGCTAACCAAGAAGTTAAAGAGTAAATTAAAAAGTACATGGAAGCCAATGAAAATAATAGCACCACAGCCCCCAAACCTCTTGGATGCAGCAAAGGCAGTCATAAGAGGGAAGTGTATAGCAATCTAGACCTTCTTAAAAGAAGGAAGAAAGGTCTCAATACACAACCTAACCTTACCTATAAAGAGCTGGAAAAAGAGCAGCACATAAAATCCAAAACAAGCAGAAGATGGGCAATAATAAATATTAGAGCAGAAATCAATGATATATAAAAAAAAACCAGTAGAACAGATCAATGAAACCAGGAGCTGTTTCCTTGAAGAATTAACAAAATTGATTAACCCTAGCCAGTTTGATAAAGAGAAAAAGGAAAGGACCCAAATAAATAAAATCAAGAATGAAAGAGGAAAGATCACAACAAACACTGCAGAAATGAAAACAATAGGGACGTCTGGGTGGTTCAGTTGGTTAAGTGTCTGACCGGTTCAGATCATGATCTCATGGTCCATGAGTTCAAGCCCCATGTCGGGCTCTGTGCTGACAGCTCCGAGCCCGGAGCCTGTTTCAGATTCTGTGTCTCCCTCTCTCTCTGACCCTCCCCTATTCATGCTCTGTTTCTCCCTGTCTCAAAAATAAATAAACTTTAAAAAAATTTAAAAAAAGAAATAAAAACAATAATAAGAGAATATTATGAGCAATTATATGCCAATAAATTGGGCAATCTGGAAGAAATGGACAAACTCCTAGAAATATAAACTACCAAAACTGAAACAGGAAGAAATAGAAATTTTGAATAGACCCATAACCAGTAAAGACATTGAATCAGTAATAAAAAAATCTCCCAACAAACAAGAGTCCAGGACCAGATGGATTTCCAGGGATATTCTACCAAACATTTAAAGAAGAGTTAACACCTATTCTTCGGAAGTTGTTCCAAAAAAAAAAAAAAAAAATAGAAAGGGAAGGAAAACTTCCAAACTCATTTTATGAAGCCAACACTACCTTGATTCCAAAACCAAAGACCCCACTGAAAAGGAGAACTACAGACCAATTTCCCTGATGAAACATGGATGAAACATCCTCAAAAAGATACTGGCCAACTGGATCCAATAATACATGAAAAGAAGTATTCACCATGACCAAGTGGGATTTATACCTGGGATGCAGGGCTGGTTCAATATCCACAAAACAGTCAATGTGATACATCACATCAATAAAAGAAAGGACAAGAACCACATGATCCTTTCAATAGATGCAGCAAAAGATTTTTGACAAAATACAGCATCTTTTCTTGATAAAAACCCTCAAGAAAGTAGGGATAGAAGGTTCATATCTCAAGATCAAGAAAGCATGTATGAAAGACCTACCACTAATATCATCCTCATGGGGGAAAAGCAGAACTTTCCTCCAAGAGATCAGGACCACAACAGGATGTCCACTCTCTCCACTGTTACTCAACTTAGTATTGGAAGTCCTAGCCTCAACAATCAGGAAACACAAAGGAATAAACTTGGCAGGGAGGAAGTCACCCTTTCACTCTTCGCAGATGTGATATTCCATATGGAAAACCCATAAGATTCCACCAAAAAAAACTATTAGAAATGATAATGAATTCAGCAAAGTCACAGGATATAAAATCAATGCAGAGAAATTGGTTGCATTTCTATACACCAATAATTAAGGAATAGAAAGCTAAATCAAGGAATCAATCCCATTTACAATGGCACCAAAAAAAATCTAGGAAGAAGCCTAACTAAAGAGGAGAAAATGTATACACTGAAAATATAGAAAGTCTATGAAAAGCATAGAAGAAGACACAAAAAAATGGAAAAATATTCCATGCTCATGGATTGGAAGAAATATTGTTAAAATGTCAATACTACCCAAAGTAATCTACATATTAAATGCAATCCCTATCAAAGCAACACCAGCATCCTTCAAAGAGCTTAACAAGCAATCTTAAAGTTTGTATGGAACCAGAAATGACCCTGAATAGCGAAAGCAATCCTAAAAACGAAAACCAAAGCTGGAGGCATCATATTTGAATCTGGCTTCAAACTGTATTACAAAGCTGTAATCATCAAGACAGTATGGTACTGGCATAAAAACAGACACATTGATCAATTGAAGAGGATAAAGAACAAGAAAATTAGCCCATAAACATATGGCCAAACAATTTTTGACAAAGCAGGAAAGAATGTCCAATGGAATGAAGATAGTCTCTCCAGCAAATGGTGTTGGGAAAACTGGACAGCAACGTGCAGAAGAATTAACCTGGATAATTTTTTTACACCATACACAAAAATAAAATGAAAATGGATGAAAGACCTAAGTGTAAGACAGGAAACCATCAAAATCCTGGAGGAGAAAACAGACCACTTCTTTGACCTCGGCCACAAGAACTTCTTACTTGACTTGTCTCTGGAGGCAAGAAGGCAAGGCAAGAAGCCTTATGAAGGATATTGAAAATGGCACTAATAAATGAAAAAGTATTCTATACTCATGGATTGGAAAAATAAACATTGTTACAAAAATGCATACTACCTAAAGCAATCTACACATTAGTGCAATCCCTATAAATGCCACCAGCATTCTTCAAAGAGCTAGAACAGACAATCCTATAACTTGTATGGAACCAGAAAAGTCCCTAAATAGCCAAAGCAATACTGAAAAAGAAAGACAAAACTGGAGGCATCATGATTCCAGATTTCAAGCTATATTATAAAGCTGTAGTCATCAATACAGTATGGTACTGACAAAAAACAAGACATATAGATTGATGAAACAGATTAGAAAACCCAGAAATAAACCCACCACTGTATTGTGAACTCATATTCAACAAAACAGGAAGAATATCCAATGGGGAAAAAGTCTCTTCTACAAATGGTGTTGGGAGTACTGGATGGCAAAATGCAGAAGAATGAAACTGGACCATATTCTTAAACCATACAGAAAAATAAATTTAAGTGGATGAAAGACCTAAATGGGAGACAGGACACCACCAAAATCCTCCATGAGGAAATAAGCAGCAGGTTCTTTGACCTTGACCAGAGCAACTTCTTAATAGACACTTCACTGAATGCAAGGGAAATAAAAGCAAACATGAAATTGGGACTTCATCAAGATAAAGAGCTTCTGCACAGCAAAGGTAACAATCAACAAAACTAAAAGGCAGCCTATGGAATGGGAGAAGATATTTGCAAATGACATATCTGATAAAGGGTTAGTATCCAAAATCTATAAAGAACATATCAAACTCAACATCCAACAAATAACCCAGTTAAGAAATGGACAGAGGACATGAATAGACACTTTTCCAAAGAAGACATCCAGATGGCTAAGAAACACATGAAAATCACTCATCAACAGGGAAATACAATCAAAACCATAATGAGATACCACCTCACACCTGTCAGAATGGCTCAAAATAACAACACAATAAATGACAAGTGGTGGCGAGGATGCAGAGATGCAATAGGTGTTGGCAAGGATGCAAACTGGTACAGTCTTTCTTGAGAATAGTATGGAAGTTCCTAAAAAAAATAAACAACCAAAAATAGAAATACCCTATGATTCGCAATTGCACTATTAGGTGTTTACACAAAGGATACACAAACACAGATTTGAAGAGGTAAATGCACCCTAATGTTTATAGCAGTATTATCAACAATAGCAAAACTAGGGAAAGACCCCAAATGTCCATTGGCCTCCTTATGACTGGATAAAGAAGACGTAGTGTATATATATACACAATATATATGAACATTACTCAGCCATCAAAAGAATGAAATCTGGGGCGCCTGGGTGGCTCAGTCGGTTAAGCGGCCGACTTCAGCTCAGGTCACGATCTCGCGGTCCGTGAGTTCGAGCCCCGCGTTGGGCTCTGGGCTGATGGCTCAGAGCCTGGAGCCTGCTTCTGATTCTGTGTTTCCCTCTCTCTCTGCCCCTCCCCCGTTCATGCTCTGTCTCTCTCTGTCTCAAAAATAAATAAAACATTAAAAAAAAAAAAGAATGAAATCTTGCCATTTGCAATGGTTGGAGCTAGAATGTATTACACTAAGCTAAAAAAAATCAGAAAAAAAAAACAAACACCATATGATTTCACTCACGTGTGGAATTTAAGAAACAAACTCATGGGAAAGGGGAAGAAAAGAGAAAGAGGGAAACAAACCATAAGATACTCTTAATGATAGAGAAAAGCTGAGGATTGGTGGAGGGAAGTGGATGGAAGATGAGCTACATGGGTGATGTATATTAAAACAGGCACTTGTGATGAGTACTGGATGTTGTATGTAAATGAGGCATTGAATTCTACTACTGAAACAATACTGCACCCCATGTTAACTAATACAATCTCAATTTTAAAAAAAGATACTGCTAGTCTTATAGAATGAGTTTGGAAGTTTTTCTTCCATTTATATATTTTTTGGAAAAGCTTCAAAAGAATAGATGTTAACTCTTCTTTAAATGTTTGGTAAAATCAACTGATGAATGGATAAAGAAGATGTGGTTTATATATACAATGGAATACCACTTGGTATTGAGAAAGAATAAAAAAGAATAAAAGCGTGCCATTTGCAGCACCATGGATGAAATAGAGGGTATTATGTTAAGTGAAATAAGTCATATGTGGATTCTGAGAAACTTAACAGAAGACCATGGGGCAAGTGAAGGGGAAAAAATAGTTACAAACAGAGAGGGATGGAGGTAAACCATAAGAGATTCTTAAATACAGAAAACAAACTGAGGGTTGATGGGAGGTGGGGGAGAGGAGAAAGTGGGTGATGGGCATTGAGGAGGGCATTTGTTGGGATGAGTACTGGGTATTGTATGTAAGCCAATTTGACAATAAATTGTATTTAAAAAAAATAAAAATCCCCTGATATAAATGAAGGAATGAATGAATAAGTAAATAAATAAATAAATAAATAAATAAATAAATATTTGGTAGAAATCTCCTGAGTAACCTTCTGGCCCTGGACTCTTGTTTGTTGGGAGATTTTTGATTACTGATTCAATTTCTTTACTGGTTATAGTCCTGCTCCAATTTTCTTTTTCTTCCTGTTTCAGTGTTGGTAGTTTATATGTGTCTAGGAATTTATTAATTTCTTCCATATTGCCCAATTTCTTGGCATGCAACTTCTCATACTATTATCTTATTATTGTTTGTTTTAATTGTGGTGTTGGTTGTGATCTCTCCTCTTTCATTCACGATTTTATTTATTTGGGTCCTTTCTTTTTTTCTTTTTGAACAATAGGGCTATGGGTTTGTCAATTTTGTTAATTCTTTCAAAGAACCAGATCCTAGTTTTGTTGGTCTGTTCTACTTTTTTAAAATCTTGATATCATTGATTTCTGCTCTAATGTTTATTATTTCCCTCCTTCTGCTGGTTTTGGACTTTATTTACTGTCCTTTTTCCAGCTCCTTTAGGTGTCAGGTTAGGTGATTTATTTGAGACATTTCTTCCTTCTTTAGAAAGGCCTCGATTGCTATAATATTCCCTCTTATGGCCTCCTTGCTGTATCCAAAAAGTTTTGGACTGTTGTGTTTTCATTTTCATTGGCTTCCATGTACTTTTTAATTCCCTCTTTAATTTCTTCGTTAACCCATTCATTCTTTAGTAGGTTGTTCTTTAACCTCCATGTATTTGTGGTCCATCCATCTAAATTTTTTCTTGTGGTTGTTCTCAAGTTTCATTGTGTTGTCGTCCAAAAATATGTATGGTCTGATCTCGATCTCTTTGTACTTTTTGAGGGCTAATTTGTTACCTGATATATGATATAGTCTCAAAGTTCCACATGAACTTGACAAGAACATGTATTCTGCTGCTTTAGGATGAAATGTCCTGAATATATTATTTTTATCCAGTCCAGTGTGTCATTCAAAATGATTTTTTCCTTGTTGATTTTCTGCTTAGATGATCTGTCCATTGTTATAAGTGGGGTGTTAAAGTCCCATACTATTGTATTATTTTCAATGAGCTTCTTTATGTTTGTGATTAATCATTTATATATTTTGGTGTCCCAATTTGGGGCATATATGTTTACAATGTTTGGCCTTAGCAAGCGTTACTAGATATGTCTCTGGAGATAAGTATAACAAAAGCAAATATGAACTATTTGGACTTCATCAAGATAAAAATCTGCACAGTGAAGGAAACAATCAACAAAATTAAAAGGCAACTAACAGAATAGGATAAGATATTTGCAAATGACATGATGGATAAAGGGTTAATATCCAAAATCTATAAAGAACTAATCAAACCCACCCTCTCAAAATAATCCAGTGACAAAATGGGCAGAAGACATGAACACTTTGCCAAAGAAGACATCCATATGGCTAACAGACACATGAAAAGATGCTCAGCATCACTCATTAATAGGGAAATACTAATAAAATCACAATGAGATATTAATCATACCCCTGTTCAGAATGGCTAAAGTGAATAGTTCAGGAAATAGCAAGTATTGGCAAGGATGTGGAGAAGGGGAAACCCATTTGCACTGTTGGAAGGAATGCAAATTCTTGCAGCTCTTCCATACTCTGGAAAAAAGTATGGAAAAAAGTATGCCTCAAGAAATTAAAGATAGAACTACCGTATGGCCCAGCAATTGTACACTAGGTATTTTTACAAAGGGCACAAAAATTCTGATTCAAAAGGGCACATACATCCAAATGTCTATAGCAGCACTATCAATAATAGCCAAATTATGGAAAGAGCCCAAATGTCCTTTGATTGATGAATGGATAAAGAAGATGTGTTTTATATATATAAGGGAATATTACTAAGTGATCAAAAAGAATGAAATATTGACATTTCCAACAACATGGATTGAACTAGAGTGTATTATGCTAAACAAAATAAATCAGTCAGAGAAAGACAAATATATGATTTCACTCATGTGTGGAATTTGAGAAACACAACAGATGAATACAGGGGAAGAGAAGGAAAAATAACATAAAAACAGTGGGATGTAATCCATAAGAGACTCTTAAATACAGAGAACAAATTGAGGGTTGTTGGATGGGAGGTGGGTGGGAGATGGATTAGATGGATAATGGGCATTAAGGAGGGCATTTTTTGGATAAGCACTGAGTATCATATGTAAGAGATGAATACTGGGTTGTACTCCTACAGCCAAGGCTACACTTTATGTTAATTAACTTGAATTAAAAAAAAACTATGTTGCTTTTAAAAAAAACTCCTAGATCTGAAAGGAACAATGGCAGTCTGTCTGTGGATTAGGAGTAGCTGGTTACTATGCATTTTGCTTCTCCCTAAAACTCCTGACCCACATTTCTATCACCTCACGTTTACCATGAATAATGGGACTTACAGTCCATTCTTCCCTATTTATTTTGTTTGTTGTTACTCCTACTACATCAAGATTGCTGAGACGGTAGGCAACATGTGTGAGGCACCTCTTGTCTTTATGCTGGTGGCTACTGGGGACATTTGTAGAACCCCAAGTGTTCCCCACCTTCTCCAATCCAGGAATATCCTAACCCTGCCTGTAGGATAGGGAGTTTCCACCAGATTTGGCCAGAGATCTCACAAGATTTGCTCCAAATCATGCAAGATTTGTCAACAGGAGGGAGGTGACTGTTTCCTATGAAGGCAGACAAAGATGGCCCTGAAGGTTCCTAATCCGGGAAGGATCAATGGTAGACTGCTTGTGTGTTCAGAGGATGTGGTTCCTGTGCAATTTTCTTCTCCTGACATCTCCTGGCTACCTGTTTCTATCACTTGTAGTTTACTGTGAATGATGGGCTGTGCAGCCCCTTCATCCTTATATCAGTGGTCTTTTGTTAGCCCTACTGCACCTAGAATGGTGAGAGAAAGAAATTTTGAGTGAGGCACCTCACATCTTTGTGCTGGTGGAGTCTGGGGGCATTGTGGACTCCAGGTGTTCCTATCAGACCCCAGTGAAGGAATGACACAGACCTGCTTATTTACCCTGAGCAAGGCAGGCAAGGCTAGGGAGTTCCCTCAAGATTTGGCAGGAGATATCATGAGATTTGGAGTTAGAACTCATGAGATTTGACCCAACATCTGTCATCAGGAAGATGTGTCTGTGTTTTGTGGGGGCAGGAGTGACACAGACTGTCCTGAAGTGTCCAAAGCCCAGGAAAAGTCTCAGGGAGTCTTTGTGTCAACAGGAGCTCATTGGGGGTACATTGTTTCTTCCCACACCTCCTATCCTGATGCTTGTTGCACCTCTATTTTACTGTGAATAATGGGCCAGTCTGGCCTATCAGCCCCTCTTTCTGTGTTCCGGTGTTACTCCCACAGCACCTAGGATGATGAGAGGACAGGAAGTATGAATGACACATCTTGTGTCTTTGTGCTGGTGACATCTATGGAGCTATTGTGGGACTGAAGGTTTTCCCAGGTGTCCCCAATCCAGGAATATCACAACACAACCTACTTGGGGGGCTACACTAGGGAGTTCCCACTCCTGCTGAATTTCTGCAAGAATAGGCCCCAATATCTTAAGGGACTTGCTCCTGCATCATGAAAGGTCTATCAGTAGGAAAGAGGTGGTTGTTTTCTTTGGGAGCAGAGCAGACAGAATGTCCTGAAGATTCCTAAGCCTGGAAGGAAAAATGACCCCCTGCCTGTGCATTCAGAGTATCTGGCTTCTGTGTACTTTTATTCTCCCTACACCTACTTGTTTCTCTCATTTCTACTTTAGTGTGAATAAAGTGCTGTCAGGCCCATTTGTCTCTATATAAGTGGTCCTTTTTAACCCCTAGTGTACCTAGAATGCTGAAAGAGGCAGGAAGTATGAGCCAGACACCTCATGTCTTTGTGTTGGTGGCATCTGGAGGCATTTATGGGACCCCAGGTGTTCCCAGCTGTCCCCAACACGGGAATGTCCCAGCCCTGCTTATCCACCCTATATAAATTGTGGTGGGTTGGGAGTTACTGTGAAATTTGGCCAGAGATCTTGCAAAATTATGCTTAGGTCTCATGAGATTTGTACAAAGATCAAGAGAGATTTGTCAACAGGGAAGACATGACTGCTTTTCTGGGAGTCAGGACAGATGCAACCTGCCCTAAAGTGTCTAAAGCCTGGGAAAGCTCTCAGAAAGCCAGTTTTGTGTTCATAGAAGCTGGTTCTTGTGCCTGTTTCTTCTCCCTGCACGTCCTGTCTTCCAGTTTCTTGCACCTCTTGTTTATTGTAAATAATGAACCAGTCTGGCCTATCAGCCCCTCTTTCTGTGGCCCAGTGTTATGCTCTGCACCTAGGATGGTGATAGAGACAGGAAGTATGAAGGACAACCCTTGTGTCTTTGTGTCAGTGACATGGAGAAGGTTATTGTGGGGCTGTAGGTTTTCCCAGGTGTCCCCAACACAGGGATATTGCAACACTAACTACCCACACAAAAGGGATAGGCTATGGAATCCCAAATCCCACCAAGTTCCTGTGAAATTTGGCTTAATATCTCATGACATTTGCTCCTAGATGAGGCAAGGTCTGTAAATAGGAAAGATGTGGCTGCTTCTGGGGGTGGAGAGACACAGGTGGGACACAGACTACCTGAAGTTTCCTAACCCTTGAAGGATCAATGGTACCCTGCCTGTGTTTTCAGAGGAGCTGGTTCCAGTGCACATTGCTTCTCCCTACAACTCCTGACCTCCTATTTATCCCTTCTACTTTAGTGTGAATTATGGGCTGTCCAGCCCATTTGTCTGTATTTCAGTGGTTCATTCTAACCCCTACTGTATCCAGAATGCTGAGGCAAGAAGTATGAGAGAGGCACTTCTTGTCTGTGCTAGTGTTTGTGGGAACCCAGGTGTCCCCTGCTGTTCCCAATCCCAGAATGTCCCAGCCCTGCCTACTCTGCACAAAGGATGCCAGACTACTGGGAGTGCTTGTGAAATTTGCACAGATATCGAATGAGATTTGGCCTTTGATAATATGGGACTTGTCAACAGGGAACAGGAGGCAAAGTTTTTGGGGAATTAGATAAACACAGACTTCCCTGAAGGTTCCTAAGTCTGAAAGTGTCAATGGCAGTCTGCTTGTGCATTCAGAGTAGTTAGCTGTTTGCTAACACTTTGCTTCTCCCCACACATCCCAACCTCAAATTTCTATCACTTCTACTTTAGCATGAATAATGAGAAACCTGGCCCATTTGTTCCTATTTCAGTGGTCTGTTGTTACCCCTACTGCATCCAGAATGCTGAGAGATGCAGGAAGTATGAGCAAGGCACTTCATGTCTTTGTTGTGGTGTTCTGGGGCATTTGAGGGATGCCTGGTGTTTTCCAGGTGTTCTCAATCCAGAAATGCCCCACCTCGGCTTGTTTACCCTGAACAGAGGCTAGGCTAGGGAATTCCTACTCTTGCTGAGTTCCTGTGAGATTTGGACTGAGGTCTATCAAGATTTGTCTTATGATCTTGCAAGATTTGCCCTTACGTTTGACCTTAGATCATGAGATATTTGTAAACAGGGAAGAGGCTGCTGTGTTTCTGGGGGAAAGACAGACGCAGACTGTCCTAAATTCACCAAAACCTGGGAAAGCTCTCAGGGTGGCTCTTTGTGTGTTCACAGGAGCCAGTTCCTGTGGCCCTTACTTCTCTCCACACCTCCTGCCCTCCTATTTCTTTCACCTCTAGTTTACTTTGAATAACGGGCCAATCTGGTCAATCAGCCCCTTTCTGTGCCTCAATTTTTAAGGCCACTGCACCTAGGATGCTGAGAGAAACAGAAGTATGAATGGGATATCTTTTGTCTCTGTGCTGGTGACATGAAGGAGGTTGTTGTGGGACTGCATGTGTGTACAATCCAGGAATATCGCCACCCTACCTACTTACCAAGCACAAAATAGGCTAGGGTAGGGAGATCCCACTCTTACTGAGTTCCTGTGTGATTTGGCCCAATATCTTGTTAGCCTTTTCCCTAGATCACTGAGGTCTGTCAACCACGAGGAGGGGACTGTTTTAATTGAGGGCAGGATAGCAGTGCCCTAAATGTTCAAAAGCATAGAAGGATCAATGGCAGGCTGCCTATGTGTTCAGAAGTGCCAGCTCCTAGGACCTTTGAGTCTACCCAACTGTCCTTACCTCCTATCCTATCACCTCTAGTTTAGCATGAATAAAGGGCCTTCAGCCCATTAGTCCCTAATTCAGTGGTCTGTTGTAACCCATAGTGCACCTAGAATGCTGAGAGAGGCAGGAAATAGGAGGGAGGTATATCATATCTTTGTGCTGTAGGCGTCTTGAGGTACTTCTGGAAAATTCATTCCCAGAAGTCTACAATCAGGAATGTCCCATTCTTTCCTATTTAACCTGCACAAGGGAGACTATGCTAGGGAGTTCCCATGAGATTTGACTCAAGATGTCTCAAGATTTAGCCTCAGACCTTGCAAGATTTGACTCTAGATCATGTGAGTTCTGACTTCCAGGAAGATGTGGATGATTTCTCCTGGGGCAGTATAGTATCAGAATGCCCTGTGGTTCTAAAGCCTGGAACAATCAATGGGAGCCTGCCTGTGTGTTCAGATGAACTGGCTCCTGTGCTCTTTGCTTTTTGCCACTCCTCATGCCCTGCTCTTTCTATCACTTCTTGGTTAGGATGAAAAACTGGTCAAGTGGCTCACTGATCCCTGTTGCAGTGGTCCATTGTGACACTCACTGGAACCGGGATTCTAAGAAAGGCAGAAAGTATGAGCAGAACACATCGTGTCTTTTTGCTGGTGGGATTTGGGTTTGTTTGTGGGACCTCAGGTGTTCCCAGGTGTCTACAATCCAGAATGTCCCACTCCTGACTATATACCCTGAACCAAGGAGTCTAGGCTGGGGAGTTCTAGGTCATTTGGAGTTCCCACAAGATTTGGCTTGAGACATCACAAGATTTCTTCTTTGATCTAGTGAGGTTTACCCCTAAATCATGTGAGATTTGTCATGAGAGAAGGGGTGTCTACATTTTGGGGGCAGGGACAACAGGGACTGCCTGGACGTGTCCAATGGCTGGGAAAACTTTCAGGGAGTCTGTGTGTTTACAGGAGCTGGTTCCTGTGTTCATTGCTTTTCCCACCTGCTACTGTCCTGTTTCTTGCACCTCCAGCTTACTGTGAATAAGAGGACATTCTGGTCTATAAGCCCCTCTTTCTGTGGTCCATTGTGCTTTCACTGCAACTAAGAGACTAAGAGAGCAGAGGTATGAATGAGACGCCTTGTGTCTTTGTGATGGTGACATTGAGACTGCTATTTTAAGATCCCACGTTTTCCCAGGTGTCCCTAATCCAGGAATATCCTGACCCTACCTACTTACACTGCAGAGAAGAGGCTAGGCTAGCGAGTTCCTGTTCCTGCCAAGTTCCTGCAAGATTTGGCCAGAGATTTTACAAGATTTGCCACTAGGTTATGTCTGATCTGTCAACAGGGAAAGCGATGGCTGTTTTCTTTGTGTGTGTGACTGTTCTGAAGGTTCCAAAGCCAGAAAAGATCAATCGAAGCTTGCCTGATTGTTCAGAAGAGCTGGTTCCTGTGCACTTTGCTTCTCTCTGCACGTCCTGATGTCATATTCCTATCATCTCTAGTTTATCATGAATAAAGAATGGGACAACAGCCCATTCAACCCTATTTCAGTGGTCCACTCTTACCCTACTGAACCTAGATTGCAGAGAGAGGCAGGAAGTATGAGCAAGCTGCCTCATGTCTTTTGTTGGTAGCATCTGGGGGCATTTGTAGGACTCCAAATGTTCTAAGCTGTCCCCAATTCAGGACTGTCCCACATCTGCCAGTTTACCCTGCACAAAAGAGGATAGGCTATGTAGTTCCTGCTACTGCCCAGCTTCAACAATATTTGGCCCAAGATCTCATGAGATTTGGCATTAGATCTCCTGAGGTTTGCCTCTAGATCATGTGAGATTTGTCAACAGGAAAGAGGTGTATGCATTTGGGGGCGACAGAACAGACACAGACTGCCCTCTAGTGTCCAAAGCCTGGAAAAGCTCTCACGGAGTCTCTGTGTGTTCACGGGAGCTTGTTCGTATGCATGTTGCTTGACTCCATGCCTCCTACCCTCCTGTTGCTTACATTTTTAGTTTACTGTGAATAACTGGCCATCTGGTCCATCAGGCCCTCTTTCTGTAGATCAGCGTTATGACCACTGCACCTAGGATGCTGGGAGAGACAGGATGTATAAACGAGATGCCTTATGTCTTAGTGCTGGTGACAAGGAGGAGGCTACTGTGTGACCACAAGTTTTCCCTGGTGTCCCCAATCCTAGGATGTCACAACTCCACTCAACCTGCTCAAAAGAGGCTAGGCTAGGGAGATTCCCATTCTTGCCAAGTTTCCATGAGATTTGACCCAAGATCTGGCAATATTTGGACTTAAATTTTGTGAGATTAGCCAATAGATCATGGGGGATCTCTCACTAGGGATGAGGTGGCTGTTGGGGCCAGGAGAGACATTGAGGGCCAGGAGAGACACAGACTTCCCTGAATGTCTCTGAGCCTGGAAAGATCAATGGGAGACTGCCTGTATGTTCAGAGAAGCCAGCTTCTGAGCACTTTGCTTCTCCCCTTACCTCCTGAACTCATCTATCACCTATAGTTTAGGGTGAATAATGGGCTTTCTGGCCCATGCATCCCTATTTTAGTGGTCTGTTGTTTCCCCTAGTGCACCTAGACAATGGCAGGCAGCAGGAGCAAGGCACCTCGTGTCTTTGTGTTGGAAGTATGTAGAGGTGTTTGTGTTACCCCAGGTGTTCTTAGCTGTCTCCAATCCATAAATGTTCCACCCCTGCCCATTTACCCTTCACAAAGGAGGTTAAGCTAGGAGGTCCCTGCTTCTGCCAAGTTTCATGAAATTTGACCTTAGATCTCATGAGATTTTCCTATAGATCACATGAGATCTGTCAATAGGGAAGGGCTGCCTGAGTTTTTGGGGAGCTGTTCAGACAGACTGCCCTAAAGTGTCCAAAGCCTGGGAAATTTCTCAGGGCATCTGTTTGTGTGTTCACAGGAGCCAGATCTTGTGCACGTTGCTTCTACCACACGTTGTGCCTTGCTGTTTTTAGTGCCTCTAGTTTACTGTTAATAACGGGACAGTCTGGCCCATTAGCCCCTATTTCTTTGTACTGGTGTCATGCCCACTGCACCTAGAAAGCTGGAACGACAGGAAATATGAATGAGATGTCTTGTGTCTTTGTGCTAGTAACATGGAAGGGTCATTTGTGTGACCATGGGTTTTCCCAAGTTTCTCCAATGCAGGAATATTGCATCCCTACTTCCTTACCCTGCACAAAATAGGCTAGGCTAGGGAGTTACTCCTCTGTATTATTTCTCCTCAAATTTAGCCTAAGATCGCATGAGATTTGCCCCTGATAATGCAAGATCTCTCAATAGGGAAGATGTGACTATTTTTCCAAGAAAGAGGAAAGGCACAGACTGACCTGAATTGTCCAAAGCCTGGGTAAACTCTCAGGGCATTTCATTGTGTGTTCACATAAAACAATTCCTGTGCCTGTTGCTTCTCTGCATACCTACTGCCCTCTAGTTTCTTTTACTTCTAGTTTACTGTGAATAATGGGTCAGTCTGGCCCATCAGTCCCTCATTATGTTTGGTGTTATGACCACTACATCTATGATGCTGAGACAGGAAGTATGAAGGACATGCCTTGGGTCTTTGTGCTGGTGACATGGAAGGGGAAATTGTGAAACTTCAGGTTTTCCAAGGTGTTCTCCATCCTGGAATATTGCAACTGTGCCTACTTCCTCTGCTTATAGGAGGATAGGCTAGATATTTCCCTTTCCTGCCAAGTTCCAGTGATATTTGGCCTAGAACTTGTGAGATTTGCCCCTACATAACATGAGATATATCAACAGGGGGGAGGTGGCTGTTTTCTTTGGAGGCAGGATACACACAGACCTCCCTGAAGTTTCCAAAGCCTGGAAGGATTAATGAAAGTTTACCTGCATGTTGAGAGGAGCCAACTCCTGCATACTTGTTTCTCCCCACACCTCATGCCTTTCTGTGTGTTGCATCTCTACTTTATGGTGAATAATGGGCCAGTCTGGCTCATCAAACCTCTTTTTATTGCTAATGTTATGCCCACTGCACCTAGGGTGCTGAGAGAGACAAGAAGTATGAAGAAGATGCTTTGTGTCTTTGTGCTGGTGACATGGAGGAGGCTATTGTAAGACTGCAAGTTTTCCAAGGTGTACTCAATCCTGGAATACTGCAACCTTACCTACTTAAACCTGCACAAAAGATGCTTGGCTAGGGAGTTCCTGTTCCTCCCAGTTTTCTTAAGGATTTAGCCCAGTATCTCATAATATATGGCCTTATATCTTGAGAGATTTCCCACAAGATTACACAAATTCTCTCAACAGAGAAGAGGTGCCTGTTTTTGTTGAAGTCAGGACAGACACAGACTACGCGGAATGATCCAAAGTGTGGAAGGACCAAGAGCCTGCCTGTATATTCAGAGGAGCCAGCTCCTGGGCACTTTGCTTGTCCCCAAATCTGATCTCCTGGTTCTATCTGATCTCCTGACCTCCTGACCTCTTGTTTAGCATGAGTAATGGGCTTTTCAGGCCATTTGTCACTTTATCAGTGATCTGTTGTTATGCTTACTACACTTTTTTCCTTTTCGGATTTTTATTTATTTTTTTAATTTAAATCCAAGTTAGTGAATGTTATAGTGTAATAATGATTTCAGGAATAGAATTTAGTGATTCACCATTTATATAACACCCAGTGTTCATCCCAACAAGTGTCCTCCTTAATGACCCTTGTCCATTTAGTTCTTCCCACAACCCAACACCATGCCAGCAACCCTCAGTTTGTTCTTTGTATTTAAGAGTCTCTTATGGTTTGTCTCCCTCTCTGTTTTTGTGTCTCTTCCCTTTATCTGTTTTGTATCTTATTTCTGCATATGAGTGAAGTAATATATTTTTCTTTCTCCAACTGACTTATTTTGCTTAGCATAATACACTTTAATTCCATCCATGTTGTAAATGGCAAGATTTCATTCCTTTTGATCAACAAGTATTACAATGTGTGTGTGTGTGTATCACATCTTTGTCTGTGTCTATATGTGTGTCTAGTATGTGTATACACACACACACACATTTACCACATCTTCTTTATCTAGCCATCAGTTAATGGACATTTGGGCTCTTTCTATACTTTGGCTATTTTCGAAAGTGCTGCTATAAATATTGGGGTGTATGTGCCCCTTTGAATCGGCACTCCTGTATCCTTTGAGTAAATACCTAGTGGTGCAATTGCTGGGTTGTAGGGTACTTCTATTCTTAATTTTTTGAGGAACCTCCAGACTGTTTTCCAGAGTGACTGTACCAATTTGAGTTAGAATTTCTACCAGTAGTGCAAATAGGTTCCTCTTTCTCCACGTCCTCATCAACATCTGTTGTTGCCGAATTGTTAATTTTAGACATTCTGACAGGTGTGAGGTGGTATCTCGTTCTAGTTCTGCTTTGTATTTCCCTGTTGATTCGTGATATTGAGCATTTTTTCATGTGTCCATGAGCCATCTAGGTGTCTTCTTTGGAAAGGTGTCTATTCATGTATTCTTCCATTTCTTCACTGGATTATTTGTTTTTTGGGTATTGAGTTTGATAAGTTCTTTATAGATTTTGGATACTAACCTTTTATCTGATATGTCATTTGCAAATATCTTCTCCTATTCTGTTGGTTGCCTTTTAGTTTTGCTGATTGTTTCCTTCTCTGTACAGAAGCTTTCTATCTTGATGAGGTCCCAAAAGTTCATTTTTGCTTTTGTCTCCCTTGCCTCTGGAGACATGTCAAGTAAGAAGTTGCTGTAGCCAAGGCCAAAGAGGTCTTTAATCAATTTTGAGTGTATCTTTGTGTATAGTGTAAGAAAGTGGTCTATGTTCATTCTTCTGCATGTTGCTGTCCAGTTTCCCCAATACTATTTGTTGAATAGACTGTCTTTTTTCCATTGGATATTCTTTCCTGCTTTGTCAAAGATTAGTTGGCCATACATTTGCGAGTCCATTTATGGGTTCTTTATTCTCTTCCATTGATCAATGTGTCTGTTTTGTACCAGTACCATGCCGTATTGATGATTACAGCTTTGTAACACAACTTGAAGTCCGGAATTGTGATGTTTCCAACTTTGATTTCCTTTATCAGTATAGCTGTGGCTATGTGGTATATTTTCTGGTTCCATACAAATTTTAGGATTGTGTCTTGTAGCTCTGTGAAGAATGCTTGTGTTTTTAGATAGGGATTGCATTGAATATGTTGGCTGCTTTAGGTAGTATCAACATTTTAACAATATTTGTTCTTCCAATCCATGAACAAGAATATTTTTCCATTTTTGTGTCTTCTTCTATTTCTTTCATAAGCATTCTATAGCTTCAGTTTACAGATTTTTCACCTCTTTGATTGGATTTATTCATAGGTATTTTATGGTTTTTGGCGCAATTGTAAATGGGATAAATAATTTGATTTCTCTTTTTGCTGCTTCATTATTGGTGTATAAAAATGCAACCAATTTCTGTACATTGATTTTGTATCCTATGTCTTTGCTGAAATAATGGATCAGTCTAGCACTGTTTTGGTGGAGTCTTTTGGATTTTCCACATAGAGTATCATGTTATCTGTGAAGAGTGAAAGTTTGACTTCCTCCTTGCTTATTTGGATGCCTTTTATTTCTTTGTGTTGTCTGATTGTTGAGGTAGGACTTCCAACAGTGTGTTTAATAACAGTGGTGAGAGTGGACATCCCTGTCATTTTCTTGTAAATGGCATTTTCATTTAGGAGGAAAATTTTCACTTTTTTCCCCATTGAGGATAATATTAGCAGTGGGTTTTTCATATATGGCTTATGATCTTGAGGTATCATATTTATATCTACAGGACACGGTATTTTGTCAAATACTTTTTCTGAATCTCTTGAGAAGATCATGTGGTTGTTATCCTTTCTTTTATTAATGTGAAGTATCACATAGTTTGACCTGTGGATATTGAACCAGCCTTGCATCGCAGGTAAAAATCCCAGTTGGTCATGGTGAATAATTATTTTAACGTATTATTTGATCCAGTCGATCAAATAATATCTTTTTGAGAATTTTTGCATTCATGTTCATCAGGGAAATTGGTCCATAGTTCTCGTTTTTAGTAGGGTCTTTGTCTGGTTTTGGAATCAAGGTAATGCTGGTCTGATAGAAATAATTTGGAAGTTTTTCTTCCATTTCTATTTTTTTGGAACAGCTTCCAAAGAATAGGTGTTAACTCTTCTTTAAAAATTTGGTAGAATTCCCCTGGAAAGCCATCTGGCCCTGGACTCTTGTTTGTTGGGAGATTTTTGATTACTGACTCAATTTCTTTAATGATTATGGATCTGTTCAAATTTTCTATTTATTCCTGTTTCAGTTTTGGTAGTTTATCTGTGTCTAGAAATTTGTTAATTTCTTCCAGATTTCCCAATTTATTGGCATATAATTGTTTATAATATTCTCTTATCATTGTATTTCTGCAGTGTTGGTTGCAATCTCTCCTTTCATTCTTAATTTTATTTATCTGGGTCCTTTACTTTTTCTTTTTTTAAAACTGGCTAAGATTTTATCAATTTTGGTAATTCCTTCAAAGAACCAGCTTCTTGTTTCATTTATATGTCCTACTTTTTAAAAATTTTGATATGATTGATTTCTGCTCTAATATTTATTTCCCATCTTCTTCAATTTTGCGTTTTATTTGCTCTTCTTTTTCCAGCTCTTTAAGATGTAATGTTAGGTTGTGTATCTGAGCCCTTTCTTCTTTCTTTAGAAAGGCCAGGATTGCTATATACTTCCCTCTTTGGACCATCTTTGCTGCATCCAAGAGGTTTTGGGCTGTCGTGTTTTCATTTCATTGGCTTCCTTGTACTTTTTAGATTCCTCTTTAATTTCTTGGTTAACCCATTCATTCTTTAGTAGGATGTTCTTTATTCTCCAAATATTCATGGTGTTTCCTAATTTTTTCTTGTGGTTGATTTCAAGTTTCATAGCATTGTGGTTTGAAAATATCGGAGGTATGATCAATCTTTTTGTACTTGTTGAAGGCTGAGTTGTGACCCAGCATGATCTATTTTGGAAAAATTCCATGTGCACCTGAGAAGAATGTGTATTCTGCTACTTTATGATGAAATGTTCTGAATATATCTGTTAAATCCATCTGGTCAACTGTGTCATTCAAAGCCATTGTTTCCTTGTTGATTTTCTGTTTAGATGATCTGCGCATTGTTAGGTGTTAAGTCCCCTAATATTATGTTACTTTATCAATGAGTTTCTTTATATTGTGATTAATTGATTTATATATTTGGGTTGGGGTCATAAATATTTACAATGGTAAGACCTTCTTTATGAATAGACACCTTGATTATGATATAATGCCCTTCTTCATCTCTTGTTAAAGCCTTTATTTTAAAATCTAGTTTGTCTGATATAAATATGGCTACCTCAGCTTTCTTTTGGTTCCCCATCTTCTTACTTTCAATCTGAAGGTATCTTTAGGTCTAAAATGAGTATCTGCTGTGAATCTCATCTGCCTTCCCTTATAGGTTAAGGACTTTTTTCCCCTTGTTGCTTTCATAATTCTTTCCTTGTCTGTGTATTTTGTGAATTTGACAATCATATGCCTTGGTGATGGTCGGCTTTTGTTAAATCTAATGGGAGTTTTCTGTGCTTCTTGGATTTTGATGTCTGTTCTTCCCCAAATTAGGAAAGTTTTCAGCTATAACTTGCTCACATACATCTTCTGCCCCTTTTTCTCTCTCTTCTTCTTCTGGGACTCCCATGATTCAGATGTTATTCCTTTTTAATAAGTCACTTGCATTTTAAGAATGAGACTAGCTCAGGGTCTCCATAATGCTCTGCCATCTTAACTCCTCTCTTTCACCTACTGCACTTAAAATGGTGATAGTGGCAGGAAGTATGAGCAAGGAATTTTGTGTCACCCAAACCACAACCCTAACCCTAGCATTTGCTCTGCCCCTGACATGAGCCTGAATTCTAGGTGTGAGAAAAAAAATCATTCAAAACACATGACTGACAGAATGTTATTTAGACAGGAACACAGAAGGAAATCTTGCCATTTGCAATGATCAGAATGTGGTAAGAGATTCTGATTCTGAGCAAAAATCTAACCCAAACCTACATCTTTATAGTCATCTCAGAACCCTATTTCTAACTATGACTTTCAAGCTACTCAACATTCTCAGCTTATCTTTCCAGATGTTCTCTACCATGCCTGTGCATTAGACTCTACCCTCACCTGGACCCTAACACTAACAATTCTTTCTCTGACCTTGAACATGGCCTGAATCATAGGTCTGAAGAAAAAAAACATTTCAAGACACATGACTGACAGAATACTAAGAGAGGAACACAGAGGAAACCCTGGTAGTTTTTGTTTGTTCATTTTTTTTTTGGTTTTTGTTTTGTTTTCTTTTTTTGCAATGACCAGGATATGTCTGAAGAAAATGATTCTGAAGGAAAGCCTAACCAGAACTCACATTCTCAGTCTACCCATGAACTCTAACCCTAAACCTGACCCCACCATAACACTCACCCTCAACTTATAACTCCAGAAAGGTATTTTCACTGAGCACAGATTGGCCCACAACCTCACCTGGGCCCTAAACTTAACCTTAGCCCTTGCTCTGGCTCTGACCCAGGCTTGAATCCTATGTCTGAGGAAAAAACAGGTTGGGGACACATGATCAAGTGATTATTATTTGGCCAGGAACACAGAAGGAAACCATGCCATTTGAAATGACTGGGATGGGAAGAGAGAGTATGATTCTTAGTGAAAATTTAACATTAACCAACACCATCAGCCTAGCTCCTGAAACCTAAACCTAACCCAGACTCACACCTTAACACTCATCCTCAATTATCCCTCTGGAGAAGTGTCCACAAGGCAAGTGGATAGATGACTACCCTCCCTCAGGCCTAACCCCAGCCTTAACCCTTGCTCTGTACCTAGCAAGAATCTGATTTGTATGTTTAAGAAAAAAGAAGATTAAGGACACATGACTAACAGAGTATTATTCATCCAAGAACACAGGAGGAAATTGTGCCTTTTTCCATCACGGAGATGAGGCTAAAGAGGATGATTCTGAACAAAAACATAACCTTAGCCTGCACACTCAGCCTCAACCCTGAAGCTTAATCCTAAATGTGACTGTCATGCTAAACTTTTCCTTCAACTTTTCCCTCTGGAGAAGTCCACCACTGCTGGTATATAGGCTGCTACCCCTACACAAGCCCTAATCCTAATCTTATCCCTTTCTCTTGCCCTACCTGGGCCCAAATCTTAGATCTGAAGGAAAAACCAATTTGAGACACATGAATTATGGAATGTTACTCATCCAGGAATACGGAAGAAATCTGTGCCTTTGCAACTAATGAGATGGGGCTATAGAGTATGATTCTTAGTGGAAACCTAACATTAACCCACTCCATGAGTCTAGCTCCTAAATTTTTTTAGTTTACTTATTTATTTTGAGAGAGAGAAAGAGAGAACAAGAAAGGGAGTGACAAAGAGGGGGAGAGAGAGAATCCCAACAAGGCTTTCCACTGTCAGTGGAGAGCCTGATGTGAGCTCAAACTCATGAGACATGAGATCATGACCTGAGCCAAAATCAAGAGTCAGATGATAAACTGACTGAGACACCCAGGCACTCCAAGCCCCTAAATCCTAACCCTGAACCTGACTCTCACACAAAACGCATCCTCAAATTATCCCTCTGGAGAGGTCTCTGCACTGCCTGTTAACAGGCCTCTACCTTCACCCCACATCTGACCCTAATTCTAGCCCTTCTTCTGTCCCTGCCCTGGAACTGATACCCGGTCTGAGGAAAACCCTGATTTGGGATACAAGACTGAAGAAATATACTGGGCCAGAACCAAAGAAGGAACCTATGGCATTTGTCATGATTGGAATGGGACTAGAAAATATGATTTGAAGGATCCCTAAAATTAACCCACACCCTGAAATATTACTCTAAGCTTCTTACCATAACACAGGCCCTCAGCTTATAGAAGTTGTAGATCTGAGGAAAAGACTGATTCAAAACACATGACCAAAGGAATATTTCTCAACCAGGAACATTGCCAATTGCAATGACTGGGATTGGACTAGAATATGATTCTGAGCAAAAATCTAACATTAACCCACAAACTCAAACTAGCACCTGAAACTTAACCCTAACCCTCATTCTCCCACTACACTCATTCTCAAATTATCCCTCCAGAAATGTCTTCACACTGTCAGCAGATGGGCCCTTACTCTCATGTGGGCCCTAAACCTTACACTAGCCCTTGCTCTGGACTTGAGCCAGGCCAGAATCCTATGTATAAGGAAAAAATCAGATTGGGACACATAACTGAATTAATATTATTCTGTCAGGAAAACAGAATAACCCTGACCAACACACTCAGCCTAGCCCCTCAATACTAGCCCAAATTCTGACCTTCATGATAACAACTTTGGTAACATGATAAACTTCATGATAATAACCCTCAACTTTCCCCTCTGGAGAGGTCTCTGCACTGCTAGAGGATAGGTGTCTACAATTTTACATGGGGTCTGACTCTAACCCCAGCCATCTTCTGGAACTGACCAGGATCCAAATCCTAAGTCTGAGAAAAGAAAATGATTCAGGACATATGACTAACATAACATTACAGGACCAGACACACAGAAGGAAACCATGCCATTTGCAATGACTGGAATGTGGTTAATGAATATGATTCTGAAGGAAAATTTAATCCTAACCCATGCTCTCAAACTAGCCCCTGAACCCTAACCTTAAGCCTGACCTCAGCCTAACACTTGCCTTCAAGTTATGCCTTTTCCCTTATCCTTTATCCCTTAAGAGATTTTCTGACCAAGGCCCAAATCCCAGCTCTGAGGAAGAAACTGATTTTGGATATATGACTGATGGAGTATAACTTAGCCAAAACACAGAAGGAAGTCATGCCCCTTGCAAAGACTGGGATGGGGGAGAGAGTATGATTCTGAACAAGAACCTGAGCTTCATCACAAACTCAATAGTCCTGAAATGTTAACCTTAATCCTGACCTCAGAATAAACATCATCCCCCAAGTTATCATGATGAAAAGTTCCCAGAACTCTTGGCGAACAGGTCTCTAACTTCATTGGGCTCCCAACCCTAACCCTTGCCATTGCTCTGGCCATGACTGAGGCTGGAATCCTAGGTATGAGGAAAATATACCAATTCTGAACACATGACTGCCATAATAATAAAAAGCCAAAAATCCGGAAGGAAACTATGCCATTTGCAACCACCAGAATGGTGCAAGAAGTATGAGTCTTTGCAAAAACCCAATGCTAACCCATTACCTCAGCCTAGCCCAGTGACTCTCATGTTATACCTTGTCCTCAAATGACCCTCTGAAGAGATCTCTTTACTGCTGGAAGGTTGGTCCCTAATTTTACCAGAGCCCTATCTATAAACCTAACCCTTTCTCTGGCCCTGTCCCAGGCCTGAATCATAGGTCTGAGGAAAAAGCCAAAATGGGACACATAACTGATGGAATAATACTCAAACAAAATACAGAAGGAACAATTTTTTGCATCCTTTTGCAATGACCAGAGGAAGAGACTATGATTCTGAGTGGAAATGTGAGCCTCACCACACACTCAGTGTAGCCACTGAACCCTAAACCTAACTGTGACCATCACAATAATAATTATAGTCAACTTACCCAACTGGAGAGGTCTCTACATGGCTGGCAGATAGGCCTACATCACTCAGACCATAACCTTAACACTAGATCTTGCTTTGGCACAGACCAAGGCCCAAAAAATAAGACTGAGGGAAAAACTGATTCAGGACATATTATCAAAGGACTATTACTGGAGCAGGAACACATAAGAAAACTTTGCCAGTTTCAATAAAGGGAATGGGGCTAGAGAGTATTATTCTGAGCAAAAACATAATCCTAAAACAAACTCAGCCTACACCTAAACCCTAAACTTAACCCTGACACTCATGTTAAACCTCCTTCAACTTACACTCTGAAGAGATCTCTGCCATGACAGCAAATAGGCCCCTATTCTCACCTGGACTCCAACCCTAACCCTATCCCTTGCTTTTGCCATGACCTGGGCCATGGATTCACTAGGTCTGAGAAAAATTCTGGTTCAGGACACATGACTGACAGAATATTATTAAACCAGGAACACAGGAGGAAACTGCGCCATTTGCAGTGAAATACATGGGATTAGAAAGTATGATTCTGAGGGAAATCCAAACCCTACCCACACAATCAGCTGAATCTCAGAACCCAAACACCAACCCCAACATTTACCCTAACCCTCGCCCTCAACTTATCCCTCTGGAGATGTCTCCACACCGATGGCAAAGAGGCCCTTAACTTTGCTCACACCCTAACCGTAACCCTAGCCCTTTTTCTGGCCTGACCAGGGCTGGAATCCTAGTTGTGAGAAACAAACTGATTCAGGACACATGAGTGAGGGAATATTACATGGTCAGGAAAACAGAAGGAAACTGTGCCCTTTGCAATGACTGGGATGGGAATAAAGAATATGATTCTAAATGAAAACTGAACCTTGACCCACATGTTCTGCACAGCCCCTGAACCCTAACCTTAAACCTGACCATAACCCTAATGATCTCCCTCTACTCTGTAGAGGTCCCAAACTAGGACCCTAACTTCACTGGGGCCCTAACCCTAACCCCAGCCCTTACTGGTGTCCTGACAAGGTGTCTGAATCCTAGGTCTGATGAAAATACATATTCTGGGGACATGATGGCCATAATATTAATTGGCAAAAATACAGGGGGAAACCATGCCAGTAGCAATGACTGGGATGGTGGTAGAGTGTATGATTCTTTGGACAGTCTAACCTTAATGCACACCCTAGCTTAGCTGAACCCTAACCTAAAGCTGACCCTCACAATAAATCTCACCACCACCTACCCTTTAAAGAGATTTCTGCACTGCTTGTAGATAATCTCCTAGCCTCACCCTAACCCTAAAACGAATCCCTTCTCTGGCCTTGACCTGGTCTCCAAACCTAGGTCTGAAGAAAAACCCAAATTGGAACACATAACCAATGGAATATTTCTTGAACAGGAACACAGAAGAACCTTGCCCTTTGCAGCAACTGGGATAAGTCCAGAGACTATGATTCTGAGTGAAAATCTGAGCCTAACCCTCATGCTCAGCCTAACCTTGAACCGTAACCACAAACCTGGCCTTCATGGTATATATTGCCATCAAATTATTCATTTGGAGAGATAGCCAAACTGCTGGCATATAGGGAACTTCCCTCACACTGACCCTAAATTTAACCCTCACCATTGATCAGGCCCTGATGTAGGCCCAAACCTAAGTTTGAAGAAAATACTGATTTGGGATATATGACCAATAGAATATTACTCAGCCAAAATCACAGAAGGAAACTATGCCTTTCAAAGACTGGGATAGGACAGGAGAGTATGATTCTGATCAAGAACTTGAGCCTCACCACACTCAATAGCCCTGAAATGTTAACCTTAACCTTGACCTCAGAATAAACATCACTCCCAAATTCTCACTCTGGAGAGGTTCCAAACACCTGGCAGATAGGTCCCTAATTTCACAGAGCTCCTAACCCTAACCCTAGCCCTTGTTCTGGCCCTGAGGCTGGAATCCTAGGTGTGAGGAAAATATGCCAGTTCTGAAAACATGACCACCCTAATATTAAAGGGCCAAAAACTCAGAAGGAAAATGTGCTTTTTCAACCAACAGAAAGGTGCTGCTTTGCAAAAACCTAACCCTAACCCATACACTCAGCAAACCTGGGACCCCAACACTAACACTGAACCTCATGTTAAACCTTGCCCTCAACTTACCCTCTGAAGAGATTGCTTCACTGCTGGTGAATAGGTCCTTATTCTCACCCAGCCCTGTCTATAAACCCAATCCCTTTTCTGGCCCTCACCTGTGCCTGAATCCTAAGTCTGAGGGAAAAAAAAAGTTGGGACACATAACTGATGGAATATTACTTGACCAGGAATATAGTGGGAACAACATTTTCATCCCCTTGCAATGACCAGGATGGGACAAGAAACTATGACTCTGAGTGGAAACCTGAGCCTCACCACACACAGAGTAGCCACTGAACCCTAACCCTAACCCTGTGCCTCACGATAACAATCACACTTAAGTTATCCATCCAGAGAGGTCTCTGCATGGCTGCCAGATAAACCTACCTCACCCGGGACCTAACCATAACTCTAGCCCTTGCTCTGGCTCTGACAGGGTCCAAAGTATAGGCCTGAGGAAAAAACTGAATCAGGACACATGAGCAAGGGAATATTACAATGCCAGGAAGAAAGAAGGAAACTGTGTCCTTTGTGACAACCGTAATGGATATATAGAGAACATGATTCTGAGTGAAAACTATACCCTGACCCACATGCTCTGCTCAGCCCCTGAACTTTAACCCTAACTTTAACCCTCACCCTAATGAACGCCCTCAGTTTATTACCCTGTTGAGGTCCCAAACTACTGGTGGATAAGTCCCCAATTTCACTGGGCCCCTAAGCCTAACCCTAGCCTCTGCTCATCCCTGACCAGTATCTGAATCCGAGGTCTGATGAAAATACCATTTTTGTGGACATTGCTGTAATAATAATGAGCCAAATACAGAATAAAACTATGCCATTTCAAACAACAGGATGGTGGTAGAGAGTATTGTTGCCATGCACTGAAGAAGTTCTCAGACACCAGACTGAGAGGATGTGTAGGATTGCCTCTGTGAGAGAGCAGCAAAAGGAGAAGACTACACATAGTTTTTATTTCATGTTTTATGGGATATAAGTATCAAAGAGTATCAAAGAATGGAAAGAGAACACAAGAGATTTTAAACATTACCCAGACACACATCTGGTGGCTACATGAAGGCATGCAGGGAGTACCTGCAGTTCCAAGGAGTGTCAGTAAGTTACAGCCATTTTCAACTTTCTTACTATCCTCTGGGGGCTCGTGGGGCTCTGTATCTCATAATGCTATCACGTTCAATAATCTTGAGACCAGAACATTGCTGACATTTCAGCTATTGCTCTGCTCACCATCCAGGGCTTACAATACATTCTCTAGAAATAACTCCACAGAGAATGATTCTTTGTCACAACCTAACCCTAACCCACACCTTAGGCTAGGTCCAGAATGCTAACTGGAAAGCTGACACTCACATTAAACCTCACCTTCAACTTACCCTTTGAAGAGATCTCTGCATTGTTGGCAGGTAGTCCCCTATCCTCACCCAGGCCTTCACCCCAAAGTTAACCTTTACTCTGACCTTGACTTGGGCCCAAATCTTAGGTCTGAGGAAAAACCTGAACTGGGAAAAAACCAATGGAATATTGCTTAACCAGGAACACAGAAGGAACTTTGCCCTTTGTAACAACTGGAATGGCAAAAGAGTATGATTCTGAGTGAAAATCTAAGCTTAACCCACATGTTTAGCAGAGGCTTGAAAACTAACCTTAAATTGACCCCCACAATAACAATCACCCTCAAAATAATCCTCTGGATATGTATCTGCATTACTGGGGATTAGACCACTTCCCTCACCCTGGCTCCAAAAAATCCTAAACCTAACTTAAACCAAAACTCTTCCATTTGCAATGTCTGGGATGGGCTAGATAGTGTAATTCTGTGCAAAAGCCTAATCCTTACTGATATATCCTCATCCTAACCCTTGACATCAACTTATCCCTTTGGAGATGTCTCTGCACTAGGAATATATAGGCCCTTACACTCACCTGGGCCCAAACCCTAACCCTAAGACTTGCTCTGGCACTGACATGGTCTTGAATACTAGGTTTGAGAAAAAAAGTGATATGGAAAACACAACCAAGGGAATATTACTTGGCAGAAAACACAGGAGGAAATCATGCCATTTGCAACAACCAGGATGGCCCTAGAGGGCATGTCTCTGAACAGAAACCTAACACCAACCCACATCCTCAGCCCAGCCCCTGAACCCTAACCCTAACCCTGATTTTCCCACTAACCTTGTCCTCAGCTAATCTGTCTAGAGAGGGCTGTGTACTGCTAATAGGCCCTTACCCTCATACAAGTCCTAACCATAACCCTAGTCCTTGTTCTGGCCCTGAGCCAGGGCCAAATAATAGGACAGAGGAAAAGCCGATTTTGGACACACAAATGACGGAATATTACTTTAACAGAAACAAAGAAGGAAACTAAGCCATTTGTAATGAATGGAATGGGGCTTGAGCATATGATTCTTAACAAAAACCTAACCATAACACACACCCTCAGTATTGCCCATGAATCCTAACCCTAAACCTCACCCTAACTCTATTCCTCAACCTATCCCTCCAGACAGGGGCACCTGGGTGGCTCAGTTGGTTAAGGGTCCATCTTCAGCTCAGGTCATGATCTCTTGGTTTGTGAGTTCAAGTGCCATGCCAGGCTTTGTGCTGATGGTTTAGAGTCTGGAGCCTGCTTCAGATTCTGTGTCTCCCTCTCTCTCTCTGCCAATCCCCTGCTCTCAATCTGTCTCTCACAAAAATAAACATTAAAAAAAAACATTATCCCTCCATAGAGGTCTCTATACAGCCATCAGATAGGTCCTTCCTTCACCCAAATACTAACCCTAACCCTGCCCTTGCTATTGCCCTAAGGGTTCAACCCTAGGTATGAGGAAAAAAATGACTCAAGACACATGATTAATAATATTAGACAAGAATAAAGATGGAAAATGTTCCATTTGCAATGATCAGCTGGTGCTAGCGAGTATGATTCTCAGCAAAAACATGACCCAAACACACACCATCAGCCTCACCCCTCAATCCTAACCGTAACCCTGCCCTTACACAAACTTTTGCCCTCAACCTATCCCTCTGGAGAGGTCTCCATACTGCTGGTGGATAGGTGACTACTTTCACCTGGGCTCTAACCCTAGCCCTTGTTCTGGCCTTGACCTGGGCCTGAATCCTAGGCCTGAGGAAAAAACAAAATGGGACAGAAAACTGACAGAATATTACTTGGCAAGGGACACTGAAGGAAACCATGCCATTTGCCATGACCAGCAGGGAACTAGAGAGTATGATTCTCAGCAAAAAAACTGATTCTGTCTCCTGAATCCTAACCCTAACTCTGACCCTCACATTAACACTTGTTTTCAACCTACCCCTTTCTAGAGGTCTTTACACTGCCCATGGATAGGCTGCTCCCCTTACCTGGACTCTAAACCTAACCCTAGCCTTTGTTTTAGCCAAGACTCATGCCCAAGTTGTATATCTGGGGGAAAAAACAATTTGCACCACCTGAGTTATGGAAAATTACTGGGCCTAAAACACAAAAGGGAATAATGACATTTGCAACAAACAGATTGGGGCTAGAGACTAATATTTTAAACAAAAACCTATCAAATCCACAATTTCAGCTTAGTCCTTGAACCCTAACCCTAACCTTGACCATTACCCTAACACTCAAACCTCAACTTATACCTCCAGAGAGGTCTCAATACTGAGGAAAGATAGGCCCCTACACTTACCCTGGCCTGAATTCTAGGTCTGAGGAAAAGAGAGATTTGGAAAACAAGACCTAAGGAATATTACTCTACCAAGAACACAGAAGGAAACGCCATTTGCAATGACCAAGATGAATCTTCAGAGTATTATTCTGAAGGAAAACCTAACCCTATCATACATTGTCTAGCACTTGAACCTAAAACTGACCCATATCCTAATGCTCAGTCCCTACTGAGAAGTTTTTGCACTGCTGGTGGATAGGCCCTTACCCTCCTCCTGGGCCCTAACTCTAACCCTAGCCCTTTATCTGTCCCTTAACTGTCCTCAAATCCTAGGTCTGAAGGACCCTATGTCAATTTGGGACCCACGGCTGAATAAATATTATTCTAACAGGAACACCAAAGGAAACCATGTCATTTGCAATGACCAGGATGAGGCTAAAAATTATGATTCTGGGAGAAAATCTAATGATAATACACATCATCTGCCTAGACCCTGAAGGCTAACCCTACATCAGACCCTAACACTTGCCATGAATTTATCCCTCGAGACAGGTGTCCAGCAAGAGAGCAGATGCAGAATTAAATATGAGAGAGGCTAATGTCCGGGATGAGATAAAAACCCCAAGTATCCCTGCTCCGTATTTATTAGGATCAGAAGTCTTACAAACATGACGGATATGCAGAAAGAGAAAATGACACAATGATCATTAACACAAGTGTGTGAGAGAAAGGGGGTTTCAAGAATATGTGGTGCTAGGGGTTTTGGTCAATACAAAACAAAATCCTGGCGCTGAGAAGATAGCTATTTATGGCAGGCACCAGGTGCCTTGTCTGTGTATCTTAACTTGCCTAGAGGATGACAGAGCATGCTATCTCAGGGCTAACAAGGGACTTTTCTTTTGCCAATTAGCTCTGGGAAATTTCACCCTGATGTGGTGGTCTATTGCCTGTTTACCTGTTTACCTATTCTGGACAGGTTCCTCCTGTGGAAGTAGCTTTCTGCTTTTGTTCTATGCTGGGGGTGCTTTCTCCCTGTTTACCTATTCTTGGACGCTTTCATCCTAAGCCTACTTAATCCATTCGTGTAAGCTCAGGGCATTTGTAAATTTATTCCCCAGAGTCAGGTCTCCTCACTGATTGAGGATGGGCACCTACACTCGGACGTGCTATAATGTTAATTCTAACCCTTTCTCTGGTCTTGAACCTGGCCTGAATCCTCCAAGGGGAAAAAACTGATTTGGGACACATGATCAACAGAATAATTGCCAGGCAGGAACACAGAAGGAAACTGTGCCATATGCCATGACCATGAATGGATTAGAGAGTATGATTCTTAGTGAAAACCTGACCCTAACCTATACCCTCAGCCTATCATCTGAATCCTAACCCTAACCCTGACCCTCACACTAACCCTCACCCTCAACTTATCCCTCTGGAGAGGTATCTGCACTACCTGCAGATAGGCCACTACTCTCACTTGGGCTCTAGCCCTAATCCTAGGCCTTGCTCTGGCCCTGATCCAAACTCAAATGCTAGGTCGGAGGAAAAACCGGATTCAAGACACATGACGATAAGTCATTTACAAATATATTCTCCCATATCTTTTAGTTTTGTTGATTGTTTCCTTTGCTCTGCAGAAGTTTTTTTTTTTTTATCTTGATGAATAGTTCATTTTTGCTTTCATTTCCTTTGCTTCCAGAGATATGACTAGGAAGAAGTTGCTACACCCGAGGTCATAAAGGATGTTGACTGTTTTATTCTCTAGGATTTTAATGGTTTCCTTTCTTACATTTAAATCTTACATTCACTTTGAATTTATTTTTGTGTATATGATGTAAGAAAGTCATTAGGTTTCATTGTTCTGCATGTCACCATCCAGTTTTCCCAACACCATTTGTTGAAGAGACTTTTTTCCACTGGATTTTCCTTCTTTGTTGAATAATAGTTGACCATGTAGTTTGAAGTCTATTTCTGGGTTTTCTATTCTCTCCCAATGATCTCTGTGTCTGTTTTTGTGCCAGTACAATAGTGTCTTCATGATGACAGCTTTGTAATACAGCTTGAAGTCTGGAATTGTGATGCCACTCACATCACTTTTCCTTTTTAATATTACTTTGGCTATTAACAGTCTTTTTGGTTCCATACAAGCTATAAAAGCTCAGTGGATAATGCTGGTGTTATTTTGATAGAGATTACATGGATTCTCTAGATTGCTTTAGGTAGCATAAACATTTTAACAATATATGTTTTAATACATGAGCCTGTAATGGTTTTTTTTAATATGAAATTTATTGTCAAATTGTTTTCCATAAAACAGCCAATGCTCATCCCAACAGGTGTCCTCAATGCCTATCACACACTTTCCCCTCCCTCCCACCCCCCATCAACCATCAGTTTGTTCTCAGTTTTTAAGTCTCTTATGTTTGGCTCCCTCCCTCTCTTTTTTTTCCTTCCCCTCCCCCATGGTCTTCTGTTAAATTTCTCAGTATCCACATAAGAGCGAAACATATGGTATCTGTCTTTTTCTGTATGACTTATTTCATTTAGCATAACACTCTCCAGTTCCATCCACGTTGCTATAAAGGCCATATTTCATTCTTTCTCATTGTCAAGTAGTATTCCATTGTGTATATAAGCCACAATTTCTTTATCCATTCATCATCCAAAGTCTATGTGTCTGTTTTTGTGCCAATACCATTCTTTCTTGATGATTACGGCATTGTATAGAGGCTGGGATTGTGATGCCTCCCACTTTGGTCTTCTTCAAAATTACTTTGGCTATTCGAGGTCTTTTCTGGTTCCATACAGATTTTTAGGATTGCCTGTTCAAGCTTCGAGAGGAATGGTGCAATTTTGATTGGGATTGCACTGAATGTGTAGATAGCTTTGGGTAGTATTGACATTTTAACAGTATTTATTCTTCCAATCCATGAGCATGGAATGTTTTTCCATTTCTTTATATCTTCTTCAATTTCCTTCATAAGCTTTCTATAGATTTCAGCATATAGATCTTTTACATCTTTGGTTAGATTTATTCCTAGGTATTTTATGCTTCTTTGTGCAATTGTGAATGGGATCAGTTTCTTTGTCTTTCTGTTACTTCATTGTTAGTGTATAAGAATGCAACTGATTTCTGTACTTTGATTTTGTATTTTGTATTTGTTTTCCTTTTGTTGTCTGATTGCTGATGCTAGAACTTTCAACACTATGTTAAACAACAGCAGTGAGAGTGGACATCCCTGTCGTGTTCCTTATCTCAGGGGAAAACCTTTCAGTTTTTCCCCATTGAGGATAATATTAGCTGTGGGCTTTTCATAAATGGCTTTTATGATGTTTAAGTATGTTCCTTCTCTACCAACTTTCTCGAGGGTTTTTATTAAGAAAGGGTGCTGAATTTTGTCAAATGCTTTTTCTGCATCTACTGATAGGGTCATATGGTTCTTAAAATTTCTTTCATTAATGTGATGTATCAAACTGATTGATTTGCAGATGTTGAACCAGCCCTGCAGCCTAGGAATGAATCCTACTTGATCATGGTGAATAAATCTTTTTTATTTGCTGTTGAATTCAATTTGCTAGTATCTTATTGAGAATTTTCGCATCTATATTCATCAGGGATAGTGGCCTGTAGTTGTATTTTTTTTTTCTGGGTCTCTGTCTGGTTTGGGAATCAAAGTAATGCTGGCTTCATAGAATGAGTCTGGAAGTTTTCCTTCCTTTTTATTTTTTGGAACAGCTTGAGAAGGATAGGTATTATGTCTGCTTTAAATGTCTGGTAGAATTCCCCAGGGAAGCCATCTGGTCCTGGACTCTCATTTGGTGGGAGATTTTTGATAACTGATTCAATTTCTTCTCTGGTTATGGGACTGTTCACATTTTCTATTTCTTCCTGTTTGAGGTTTGGAAGTGTGTGGTTGCTTAGGAATTAGTCCATTTCTCCCAGGTTGACCAGTTTGTTGGCATATAATTTTTCATAGTATTCCCTGATAATTGCTTGTATTTCTGAGAGATTGGTTGTAGTAATTCCATTTTCATTCAGGACCTTATCTATTTGGGTCATCTCCCTTTGCTTTTTGAGAAGCCTGGCTAGAGGTTTACCAATTTTGTTTATTTTTTCAAAAAACCAACTCTTGGTTTCAGTGATCTGCTCTGCAGTTTTTTTTAGATTCTACGTTGTTTATTTCGGCTTTGATTTTTCTTATTTTTCTTCTGCTGAGTTTGGGGAGTCTTTGCTGTTCTGCTTCTATTATCTTTAGGTGGGCTGTTAGATTTTGTGTTTGTGTTTTTTTTTTGTTGTTTGTTTCTTGAGATAGGCTTGGATTGCAATGTATTTTCTTCTCAAGACTGCCTTTGCAGCATCCCAAATCATTTAGATTGTTGTAATTTCATTTTCATTTGTTTCCATATATATTTAAATTTCTTCTCTAGTTGTCTGGTTGACCCATTCATTCTTTAATAGGGTGTTGTTTAACCTCCATGCTTTTGGAGGTTTTCCGACTTTTTCCTGTGGTTGATTTCAAGTTTTGTAGCATTGTGGTCTGAAAGTGTGCATGGTATCATCTCAATTCTTTTAAACTTTTGAGGGCAGGTTTGTGACCCAGTATGTGATCTGTCTTGGAGATGGTTCCATGTGCACTTGAGAAGAAAGTACTTGAGAAGTACTTGAGAAGAAAGCACTTCTAACGTAGTGAAACATGGTGTTGCTTGAACGATGGTGTCTCCCCAGGATTCTTTCAGCTGGCAGGCACATGTCACCTCTCCCCGGCGTTCCCCGCATAGGTGTTCCTACGCTTCTGGCATAGTGAGACCAGATGTCAGTTGAAAGGTGGTTTCCCCAAAGTGCAGACGGGCAGAGTGGAGCGTAGGGAACTTTACGCCTTGTCTCCGGAGACTTTTGGGAACACTGCTTATTGGGGGAAACGAACTGTTAGTTCAAAGATGCTTTCTCCAGACTGTTGTCTCACACAGGTGAGGATGCGGCACTTGCCTTGGAGGCCCCGCAGAGCTGTTCAGACAGGTCTCCCTTCGCGAAACAAGCTATCAGTTGCAAGACCCTTCGCCCAGCGTGTAGTTCCACAGAATCGAGTTACATGGCACTTCCCGCCTAAGCCCCCACAGGGTTTCAAGCCTTTCTCACTTCATGAAACGAGATGCGAGTTGACAGCTGGTTGCGGCCTAGCGTTGCTTCACAAAAACGAGCATGTGGCACTGTCTGCTCAGGCCCCGCCAAGGGTTCCACACAGGTGTGTCCTTGGGAAACAAGACGGGCCTTGAATGATGACGAAGGGCCCGAAGTGTAGTTTGACAGCGTGGAGCGTATGGCCCTTTCTGGAGGGTCCCGGCAGAGGTGTTCCAACACTGCTCACTGAGTGACACAAGGTGTTAGTGGAAAGGTGGTTTCCCCAAAGCGCAGGTGGACAGAGTTGAGTGTATGGAGCAGGACGCAGAGTCGCCGTAGAGGTTTGGAAACACTGCAGGATGAGTGACACGAGATCTTAGTCAGAAGTTGGTTTCGGCAGCGTGTTCTCAGGCACAGTTGTGGGCACGGCACTTACCTGGCAGGCCCCGCATAGGCTGCCAGACACTTTTCACTTTGTGAAACAAGCTCCGAGTTGAAACACTGCCTGGCCGCTGTGGTGTTTCACATCATGGAGTGTACGGCACTTTGTTCATATGCTTTCCCCCTACCCCCTCCCACCACCACCTTCATCACCACCCACCCACCCATAAGGCTTCCGACCTCTCTAACGCGGGGAAACGAGACGTTGGGCGAGGGACGGTTTCGCCATCGTGTTGGCTCACCAAACCGAGGGCCCAGCACTCTCTGCCTAGGCACCACGTCGGTTTTCCAACAGCTGTGTCCTTGTGAAACAAGATGTTCCTTGAGTGATGCTGTCGCCGATGTGCCGTCTGACGGAGTTGGACTCTCCAGCTCTTGGGGCCTAGTCCCGGCAGAGGTGTTCCAGCACGTGTGACTGAGCGAAACAACATGTTAGTTGAAGGATGGTTTCCCCACAAGGTTCTTTCTCAGGTCGACTACGTGGCACTTCGCTTGTGGGGCCCGCGTAGCTTTTGACACAGTGCTCACATAGTGAAACCCGGTCTTCCTGGAAAGAGTGTTTCAGCACGGTGCTGGCTCACAGGATTGAGTACATGGCACTTTTCCACCTAGGCCCCGCCATAGCTTTTCGAACCCTTCTCGCTGAGAGAAACGACATGTTCATTAACGGAGAGATAGATGGGTTCCCACAGTGGGGCTGCTGAGAGCTGAGCTTAGGGCACTTTCCGCCCAGGCCCCACACCGGGGTTTCAAACACTTGTAACCCAGGGAAACGCGATGCCATTCGAAAGGTGGTTTCCGCACCATGTTGTTTCACAGCATTTCAATCCGTGGCCCTTTCCGCATTCGCCCCACTGGGTTTGCACACCGTTGTGACGTGGTGAAACAGCACGTTGTTGGAAGGCTGCCTTCTCTTCCCCGGGAGCTGTTTCACGGAGCGGAGGTGTGTGGCGTTTTCCTGCTAGGCCCCGCGTGGGGTTTCCAGCGCTTCCAAGTTCGTTGCAGCAGGTGTGAGTTGAAAGATGCATTCCCCCAAGGGCAGTTGGAGACAGTGGAGTATAGGACACTGTCCACCTAGGCCCGCATAGGTTTTCAAACCCTTCCGAGTGAGAAAAGATGTTTGTTCTAAGACGGTGTTCCCCCACAGAGCTCTTCGGAGAGTGGAGGATAGGGCACTTCCCTCGTGGGCTCCGCATAGCTTTGCAAACAGTTCTCACTTAGTGAAACCATGCAGGGCCTGAACGATGGCTTCATCAAAGTGCCGGTTCACAGGCTTGAATACATGGCACGTTCCTCATCGGCCCCGCAGGGGTTTCCCGACACTTCTGACGTAGTGAAACATGGTGTTGCTTGAACGATGGTGTCTCCCCAGGATTCTTTCATGCTGGCGGGCGCATTTCACCTCTCCCTGTCGTTCCCCGCATAGGTATTCCTACGCTTCTGGCGTAGTGAGACCAGATGTCAGCTTAAAGGTAACTTGTGCTAGGCAAAGATTTCTTACATATGAAAACTGAAAGGAACAATCATAGAAGAACAAATGAATGCATAAACTGGACTTCACCAAAAAGAAAAACTGCTCTTCAAAAACACTGTTGAGAGAAGGAAATCACAGACTGGGAGAAGAAAAACCTTGCCAAAAAAACAGGTGATAAAGGATCTGTATCTAGCTCTTTCCACCATCTTTCTGTGCCACCATCATGATGCATGTGACTGTCGTGGCAGATACTCCCCAAAGCATAATAATACTGAAAAGAGAAGCAAACGCCAGGTTCTTACTAGGCCATGCTCCAAAGACATTGTCCACTTTCTAACTGTGATGATGAAGCATGGTTACACTGGTGAATTTAAAATCATTGATGATCTCAGAGTTGGGAAAATTGTTGTGAACCTCACAGGCAGGTTAAGCAAGCATGAAGTGACTGGCCCCAGAATTGATGGACAATGCAAAGATCTAGAAAATTGGCAGAGTAATCTGCTAAGTTTGGTTTCATTATACTGACCACCTCAGCTACAATCATGGACCATGAAGAAGCAAGTTGGAAACACACTGAAGGGGAAATCCTGGGATTCTTTTTCTAGGGATGTAATACATATGTGCAAATAAAATGCCTCAATGGAGAAAACAACAAAAACAACAACCACAAAAAACAAAAAGAAAATAAAATAAGAAGGAACTGTGTCTAGAATATACAAAGAATTCTGAAACTCAACAAGTAAGAAAAGATACTAATTTTTAAAACAACAAAAGATTTAGACGAGTCAAAGATACACAGATGGCAAAGAAGCACATGAAAATATGCTCACCATCATCAGTTATTAAGGAAATGTATATTAAAACCATAATGAGATATATACTAAATATCCATCCGAATGGCTTGGATTTAAAAAGCTGACAAAACTAAGTGTTCATGAATATGTATGTAAGAATTGGTGCTCTGACAGACTGCTGGTGGGAATGGAAAACGGTACAACTCCTTTAGAAAACAACTTGGCAGCTTCATAATAAGGGAATGTAAAGGGACATGAGATTTTCAAGGGTGATGAATATGTTAACTGTCTGGATTATGGTTATCGTTTCAAATGTGTAAACATATGTCAAAACTATCAAATGACACACTTCATATATGTGCAGTTTACCTAACTAAAGCTGTTGGAAACAAAAAGCTCTTTCACAGGAAGAAACGTCTAAAACAGTGGTAAGACACAGATGGAAAGAAGGATGTAAAACAATACAAGATGAAGCCAGAGGACTGTGGCCTTTAACCTAATAGCAATGAGAAGTAATAGCTAAGCTTTAATCAAGGGGGTACCATGATGAAAGACACATTTTTAAAAAACATATACTAATTATAGTTTCAGTGTAGACCAAGGTCCTGGGAGGTAGAATGGCAGGGAAAACAGTCCTGAGGTTATTTCAGTCATCTAGGAGAAAAATAATGACCTGACCTGGGTGAAGGCACAGAAGAGAAGCAGAGTTAACAAACACATTAGATGTGCCATTCCCACTAAGAAAGGTACAGTAGAAATGATGACTCTTTGGCTGAGAAGATACAATAGTTCTCCTTTTATTTTAATATAAAACATATTTCTGAGATGAGTAGCTCTATAATACAGCAGTATTCTCTGGTGCAGTAGTAGGCAAGTTGTGCACATAATACTACAGCAATATACCTAAAAAGGCTTCCTATCTTTACAATCCATGCCAAGTTGTTCAATCAGCAACATGAAATTCTTAGAGTAAGGCAACTCACAATGCTCTGAAGCTGTTTCAGATGACTGAAGTCGACAAGGTCATCCATAGAAGTAATTTGCTTTTTGACCTACCAATGAATAATACCATTTCAAATTGTCCCCCAAATATTTATAAAATATACTAGGTGTAGAGAAGTGATAAATACCCATCTTTTTATAAAAGCAAAAACATGGGCACCTGAGTGGCTCAGATGGTTGAGCATCCGACTCCATTTTGGCTCAGGTCATGACCTCAGGGTACTGAGTTTGAGTCCCACGTTGACCTCCACAATGACAGCATGGAGCCTGCTTGGGATTCTCTCTCCCCCTCTCCCTCGGCCCCTCCCCCCACTTGTGCGTGCTCTCTCTCAAAATACATTTTAAAAATAAGTGAATAAACATTTAAAAGTGAAACCACAGAGACTTTTTAAAAGAACGGATTTTTATCAAAAAGACACTGTTATCCATAGCTAGTATTTCTATGTAACTTTTTCACAGCAAATTTCTCTACAACAAAGAAAGATTTTCTATTTTTTCACTACATCTTTCATAAAGTAATTTTTTGCCACTGAATATTCCTAACAAATATGTATCAAAATAATATAATAAAAAATAAAATAAATAATAAATAAAATAAAATTACATTGTCTATTTTTTTGACCTTTTTCTTTTTCTTAGAAATGTTCTTTGCAGGTCTGAAAAAACCTAACAATTCTTTCCAGGCAAATATTAAATACTTAAAATACAAAGCATATCTAAACCTATTGTTTCTGATATAAAATCTCTGCATTTGAAACTAATTTTCTACAAAGGAGATTAAACAACAAAGTAACATCAAACAACATAGAAAATATACTACTGCTAATATTAACAAAGGATTAGGTGTATCCAGTTGTAGTATATGTGCTGCTGAAGCGAGCACAACAAAGTACTAAAGTTAGATAAAAACTAACAAAAGCAAAGGAAAATCCTAATGCTACTTGCATTATTTGATAAGAATGATACCATTGTTTCTGTTGTCATTTCACTAAAAATAAGCTTTTAGTGGCACTAAAACCTACTTGGAAAGTGCAAGTTAAGTCCCTATATGAAAGAACCCCTTTTTAACAATCATGATATTAACGTGTTGAAGACTCACTATGCAACTACTCTCTAGGCATTACTATGACCACTTCAAGGTATTTGAAGTCCCACAACAATCCTATGAAGTAGGTTATTATATTAGGTATTTTATACAGGAAGAAAATGAGGCACAGAAAGTCGAAGTGACTTGCCCAAGAAGCCCTAATCACTGGCCAAGAACAGACCCTCAATTCAAACCCAGGAATGTGCCTTCAAAGCATGTGTTTTATACTATGTGGTTACAGTAATACTCCAGTGTTTCTAATATGACAGCAAATGAATCTATATTATGATTCGATTTCTAGCTATAGTGATACATAATAATTTCTGAATCTTACACATTTTTTAAGACTTTATACTTGGCAAGATGGGAAATCTACTTTCAATAAACTAAAGATTTGCCTCTTCTAGAGAAGTTCCTCAACAGGCATTCATTCATTTATTCAATCATTCATTCAACTGTTTATTCCCACGTTCAACACATACTTATTGAGCATACAATCTGTGTCAATGGCACTGTTGGTACAGGAAGCATGGTTTTTGTAATTTAGAGCTCTCTAGTCCAAAAGGAATAATCTGTTATGGATTACTAGTTTCTTTTCCAATTGTAAATAAACAAAATCTTCCCCTTTCCCCAGAATCTAAATAAATATTAACTTAATAGAACCAGATACTTTAAAGTCCCTAACAAAATCATAGCTATTTGTGATACTATCAAAGGCACTGGATATCTAAAATCATCAAGGAAGGATTAGTTTTATTCAGAATGACCTCAATGTTTGCATACATTTATGATAAGTGTGTGTGTGTGTGTATACAGTTATATATACATATAGAACTCATACACATATATTTATATATACATATAGAACTTATACAGCCATATATATATGTGTGTGTATGTATATATATGTATACATACTTGCATACATACATATATATTTTTAAATCTGCACATTCAATTATATGAGAATACCTCATTGTGGAACCAATTCAGAATAAACCAACTTCTTCCACAAAATTACATGAATAAGAGTACTAAAGACAATTACTATAATCTTTAAAAGATAATGTAATACAATCAACAAACTTCCTGTTTGGAAACGCAAACAAAATTAAATTAACTAACCATGTCTATCTCTATTGATCATTTCCAACAGAATACATACTCTAAAAAGCTCCCATCTTAAAATAAAAAGAGAAAGAAAATGCCTTTGCAATTCACATTCTTTTTCAGTTATCATCCATTTCTCTATTACCTTTCCCAATTAAAATGCTCTAAGGAGTTGTTTACACTTAGTCATCTTCCATGCTTTCGTGGTGACTACTGAAACTGCTCCTTGACAAGGTCACTTGCCCTCATCATAACTTTTCAAGCAGTGTGTTTGATATGTTGAGTATTTCTTGCTTTAGCTTGGACCTACCTACACTACAGCATTTTATTTCCACAAACGGTAATCACTGCTAAAATTCCTTCACAGGCACATAAAGAATTTATATATTTTACCTGCTTTCATGCTGATCCTTTTCACTGAAATGGCTGCCATCATTCTTTTGTAGTGGACCACCAGTTAGGGAATCTGCCTTCTGCAACACTGGTGTGATCTCAGATCCTTTTGATGTCCTTTTTTCATTTTCACCTTTCTTTAACTTCTTCATATGTAAACCAGGTTCCTTCCTTAAAAAAACAAAGCCATTAAAAAGCCATAAAAAACCCAATGTTTTCTAATAATTTTACTGATAAAGAATAAAAAGACAATTTTCATCAAGTTCTGAATTTTACCCATCTGACTTAATTTGATTAATTCAGAGAACAGTGCTGAAGTACCAACCATACACAAGGAAATACTCATCTGTTGCTTCAAACACAGATAAATATACAATTAGAATACAATGTGATTTGTAAGAGTTGACATGTGAAAAGCTGTAAGTGAGGACAAGAAAGGCTTTACTGAAGAGGGAAAATAAACAGCAGAGGTCACCAGGGAAGAAAGAAAACCATTTTCTTAGAGATTAGAATGTGAGCACAAAGGTTACACAGATGGCATCTAGGTGCCTTGAAAGGAAAAAGTATAAGCTTTTAGGAATTTGGAAAAAAAAGCATAAAATACATGGAAGCAAGTAGTAAGAGATCAGTCAGGAAAGAAATTCTGAAGAACCTTGAAGGTTACACTAAAAATTTAGAGTTCATTGCCTAAAGGCAGTGACTCTTAGACATGGGAGTAATAACAGATTTGTGCTATATTTTTGGCTTTGCTTTTAAATATAAGAATGCTTAATTTCAACAAAGTTTTAAAGTAGCATGAGGTCCATATAACATGAAAGAAGAAATCAGGGAAATATCTTAGGGGATAAACTACTTTTAAAATACCCATATGTCAGAGCGATATAAGTATCATAGCTGAATAAGATGTACCTTGTTGCGTCTCCCACCTACAACCAACTGGCATCTTATCCACCCATGGGTAAAACTGCCTTTGCAGGAGCTGTGGGAATCTAGCACCTTATTCCAAGGGACCGAGGAAAATTCTTACCTACCCGTGTATCAGGTAACAGGCAGACATACTACAGTCTAATCTGTGGACCTAGCAATAGTCCATAAAGTGCCTCCAGCCCCTCCCTCTCAGCCACATATGAGAGTCCCTCCCTAGAAAACACTAAGATAATCACCTGTGGATGAGAGAGCTTTTTTGGAAAACCAGGTGTCCTGCAGAGAATTTCCAGCATACCACTGGAGCAAAAAAGTCAGGTTTGGACACACTGAAGATGTAGTCATTAAAGACTTGAGGGGGTGACTGCTACTTCAAATGCAAAGACAGCAATGCAAAATTGCAAAGAATATAAAATATCAAGGAAATATGATACCATTAAAGGATCACAATAATCTTCCAGTAATCAATCGGAAACACATGGAGATCTGTAATTTATTCAAAAGAGAATTCAAAAATAGCGGTTTTAAGGAAACTCAGTGAGTTACAAGAAAAACACAAAAAGCCAATTCAGTAAAATCAGAAAAACACTCTATGAATAAAATGAGAAGCTTAACAAAGAGCTGTAAATAGTAAAAGCAACAAAAATCCTGGAGCTGAAGAGTATAATGAAGGAGATGAAAAAAGCAAGAGTGATCACTGACAGGAAATGGATCAAGCAAAAAAAATGTGAATTGAAAGACAGGAACTATCAAAATATCCAGTCAGCAGAGAACAAAGTAAAAAGGATGAAAAAGAGTGAGGAAAGACTATGTGACTACAAGTGAACCCTCATAAGGCTATTATCAATTTCTCAGCAGAAACCTTACATGCCAGGAGGCAGTGGGATTACATATTCAAAGTGCTAAGAGAAAAAAAACTATCAATCAAAAATACTTTTCTCAGCAAAATTACCCATCAGAAATCAAATCGAATAAATACATTTGATACACCGCATTAACAGGATAAAAAAAAATCGTATCATCATCCCACCATGGAAGGAAAAAGAATTTGACAACATTCAACATCTTTTCATGATAAAAACTCTCAACAAAGTGGGTACTGAATTATCACACCTGGGCATAATGAAGCCCAATATGATAAGCCCATAGCCAACACCATATGCAGTGGTAAAAAACTGAAAGATTTTACTCTAAGTTCAAGAACAAGTCAAAGCTGCCCACAAGTCAAAGCTGCCCACTTGACCACTCCTATTCAACAGGATAGAGGAAGTCCTAGCCAAAGCAGTCAGGCAAGAAAAGGAAATAAAAGGCATCCAAATCAGAAAAGAAGAAATAAAACTGTCTGTTTGCAGATGATATGTTCTTATATATAGAAAATCCTGAAGATATCACCAAAAAGCTGCTCAAAGGATGAAGGACACAAAACCAACATAAAGATGCAGGGATGCCTGGGTGGCTCAGTCAGTTAAGCTTCTGACTTCGGCTAAGTTCATGATCTCATGGCTTGTGGCTCAAGCCCCCTATTGGGCTCTGTGATGACAGTTCAGAGCCTGGAGCCTGCTTTAGATTCTCTCTCTCTCTCTTCCCCTTCCCTGTTCACACTCTGTCTCTTTAGCCTCTATTACAAAGCTGTGATCATCAAGACAGCATGGTATTGACACAAAAACAGACACACAGACCAATGGAATAGAATAAAAACCCCAGAGGTGAACCCACAAATGTATGGCCAAATAACCTTGACAAAGCAGGAAAGAGTATCCCATGGAAAAAAAAGACAGTCTCTTTCTTCTGGGAGAACTGGACAGCAACATGCAGAAGAATGAAACTAGATGACTTTTCTTACACCAGACACACAAATAAACTCAAAATGGATGAAGGACCTGAATGTGAGACAGGAAACCATCAAAACCCTAGAGGAGAAAGCAGGAAAAAAACCTCTTTGACCTCCGCCGCAGCAATTTCTTACTTGACACATCTCCAAAGGCAAGGGAATTAAAAGCAAAAATGAACTATTGGGACCTTGTCAAGATAAAAAGCTTCTGCACTGCAAAGGAATCAATCAACAAAACTGAAAGGCAACCGACAGAATGGGAGAAGATATGTGTAAATGACATATCGGATAAAGGAAGGGCTAATATCCAGAAACTGTAAAGAACTCACCAAACTCCACATCCACAAAACAAATAATCCAGGGAAGAAATGGGCAGAAGACATGAATCGACACTTTTCCAAAGAAGACATCCAGATGGACAACAGACACATGGAAAGATGCTCAACGTCCTCCTCATCAGGGAAATACAAATCAAAACCACACTGAGATATCACCTCACGCTGGTCAGAGTGGCTAAAATGAACAAATCAGGAGACTACAGATGCTGGGGAGGATGTGGAGAAACAGGAAGCCTCTTGCACTGTTGGTGGGAATGCAAACTGGTTCAGTCACTCTGGAAAACAGCGTGGAGGCTCCTCAAATAATTAAAAATAGAACAACCCTATGACCCAGCAATAGCACTGCTGGGAATTTACCCAAGGGATACAGGAGTGCTGATGCATAGGGGCACATGTACCCCCAATGTATACAGTAGCACTTTCAACAATTGCCAAATTATGGAAAGAGCCTAAATGTCCATCACCCGACGAATGGAGAAAGAAGATGTGGTTTATATATACAGTGGAATACTACTTGGCAGTGAGAAAGAGTGAAATCTGGCCATTTGCAACAACGTGGATGGAACTGGAGGGTGTTATGCGAAGTGAAATAAGTCAGGCAAAGACAGATACCATCTGTTTTCACTTATAAGTGGATCCTGAGAAACTTGACAGCAGACCATGGGTGGGGGGGGGGGGGAACGGGGGAAAAAAGTTACAGAGATGGAGGGAGGCAAACAATAAGAGACTCATAAACACTGAGAATAAACTAAGGGTTTATAGGAGGTGGGGGAGAGGGGAAAGTGGGTGATGGGCATTGAGAAGGGCACCTGTTGGGATGAGCACTGGGTGTTGTATGGAAACCAATTTGACAATAGATTATATTTAGTTAAAAAAAATTACAAAATCAGCATCAAGAGATCAGTTGCATTTCTAAACAATAACAATGAAATAGCTGAAAAAGAAATATGAGGAAAAAATCCCCTTCCCCAAAGCATCAAAAAGAACAAAATACTTTGGAATAAATTTAACAAGGATTTTCTGAAAGATAGGTAGAGTAAAAATTACAAGACATTGGTAAAAGAAACAGCAGAGACACAAAAAAATGGGAAGATACCCCGTTGTTTATGGATTCGAAAAATTAGTATCATTAAATATCCACATTACCTGAAACCACCTACAGAGTCAATGCAATCCTTGTCAAAATTCCAATGACCTTTTTCACAGAAATAGGAAAAGCATTCCTCAAATGTGTAAGGAACAAAAAAGACCCCAAATGGCCAAAGCATTCCTAGGAAAAAAGAACAAATCTGGAAGCATCACACTTGCTGGTGTCAAACTATTACAAAGTTATGGTAATAAAGACCATATGAAGTTGTCCAAAGACAAACACATAGATGAATGAAACAGAATCAAGAACCCAGAAATAAACCCATGCATAAAATCAACTAAAAACCCATGCATAAAGTCTCCTTGTTAAGAGACCCAAAAATACTCAAAAGAGAAAAGGTAATCTCTTCAATACATGAGAAAACTGGATATTAACATGCAAAAGAATAAAACTGTGCCTCTACCTTACACCACTCACAAAAGTCAACCCAAACGCAAAGACTTCTATATAAAATCTTAAATCATAAAACTCCTAGAATAAAACAGGATAAAAGCTCCTTGACATAGATATTACCAATGATTTAGGATAGGACATCCAAAGTACAAGCAATAAAAGCAAAAACAACCAATGCAATCAACAATGTTTCTGCACAGCAAAAGAAACAAGCAACATGACGGAAAGGCAACCTATGGAAAGGATGAAAACATTCACAAGCTACAAATATGAAAAATGTCAATATCTAAAATGTGTAAGGAATTCGTACAATTCAACAGCTAAAAACAAATATAATTAAAAACTGGGCAAGGCACCTTAAAAGACGTCTCTCCTCAGAACATATTCAAATAGCCAAGGGTACACAAGAAGGTGCTCGATATCACTATTCATCAGGGAAATGCAAATCAAAACTGCAGTTTTTATCTATCACTTTGACCTATTAAAATGGCTATTGTCAAAAAGACAAGAGATATCGTTGCCAAGGATGTACAGGAAAGGAATTCCTTGTACTCCTGTAAGACTGTAAATTGGGACAGCCACTATGTGAAACAGTATGGTGGCTCCTCAACAAACTAAAAATAGAACCTCCATATGAGCCAAAAATCCCATTTCTGGGTATATATCTTAAAGACATGACATCCTTACCTTGGAGAGATATGTGCAGCCCTATGTTTATTGCAGCATTATTTACAATAGTCAAGAAACAACCTGCCATTTGTGACAAAATGAGTGAAACTTGAGGGCTTTATGCTTAGTGAAAAGAAGTCAGACACAGGAAGACAAATACTGTATGATCTGACTTATATGTGGAATTAGAAAAAAATTGCATGAAAAACAGAACAGACTGGTGGTAGCCAGCGTTAGGAGGCTGTGAGAAATGGGTAGATATTGGTCAAAGGGTGCAAACTACCTGTTACAAGATTAATAAATTCTGGGGATTTAATGTGCAGGATGGTGATTACAGTGAACGATACTGTATCATATCATTTGAAAGTTGCTACAAGAGTAGATCATCACAAACAAGAAATGATAATTATGTGAGGTGATGGAAGTATTAACACTATTGTGGTAATCATTTGACAATATAAAAGTATATCAAATTAATACAGGTATACCTTACAGTTACACAGATGTGTGCTACTTATATCTCATAAATCTGGAAAAACTTCAAAAATTCAAATGTACTCATACGTCATTATCTATCGCTCAAAAAAGCAATCATCTGATTAGTTATGCTTTTGTTTAAAAAAAAAAAAATGGTTTGCAGCACCTGGATGGCTCAGTCTGTTAAGTGTATGACTTTGGCTCAGTTTGTGATCTAAGGGTTTGTGGCTTCGAGCCCCACATAGGGCTGTGTGCTGACAGCCCAGAACCTGGAGCCTGGTTCAGAATCTTTGTCTCCCCCTCTCTCTGCCCCTCCCCAACTCTCACTTTGTCTCTCTCCAAATGAATAGACGTTTAAAAAATTAAAAAAAAAATGATTTGGTAACTTTTGTGTACTTTTAGCCTAATATCTAATCCTGATAGAAAATACTGGGGGATTCACCAAAAAGAAAATTGTAATTCTTTTTTCATGGACTAAATGCATGCAACAGAATATTATTACCATACAGCTACATACATTTCCAAAAATAATGAAATTTCCCACAGATTATTTAGGACTTAAAACATGATCCCCGAAGGGCACCAAAAACAAACAAAAAAAAACCTAGCAATTGTGTTTTTTCCAAAAAACTGTTATACAGGTAAATTTTCTCGTGGAAATAACATCCAAGAAAAGAAGAATCTCTCTGAAAACAATTATCAAACAATTCCTCTCGACCCAAACTTCAAAAATGAATCTGTAATTATAGAATTTGAAATAACTTTCATTTTGAACCCAGTCAATAGAAGCAACTTTTAAGTAGAAAACATCTGGTGAAAGCCACCTCAAACTTAGAAAAAACAAAACAAAACAAAACAAACAAACAAACAAAAAACCCTAACACGTAGCCATGGTAACAAGAAGCCACCCAAATCAGTTTTAAATGTGTTAATCAATGCCCACTAGCCCTACTCACCAACCAATCCATTTCAGCTCCTTCCTTCTGAAAGACAGACAATAAAGGACAAAAATAACTCCAATACACATGCTTCAGCGTACCAACCAATCCATAACAGTCTCACCCAAATAAGCATGGTGCTTCAGATGATGACAAACCATTTAATTTTCTGAAAGTCCCCCAATCCTTAAACTCCACTCTTCCCCAAACCCTGTATAAGAATAGCAGACTGCTCTGTTAGAAAAGACTATACCTAACCAGCATAGCTCGCTCTTATTTGTAAGTGATCAATTCCAACTTCATCTTTTTATTTCAGATATTGAAGGCTCATAATCCTTTGGCAAGAATTTTTAAAGTCCTATAATAATTTGCCACCATATTTTAGTTTCCTTAATAAATATAAAGGAAGTTTACTATTCCTTTGATACATTTCACCACAAATAAAACTAACATAAATACAACTAAAAGAATAAGTAGCAAGTAAACACAATATTTGGCCCCCCAAAATCCAAAAAGTGTATATAACTGGCAGGTTTAGTTGTCAGAATGAACCCACGCCATACTTTGTCAAAGTGAGTACTAGTATTATGTGAAAAACAATACACATAGGTTAAACTCCGTTCACTCCATAAACATTATTGAATAAGTACTATATAGACTATAACATTTTCTAGGCACTGAGGACATGGCAATGAACAGATAACAATCCTACTCATGAGTGAAGTAAACATACAATAACAATAAGCTACACAAGCAAAATATACAGTATTAGAGGAGAAAAACTAAAGCAGAGAAATCACATTTTGATGTGTCATAAGGAAAAGGGTAGTTGAAGTACTAGTCAGGATGGCCAAGAAAGGCCTTGCTGAGAAAGTGACTTTTAAGCAAAAACCTGAAAGAAAAAACAAACAAAAAAAGAAAAAGCAAGCCATGAGGTATCTGAGGGAAAGCATTCCAGATAGAGTCAACAGCAAGTACAGAAGTATGTCCGAAGTACTTAAAGAGTAGTGAGAAATTCAGTATGGCTGGACAGAATGAAAGGGCTAGAAAAGACTTCAAATCAGAGAGAGAGAAGGAGACACCTGATCATATAAAGGCCTTGTCGGCATCAGGAAGAGTTTTGGCATGTACTCTGAGTGAAATGGGAGGCAATTAGGGTTTGAGCAGAGGAAGGACACAATCTAACTTACGTTTTACTAGATCCAATGTGTTTAGAATTAACGGAAACAGAGGAAAAACAAAAGAAGAAACAAACAAACAAGAAGACCAGTTAGTTACCTATTACACCAATATAAACAACAGATGATAGTCTCTTGGTCGTGGAAGATGTGTTTGGATTCTGGATATATTTGAAGGAAGACCTGACAAGATTTGCTGACAGATGAGATGTGATGTGTATGAGAAAGAAAAAGAAAAGATAAAGAAAAAGAGAAAGAAAAAGAAAAAAAAAAGACAGGACTCAAAGATGATACCAAGTTTTTTAGCAGAGCAACTCATAGAACTGTTATTAACTCAATTAGTAAAGACATGAAAGGCAAATTTTAAGAAAGAATATCAGGAGTTCAATTTGGGACATGTTAAGTTTGCAATAGCTATCCAGAAAGAGATATCAAGTAGGCAGTTTGATATGCGGGCCTGGAATTATGGAGAGAGACCCGGGCTGAAGATATAAACTTGAGGATCATTAGAATATACAAGATAGTAAAAGTCAAGAGAAGGAAAATCAAAGGCAAATTCCTGGAAGACATCAATGGGTTAAAAGGTGGGGGACGAGGAGAAACAAGCAAATCAGGCTGAGGTGTAGAGACTAGAAAGGCAGTGGGAAAATCAGGTGAGTGAGGTGATATCCTACAAGCAACATGGAGACAGAATTTTGGAGGAGAGAATTTTCCACTGGGTCAAATATTGCTGAAAGTTTAAGTAAAATGAGATGTATGAAATTATGTTTAGATTCATTAAAGTGAAAATCGGTGGTAACCTTGAAAAAACAATTCTGGAGGAGTGAGAGGGAAAATTGCTACAATGGATTCAAGAGTGGATGGGAGAGAGGGAAATCAGGATCAAAGAGTGAGGAAGGCTCTTGAAGGATTTCATAGCTTAGTGGAATGGTCATGGTTGATCTAATTTTCCATTGTTGCTGTAGTTTTCAATTGTTACATAATGATTAGGTAGAATTTTTGTAATATTTGGAAGTCTTAAAAATTGCATATATGTAACACTAGGGTTTTTTTTTTTTTTTTTGCTTTTTTAAAATGCCAGACCAAGGTACTAAATAACTCAAAAAATTATACAATAAGAAGACTCCTTAAAATTTTTCTAGATACATATTATATAAGCTGATTACCATTTTTCTCATGCTTAGAAAGACCACAGAAAAACCAAGTTTCAAGGGCAGTATTTCGCGCTTGATAAAAATTATTGAACTCTAAGGGCACCTGGGTGGCCCAGTCCACGAAGCATCCAACTCTTGATTTCGGCTCAGGTCATGATCTCTAGGTTCTCTAGCATCGAGCTCTGCACTGACAACACGGAGCCTCCTTGGGATTCTCTCTCTCCTTCTCTCTTTTCCCCTCCCCCACTCATGTGTGCATGCTCGCTCTCCCTCTCTCTCTCTCAAAATAAACAAACATTTTTAAAAAGTCACCCAACTCTAGGGTATTTTATACTATCCAAAGTAATTAATCATATTAAAATTTTATACACAGAAGTAAAAGGGGTTGGGAATGCAGAAAATAGTCCTACTTTGTAAACTGAATTGTCATAAATTGTATAACATGAAGGCACTGTTGAAAAATTTGGTGTGGGGGGTTCCAGAAGATGGCGGCATAGGAGGACGCGGGGCTCACAGCGCGTCCTGCCGATCACTTAGATTCCACCTACACCTGCCTAAAGAACCCAGAAAACTGCCAGAGGATTAGCAGAAGGGAGTCTCCGTAGTCAAGCGCAGACTAGAGGCCCACGGAAGAGGGTAGGAAGGGCGGCGAGGCGGTGCGCGCTCCACGGACTTGCGGGAGGGAGCCGGGGCGGAGGGGTGGCTCGCCGGCCAAGCAGAGCCCCCGAGTCTGGCTGGCAAAAGCGGAGGGGCCGGACAGACTGTGTTCCGACAGCAAGCGCGACTTAGCGTCTGGGAGGTCATAAGTTAACAGCTCTGCTCGGAAAGCGGGAAGGCTGGAGGACAAAGGGAGGGAGAGCTGCTGAGCCCCCGGACGGCAGAGCTCAGCTTGGCGGGGAACAAAGGCGCCAGCGCCATCTCCCCCGCCCATCCCCCAGCCAAAATCCCAAAGGGAACCAGTTCCTGCCAGGGAACTTGCTCGCTCTGCGCAAACACCCAACTCTGTGCTTCTGCGGAGCCAAACCTCCGGCAGCGGATCTGACTCCCTCCCGCTGCCACAGGGCTCCTCCTGAAGTGGATCACCTAAGGAGAAGCGAGCTAAGCCTGCCCCTCCAGCCCCCGTGCACCTTGCCTACCCACCCCAGCTAATACGCCAGATCCCCAGCAACACAAGCCTGGCAGTGTGCAAGTAGCCCAGACGGGACACGCCACCCCACAGTGAATCCCGCCCCTAGGAGAGGGGAAGAGAAGGCACACACCAGTCTGACTGTGGCCCCAGCAGTGGGCTGGGGGCAGACATCGGGTAGGACTGCGGCCCCGCCCACTAACTCCAGTTATACACCACAGCACAGGGGAAGTGCACTGCAGGTCCTCACCACGCCAGGGACTCTCCAAAATGACCAAACGGAAGAATTCCCCTCAGAAGAATCTCCAGGAAATAACAACAGCTAATGAACTGATCAAAAAGGATTTAAATAATATAACAGAAAGTGAATTTAGAATAATAGTCATAAAATTAATCGCTGGGCTTGAAAACAGTATACAGGACAGCAGAGAATCTCTTGCCACAAAGATCGAGGGACTAAGGAACAGTCACGAGGAGCTGAAAAACGCTTTAAACGAACTGCAAAACAAAATGGAAACCACGATGGCTCGGCTTGAAGAGGCAGAGGAGAGAATAGGTGAACTAGAAGATAAAGTTATGGAGAAAGAGGAAGCTGAAAGAAAGAGAGATAAAAAAATCCAGGAGTATGAGGGGAAAATTAGAGAACTAAGTGATACACTAAAAAAAAATAATATACGCATAATTGGTATCCCAGAGGAGGAAGAGAGAGGGAAAGGTGCTGAAGGGGTACTTGAGCAAATTATAGCTGAGAACTTCCCTGAACTGGGGAAGGAAAAAGGCATTGAAATCCAAGAGGCACAGAGAACTCCCTTCAGACGTAACTTGAATCGATCTTCTGCACGACATATCATAGTGAAACTGGCAAAATACAAGGATAAAGAGAAAATTCTGAAAGCAGCAAGGGATAAACGTGCCCTCACATATAAAGGGAGACCTATAAGACTCGTGACTGATCTCTCCTTTGAAACTTGGCAGGCCAGAAAGGCTTGGCACGATATCTACAGTGTGCTAAACAGAAAAAATATGCAGCCGAGAATCCTTTATCCAGCAAGTCTGTCATTTAGAATAGAAGGAGAGATAAAGGTCTTCCCAAACAAACAAAAACTGAAGGAATTTGTCACCACGAAACCAGCCCTACAAGAGATCCTAAGGGGGATCCTGTGAGACAAAGTACTAGAGACATCACTACAAGCATAAAACATACAGACATCACAATGACTCTAAACCCATATCTTTCTATAACACTGAATGTAAATGGATTAAATGTGCCAACTAAAAGACATAGGGTATCAGAATGGATAAAAAAACAAGACCCATCTATTTGCTGTCTACAAGAGACTCATTTTAGATCTGAGGACACCTTTAGATTGAAAGTGAGGGGATGGAGAACTATTTATCATGCTCCTGGAAGCCAAAAGAAAGCTGGAGTAGCCATACTTATATCAGACAAACTAGACTTTAAATTAAAGGCTGTAACAAGAGATGAAGAAGGGCATTATATAATAATCACAGGGTCTATCCACCAGGAAGAGCTAACTATTATAAATGTCTATGCGCCAAATACCCGAGCCCCCAGATATATAAAACAATTACTCATAAACATAAGCAACCTTATTGATAAGAATGTGGTAATTGCAGGGGACTTTAACACCCCACTTACAGAAATGGATAGATCATCTAGACACACAGTCAATAAAGAAACAAGGGCCCTGAATGCTACATTGGATCAGATGGACTTGACAGATATATTTAGAACTCTGCATCCCAAAGCAACAGAATATACTTTCTTCTCGAGTGCACATGGAACATTCTCCAAGATAGATCATATACTGGGTCACAAAACAGCCCTTCATAAGTTTACAAGAATTGAAATTATACCATGCCTACTTTCAGACCACAATGCTATGAAGCTTGAAATCAACCACAGGAAAAAGTCTGGAAAACCTCCAAAAGCATGGAAGTTAAAGAACACCCTACTAACGAATGAGTGGGTCAACCAGGCAATTAGAGAAGAAATTAAAATATATATGGAAACAAACGAAAATGAAAATACAACAATCCAAACGCTTTGGGATGCAGCGAAGGCAGTCCTGAGAGGAAAATACATTGCAATCCAGGCCTATCTCAAGAAACAAGAAAAATCCCAAATACAAAATCTAACAGCACACCTAAAGGAAATAGAAGCAGAACAGCAAAGGCAGCCTAAACCCAGCAGAAGAAGAGAAATCATAAAGATCAGAGCAGAAATAAACAATATAGAATCTAAAAAAACTGTAGAGCAGATCAACGAAACCAAGAGTTGGTTTTTTGAAAAAATAAACAAAATTGACAAACCTCTAGCCAGGCTTCTCAAAAAGAAAAGGGAGATGACCCAAATAGATAAAATCATGAATGAAAATGGAATGATTACAACCAATCCCTCAGAGATACAAACAATTATCAGGGAATACTATGAAAAATTATATGCCAGCAAATTGGACAACCTGGAAGAAATGGACAAATTTCTAAACACCCACACTCTTCCAAAACTCAATCAGGAGGAAATAGAAAGCTTGAACAGACCCATAACCAGCGAAGAAATTGAATCGGTTATCAAAAATCTCCCAACAAATAAGAGTCCAGGACCAGATGGCTTCCCAGGGGAGTTCTACCAGACATTTAAAGCAGAGATAATACCTATCCTTCTCAAGCTATTCCAAGAAATAGAAAGGGAAGGAAAACTTCCAGACTCATTCTATGAAGCCAGTATTACTTTGATTCCTAAACCAGACAGAGACCCAGTAAAAAAAGAGAACTACAGGCCAATATCCCTGATGACTATGGATGCAAAAATTCTCAATAAGATACTAGCAAATCGAATTCAACAGCATAGAAAAAGAATTATTCACCATGATCAAGTGGGATTCATTCCTGGGATGCAGGGCTGGTTCAACATTCGCAAATCGATCAACGTGATACATCACATTAACAAAAAAAAAGAGAAGAACCATATGATCCTGTCAATCGATGCAGAAAAGGCCTTTGACAAAATCCAGCACCCTTTCTTAATAAAAACCCTTGAGAAAGTCGGGATAGAAGGAACATACTTAAAGATCATAAAGGCCATTTATGAAAAGCCCACAGCTAACATCATCCTCAACGGGGAAAAACTGAGAGCTTTTTCCCTGAGATCAGGAACACGACAGGGATGCCCACTCTCACCGCTGTTGTTTAATATAGTGCTGGAAGTTCTAGCATCAGCAATCAGACAACAAAAGGAAATCAAAGGCATCCAAATTGGCAAAGATGAAGTCAAGCTTTCGCTTTTTGCAGATGACATGATATTATACGTGGAAAATCCGATAGACTCCACCAAAAGTGTGCTAGAACTGATACATGAATTCAGCAAAGTCGCAGGATACAAAATCAATGTGCAGAAATCAGTTGCATTCTTATACACTAACAATGAAGCAACAGAAAGACAAATGAAGAAACTGATCCCATTCACAATTGCACCAAGAAGCATAAAATACCTAGGAATAAATCTAACCAAAGATGTAAAAGATCTGTATGCTGAAAACTATAGAAAGCTTATGCAGGTAATTGAAGAAAATATAAAGAAATGGAAAGACATTCCCTGTTCATGGATTGGAAGAATAAATATTGTCAAAATGTCAATACTACCCAAAGCTATCTACACATTCAATGCAATCCCAATCAAAATTGCACCAGCATTCTTCTCGAAACTAGAACAAGCAATCCTAAAATTCATATGGAAACACAAAAGGCCCCGAATAGCCAAAGTAATTTTGAAGAAGAAGACCAAAGCAGGAGGCATCACAATCCCAGACTTTAGCCTCTACTACAAAGCTGTCATCATCAAGACAGCATGGTATTGGCATAAAAACAGACACATAGACCAATGGAATAGAATAGAAACCCCAGAACTAGACCCACAAACGTATGGCCAACTCATCTTTGACAAAGCAGGAAAGAACATCCAATGGAAAAAAGACAGTCTCTTTAACAAATGGTGCTGGGAGAACTGGACAGCAACATGCAGAAGGTTGAAACTAGACCACTTTCTCACACCATTCACAAAAATAAACTCAAAATGGATAAAGGACCTGAATGTGAGACAGGAAACCATCAAAACCTTAGAGGAGAAAGCAGGAAAAGACCTCTCTGACCTCAGCCGTAGCAATCTCTTACTCGGCACATCCCCAAAGGCAAGGGAATTAAAAGCAAAAGTGAATTACTGGGACCATATGAAGATAAAAAGCTTCTGCACAGCAAAGGAAACAACCAACAAAACTAAAAGGCAACCAACGGAATGGGAAAAGATATTTGCAAATGACACATCGGACAAAGGGCTAGTATCCAAAATCTATAAAGAGCTCATCAAACTCCACACCCGAAAAACAAATAACCCAGTGAAGAAATGGGCAGAAAACATGAATAGACACTTCTCTAAAGAAGACATCCGGATGGCCAACAGGCACATGAAAAGATGTTCAACGTCGCTCCTTATCAGGGAAATACAAATCAAAACCACACTCAGATACCACCTCACGCCAGTCAGAGTGGCCAAAATGAAGAAATCAGGAGACTATAGATGCTGGAGAGGATGTGGAGAAACAGGAACCCTCTTGCACTGTTGGTGGGAATGCAAATTGGTGCAGCCGCTCTGGAAAGCAGTGTGGAGGTTCCTCAGAAAATTAAAAATAGACCTACCCTATGACCCAGCAATAGCACTGCTAGGAATTTATCCATGGGATACAGGAGTACTGATGCATAGGGGCACCTGTACCCCAATGTTTATAGCGGCACTCTCAACAATAGCCAAATTATGGAAAGAGCCTAAATGTCCATCAACTGATGAATGGATAAAGAAATTGTGGTTTATATACACAATGGAATACTACGTGGCAATGAGAAAAAATGAAATATGGCCTTTTGTAGCAACATGGATGGAACTGGAGAGTGTGATGCTAAGTGAAATAAGCCATACAGAGAAAGACAGATACCATATGGTTTCACTCTTATGTGGATCCTGAGAAACATAACAGAAACCCATGGGGGAGGGGAAGGGAAAAAAAAAAAAAAAGAGGTTAGAGTGGGAGAGAGCCAAAGCATAAGAGACTGTTAAAAACTGAGAACAAACTGAGGGTTGATGGGGGGTGGGAGGGAGGGCAGGGTGGGAGGGAGGGCAGGGTGGGTGATGGGTATTGAGGAGGGCACCTTTTGGGATGAGCACTGGGTGTTGTATGGAAACCAATTTGACAGTAAATTTCATATATTAAAAAATAAAAAAAATAATAATAAAAAAAAAAGAAAAGCAAAAAAAAAATAAAATAAATAAAAATAAAATAAATAAATAAAAAAAAAGAAAAATTTGGTGTGGTGCATGTTGAAATATGTTCTCTAAAAAGGCAGGATAATGGCATGCAAGCAAGGTACCTTTATAAAAACAATTCATTGCATTATCAGCATCTTGGTTTATAGCACAGGGGTCATGAAATGTTTATATGGAATATGAGACATGTTGCCACGTGAAACCTCTTGGCAATATTCAGATTAAGTTGAGGGTCCAACACTGGAGCACTCATGCACTGGGAAACAAAACCAAAAATCTAATAACTAGCAATTTTGTTGGTAGACTGCCAGTGTAGCAGAGAACTTCCGTTTGCAATTCAGTAGATATTAAAAGTATTCTAACAAAATGTGCATAAGACATGACATAAAACCAAACCAAATGCCTTAAATATACTTTGTTAAACCATCAGTACACATAGACCTAAATTCATTTTTTTAAATGGTCCCATACTCCATTACTTTATAGAAGTGAAACTTTACTTCCTTATTAATGAATGGATATTTAGCCTATCTCTGGGGCACCTAGGTGGCTCAGTCTGGTGAGCATCTGACTGTTGATGTTGGCTCAGGTCATGATCTTGTGGTCGTGAGCTCGAGCCCTGTGTTGGCCTCTGCACTGTTAACGTGGAGTCTGCTTGGGATTCTCTCTCTCTCCCTCTCTGTCTCTGCTCCCCCTCAATGCTTGGGCTCCCGAGTGTGCACATTCTCTGTCTGTCTCTCAAAATAAGTAAATAAACATTTAGACTATCTCCAAATGTTTGATATGGGAATGCGATAATAAATATCCTTCACATATGCATGTAACATATTTATATAAGTAACCTTAATATATCTATCCTATTTTGTATATGTAATAATATATAATAAATGCTCTTATAGTGTGTGTGTGTGTGTGTGTGTGTGTGTTTGCACGTGCAGGCGCACGCGCTTGCTTATAGAAGTCACGTATTTCAGAAGGACCCAGTCCTGGCAATGAAACCATTGGAATAAAGGGATGACCTACCTGAAATATTTTTCTCATGTTATATTATTTATTTTTGACAGTGACAGAGACAGAGCACAAGCAGGGGAGGGGCAAAGAGGGAGACAGAATCTGAAGCAGCCTCCAGGCTCTGAGCTGTTAGCACGGAGTCTGACACAAGGCTCAAGCTCGTGAAGTGCAAGATCATGACCTGAGCCAAAGTTGGACGCTTAACCAACTGAGCCACCCAGGTGCCCCGACATATTTGAAATTTTGAAATACACTGCTAAATCACCTTTCAGAAAGGAGTCACCAATTACATCCAGCCACAGTGTCTAAGAATGTCATTTTGCTCACATTTCCTAACTTTGGTTATTTTTTTTAATAAAATATTTATCACTATGACTGCAAAAAATGGTATCTCGTTGGTATTTACATTTTTCTCATTAGCACGTAGGATGAAATAGCTCCACGAAAAATACGAAATTTGTTCATCATGAACATTAGCTCAAACTAGAAAAGTTTGTTGAATAGGAAAATAACAATTAACTACTACTTAAGTATTGCTATAGTCTTACCTATCAGAATCCTTATTTCTGTAATAGGCATTTGATGGTTATCAGTTTTTCCATTCTGTCTTTGTGGAATTAATCCAGCAGCCGCAGCATCATGTATGTTTTCTGATACTTCCATGTCACTTCCTCTGTGCTTTTTTTCTTCAACCTTTAATGGAACTTGATACTAAAGGTAATTGTTACTTTAGTCAATAAAAAGAAGTTTTTTCATTCATTTTATCAGTTGACACTTAGTTTGTCATAAATTCAATGGAGGGAAATATTTTGTGTTTATCATTACAAGTAATTGTAATTTTTATAAACTCTGCTTCATTTCTATTGGAATTAAAAAAAAACAGAAGTTACTAAAATTTCTAAAAGGGCTTTCTTAATTTTGTACTCTTATTCATATCCACACTTTGCTACCGAGAATTCCCCACCCACACCCACCCCATCTGACCAAGAGATACAAAGAAATAAAAAGACAAGAGACAAAATTTGTCCTTTTCTATCCTTACCACCTGGGTTTTACACAACAGCCAGATTTAAAACATGTGACATGGAAATGCTCCAGTAACAAAAACAGGAAGCTTTCCTCTTTCTGCACGGAGTTATTCTTTCCCTGACTGCCTTTTACAATTCTTTTTCTTTTGGATCCTAAGGTTCTCAAAAAAAGTGACAGTGTCCCCTAAAATTTATGAACCAAAGTTTGCCACAACACAAAATGAATAAAGTGAAACGGACGTTAGGGTGGAATTCTGGGAAATTAGTAATGCTCTCCGAATCTCACATTCAATAACCATAAAACTTTATAGGGAGAGGGTATAAAAGTAATGATCACCTTTAATCCCATTTGCTACTGATAACGCGAGTAAAACTCAAAAAGGTTAAATGATTTGTCCCAAGTTCCTAAAGTGGCATTATCTAGCATTTTATGGCACCAAAAGAGATGATACAATTCTTGAATGCTGAATCAGGGAAATGACCACAAATTCATTAAATTAGTCAGATGCATGAAAATTATGACTTTGGCACAGTAAATTAATACCTTGATAGGGGATGAGTAGATTCGCTATTTATTCTTTTAAAGGAGGGTACCTCTAGATTTTGTCTATTTCTAAAGTCCACACATCTCAAAACTCAGTTTTCTCCCTTGGAGTTAAATACTGAAGGTTTGCTGAAGGTTTATGCTACCCACATGGTAAAAATCATACAGGCCAAAAGGTATCATAATTTATTGAACATAAAGTGAAGGTTTGACTCAACAGAAACATCTGAGAATGAGATTTTTAAAATGTGAAAAAAAGGGGTGATAATACAAATAGCTGCTATTAAGCCTATCTCAAAGGGGTCATGTTGAAATTCTAAGTTCCAAGATTGTGAGTAAAGCAGACAAGACTGCATATATTTGTGGGGAATAAGCTTAGGAATTCCCTGAGCCTGCACTGATGGGTTAACCAGGCATAGAAAATTACAAAACCATAGGATGCTCACACCCAAGTTTGGGTAAACAATATTAGGTATCTAGGTATAGAGAGGGCAGGGCAAAGGCTCCAAGACAAAGGTGTGTGAGGTAAACAAGATTAGATACTCAGGAGGACACATTCCCCAATTTAGTACTATAGCAGAAAGCTCCTTTCACAGGAAGGAAGGACCAAATTAGGTAAACAGGTAAATAGGGCTATAGGCTGTAGGCTGCAGGGTGAAGATGCCCAGAGGGGAGCTAATTAGCAAAAGAAAGGTGCCTTGTGGATCCTGAGGTAGCATCTGTCTTCTCCCCTAGACTAGCTAAGATAAACAGAGAAGCTGCCTCAGGTCAGCTGTTAACAACAATCTGCCAGCCTCCAGGATTTTGTTTTAAATTGAACCTAACACCTAGCACCCTATATCTTGAAACCCCCTTTCCCTCATGACCATGAGATCCTGTTCACAGATTGATTGTTTCTTTGTGCACGTCCATCACCATGTTTGGAAGCCTTCTGATCCTAAAAAAAACAGAGCAAGGACCCTTAATCCGGGCTCATGTGTTCTCCAGGACATTAGCTGTCTCTCCCATTGTAATCCTGTATCCCGCTGCTGTCTTGCTAGACAAACAAGAACCCTAGACCCAGAGTCTACAGACATGTACTGAAGCAATAGATTGCTTTAGCTGGGGACATTTGTTTATATTCCTTCTCTTAGTTATTGCTTCTTTCTCATTTTATTGTTTATGGAAATGCAATTTATATTTAAGCCAATATATTAAAAAACAACAACCTGGAATTATTATGTTTTTTAAGCAGTTTCTTTACAGTTATTCTGGTTCATGAGGTCACATGGTACTTATATAGCTAAGTTAGTTTCCCAGTTCATATACTACTTGGAAGACTGACACAGAAACTTTAAGGAAAACAAATCATAAGAATGTTTTCCTAAACTCTTATTTGTTAGATAGCAGAAATAATCTATTTCCAGACACAATTACTTATTTAGACAATTCCATTGTATGCACACTCTTGTTCTCTTGAGTGGAAAATCAGAATGGATCAGATAATTGCTAAAGAGAAAAAACAAGAGTAACAGCAAGGCGGACCTCTATTCTTTTGGAGGTTGAACTTTCTCTCTTTCCAAAGACAGGAACTCTGCTTGTGACATGCCTATCTCATTCTTAAACCTTTGCATATCTTGATGTAATTCTTCACTGAGATATACTTCAGATGCTGGAAAACTAGATGCTGAAGAAGAACTCACAATTTTTAATTCAGAATCAATACTTGTAGAGTTATGACTACTGTCATTATCTGCATATAATGGCTTCTGGAAAAAAAATCTTGTACTGGTTTTGTTTTCTCGTGTTTGTGACAGCAGAAATATCATGCTTTTTTTGTTTGAACCATGTGTTTCATCACATCGCAGCAGGCAAGCCACAAATCAAAAAGGCTCTCTGAATCACTAGACTGAGGTCTAATTTACAATCGGTGGTATTTTGGTCCATATTTTTTACCATTTGCATGTCAAACACTTGGCCTTCTTTCACTTTAAATGTAACTAGTCGGTTCCTTGCTTTTTCGTTTTCTATATCATTTTAAAAATCCTCATTGTTGTTAAAAAGATGCTCAATATCTGGTTTGTTCTCATTTTCATAGTCTGATTTACTTTTTCTTTATTATGAAATTTATTGTCAAATTGGTTTCCATACAACACCCAGTGTTCATCCCAACAGGTGCCCTCCTCAGTGCCCATCACCCACCCTCCCCTCCCTCCAATCCCCCATCAATCCTCAGTTTATTCTCAGTTTGTAAGAGTCTCTTATGGTTTGGCTCTCTCCTTCTCTAAGGTTTTTTTTTTTCACTTCCCCTCCCCCATGGTCTTCTGTTAAGTTTCTCAGGATCCACAAAAGAGTGAAAACATATGGTATCTGTCTTTGTATGACTTATTTCACTTAGCACCACACTCTCCAGTTCCATCTACGTTGCTACAAAAGGCCATATTTCATTCTTTCTCATGGCAAAGTAGTATTCCATTGTGTATATAAAGCACAATTTCTTTATCCATTCGTCGGGTGATGGACATTTAGACTCTTTCCATAAATTTGGTGATTGTTGAAAATGCTGCTATAAACATTGGGGTACAAGTGCCTCTATGCATCAGCACTCCTGTACCCCTTGGGTAAATTCCTAGAAAGAAATTCCGAGAGAGGAATATGCTGGCAGTGTGAATCGGCTTAAGACTCTCTCTCTCACCCTTCCCTCACCCACCCACCTGCTATTGCTGGGTCATAGGGTAGATCTATTTCTCATTTTTTGAGGAACCTCCACACTGTTTTCCAGAGTGGCTGCACCAGTTTGCATTCCCACCAACAGTGCAAGAGGGTTCCTGTTTCTCCACATCCTCCCCAGCATCCATAGTCTCCTGATTTGGTCATTTAGCCACTCTTGACTGGTGTGAGGTGATATCTCAGTGTGGTTTTGATTTATATGTCCCAGATGATTTGCTTTCATTTAAAGAAAGCTTAGAAGATGACTGGCAAGCATATTCTGGGGACCCAGAGTATGAATGAGAGAGAATGACATTTTCAAGGCTAGGCTCTTTTTGTTCAGGAAATGTCTGAAATACTACCGAGACAGACACTCCAAAAGCATCTTCTTCCTCACAATCAAGTACAGTATTTGTCCAATTCGAAGGTATTTCCTTTCAGTTGGTTCCTCCTTAGAGTGACCCCGTGGTGGTTCTTCTTCAAGATGAGTAGGAATGCTGTGTTGTTAACAAATTTCACCAAACTTCAGCTTTCACTCACTGGTGATGAGTTTTAAGCTATTTTTCCAGTCTAATTTGCCTTATTCCACATTTCCTCAAAGTTTTGCATAGAAGCATGTCTTAAATATAGAGATATATCATTCTCCCTATCACATTCCTTATTCATTGCTGGTTCTTGAGTCATTTTTTGCAGTTGCAAAAACAAATGGTTAATTTCCTTGTTTTGATTTTCACATGTTTGTAAAAACACCTTATCCTTAAGTAATCAAGTACAGACAAAGAAAAATGAGAAAATAATTACAATTTTACTGTTAACTTTCTTAATCTATGTTTAGCTGTTCCCAAGTCACTGGATTGTAACTTCCTGTAAGAAGTGAAAACTAACTTGCCTTAGCCTAAGACAGAAGAAAAGTATGAACTCATAAACTTAAGTTTGTCCGTTTTTGGACCTAAACAATTCATTATATGTTAAATCGACCAAAAAATAAGTTAGATGATTTTTAATTTTACAAACCTTAAAAACTATTTAGCTTACCATCCCTTATAACGAGCACTAAAGTGCATTTGAGTACGTTTTAAAGATTAATAACTAGAGAATTGGAAAATTTTAAATTATTAGCAGCCAAATCAATTAATATCAAAGAGAAAGATATATTCTGGCAGTGTGAATCGGCTTAAGATTCTCTCTCTCACCCTTCCCTCACCTACCCATGTGCTCTGTCCTCACTCTCTCTCTCAAAAGAAAGAATTAAAAGAAAAAGAAACCATAAGGAACAGAAAATACATTTACACGATGGTACTCTATTTATTGAAAAACATCTGTGTGTAAGTGGACTCCCACAGTACAAACCCTCCTGGTTCAAGAGTCAACTGTATACCTATATGATGTCTCCACTAAGAGATTACCTGAACTTAACATAGCACCAAATTAGAAAATCAAAAACCCATTCCTACTTTCCCATTCTTTTCTGGAACTGACGGCCATTTTTTGGCCTCCAGACATCTTCACATTTAAAACAAGTATTCTTGGGGGGCCTGGGTGACTTAGTCGATTAGGTGCCCAACTTTGGATCAATTCATGTTCTCAAAGTTCATGAGTTCAAGTCCTGCATTGGGCTCCTTGCTCTCAGTGCAGAGCCTGCTTCAGATCTTCTTTCCCCCCACCCCACTCTCAGCAATAAAAAAACATTCACCAAAGTATCCTCAATATTTAGTAAGTCACTAAAAGCCACTGTGATCATTTTGTCTTCTATTTCTATAGCACCCTTTATAGGTTACAAAACGTTGCCACATTTGTTCATTACACATAACCAAGAGGTGGGTATTGGTGCCATTTTTAGGAAAGAGGTCATTGACATTCAAGCAAGTTTTCCAAGATCCCACAGCTAGGAAGTGACGGAACCAAGATGCTAGCATGTCTTTTGATTTCAAATACAGTGCTTGTAGCTTTATGCAGCAGCTGCCTGGGCCTAAGAGATCAGGACTTTTTTAACTCATTCCTTAGTTGTCACCTTAGAATAGGTCATCATTACTTTACTTATATTACTACAAGTATGACTGCGACGTTATTTTAATTATCCAAAAGTCAAAGTCAAAGCATCTCTTGGACGTTTTAACATAATTCCATGCTTATATTTAAAAATAAGAAGAAGACAGTACCTCAGGAAGAGAAGGTGATTCCACATCTTCCTCTTCTCCTAATTCTAATGCTGACATCATATCTAGAGAATAGTGTCACAGATAAATTAATGAAAACATGTGTTACTATGAATTTTAAACACATACAAAGTCTATCTCCATTCACGAATATTTCAATAAAATAAAAGCAATAGCAGAAAAGATGTTCAGGGGGTTCAAGATTTTCCAGAAGCAAAAGGGGGTAGTACTTGAGATACTTCTAAAGAAAGATAGCAACAGAAAAATATCTTCACAAAAAAGGACAATATATTTGGATCTACATACTTTCAGATTTTTTCATACTAGCATTTAATCATAGGAAAACAACTCACAGAGATTCACTAGCCTACCACTTCTGTAATTTTTATGCACTCCACCAGCAGAAGTCCAACTGTCATTAACTGTTTACTCTGGTGGCACATTTTCAATAATACCAACACCACCTTCCTTTGCTTCCATTGCTGACTTTGCTGTTCCTTCCTAGAAAAACAGCACAAAACAAAAACCCAACTTCAGAAAAATATCACATTAATTCATTTGGTCATGCACTCACCCACTCAAAAAGACAAGTACATACTGCATCTGTCAAGTCATAGCCACGATCCGGGGAAGAGCTGGAAATATAAATAAAAGACAGAGTCTGTTCTATATGCTAGTAGTGGTAGAGATGCATGAAAACAGGCAAGGACAGAAAAATACCATCCACTAGTTCTGCAAGGGAAGTTAATAACGTACAGTGAATGCACAAAGGAGAAAACACTTACATTTGGGAAGCTCAGCAAACGCTGGGAAGATACGGCTGTATCTTAAAAGACAGACAAACTGCACAGGGAGGGTGGGAAGGGCATTCTATAATGGCAAAAGGATCAAGTATGAAATAATATAGTAAGTGACACCTATGCAATATGGCAAAACTGGAACAGAGTTATTGGGAATGGGATAGAGAGATATTACTGGAACATGAGGACGAAACCAAAAAAAAAAAAAAAAAAAAAGGAGCGGGAGGAGTGTTATGCTAGAACATGAATTTTCTCCTTCAGGTAATGGGGATCCATTGAATAAGCAGAGGAGTGACATCGTCACAAGTATATTTTAGAAAGGTCACTCTGGCAGCAATGTAGGAGGAACGTAAAGGAAGAAAAACCAGAAGAGTACTGCAAAATTATAGGTGAGAGAGGGAATTACAGGAATAACATATGAAAAATGATAAGCAGGTACAAAATATCGAATGTGGTGAGTGACTGGATGTGGTGATTTCAGGGAAGTTTGGAGTCCAGGACGTTTCTTGTTCCAGGGCTGCTATTTATTAAGCTAGGGAACACAAATGACAGAGCAGATTACAAAGAGTCAGGGAAGAGGAAAGGGAAAGGGTCAGAAACAATGTCTTTAAACTAAGGCATATTAAATTAAAAGTACCCAGCGGACCTCCAAAAAAATGTTAGGGCCGCCTGAATGCCTCAGTCAGTTAGCACCTGACTCTTGATTTTGGCTCAGGTCATGATCTCACAGTTCTTGGGTTCAAGCCCTCCATCTCGTTCTGTGCTGATAGTGCAGGGTCTGCTTGGGATTTTCTCTCTCTCCCTCTGTCTATTTGCCCCTCCCCACTTGTGCTCTCTCTGTCTCTCTCTCCAATTAATAAATAAACTTTTAAAAAAAGAAAAAGACAAAAATTCAGATCAATACACTTCATGTAAGAAAAGCCCATTGTAAATATCTATAAAACATATTAAACTGATAAACTAATGCAAACCTACACAGAACTGTGAACTTTTGAAAAGGAAAGTAAAAGGAGGTGGGAGGAGTTAAGATGGCAGAGGAGAAGGATCAGAATTTCCCTTGTCCCTCAAACACAGCAGTATTGAGGTCACAACACTTGGAATACCAGGAATACAGGCTGCAGACGGACAAAAAAATCTCCACAGGTGCAAAGAGACAGCTTGGCGGGACAGAAGGGTGTGTATGCGAATTGGGAGAAATAAAATGGGCAACACAGGCATGGATTGGGGGAAGCCCTTTGGAGGAGAAATGAAAGGAAGAGAGACAGAGGCTGTGGGAAGTGTATTTGGATATGAGAAAACCTGTCCGGACCACAGACCAAGGAGAGATCCAGAGAGCCAGTTTCTACTTTGCAAAACAGCCTTAGAAGTTAAAAAACAGAATTTTCAAGGTTGCCAGACTTTCTCTAGATCGGAGTTGCCACCTCCCACGCCTGGTGGGGACTGAGCCTCCCCTAGGCTCTCAGGGCAACACTGGGAGAGAACACCTTGAGTATGGTGGAAAGAGGAGGCATTGCCCTGCCCAAGGGAAAAAGACCCTGCAAGCAGGAGCCAGAGGCCCTTTGTCAACTGGGCAGAGTGGTGCTACTCCAGAACCAGGTATGAGCAAAGCGGGATCCTATAGGGTTTTGAATCCCAGCTTAGTGCTCAGGTAGCACAGGAGACTGTGCAGCAAGGCAAGCCGGCCCCCCAGGCTGTTCTCTGAGGACGGCCTAAACAGTGAGCTTTGAGACACCTCATGTGGGCAGGAGAGATTGGGGTGTTGCCATTTCTCTCCCCATGACCAACATCGTGGGGCTTCAGGGAATGGACAGTGAGCCTCAGGGGAGGCAGGCCCATTACACCAAACCCTGCCTCTATGTGCCTCGTAACTGCTTCTCTATGGGAGTGAGACTGACACTGATGTGACCAGACAGCCCCTCCTCTAGACCAGCACAGCCACCAGTCCCAGGCACCAGTAGACCACTCTCCTCTGGTTTTCTATCTTTGTTTGTTTGTTTGTTTTCATTTGAATTACTATTCTTTTTATCTTTTCTTTTTTTAATGTTTATTTCTTTATTTTGAGAGAGAAAGTCAGTGATCAAGCAGGAGAGGTGCAGAGAGAGGGAGAGAGAAAGAATCCGAGCAAGATCCATGCTCTCACTGCAGAGCCTGATAGGGGTTTCCAACCCACCTATAGCAAAACATGACGGGAGCTAATTCAAGAGTCAGACGCTTTACCAACTGAGCCACCCAGGCGCCCCTTTTTCTTTCCTTAGCTTTCCCTTTCTTCTCTTTTCCCTTTTTTTTTTTTGTCTTTCTACTCTCCTCTTTCCTCTTCTCCCTTTGGAATCAGCCTAGTAGTCTTGGTTTGACTTTGGGTCAAAGCTATTTATATATATTTTCCCTTTGTTCTTCTGTTCTGATTCTTTGTTTGATCAGGCATTTTATCTATACTTTTCCAGATCTCCTTATTCATTTTCCTCCCTCTCTTTCTGGATTAAGCCCTATGGCTCCTTTGAGACAATGCCTGGTCTTTTTTTCCACTCCTGTCATTTCTCTCTTTGGGCTAAGGAATCTTCACCACCCTCTTCTCCTTTTTTTCCAAGATTACTTCAACAAACAAATCGAAGCACACCTGGTGGAAGGCCCAAATCACCACTCCAGGAGCGAGAAAAGTAGCCAAAGACGAAACAAAAGAGTGCACACAACACACTCCAAAAACACTTGTTCAACTGTCAGGCCCGGGAGAGTGTAGGACCACTTTTTAATATAGTAGTACTCGCAGGTGTGGGACACAGAATAAGCTATTAAAACACATAAAGGACAGGAAAGTAGCCAAAACGACAAATGAGAAGAATTCTCCTCAAAATAAATTCCGGGAAGAAAGACAGCCAGAGAAGTGCTCGAAAGAGACAGAAACAATATGTCTGATCAAGGTTTTGGAATAACACTCATAAGACTCATAGCTGGGCTTGAAACGAAGCTGCTTCAGAGATCAAGGACCTAACGAATCATCACGATGAATGCTGAAAATGAAATGTTGTAAAGGAGATACAAAATAAACTAGATGCAGTGACAGCAATGATGGGAGAAGTAGCAGTCAGAATAGGTGAAATAGAAGGTACAATTATGGACAAAGATGAAGCAGAGAAAGAAAGAAAGGAAATTACAAGACTACGAGTCAGGTACCAGAGATCTAACTGATTCGGTGAGATGAAATAATAGCCACATCATAGGAGTCCCAGAAAAAGAAGAGTGACAGAAAGAGGCAGAAGGTTTATTTCAACAACTTATAGCTGAGAGCTTCCCCATCTGGGGAAGGAAACAGGCATCCAAGTCCTGGCGGCACAGAGAATTCCCTTCCAAATCAACAAAACCAGGTCAACACCACAACGTGTCATAGCGAAACAAGAAAAATACAAAGATAAAGAGAGAATTCTGAAAGCAGCTAGGGACAAATGGGTCTTAATCTACAAGGGAAGACACATAAAGATAGCAGCAGACCTGTCCAAAGAAACTTGGCAGGGCAGAAGGGAGGGGTAGGAAACAGTCAATGTGCAGAATGGAAACATATGCAGTGAAGAACCCTTTCCCCAGCAAGGCTGTCATTTAGAATAGAAAGAGAGAGAAAGGCTTTCCCAGACAAACAAAACCTAATGGAGTTCATGACCACTAAACCAGGCCTGCAGGAGATCCTAAGGGGCGACTCTGTGGGTGGAAAGCAGCAGAGACTGCAAAGGACCAGATGCCTCACCAAAAGCATGAAACCTTCAGATAACACAATGACACTAAATCCATATCTTTAACTAATCACTCTGAATGTGAATGGACTAAATGCCCCAATCAAAAGACACAGGGAGTCAGAATGGATAAAACACAAAACAAAACCAAAGAACAAGATCCATCTATATGTTGTCAACAAGACACTGATTTTAGACCCCAGGACACCTCCAGATTGAAAGTGAAGGTAATGAGAGCCACCTATCATGCTACTAGAAGTCAAAAGAAAGCTGGAGTCGCCATACTTCCACCAGACAGACTAGATTTTAAACGAAAGACTGTAGTAACAGATTCAGAAGGGCATTGGATCATAGTTAAGGGGTCTATCCATCAAGAGGAGCTAACAATTGCAAATGTTTATGCCCCAAAGTGAAACGCCCACATATATGAATCGATTAATCACAAACATGAATAAATGTATACATACAAATATCATGATTGTAGACGAATTTAAGACTCCACTCAAGGCAATAGGCAGATCGTCAAGGCAGAAAATCAGTAAGGAAACACAGATCCAATGTGTCATTGGACCAGATGTTTTCAGATATACATAGATATATATTGGACATAATGTATACATTTATATACATGGATATCAGTATAGATATATTGAAATCTTTTCATTTAACAGCAGTAGAATGCACATTATTAAGTGCACATAGAACATTCTCCAATATAAGTGACATCCTGTGTCACAAAACAGCCCTCCACAAATATAAAAGGTCTGAGATCATACCTTGCATAATTTGAGATCAAAACAACGAGCACTTGCTCATTCTTTCTCTCTCGCTCCCTTTCCAAGAGAAATACAAACATTACAAAAAACATTTAGCCCAGCTCCTTCAAAGAAAGAGAAAAAAAAGAATAATAAACCTTGTGGGGCAATGAGTCATGGATGAAAACTACACACAGACAGTAGAATTCCATAACCAATATGTTGACAATGGAGTTTACATAAAGTGATGTACTAAAAGAACAGACACTAAAGAAATTTTTTCTGCCAGGAAATATTAGGGTAGGAGTAAATGATTAAAAAAGAGCATGGTGGAGGGAACACATAGGTGGCTCAGTCAGTTCAGCGTCCACCTTCAGCTCATGAGTCATGACCTCACGGTTTGTGGGTTTGAGCCCCACATTGAGCTCTGTGTTGACAGCTCAGAGCCTGCAGCCTGCTTTGGATTCTGTCTCTCCCTTTGTCTCTACCCCTACACCACTCGCATATTGTCTCTCTCTCTCTCTCTCTCCAAAATAAATAAACTTAAAAAAAATAAAAAATACCTTAAAAAGCATGGGGGGAGAAGAGGAAAAAAGGAAAAAAAAATAAGACATGACCAATCAATCAAGCATTAACTTAAAAAAGAAAAGGAAAAATGTGAGCAAAATAAGGTAAGTGGAAACAACATATATTTTTCAACAGGTACGTAAGTAGGATTGGGAATATACTATGAGCAATAGTCTCTTTTATACCCTTTAAAGATATATGTGTATATTGATGTGTATATATATATGTGTATATGTGTATACATATGTGTGTATATATGTGTGTGTATATATATATGTAAAGATATATGTGTGTATATATGTTTATATTATATTATATATATGTAAATATATATATGTAAAACACAGGCTTTGATTCACAGTATATCCCTAATAATACAGACTTTATCACTCTACAGTTATCTGGTTATAAATACTGTAATAAAGAATTTAATTTTTTTCACTATAAAATACATTGTTCAATTACTGGAATCTATCACTTCCTAAAACTATAAATTATTACTAGACTAAAGAATAAACAGAAAAAGAAAGGTTCCAAACACATCAACTTTCACTATGGAGAAAGAATTGGGAATGAGAATTCTAGGAAGAAATGTGAACCTTCAAAGGATGTATGTAATGGGACACGGATGGGGTTAAAAAAACAAAGGCTGAGGATGTTTTCTCTGCAATTCTAAGCTCACCATGAGAGAATACTAAAAATATACTATAATCTTCTTTCTTATGTAACTCCTGACTTCCAAAATATAATTCATTCGCGTTTATACGTATTAAACACTAAAACGGAATATAAACTGAAGACTTACTTTTTAAGTTCACATATTTAATTGTGATATATCATGCATATTTCATTACTATTCAAACCCCATTCTACGGAATTCCATTTCCATACTCATTTATTCACATTCAAAAACTATGACATTGCTTCTTCCAAGCAAGACTTTATTCTAGGAGCTCCAGGAGTCGAACAAGTATGTTTCCTAACCTCCAGTAGCTTATAATGATTTATGGGCTTTGAAATGAATATTTAAATAAATATCAGATGTCTGAAACTTTAAATTTTAGAATCTCACACACGGACTAAGAGGAGATATTTTTAAAAGATAGAATATGAAAGATTTCTGAAATTAGAAATTTGACAACTTGGCTATGAAGAGCCTCTGCTCATAGAGCTACAATTTTCAGAAAAGTATGTATTCTTCAGCGAGATGCACAATTTTAACTTACTATTCATAGAGTTAGTTCAAAAATACAGGGAAACAACTTTGTAAGGTAAATGTTGAGAAATAATGTAAACATCTAAATTTCTATTATCTAATATAATATTAGCTTAAGGTAGAACGAAGGATAGAGCCAAAGTAAAATCCTGTATCTCACCAAAATAAAAATGGGGTCGAGAAGAGGTTCAGGCTAACTCGACATGGAACCTGGAAACTCACGATGTTGTTCCCCAGGCCCAGCTGCAGCTGCCCGAGAGGATTCCGGAGGCCTCACCTATCAGGAGACCATCGACTTGTGTGGCCTTGGCAGCCAAAGACTGATCCTGAGTGGCCCCCTCCCTTGTGCCCTCAACTCAGGCATTCAGGGAGACCACTGCCCTGCTGTGGGTTCAGCGCCTGGAGCCTCCTGTGACCTAACCCTAACCCTAACCCTAACCAGAACCAGAACCCTCCACCGAAACCTAAAGCGGCCTCGATCCCTAACCCTCCACTTGAGCCACCACATCGCATGGGCCCTCACTTCAGCCCTCGAGGGAGATCACGAGACCAATGTCTTCTCGTCCCTGGCGACGTCCCTGGATCCAAACCTAATGTTAGCTAAGGCTCTTTCCTCTTGGGGACCCAATCCCAAGTTAACAACACCACGCACCTGGAGTCCAGAAGCGGTGCAGACTGACTTGGCACAGAACCCAGAAGCTCACCATGTCGTTTCCTAGGCCCGGATGCAGCTGCCCGACAGGATACGTGAGGCCTCCCGGACCAGGGGGCCATCGACTTCTGTCGACTTGGCAGACAAAAACTGATCTGAACGGGCACCCTCCCTTGTGCCCTCCACTCAGACCTTCTGGGAGAATACTACCCTGCTATGGGTTCGGCGCCTGGACCCTCCTGGGACCTAACCCTAACCCTAAACCTACCCTGAAGGGCTGAGTTGAGGGCACAAGAGAGGTGTTGGTCAGGATTAGTCTTTGGCTGCAAAAGCCACACAGGTCGATGGGACCCTGGTGGAGGAGGCCTTAGGAATCCTGTCTGGAAGAAGCGGCCAGCCTGGGAAATGACGTGGTGAGCTTCCAGTTTCCATGCCGAGTGAGCCAGCACCACTTCTGGACCGCAGGCGCGTGGTGTTGTCAGACGTTGGAATTGGGTCCCCATGGGGAGAGAGCCTTAGCTAGGGTTAGGGTTTGGTCCAGGGGCGTCGCCAGGGCCGAAGCGACTCCGGTCTCGTGATCTCCCTTGAGGGCTGAAGTGAGGGCCCATGCCACAAGGCGGCTCAAGTGCAGGGTTAGGTTTCAAGGCAGGCTTAGGTTTCGGGGAATGTGTCCTGGTTCAGGGTAGGGTTAGGGTTAGGGTTAGGTCCCAGGAGGCTCCAGGGGCCAAACCCACAGCAGAGGAGTGGTCTCGCCGAAGGGCTGAGTTGAGGGCACAAGGGAGGTTGATGGTCATGATAAGTCTTTGGAAGCCAAGGCCAAACATGTCGATGGATCCATGGTCAAGGAAACATTCGGAATCCTCCTGGGCAGCTGCAGCCGGGCCTAGGAAATGGCATGGTCAGCTTCCAGGTTCCATGCCAAGTGAGTCTGCACCGCTTCTGGACCTCAGGCGCATGGTGTTGTGAGACGTTGGAATTGGGTCCCCATGGGGAGAAAGCCTTAGCTAGGGATTGGGTTCTGGCCAGGGACGACTCCAGGGATGAAGCCACTCTGGTCTCGTCATCTCCCTCGAGGGCTGAAGTGAGGGCCCACTGGAAAAGGCGGCTCAAGTGCAGGGTTAGGGTTCAATGCAGGCTTAGGTTTCGGTGGAGGCTCCTGGTTCGGAGTAGAGTTAGGGTTACGGTTAGGTCCCAGGAGGCTCCAGGGGCCGAACCAACAGCAGGGCAGTGGACTTCCCGAAGGTCTGAGTTGAGGGGACAAGGGAGGGTGCCGGTCAGGATCAGTCTTTGGCTGCCAAGGGCACACAGGTCGATGGGCCACTGGTCGAGGAGGCCTCCGGAATGCTCTCGGGCAGTTGCAGCCGGGCCTGGGAAACGACATGGTGAGCTTCCAGGTTCTAAGCCTAGAGAGTCTGCACAGCTTCTGGACCCCAGGAGCGCTGTGTTGTCAGACATTGGAATTGGGTCTGCATGGGAGAAAGCCTTTGCTAGGGCTAGAGTTTGGTCCAGGGACGTTGCCAGGGCTGAAGCGTCTCTGGTCTCGTAATCTCCCTTGAGGGCTGAAGTGAGGGCCCATGAGACAAGGTGGCTCAAGTGCAGGGTTAGGGTTCTAGTCAGGCTTAGTTTTCAGTGGAGGATCCGGGCTCGGGAAAGGGTTAGGGTTAGGGTTAGGTCCCAGGAGGCTCCAGGCGGCGAACTCACAGCAGTGCAGTGGTCTTCCCGAAGGGCTGATATGAGGGCACAAGGGAGGGTGCCGGTCAGGATCAGTCTTTGGCTGCTAAACACACACACATCCATGGGCCCCAGGTCGAAGAGGCCTCCGGAATCTTCTAGGGCAGCTGCAGTCAGGCCTGGGAAATTACATGGTGAGCTTCCAGGTTCCATGCCGAGTGAGCCTGCACCGCTTCTGGACCCCAAGCACGTGGTGTTGTCAGACGTTGTAATTGGGTCTCCATGGGGAGAGAGCCTTATCTAGGGGTAGCGTTCAGACGAGAGATGTCGTCAGGGCAGAAGCCACTCTGGTTTCCTGATCTCCCTCGAGGGCTGAAGTGAGTTCCAATGCCACAAGACGGCTCTAGTGCAGGGTTAGGGTTTGAGGCAGGCTTAGGTTTCGGTGGAGTGTCCCGGTTCGGGGTAGGGTTAGGGTTAGGGATAAGTCCCAGGAGGCCCCAAACGCCGAACCAACAGCAGGGCAGTGGTCTGGGAAATTCCCAGCCGGGCCTGGGAAATGACATGCTGAGCTTCCAGGTTCCATGACATGTGAGCCTGCACCCCTTCTGGACCGCAGGTGCGTGGTGTTGTCATACATTGGAATTTGGTCCTGTTGGGGTGACAGCCTCAGCTAGGGTTAGCGTTCGGTCCAGGGACGTCACCAGGGTCGAAGCGACTCTGGTCTTGTGATCTCCCTCGAGGGCTGAAGTGAGGGCCCATGCCACAAGGCGGCTCAAGTGTAGGGTTAGGGTTCGAGGCAGGCTTCGGTTTCAGTGGAGGGTCCCAGTTCGGGGTTGGGTTAGGGTTAGGTTATATCCCAGGAGGATCCAGGCGCTGAACCCACAGCAGGGCAGTGGTCTTCCCGAAGGGCTGAGTTGAGAGCATAAGGGAGCGTGCCATTGAGGATCCGTCTTTGGCTGCCAAGGCCACACAAGTCGATGGGCCCCTGATCGAGGAGGCCTCCAGAATCCCCTCGGGCAGATGCAGCCAGGCCTGGGAAACGACATGTTGAGCTTCCAGGTTCCATGCTGAGTGAGCCTGCACCGCTTCTGGACCCCAGGTGCGTGGTGTTGTTAGTCGTTGGAATTGGGTCCCCATGGGAAGAGAGTCTTAGCTAGGGTTAGGGTTCGTTCCAGGGATGTCGTCATGGCTGAAGCGACTCCGGTTTCGGTGTCTTCCTCGAGGGCATAAGTGAGGAACCATGCCACAAGGCGGCTCAAGTGTAAGGTTAGGGTTCGAGGCAGGCTTAGTTTTCGGGGGAGGGTTCCGGTTCGGGGTATGGTTAGGGTTAGGGATAGGGCCCAGGAGGCTCCAGGCGCCGAACCCAGAGTAGGGCAGTGGTCTCCCCGAAGGGTTCATTTGAGCGCACAATGGAGGGTGTCGGTCAGGATCCATCTTTGGCTGCCAAGGACACACACGTGTTTGGGCTCCTGGTCGAGGAGTCCTCCGGAATCCTCTCGGGCAGCTGCTGCCAGTCCTGAGAAACCACATGGTTAGCCTCCAAGTTCTATGCTGAGTGAGCCTGCACAGCTATGGACCCCAGGCGCGTGGTGTTGTTAGACGTTGGAATTGGGTCCCCATGGGGAGAGAGCCTTAGATAGTGTTAGGGTTCAGTGCAGGGACGTCGCCAGGGCCGAAGCGACTCTGGTCTGGTGATCTCCCTCGAGGGCTGAAGTGAGGGCCCATGCCACAAGTCGGCTCAAGTGTAGGGTTAGGGTTTGAGGCAGGCTTAGGTTTCTGTGGAGGGTCCCGTTGTGGGTATGGTTAGGTTTAGGGTTAGGTCCCAGGAGGTTCCAGGCAGCGAACACACAGCAGGACAGTGGTCTCACCGAAGGGCCGAGTTGAGGGCACAAAGGAGGGTGCCGGTCAGGATCCGTCCTGGCTGCCAAAGCCACACAGGTCGATGGGCCCTTGTTGAGGAGACCTCCGGGATCCTCTCGGGCAGCTGCAGCCAAGCCTGGGAAACGAAATGGTGAGCTTCCAGGTTCCATGCTGAGTCAGCCTGCACCGCTTGTGGACCCCAGGCGCGTTGTGTTGTCAAACGTTGGAATTGGGTCCCCATGGGGAGAGAGCCTTAGCTAGGGGTAGGGTTCCATCCAGGGACGTCGCCAGGGCCGAAGCGTCTCTGGTCTAGTGATCTCCCTCGAGGGCTGAAGTGAGGGCCCATGCCAGAAGGCGGCTCAATTGCAGGGTTAGGGTTCGAGGCAGGCTTATGCTGTGGTGGAGGGTCCCGGTTCGGGGTACGGTTAGGGTTAGCGTTAGGTCCCAGGAGGCTCCAGGTGCCGAACCCACAGCAGGGCAGTGGTCTCCCCGAAGGGCTGAGTTGAGGACACAAGGGAGGCTGCCGGTCAGGATCCGTCTCTGTCTGCCAAGACCACACGCGTGATTATGCCCCTGGTCGAGGAGGCTTACGGAATCTCTCGGGGAGGTGCAGCCGGTCCTGGGAAAGGACGTGGTGAGCTCCCAGGTTCCATGCTGACTCAGTCTGCACCGCTTCTGGACCCCAGGCGCCTGGTGTTCTCAGAGGTTGGAATTGGGTCCCCAAGGGGAGGGATCCTTAGCTAGGGTTAGGGTTTGGTCCATGGACTTCGCCAGCGCCGAAGCGACTCTAGTCTTCTGATCTCCCTCGAGGGCTGAAGTGAGGACTCAGCAGCAAGGAGGCTCAAGTGCAGGGATAGGGATTGAGGCAGGCTTAGGTTGGGGTGAGGGCCGCGGTTCAGGGTAGGGTTAGGGTTAGGATTACGTCCCAGGAGGCTCCATGCGCCGAACCCACAGCAGGGCAGTGGTCTCCCCGAAAGGCTGAGTTGAGGGCACAAGGGAGGCTGCCGGTCAGGATCCATCTTTGGCTGCCAAGGCCACACACGTGATTGGGCCCCTGGTCCAGGGCGCCTCCAGAATCCTCTCGAGCAGCTGCATATGGGCCTGGGAAACGACATGGTGAGCTTCCAGGTTCCATGCCGAGTCAGCCTGCACCGCTGCTGGAGCCCAGGCGCGTGGTGTTGTCAGACGTTAGAATTGGGTCCTCTTGGGGAGAGAGCCTTAGCTAGGGTTAGGGTATGGTCCAGGGACGTCGCCAGGGCCGAACCGACTCGGGTCTCGTGATCTCCCTCGAGGACTGTAGTGAGGGCCCATGCAGCAAGGCGGCTCAAGTGCAGGGTAGGTTTCGAGGCAGGCTTAGGTTTCGGTGGAGGGTCCCGGTTCAGGGTAGGGTTAGGGTTAGCGTTAGGTCCCAGGAGGCTCCAGGCGACGAACCCACAGCAGGGCAGTGATCTCCCCAAAGGGCCGAGTTGAGGGCACATGGGACGGTGCCGGTCAGGATCTGTCTTTGGCTCCCAAGACAACACACGTGATTGGGCTCCTGGTCCAGGAGGCCTCTGGAATCCTCTGGGACATCTTCAGCCGAGCCTTGGACACGACATGGTGAGCTTCCAGTTTCCATGCCGAGTCAGCCTTCACCGCTCCTGAACCCCAGGTGCATGGTGTTGTCAGACGTTGGAATTGGGACCTCTTGGTGAGAGAGCCTTAGCTAGGGTTAGGGTTCAGTCTAGGGACATCGCCAGGACTGAAGCGACTCTGGACTCGTGATCTCCCTCGAGGACTGTAGTGAGGGGCATGCAGTAAGGCGGCTCAAGTGCAGGGTAGGTTCTAGGCAGGCTTAGGGTTCGGTGGAGGGGCCCGGTTCAGTGCAGGCTTAGCGTTAGTGTTAGGTCCCAGGAGGCTCCAGGCGCCGAACCCACAGCAGGGCAGTGGTCTCCCTGAAGGGCTGAGTTGAGGGCACAAGGGCCGGTGCCGGTCAGGATCCCTCTTTGTCTGCCAAAGCCACACACGTGAATGGTCCCCTGGTCCAGGGGGCCTCGGGAATCCTCGAGCAGCTGCAGCCGTGAATGGGAAACGACATGGTGAGTTCCAGGTTCCATGCCGAGTCAGTCTGCACCGCCTCTCGGTCCCAGGCACCTGGTGTTCTCAGAGGTTGGAATTGGGTCCCCATGGGGAGGGAGCCTTAGCTAGGATAGGTTTCCGTCCAGGGACGTCGACAGGGCGGAACCGACTCCGGTCTAATGATCCCCCTCGAGGACTGTTGAGGGCCCATGCAGCAAGGCGACTCAAGTGCAGGGTAGGTTTCGAGGCAGGCTTAGGTTTCGGTGGAGGTTCCCGGTTCGGTGTAGGGTTAGGGTTTGGGTTAGGTCCCAGGAGGCTCCAGGCGCCCAACCCACAGCAGGTCAGTGGTCTCACCGAAGGGCTGATTGAGGGCACAAGGGACGGTGCCGGTCAGGATCTGTCTTTGGCTGCCAAGGCCACACACGTGATTGGGCCCCTGGTCCAGGGCGCCTCCAGAATCCTCTTGGGCAGCTGCAGCCGGGCCTGGGAAACCACATGGTGAGCTTCCAGGTTCCATGCCGAGTCAGCCTGCACCGCTTCTGGACCTCAGGCGCATGGTGTTGTCAGACGTTGGAATTAGGTCCTCTTGGGGAGAGAGACTTAGCTAGGGTTAGGGTTTCGTCCAGGGACGTCGCCAGGGCCAAAGCGACTCCCGTCTCGTGATCTCCCTCGAGGGCTGAAGTGAGGGCCCATGCCAGAAGGCGGCTCAATTGCAGGGTTAGGGTTCGAGGCAGGCTTAGGATGCGGTGGAGGATCGCTTGTCGGGGTTCGGTTAGGGATAGGGTTAGGTCCCAGGAGGCTCCAGGCGCCGAACCCACAGCAGGGTAGTGGTCTCCCCTAAGAGCTGAGTTGAGGGCACAAGGGAGGCTCCCGGTCAAGATCCGTCTTTGGCTGCCAAGGCCACACACGTGATTGGGCCCCTGGTCCAGGGCGTCTCCGGAATCCTCTTGGGCAGCTGCAGCTGGGCCTGGCAAACGACATAGTGAGCTTCCAGGTTCCATGCTGAGTCAGACTGCACCGCTTCTGGACCCTAGGCGCCTGGTTTCTTAGTGGTTGGAATTGGGTCCCCAATGGGAGGGAACCTTACCTAGGGTTAGGGTTTGGTCCAGGGACGTCGCCAGGGCCCAAGCGACTCCGGTCTCGTGATCTCCCTCAGAGGCTGAAGTGACGGTCCATGCCAGAAGGTGGCTCAATTGCAGGGTTAGTGTTCGAGGCAGGCTTAGAATGTGGTGGAGGGTCCCGGGTCGGGGTATGTTTAGGGTTAGGGTTAGGTCCCAGGAGGCTCTAGGCGCTGAACACACAGCAGGGCAGTGGTCTCCCCAAAGGGCTTAGTTGAGGGCACAAGGGAGGCTGCCCATCAGGATCCGTCTTTGGCTGCCAAGCCACACACGTGATTTGGCCCCTGGTCCAGTGCGCCTCCAGAATCCTCTTGGGCAGCTCTAGCCGGGCCTGGGAAACGACATGGTGAGCTTCCAGGTTCCATGCCGAGTCAGCCTGCAAGGCTTCTGGACCCCAGGCGCGTGGTTTTGTCAGACGTTGGAATTGGGTCCTCTTGGGGAGAGAGCCTTAGCTAGGGTTAGGGTTTCGTTCAGGGACGTCGCCAGGGAAGAAGCAACCCCGGGCTCGTGATCTCCCTCGAGGGATGAAGTGAGGGCACTTACCTAAAGGCGGCTCAATTGCAGGGTTAGAGTTGGAGGCAGGGTTAGGTTTCAGTGGAGGTTCCCTCTTTGGGGAAGGGTTAGGATTAGGGTTGGGTCTCAGGAGGCTCTAGGCGCCGAACCCATAGCAGGGAAGTGGTCTCCCCGAAGGGTGGTGTGAGGGCACAAAGGAGCTTGCCATTCAGGATCCGTTTTTGGCTGCCAAGGCCACACACGTGATTGGTCACCTGGTCGAGGAGGCCTCCTGAAACCTCTCGGGCAGCTGCAGCCGGGCCTTGGAAACGACATGGTGAGCTTCCAGGTTCCCTGCCGAGTCAGTCTGCACCGCTTCTGGATCCCAGGCGCGTGGTGTTGTCAGACGTTGGAATTGGGTCCCCAAGGGGAGAGAGCCTTAGGTAGGGTTAGGGTTCAGTCCAGGGACGCCGCCAGGGCCGAAGCGACTCCGGGTCATGATCTCCCTCAAGCGATGAAGTGAAGGCACTTGCCTGAAGGCGGCTCAATTGCAGGGTTAGGGTTCGAGGCAGGCTTAGGTTTCGGTGGAGGCTCCCTCTTCGGGGTAGGGTTAGGGTTAGGATTAGGTCCCTGGATTCTCTAGGCGCCAAACCCACAGCAGGGCAGTGGTCTCCCCGAAGGGTTGAGTTGAGGGCACAAGGGAGGGTGCCGGTCATGATCCGTCTTTGTCTGCCAAGGCCACACACGTGATTCGGCCCCTGGTCGAGGAGGCCTCCGGAATCTCTCGGGCAGCTGCATCCGGTCCTGCGAAAGGACATGATGCACTTACAGGTTCCATGCCGAGTCAGCCTGCTCCGCTTCTGGACCCCAGGTGCCTGGTGTTCTCAGAGGTTGGAATTGGGTCCCCAAGGGGAGGGAGCCTTAGCTGGGTTCAGGGTTTGGTCCAGGGAAGTCGCCCGCGCAGAAGCGACCCTGATCTCGTGATCTCCCTCGAGGGCTGAAGTGAGGGCCCATGCCAGAAGGCGGCTCAATTGCAGGGTTAGGGTTGGAGGCAGTCTCAGTTTGCGGGGGAGGGTCCCGGTTCGGGGTATGGTTAGGGTTAGGGTTAGGTCCCAGGAGGCTCTAGGCGCCGAACCTACAGCAGAGCAGTGGTCTTCCCGAAGGTCTGAGTTGAGGGCACAAGGGAGGCTGCCGGTCAGGATCCGTCTTTGGCTGCCAATGCCACACACGTGATTGGGCCTCTGGTCACTGAGGCCTCTGGAAACCTCTCGGGCAGCTGCAGCCGGACCTGGGAAACGGTATGGTGAGCTTCCAGGTTCCATGTCAAGTCAGCAGGCACTGCTTCTGGACGCGAGGCACGTGGTGTTGTCAGACGTTCTAATTGGGTCCCCATGGGGAGAAAGCATTACCTAAGGTTAGGGTTCGGTCCAGGGACGTGGCCAGGTCCGAAGCGACTCCGGTCTCGTGATCTCCCTCGAGGGCTGAAGTGAGGGCCCATGCTAGAAGGCGGCTCAATTGCGGGGTTAGGGTTCGAGGCAGGCTTAACTGCGGTGGAGGGTCCCGTTTCGGTGTAGGGTTAGGGTTAGGGTTGGGTCCCAGGTGGCTCCAGGCGCCGAACCCACAGCAGGGCAGTGGTCTCCCCAAAAGGCTGAGTTGAGGGCTCAAGGGATGGTGCCGGTCAGGATCCGTCTTTGGCTGCCAAGGCCACACACGTGATTGGGCATCTGGTCGAGGAGGTCTCTGGTATCTTCTCAGGAAGCTTCAGCTGGGCCTGGGAAACCACATGGTGAACTTCCAGTTTCCATGCCGAGTCAGCCTGCAACGCTTCTGGACCCCAGGCGTGTGGTGTTGTCAGACGTTGGATTTGGGTCCCCATGGGGAGAGAGCCTTAGCTAGGTTTAGGGTTCGGTCCAGGGACGTGGCCAGGGCTGAAGAGACTCCGGTCTCGTGATCTCCCTCGAGGGCTGAAGTGTGGACCCATGCCGGAAGACGGCTCAATTGCGGGGTTAGGGTTCTAGGCAGGCTTAAGTTTCGGTGGAGGGTCCCATTTTGGTGTAGGGTTAGGGTTAGGGTTAGGTCCCAGGACGCTCCAGACGCCGAACCCAAAGCAGGGCAGTTGTCTCCCCGAAGGGCTGAGTTGAGGGCACAAGGGAAGGTGCCAGTCAGGATTCGTCTTTGGCTGCCAAGGCCACACACATGATTGGGCCTCTGGTCAAGGAGGCCTCTGGAATCCACTCGGGCAGCTGCAGCCAGGCCTGGCAAACGACATGGTGAGCTTCCAGGTGCCATGCTGAGTCAGCCTGCACCGCTTCTGGACCCCAGGTGCGTGGTGTTGTCAGGCGTTGGAATTGGTCCCATGGCGATAGAGCCTTAGCTAGGGTTAAGGTTCTGTCCAGGGACGTCGCGAGGGCAGAAGCGACTCCGGTCTCGTGATTTCCATCGAGGGCTGAAGTGAGGGCCCATGCCAGAATGCGGCTCAATTGCAGGGTTAGCTTTCGACCCAGGCTTAGTTTGCAGTGGAGGGTCCCGTTTCGGGGTACGGTTAGGGTTAGGTTGAGGTCCCAGGAGGCTCCAGGTGCCGAACGCACAGCAGGGCAGTGGTCTCCCCGAAGGGCTGAGTTGAGGGTACAAGGGACGGTTCCGGTCAGGGTCCGTCTTTGGCTGCCGAGGCCACACACGTCGATCGGCCCCTGTTCGTGCAGGCCTCCGGAATCCTCTCGGGCAGCTCCAGCTGGGCCTCAGAAACGATATGGTGAGTTTCAAGGTTCCAGGCCGAGTCAGCCTGCACCGCTTCTGGACCCCTGGCGCGTGGTGTTGTCAGATGTTAGAATTGGTCCTCTTGGGGGGAGCCTTAGGTAGGGTTATGGTTCTGTCCAGAGATGTCGCCAGGGCCGAAGCGACTCCGGTCTCGTGATCTCCCTCGAGGGCTGAAGTGAGGGCCCATGCCAGAAGGCGGCTCAATTGCAGGGTTAGGGTTCGAGGCAGGCTTATGTTGCGGTGCAGGGTCCCGGTTCGGGGTAGGGTTAGGGTTAGGGTTAGGTCGCAGGAGGCTCCAGGTGCCGAACACACAGCAGGGCAGTGGTCTCCTCGAAGGGCTGAGTTGAGGGCACAAGGGAGGCTGCTGATCAGGATCTGCCTTTGCCTGCCAAGACAACACATGTGATTGGGCCCCTGGTCGAGGAGGCTTCCGGAATCCTCTCGGGCAGCTGCAGCCAGGCCTGGGAAACGACATGGTGAGCTTCCAGGTCCCATGCCCAGTCAGCCTGCACCGCTTCTGGACCCCAGGCGTGTGGTGTTGTCAGACATTGGAATTGGCGCTTCTTGGGAAGAGAGCCTTAGCTAGCGTTAGGGTTCGGTCCAGGGACTTCGCCAGGGCCGAAGCGACTCCAGTCTCATGATCTCCCTCGAGGGCTAAAGTGAGTGCCCATGCAGCAAGGCGGCTCAAGTGCAGGGTTAGGGTTCGAGGCAGGCTTAGGTTTCCGTGGAGGGTCCCTGTTCGGGGTAGGGTTAGGTTTAGGTCCCAGGAGGCTCCAGGCACCGAAACCACAGCAGGGCAGTGCTCTCCTTGAAGGGCTAAGTTGAGGGCACAAGGGACGGTGCCGGTCAGGATCCGTCTCTGGCTGCCAAGGCCACACACGTCGATCGGCCCCTATTCGTGGAGGCCTTCGGAATCCTCTCGGGCAGCTGCAGCCGGGTCTGGGAAACAATATGGTGAGCTTCCAGGTTCCATGCCGAGGCAGCATGCACCGCTTCTGGACCCCAGGCGCCTGGTGTTCTCAGACGTTGAAATTGGGTTCACAATGGGAGGGAGCCTTAGCTAGGGTTAATGTTTGGTCAAAGGACGTCGCCAGGGCCGAAGCGACTCCGGTCTCGTGATCTCCCTCGAGGGCTGAAGTTAGGGCCCATGCCAGAAGGCGGCTCAATAGCAGGGTTAGGGTTCGAGGCAGGCTTAGGTTGCGGTTCAGGGTCCCGTTCCGGTGTACGGTTAGGGTTAGGGTTACATCCCAGGAGCCTCCAGGCGAAGAATCCACAGTAGGGCAGTGGTCTCCCCGAAGGGCTGAGTTGAGGGCACAAGGGATGCTGCTGATCAGGATCCGTTTTTGGCTGCCAAGCAACACACATGATTGGGCCTGTGATCGAGGAGGTCTCTGGAATCCTCTCGGGCAGCCTCAGCCGGGCCTGGGAAACGACATGGTGAGCTTCTAGTTTCCATTGCGAGTCAGCCTGCACCGCTTCTGGATCTCAGGCGCGTGGTGTTTCAGACGTTGGATTTGGGTCCCCATGGGGAGAGAGTCTTAGCTAGGGTTCGCGTTCGATCCAGGGACGTGGCCAGGGCCGAAGTGACTCCGGTCTCGTGATCTCCCTCGAGGCCTGAAGTGAGGGCCCATGGCAGAAGGCGTCTCAATTGCGGGGTTTGGGTTCGAGGCAGGCTTAGTTTCGGTGGAGGGTCCCGGTTCGGTGTAGTGTTAGGGTTAGGGTTAGGTCCCTGGAGGCTCCAGGCGCCAAACCTAAAGCAGGGCAGTTGTCTCCCTGAAGGGCTCAGTTGAGGGCACAACGGAAGGTGCCGGTCAGGATCTGTCTTTGGCTGCCAAGGCCACACACGTGATTGGGCCTCTGGTGGAGGAGGCCTCCGGAATCCTCTGTGACAGCTGCAGCCGGGCCTTGGAAACGATATGGTGAGCTTCCAGGTTCCATGCCAGGTGAGCCCTCACCGCTTCTGGACCCCAGGCGCCTGGTGTTGTCAGACGTTGGTTTTGTGTCCCCATGGGGAGAGAGCCTTAGCTAGGTTTAGGGTTTGGTGCAGGGACGTCGCCATGGAGGTGGCCTTGGGGGATTGGTTAAATGGGTGATGGGCTAAGGAGGGCACTAGTAGTGAGGATCACTGGGTGTTGTATGTAAGTTATGGATGACTACATTCTTTACCTGAAGCTATGATTACACTGTATGTTAACCAACTGCAATTTAAAAACGTGAAAAAATAAATACTAAAGAAATACATAAATACATTGAAACTAAACTAAGTAAATGTTAAAAAAGAAAAAAAACTCATGTGATGATGTCAATAGAGACAGAAAAAGCGTTCTGAGAAAATTTGGTATCCATTTGTGCTAAAAATCTCTTTAAAATTCTGTGTAGGAGGAACAAATCTCAACATAAGAAAGGCCATGTATGTGAAGCCCACAGCTAATATCATACTTAGTAGTGAAATTGTAAAAGATTTTCCACTAAGATCAGGCAGAAGACAAGGATGCCCTAGATATGTGAAGGGGATTGGGTGATGCAGGCTTCTGGTTATGCAATGAATGAATCACAGATAGAAGATATAGCATAGGGGATATAGAGAATGGTACTGGATTAGTGATGCATGGTGACAGATGATAGCTACACCTGTGTTAGCGTAGCAGAATGTATACATTTGTCCAATGACTATGTCGTTCATCTGAAACTAATGTAACATAGTGTGTCAGCTATTCCCAAATAACATGTTTTTTTTTTAAACAAGGTAAAGGACTGAAATAAAAAGTTTAATGTAAAAGAACCTGTTAATATCTAATCAAGAAATGCAGTGAAGTTCCAAACTAGAAAGTCACCATATCAAATTCTGTATCATTTCTATACACTAACCCAATTATCTAAGAAGAAGTAAAGAAAACAATCCCATTTACAATAGCATCAAAAACAATAAAAATTATACCAATACATTTAGCCAAGGAAATGAAAATCTCTCTACAGAAAACTATAAAACCTGTGTGCAGGAATGGAAGAAATTCAATTTGGGTGAAAGAAAGGGGAGAACACACAAGTCAGTGAAAAGCCATCCCATGTCCAACTTTCGGAGGAATTAATACAGATACAATGTCCATATTACCCAAAGCCATCTAGAGATTCAGTGCAATCTCTATCAAGACTCCGATGCAATTTTTATGCAATTAGAAAATCATATCCTAAAGTTTATTTGGAACCACAAAAAGACCCCAAGTAGCCAACGCAAGAAAGAACAAAATAGGAGGCATCACACTTCTTGATTTCAAGTGTCATTCTAACACAAAGAAATCAATTATGTCACTGGCGTAAGCACACCCACAAGACAATGGAACAGAAATTGAGAGCCCAAACTAAACCCATGCATCACAGTCACCTAGTATTCGACAAGGGAGTCAATAATACACAGTTGGAAGAGTAGTCTTTTGAATAACTGGTGCTGGGAAAATTGGATATTCACATGTATAAGAACAAAGTTTAACACCGCATAATACACCACTCCCTAGAGAGTGAAAGGAAGAAATAGAGAGAGATGTGGTTAGAGAGAAACAGAGACAAAGAGGAAGTACAAGAAGAAAAGTAGAGACCTGGTCCGGGTATGTGGACACGGTTAGATGGGCCAGGGGAGAGGGGATGTATGAAGTGGCTCTGAGTGCTGGGGCAGAAAGGGCTTATATCATGGGCATCAGAGTTCCATGGCCCCAAGACTCCAACATCCCTGGGTCCAAGTTCTGCAGAGGCCATTGGAATTGAAAAGATGGGTAGCCCTCATTTCTTCTGGAATTGTGAGGTTCAGCCTCACGTTGTGTCATGCAGAGGGATGTCTTGAGGGAGAGTGTGCTGCTCTTTGGCAGGTAAACTCCATAGCCTGCCCTGTGGGGAGGTGTCCCAGGGCCATCTCCCTCACTGCCCCAAGCTCTGTTGGATTTCCCCCCTCCCCCACCAGCTGGCCTTCCTCAAGTTCTGAACCCAGGCATCAGGCATTGGGTTGCCCCCAGGTCCTACAGTCTGGACCTGGCAGAGGTGGACTAGTAATATTGATAAAAAAAAATATTTGACAATAAGGTACACATCCTCACTCTGGGACTAGCGGTGTGCATCCAAATCATAGGTTGCTATCCTCCTCTCCACAACCAATCTGAGGAATCCAGAAGGTAGGTGGACCCTTTAAAACACCCTAGTCTTCTCTTACATGAAATTCAAAGACATTTGCTTGACCCAGCTTTTTTAGTAATTGAAGGCATAATAGTCCTATAGGAAATTGACCTATATGACTGATGGACATTATTTCATCCATCCGTATCCCTAAAGCACATTTCATTGGAAATATTAGCCAAGGATACACACTGTAAATTCACAACAGATGTGTAGCTCCCTGTAAGTTGCATTCTGACCTTGTCACATATGTGTCATCAAAGATATTATTAGTGACTTTTCAGATAAGCTTTCAACATCAAGAAGGTGATGTTAGAGAATCTGGTATAAAAGGAAATTCGCAGATTCTAAATGAGGAATGATTTTTCATTTTTAATGTTTCTTTTTTTGAGAGAACCTGAGCTGGGGAGGGGGATAGAGTGGGAGACACCGAATATGAGGCAGGCTCGAGGCTCTGAGCTCTCAGGACAGAGCCTGATGCGGGGCTCAAACTCATGGACTGCAAAATCATGACTTGACTCAAAGTCGGGTGCTTAACTGACTAAGCCACCCAAGCGCCCCAGGAAGGATAGTTTAGTGGCAAAGAAGAAGAAATTAAAGATAGTGTAAAGGATGTCTATTTTTAATTGAAATATTGTTCACACATTTGTTGTGTTAGTTTTAGGCATACATTGTAGTCATTCCATATGTCTATACATTATGTTGTACTCAACCACAAGTGTAGCTATCCTGTGAAAGCATGCAACAATATTGTTACAGGATTGACTCCATTCCATTGGCTGTCCCTTGTATCCCTAGGAATCATTCACTCCATAGCTGGACGCCGGTATCTCTCTCTCTCTCTCTCTCTCTCAAAGGTGTCCATTCTTTATCTAACCTAAGTATTTTGGTGGTAAATAAAATTACCTCTTGTTCAGCATGTGTAAATCGGTGGTCTATTTTTCTGTGAATATTGCTTAAAACATTACAAATGATGTCGTTACGTTAATAAATTCGGTTTCATTCTTCACTCACAAGAAAGAGAAGGAAAAGGTTTTGTGTCCCAGGCCCTGTCACTAAAACCTTCCCAACGAGGAGAACAGGCTTAGTTGCCCAGAGCACCTTCGGTCTCTCAGCTGAGCAACCAGGGCCTTCAACATTGAAGGAATTCCCATGGCGGCCAGCAGAGAGAGCTCAAGAACCACAGACTCCCGAGGGGCGGGTTCCTCCGCTGGGCAGTGATAGCAAGCAGAGGTCGCACCATCTGCTTTTCTGACCCAGGGCACCTCAGAGCAGGAAGGGCTTAGATTGCTCTCAGAGGACTCAGGCCTCTGCTGGTGCCTCAGTACAGAGAGCAGAGCTGCATTTCCAGCAGGTTCTGCCACCCGCCCCAGGGGAGACCTTGGGAGCTTAGCAGCAATTTGGCATCTCCTGAGTCGCCAGAGAGAGGCTGCCTAGACGTACTGAGTGCTGAGGAGGGGATGCCGGATGGCTTCCCTTGTCAAGCTGGTTGCTGAGCTGCACAGGCCTTTGCATTTTCTGGGCTGTTCCCGTGTTTCATTCCACCCCTTCCCGGACAGTTTTTGAACAAGACGTATTTTACTAAAGGACTTGTGGATTGCGGGGTCCCACGACATCACCTCATAGATGCAGTCGATGGTTTGTTCCAGATTCAGGCTTGTTTCCGGGAAGTAACCCTAACAGAAATTCAGAAGCACGGGAGCTGCATTCAATTAGGACGCGGATACATGAAATGCTCGTCTCACGACCTTCTAGAAGAATGAGCTGGGACCCATGTTCCAAGTCCTGCTGGAACCAGAGACCAAGGTAAGGGCACAAACTGTCCCACACATCATACATGCTTTTTTAAAAATTTCATGGTTATTTTTCCAACCTAGTGAAGTGAATGAAAACTACAGAAAACCTGGTAGGTAAGTCTCATTAACCTTATGTTATCTTTTAATTGAAATTCCAGTGAGTGAAGACACAGTGTAATATTAGTTTCAGGTGTGCAATATAGAGCAACACTTCCACACGTCACCCGGTGCTCATCCCAGGTGCACTTCTTAATCCCCATCAGCTGTTTCACCCATTCCCTCACCTCGCTGTGGAACTCCTCAGTTTGTTTCCTAGTTAAGAGTCCGTTTGTCTCCTCCCCCCCCCCCCCCGCCTTTGTTTTGTTTTCTTGCCATGTGTTAGTGACATCATTGGGTATTTGTCTTTCTCAGACAGGCTTATTTCACCCAGCATAACATTCTCTCTCTCCATCCACCTCGTGGCAAATGGCAAGATTTCATGTTTTTACGGCTAAATAATATTACATTCCATATACCACATCTCAATTTATTCATCAGTTGATGGGTGCTTGGATAGTTTCTGTAATTTGGCTTTTGTAGAAAATGCTGCTGTAAACATCACGGTGCATGTATCCCTTTGAAGATTTTGTATTCTTTGTGGAAATACCTTGTAGTGAAATTGCTGGATTGTAAGGTACTTCTATTTCCAGTTTTGTTTTGTTTTTTGACATCTCCATGTGATTTTCCAGAGTGGCTGCACCAGTTTGCATTCCTACCCACAGTGCAAGAGGGTTATTCTTTCCCCACATCCTTGGCAACACCTGCTGTTTCATCCTTCATTGATTTTAGTCATTGTGACAGATGTGATGTGTTATCTCATTGTACTTTTGAATTGTATTTCCCTGAAGATCAGTATTGTTGAGCATTTTTTCATGTGTCTCTTGGCCATGTATATGTCTTCCTTCGGGAAATGTCCATTCGTGTCTTCTGCCCATTTTTAATCAGATTTCTCATTTTTTGGGTGCTGTATAACTGTATATATTTTGGACACTAACCCTTTATCCGATGTCGTTTGCAAATATCATTCTGTTGATGTTTTAGTTTTGTTGATTATTTCCTTGGCGACGGAAGGTTTTGATTTTTATAAAGTCTAATTATTTTTGCTTGTGTTTCCCTTACCTCTAGAGATATATCTACAAAGACGTTTGTATAGGCAATGTCAAGTAAGATACTACCCGTGTTATCCTCTGGGATTTTTATGGTTTCAGGTTTCACATATAGGTCTTTGTCCATTTTGGATTTATTTTTGTGTATGTTGTAAGAAAGTGGTCCGTTGTTTTTGTTTTGTTTTGCAGATTGCTGTCCAGTTTTTCCAATTCATTTCCAATTTCCATCCATTCATAGATGACCTTTATTATGTGCAGGTAGGTTGAGTCTCAATGTACTTTGCTGAAGGTTTTTATCATGAATGGATGTGACATTTTATCAAATAGTTTTCCTGCATCTGTTGAAAGCATCATATTGTTCTTATCCTTTCTTCTATTACTGTGGTGCATCATGTTGATTGATATGTGAATGTGGAACCACGCTTGCAGCCCAGGAATATATCCCACTTGATTATGGTAAATGATTCTATTAATGTATTTTTTACTTTAATTTGAAGGTATTTTAATGAGAATTTCGGCATACATAGTCATCAGGCTATTGCTCTGCACTTTTATTTAAAATTGTTTAAACATCTTTTTAAATGCTTATGTCTTTCCTTAGATAGAGTACATAAAAGTGAGGGAGGGGCAGAGAGACAGGGAGAGAGACAATCCTGGCCATGCCCCACACTGTCATGGCAGGGCCCAACGTGGGACTCGAACCCACGCACCGCAAGATAATGTCCTAATCCAAAATTAAGAGTTGGACAGTAAGCCGACCGACCCACACAGGCGCCGCTGCAGTTTTCAGTTTGCTGCAGTTTTAGTGGAGGCTTCATCTCGTTTTGGTATCAGGGTAATGATGGCCTTATACGATGAATTTGTAACTTTTCCTTCTTTTTTTATTTTTTGTAATAATTCGAGGAGAATACATATTACCTCTTCCTTGAATGGATGGTACAATTCATCAATGAAGCCATCTGGCCATGAACTCTTGTGTTGGGGGGAGATTTTTTTAATTACTGATGGGGTATCTTTCTGTTTTCAGATTTTAGGTATCTTCCTGTTTCAGCTTTGGTAGTTTGTGTGTTTCTAGCAATTTGTCCCTTTTTCTCAGAGTGTCCAATTTGTTGCATATAGTTGTTCATAATATTATCTTCTAATTGTATTTTTGTGGTGTTGACTGTTATTTCTCCTTTCTTATTTGTGATTTTATGTATTTGAGTCCTTTCTGTCTTCTTTGTGAAGAGTCTGCCTAGGAGGTTTTCAAGTTGATTACTGCTTTCAGTGAACCAGCCCCTGGTTTCATTGATTTGGTCTAGTGTCTTTTTGGTTTCTATATTCCTTATTTCTGCCCTAAACTCTATTATTTCCTTCCTTCTGCTGCTCTTTTTCTCATTCCTTTAGGTGTAAGTTAGGATTCTTTGAGATTTTTCTTGCTCTTTAAGGTAGGCTTGTATTGCTATATACTTCCATCATAGACTGCTTTTGCCGCATTCCAAAGGGTTTTACCAGTGTATTTTCATTTTCATTTGTTTCAGTGTATTTTCTCATTGATTTCCTGTTTGACCCATTCATTTAGTAGCATGTTATTTAACCTCCCTTTATTTTTGGCCTTCCCCCACCCCGCCCTTTTTTTGTGGTTGACTTCAAGTTTCCTAGCTTTCTGGTTAGAAAAGATGCTTGGTCTGATCTCTGTCGTTGGGTACCTCTTGAGGCCTGATTTGTGACCTAGAATGTGATCAATTCTGGAGAACGCCCCAGGTATGCTTGAAAAGAATGTGTACTCTGCCATTTTAGTATGGAGTGTTCTGAATATATCTGTTAAACCCTTCTGGTCCAGTGTGTGATTCAAAGCCATTGTTTCCTTGTTGACTTTCTGTTTATAGGTTCTGTCCATTGATGTGAGTGATGTGTTAAAGTCCTCTACTATCATCATAATATTAAAAATGAGTTCCTTTATGGTTGTTGCTAAATGTTTTATATACTTGGTGATCGCATGTTGGGTGCATCAAAATTTACAATCATTGGATCTTCTTGTTTGGCTGTCCCCTTTAGTATGAGATCGTGTCTGTCTTCATCTCTTGTTATAGCTTTATGTATGTATGTATGTATGTATTTTAATTTAAGTCTTAGTTGACATGCAGTGCATTCTCGGATTTAGGAGTAGAATTCGGTGATTCATCCTTTACATACAACACCCAGTGCTCATCACAACAAGTGCTCTCCTTAATACTCATCCTCCATCTAGCCCAGTGCTGACCCATCTCCCTCCATCAACTTTCACTTTTTTTTTCTCTAACATTAAGAGACTCATGTGGTTTGTTACCACGCTTCTCTTTTCCTGGCTCCTTCCCTAGTTTTCATGTGTTTTGTTTCTTAACTTCCACATGAGTGAAATCATATATGTGTCTTTCTCTGATTGACATATTTCACGTAGCATAATACATTCGAGCTCCATCCACATCGTTGCAAATGGCAAGATTTCATTCTTCTTGAAGCTGAGTTATATTTCATTGTATATACATATGTATGTATATATGAACATACACGTATGTACATATGCATATACATACGTATACATACACACACACACCACAACTTCTTTACACCTTCATCAGTTGATGGATACTTGGGCTTTCTCCATAGTTGGGCTACTGTTGATAATTCTGCTATAAATATTGGGTGCATGCAATGTCACTATTAGGTATTTACCCAAAGGGTACCAAAATAGAGTCTCGGTTTTAAAGTTCATTTTGCCTGATATAAGTATTGTTACTGGCTTTCTTTTGACATTATTGGCATGATAAATATTTCTTCATTCCCTCACTTCAAATCTGCAGGAGACTTGGGGCGCCTGGGTGGCTCAGTCGGTTAAGGGGCCGACTTCAGCTCAGGTCATGATCTCGCGGTCCGTGAGTTCGAGCCCCGCGTCGGGCTCTGTGCTGACAGCTCAGAGCCTGGGGCCTGTTTCAGATTCTGTGTCTCCCTCTCTCTGACCCTCCCCCGTCATGCTCTGTCTCTCTCTGTCTCAAAAGTAAATAAACATTAAAAAAGAAATTAAAAAAAATAACAAATCTGCAGGAGACTTAAGTCCAAATAAGGCTTTGTAGGCAGCATCTAGATAGACATTGTTTTTTGTTTGTTTGTTTGTTTGTTTGTTTTGTCCATTCTGACGCCCTATCCAATGTCTTTGGATTGGAGCACTTAGTCCATTTATATTCAGAGTGATTATTGATAGGTATATATTTATTCCCATTCTACTAGTTGTTTTGTCATTATTTCTTCATGTTTTCTCTGATCCTTTCGTGTCTGTAACACTTTTAGTCTTTCCTTTCCACTCCAGAGCCCGATTTAAATATTCTTTTCTTTTGACTGGTGGTACATTTCTTTACTTATTTTTAATATTTCTTCTTTTTAAAATTTAAGCCCACGTTAGTTACCTTATAGAGGAATACAGTTTCAGCAGTAGAATTTAGTGATCCATCAAGTACAAAATATACCCAATACTCATCCCAAGGTCCACCCCTAATGCCCATCACCCATTTAGCCCATACCCCTATTCAGTAACCCTCCAGGAACCCTGAGATTCTTCCCTCTATTTAACAGTCTCTTATCATTTGATTCCCTCTCTGTTTGTATCTTATTTTTGCTTTCCTTGCACTATGTTCATCAGTTTTATTAAATTCGACAGATGAGAGAAATCATAGAATGTGTGTCGTTCTCTGACATATTTTGCTTAGCTTAATAAAGTCCGGTTCCATCCACGTTGTTGCAAATAGTGAGAGTTCATTCTTTTTGATCACCGAGTAATAGTCCATTATATGAATATACCATATCTTCTTTATCCATTCATCTGTCAGTGGTCATTTAGGCTCTTTGCATAACGTAGCTATTGTTGATAATGCTGCTATAAATATTGGAGTACACGTGCCCCTTCAAGTCAGCGTTAGTGTATCTTTTGGATAAATACCTAGTAGTGCAATTGCTGGGTCCTAGTATAGTTCTATTTTTTGTTTTTGTGACGAATCTCCATACTATTGTCCAGAATGGCTACACCACTTTGCATTCCCACCAGCATTGCAAAAGGGTTCCCTTTCCCTGCATCCTTGCCAACATCTGTCGTTTCCGGAGATGTTAATTTTAGCCATTCTGATAGGTGTGAGGGGATATCTCATTGTGGGTTTGATTTGTATTTCAGTGATGACGAGTGAGATTGAGCATCTTTTCATGTGTGACCAATCTGGATGTCATCTTTCTTAAAGTGTCTCTTCATGTCTTTTGCCCATTTCTTCACTGGATTATTTGGTTTCTGGGTGTTGAGTGTGATAAGTTTTTTATAGATTTTGGATACTAACCCTTTATCTGATATGTCACCTGCAAATATCTTCTCCCATTTCATTCAGTTGCCTTTTAGTTTGGCTGATTTTGTCCCCTGCTGTGCAGAAGCTTTTTATCTTCAGGACCCAATAGTTCATTGTGGTTTTTATTGCCCTTGCTTCTGGAGACATGACAAGCGAGAAGTTGCTGCGGCCAGGATCAAGGAGGTACATTGCCTGTTATCTACTCTAGGATTTTGATGGTTCCTGACTTACATTTAGATGATTCATCCATTTTGAGGTGTGTGTGTGTGTGTGTGTGGTTTAAGAACAGTGTCCAGGTTCATCATTCTCACTGCCCAGTATTCCTAGTACCATTTGCTGAAGAGACTCTTATTCCATTGGATATTCTTTCTGTGTTAACAAAGATTAGTTACCATATGTTTGAGGGTATATTTCTGGGTTCCATATTCTGTTCCATTGACGTCTGTCTCCGTTTCTGTGCCTGTACATACTGTCTTGATGAATGCAGCTTTCTAATGCACCATAAATCCAAAATAGTCATGTTTCCACCTTTGTTTGCTTTTTCAACATGACTTTGGCTTTTGGTATCTTTTCTGGATCCATACACATTTTAGGGTTGTTTGTTCTAGCTCTGTGGAGAAAGCTCGTGTTATTTTGATAGGGATTGCATTGAGTGTGTCGATTGCTTTGGTAGTATTAACATCTTAACAATGTTTGTTCTTCTAATACGTGAGCATGGAATGTTTTTCCATTTCTTTGGGTTTCTTCAATTATTCTCATAGACGATTTATGGTTTGTTGCTTACATCCCCATTGGGAGAGAGTCTGAGCTAGGGTTAGGGTTCAGTCCAGGACGTTGCCAGGACCAAAGCAACTCCAGTCTCGTAATCTCCCTAGAGGAATGAAGTAAGGGACCAGGAAACATGGGGGTCAAGTGTTTGATTAGGTTTCAAGATTGGGTTAGGATTCGGTTGAGGTGTCAGGTTAGGGGTAGGGTTTGGGTTAGGACCCAAGAGGCTCCAGGTACTGAACCCACAGCAGGGCAGTGGTCACCCGAATGGGCTAAGTTGAGGGCACAGGGGAGAGGGCCGGTAAGGTTCAGTCTTTGGCTTCCTGGCCATGCAAATCTATGGTCGGGTAGGCCTCAGGAATTCTCTCAGACAACTGCAGCCGGGCCTGCAGAATGACATTGTGAAGTTCCAGGTACCATGCCGAGGGACACTGCCCCGCTTCTGGAACCCCAGGCGCATAGTGTTGCCAGACCTTGGGATTGGTCCCCAAGGGAAGAGGGCCAAGGCTACGGTTAGTGTTTGGACCAGGGACGTAGCCAGGATTGAAGCGACTCCAGTCTCGAGATCTCCCTCGAGAGGTGAAGTGAGGAACCACGCGAAGGTGAGGTTAAAATGAAGGGATAGGGTTCAAGGCCGGTTTAGGATTCGGTGGAGGGTCCGGTTAAGGGTAGGGTTGGGGTTACATCCCAGGAGGCCATGGGTGCTGAAGCCAGAACACTGCAGTGGTCTCCCCGAAGGACTGAGTTCAGGGCACAACGGAGAGTGCCAGGCAGGATCAGACTCTGTTCTTCCAAGGCCACACAACTCTATGAGCGCCTGCTCGGGGAAGACTGAGGAATCCTCTCTGGCAGCTGCAACAGGCATGGGAAACGATATGGTGAGCTTCCAGATACCATACCAAGTGACCATGCAACCCTTCAGGACCCAAGGCATATGGTGTTGTCAGACGTAGGGATTGGGTCCCCATGGGGAGAGAGCCTTAGCTAGGATTAGGTTTTGGTCCAGGGACGTCGCCAGGGCCGAAGCCACACTGGTCCCGTAATCTCTTTCAAGGCCTGAAATGAGGGCCCATGCGACGGGGCGGCTCAAGTGCAAGATTAGGTTTCGAGGACGGCTGAGATTTCGGTGGAGGGTTCTGACACAGGGTAGGTTTAGGGTGAAGTTTAGATGCCAGGAGGCTCCAGATGACGAACCCACAGAAAGACAGTGGTCTCCCTGAAGGGCTAGGTTGAGGACACAAGGGAGGGTGCCGGTCAGGATCCGTCTTTGGCTGCTAAGGCCACACACGTGATTGGGCCCCCGGTCGAGGAGGCCTCTGGAATCCTCTCGGGCAGCTGCAGCCGGGCCTGGGAAACGACATGGTGAGCTTCCAGGTTCCATGCTGAGTCAGCCTGCACCGCTTCTGGACGCGAGGCACGTGGTGTTGTCAGACGTTGGAATTGGGTCCTCTTGGGGAGAGAGCCTTAGCTAGGTTTAGGATTCGGTCCAGGGACTTCACCAGGGCCAAAGCGACTCCAGTCTCGTGATCTCCGTGGAGGGCTGAAATGAGGCCCCATGCCAAAAGGCGGCTCAATTGCAGGATTAGGGTTCGAGGCAGGCTTAGGATACAGTGGAGGGTCCCAGTTCGGGGTACAGTTAGGGTTAGGTTTAGGTCGCAGGAGGCTCCAGGCGCCGAACCCACAGGAGAGCAGTGGTCTCCCCGAAGGGCTGAGTTGAGGGCACAAGGGATGGTGCCGGTCAGGATCCGTCTTTGGCTGCCAAGGCCACACATGTGATTGGGCCCCTGGTCCAGGAGGCCTCCGGAATCCTCTCGGGCAGCTGCAGCCGGGCCTGGGAAATGAAATGGTGAGCTTCCAGGTTCCATGCCGAATCAGCCTGCACAGCTTCTGGACCCCAGGCGTGTGGTGTTCTCAGACGTTGGAATTGGGTCCTCTTGGGGAGAGAGCCTTATCCAGGGTTAGGGTTCGGTCCAGGGACTTCGCCAGGGCCGAAGCAACTCCGGTCTCGTGATCTCCCTCGAGGGCTGAAGTGAGGGCCCATGCAGCAAGGCGGCTCAGGTGCAGGGTTAGGTTTGGTGGAGGGTCCCAGTTTGGGGTATGGTTAGGGTTAGGGTTAGGCCCCAGGAGGCACTAGGCGCCAAAACCACAGCAGGGCAGTGGTCTCCCCGAAGGGTTGAGTTGAGGGCACAGTGGACGGTGACGGTCAGGATCCGTCTTTGGCCGCCAAGGCCAAACACGTCGATCGGCCCCTGTTCGAAGAGGCCTCCGGAATCCCCTCGGGCAGCTGCAGCCGGGCTTGGGAAACGACATGGTGAGCTTCCAGATTCCATGCCAACTCAGCCTGCACCGCTTCTGGACCCCAGGCGCCTGGTGTTCTCAGACGTTAGAATTGGGTCCCCATGGCAAGGGAGCCTTAGCTAGGTTTAGGGTTCTGTCCAAGGGACTTCACCAAGGCCGAAGCGACTCCGGTATCATGATCTACCTCAAGGGCTGAAGTGAGGGCCAATGCAGCAAGGCAGCTCAATTGCAAGGTTAGGGTTTGAGGCATGCTTAGGTTGCAGTGGAGGGTCCCGGTTCAGGGTACGGTTAGGGTTAGGTTTAGGTCCCAGGAGGCTCCAGGCGCCAAACTCATAGCAGGTCAGTGGTCTCCCCGAAGGGCTGGGTTGAGGGCACAAAGGACGGTGCCGGTCAGGTTCTGTCTTTGGCTGCCAAAGCCACAAACGTGGTTGGGCCCATGGTCCAGGAGGCCTCCGGAATCCTCTCGGACACCTGCAGCCGGGCCTGGGAAATCACATGGTGAGCTTCCAGGTTCCATGCCGAGTCATCCTGCACTGCTTCGGGATCCCAGGCCCCTGGTGTTCTCAGACGTTGGCTGGGGCAAAGGAAAACCACCACTGTATGCAGTGGGAGCCCTCATGGCAAGATGCTTGTGTTGTTACTTGAGAAAGAGAAGGAAAGCTTTGAGAGTTCACTGTTTTCCCTTCCCATACTATCAGTGGATAGAGGTAGCCATGATTAAAGGGTAGTGGGTTTGTGCTGAAGTGTTTAGAACTGGGCTCTGGTGCAGTAGGTCTTGAATGTCTCTTTCAGTGCTAAGCAGGTTCTCGAGAATACTTGAGAGTTAAGCATCTTTAGCAGCCAGAGAGTGAGACAAGTTGCCTAAGAATCATTTCTTTGATCACCCAGCCAAACACCAAGTACTCCCAGGAAGGCAGTCTTTCATTTGGAATATAAGAAACTGATTCCTCTTGGTTAGCACAGACCAGAGTCAGAGCTCATTAGGACTGGCTGGGGACTCCCTATGTGGGGGACAGTTTCATTAGCCTTGCCTGGGACCCAAGACATAGTTATCAATACAGCCATGGAATTGGAATGGCTACACATAGGGCCCAAGCTTTTCATTTCAAATGAGAACGGGATAGAGCTGAGAATGAATTGTCTAGCTCCATGTTCCTCTTGTCCCAGAAGTTAGAATAGCTCCTTCCTGATTCCTCGGACCCTCACCTCACAGAAGCATTCCTGCTGGGAATCTTGAAATGCCCTGGGCTTGTCTTTGTAAACAGAGTACTGAGAGGCCATTTTTGAGGGACCCTGTGGCCCAGTGTATCTCAGAGTGACAAGAACATGGCCAGACTCCCTAGTTAAATGTATAGGAAATAGTCTAAGACAGTGTGCCTAAATGGACAACAGGGAGAATTGAGCATGAAAAAGAGCAACAGCGTGGAGGAGAATACACAGAAGGCCAAAGTTCTTTATAAACAGAAGACAAGGGGATATAGCAAAAAAAAATTAAGTGACTAACACAATCTCCTGTGAAGATGGTTGTCTGTGGAGTTAGAATCCTGTGTGGACTAGGACAAAGAGAAACTTCCTGCACTGTCCCTTCAGAAGGAGAGGGAAAGTTTATGGCATTGGATTTTTTTTTTTGGTCATGTTCTTTGAGGCAGTCATACGACACTGTTGGCAGTTTCTGGATTGTGGCTGACCCTCAAGTATTTGGAAAGTGGTTCTGTTGCCCTGATCCTTGAATAGGCTGTTTCTTCACATTCTGAAGGTCCTAAGGAATACTGAAAATGGGTTAACTGTCTGTTCTTCAGAATTAAGGTATAAGTAGCAGCCAGTGTTTAGAGTTATGCTATCTAACTATTGCCATGCCAACTCCAGGCTTTCAAACACCACGTCATCAGTGACAGGGGGTCATTAAATCCTTTTGTGTATCAGAAAGTGAATGCATACAGTCAGCATGGGAAGAGCATGGGAACTTTCCAACAATCCCTGGTTTTTCACTGAGTTATTGTCAGGCCCACTATGCCTGGTGGGAACCAAGATATAATAAGACAAGCACAAGGGATGAGGCACATTGGTGGCTGATTCGATTAAGTGGCTGACTCTTGATTTCAGCTCAGGTCATGATCTCATGGTTGTGAGGTCAAGCTCCGCCTCAGGCTTTGTGCTCACAACTAGGAGACTGCCTCCTGCCTCTCCTGTCTCCCCCTTTCTGCCCCTACCACACTCATGCTCTCTCTCTCTCTCTCTCTCAAAAATGAGAAATGTCTAAAAACAGGTTTAAAAAAAGAGAGAGAGAAAGAAAACTGGTGGTGGAATGAGAATGGACACATGAGAGCCAAAGTTCTTCCTTTCCTATGAGAAAGGGATCAAGCAGAGAATAAAGTGACTAGTATAACCTATCTGAAGCTGGCTATCTTCAGAATTGGAAGCAAGTGTGCACTAAGGAACGGGGAAAACACCACTGGGTTTACCTGGAAGCCCAGTCCAGAGGAAACCTTCATCTGCGTTTCAAATCAGAATGGGATGAAACTGAAAATATACTATATGGCTCAGTGTTTTCTTGTTGCAGAAGGACTCCTCCTAACTCCTTCTCCTAATACCTCTGGGCCTGCCTATAGGCAAATGTTCCACGCTGGGCCCCTCAAATGAACTAGGTCTCCTGATGTATGCATGGTTCTATAACACACGTTGTGTGAGGTCCCATAGCCCAAAGTATCCCAGAGTCCAGAGAACTTGGCCCTCAAATTAGCCTGCATTGGTCTGGCCCCAGATGCCTACCAGAGGAAACCTAGTTTGACAAAGAGACCAAAAATGGAATGGATACACAGAGGCCCAAAGTTCTTTCTTACAGAGGAGAATAGGATAAAGCAAAGAATAAAGTGACCAGCATAATCTCAAGTGTAAAACACACCAATGGTTTGGACCCAGGGAAGTGTTCATTGACTACACCTGACACCCCACTGCAATAAATGTTAATCCATAAGGTGGGTAAGCCAGGAATTCTTCTGTCTATTGCCTTTTCTCCTGCCCTTTCCATCAAGTATAGATGCAATATTCCTTCAGTGACTCAATGTCGGTCTCCCTGTGGACCTTCAAGTGTTTAGAACCAGGCAGGAGACTTTGCCTGGGCTCTTTCTGCACTGACCAGTATCTGGGAGCAACATGCCCATCTGGGGGCCTTCTGTTTTTTCAGCATGAAGGCAGCTCAATAAGCCCAGTGTCGGACATAATCAGGGTAAACATCCCCATGCCACCTTCAGCCTATCAAGCACCACATGTTCAGTCAAAGGAGAGCATGTTTTTCTTTGGGATGTCAGAAACTGATTGATCTTGGTTAGCTCAGGCAGTGACAGGGAACTCTCCATTAATCCCCGAGTGCTTCTAATGTGAGTGACAACCCCATTGCTCCTGTGTGTGACCTCCTTAGATAATCCGAAAGGAGATGGGAACATATGGAAAGCCAGAGTTTTTATTTTAAGAGATATATAGGATATAACTTATATTATCCAATAATTTGGTGCCTAGCTTCATTTCCCCTTTCTGCAGAGCTGAGACTGGCTCCATCCCACTCCTCTGTCCCTGCCTACATGCAAACATTCTGTGCCAGGCTCCTTCCAAAGCTTTATGTCTTTTGTGGCCAACGGGAAGGCTGAAAGGCGAGCCCTGTGGGTGGGCCCATGTTGCCTAACTTTTCTGCAGGTTGGGAGGACGTGACCTGACTCCCCACATGACAAGAGAGGACATGGCTCTTACACTCTGGCCCTGAATCCCCACAGTAATTGCCTAGTAGAAAAAGTGCCAGGGGATGGCAATGGAGGCAATGCCCAAGTTTTTCGCTGCAGAAGAGGATGGCATAATGCTGAGAGAGAAATGAGTAGCTAAGCTCCCTCTGGTTCCATAAGGGAGGCCAGCTCCATCCCAGCTCCTCTGGACTTAGCCTAGGGGAAGAAATTCTGTTCTTGGCACCTTGCAGTGCTTTAGGCCTCCCTTTGTCAATAGAGTTAGGAAATTCAGGTCCCAAGGGGCCCTGTTGCTCAACCTATCCCTGAGGAAATTGAGGCCAATGCGACTGTCCAGTTAAAAGCAGAGGAGATACCTCTTGGACACTGGCTGTGAATGTCTCACAGGGAAGACCTAGTTTGAAAAAGGGCAAAAGTGCCTAAGTTCTCCATTTAAATTGAGAATGGAATAAATCTGAGAATGAAATGACCAGCACACTCTTTTGACAAGCTGGCTGACTTGGGCATGAGAAACACCTCTTGGCTGGGGTAAAGGAATCCTCTATTGGCTACCCTGGTAACCAGTTTTGCAAGAATTCTTCCTTTGGGACTTCATAAAGGGATGAGAATCTTTTGTCACTGAGTGGATTTCTTACCCTAACCTACAGTGGATAGTCACTAGTGGTTTTATTATAATGGATTTTCACACTTATGTCTTTGGAATCAGGCACTTTGGAAGTGTTCCTTGAAAAGGCAATGCCCTGGGCACTTCTGGAGGCTGAATGCTTATATGGGAACCATTTGCTTTTCATGTGAAGGCATCCCAAGTAGCCAGGGGAGAGAGGCAACCTGGGTAACCATCAATGCCAAGCCCCACAAGGTCAGTCAAGGTAGTTAATCCTTATTTGGAGATATCAGAAACTGATTGCTCTAGGCTAGCATAGGAATGGAGTAGGAGCCGGCTAACAATCCCTGGGCATTTTCTGTGTGACTGAAAGCCCTACCACATTTTAATGTGACTCTAAGCCTCCTAAAAACACAGCTCGGGGATCAGAATGGATACATTATGGGTGTGTTGGAGAAGTGAATAAAGTACTGCACCAAAAATGGCGGTTGGGGCTAAAACAAGCTCTGGTCTCTAGATTAGAGACCCCTCCTCTGGGTTCTTCTTCCTTTGTTTGCTGTGAGCATGAAAAACACCACAGATCTAGAAGCTGACGACTATAAATTACCCTCCCCCTTGCATTCCAGGCTCAGACCTTTGGAGAAACAATCTCCTCTGAGCCTGCCAGTGTTAAATAAATCTCTGATCCACCAAGATCTCCGAGTGCCGCTTCGTTTTTCCTCCAGCATACCAGCCTTGTTCTGTAAAAAAAAAAAAAATTGGTTCCCTGAATGGGAAACTCAACCGCACTGGCCCATTGTTACTGCTGGTTTGGGAGAACGATGAGGCAGTGAGGGAATGAGGGTCTCGAGAGAGAGTGCGTGCTCTGCCTGCATTTCGGCAGTCTCCCTCTCTGTCGCCTCAGTCCAGCCCCCTTCTGCCATTCCCGCCCAACTCAAGGAGACTTGGCAGGTGAGAACCTGGACCCAACATCAGAACTGGTATTCTAGTCAGTCCGACTCACAAGAGTGGAAGGGGGACCTGATCATTCCCCAAGACTTCATAAGTCTCACAGGAGGGAATTCTATGGGAGGGAATGTAATAACCTCTGGTGTGTATGTGAGTGTGAACATGGGACTCAGTCTAGCTTGCCTGCTGAGTTTGATTCTGTGGCTCCATGGGCAGGCGCCCTTGGGTCCCCAGGGACCCTTGGAGTTGGAGTGGACCCGTCTGTGATTCCACGATGGATGGTGCTTGGTCTGTGGTGATATCAGAGTGCTTTCTGATTGTGGGCCCCAGGGCTGGGATCTGTGGGGTGAGCATCACCTGAGTTCCTTTGGGACATGGCCAGCCGGGCATCTGGCAGGTCTCCTCATTGGAGGGGGTGCCCCTGTCCCTCTGTCTGTCTTTGTGACTCTGCTTCACGGTAGCATTGTGGGGTCGGGAAAAGCAAAGAGAGACAGGCAAAGGATTAGCCACTTTATCCTGAGACTCACCCAGGGAGCCAAAGAAGCCACCCACCACTCCCCTAGTGTTGAGCCTCCCCATGATTCAGTAGGCTCCCTCCCCTCCCCTGAGGTTGAAACTCTTCCCCCCATGTGTCTTTCCGCTGCTGCCACCATTGCACTGTCACTGCCACTGCCACTGCTGCCCATCTCTCCTCCACTTCTGGGCCAGAGAACGCTCCCCCACAAGGACCTGCAGCCAGATTGCACCCTCGGCCAGATCCAGGCACTCTCCAGATGCTGGTCCACATCTGTTGGTATCAAGAGTCTCTCCAGGGGATTAGAGCAGGGGCTGAGAAGGCCATAAATATGAACCTACTGCAAGGGGAAAGAACATTAAAAAGAATGAGTCCCAACCAAGAAAGTCCCAAAAACCCAGCAGATATCAGAAGGAACCTCGAGAAGAGGACCTTATTGGTCTAGCCTGGATGGAACCAGACTAAAAGGGGACGCTGACTTTCTCTCCCTGTTCCTCTGCTTAATAGGTGTGAGAGATTCTCCCTCATTTCCCAGGTTAACAGCTATAATTGGAGCCAACTGCGGTTAGTCTACCTCAGGACAGGGACTTTAAGGAATATTCCCAAGCAGTTGCTGCTTCTGCCTTCCCATTCCCCTCATTTTTCTGTACCAACTTGGGTGTGGTCCTATATCATCCTTAGTGTCTCAGGCACCACAGGTTCATCCTTCCATTCTCCAAGTCAAGGAGCTAAGTGCACCCCCCTTGGACTACCCATTTCAGATACCACCACTGGTGCCCCAAATGAAAATTGACAATGGGGAAAAATTGACTTTTAGGTGGATGCAGGTGAAACATATTCGGTGTATAAACTAATTTAATTTATTGGACCTGTCTTTAAAGTTATGAGCAAAGGTCAAATAAGCTCATGTTATCTCTGTTGCAATTTGTTAATGACAATTAATTTTGTCTGTCTCAAAGTTTTTTTTAATTTAACTTTATTTTTTATTTTTTAAAATTTACAGCCAAATTAGTTTGTATATAGTGAAGCAATGATTTCAGTAGATTCCTTAATGCCCCTTACCCATTTAGCCCATCCCCCTCCCACAATCCCTCCAACAACCCTCAGTTTGTTCTTCATATTTATTATTCTCTTTTGTTTTGTCCCCCTCCCTTTTATATTATTTTTGTTTCCCTTCCCTTATGTTCATCTGTTTTGTCTCTTAAAGTCCTCATATGAGTGGAGTCATATGATTTTTGTCTTTCTCTTACTAATTTCACTTAGCATAATACCCTCCAGTTCCATCCACGCAGTTGCAAATGGCAAGATTTCATTCTTTTTGATTGCTGAGTAATACTCCAGTGTGTGTGTATGTGTGTGTGTGTGTGTGTGTGTGTGTGTGTGTATACCAAATTTTCTTTATCCATTCATCCATCTATGGACATTGGGGCTCTTTCCATACTTTGGATATTGTTGATATTGCTGCTATAAACATGGGGGTGCATGTGTCCCTTTGAAACAGCACACCTGTATCCCTTGGATAAATGCCTAGTAGGGCAATTCCTGGGTCGTAGGATAGTTCTATTTTTAGTATTTGAGAAACCTCCATACTGTTTTCCAGAGTGACTGCACCAGCTTGCATTCCCGCCAACAATGCAAAAGAGATCCTCTTTCTCTGCATCCTCGCCAACATCTGTTGTTGCCTGAGTTGTCAATGTTAGCCATTCTGACAGGTGTCAGGTAGTATCACATTGTGGTTTTGATTTGTATTTCACTGATGATGAACGATGTTGAGTATTTTTTCATGTATTGGTTGGCCATCTGGGTGTCTTCTCTGGAGAGGTGTCTATTCATGTCTTTTGCCCATTTCTTACCTGGATTATTTGTTTTGGGTGTTGAGTTTGATAAGTTCTTTGTAGATTTTGGATACTAAATCTTTATCTGATCTCATTTGCAAATATCTTCTCCCATTCTGTCGGTTGCCTTTTAGTTTTGCTGATTGTTTCCTTCACTGTGCAGAAGCTTTGTATTTTGATGAGGTCCCACTAGTTCATTTTTGCTTTTGTTTCCTTTGCCTCCAGAGACGTGTTGAGTAAGAAATTGCTGCAGGCAAGATCAGAGGTTTTTGTCTGCTTTCTTCTCGAGGATTTTTATGGCTTCCTGTCTTAATTCAGGTCTTTCATCCACTTTGAGTTTTTTGTGTGTGTATGGTGTAAGAAAGTGGTCCAGGTTCATTCTGCATATCGCTGTCCAGTTTTCCAGCACCACTTGCTGAAGAGACTGTCTTTATTCCATTGGATATTCTCTCCTGCTTTGTCAAAGATTATTTGTCCATACGTTTGTGGGTCCATTTCTGGGTTCTCTATTCTATTCCATGATTTGAGTGTCTGTTCTGCTGCCAGTACCATACTGGCTTGATGATTACAGCTTTCTAGTATAGCTTGAAGTCTGGGATTGTAATGCCTCCTGCTTTGGTTTTCTTTTTCAAGATCGCTTTGGCTATTCGGGGTCTTTTCTGGTTCCATACAAATTTTAGGATTATTTTTTCTAGCTCTGTGAAGAATGCTGGTGTTACTTTGATTTGGATCGCGTTGAATATGTAGATTGCTTTGGGTAGTATCAACATTTTAACAATATTTGTTCTTCCTATCCAGGAGCATGGAATCTTTTTCCATTTCTTTGTGTCTTCTTCAATTTCTTTCATCATCTTTCTATAGTTTTCAGTGTATAGATTTTTCACCTCTTTGGTTAGATTTATTCCTAGGTATTTTACGGGTTTTGGTGCAAATGTAAATGGCATCGATTCCCTGATTTTTCTTTCTGTAGCTTCATTGTTGGTGTATAGGAATGCAACCGATTTCTGTGCATTGATTTTATATCCTGTAACTTTGCTGAATTCATGAACCAGTTATAGCAGTTTTTGGTGGAATCTTTTGGGTTTTCCATATAGAGTATCATGTCGTCTGCCAAGAGTGACAGTTTGACCTCCTCCTGGCCGATTTGGATGCCTTTTATTTCTTTATGTTGTCTGCAGAGGCTGAGACTTCCAATACTTTGCTAAATAACAGTGGCAAGAGTGGACATCCCTGTCTTGTTCCTGACCTTAGGGGGAAAGCTCTCAGTTTTTCCCCATTGAGGATGATATTAGCATTGGGTCACATGTATATGGCTTTTATCATCTCGAGGTATGATCCTTCTATCCTTACTTTCTTGAGAGTTTTTATCAAGAAAGGAAGCTGTATTTTGTGAAATGCTTTCTCTGCATCTATTGAGAGGATCATATGATTCTTGTCCTTTCTTTTATTGATGTGATGAATCACGTTAATTGTTTTGCGGATATTGAACCAGCCCTGCATCTCAAGTATACATCCCACTTGGTTGTGGTGAGTAATTTTTTTAATGTATTGTTGGATCCGGTTGGCTAACATCTTGAAGATTTTTGCATTCATGTTCATCAGGGAATTTGGTCTATAGTTCTCCTTTTAAGTGGGGTCTCTCTCTGGTTTTGGAATCAGGGTAATGCTGGCTTCATAGAAAGAGTTTGGAAGTTTTCCTTCCATTTCTATTTTTTGGAAGAGTTTCAAGAGAATAGGTGTTAACTCTTCCTTAAATGTTTGGTAGAATTCCCCTGGAAAGCCATCTGGCCCTGGACTCTTGTTTTTTGGCAGATTTTTGATTACTCATTCGATTTCCTTACCGGTTATAGGTCTGTTCAAATTTTCTATTTCTTCCTGTTTCAGTTTTGGTAGTGTATAGGTTTCTAGGAATTTGTCCATTTCTTCCAGATTTCCCATTTTATTGGCACATAATTGCTCATAATATTCTCTTATTATTGTTTTTATTTCTGCTGTGTTGGTTGTGATTTCTTCTCTTTCATTCTTGATTTTACTTATTTTGGTCCTTTCCTTTTTCTTCTTGATCAAAGTGGCTAGTGGTTTATCAATTTTGTTAATTCTTTCAAAGAACAAGCTTCTGGGTTCATTGATCTGTTCTACTGTTTTTTTGGTTTCGATAGGATTAATTTCTGCTCTAATCTTTATTATTTCCTGTCTTCTGCTGGTTTAGGGTTTTATTTGCTGTTCTTTTCCCAGCTCCTTTAGGTGTAAGGTTAGGTTGTGTATCTGAGATCTTTCTTCCTTCTTTAGGAAGGCCAGTATTGCTATATACTTTCCTCTTATGACTGCCTTTACTGTGTCCCAGAGGCTTTGAGTTGTGGTGCTATCATTTTTCATTGACTTCCATATGCTTTTAATTTCTTCTTTAACTGCTTGGTTAGCCCACTCATTCTTTAGTAGGATGTTCTTCAGTCTCCAAGTATTTGTTACCTTTCCAAGTTTTTTCTCGTGGTTGATTTCCAGTTTCATAGCATTGTGGTCTGAAAATATGCACGGTATGATCTCGATCTTTTTGTACTTACTTAGGGCTGATTTATGTTCCAGTATATGGTCTATTCTGGAGAACGTTCCATGTGCACTGGAGAAGAATGTATACCTTGCTCCTTTAGGATGAAATGTTCTGAATATATCTAAGTCCTTCTGGTCTAATGTGTCATTCAAAGCCATTGTTTCCTTATTGATTGTTTGATTAGATGATCTGTCCATTGCTGTGAGTAGGTTGTTGAAGTCTCCTACTATTATGGTATTAGTGATCGATGAGTTTCTTGATGTTTCTGATTAATTGATTTACATATTTGGGTGCTGCCACATTTGGCGCATAAATGTTTACAATTGTTAGGTCTTCTTGGTCTATAGACCCCTTGATTATGATATGATGCCTTTCTGCATCTCTTGATACAGTCTTTATTTTGAAGTCTAGATTGTCTGATATAAGGATGGCTACTCTGGCTTTCTTTTGTTGACCATTAGCATGATAGATGGTTCTCCATCCCTTTATTTTCAATCTGTAGGTGTCTTTAGGTATAAATTAGGTCTCTTGTAAACAACATATAGATGGGTCTTGTTTTCTTATCCATTCTGTTATCCTATGTATTTTGATTGGAGCATTGAGTCCACTGATGTTTAGAGTGAGTACTGAAAGAAATGAATTTATTGCCATTATCATGTTTGTAGAGTTGGAGTTTCTGGTGGTGTTCTCTGGTCCTTTCTAATCTTTTTTTTTTTTTTTTGCTGTTGGTATATATATATTCATCTTTTGTCCCCTCAGAGAGTCCCCCTTAATATTTCTTGTAGGGCTGGTTTAGTGGTCACAAACTCCTTTAACTTTTGTTTTTCTGGGAAACTTTTTATCTCTCCTTCTATTTTGAATGACAGCATTGTTGGATAAAGAATTCTTGGCTGCATATTTTTCTGATTCAGCACACTGAATATATCCCGCCACTCCTTTCTGGCCTGCCAAGTTTCTGTGGATAGGTCTTCTGCAAACCTGATCTGTCTTCCCTTGTAGTTTAGGGACTTTTTTTTTCCCTTCCTGCTTTCATGATTCTCTCCTTCCCTGAGTATTTTGTGAATTTGACTATATATGCCTTGTTGATAGTCGGTTTTTGTTGAATCTTATGGGAGTCCTCTGTGCTTCCTGGATTTTGATGTCTGTGTCTTTCCCCAGGTTAGGAAAGTTTTACACTATGATTTGCTCACAAAACCCTTCTACCCCTAGTTTTCTCTCTTCCTCCTCTGGGACCCCTATGATTCTGATGTTCCTTTTTAATGAGTCACTGATTCTTAAATCGTGCTCTTTTGCCTTAATCTCCCTCTTTTTCTCTGCTTCATTATTCTCTATAAGTTTGTCCTCTCTATCGCTGATTCTCTGTTCTGTCTTGTCCATCCTTGCCGCCACTGCATCCATCCGTGATTGCAGCTCAGTTATAGCATTTTTAATTTCATTCTCGCTATTTGTTACTTCTTTTATCTCTGCAGAAAGGGATTCTAATCTATTTTTGACTCCAGCTAGTCTTCCTATTATCGTGATTCTAAATTCTGATTCAGACATCTTGCTTATGTCTGTGTTGGTTAAATCCCTGGCTGTCATTTCTTCGTATTCTTTCTTTTGGGGTGAATTCCTTCGTTTTGTCATTTTGAAGGGAGAAAAGGAATTAATGAGGTAGAAAATTGAAATTTAAAAATACTAAAATTAAAACCACACCCACACAAAAATCGAACAGATGATGCTAGATCCTAGGTGTATTTTGGTCTGGGTGTAGAAAGTGGTTTGACAGATTAGAGAAACAAACAAAAAAAAAGGTGGGGGGAGAGAAAAAAAGGAAATTGAGAATTTGAAAAAATGAATACACTAAAGTAGACTAAAATACACAAACATAGAGAATATAGTAGGAAAAATTATAGAAAAATATTTTTAATAAAAATTAAAAAGAAATATGATTTTTTTCATTTTCTGTATTTAAGAAAAAAGAAAAGAAATGAAAAAGAAAAAATAAAAAATAAAAAAAGGAAAAGACCAAAAAAGAAATCATTTGAAAATTTGAAAAAGTGAATACACTGTAGTAGACTGAAATGAAATGATGGGAGTAACATAGAATTTGAAAAAATTGACATAAAAACAAAAAATATAGTAATAAGAATTAAATAAAAATATTTTAAAAATAAATTGAAAGTAAAAATGAAATTTTTCTCTTTCTGCATCAAGAAAAAGAAAAGAAATGAAAAAGAGAAAAGAAGAAAAAAAAATTGAAAATTTGAAAAGGTGTGTACACTGAAATAGACTAAAATAAAATGATGGAAGTAAAGTAGAATTTGGAAAAAAAATACACAAAAGTAAAAAATATAGTAATAAAAATTAAAGACAGATATTTTTAATAAAAATTGAAAATAAAAATGAGTTTTTTCTCTTTCTGTATTCAAGAAAAAGAAAAGAATCGTAAAAGACAAAAAGGAGAAAGAGAGAAAAATAATTGAATAGATGAACCTGCTAACAGATTGAAGTAGGACTGAAATTGCTTTGTTTTCCCCTAGAGGTCAGTCCATGTAGCTCTTTATAGTCCATAGATTAAGCCGGCAGTGAGGTTTGTGTTCTTGAAAAGTCAAGTTGTCCCAGTTGGGCAGGGCTTGGTGTAACAGCTCCGCTCCCCCCAGATGGTGCTGCTAGCCAACTGGGGTGGATTGTTATGGTGCTCATGGGTACGCATGCCCATGTGTGGGAGCAGTGAAAAAATGGCACCACCCAGCCACCCAGTCTGTTCTCCTGGATCAGGAGTCATGCACGGTCCTCTGTCTTCAGGTCTCATCCACTCCCCACTTTTCCACTGTGACCAGGCCCCAGGCAGTACCTCTCTCCCAAGTTTTGTCTCAGATGTGGCTGTTTTCCCCGGCCCCTTACTTCCAAAGGACTGCGGCTTTGACCCACTCCGCCCCTCTGCAGGAGGGTCTTACAGAGCAATGGCCAAATGAGCAATGGCAAAATGTCAGATGCACCCAGGAACGCCCACTGGATGCTGCTGTTGCCGGTGCCCAAGACTGCAGCCAGGTGCCAGCCCGCCTCCACAAAAAAATCACGAGAGAGTGTAGCCTCAGCATTTCAGGAACCATGGAAAATCACAACACACATCTGACACCAGGCTTCACCCTCAACAACCTTGCCCCAGCACCAGTGAATGTGGCTGTCTTCTGGGGTCTGCTGAGACCAGGTAGCTTCAACAGTCTCTACCAAATGTCCTTCCAACAGTGGAACCGCTTTTCTCCATGTGGCTCGAGAACCTCCCAGACCCCACTCTGTTCCTGGGGATTCACCTTTCCCACCAGAGCACCAGCAGGTATCGAACTGCACGGAGTTGCAGACTTTGCGCTCCCCTTGTTTACAGTCTTCATGGAATTTAAACCCTCTCCTTTCTCCTTTCTCCCTTTTTAGTTTAGTCCCTGTGGCTGTTTCTAATTTTTCACTTTCTCTCCAGCTGCTTTTGGGGAGGGGTGCTTTTCCTGTATGCTCCTCCACTCTCCATTCTCCATCTTCTCTCCGCCCGCAAAACAGTTCCCTACCTTTCGGGGCTTCTTGGTCCCCAAGTTCAGCTCTTCAGATGTCATGTACCTGCTGAGTTCTGTGGTTCAGGTTGTGCAGATTCTTGTGTTAATCTTCCAATTGGTTTTCTAGGTGTGTAGGATAGTTCAGTGTTGGTCTGGCTGTATTTCACGGATGCGAGACACACAAAAAGCTTCCATGCTGTTCTGCCATCTTGGCTCCTGTCCTGTCTCAAAGTTTTAATGGGTAATGTTTTAGATAACTTTCAAGGTCCTTGGTAACCTGAAACTTTCCAAATAGGATGGGATGATAAAGCTTTGATTATTGAACATTTGTGTTTTTAACTTCTTATTGCTGTAAAATCAAGGCTATAAGGACCTATTGAAAAACATGCTTTGTACTTAATTTGTTCATGAATTTACCATCTAAATGGTTCTGGTGTAAATACCTCTCAATTGGTTACTAAGTCCTCAATTGGAGACTAAGGTTTCCTAAGAGTTAAATTTCTGCTCAGTGTACTTAAGACTGATGAATATAAAAAAAAGCTACCCTGTATGTAGGAAAATAGGAAGTATATAAGAAAGATATAAGGAATGGAAATACAGTTTTGTTGAGGGTAGAATAAAGTAATTTTGTGCTAAATGAGACTGGTTATTTGGAAAGAAATGGCTTGGGACAAAATTTAGAAGCAAAAGAAAGTTGCAGAAGGTTGAGATGAATGGAACTTTTAAAGTACACTGGTATAAGTTTGAAATTCTGCTTTTCTCTCTGCTCAAATGATAAAGTTTTCTTGAACTGTTGATCTACTCTTGATAATACAATGCAAACAAAGGTTTATCCTCCAGGAAAATCAAAGTTTTAGCTTTCATCTTTATCAGGTCTTTGATTACTTAATTAAAACTTCTCAATGTTAAAGGAGCTAGGTTTTGATAACAACTGTATAATGCTATACCATTCACCTTTGGGATCTTTTATTGCAACTTTGGTTGAATAAATAAAATTTTAAGATTTGTAATTTTAAAATTTGTAAAATTTGTAAAATTTGTAATTTTAAGATCTGTAATCCTATTTAAGATTCACTTATGACTTCTGAGGTTTTAACAAACTTCTCAGGATTTAAATGGTAAATGAAGTCTTCTTGACCAATTAGGCTCTTTTATTTGGGGTGCTAAGTTACTTGGAAAAGCACTGTCATATAATGATAAACCTGCCCAAATATATGCAATTCCTAAAATTTTAATGTTTTGATATAAGGTCATCACTTAATAGTCTGATTACTTGAGATGTTATGTGTCACAGAAATAACCGAATTTCTTTGCCAATTGCATCATAATGAACTCTCATCAGATCTTTAACAATGTCTATTTCTGAGAATTTGCCATTTATAATTGTTCTTATTCTCTCAAAAAAAGTGTTTCTTCTTCAAGGAGATTTATAAAAAGGACTTTGGGGACAAATACAGGTATCTGACATCTTTAAGATTAATACTAAAATGGGTAAGAATTTCCGGAACTAAACCGATGCATTCAAATTAAACAAGAATTAGGAACATTTTGTGATTCTTTTTGAAAATATTGCTGCTTCTCTAATGTTTCTTCTTCCAGATTAAGGAAACTTTCTCTTAAGATATCTATAATATACAAAAATGTCATAAAATATTCGCTTGTAAACTAAAGCATTTATCTTTTCTCTGTACATAATTCCCCTGAAACTCAAAACTCTCAATGAGTATTCTTTCTTTCATGGCAATTACAATTGTTTGCATAAGTTCAATAAGAATCTGTTCATCTTATAACAGGTCACTATTGAAAATACTGGTTGTTTTACCAAGGCTTTGACTGGAATGTCATATTTGAGGATGACATTCATAGACTCAGATATGACCAGACAGCTTTAAGGAACTAGGATTGGCATTATAAAACATGGACCCATAAAGCCCCTTGGAATTGTTGGTCTGGTGCCTGGCTTACAGTTCTCCCAGCATCCTCACCAGGTAAGTAAACAAGGTCACTTCCTGGCAGGTTCAGGAACCTCAGGATATCTTGAGGACCTCATGAAGAGGAATTCGCTCAATTCTACAGGTATTGAAAGCCTGTCTGATGGCAAGTATTTGGCTTGGCTTCTGGCCTGGAGAGGCTACTAAAAGTTCAACCCAGAGATTCCTTATAAAAGGTTCCAACAAAGCAAGCTTTAAAAGATCCTCATGATCAATCGCTACTCTTGCTGAGCTTATGTAAATAATTTGGCCAGATTTGTTAAGACTGGATTTGTTCTGCAAATGCATTGGTCTCAATTTGGCTATCTCTGGAGAGGGGGATTTTAGAGAGAACAACTATGTTTCAACAATGCACCGTTATGGATGTTAAATTCTAGTTATGATTGCCTTTAAATGTTTTTTGTTTGCCTAAACTAGACAACTTGAGGTAAACTTCATAAAAATTGTCATAGTATTTCATGTATAGACAGTCTTCTGTGTTTGTTATTCTATGGGGATAATAAGACCCCTTGGGTGTATGATTATTTAAACAACTGGAATGGATCTGTAAATATGCAAACCATATCTTCCCTAAGCCTGATCTGACAGTTACCAGAAACCCGCCCCTTTCAAAGACTTAGAGATGGAATTTATAGACATACAACCAAATAGTTGGTTTCAGTTTCAGGTATCACCCCATGGGCCAATCACTCCAGAGCTAAGAAGGCCACCTCCGAGGAACCCTCAACCTGAAGAAGCTATCCAGATCCAGTCAACCTACTTAAACTGACCCTCAAAAAGACACTGGCCCCTGAGATCTCCAGCCCTGCTCTAGCCACACCCGGAAGCTGGCTGGCCTGCACACGGAAGAAGCTTGAGGAATCAACATGGGGACCAAGCCCAGGGATTTGGATGCAACTCTGCCAGCCCTTTCCCCTCACTGGTATCATAGCCCTGATCTTACTTCTTACTGTTGGGCTGATAGAGACTGCACCAACAAGGTGGACATGGGACAAAAGATGCATGCTAGATCTCACATACCTCTTATGGTTGGGAACATTATTAAGTATTGCCTGTATATTATGATAACCTCTCTCACCCTCACAACTGCCACTTAACCACTTTGCCCCCAGGGTTGTTATATGACAATAAAGGGGTCAAGGGCATTCAGTCCCTTCACCTCCCTCCACAAAGATTGTTACAAGGGAGAAACACCCACTCTGTCAGTCACCCACTGCCCCAAGGACTAAGTATTGGACCATAGAGATAACCCAAAATTTCAGGAAGACATGTCACAACGAGGGCCTCCAGAGAGGGAAGCGAGCTCACTACACTTTCCTTCCTCAATGGGAGATCTCAGACAGGGGAGGTGTGCAAGACAGGGCCTTTCAAAAAGTTATAGGATACCCAGGATAGGGTAATACAAGCCACAAAGGCAACAACTCCCCTGGCAGCCTACCAGGGATTGAACCTTTCATCCCTCAATCAAATACCAATTCCCCCACTCCAGCATTGGGCCAACTCTACAAGTCCTCCATAAAATAATCACACCCAAACCTGCTGGATGTTATGGCCCTCAGCCGAAGAGCTTACCTAGCCACTCCTATCCCTTTGACATGGGAAGCTCCTGAAAATCTAAAAACCAACACCTCTGTCTTAATTGGACTCCTGGCCACTGGGATCCGTCTCACAAATGACAACAATCTAATCTGTACAGTTCCTGATGTATGAACGGTACCTCTCTGTGTGAAAGAAATATAACTTTACAGAGGAATACAACCCTATGTTCAACCCCTGGGGTGTTCTGTGTTTTAATTTGGCCTACCGATGCTTAGAGGCCAAGTGGACTCAGATATGTTTTTCCATCCTCCTAACCCCAGAGATATCCGTGTACACTGAAGATCAATTCCTAACAGCGTTTAGCCCCAAGTCCCAGGCTAAACGGGCAATCCTGCTACCTGTTCTTATAGGAGCAGGAATTGTGACAGGAACTGGAACCAAAATAGGGGACATAGGTTCATCTGTAGGACTATACCATAGACTATCTCAAGTGACAAATGAAAACATGGAATAGGTGGCTGATTCTGTGGTAACCTTACAAAGCCAAATAAACTCCCTGGTGGCAGTGTTCCTCCAAAATAGGTGGGCCCTCAACCTCCTCACTTCAGAAAAAGGAGGGACTTGTATCTTTCTGGAGGAGGAATTTTGCTATTTTGTAAACCTGTCAGAAATAGTTACAACTAAGGTTAAGGGACTCAAGGAAAGAATTCAATGTAGACAACAGGAAAATACTGAATCGAGAGAATGGGATCTCACAGACTGGGCATCCTGGCTCCCTACTCTGGCAGGGCCCCTCTTTTCCATAATTTTACTTGTGACCATTGGCCCCTGTATACTAAATACCCTGGTAAGTTTTATTGGAAACACTGTTTCTCGCCAAACTGCAGCACATATTTTAACCCTCTGAGGGTACCAATCATTAGAACTAAAAAGTGATGCCTAATAAAAGATTTTTTTAAAGGCATCAAAGGGGGGAATTTTGGGAAAATGTATAAAGTTTACACAAGATGGCTGATGGGACTACAACAAGCTCTGGTCTCTGGCTTAGAAACCCCTCTTGCAGGTTCTTCTTGCCCTGTTTTCCCCATGAGTGAAACCACCCTCCCCCACAAATATGGAGGCTGACAACTATAAATTACACTTCCCGCTTGCATTCGGCGCTCAGAACTTTGGAGAAATGGTCTCCTCTGAGCCCGCCAGTGTTAAATAAATTCTGATCCACCAAGATTTCTGAGTGCCACTTGGTTTTTCCGCCTGCATTCCAGCCTGATTCAATAACATCAGGACTACACAATGAAAACCCTAGAGACTTCCAGGCTAGGACTCTCAGTCCGTCACAGGAAAACCTGCTTAGAAAAAGAACAAGGGAATTGGAAGGGATGAATTTGGTCCAAATTCATTGTCTCAGATGACAATGGAATAAAACTCTGAATGAAGTGACTGGCACACCTCCCAGAGAATGTTGAAATCCTGGGGCTAGGGAAAAACTGGGCACCATAGAGAAGTGGAACATATTTTACTTCCCCCTGGGAGTCCTAAAGTAGCATAAAAGCCCTACATTTGAATTCAAACAGTGTAGGAAAGCTAGGACACCTGCCAGCTTTGCAGCTTTTCCTGCCAGAGGGTAAAAGCAGTATGATTTTGGGGGCAGAGTCTCAATATGGGCTGATGCCAAGGCTGTGGGACTGGGTTCTGAGTTTTAGGGTTTTGAGTAGTTTCTTTCATGTTTACCTGCTTTAAAATGGAATGGGCACATGGGAACACTTAGAGGCTCAGAAAGCAGGATGTTCAGGTAGTCTATGGCAGGGACACAGAGCACAGCAATAAACACTGAGAAAATCGACACTGAACAAACAAAACTCCTCAAGTTTTTAGGAGGGAAATATTTTCCTCTTGATATCAGAAATTAGTTGTTCTGGGAGTAGAAAGACAATATTCATATATGCTCGCTGCGAGTTAATCAGCTCAATCTGTGTGATTTTTTCCTCTGAATGTGGCCCTGAAGGCCACATCTCCATCAGCTTTTCTCACAGAAGTGAGGCCAACTGTTTCCCAACAAAATATCACCTGCCCTTACCCACAAGCAATCCTCCTGTGATTAACACAATCAAGTGCCCAATACCTCCTGTTCCCAAGGTAGATCTGGAAGATACCCAAGGGGCACCTGTTCCTAAAGCTATTCCAAACTTATGGGAACTTGGCATGACTCCACAATTAAAATTGGAGAAAACTGCTGCCAGACTCTGGCACTAAAAGTCTCCCAGTGAACACACGTCTAGGATAAGTGTAAGAGAATTGAAAAGGATAAACTGAGACCTAGAGTTCATCATCTCATGTGAGAGCAGAATGAACCTCTAGATAATGTTACAGGCACAATTCCCTGGGCAAGCTTGGTATTGAAGGAGTAAGAAAGACCTGTGGCCTGCCTGAAGAGAAGTGGAACATCTGCTAGCTATACCAGAGAATTATGGAAGCAAAAATCATGCACCCCAACCAACTTCAAGAAGGTCTGGAATGTGTCAAGCTATCTCCAGCTTTCAAGCACTGCCTTTCTGTGGACAGATACCATTGTGAGTCACAAGCTAGGCTCTTGCTCCTGGCAAGTCTGCAGATTCGGGTTTGGTATTTCGGTCGTTGAGTATTTTTGTGCCCTAAGCTGCTCGGTGAATGGACTTGACATGCATGAACCCCAAGGGTCTCAGGAGGTCAGTAGTTCAGGCTTCCCTGAAAGGAGTGGACAGAGAGCAAGAAAATGGTCCTATGCCAACAGAACCCTGCCAAAAACAGTTTTCGTGGCAGAAGGTCAATCTTTACTTTTTGATAGCATAAATTAACTATGTGATGACACATGGTGTGAGTACAGGCTCCCCAGGAATTACTGGGCACTGTCTGAGGACAGCCCTGTAGCTGCTGAATTTGACCCTAGGCCCTTGCTCCAGAAAGCATATAGGACCCTTCCCAACATCATCCGCCCCTGTGCACATGCAAACCTCTTCTGCTGACCACATTCAAAGCCCCTGTGCCTCTTTTGGTTAAGGCTTGTCTTGCATAAGTGTTCCATGGACTCCCATTGCCCAGCCTATTCCAGGTTACTGGGAACTAGTCACAACTCTATGATTAAAATCAGAAACTGTTCCCCGATTATGTCAATGTCCCCTAATGCAATCTTCATTAATGTAAGAGCAAGGGAATCTGAAGGGAGGCACCGAGGGCCAAATATCTTCATCTCAGAGGAAAATGGTAGAAACTTCACATGAGGGCACTAGCACTTTTCCCGAGGCAAGGTTGGTGTCATATCACCAACATAAGTGGGCCACATCTAAGGAGAACATCCTTGAGCTAAACTTAGGGGCCCTGTGTGCAAAAGGGCTGCCACTCTTTTCCATTCCCTTCCTTCAGTGATATAACAGTGGTGGTATGGAGGCTCTTGTCTGGCTCCTGACTCATATTCACGTCTGTGGAAATAAGTTCTGGTGTTTTAGTTACTGTTTACTTTTTCTATCCTTACCTCTCCAAGTATAGACTTTGCATGGGCAAACCATTAGAGTCTCAGAATGAAGTATGTTCAGGCATTCCAGGAGGTGGTGAGAGCAGGGAGTGACCATCTGGGCCAACACAATCCTGCTAAGCACTGAGTTCTCAGCAACAGAACATTTCTTCCCCAACATCAACAACTAATATCTATGTGTCAGGACACCACTAGAGTGGGAATTTGACTAGTTTCTTGTCACTGTCTGAGGGAACACCAGTCTCTGCTGACTCTAATCCCTAATCTCAGTCTTTTTTTGCCCCTGAAGTGAGGTGGGCTCTTTCCAGCACCACCTGCATCGAAGTGCATTTGGGTTTATATTCTGTACTCTATTTCACATCTAACCTGATTGTTTTGCAGCATGGTATCTTTCTTTGAATTGCATTAAACACACAGTGACACATCACTCTTTGTTTTATGTCTTCAGCTATTTATACAATAATATAACATTGGACTAAAGTGGGAAGCCTTCTGGAGGTTGAGCTTTGAGTCATTCTGTGTGATCTCCAAACAGGTAACTGATATCTGACACAAGTATAGAAATACCTAAATTCACGTGAAAGGCAGTCTGTCATTTGTGGTTGTTGAATTCTGTCAAATTCTACTATCACATGGGAATAGTGAGTTTGAATATTTTGAAACACTTCTGATTAGAAAATGTAAAGAACCACTGAAGTTTCATGATATCACATTCTTCTCCCATTTTTCTTAATGTATTCTAAATATTTGAGTAGCCAACAGTTGATTTTATCATATTACTGATGAACTGTAAGTATAAAGACAAAATAAAAACAAGCGTACTTGGAATACGTAAGTTGATCACTGTAAATCATTAGGCTTTTGTTTTTGTTTTTTTGTGTGTGTGCTCTTTGGAATATGTTCCGCAATGAAGCCTCCAGCTTTGCTTTTCTTTTTCCAGATTAATTTGGCTATTCAGGCTCTTCTGTGATTCCATGCAAATTTTGGGATTGCTTGTTGTACCTGTGTGAAAGATGCTGGTGGTACTTTGATAAGGATTGCATTAACTCTGTAGATTGCTTTGGGTGTAAGAGATATTTTAACGTTTCCACTTCCAAACCATGAGCATGGAATTTTTTCTCATTTCTTTGTATCTTCTATTTCCTTCATAAGTTTTCAGAGTGCATATCTTATACCTCTTTGGTCAGTTTGATTTCTAAGTATCTTACAAAGTATCTTTGGTGAAATGGTCAGTGAGATTGATTCAGTGATTTCTTTTTCTGGGTGGGTGGGGTATGGGATAGATGGGTGATGGGTATTGAGGTGGGCACTTGTTATCATGAGTACTGGGTGTTGCCTGTTCGAGATGAATCACTTAATTCTAATCCTGAAACCAATATTGCATGCTAACTATGTTAATGAATGAGAATTAAATAAAAATTTGGCATACATCTGGAAAAAAATGAGCAGATTATTTTATCTTGCTATTTGTACACTCCCATTTTGACCCTTCTATCCTGACTCAGAATTTTATCTTGGAGAATTTAACTCCTGCACACAATTTTGTTTTGGTATTGTGCTTAATAAACATGAAAATCAGACATACATGAACATAGGATGCATTGGGATAAAGTGTTTTCAGGGAAAAAATAACAAAACACTTCAAATCCTTGATCAATTTAAAAAAGTGTAGCTCAACATACCAGTTCTAGTTTATATGAATTTATTTCATAATGAATGATTTTTCTTCAGGACCAATTAATTGTTATGTAAATGATTGATGTTCTAGCTCCACCATAATGCATTAAGTATAGATTTTGCCTTTTTAAATTAAAAAAAAAAGGAAATTATATCCTGACATGTTAGAGCAGGGAGATCAATGATATGTGATCTCCAATGGTGGGCAAGCCATAATCAGCCACATCTGGGGATCATTTATATGAAGAACAAATATATCTGTAGTCTATTTGTGTCACTGTTACTTTGACATCTACTGCAGGTGCCCAAACCTCACCCTTAAGCAAAGCAAGAACTTTGACACTGGAGCACTGTGTCACTTTGGAAAGGATCTGTGTCCTTCTGAAGGACAGATCTCTGTATGCCTAGCAGCAGAGGCAGGTGTAGAAGTAGGCTCTATGATTCTGAGATATAGTGCTTCTGCTTGGTTGATATCTAGGCCTTCTCTTCTGGGAAATGTATGTGGTAGTGTGGTGGGTGGTTGCTCAAGACCCACTTCTTGAGTGGAGACTTTGCTGCATTACCATGCCTCTTAAAACAGGGAGCACATTCATGCACTGTTGTGTTAGTGCTGGACATAGACCTGATTTTTCCTCCAAATTTTGGCCCCAAACGTTTGCCTGTTTTATGCAGGTTTTTAGGCACACGGGGACACTTAGTGTACAGGTGTGGCTGAACACTCCCCACCTGACACCCTATGCAGTGTTAGGGGAAGCTGACATCCCATCTTCTAGAGAACTGGTTTTTGTAGTTCTCTATGCAAGCTCTCATTGTACCGTAGAGTGACTGATCTGATCAAGAGACTAGGACTGGCCCAGGTCACAGGAGGTGGGAAGAGTCCAGAGGATAAGGCTGGGCTCTGCCTTTTTAGGCCATGGCTCAAATCCCTCCCATCAGGTTTGCTTTAGAAATGAGAGAGTCTAATGTTCTGGGAGGAATTGTGCCCACTTGCTCTCCATGTGTGGTCATTTTACCATCCAGTCCCCACATGTGCACTGGCACACACATATTGATGGTGCGTTCAAGAAAAATCAGACCTGAGTAAGTGACAAGAGAGAAAGAAGAAAGAAGATAGAGTTCTGCCATGAGGCTGCAGCATCCATTTTCTTAGCTGTGTGCTCAAAGGCCCAAACATGGTCAAGGAATTCCTGAAATTGGTAGGTTTCTGCTGGACACAGGGTCATCCTTAGCCCACTCCCAGAGGAAAGGACTAGGATAGTGCAGTGTAACTCTGTGGTCATCTGGAATTATGATGAGCTAACTCCCCATAGGGTATACAATAAGTACAGAAGAAAAGGCTTCCGTGTTCTCCTGTAGTGTGTTGTGTTATCAGTGCGATTCTCCAGGGTTCCATGTAATCGGAATGGGTCAATTGGTCTTGGTTCTCCATCAATGGATGTCTGTGTTCTAATTTACTAGATAAATGCTTTATACTTGCTGGAAGCCTTTGAGAGCCAAGAGAAGCTTGGAGCCTTGGGTTGGTGAAGACTTGGGATAGGGAAGGACATGTCAGAACACTTTACACTGAGTCTACAGTTCAAGCACAATAGCAGTCCTTTTTGGGCCACCAGGGTTTTCATTTGGAAATATGGGGCTCATTGTCCTGGTGACATGAGGATGCCTCATAAGTAAATAGTATACACTGGGGATGGACAGAAAAAGGAATGGCAGAAGACTGAGATCTCTTGCACAGCCCAGGTGCCTGTAGATCCTGAGCTTTATCCTGGAACCTTAAAGGGTCACTTCCTTCACGTCAGCCACATAAAGGTGCTGAGTTTTTTGGGGGTTTCATTCCTGTGGCTCCAGTGTTAGTGCTAGACATCAGAGAACAGGCAGAATCCTGTGTCAGTGGTGCTTTCTTCTCCTCCTCCTTCTCCTCTTCCTCCTCCTCCTCTCCCTCCCACTCCCCTTCTTCTCCTCCTTTTTCTTCTTTTCTTCTTTCTCTTCTTTTCTTCCCCTTCTCGTCCTCCTCCTCCTCCTTCTTCCTCTTCTTCTTTTCCTGACTGACACATTAATTATTTAGTAGCATGGTATTTAACCTCCATGTATCTATGGTTTTTGCAGATGTTTTCTTGTGGTTGACTTTCAGTTTCATAGTGCTGTTGTCAGAAAAGGTGCATGGAATGACTTCAGTCTTTTTGTATTTGTGAAGGTCCATTTTATGACCTAACATGGGATATGTTCTGAGACTGTTTCATGTGCACTTGTAAAGAATATGTATTCTGCTGTTTTAGGATGGAATGATCTCAATATATCCGTTAAGTCCATCTGGTCATTCGTTAATATTCCGTTAAGTCCATAGGTCATTCAAAGCCGTTTCCTTGTTTATTTTCTGTTTAGATGGTCTGTCCATTGTTGTAAGTGGGTGTTAAAGTCCCCTACTAGTATTGTTATCAATTAGTTCCTTCATTCATTAGTAAGTGTTTAACGAATTTGGGTTGTCCTAAGTTGGGTCAATATATATTTACAAGTGTTGTATCTTCTTGTTGGATTTTTCCCTTTATTGTGATATAGTGAACTTTTTTTCTATTGTTACAGTCTTCGTTTTAAAGTCTATTTTGACTGATATAAGATTGCTATTCCAGCCTTCTTTTGATAACCATTTGCATGAAAAATGCTACCCCATCCTCTCATTTTCAATCTGTAGGTGACTTTAGGTCTAAAATCGGTCTCTTGTAGGCAGCATGTGGGTGGGTCTTGTCTTTTAATCCATTCTGCCTCCCTATGGTTTTAATGAATTAATTTAGCCCCTTTACACTCAAAGTCATTATTGATGGATACCATTTTATTACTTGTGATTTTTTTTGAAGATTTTCTCTGATCATTTTCATGACATTATCTCTTTCATGTTTTCCTGATTTTCTTTAGTGATATGTTTGGATTCCGTTATGTTAATTCTTTGTGCATTATAGTGGTTTTTGATATTTGGCAACCTTTAGGTTTGTATATAACCTCTACTATATATAGCTGTATACAAAGTTGATCATAATTTGACTGGACCCCTTGTTTTCTCCTTTCCTCCACACGTTAGAGGTATATGGTATATGTTTTCTATCCTTTTCTGTAAATTCTTTGAATGGTTTCTGTACAGAAAAATTCATTTCATTGCATTGTATTTTCTACTTTTATACTGACACTTTTCATCTGTCAATTCCACTGAAAGAGTTCCTTTTAATATTTCTTGATATTCTGGTTTAGTCATCATGATCTGTTTAGTTTTTGGTAGTCTGAGAAACTCTCCTCATTATCTGAATGATACCAATGCTGTAGAGAGTATTCTTGACTACAGAACCTGACCCTAAGGCTGACCCTCACACTAACAAATTCTCTCAACTGAGCCCTCCAAGTAGGCCTTTACCATTTTTCATGCACTAACCCTAAGCCAAACCATAGCTCTGACCCTAATAGGGCTTGAATGATAGCTCTGAAGAAACTATTTGTGACCCATGACTGATGCCAAATGACTCAACCAGGGACAAAAAAGCTAATGATGCCATTTTCAATGACCAAGAGGCAGCCAAAGAGTAGGATTCTGAGCAAAATCCTAACCCTTGACCACACAAACTGCCTAGGCCTTGCATCTTGAACCAAAGCCAGTCACAAATCCTGACAGCTCAGCACTGTGAGCTGTCCTCAGCTCAGTACTCTGTGGGGAGTTGTTCACTGCTGGTGGATGGACCACTACCACCTTCCAGGCCCTATGCCTAACCTTAAATATGACTCTGTTCCTACAAAGGCCTGGATCCCAGGTCTGACCAAAAAAGGAATTTGGGAAACAGGACTAACTCCAGATAACTCAAACAGGAATGGAGAAGGAAGTTCTGCTGTTTGCAATGACCAGGATGAAGCTCGAATGTAGGATTGTGAGCCAACACCTAAGACTAACCCTCACCATCACCCTAGTCCTGAACATTATCCATAAGCCTGAACCTCACCCTAACACTTGCCCTCCCATCAGAACTTTGGGGAGTGCTACACACCAGTGCTGGACAGGCAACTACCATCTCCTGGTGCCTAAAGCTAACTCTAGCCATGGCCCTGGCTCTTTATAAGCCTGAATCTCAGGTTGGTGGTAACAACAGAAATGAGACATATGACTGATGCAAGGTTATTCAGTCCCAAGCAGAGAAAAAAAAAATCACACCTTTTGCAACAACCAGGATGGAACAAGAAAGTTTGATTCTGAGAGAGAATCTTACCCTAACTCATACCATCATAATAGCCCCTGAACATGACCCTCCCCCTAAAACTCACCCTTCACCTCGGCCCTCCAGGGAAGGCTCTGCACTGCTGGTGAATAATCTCTTATCATCTAATAGATTCTAACCCTAACCCTAGCAATGGCTCTGGCCCTACCTGGTTCCAGAGTACAGATCTTTGGAAACCACAATTTGGGGACACAGAACTAATGTGAGTTTACTTGGCCATGTATGTAGTAGAAGGAATCATTGCCATTTCCAATGACCGGATCAAGTGACAGTAGGATTCAGAGTGAAACCTTAACCATAATCCACACCAACAGCTTAGCCTCTGAATATAAACCTGAAGACTGACCTTCACTCTGGCCATCACCCTCTACTCAGTCCTCCAGGTAGGGCTTCTCCCTGCCAGCAGATAGGCCCCTACCATTTCCTGGGCCCTAACCCTAACTCTAGCATTGTCACTGGTTGTAACTTGGCCAAAATCCTATGTATGGGGAAAAAACCAATTTGGAATACATGACCACTGCAATATTATTCAACCAGGAACACAGAAGGAATCCATGCTCTTGGCCATGACTGGGATGGAGCAAAAGAGTAGGATTCAGACAGATAATCTAACCAGACCGCATACCATCAGCCCAGCCCCTGCACCCTGGGCTGTACCTAGGCTGATCCTCACCCTAACCCTCATCCTCAAAGATGAGGGCATTGTGCCTTGCTGGAGGATAGGGACCTATTGTCTCCTGGGCCTTAACGCTAACATTTCCTATGGATGTGGTCCTCCCAAGCCCACATTTCAAGTCTCAAGAAACAATGGATTTGGGACACAAGACTGACTGAAGTTGATGCATGCAGGGACACAGTGGCAAACTGCCATTGGGCATGAGGATGGAACTAGAAAGTATGATTTTGTGTGAAAACCTGACCTTAAGTCACACAATCCACCTAACTCATGAGGCCAAAAACTAAGCCTCACCCTTACCTTAGTGTTACCATCACCCGAGCTCTCTGTAATGGGCTTGGCACTGCTGGTGGATAGGCCCCTACTATCTTCTGGGTCCCAACACTAACTCTAGCCATAGGTCCATCTCGACCCAAGCCTGAATCACAAGAAGACAGAAACAGTGGATTTAGGACAAATAACTGACTCAAGTGGCTCAATCAGATGCATAAGAAGAAATGGTGCTGTTTGCAAAGATCAGACCTGAAGCAGAACCTAAGGCTGACCCTCACACTGACACTTAACATCAACTGAGCCCTCTCTATACATCTTCGCACTTTCAGAAGATAAGCCTTTACCATTTTCCTTGTCCTAACCATAACACTAGCCACGGTCCTAAATGGGCCTGAATGCTAGATCTGAGGAAACAATGGATTTGGAACACATGACTGACTCAAGTTGCTCACCCAAGTCCATAAGAGGAAATGGTGCCATTTTCAAAGACCACGATGGAGCCAGAGTGTATGATTCTGTGTGAAGACCCTATCGTAGGCCACATAATCAGCCTAGCCCTTTACCCCAAACCAAACCCTGATGGACACTCAGGCTAAATTGAGCCCTCTGTGTAGGTCTTTGCACTGCCAGCAGATAGACCTTTGTAATTTTTCACTGCCTAACCCTAATCCTAGCCATTCGGCTGGCCCTACTTGAGCCTGAGTGCTAGTTCCAAGGATACAACTGGATTTTGACACATGAATGATGCAAGATGACTTGGCTAGGAACAAAGATGGATGCATTATCACTTGTAAGGACCAGGATGCAAGGACTGGCATGCAGCCTTGAAAGCAGGATTCTAATCAAAATCCTAACTCTAGACCACAAAATCAGCCTAGCCCTTGAATTGAGACCAAAGCCTGTCACAAATCCTGATTTTGCCCTCAATCCAGCCCTAGAGGGAGGGTTATGCATTGCTGAAAAATTTACCCCTACAAACTGCCAGGCCCTAATCCTAACCCTAGTCATGACTATCCCTACTCAGACCCGGATCTCAGGTCAGACCAAACAAGGAATTTGGGACACAAGACTGATACAAGTTTACTTAGGAATAGAAAAGGAAGTTGTGCTGTTTGCAACAACTGGAATGGAGCTGGAGTGAAGGATTGTGGGCAAATACCCAACTTTAACCCTCACCATCACCTTAGAGGCCTCGGAACACAATCCATAAGCCTCACCCTCACCTAACACTCGCCCTCAACTCAACCCTTCGGGGAGTGCTCTGCACTACTGGCAAAGAGGTCACTACCATCTCCTGGTCCCTAATGCTAACATTTGCAAACTAGTTTCTTCCTAGGTGTCATTCAGAGTGAGTATCTCAGAGAAATATACATTCCTTTAAGTTGGGAAATCTGGCCAAGTCCTGATGTCTCTGGCATTATTGGGACACAGGACCCATCATTATTTACCTTTGAGAAGTATGCTGACAATGGGAGGCATAGGGTCTTTGAAAATGCCCAGCAGAGTGTCCATGTGCAGGCAATGCCAGGGCTTAGGAGGGATCTGGCCTTACTTCTGGATGAAGGAGAAACTATATTAGACATCTCATTCCCAACTTTATCCTAATCTCCTCTGTAATTTAGAAGCTTGCCCTTCCTTATAACCCTTCCCACCCATTTTCTGTTTTCATAACTAGGTCATGGGTCTCAACCAGGTGGAACCGGTCTGTCAGCCACACAGCTGCATCTAGGATTTGTGGTAAACTACCACTCTGGCCCTGTGCTATGTGAGAGCAATCAGTTCCTTCATCTCAAAGAAGAATGACCCTCCTGTCCATGAGCACCTGTTGCTTGTCTGGCAATGGTAATCCCCATGGTGGGTGGCCAGCTTGCCTCCCTCCCTGGCTGACTGAAATGTCTTCATCCTATAAGGCAGGTGGATCAGGCATGAACAAACTTCAGGAAAATTCAGCCCAAAAAAGCCCTTACAAGGAATACTGCACCATGACTTGGTGACAATACCTAAAGTACAAACAGGACCCCTGACCTGCTATCACTGAATTACTTCCCTTTCTATGTCCTGATGGGTAGGGGATACAAACGAGCCAAGGTCCGGAGCCTTCCTTCTCTTAAAGAAAAGTGCAAGCCTTTTGCCACATGGGCACCCAGGTGTAAGTAATGAATGCTTCTCTTTGCCCCTGCCCGCCAGTGTTTCTTACTATAGACAACCGCTAGCCTCTCAGGAGTTGGTGCTAGGCATGACCTTCTCAGCTTCATCTTGTTCTCCTTTGTAATGAAACACTTTGGCCCTTTGCCTATTTATTTCCATCCTTTTGCTCCTTTCTTCAAACTAACATCTCTCTGGAGTCCATTCAGATTCAGTGTCTCAGAGCAATATCTTCCAATTTATACTGGGACCTCTGGCTGAGTGCTGGTGACTCAGCCATAGATTGGCAGCAGGACCTCTTGTAACTTCCTATGAGAACTCTGTTCACAATGAGAGGTGTAGGGCATATGAAGGTGCCAAGATGGATATGGATAGATGTGGGTAGGTACTCATGAAAGTTTGGAAAGGGTCTGGCCTTACACATGGAGCAAGGAGAAATGAAGGTAGATAAACGTGGCTAGCATAACTCATTACCATCAGTAATGTAGAGACTTGGCATCCCTTGTAGCCATTCCCACCAATTTGCAATTTTCTAAGTCTTGGGTCATATTCAGGGAAAACTGGGCCATCACTCACTTCACACAAGCAAAACCCAAATATCGGTGCTAAACTGCCACTGTGGTCCATTGTTATGTGAGAGCAAACACTAACTTCAAATCAAGGGAAGGATGGCCTTCTTTCACTGAGTGCTTTGCGCTTGGCCAGCTCTGCTTAAATGCAGTAAAGGGAACACATGCCTTCATTCTGTATCAAACATGATTCCCATATGCACACTATTCTTCAGACCTGGTGAACACAGAAAAGGCCTTTTGAAGAACTACTGTATCAGGTCCAGGTTCCAAACACTTGATAACCAGCTGGGAGCAGGACACCCTTGCCTCTATATCAATGGTGCATTTATTTCCTGATGGGAGAGACAGGAAAAATTGCCAAATACAGCTTTTCCTGTTTGTTAATGAAAATACGGAACTCCTGCAAATTTTCACTCTCATGTACAGCCAATAAAGGTTTCCTTTTCCACCAGCTCTCAGGCTTTCTTTTCTGCCCAGACAGCCAGCCTGCCAGGAGACAGAAGTAGGCACTGAATTCTAACTTTAGCCCATTGTCTTCTGTAATGAACAGCTTTTGTCTTCCAGGTGCCTCTTTGCATTTTATAGCTCTATTTTTCAAACTAGGTTCTACCCTGGAGCCATTCAGAGCAAGAGCCTCAGAAGAATGCACTTTGTTTAAACTAGAACATTGCAAGGTTTTTATTAAGAAAGGATGTTGAATTTTGTCACTTGCTTTTTCTGCATAGACAGGATCATATGGTTCTTTTCTTTTATTAATATGATGTATCACATTGATTTCCAAGTGTTGAACCAGCCCTGCAGCCCAGGAATGAATCCCACTTGATCATGGTGAATAATTCTTTGTATATGCTGTTGAATATGATTTGCTAGTATCTTACTAAGAATTTTGCATCCACATTCATCAGGGATATTGGCCTGTAGTTTTCTTTTTTACTGGGTCTCTGTCCGGTTTGAGAATCAAAGTCATCCTGGCTTCATAGAATGAGTATGGAAGTTTTCTTTCCCTTTCTATGTTTTGAAACAGCTTGAGAAGAGTATTAAATGTCTGGTAGAATTCCCTAGGGAAGCAGTATGGTCCTGGACTCTTATTTGTTGGAGATTTTTGATAACTGATTCCATTTCTTCACTGGTTATGGGTCTGTTCAAGTTTGCTATTTCTTCCTGTTTGAGTTTTGGAAGTGTATGGGTGCTTAGGAATTTGTCGATTTCTTCCAGGTTGTCCAGTTTGTTGGTGTATAATTTTTCATAGTATTCCCTGATTATCACTTGTATTTCTGAAGCACTGGTTGTAATAATTCCATTTTCATTCATGATTTTATCTATTTTGGTCATCTTTTTCTTTTTGAGAAGACTGGCTAAGGTTTATCAATTTTGTTTATTTTTTCAAAAAAACAACTCTTGGTTTCATTGATCTGCTCCAGTTTTTTTAGATTCTGTATGGTTTATTTCTGCTCTGGTCTTTATTATTTCTCTTCTTCTGCTGGGTTTGGAGTGTATGCTGTTCTGCTTATATTTCCTTTAGGTGTGCTGTTAGATTTTGTATTTGGGATTTTTCTTGTTTCTTGAGATAGGCCTAGATTGCAATGTATTTTCCTCTCAGGACGGCCTTTGCTGCATCCCAAAGCATTTGGATTGTTGTATTTTCATTTTAATTTGTTTCCATATATTTTTTAAATTTCTTCTCTAATTTCCTGGTTGACCCATTCATTCTTTAGTAGGGTGTTCTTTAAACTCCATGCCTTTGGAGGTTTTCCAGACTTTTCCTATGGTTGATTTCAAGTTTCATAGCATTGTCGTCTGAAAGTGTGCATGGTATGATCTCAATTCTTTTATATTTATTAAGGGCTGTTTTGTGACCCAGTATATGATCTATCTTGGAGAATGTTCCGTGTGCACTCGAGATGAAAGTATATTCTGCTTGGGATGCAGAGTTCTAAATATATCTGTCAAGTCCATCTGATCCAATGTATCATTCAGGGCCCTTGTTTCTTTACTGATTCTGTTAGATGATGTGTCCACTGTTGTAAGTGGAGTATTAAGGTCCCCTGAAATTACCACATTCTTATCAATAAGGTTGCTTACGTTTGTGATTGTTTTATATAATTGGGGACACCCATATTTGGCGCCTAGACATTTATAATTATTAGCTCTTCCTGAGGGATAGACACTGTAATTATTATATAATGCCCTTCTTCATCTCGTGTTACAGACTTTAATTTAAAGTCTAGTTTGTCTGATATAAGTAGGGCTACTCCAGTTTTCTTTTGACTTCCAGTAGCATGATAGATAGTTCTCCATCCCCTCTTTCAATCTGAAGATGTCCTCAGGTCTAAAATGAGTCTCTTGTAGACAGAAAATAGATAGGTCTTGTTTTTTTATCCATTCTGATACCCTATGTCTTTTGGTTGGAGCATATAGTCCATTTACATTCGGTGTTATTATTGAAAGATATGGGTTTAGAGTTATTGTGATGTCTGTAGATTTCATGCTTGTAGTGATATCTCTGTTAATTTGTAGTCTTTGCAACATTTAACTCACAGAATCCCCCTTAGGATCTCTTGTAGAGCTGGTTTAGTGGTGATGAATTACTTCAGTTTTTGTGTTTGGGTAAATCTTAATCTCTCCTTCCATTCTGAATGTTAGACTTGCTGGATAAAGGATTCTTGGCTGCATATTTTTTTTCTGTTCATCACAATGAAGATTTCCTGCCATTCCTTTCTGGCCTGCCAAGTTTCAGTATATAGGTCTGCTACTACTTTTATGTGTCTGCCTTTGTAAGTTAGAATCTGTTTATCCCTAGCTGCTTTCAGAATTTTCTCTTTATCCTTGTATTTTATCAGTTTCACTATGATATGTTGTGGAGATTGATTCAAGTTATGTCTGAAGGGAGTTTTCTGTGCCTCTTGGATTTCAATGCCTTTTTCCTTCCCCAGTTCAGGGAAGTTCTCAGCTATAATTTCTTCAAGTACCCCTTCAGCACCTTTCCCTCTCTCTCCCTCCTCTGGGATGCCAATTATGCGTATATTATTTCTTTTTAGTGTATCACTTAGTTCTCTAATTTTTCCCTCATACTCCTGGATTTTTTTATCTTTCTTTCAACTTCCTCTTTTTCCATAACTTTATCTTCTAGCTCACCTATTCTCTCCTCTGCCTCTTCAATCCGAGCCGTCGTCATTTCCATTTTGTTTTGCATTTCGTTTAAAGCGCTTTTCAGCTCCTCGTGACTGTTCCTTAGTCCCTTGACCTCTGTAGCAAGAGATTCTCTGCTGTCCTCTATACTGTTTTCAAGCCCAGCGATTAATTTTATGACTATTATTCTAAATTCACTTTCTGTTATATTATTTAAATCCTTTTCGATCAGTTCATTAGCTGTTGTTATTTCCTGGAGATTCTTCTGAGGGGAATTCTTCCGTTTGGTCATTTTGGATAGTCCCTGGAGTGGTGAGGACCTGCAGGGCACTTCCCCTGTGCTGTGGTGTATAACTGGAGTTGGTGGGCGGGGCTGCAGTCTGACCTGATGTCTGCCCCCAGCCCACCGCTGGGGCCACAGTCAGACTGGTGTGTGCCTTCTCTTACCCAGTGCAAAGGGGCATGGTTTGGTGTAATCTGAACCCACCTCCTCTGTGGGCCCAGGAGTGATCCCAGAGGCCTTGGCTGGGTGGTGGTGGGGGCGGGGGAGGGGAAAATGGTGATTCCCTAGTGTCTTCTCCATGGAGGAGGAGCCGGCGGACTCCTTTAGAGTGGCCCTCACTGTGCAGCAGGCGTAGATGGGCAGTCCTTCTCTATCAGCCAACTCCCCCGACCCAGGGCTTGGCTAGGATTCAAAGTCCCACTCTATGTGCTCTGCCGCTGTGGAAGCGCCTCTCAGTGCAGTGATATGTGGTCCCGGCTGCTTTTTCTGTGTCACTGAACTTCGGGGAGGACTGTCTTCTGCACACTGAGCCACCGCCCTCGCGGCCGTGAGCCCCCAGGGTGGTGGATGTAGGCAGGCTTTATCTTTTCCCACAGCATGCCAGGGAATCGACCACATTATCCTCCTGCAGACTGAGGCCTAGGCCCAGCCTCTGCACCCAAGGGTGGCAGGTGCAGACAGGTTCTGTGCTATCATGCAGCCCTCCAGGGACGGAACTGCTTTCTCCAGCTGCGGACAGAGACTCTGGCCTACCACCACACCCAGGCCTGGCTCCCCTCCTCCCCAGGTGCACGAACAGGGACCCGGCCCCAGTCTGAAGAAAGCCCCGCAGTTAGAGATCAGATCCTTCTAAGTCTCAGTTCGAAGTCTTTCTCTTGTCCAGCTATGGTCCTGTACTTCCCTAGCCGCTCTTTCTCTTCCCTTCATCTCTCCCCAGAAGGGGGTCTCTCCCCTCTGTGACCACGTGGCCTTTTTTCTTTTCATCTCCCCCCAGTTCGCAGTTAAGCACCTATCTTTTTTCCAGCTTTCCCATTTTCTTCCTAGTAGATTCTGTCTCTTTTCCTCCTAGGCTCTGGTGTTCAATGTCTTTTGGCTTCTACACTTCTTTGTTTGAGAGACGCAGGATGTATGGATCACCTATTTCTCTGCCATGTCGGCCCCTCCTCCCTGGAGACCATCTTTCAACTACATCTTGTTTCACCAAGAAGGGTTTGAAAACCTGTAGGATCTTATGCGGATAGTGCCATACACTCAACTCTGTCAAACTGCCCTTTGGGGAAACAATTTTTCAAATAACATCTTGTATCACTGAGTTATAAGTGTTTGAAAACCTTTGTGGGGCACGAAGTGGAAAGTGACATGTACTTGATACTCTGAAACAATCCTGCGGAGGAACCATCTTTCAACTAACATCTTTTGACTAAGTTAGAAGAGCTTGAAAGCATATGCAGACATATAAGTGCTATATACTCGACTATGTGAAACAACACGGTGGGGAAAACACCATTCAACTAACATCTCCTTACTCTAAGTTAGAAGAGGTTGAACAATGATGGGAGGCCTATACTGAAAGTGCCACATATTCACCTTTGTGAAACTGCACATTGGGTAAACCATCTTTCAAGTAACATCTTCGTGTCACTTAGTTGGAATTATTTGAAATTTTTTTTTTTTTTTTTTTAACATTTATTTATTTTTGAGACAGAGAGAGACAGAGCATGAGCAGGGGAGGGGCAGAGAGAGAGGGAGGCACAGAATCCGAAACAGGCTCCAGGCTCTGAGCGGTCAGCACAGAGCCCGACGCGGGGCCAGAACTCACAGACCACGAGATCATGACCTGAGCCGAAGTCGGACGCTTAACCGACCGAGCCACCCAGGCGCCCCATGGAATTATTTGAAATTTTATGCGGAGAACGATGTGGAAAGTGACATTTGCTCCACCCTGTGAAGGAATACTGTGGAGAAACCATCTTTCAACTAACATCTTGATTCACAAAGGTAGAACCGTTTGAAAACATATGTTGGGTCAACACAGAAAGTGCGATATACTCAATTCTGCGAAACAGCACTGTGTGGAAAACATTTTTCAGCTAACATCTTATTTCATAAGTTAGAAGTGTTTGAAACCTATGGTGGCAGAAAGTGCCCTATACACAATTATGTGAAAAAAACACTGTGGTGAAACAGTCTTTCTACTTATATCTTCTTTCACTAAATGAAAACTGAAAACTATGTGGAACCTACAAGGTAAGTGCCATATAGTCAACCATGTGAAAGAACACTCTGGGGAGACATCTTTTAACTAACATCTAGTTTTACTCTGGTACAAGTTCTTGAAAACCTATGCAGGGACTTTACATAAAGTTCCATATCCTCAACTCTGTCACATTTCACTTTGGGGAAACCATCTTTCAACTAACCTCTTGTATCACTAAGTTAGAAGAGTTTGAAAACCTATGCAGGGCCTATGTGGAAAGTGACATACACTCAACTCTGTCAAACTGCACTTTGGGGAAACCATCTTTCAACTAACATAAAACCATGCAACACACGAGTTACACAAACCAAACATATATCACACATATCACAATACAAACAACACAAATACAAAACACTTATGACAAACACACTACACATGACCACATGTACACTTCTCTCGACACTTATAACACACATACACGCATACCCTGCGCATTCCACACACCTTGCCCTCTGCATTAGCCACATTCATACTAAATACACACCTACATCACACATATATCATCTACAAATACATTAAATACACCATATATATATCACACACTCACCAGGCATGTGCCACAAACATATCCAACACAGATCACACATGCCCCACACACCTACAGTTATAACCCTCACACAGGATTACCACACTCAACACATATATAGCACACAATTTCCAAACAAACCACACATACACTCTACACATAGACACCACACGCCCCAAACCTACACCACATATACAGAAGGCAGATGCCAACTCCTCTACACATCAACTACAAAGACACCACACACACTGCACACATATACCACACAGTTACACCACTCTTACACCGAACACACAACAGATAGTACAAACACATACCTCACATAACCCATGAATACCACACAAACACCTCCCCCAGTCACAACATACACACCACTTACACATCACACAGATATCTTCCACACACTATTTACTACATATAATACACATATCACACACTCACACATATATACACACCCTACACACATATGCCACACACAGTCCATATATACACCACATATGCCAAACATATACCACACACAACACACATATACTACACAGACACCACATCTACAATAAGCAGACCATGAGAATCCATACATCTATGATATATAGACACCATGCACACCACACACACCACACTTATATTGCACAAACTCCACCCATATGCCGCCACACCACAAAACCACACATGCACCACATACAAAACACACATGCCGTACAAAGACCATACACGAACATATATTCTATGTGGATCATACATACATGACATATATAGTAAAATCACAACATATATACACTTAAAGACTACACAGAAAGACACATACATCACCTACAATCCACTGACACACCATACACGCACATCATATTCACCACACAAATGCAGTACACAGAAACAAACCACATATACAACATACATGCTATCCATACAGAACAGGATCATGCACTCAATCACTACTCCCAACATACACCACAAACACCACACACACCACACATATACCTCTCAATACACCCACCAGACGCCACCCACACCTTGTGGTTTACTGCCTGAAATGACACTGCTCAAGTGTCTTTCATGTAGCCTTTCACATACATCTCATAGACAGTTTGTTGAAACATTCTTTATTAGTGTGTGTTGGGAGAGCTAGAATGGCAGCCGTTGTATTCTCATCCCATGAACGTAGCTAGATCACTAGTAAATCATTCTAATTAGCCCAGAAAGCAACACGAAGACTGAGAGAACCAAGGCCATGGTTACAGGGAGAGAAGAAGCCACATAAAAGAAACTAGGAAGTGCAGAGAGGGGGTTGGGGGAGAAATATATCAAGGGTGCTGCAGAGGAGAGGGAGCCCTCATTGAGGAAAGAGGGAGAGGAAGAGAAGCACACAGAGGAACACACAAGGTGACCCTTCCCCCAAAGACACATGAAAAGAGGCTCAACATCACTCATCAGTCAAATACAAATCAATACTACAATGAGATATCACCCACGTCTGTCAGAAGGGCTACATTTGACAACACAAGGAAAAAGTGGTGTTGGCAAGTTTGGGGATAAAGGGAAACCCTCTGACACTGGATGAGAATGCAAAATGGTGCAGCCACTCCGGAAAACAGTCCAAAGTTTCATCGAATGTTGAGAATACGAGTGCCCTGGGGCACCTGAGTGGCATGGTCAGTGAGGCGCCTGACTCTTCATATCCACTCCAATCAGGATCTCACAGTCATGGGATTACTAAGCCCTTGTTGGGCTCTGCACTGACAGCATGGAGTGCGCTTGGGATTCTCTCTCCATCTGTTTCTGCTCCTCTCCATTTCTCATTCTCTCAATCTCTCCCTCTCTAATAAATTAATTAATTGAAAAAAATGCTTACCCTTTAAAACTTAGATTTGCCCTATGATCCAGCAATTGCCTTATTAGGTATTTATCCAAGGGATACAAAAATAAGAATTCAAAGGCACAGCCACCCCAGTGTTTTTCACAACACAATGAAAAATAGCCAATTAGGGAAAGGGCTCAAATGTCCACTGGCTGAGGAATGGATGGAGATGTGGTATATACATACAATGGAATATTACACAGCCATGAGAGAGAATGAAATTTTCCTTTGAGTGATTTGGACGCAGCTCAAGAGTAGTATGCTAAGTGAAATCAGTCAATCAGAGAAAGGCTTATACCGTATGATTTCACTCCTATGTGGAATGTGAAAAACAAAACTAAGAAATAATCATGGTGGAAAAGAGACTGGCAAAACAAGACACATGCTCTTAACTATAGAGAACAAACTGATAGATACCAGAGAAGAGATGGGTGGGGAGACTGGGTTATATATTGGAGATGGGAATGAAAGTGTACACTTTGTGATGTGCATGGAAAGTTGTATGGATGGGTGAAACAACTGAATTCTACACCACTGAATTCTACATCAACTACACAAATTACAACTGAAATCTACACCACTGTATGTTACCTAACTGGAATGTAAATAAAAACATTTAAAAAATTGCATATTAGCTGTAGGGAAAGGCCCGGTGCTGAAGTGCCCAAAGCGTTACTGTGCTTTAAGTGACATTCTTTTCTCTCGTAGACATATAGAGTAATACTTTGCTCACCTCTCTCTATCGACACTTGTACTTTACTGCTGAAAAGTACCCTTTGCTGCAAGAGGGATTTAGAAAGCTTCTTGGAGATATTGAGTCCTATGTATTATTAAACCCTTGTGTAGAAGCACCAAGAAATACCCTAGGGTTAGGTGCCTAAAAGTAGTGTGTGACACAATGTGTCTGCCCCCTACACCAACCGAGATCCCTGGTTTGTAGGTGAGTTTCAAAGTCATTCCTGACTCAATGCAGGGCTCTCAGAGGCTGATATTCCATAGGAGAGCTACCCCCAATGTCCCTGTTCTCCTGGTGCTGGGCAGGCAACAGTATCAGAGGAATGGGAGCCACTTGGACCCCCGCCCCTAATCGATGGAGCTACCATCCTTCGGAAGAACAGTCTGTGAAAATACACCATTCTCCATGATACGATCAGTGCACCAAAAGGCTTTTGAATAAATAGCACACAAAAGTTTGTTCCCACCTCATGATCATCAATGGAAGCACATTCTTCATATCATAGAGCCACTGGTGACCCTCTCTACAAATACGATGGGCTGAAACCCACAAGAATTCAAAGTTGTGCTCTAATTCTTAGGGGACAATGTGGGGCTCTATCTCACAGGCTCCAAAGGGTATCTTTTGGAACACTCCTGTAGCCAAAGACCCCAAAAGTTCTTTTGATTCCTGTGTGAGCCAGATTGTGAATACATGAGCTAGTCAAGTTCTTGGAAACATGAACACTGGCACTCAGTGTATCTAGGTTCAGAAAATTGCTTTATCACCCATCAAGGTTCATCTTGTGGTCCATAAACACTCCATCTTTTTGAGTATTATAGCCAGCTGTAGATGTCCAATGGGGACCAGCCATGGTGACTGTGTGACAGGTAGAGCCAGAGACCCTGGTCTTGTGGCTTTAGGACTACATGGACATCCAGAGCCCTATGGCACCAAAAGGGGTCCAGTCAAGAGCTGTGCATGGGGAGGCTCAGGCAGAGGTATACTCCAGAAGATGGCTTCCTTACTGGGTTTCGGGGAAATGAAGATAAATATCTCCATTCCACATTGATCACATTCCCATTGGATGGAAATTTTGAATCCCCTTTGGTCCTTGCTGCAGCCATTTCCTCTGCCTCCCTATGTGTCCGACTGCCTCTTGATTCACCCTTAGCAGCCATGAGCTGACACACACTCAGCAGGCACCCGAGGATGGGCATCGGGCTCTTACTCCGTCCCTTGCTCAGTTATAGCCATCAGCATCGGATATACCAAGGGAGAATGCTCCTCGTATCCATGAGCTTGGTGGTTGGCTGTTTTTGTTTTTGTTTTTTTTTTTTCAACGTTTTTTTATTTATTTTTGGGACAGAGAGAGACAGAGCATGAACGGGGGAGGGTCAGAGAGAGAGGGAGACACAGGATCGGAAACAGGCTCCAGGCTCCGAGCCATCAGCCCAGAGCCTGACGCGGGGCTCGAACTCACGGACCGCGAGATCATCGCGGGGCTCGAACTCACGGACCACGAGATCGTGACCTGGCTGAAGTCGGACGCTTAACCGACTGCGCCACCCAGGCGCCCCATGTGGTTGGCTGTTTGTAGCAAGGGGTTGGGAAAGAGGAGCCACACAGCTTCCTTGCTCTGTCTGATTGAGGTGCCTTCCTTCTGAAAACCAGACAGTTCACACAAGAGCTGTAGGCTCCAGAAGCTGGTCATCAGAGAAAGAGCCTTTACAGGAAGAGGGCACCAATGTCCCTCTCCACACTCTGGAGCCACAGCTAGGGGAACCTCTCAGCTACAGCACTGTCACTGCTCACTCCATTCAATCATGCAAAAAGCAGCAAAATCCGACCAAGTCCCAGGGATCTTTAGGTCCTTCTGAAAGAAAAAAGCAGGACTGGTGATGACAGGGCTCCCAGGTGGAGTCTCTAGAGGGCATACCTGCCTAAGCCCTCTGGTGATCTTTTTACAATCAGGTTGCTAAGAACAGGCCCTGGGACACTCCCCTCCTGATAGAATTCCTCTTCCAAGCTGTGAAGAGCTCTGGCCCTCCTTGTTCGCTTTGACATATCTTTAATCTCCTATAGAAACATGGTTCTGCCCACAATCCATTCAGAATCAGTGTCTCAAGAGCCCTATCTTCTGCCTTCCACCTGGGAGTGTGGTCAAGTCCTTGTGACTGGGGATGAGATTCATAAGTGCATTTGGCTTCAGAAGTATGCGACCATTCTGAGGCTGAGGGCATTTGAAGTGGTCCAGCAGACAATGTTTGGTGTGTAGGCTGGACCAGAGATTTGGGCAGGGAGCTGGCCTCCCTGTGGGCCAAGGGCAAATGAAGCAAGACATCTGTCTAAGGAAATCCCCATTCCCACTGGAAATGTCGAGTTTTGGCCCAACTGGTGCCCATTTCCTTTCCCTTGATGTGTGTCTGAAAATGTGTGTGTGTGTGTGTTCGTTCCTTAGGAGCCATGGAGTCATAACTAACTCAGCTAGTATCTCTGCCTAGGCCACATTCTCCCACTCTGCTCCTGTGCTCAGTGAGAGCTAACAGGCTCTGCTCTACCAAAGAAAAGAAGACGTTTCATCCATGTGTACTTGGTGCTTGGCTTGCTGTGCTATGGAGGGGAAAGGAGAGCCAGCTTGCCTCACTGACCTGGGTGACTGAGGTGCCTTCATTTTGAAAAGCAGACAGGTTGTACATGGGCAATATGAAGGAGGAGGGGGTCAGCATTTCATGAGCCCTTGGCAGGAATGAGGGAACCAAGTTCTTGTAGCAGATTCCTGAATAAGAGCCCTCAGAACCCCCTGGCTACAGCTCAAACACTTCTGCCTCCCACTACTGATGAGGAAATGGCATGGATAGACCAAGCCAAAAATCACTGCCTCCTAAATAAAGAAGGCAGGCTTCTTGCTGATAGGACTCGCAGGTGTAGTCCTTCAGAGGGCCCCCTTGGTCTAAGCCCACAGGCCTTTCTGATTCTCCATATGACCTGGTTGATAAGAGACTACACTGGGTACTTCATTCTCAACTTTCTCCAAATCTCATTTGTGGTGAAGAATTCTGGCAGTGTGTGTCTCCATTTCCTCTACTAAACTTTTTTGATGAAAGAGGTGTTGCATGGACACTATTCTGGGACAGTGTCTCAGAAAAATATCCTCTTGTTTCAACTTGGGGGTTTGGTGGTATGCCTGTGATGGTGATAGAGGTACTGCACTGGGCCCTTTTCAGTTTGGGTTCAGAATGATGTGGCCCTCCACATACCCAGGGCCTGTGAAGGTGCCCAGGGAGAATGCTCATGGGAAATCAAAGCCCGTGGTTGAGGGTGGATCCCAACTCCTGTGTGGGGCAAGGAGAAGGAAAGTTCATGGTCTCCATCTGCGGTTTCCTCCATGTGCTTTTGAATCCATAGCTTTGGCTTACCTTGTAGTCATTCCTCTTCCATTGCTGCTTTTCTAACTTGGTCTCAGTTCACACATGGTTACCCTACTCTGTGTCTGTCACCTACACCAACCAAGGTCCCAGTTTAGGGGTGAGATTCCAAACTTTTCCTAACCCAATACAGGGCTCTCTGAGGTGATGTCCCAAAGGACACCTGTCCCCCACCCCCATCCCTGAGCCTCTGGTTGTAGACAGGCTACAGTATCATGCAAATGGGTAGCCACATGGACCGCTGCCCCTAATGGAGGGAGCTACCCTCAATCGAAAGAACAGTTTGTACATTAACACCATGGTCCCGGACGTGGCCAGCACGCAAAAATGCTTTTGAATAGAGCACCGAGTCCTTGTCCCACAATCTGATCATCACATGGAAGCACATTCTTCATAGGTCACAGCCAGTGTTGCCCCTCTCTACTAATATGATGGCCAGAAGCACACCAGAAGCCAAAGTTCCCCTCTATATACTGCCAGAAGCCGAGCTATCCAACCAGCCTGATGGCAGGGCCCAGGCAGTGGATGGATCGGGGCTGCAGGGCAGCCCACCAACAGTGAAGCTTCTTGTACTCGTGCTTTTATGTAATTTGGCCTTAATAAAGTACCTGGGGTGCATTGTCTCTCTGAGAATGTATAAGGCATGGGTTCCTAAGGCACTCTTGGCCCCCTCCTGGCCCCTGGACTGAGGCGAACACTTTTGTTCCTCAAGCCACAAATGGTTCAGGGAAACAACTAAGAGGTCATGTCCTTGTAACTGTTCCACTTGAGGTGTTGAGAGATAGATGACTTTTCGTGACAACAGCAAAGCAAATGCTTTATAGATTATAGAAAAACATAGATACATAATGAAAATAATGTAAGAAATTAATCAATAAGCAAAGGGCAGGAGGAAACATAATGAGAAAATAACCATGTTATTCCTTAAAGTGTGATTGCACATAGGAACATTTTTAGAATTCGGTAATACTAGAAAACATAGATGACGTACGCTATAAGGAAAATTGTTAACGAATATAATGCCACGTTTGTCACAACAAAGTGGCCAGTTCAACACACTGCTGTTGTCTGTGTCCATTTTAATTTTTGTTTCATTTTTTTTCCACTTTTTTGCTGATGCTGTTCATCCTTTGGGAACACCTGGACCTGCTGGAGCTGGACTCTGGCAGAGTTCATGGAAGGAGCCAATCTTAACCTGCCCTTCCAAACTGAACAAGAGCATTGGCTTTATATGCCAAGACTTCAATGGTGGCTTACTTCAGCAGCTCCTTATGTGTGTTACCGACCTCAACAACTTTTCTGCTCGAATTAAACTAAAAATCAACTGGCTTTTGCCAAGTACAGCCCCAAACCTCTACAAGGACAATTTTACCTTTTTCTCAGCCACAAGCTTTGATATACCTCAAAAAACAAGCACATCTCATACTCCTAATGTTATAGCCTGCTCTAGTCTCAAATATTCAGACCCGCCCCCCCATCCCCTGAAATATCCCCTGGACAACCTTATGGAGAAACTGAGCATAATCTTCACTGGGGTAATTGGACTATTACTGACAGGGGTCCTAGAGGACATCTTGAAACAAAATATTCCAATAAGACCATAACCTTTGGCCAGCTTAATAGGGAGGATATTTTTTGAGAAAACGGAGACTTGTCTGGCCCTGTAATTTGTGCACATAAAGGGAAATTAAAAGGACCTTGGTGTGTTAATCTTTGGAAGCTACGTCTTCCCTTCCTCACTCGTACTATTAGCCATGGTGACATTTATGTGCAAAAACATGCTAATCTAACTTGAGTCTCCCTGTTCAATAACCAATTCGCATGGACCACTATTTGCATCCATTCTCCCTATGTTCTCTTTGCGACCTCCACCTTACAGATCCAACAACTAGAAAATAATTTTGATGTCTCTACCTCCCAAGGTTGGCTTATGTCCTGCGTAAGTAATGATAACATCACCCAATTAAACATCTCCTCTCTCTTTAGTACTTAGAGAGCGTGTCTCAACCTGGGTTCCTGTTAGTATCTCTGAGGCCTATATGCACCCATTAAGACTAGGCGTGCTTTTCAAGCTTGTTCAATACTGGTACTCTGCTGCAAGGCAGAAAAGTATTGTTGGCCTGTTAACCATGGGCATCCTAGCAGCAGTAGGCGTTGTCACCTCTGCCACTGTAGCTGGAATCAGCCTGCATCATACTATCCAGATAACCCATGTTCTTAATAAATTTATGATCAACACCACCAAAGAATTCATGAGCCAGACTTCCACTGATAAACAAGTCTTGGCCCGCCTCGAAGCTCTTGAGGCTGCAGTAGAATTTATTGGAGAAAGACAGGAGGCCTTTTTCCTCCACTCTAAACTTCCCTGTGTCCCTGACTACCAGCCTATCTGCATGACTGGCATTCCTTAGCTTGGGATGCTGTCCAGAAACACTTTTACAGTGTCTTTTGTTCCCACCTCTCTAACAATATAGTTTTAGATATGACTTGAGCCAACAGGTACAATATGCAGAGTACCAGCTTAAAAATGAATGGGCTGGTTCTTAGGAAATGTGGCATGACCTAAATCCTTTCTCACTTACAGCTGGCACCCATCTCACATTCTGGATAACTTTGAGAAGTTGAATCTGCTGTGTCTCTGCTTATGTCTTTGCAGAATCACCTTCCAAGCCATCCAAAAGCAAAAGCATGACGAGAAGCTCATCATGATGGTCCCAGAACACGAAGCTAAAAGAACCAAGAAAAACAAAAAGGGGGAGCTGTGGGGGATAAGCTTAGGAATCCCCTGGGCTTACACAAATGGGTTCATATGGCAAAAAGAAATACAAAGCCATAAATTGCTCACTCCCGAGTTTGGGTAAGCCAGATTTGCACCCCAAGACTAGAGGGGTGCAAAAATACCCTGAGAATAGGGAGGCACAAAGGTGCCAAGAATAGGGAGGGGCAATGGGGCCTCGCCCCACATGTGTTACAGAATTATGTGTACACGAGGAAACTTAGCGCTACTGAGGGGCTCAGCATGGAAAGTTTGCCTGTAGGCAGGCCCAAAGGAGTAAGGAGAATAACAGTCCTTCTGCAAGAAGAAAACACTGAGCCATACAATACATCTTCAGTTGTATCCCATTCTGATTTGAATTGTGGATGAAGATTTCCTCTGGACTGGGCTTCCATGTAAACCCAGTGGTGTTTTTCCCATTCCCCATTGCGGAGGTGCTTACAATTATGAAGACAGCCAGCTTTGGGGCGCCTGGGTGGCTCAGTCGGTTAAGCCTCCGACTTCAGCTGAGGTCATGATCTCACAGCTAGTGAGTTCGAGCCCTGTGTTGGACTCTGTGCTGACAGCTCAGAGCCTGGAGCTTGTTTCAGATTCTGTGTCTTCCTCTCTCTCTCTGACCCTCCCCCATTCATGCTCTGTCTCTCTTTGTCTCAAAAGTAAATAAACGTTAAAAAAAATAAAATAAATAAATAAACTGTAAAATTAAAAAAAAAAAAAAGACAGCCAGCTTCTGGTAGATTATATTAGTCACTCTATTCTCTGCTTCATCCCTTTCTCATAGGAAAAGAAGTACTCTGGCCCTTCATGTGTCCATTCCCATTCTGTCACTGGGTTTCTTTCTTTTTTTGAAAACTGCTTTTCAACATCTACCATTTTTGAGTGAGCAAGACACACACACACACACACAGCCATGAGTGGGGGTAGGAACAAAAAGAGGGAGATAGAAAATCCGAAACAGGCAACACTCTGTGAGTACAAAGCCTGATACGGGGTTAGACCTCACAACTATGACTTTGTGACCTGAGCTGAAATCAAGAGACAGCCACATGACAGACTGAGCATCCCAGGTGCCTCGTTCTTTTTGATTTCTCTAATTATATGTTGGTTCCCACTAGGCACAGACAGCCTGTGAGAAATGGGTGATTGGTGGAAATTTCTCACACAGCTCCCCAGCTAACAAAGCATTCAGTTTCTGATACACAAGAGGATCCACTGAACCCTGAGACTGATGACTTGGTGCTTGAAACCCTGGAGTTGGCATGGCAATAGTTAGACAGCAGAACTCCAACCACTGGCTGCTACAGATGCCTTCATCTGAACAGCAGACAGTTCATCCATTTGCAGTATTCTTCAGGACCTGCAAAATGTGCAGAAACAACCCATTCAAGGACCAGTGCAACAGAGCCACTTTCTAAATACTTGAGGGTCAGCCACAAACCAGAACCTGCTAACTGTGTAGCATGACTGTCTCAGAGGACAGGAAAAAACAAAACAAAAGGAAAAACCAAAGAATAATATCGAATGCCAGAAACTTTCCCTCTCCTTGTGAAGGAACAATGCAGGAGTTATCCCTTTGTCATAGCACACACAGGGTTCTTACTCCCGAGACAACCATGTTGCCAAGAGATTGTTCCAGTCACTGCATTTTCTTGCCGTAACCCATTCTTTTCTGTTAATAGACAAGTTTGGTCTTCTGTGTCTTCTCCTCCACCCTGTTGCTTTTTCAAGCTCAGATCTCCTTGTTGTCAATTGAGGCCCATTGTATCATCCATTTCCTCTTCTTTTAACTAGGAAGTCTGACCAAATTCGTGTCACTCTGGGATATGCTGGGCCACAGGGACCCTCAAAAATGACCTCCCAGTACTCTGCTGACAAAGATAAGCCTGGGACATTTCAAGGCGCCCAGCAGGAATGCTTGTGTGTATTCAGGGTCAGAGGTATCAGGAGGGAGCTATCCTCACTTCTGGGCCAAAAGAAACATGAAGCTAGACAAATCATTCTCAGATTTATTTCCATTCTCGGCTGAAATGAAAAACTTTGGCCCTGAGTGTACCCATTCCAATTCCCTGGATGTATGGGTCCCAGGTAAGGTGAATGAAGCTGTGTCCCACATAGTGAGTGCCCAGCCAGTCCCAAGGAGCTCTGAGTCTGCTCTGTGCTAACCAAGAGCAATCAGTTGCTGATATCCCAAAGGAAAGATTGCTTTCCCGGGAGTATTGGTGTTTGTGGCTGGGTGATGAGGGAATGATGGTTAGTCATCTTCTCTCCCTCCCTGACTGTTAAAGAAGCTGTCACTCTGAAGAGCAGTGGGTTCACCTATGGGCAGTATTCTTAAGGACCTGCTTAGCACTGAAAGAGACCAATCAAAAATACTGCACCACAGACCAGGTGAAAACACTTGAGCACAAACCCACTACGCTTGAATCCCTGCTGCTTTTATCCATTGATAGGATGGGAAAGGAAACAAGTGAACTCGCAAAGCTTTCCTTGTCTCTGTCAAGTAACAATACAGGCATCTTTCCATGAGGGCTCCCACTGTAAACTGTGGAGGTTTCCCTCTGCTCTAGTCCACATGTGTTTCTTTTTGTGGAGACAGTCAGCTGGCCAGGAGATTGTACTAGTCATTTCATCCTCAGACTGATCACATTCTCATCTTTCATAGGAACCCTGTCCTTCTGTGTATCTATTTCCACTCCTTTCCTCTCTTTGTGTTTATTTTTATTTTTGAGAGAAAAGGTGGGCACGAGAGTGAGCGTGTGTGCATGTGGTGAGGGGTTGAGAAGGAGGGACAGATGACTGCAAGCAGGATCCTCCATGCTGACAGGAGAGAACTTGATGTGGGAGGTCCATCTTGAAACCATGAAATCACACCCTTCTTGATAAACTGATGCTTAAGCAACCGAGCGACCCAGGAGCCCCATTCTTTCTTTCTTTTACTTTTTTAAGTATTTATTTAATTTTGAGAGAGAACGAGAGACCCACGGAAAGAAAGAAAAAGAGAGAGAGAGAGAGAGAAAACAGGGGATGGGATGAGAAAGAGAGAGAAAGAATCTGTAGCAGACTTCAGGCCTCAAGCTGTCAGCAGAAACTGTAACACAGGACTCGAACTCATGAACTGTAAAATCATGACCTGAGCTGAAACCAAGAGTCAGAGGCTTAAGCGACTGAGTCATCCAGGTGCCCATTTTTACTCTTCTAAAAGTAGAATCAGCCATGGGCAAATCTGGCCCCTGGTTCAGAGCTATTCCTTCTGATTTTAATTGGTGATTCTGGATGAGTTCTTGCGACCGCAAAGTAGGTTGAGCCATAGGAGCCCTGCAATATGCCTTCCAGATCTACATTGACATTAGATGCAGGTCAGTGGAAAGTACCTAGCACAGAACATTTGAGTGTAGCTAGGGCCAAAAGGGTTGGGAGGCAGCTGATCTCAGTACTGGGACAAAGGCAAATGGAGGGAGATATTTCTCTCTCAGCTTTCTTCCATTCCCATCTAAAATGAAACTTTCGCTGTCCGTAGAGCCATTCCCATCCCATTGCTATTTGCTAAGTAGGACTTGGTTCACAGGCTGGGTGGGCCAGTAGGGCTGTCAATCACACAGTGAGCTGCCAGGGATTGCTGGTGAGTTCTTATGCTGCTTCCCTGATAACCAAGAGTAGTTTCTGACAACCCACAGGGAAGATTGTTTTGCTGTCAGAAAGCACTTAGTGCCTGGCCTCATATTCTGAAGAGCACAGGATCCACACACGCAAGGTATGTTCCAGGACCTAGTCAGTGCAGACAGAGGCTCTTCAAAACTTAATGTGCCACAGGAATGGTTCCAAACACCCCCTGAATCTCTGCTGCCTCTATCCCCTGTAGGGAAGTACAGGAAAAAGAGGCAAGGTCAGATTTCCCTCCCTTTCAGAAGGAAATATGCAGACCTCCTGCAGACTGGGCTTTCAGGAGGTTTCCCTTTAGAGGTTTCCTTTGTCTCTAGCCACAGTAGTTTCTTACTCCTTAGACAGTACCTTGCCAGGAAGTTGTCCTTCCAAGACACTTCATTCTAACTTATGTCCCATTCTCATCGATACTGAAGAACTTTGGCCTTCCTTTTTTCCATTCCAATGAATACTTTTTTCTGTTTGCAAAGATGTTTCTTCCTGAGTGCCAATTAGGGCCAGTGTCTCAGAGACATACCCTTTTCTTTAGGTTGGGGAATCTGGCCAAATCCTGATGTCTCTGGCATAATTGGGACAGAGGATCCCCTCATTATGTGCCTTTCAGAAGTGTGTAGGCAATGGGGGGCATAGGGCTCTTGAAGGTCCCCAGCCGAGTGTCCCTGAGTAGGCAATGCCAGGGTTTGGGAGGGAGCTGGCCTTACTTCTGGTTGAAGGAGAAACTATGTTAGTTAATTCCCAGCTCTATCCTAATCTTCCCTGTCATATAGAAGCTTGGCCTTCCTTATAGCCCTTCCCATCTAATTTGTTTTCATAACTAGGTCACCACCAGGTAGAATTGGTCTGTCAGCCACATAACCAACATCCAGAATTTGCGATGATATACCACTCTGGTCCTGTGTTATCTGAGAGCAATCATTTCCTTTATCCCGAAGAAGAATGCCCCTCCTGCCCAGAATGAGCACCTGTTGCTTGACTGGCCCAGGCAATCTCTGTGATTGGTAGCCAGATGGCCACCCTCCCCTGCCTGATTGAATTGTGTTGATTGTCTAAGGCAGATGGACGGGACAAGCATAGTAGACTGCAGGACACTTCAGCCCAAAAAAGCCTTGAAAGGAATACTGCACTATGATTCGGTTAAAAAACATACAGCACCCTCAGGAGCACTGTTACCAGGAATCAGTTCCCTGAGGGCTAGGGCATACAAAGGAGCCAAGATCGGGAACCATCCTTCTCTTTCTGAAGGAAAAGTGCAAGCCTATTGCCAGATGGGCACCCAGGTGTAGGCAATAGATGTTTCCCTTTGCCCCTGCCCACAGGTGTTTCTTACTAGAGACAATAGCTTCTCCAAAGCTTGTGCTATTCACATCCTTGTCAGCTTCATTCTGCTCTCCTTTGGAATGAAGCACTTTGGCCCTCCTTTTCCCTGGTTCATTTCCCTCCTTTTCCTCTTTTTTTTCAAACTAGGATCTTGCTGGAGTCCCTTCAGAATCAGTGTCTCAGAGCAACATCATCTGAGTTGCTCCTTTAAACTGGGGACTCTGGCATAGATTGACAACAGGACCTCTTGTAACTTCCCACAAGAACTCTGTTCATAGTGAGAGGCCTAAGGCATATAAATGTGCCCACAGGTTTGGTATGGGTGGATGCGGGTAGGAGGTCCCAGAGGTTTGTGGAGGGGCTGGCCTTACAGATGCAGCAGGGAGAAATGAAAATAGATACACATGCCCAGCATTACTGCAGTCCCATCTGTAATGTGGATCCTGACCTCCTGTGGAGCCATTCCCACCAAGTTGCTATTTTCTAAGTCCTTGGTCACATTGAGGGACAACTGGGCTTCCACTCACTTCACACAAGCAGAGCCCAAAGATTGGTGCTAAACTCCCACTCTGGTCCTTTGCTATGGGAGAGCAAACAGTATCTTCAAGTCAAAGGAAGGATGGCCTTCTTTTTCCTGAGTGCTTGGTGCTTGGCCAGCTCTGGTAAGTGCAGTGAAGGATAGACATGCCTTCCTTCTGAGTCAAACATGGTTCCCGTATGCATACTATGCTTCAGGACCTTGTCAGAACCGAAAGGGCCCTTTCAAGAACTTCTGCATCAGGTCCAGGCTACAATCACTTGATCACCAGCTAGGTGCAAGCACTCCTTACCTGCAAATCAATGGTGCTTCTATTGCCTGATGGGAAGGACCGGAAAAACCACCAAATCCAGCTTTTCCTGTTTGTTAATGAATAGAAACCTCCTGCAGAATTTCCCTCCTGGGTGTAGCCAATGGAATTTTCCTTTTACACTGGCCCGCAGGGCTTTCTTACTGCCCAGACAGCCAGCCCAACAGGAGATAGAAGTAAGCACTGAATTCTAACTCTAATCCATTGTCTTCTCTAATGAAGACTTTTGGTCCTCAAGGAGCCTGTTTGCATCGTATTGTGCTTTTTTTCAAACTAGGCTCTACCTGGGAGACATTCAGAACAAGAACCTCAGAAGAATGTACCCTGTTTACACTGGAACTTTCCAGGATCCAGGGGTCTGTGTTAGGTACACAGTGCAGGTCCCAACAACGGTGTGGAGTTCACACTCATTTCCTCAGCCAAATGACAGCTCTCAGTGTCTGGTACCCCAGAGGAAAGCAGGCCCCCCTGTCCAAGGGGGCTTGGCGCTCACTTAGAGTCATTGCAGGGGTTGTAGGCCTCTGGCCTCCCTCCCCTGGCTGACAGAGGTGCCTTCATCCCGCAGAGTAGATGGTTCATGCATGTCCACTCTGTTCCAGGCCCTGGGATCATACCCAAAGGGAATTTTCTTTAAATATTTTCAATATATGAAATTTATTGTCAAATTGGTTTCCATACAACACCCAGTGCTCATCCCAAAAGGTGCCCTCCCCAATACCCATCACCCACACTCCCCTCCCTCCCACCCCCCATTAACCATCAGTTTGTTCTCAGTTTTTAAGAGTCTATTATGCTTTGGCTGTCTCCCACTCTAACCTCTTTTTTTTTCCTTCCCCTCCCCAATGGGTTTCTGTTGTTTCTCAGGATCCACATAAGAGTGAAAACATACGGTATCTGTCTTTCTCTGTATGGCTTATTTCACTTAGCATCACACTCTCCAGTTCGATCCAGGTTTCTACAAAGGGCCATAATTTGTTCTTTCTCATTGCCATGTAGTACTCTATTGTGTATATAAACCACAAATTCTTTATCCATTCATCAGTTGATGGACATTTAGGCTCTTTCCATAATTTGGCTATTGTTGAGAGTGCTGTTATAAACATCGGGGTACAAGTGCCCCTATGCATCAGTACTCCCGTATCCCTTGGGTAAATTCCTAGCAGTGCTATTGCTGGGTCATAGGGTAGGTCTATTTTTAATTTTCTGAGGAACCTCCACACTGCTTCCCAGAGTGGCTGCACCAGTTTGCATTCCCACCAACAGTGCAAGAGGGTTCCCGTTTCTCCACATCCTTTCCAGCATCTATAGTCTCCTGATTTGTTCATTTTGGCCACTCTGGCGTGAGGTGATATCTGAGTGTGGTTTTGATTTGTATTTCCCTGATAAGGAGCAACGTTGAACATCTTTCCATGAGCCTGTTGGCCATCCGGATGTCTTCTTTAGAGAAGTGTCTATTCATGTTTTCTGCCCATTTCTTCACTGGGTTATTTGTTTCTCGGGTGTGGAGTTTGATGAGCTCTTTATAGATTTTGGATACTAGCCCTTTGTCCGATATGTCATTTGCAAATATCTTTTCCCATTCCGTTGGTTGCCTTTTAGTATTGTTGGTTGTTTCCTTTGCTGTGCAGAAGTTTTTATCTTCATAAGGTCCCAGTAGTTCATTTTTGCTTTTAATTCCCTTGCCTTTGGGGATGTGTCAAGTAAGAGATTGCTACGGCTGAAATCAGAGAGGTCTTTTCCTGCTTTCTCCTCTAAGGTTTTGATGGTTTCCTGTCTCACATTCAGGTCCTTTATCCATTTTGAGTTTAATTTTGTGAATGGTGTGAGAAAGTGGTCTAGTTTCAACCTTCTGCATGTTGCTGTCCAGTTCTCCCAGCACCATTTGTTAAAGAGACTGTCTTTTTTCCATTGGATGTTCTTTCCTGCTTTGTCAAAGATGAGTTGGCCATACGTTTGTGGGTCTAGTTCTGGGGTTTCTATTCTATTCCATTGGTCTATGTGTCTGTTTTTGTGCCAATACCATGCTGTCTTGATGATGACAGCTTTGTAGTAGAGGCTAAAGTCTGGGATTGTGATGCCTCCTGCTTTGATCTTCTTCTTCAAAATTACTTTGGCTATTCGGGGCCTTTTGTGGTTCCATAGGAATTTTAGAATGGCATGTTCTAGTTTCGAGAAGAATGCTGGTGCAATTTTGATTGGGATTGCATTGAATGTGTAGGTAGCTTTGGGTAGTGACATTTTGACAATATTTATTCTTCCAATCCATGAGCAGGGGATGTCTTTCCATTTCTTTATATCTTCTTCAATTTCCTTCATAAGCTTTCTATAGTTTTCAGCATATAGATTTTTTACATCTTTGGTTAGATTTATTCCTAGGTATTTTAGCTTCTTGGTGCAATTGTGAATGGGATCAGTTTCTTTATTTGTCTTTCTGTTGCTTCACTGTTAGTGTGTAAGAATTCAACTGATTTCTATACATTGATTTTGTATCCTGCAACTTGGCTGAATTCATGTATCAGTTCTAGCAGACTTTTGGTGGAGTCTATCGGATTTTCCATGTATAGTATGTCATCTGCAAAAAGCGAAAGCTTGACTTCATCTTTGCCAATTTTGATGCCTTTGATTTCCTTTTGTTGTCTGATTGCTGATGCTAGAACTTCCAGCACTATGTTAAACAACAGCGGTGAGAGTGGGCATCCCTGTCGTGTTCCTGATCTCAGGTAAAAAGCTCTGTTTTTCCCCATTGAGGATGATGTTAGCTGTGGGCTTTTCATAAATGGCTTTTATGATCTTTAGGTAAGTTCCTTCTATCCCGACTTTCTCAAGGGTTTTTATTAAGAAAGGGTGCTGGATTTTGTCAAAGGCCTCTTCTGCATCGATTGACAGGAACCTATGGTTCTTTTCTTTTATTAATGTGATGTATCACGTTGATTGATTTGCGAATGTTGAACCAGCCCTGCATCCCAGGAATGAATCCCACTTGATCATGGTGAATAATTCTTTTTATATGCTGTTGAATTCGATTTGCTAGTATCTTATTGAGAATTTTTGCATCCATATTCATCAGGGATATTGGTCTGTAGTTCTCTTTTTTACTGTGTCTCAGTCTGGTTTAGGAATCAAAGTAATACTGGCTTCACAGAATGAGTCTGGAAGTTTTCCTTCCCTATTTCTTGGAATAGCTTGAGAAGGATAGGTATTATCTCTGCTTTAAACCTCTGGTGGAACTCCCCTGGGAAGCCATCTGGTCCATGACTCTTATTTCTTGGGAGATTTTTGATAACCGATTCAATTTCTTCGCTGGTTATGGGTCTGTTCAAGCTTTCTCTTTCCTCATGATTGAGTTTTGGAAGAGTGTGGGTGTTTAGGAATTTGTCCATTTCTTCCAGGTTGTCCAATTTGTTGGCATATAATTTTTCATAGTATTCCTGATAATTGTTTGTATCTCTGAGGGATTGGTTGTAATCATTCCATTTTCATTCATGATTTTATCTATTTGGGTCATCTCCCTTTTCTTTTTGAGAAGCCTGGCTAGAAGTTTGTCAATTTTGTTTATTTTTTCAAAAAACCAACTCTTGGTTTCGTTGATCTGCTCTACCATTTTTTTAGATTCTATATTATTTCTGCTCTGATCTTTATAATTTTCTTCTTCTGCTGGGTTAGGCTGTCTTTGCTGTTCTTCTCTTTCCTTTAGGTGTGCTCTTAGATTTTGTATTTGGGAATTTTCTTGTTTCTTGAGATAGGCCTGGATTGCGATGTATTTTCCTCTCAGGACTGCCTTCGCTGCATCCCAAAGCGTTTGGATTGTTTATATTCATTTTCTTTTGTTTCCATATATTTTTTAATTTCTTCTCTAATTGCTTGGTTGACCCACTTATTCTTTAGTAGGGTGTTCTTTAACCTCCATGCTTTTGGAGGTTTTCCAGACTTTTTCCTGTGGTTGATTTCAAGCTTCATAGCATTGTGGTCTGAAAGTATGCATGGTATAATTTCAATTCTTGTATACTTATGAAGGGCTGTTTTGTGACCCAGTATATGATCTATCTTGGAGTATATTCCATGTGCACTCGAGAAGATCTAAATATATCAAGTCCATCTGATCCAATGTATCATTCAGGGCCCTTGTTTCTTTATTGACCGTGTGTCTAGATGATCTATCCATTTCTGTAAGTGGAGTGTTAATGTCCCCTGCAATTACCACATTCTTATCAATAAGGTTGCTTATGTTTATGAGTAATTGTTTTATATATTTGGGGGTTCTGGGATTCGGCGCATAGGCATTTATAATTGTTAGCTCTTCCTGATGGATAGACCCTGTAATTATTGTATAATGCCCTTCTTCATCTCTTGTTACAGCCTTTAATTTAAAGTCTAGTTTGTCTGATATAAGTTTGGCTACTCCAGCTTTCTTTTGGCTTCCAGTAGCATGATAAGTAGTTCTCCATCCCCTCACTCTCAGTCTAAAGGTGTCCTCAGATCTAAAATGAGTCTCTTGTAGACAGCAAATAGATGGGTCTTGTTTTTTTATCCATTCTGATACCCTGTGTCTTTTGGTTGGTGCATTTAATCCATTTACATTCAGTGTTCTATTAGAAAGATACGAGTTTAGGATCATTGTGATGTCTGTATGTTTTATGCTTGTAGCGATGTCTCTGGTACTTTGTCTCACAGGAACCCCCTTCTGATCTCTTGTAGGGCTGATTTGCTGGTGACGAATTTGTCAGTTTTTGTTTGTTTGGGAAGACCTTTATCTCTCTTTCTATTCTAAATGACAGACTTGCTGGATAAAGGATTCTTGTCTGCGTATTTTTTCTGTTCAACACACTGAAGATCTCGTGCAAATCCTTTCTGGCCTGCCAAGTTTCAAAAGAGAGATCAGTCACGAGTCTTATAGGTCTCCCTTTATATGTGAGGGCATGTTTATCCCTTGCTGCTTTCAGAATTTTCTCTTTATCCTTGTATTTTGCCAGTTTCACTATGATATGTCATGCAGATCGATTCAAGTTACGTCTGAAGGGAGTCCTATGTGCCTCTTGGATTTCATTGCCTTTTTCCTTCCCCAGTTCAGGGAAGTTCTCAGCTATACTTTCTTCAAGTACACCTTCAGCACATTTCCCTCTCTCTTCCTCCTCTGGGATACCAATTATGTGTATATTATTTCTTTTTAGTGTATCACTTAGTTCTCTAATTTTCCCCTCGTACTCCTGGATTTTTTTTATCTCTATTTTTCTCAGCCTCCTCTTTTTCCATAATTTTATCTTCTAGTTCACCTATTCTCTCCTCTGCCTCTTCAATCCAAGCCGTGGTCATTTCCATTTTATTTTGCATCTCGTTTAAAGCATTTTTCAGCTCTTCTGACTGTTCCTTAGTCCCTTGATCTCTGTAGCAAGAGATTCTCTGCTGTCCTCTATACTGTTTTCAAGCCCAGCGATTAATTTTATGACTATTATTCTAAATTCACTTTCTTTTATATTATTTAAATCCTTTTTGATCAGTTCATTAGCTGTTATTTCCTGGAGATTCTTTTGAGAGGAATTTTTCCGTTTGGTCATTTTGGAGAGTCCCTGGAGTGGTGCGGACCTGCAGGGCACTTCCCCTGTGCTGTAGTGTATAACTGGAGTTGGTGGGCGACGCCGCAGTCAGACCTGATGTCTGCCCCCAGCCCACTGCTGGGGCCACAGTCAGACTGGTGTGTACCTTCTCTTCCCCTCTCCTAGGGGCGGGATTCACTGTGGGGTGGCGTGGCCCGTCAGGGCTACTTGCACACTGCCAGGCTTGTGGTGCTGGGGATCTGGCGTATCAGCTGGGGTGGGTAGGCAAGGTGCACGGTGGCAGGAGGGGAAGGCTTAGCTCGCTTTTTCTTAGGTGATCCACTTCAGGGGGGGCCCTGTGGCAGCGGGAGGGTGTCAGACCCGCTGCCGGAGGTTTGGCTCTGCAGAAGCACAGCGTTGGGTGTTTGCTCGGAGAAAGCAAGTTCCCTGGCAGGAACTGGTTCTCTTTGGGATTTTGGCTGGAGGAGGGGCGAGGGAGATGGCGCTGGCTAGCACCTTTGTTCCCCAACAAACTGAGCTCTGTCGTCCGGGGGCTCAGCAACTCTCCCTCCCTTTGACCTCCAGCCTTCCCACTTTCCGAGCAGAGTTGTTAACTTATGGTCTCCCAGATGCTAAGTCGCGCTTGCTGTCGGAACACACTCCCTTTGGCCCCTCCACTTTTGCAAGCCAGACTCGGGGGCTCGGCTTGGCCGGCAGGCTGCCCCTCTGCCCTGGCTCCTTCCCGCCACTCCGTGCAGCATGCACCGCCTCTCCGCCCTTCCTACCCTCTTCCGTGGGCCTCGCGTCTGCGCTTGGCTCCAGACTCCGTTCTGCTAGTTTTCTGGTGGTTTTCTGGTTTAGTTAGGCAGGTGTAGGTGATCAGCAGGACGCGCGGTGAGCCCAGCGTCTTCCTACGCCTCCATCTTCCTCAACCCCCCCCCCCCCAAAGGGACTTTGAATTGAATACTGGACCCAGGCCAGGTTCTCACCACTTGACCATCAGCCAGAAGCTCCAAGCAGCCACCCCTGTATCACTGCTGCCTGTCCTCTAATGGACAGGGCAAGAATCAGACCCAAAGTTGGGGCTTTCCCTCCTTTTCTGAAGGAAGAATGCAGACCCTTCACTGACAGGGCTTCTGGGTGTAGCCCGTAAAGGGCTCCCTTCACCAAAGTCCGCATGTCCTGCTTATTGCCGAGAGAACCAGCTTGCCAGGAGATGGCATTGGTCACTTCATTCTCCACATGATCCCATTCTCATTCCTAGTGAGGAACTCTGGCCCTCCTTGGATCCATTTTCACCCTTTTTTCTCTAATTTGACAATCGGTCATCTCTAAGGCCCATTCCATGTAGTCTCGCAGTGGAATATCATTGGTGTTCAGCTGGACACCCTCGTCTCATCCTTGTGACTGTGTGATAGGCTTGGCCACAGGACCCTGGCAAGTTGATGCCATAACCATGCAGGCATTCAGAGGCCTAGGGCATTGGAAAGGCCCAGGTTAGAACATTTGCACGTAGGGTGGGCCAGAGGACTAGGAAGGGAGCGAGACCCCTTTCTTGGTTGAGGAGACATGAAGTGACACAGCCCCTTTCCAAATTGTTCCCATTCCCATTATATCTGGAACTTTAGCCCTCCTTATGGACCCTCCTTTCCCATGGTTCTTTGTCTAACCATTTCTCTGTTTAGATGTAGCAGCTGTAGAGCTGTCACTCAACCCGTGACCAGGGATAGATTTTCACACTGGCCTGTGCATGTTGGAGGTGCACCCCAAGCAAGGCAGCGCAACCACTACTAATGAAACACTGTATTTGTCTTGGATTGACCTTCCATCTGGGGCACAGATGGGCCAAGGGGCCACAGGTATCATCACTGGGTTCAGGTCACCACCCAGTGAGATTTCTGGGTCAGGTGTAAAGGCATGAACAGCGCTGTGCATCAAGGCAATGCCATAGCACCCGAAAAACCTCCGGTGGTCATGGTGTGGCAACCATGGCATCGGTCTGTGCAGTGCTGTTCTCCTTCAGCACACTCAATGGTAGCAAGAGTGACAGTTCTGGCTGGCAGGACTAGGCCCACCACAGCCCCAAGGACTGTGGCAGAAGGCAGGGACTGCCACATAGGGTGGAATCCACTAGAGCCGCTCCTGGTGTTTTCCTCCTTACCAGTTCACTTTTCCCAGCCCATGTTTGGAAGATTAAAGTGGTCTCACATGGGTGCCCTCATATGAAATGGATAAACATCTTATGATGTGGTGAAGAAAGCCAGGGATAACCTATATGGAGGGTGATCTGAGTCAAGACGCTGGCAAGTGTGCAATATGCCTGGAAGAAATGCAGAGGGTGGTACTAGAGCAGGCTTGCCTTGTCTACTCATATATCACTGGGGCTGCATGTGTTTGAAATAAGTACTTCTTGCCCTGAGCTTCATTCAAATAGTGTAACCAAATCCCATTTTATAGGTATTCTTGTCTTTTCAAGATGCTTCAACTCCGAGAGGCTCTGAGAATCTTCCTAGCCAAATAAATCCAAAACCACAGGCCTGCTTGGCCAGAAATCGGAGTTCTGTGAGACTCATGCAGAGATGAACCATCACCCAGGGAAAAGGATGCTGCTGAAGAGCCAGGGGCCCTTAGGCCAAACATCTGCCACAGTCACAATGACTAGACCCGATTCCCAGGTCAGGGCCCAGGATACAACTGTAAGAGTTAAAATAGAGCAAAGAGGTGACAAAGAATAGAGGGAGGGCCAGAGGTCTGTATCAGGGATAATGAAGTGGGTGGCTGGCAAAGTCTTCCTTAGCTCACTGACTCAGGAAGGAGAAACACCTGTGGATTTTGGCTAATGGTGGCATCCACAAGTTCCACCTGTAGGTCTCATCAGCAAGAAGCCTGCCCAGATTCTTCCTTCAGGATCAGAGGGAAAGACCTGGCTCTATGTATGTGTCCTGCCCTTGCCATCAGCGCATAGTGGTAGCAGTGACAGAGCTGTAGGAGGGCTGTGCTATCCAGTGATGGAAGTGTTTGGAAGCAGGTCTTGTTGCAGGATTCCATCCAAAGGTACTTTCTGTGCTGAGCCCATATGAAAAGCTGCCATTCTTCAAAATGAAGGGATCTCTATTAGTGAGGGGAGGGAGGCCAACTGGCTACCCATGCTCATGCATACACTAGTCAGCTAAGCAACACCATGTGCTCAGGGAGAGAAGAGCCAGGTTTCCTCTGGGATAATAGACCCACATACCTTCAATTTCCTCAGGAACTCACTGGGAAAGTGGCAACATTCATAGAGCCATGGCTCCTGGAACAAGAATGGAGGCATAGTAAGGAAAGCAGCCTTGGGATGTGCATGAGTACAACAGTGCCAAGTTCTGCATCTCCAAAGGGCTGGCATCCACCAACGAAAAAGATATCTTTCTTCATCAGCTCTGGATCCAGACAGGAGGCCAGGTCCATTCCTAAAACCTCTGGCTTAGCCTACCCTCAAGCGTTATCACCGGTCACCTTCACACAACTTAAGTTTGGGGAAGGCCACATGATTCTGAAACCAAATTGAGAAGGACCCAATGTTCACCTCACATGAAATTGGTAGAATGTCGAGGATGAAGTACCCTGCACAGTCTCCTACCAACTGGCGTGTATCTGGAATAAGAAAGACCTATGGTTTTAGCATCAGGAGCCCACTGAACTATACCTGAGAACCCTGGCAGCAAGAAGCCTGCATTTTACCCTGGGATCCAGTTATTTCTGGATTGTTCTATCCCTGCCACATTTCCCATCAATTGAGGGAAGTAGCAGTGCATGAGCCGTAGCTATTGGGTCCTGAGGGCTCTTGCTCAGGAATCTGCAACAGGGGCTTGGTTCCCTAATTCGTGGCAAGGGCTCTTCCAATGCAGACTCCCTCCTTGTTCATACTGCCCACATTCAAACCATCTGCTTCTCAGAAGGAAGGCAAGTCAATCATCAAGTCATTGAGGCAAGCTGGCTCCCCTTCCCCCACCAGAGCACAGCAAGCCAAACACCAAGCACCTAGGGACTAAAGACCTTCTTTTCTTTGGTAGAGCAGAGGCTGATAGCTCTCTCTGAGCACAGGAACAGAGTGATAGTTTGCAGCCAACCCAGGGGTGCCAGCTGAGTAAGTGATGGCCCCATGGCCAGAATAGGAGAAAAATAAATTGTCAGAAATACAGCAAGCGGAAGGCACTCGGTGGCAGGCCCAATCTCGACATTTCAGAGGAGCTTTGCTTCATTTGCCTTTGGCCCAGAAGGAAGCCAGCTCTCTGCCCAAATCTCTGGCCCAGTCTACATACCATTCTCTGTAAGTCCACCTCAAATGCCCTGGGCTTCTGATTGATCATATACCTTTGAAACTCAGTGAATTAATGAAGCTAGAGCCCTGTGGCAGAACCTCTCCCCTAGTCACAAGTACTGGACCATAATCCGAGATAGAGGGCAGAGGCATGGAATCTTGAGACCCTGACTCAGAAATGATCATGAGAGGAACCTTGTTTCTACAAGAGAGCTAAGATGTGTCAAGGTGGATAAGGAGGTCCTGAAGTCTGCAGACTTTAGACAGGGAAATCTATGGAGAAGGGGATTTTCCAACACCAGGTCCTGGCAATCTAGCCCTCATAAGAAGAAGAAACACCAGAGGGCTTAGGCAAACAAGCCCTCTAGTGTCTCCATCTGGGAGCCCTGTCAGCTACAGGCCTGCCCTCTTCCTTTAGAAGGACCTAGAGAGACCTAAGACTTGGTCTGCTTTGCTTTCTTTTCCCATCATTGAATGGAGTAGGAAGTGACAGTGCTTTCCCAGGTGTGGCTCTAAAGGGTGGAAAGGGGCATTGGTGCCCTCTTCATGTATAGGGCTTTTCTGTGCTGACCAGCTTCTGGAGCTTACCCCTCCAGTGTGAACAGTCTGTTATGCGGAAGGACAACACCTTAATGAGGCAGAACAACGAGGTGAGCCTGCTCCTTTCCCCCCCACCTCTTGCTTCCAACAGCCAAACACCAAGATCAGGAGTAGGAGGCCTATTCTCCTTTGGAATATCCGATGCTCATGGCTGTTACTGATCAGGATACCCAGTTGGAACCCGACACCCATCACTGGATGCCTGCTAAGTGAGGGCCAGCTCCTTGGTTCCTAGTGGTGAATGAAGAAGCAGTCAGGAACAGAGGAATGGCCTCAGTAAGGACCAAAGGGCATTCAATAATTCCATCCCCTGGGAATGCAATCAGTGTTGAATGGAGTTGTTTATCTTCAATTCCGCTGTGTCCAGCAAGGAAGCCATCTCCTAGGTAATACATGTGGCCCAGCCTTCCCCAAAACAGCTCTCAGCTGGACCTCTTCTGATGCCCTAGGGCTCTGGATGCCCATGTGGTTATGAAACCAAAGAGGCTGGTCTCCTTTGTCTCCACTGTTCCCACTCTCATAAGGTTTTACCTCTTTGGGCATCTGCAGGCTAGAGACAGTACTCTCAAAGACTAAATTTGTATGGACAAGATGAACTGTAGTGGATGATACAACAATGTCATGAAACTGGATGCAATGAGGGCCAGAGCTCTTCAAGTTTAGAAGACCCTGACTAGCACACTGTATTCACAAGCTGGCTTGTTCAGGAATCACAGGGACTTTTTGGGCTTTCGCTAAAGGAGTGCTCCAAAAGATGCTCGGTGGAGCCCTGTGAGGAAGAGGTCCACCTTCTTGCTTAAGAAATAGACAAGAACTTTGTCTTCTGGTGTGCTTCTGCACACCGTATCCATGGAGAGGAGCAGCAGAGATTCTGAGATATGAAGAAGTTGCTTCCATATTTTGATCAAGAGGTGGGAATGAGGGCTCGGTGCAGCGTATAATCAAAAGGCTTTGTGTGTGCCGATCAGGTCATGGCGCATGCTGGGCATGCACAGACTGTTCTGCCGAATGAGGGTAGCTCCATCCATTAGGGGCAGGGTCCATGTGACTACGCATTGTCAAGAGAGTGTTGCCTGCCCAGCATCAAAGGCTCAGGGACAGCGGTGCTTGGTATCTTCTGGGATATCAGACTCTGCGAGCCCGCATTGCCTCAGGAAAGGCTTGGAAACTCACCCGCACTCCAGGGACCTTGGTTGATGTAGGGGACAGACACAGGGTCTCTGTGTGTGAACTGAGACCAAGTTAGGAAAGCAGCAATGGGAGAGGAATGACACTAAGGAGAGTTAAAGCTGTGCATTCAAATTGGCTTGCGGGAAACAAGGAAAGACACCTTGACCTTGCTTGTCCCACACAGGAGGCAGGATCCACCCCCAACCTCTTTCTTAGCCTACCCACAAGGCATTCTCCATGGGCACATACACGCCCTGGGTTTAGAGAGGGCCACATCATTCTGAAACCATATTGAGAACTGCCCAATGCAACACCTCTCTCACCAGCTCTAAAACACCACCAACACCCCAAGCTGAAAGAGGATATTACTCTGAGACACAGAATAATTTCCATGATGGGGCACCTGGGTGGCTCTGTCGGTTGGGCATCCCACTTCGGCTCAGGTCATGACTTCACGGCTCGTGAGTTCAAGCCCCGTGTCAGGTTCTGTGCTGATGGCTTGGATCCTGGAGCCTACTTCGGATTCTGTGTCTCCCTCTCTCTGCCCCTAACCCACTCGCACTCTCTGTCTCTATCAAAAAATAAACATTAAAAAATTAAACAAAGAAAAGAATACTTTCCATGCAAACTGTTTTTCAACAATAGGGCTCAGAGGTGACAATGGAGACACACATTGCCAGAGTTCTTCATCGCACATGATTTGGAGACACTAGAGAATGAAGCATCCAGCACAGTCTCCTATCAACCAGGTTGTATACAGAATAAGAAAGCCCTGTGGGCTTAGGCTAAGGGAGCACTCTGAAGGATTACACCTGGGAGCCCTGTCAGCAAGAAGGCTGCTTCTTTCTCAACGACCCAGGGAATTCTGGTTTGGTCTATCCCTGCCATGTTTCCCATCAGTTGAGGGAGGCAGCAGTGTTTGAGCTGTAGGTATGGGGTTCTGAGGGCTCTTGCTCAGGAATCTGCAGCAAGATTTGATTCCCTAATTCCCGGCACGGGCTCTTCCAATGATTACCCCCTCCTCATTTCTAGTGCCCATGTGCAAACCATGAGCTTCTCAGAATAAACGCAACTCAGTCATCCAGGTCAGTGAGGCAAGCTGGCTCCTGTTAATCCTCCATAGCACAGCAGGCCAAGCACCAAGCACCCAGAGTCTCAAAGCCTTTTTCCTTTGGTAGAGCAGAGCCTAATAGGTCTCACTGAGTTCAGGAGCAGAGTGGGAGATTGCGGCCCACCCGGTTGTGCCAGCTGAGTGAATGATGGCTCCATGGCGCCTAAGGGGGGGGGGAATACATTCTCAAAGACACAGCAAGGGGAAGTAAGTTTGCTCTAGGTGTGCCCAATTCATCATTTCACGTGGGAATGGGGATTCCCTTGGAAAGAAGATTTTTGGCTTCATTTGCCCTCAGCCCAGAAGGAGGCCAACCTCCTGCCCAAGTCTCCGGCCACCATACACAACAAACTTCCTCTGCTGGGTCCTTTCAAATGCACTGGCCTCGGAATGGACACATACTTCGCAAAAGCTGTGATTTAATGAAGGGGCCCTGTGGCAAAACCTCCCTTACAGTCACAAGGACTGACCTAGACTCTCAGGTGGAAGGGAGAAGATGGGACTCTTGAGAAACTGATTCTGAACACATTGTGGAAAAATCCTTGTTTCTACAATAGGGCAACGATGCGTCAAGGTGGATGAGGAGGGTCAGAGAGCTTTACGGCTTGGAAGGGGAATTCCATGGAGAAGGCAGTGTCCTGCACCAGCTCCTGGCAACCTGCTATAAGAAGAAGAAAGACCAGAGAGTTTACGCAAAACTGCCATCTAGTGTCTCCATCTGGGAACCCTGTCAACACCAGTCCCGCCTTCTTCCTTCAGAAAGACCTAGGGCACCCTGGCCCTTGGTCGGCTTTTGTTGGTTTTTGCAACACTGAATGGAGTGAGCAGTGACAGTGTTATGGCTGGGAGGTTCCCCCAGCTGAAGCTCCAAAGTGTGGACAAGGGCACTGGTGCCTTCTTACTGTAAGAGGTTCTTTCTGTGCAGACCATTTTCTGAAGCCTTCGGCTAGTGTTGAACTATCTGCTTTTCAGGAGGAAGGCACATCAATCAGGCAGAGAAGAGAGGTGAGCTGGCTCCACTCCCCCATCACTTTGCTACAAACAGCAGAGCACCAAGGTCAGGGTATCGAGGCCCATTCTCCTTTGGGATATCTATCAGATGCTGAGGACTATAACTGAGCATGGAACTGAGCGGGAACTCGACGCCCATCCAAGGGTGCTTGCTGAAGAACATGAAGTGCCAGCTCCAAGACTCCTAATTGTGAATGAAGATGCAGTCAGAAACACAGGAAGGGAGAGGATATGGCTACAGTCAGGACCAAAGGGCATTCACTATTTCCATCCAGTGGGAATGCGATAAGTGTGGAATGGATATGTTATCTTCATTTCCACTAGGCCCAGCAAGGGAGACAGCTACCCACTAATACATCTGGCTCACACTGCCGACACACAGCTCTTGGCTAGACCTCTTCCGATGCCCTAGGTCCTTGGATATTCACGCAGACCTGAAACCAAATGGCCAAGGCCACTTTAGCTCCACTGGTCCCACAGTCACAAGGGCTGGTCCCTGTGGGACAATTGCAAGCCAGAGATACTACTCTGAAAGGCTGAAATTTATGGACCCCAAGATGAACCTTGATGGATGGTAAGCAAGGTCAGCAAACTGGAAATAACGAGGGCTTGCTCAGGAATCACAAGCTCCTTTAGTGGGCTTTGGCTCCAGGAATTCTGCAAAGGACACCCGTTGGAGCCCTGTGAGCAGGAGGCCCACATTCTCCTTTAAGAAAGAGAGGGGAACTTTGTCTTCTAGTATTTTTCTGCCCATTATATCCATCGAGAGTGTCAGCAGTGGATCTGAAATAGGAAGATTGTGCTTCCATGTGACAATCCAGAGGTGGGAACGAGGTCTTGGAGCACTATTCAAAGGGCTTTTTGTGCGCTGCTCAGGTCGTGGAGCATGCTGCACCTACCAGAGTGTCTCTTGCTTCCATTGAGTGTAGCTCCATCCGTGAGAGATGGGGGTCCACGTGTCTACCCATATCCATGATACTAACTTGCCCACCACCAAACTCTCAGGGACAGGGGGAATAGATGTCCCCTGGGACATCAGACTCTGAGAGCCATGCATCAGGTCAGGAAAGGCTTGGCAACTCACCCGCATATCGGGGATCATGGTTGCTGGAGGAGACAGACACAGGGTCTCCATGTGTGAAATGAGAACAAGTTAGGAAAGCAGCCATTGGAGAGGAATGACTCCAGGGTGAGTCAAAGCTGTGCCTTCAAATGGGCACGGGGGAAACCAGGGAAAGAGACCCCCCCACTCTCTCTTCCCCTTGATCCACTGAGAAGGTGGCATCCACCCACAACTTCAGGCTTAGACTACCCACGAGCATTCTCCCTGGGCACCTTCACACAGGCTGGGTATGGGCAGGGCCATATCCTGAAACCAGATTGAGAAGGTCCAATGCAACATCCCTATCACCACCACAGGCACACCCCCAAGTCCCCAAGCTGAAACAAGAGGATGTTTATATGGGACGCTGTGCCAGAATAGTGTCCATGCAAATACTCTTTCATCAGAAAATCTCGGTCAGGAGCGGCAATGGAGACGCACACTGCCAGAGGTCTTCACCACACATGAGATTTGGAGAAAGTTGAGAAGTTAGTACCCAATGCCGTCTCCTATCAACCAGGTAATAGCCAGAATAAGAAAGCCCTGTGGGATTAGGCCAAAGGGGCCCTATGAATGATTACACCTGGGCACCCTGTCAACACGAAGCCTGCCTTCTTTCTCAAGGAGCCAGGGAGTTCTGGTTTGGTCTATCCCTGCCATGTTTCCCATCAGTTGAGGGAGGCAGCAGTGTTTGACCTCTGGTATGGGGTTCTGAGGGCTCTTGCTCAGGAATCTGCAACAAGGACTTGGTTCCCTCATTCCTGGCAAAGGCTCTTCCAATGCTCACCTCCTCCTCATTCCTAGTTCCCACGTGCAAACCGTGGGCTTCTCAGAATAAAAGCAACTCAGTCATCCAAGTCAGTGAGACAAGCTGACTCCCATTAACCCTCCATAGCATAGCAGGTCAAGCACCAAGCACCCAGAGACTCAAGGCCTTCTTTCCTTTGACACAACAGAGCAGATAGGTCTCACTGAGCACTGGAGCAGAGTGGGAGATTGCCGCCCACCCAGTTGTGCCAGCGGAGTGAGTGATAGCTCCATGGTGCTTAAGGGAGAAAAAAATATTACATTGTCAGACACACAGAAAGGGAAAGGAAATGGGCGCCAGGTCGGCCAAAACTTGGCATTTATGGTGGGAATGGGGATCAACTTGGAAAGATGGCTTTCTTCATTTGCCCTCAGCCCATAAGGAGGCCTGCTCTCTGCCAGTACTCGGGCCTAGAGTAAACAGACGTCCTCCGTCAGTCCCCTTCAAATCCCTGAGCTGGGAATGGCTGCACATTTCTGAAACACAGTGAATTAATGAAGAAGTAGCCCTGTGGCAATGTCTCACAGTCACAAGAACTGGATCAGACACCCAGGAGAAAGACAGAGGATAGACTCTTGAGACACTGATTCTGAATGGATTGCGGGAAGAGTCTTGTTTCTACAAGAGAGCAAACATGTGTCAAGGTGATTAAGGAGGTCCAGAGTTCTTAAGAGCTTGGAAAGGGAATTCTATGGAGAAGGGAGTGCCCAGCACAAACTCCTCGCAACCTGGCTGGCTGTGAGGAGAAACAACGACAGAGGGCTTAGGCGGAGTTGCCTTCTAGAGTCTCCTACCAGGAATTCTGTCAGCAACAGCACTGCTTTCTTACTTCTTGAGGACCTGGGGCTTGGATTGCTTTTGTTGCTTTTCCCATCATTGAACAGAGGGAACAGTAACACTGTTGTAGCTTGGAGGTTCCCGGAGCTGTGGCTCTAAAGTGGGGGAGGGGCTTTGGTGCCTCTTCAGTACAAAGCTCTTTGTGTGCTGACCAGCTTCAGGAGCCTACTGCTCCTGTGTGAACTGTCTGCTTTTCAGAAGGAAGGCAACTCGTTTCTGAAACTCTTCTCAGTAAGGGAAACGAGAGGTGTGTTGAAAGGCGGCGTCTCCACGGTGTTGTTTCACAGAGGTGACTCTACGGCACTTTCGTCGCAGGCCCTGCATGGGTCTTGAAGCTATTGTCACTTTGGGAAACGAGCTGTTATTTGAAAAGTGGTCTCCCCCCAGCGTCTCACAGAGTTGAGGGTAGGGCCCTTGCCGCGTAGACCCCCAACAGTTTCCAAACACTCTTAAGTTAGTGAAACCTGGTGTTGAGTGCTCGTTTCAGCACACCATCGTTTCTCACTGTTGAGTAGACGGCACTCAACCGTTAGGCTTCCGTAGGTTTTCAAACCCTTCTACCTTAGAGAAACCTCATGGTAGTTGGGCGGTTTCCCCACAGTGTTGTTTCCAAGAGTTGAGAGCGTACGGTCCCGTGCGCTAGGCGCCTGCGAGCCTTTTGAAACACCTGTGGCTTAGTGAACCCAGATGTTAAGAGACAGATTGTGTCCCCCACAGTGTCGTCTCACAGGGTTCATTATATGGCACTCTCGTTGTAGGCCCCGCAACGTTTGGAGCTACGTCTATCTTAGCGAAGCGAGATGTCAGTGGAACGACGGCTTTCACCGTGTTATTTGCCAGAGCGCAGTGTGAGATACTTTCGGGCTAGGCTCCGCGTAGCTTTGCAAACACTAACGAGGGAACACAGATGCTGTTTGAAGGAGGGTTTCACCACAGTGTTGTTTTACAGATTGCGCACAGGGCCCTCTCTGCGTAGTACCCACGTAGGCTTTCGAACCCTTCTCACTAAGCGAAACGAGCGGCTAGGTGAAACGTGGAGACCCACAGTGTTGTCTCACAGAGTTGAGTGTATGGCATTTTCCGCCTAGGCCCTGCATAGGTTGTCAAACACTTCTCACTTTGTGAAACGAGATGTGACTGGAAAGATGGTTTCCCCCACAGCGTCTGAGAGAGTTGAGTATACGGCAGGTTCGTTGTAGTCTCCGGATGCTTCTCAAACACTTCCAACTTAGTGAAACCACATGGTAGGTGGAAGATGCTTTCCCCACAAGGTCGTGTCACAGAGTTGAGTGTACGTCACTTTCTACATAAGCCTCCGTAGGTTTTCAAACACGTCTGCCTTAGTGAACTGGGATGTTAGTTGAAAGGTGTTTTCTCCACCGTGTTTTTCCCCATAGCCGAGTATATGGCACTCACCGTCCACGTCTGCATACGTTTTCAAACTCTTCTAACTTAGGCAAACAAGGTGTTAGTTGAAAGATGGTTTCTCCACAGTATGTTTTCACAGAGTCGAGAACATGGCACTTTCCTCATTGTTCCTAGCAACGTTTTTCACGTACGTCTAACATGGTGAAACAAGATAGTTGGAAGATGGTTTCCCTAAAAATTGACAGTGGAGCAGATGGCACTTTCCGCCTAAGCCCCCCCCCCCCCCCGCAAGTTGCGAAACACTCCTACGAAATGAACCCAGATGTTACTTGAAATACGGTTTCACCACAGTCGTGTTGCGCAGAGTTGAGCAAATGACACTTTCTTTGTAGAACTGGCATAGGTTTTCAACCACTTTTGGTGAAGAGCAGTTAGCTGCAACTTGGATTCACCACAGCGTTGTGTCACAGAGTTGAATGCATGGTCTACGCGCCTAGGTCCCGTGGGTCTTCTCAGACACTTGTAACCTAGTGAAACCAGAGGCTAGAAGAAAGAGTCTTTCCCCCCACAGTGCTGTTTCACAGAGTTGAGTATATGGCACTTTCGGACTAGGCCCCACATGGTTTGCATCTACATCTAACATAGTGAATTAAAATGTGAGTTGGAGGACGGCTTCCCCAGGTGTTGTTTGACAGAGTGGAGTGTATGATTCTTGCGGTGTAGGCTCTGCATAAGTTTTCAAACACTTCTAACAGGGGAGCCCAGATGGTATGTGAAGGGTGGTCCCCCTACCGTGTTGCTTTAGAGAGTTGAGCACATGGCACTTTCTACGTAGAACGGCATACGGCTCTCAAACACTTCTAAGTGAAACGAGATGTTAGTTGAAGGTGGAGTCCCCACAGTGTTTCACAGAGTTGACCAGGTGGCACTTTCGGCGCAGGCCCTACAAGGGTTTTCAAACGCTTGTAACTTTGTGAAATGAGATGTTAGTTGAAAGATGGTTTCTCCACAGTGTCTCACAGAGTTGAGTCTGTGGCGCTTTCGGTGTCATCTCCGCGTGGTTTTCAAACACTGCTAACTTACTGAAACAACATGTTAGTTGGAAGAGGGTTTCCCCGACTGTGTTGTGTCTCGGAGTTGAAAATATGGCACTCTCCTCATAGACCCTGGATAGTTTTCAAACAGGCTTGAAGCAGGGAAACCAGATGTCAGCTGAAAGATCGTTTTGCCACACCATTGTCTCTCACAGTCGAGTCCATGGCACTTAACCGTTAGGCTTCCCATGGGTTTTCAAAGACTTCTACCTTAGGGAAACCAGACGGTAGGTGAACGATGGTTTCCCCATAGTGTTGTTTCACAGAATTGGCACTCTCCGTGTGGCCTCCACTTAGGTTTTCAAACCCTTGTAACTACGCGCAGTGAGAAGCTAATGGAAAGGTCGTTTCACCAGTGTTGTTTGATTGAGTGGCGCGTATGGCGCTAGCCACATGGGCCCCGCATGTGTTTTCAAACACTTGTATCAGTGAAACCAGATAGTAGTTGAGCGATCCTTTCACCACACTGGTATTCACACAGTTGAGTATAAGGCACCTTGCGATTAGGCAATCCTACGAGAGCATAGGATTTCCACACACTGCTCACTCAGAGAAACCAGCTGGTAGTCGAAGATCGTTTTCCCACAGTGTTGTTTCACAGAGTCGAGTATATGGCACGGTCTTCATAGGCCCCTCAGGGATTTGAAACCCTTCTAACCCTTTTTTAGTTAAAAGTTTTTAGTTAAAAGTCAGTTTGTCCCATGTTGTTTCCCAGAGTTGAGCGTACGGTGGGTGCTATGCACCTAAGCCCCCCCCCCCCCCGCCCCCGTCTTTTCAAACCCTTGTAACCTCGCGAATCCAGATGCTCGGAGACTGTGTCACCATAGTGTCTGTTCTCGGAGCTGAGTATATGGCACTTTCGTTGTGGGCCCCGCATGGTTTTCAAACACATCAAACTTAGGGAAATAAGATGTGAGTTGGAGGACGGCTCCCTCCAAGTGTTGTTTGACACAGTGCAATGTAAGATATACTCGGTGTAGCCGCCGCAAGGCATTTCAAACACGTCTGACAAGTGAACCCAGGTGATATTTGGAGGATGATATCACCACGCTGTTGTTTTACAGAGTTGAGCATACGGCACTCTCTGCGTAGTCCCTGCATAGGTCTTCAAACACTTCGAACTTAGTGCACCAAGATGTTAGTTGAAAGAGGGTTTCTCCACAGGATTCTCTACAGAGTCCTGTACATGTCACTCTCCACATCATTCCCCACATAGAGCTTCACAGACTTCTACGCGACACGACACGTTAATTGACAGGCCATTTCCACAAAGTGCATTTTGACAGAGTTGAGGATGTGGCACTTTCACCATAAGCCCTGCATTGATTTTCCAACACTTCGAACCTCGCGAAACAAGATGGTAGTTGAACGATTGTTTTCGTTACACTGCTGCTTCACAGAATCGAGCCTATGGCACTTTCATGTATCCCGAGCACAGTTTTCCAAACACTCGAACCTTAGTGAAACCAGATGTTAATCGAACAGTGGTCTCCTCACAGAGTTGTGTATATGGCACCTTGCGGAGGCCACTCAAGTGTTTCTAAACACTTCAGACTTTGTGAAACCAGGTATTAGTTGAAAGACGGTTGCCCCACAGTGTTGTTTCACAGGGAGATGGGTGTTTAGCACCTTCCGCTTAGGCCCCTCATAGGTGTTCAAACACTTCCACCTTAGCGTAATGGGCTGTCACTTGAAAGATGGTTTCCCCTGCAACCTATCAGACAGGTGTGTGTGTGGCACTTTTGATGTCGCCCCCCGCATGGGTGTTCAAGCACACTAAGTTTGCGACACCAGATGTTAACGGATAGATGTTTGCACCACACAATCGTTTCAGAGGGTTGAGTACCGGGCACTTTGGCTGTAGTCTCCGCATGAGTTTTTAGCCACTTCTAGTGTCGCGAAACAAGATATTAGTTGAAAGATGTGTTGTTTGCCAGAGTTGACTATGTGGCACCTTATGCATAAGCTTTATGCAAAGGCTTTGGAACACGCCTAGCAACGTGAAACCGTTAAGTTAGTTGAAAGATGGTTTCCCCCCAGCAGTTTTTATTGTCGAGTATATGTCACTTTCCCCAATCACCAGTTCTAACAGTGAAACAAGTTGTTAATGGGAAGATTTTTATCCCACAATATTGTTTCACAGACTGGAGTACATGGCGCCTTCCTCTAGCTCCTCCATAAGTTTTTAAGCTTTTCTAAATTTCTGAAATCAGATGGTAGTTGAAAGAGGATTTCACCTCTTTCACGTGTTGTCTCACGGAGTTGAGTATACGGCACTTTCTTCATAGACCCGGCCTAGGGTTTCAAGTATTTCGGTTAGTGAAACAAGATATTAGTTGAAAGACCGTTTCTCCATAATACTCTTTCACAGATTCAAGAATATGCCACGTTCATCGTAATTCCCCGAAAATGTTTACAGAAACTTCTAACGGTGAAACAAGATGTTTCAACCGAAGGGCTGGGTTGAGGGCACAAAGGAGGATGCCGGTCAGGATCCGTCTTTGGCTCCCAAGGCCACACCTCGATCGGCCCCTGGTGGAGGAGGCCTCTGGAATCCTCTCGGGCAGCTGCAGCGGGGCCTGTGAAAGGACATGCTGAGCTTACAGGTTCCATGCCGTGTCAGCCTGCACCGCTTCTGGATCTTAGATGCCTGGTGTTGTCAATCGTTGGAATTCGGTCCCCATTGCGAGAGAGCCTTAGCTAGGGTTAGGGTTCGGTCCAGGCACTTCGCCAGGGCAGAAGCGACTCTGGTCTCGCGATCTCCCTCGACGGCTGAAGTGAAGGCTCATGTATCAAGGCGGCTCAATTGTAAGGTTAGGGTTCGAGACAGGCTTAAGTTTCGGTGGAGGGCCCGGTTCTAGGTAGGATTAGCATTACGGTTAGGTCCCAGGAGTATCCAGGCACCGAACCCACAGCAGGGCTGTGGTCTCACCGAATGGCTGAGTTGAGGACACAAGGAAGGGTGTCGGTCAGTATCCGTCTTTGGCTGCAAAGGCCACACTCGTCGATGGGCCACAGGTCGCTGAGGCCTCCGGAATCGTCTTGGGCAGCAGCAGCCGGGCTGTGAAAAGACATGGTGAGCTTCCAGGTTCCATGCTGAGTGAGCCTCCACCGCTTCTGGACCCCAGGCGCGTGGTGTCGTCAGACGTTGCAATTGGGTCCCCTTGGGAAGAGCGCCTTAGCTAGGGTTAGCGTTCGGTTCAGGGACGTCGCCAGGGCCGAATCGACTCTGGTCTCGTGATCTCCCGCGAGGGATGAAGTGAAGGCTTGTATCAATCACTAGGTTAGAAGAGTTTGAAAACCTATGTGGGGAACGATGTGGAAAGTGACATATACCAGCCACTATGAAAGATTCCTTTGGAGAAACCATCTTTCACCTAACGTCTGGTGTCACAACGTTGGAAGTGTCGGAACACCTATGTGGGGGGCCTATGTGGAGAGTGAAGTGCCTTGTACACAACTCAATCTGTACTCTACGGAAACCATCTTTCCACCAAGCTCTGGCTCCACTAACGTGGAAGTGTTGGAAAACCCATGTGGGGCCTAGAAGGAAAGTGCCATACCCTCAACCCTGTGAAAACAACACTGTGGGGAAACCATCTTTCCACTCACATCTTGTTTCTCTAAGCAAGAATTGTTGGCAAACCTGTGGGGGCTTTGGCGGAAAGTGTCATACACTCCACTCTGTCAAGCCGCTTGGGGAAACCATCTTTCCACTACCATCTTATTTCACCATGTTAGACATGTTTGAAAAACTCCTTTGGGAACGAAGATTCGTCTTCAACGGAATTCTCGAGTTTCTCAGAATTCTCGATTCAGAGAAAACATACTGTGGAGAAACCATCTTTCAACTCACATCTGGTTTCTCTAAGTTAGAACTGTTTGAAAAACTTACGCGGGCCCATGCGGAGAGGGCCGTATACCCAATCCTGTCAAACAACACTGTAGCGAAACCAGCTTTCACCTGATATGTGGTTTCGCTCAGTGAGAACCGTGTGAAAACCTACGCGGGGCCTAGAGGGTAAGTGCCATATACTCAACCCTGTGATACGACACTGTGGGGAGAATGTCTTGTAACTAGCCTGTCGTTTCACTACGTGAGAAGAGTTTGACAACCTATGCAGGGAATGATGTGGAAAGTCACATACACCAGCCATCGCAAAAGACTCCTGTGGAGAAAGCATCTTTCAACTCACATGTTTCACCCAGTTGGAAGTTTTGAGAACGTATGCAGGGCCTCCAAGGTCACTGCCATATACTCATCTCTGGGAACCAACACGGTGGGAAAGCATCCTTTGAACTAACATCCAGTTTCACTAAGTTAGAAGGGTTTGAAAAATTATTCAGGGACTGTGCAGAAAGTGCCATATATTCAACTCTGTCAAAACGGCGCTTTGGGGAAAGCGTCTTTCAACTAACATCTTGTTTCTCCAAGTTAGAAGCGTTTGAAAAACTGCTGGGAACGACGACGAACGTGCCATACACTCAACTCTGTGAAATAACACCGTGGGGAAAAGCCATCGTGTTGCTAACACCTTGTTTCACTGAGTTAGAAGTGTTTGAAAACCTCGGCGGGGACTAGGTGGAAAGTGCCATATACTCAACTCTGTCAAACTGCACTTTCAACTAACGTGCAGCCTACACAAGACACGAATTACACGGAAACCCACACATATATCACACATACCACAGTACCCAAACACACAACACACACACCCAAAACGTTTAAGGAAAACACACCACACACGGCCACCCCTGCAATACACTCAAGACACTTATAACACACATACACGCACCCCCTGCACATTCCACACACCTGGCACGCCGCCTTGGCCACCTTCCTACGACCTACACACCTGCATGCCACATACACCGTCTACACATGCATACATCACACACACCACATGCTCACCACACACTCACCATGCATATGCCGCAGACATATCCAACACACATCACACATGCCCCACACACCCACAGTTACCCCCCTCGCACAGTATTACTGGATCACCGGCGCGTTGTGTTAGACGTGGGAATTGGGTCCCCATGGCGACAGAGCCTTACCTAGGGTTAGGGTTCGGTCCAGGGACGTCGCCCGGGCCGACGCGACTCCAGTCTCGTGATCTCCCTCGAGGGCCGAAGTAAGGGCTCAACACCAAGGCGGCTCAAGTGCAGTGTTAGAGTTCGAGGCAGGCTTAGGTTTCGGTGGCGGGTCCCGGTTCGTGGTAGGGTTAGGGTTAGGTTTCTGTCGCATGATTCTACAGGCGCCGAACGCACAGCAGGGCAGTGGTCTCACCGAAGGGCTGATTGAGGGCACAAGGGAGGGTGCCCGTCAATATCCGTCTTTGGCTGCCAAGGCCACACACGTGATTGGGCCCCTGGTCCAGGAGGCCTCCGGAGTCCTCTCGGGCAGCTTCAGCCTGGCCTGGGAAACGATATGGTGAGTTTCCAGGTGCCATGCTGAGTCAGCCTGCACCGCTTCTGGACCCCAGGTGCGTGGTGTTGTCAGACGTTGCAATTGGGTCCCCTTGAGGAGAGCGCCTTAGCTAGGGTTAGACTTCGGTTCAGGGACGTCGCCAGGGCCGAAAAGACTCTGGTATCGTGATCTCCCTCGAAGGCTGAAGTGAAGGCCCATGCCACAAAATGGCTCAAGTGCAGGGTTAGGGATCGAGGCAGGCTTAGGTTTGGGTGGAGTGTCCCGGTTCAGGGTAGGTTAGCATTAGGTTTAGGTCCCAGGAGGCTCCAGGTGCTGAACCCACAGCAGGGCAGTGGTCTCCCTGAAGGTGTGAGTTGAGAGCACAAGAGAGGGTGTCGGTCAGGATTCGTCTTTGGCTGCCAAGGTCACACACGTGCTTGGGCCCCTGATCGAGAAGGCCTCCGGAATCCTCTCGGGCAGCGGCAGCCGTGCCTGGGAAATTTGGTGGGTTTCAAGTGTCCATGCTGAGTGAGCCTGCACGGTTTTGGACCCCAGGGGTGTGGTATTGTCAGACGTTGGAATTGTGTCTTTTACGGGAGAGAGCCTCAGCTAGCGTTAGGGTTCGGTCCAGGGAGGTCGCCAGGGCCGAAACGACTCAGGTCTCGTGATCTCCCATGAGGGCTGAAGTGAGGGCCTGTGCCACAAGGCGGCTCAACGGTAAGGTTAGGGTTCGAGACAGGCTTAGGTTTCGGTGGAAAGTCCCGGTTTGGTTTAGGTTTAGGGTTAAGGTTAGGGCCCAGGATGCTCCAGGGACCAAACCCACAGCCGTGCTGTGGTCTCCCAGAAGGGTTAAGTTGAGGGCACAAGGGAGGGTGCCAGTCACGATCTGTCTTGGCTGCCAAGGCCACACAGGTCGATGAGCTCCTGGTCGAGGAGGCTTCCGGAATACTCTCAGGCAGCTGAAGACTGGCCTGGAAAAGACATGGTGAGCTTCCAAGTTCCATGCCGAGAGAGCCTGCACAGCTTCTGGACCCCAAGCGCGTGGTGTTGTTAGACGTTGGAATTGGGTCCCCATGGGGAGAGACCTTCGCTAAGGTTAGGGTTCGGTCCAAGGATGTCCCCAGGGCTGAATCTACTCCGTTCTCTTGATCTACCTCGAGCGCTGAAGTGAGGGCCCATGTAACAAGGCGGCTCAAGTGTAGGGTTAGGTTTCGAGGCAGGCTTAGGTTTCGGTGGAGGGTCCCGGTTCAGGATAGGGTTAAGGTTAGGGCTAGGGCCCAGGAGGCTCCAGGCGCCGAACCCACAGTAGGGCAGTGGTCTCCCCGAAGGGCTGATTTGGGGGCACACGGGAGGGTGTCTGTCAGGATCCGTCTTTGCCTGCCAAGGCCACATACGTCGATGAGCTCCTGGTCGAGGAGGCGGCTCAAGTGTAGGGTTAGGGTTCGAGGCAGGCTTAGGATTCAGTGGAATGTCCCCGTTCGGGGTAGGGTTAGGGTTAGGGTTAGGTCCCAGGAGGCTCTAGCCGCCAAACCCACATCAGGGCAGTGGTCTCCCGGAAGGGGAACACACCTCAGGGCAGTTTTCTCCCCAAAGGGGTGATTTGAGGGCACAAGGGAGAGTGTCAGTCAGGATTCGTCTTCGGCTGCAAATGCCACACACATGATTTGGCCCCTGATCGGGGAGGCCACCGGAATCGTCTTGGGCAGCTCCAGCCGGTCCTGGGAAATGACATGGTGAGCTTCCAGGTTCCATGCCGAGTCAGCCTGCACCTCTTCTGGACCCCAGGCGCGTGGTGTTGTCAGACGTTGGATTTGGGTCCTCCCTGGGAGAAAGCGTTAGCTAGGGTTATTGTCGGTCCAGTGACATTCCCAAGGCGGAAGCAACTCTTGTGTAGTGATCGCCCTCGAGGGCTGAAGTGAGGCCCCATGTAACAAAGTCACTCAAGTGCTCATTTATGTTTCGAGACCGGCTTAGGTTCCAGTGGAGGGTCCCGGTTTGGAGTAGGGTTAAGGTTAGGGTTAGGTCCCAGGAGGCTCCAGGCGCCGAACCCAGAGCAGAGCAGTTGTCTCCCGGAAGGATTGAGTTAAGGGCACAACGGAAGGTGCCGTTCAGGATCCGTCTTTGCCGGGGCTACACACGTCCATTGGCCCCTGATCGTGGAGGCCTCCGGAATCCTCTCGGGCAGCCGCAGCTGGGCCTGGGAAACGACATGGTGAGTTTCCAAATTCCATGCTGAGTGAGCCTGCACGGCTTCTGGACCCCAGGCGCGTGGTGTTTTCAGACGTTAGAATTGCGTCCACATGGGGAGACAGACTTGGCTGAGGTTAGGGTTCAGTCCCCGGACGTCGCCAGCGCTGAAGACACTCTGGTCTCGTGATTGAGACTGCACTGCTTCAGAAACTTCTAAGGGTGAAATAAGATGTTAGTTGAAGGATGGTTTCACCACACTATTGTTTCGCAGAGCTGAGTGATGGCGCTTTCGGTATAGTTGCCCGCGTGGGTTTTCTAACACGTACAAACTAGTGACATCAAGTGGTAGTTGAGAGATGGTTTCACCACAGAGTGTATGATATGGCTCTTCTCTCATAGTTGCTCGCGAACGTTTTCCACCCCGTCCAAATTAGTGAAACCGAATGTTTCTTGAAAGAGGGTTTCCCGAAATGTTTTTGTTTCCCATATTTGAGTATAAGGCACTTTCCCTGTAGGTGTCGCATAGGTTTTCAAACTGTTCCAACCTTGTGCAACAAGAGGTTAGTTGACTGAGGGTTTGAGCAGACTCTTGTGCAGAGGTGAGTGTATGGCACTTTCCCCATAGGCTCCGCATAGGTTTCCAAGATGTTTTTCATCTTAGGGATAGCAGATGTCAGTTGAAAGATGTTTCATACAGTCCTGCATACGGCAGTTTCGTTGTTGGCCCTGCATGGGTCTTCAAACACTTCTAACGTGGTGAAGCCCGACGTCAGTGGATAGATAGATGGTTTCACAACACGGTTGTTTCCCAAGGTTGAGTGCGTGGCACATTCTATGTAGGCCACCATGTGTCTTCAAACTAAGAGCGGTCTAATGTACTGAAACAGGATGCTGGTTGAAAGATGGTTTCCGCACAGTGTTTTTTGCCAGACCCGAGTATATGACACTTTATTCTTAGTACCCACATAGGTTGTGGAATACCTCTAACGTAGTGAGACCTGATGGTAGTTGAATGATGGTTTCTCCACGGTAAGATTTCAGCTGGAGTGTTTCTCGTTTTCCTCATAGGTTTTCAAACAATTCTCAGCGAAGCAAGATGTTAGTTGATAAATGGCTTATTTATGAAAAGTGTCACATACTTAAAGTGGTGTAAAATCACTGTGCGGAAATATCTTTCAACCCACAACTTGTTCCACAAAGTTAGAAATTTTGGAATCCTAGACATAGACGTAACAAGGAAAGTGCACTTTACTCAATTTGTCAAGGATCGTTGTAGACAAACCACTTTTCAACCAACCTCTGGTTTAAGTGGGAAGTGTTCGCAAACGCTGGCGGGGCCACAAAGACACTGCCATTTACTCAACGCTGTGAAACACCAGTGTGGTGATGTCTTTTACCAACTATCATCTGCTTTCACGGCATAGGGTTTCAAGTGTTTGAAAACCCATGTGGGGACGAAAAGGAAAGCGCCATAGGCTGAAGTGTATGAAACACTGTTGGGAGAACCACCTTCCAACTAAAATCTTGTTTCAGTATGTTGGAAGCGTTTGCAAACCTCTGCGGGGCTTAGGCGGAAATGCCTACACGCAGCTCTGTGAAACAACTACGGGGAAAGAGTCTTTCACCTAACATCAGGTTTCAGTAAGCGAGAACTCTTTGAAAACCTATGTGGGGCCTAGAGGGTAAGGGCCAGAGAGTCACCTCCGTGAAAAAACACCGTGGGGAAACCGACTTTCAAGTAACATCTATGTGATTTCACAAAGTGAGAAGTGTTTGAAAATCCATGCAGGGCCTGGGCGGCGAGGGCCCGTACACTCAACTCCGTGAAAAAACACTGTGGGGTATCCAGCTTGCCACTAACCTCTTCTTTCGGCAAGTAGAATTGGAAAGCCTATGTGGGTCGTACGGGGAAAGTGCCATGCACTCAACTCTGTGAAACAGAAAAGGGTGAGGGAAATATCTTTCCACTAACATCTTGTTTCACCAAGTTAAAAATGTTTCAAAGCAAATGCAGCACCTACACCGAGTGTGCCTTATACCCAATACCATGAAACACTCTAGGGAAATCTTTCTCCCATCGTCTTATTCGTTAAGTTTGAAGCGTCTGGAGACCCATGCGGAGCCTAGGTGGAAAGTTCTATGTACTCACCTCTACCAGGCAGCACTTGAGGGAAACTCTCTTTCAACGAACATCTTGTTTCACTAAGTCACAAGTGTTTGGAAAACACTGTAGGCTTACCCCGACCTGTGCCTTGTACCTAACTTTAGGAAGTACCGTGGGGATACCATCATTCAACTAACGGCTACGTTTCACAACGTGAGAAACGTTAGTAAATACGTGAGGGGCCTACAAGGAAAGTGCCTTATACTCACCTCTGGAAAAAAGAGTGAAACATCGGGTTTCGCTACGTTACAATTGCTTGAAAACTAGGCGGGACCTAGAGTTGCCCTGAGCACCGTCACGGTCGAGAGACAATCTCCCAACATCTGGTTTCACTCGGTTACAAGTGTTTAAAACACACGCGGGACCTCTGTGTAGAGTACCCAACACTCCACTCCGTGAAACAACACTGTGGGGAAACCACCTGTCAACCTCTATGGGGTTTCTTTGAGGTAGAAGTGTTTGAAAACCTATGAGAAGCCAACTGGTTAAGTGCCATACCTGCACTCAACGGTGACCAACGACGGTGTGCTAAAACAATATTTCAACTAACATCTGGTTACACTAATTTAAAACTGTTTGAAAACTATTCAGGGTCTGGGAGGAGAGTGCCATATGCTCAACTCTGTGACAGAACACAGTGGGGAACACCGTCTTCCGACTAACATGTGTCAGATTGAAAACCATGAGGAGCTACACCCGGAAGGGACTTACTCTATGAGACACCCTAGGGAAACCGTCTTTGAAGTAACTTCTCGTTTCACAAACTTACAAGTGTTTGAAAACCCATGCATGCAAGGCCTGCGCAGAAAGTGCCTATAGTCAACCCTGTGAAACAACACTGTGGGTCTCCAGGTTTCAACCAACATCTCGTTTCACTTAGTGAGAAGGGTTTGAAAAACCTACGTGCGTTCTACGCGAGTGCCATATGCTCAACTCTGTAAGACAACACTGGTGAAACCATCCTTCAAATAGCTTCATGGTTCACTGTTGGAAGTGTTTGAAAACCTATGCGGAGCCTACCCCGAAAGTATCTTACACTGCACTCTGGCAAAGACTTTGGGGAAGCCGTCCTTCAACTGACATTTTATTTCACTATGTTACATGTTGTTGCAAACCATGCGGCGCCTACAGCCAAAGTGCCACCCATATACTCAACTCTGTGAAACAACGCTGTGGGGAAAGGGGTTCAACTAACACCTGGTTTCATTACGTTAGAAGTGTTTGAGAAACCCGTCGGGCCCTCTGTCAAACTGCACATTGCAGAAGCCATCTTTTAACCAACATCTTACATCTCTAAAGTATGGATGGCACGTATGCTATGTACATTGTTTGTGTCTGTGTATGTTATTTGTGTGGTGAATGTGGTGTGTATATGGTGTGTCAGTGCTTTGTAGGTGCTGTATGTGTCCTTCTGTGTTGTCCTCGAGTGTCATATATGTGTTGTGATTGTAGTATATCAGCTACGTATGCGCCGCATAGAACGTTTGTGCGTGTATGTGTGTTTTGTATGTGGTGCACGTGGGGTTTTTTGGTGTGGCATACGGGTGGAGTTTGGGCAGTAAAAGTGTGGTGTGTGTGGCGTGCGTGGTTTCCGTATTTCATAGATGTATGGACTCTCATGGTGTGTGTATTGTGGATGTGGTGTCTGTGTAGTGTAAGTGCGTGGTGTGCGGTATAAGTTTGGCATGTATGTGGTGTATATATGGAGTGTGTTTGTGTGCTATACGTGTGTACGGTGTGTTTATGTGTGGTACGTGTATTAGGTGTAATAAGTAGTGTGTGGAAGATGTCTGTGTGATGTGTAAGTGGTTTGGTGTGTATGTGGTGACTGGGTGAGGTGTTTGTGTGGTATACACGTGTCATGCGAGGTATGTTTGTACCCTGTTGTGTGTTCGGTGTAAGAGGGGTGTGGCTGTGTGGCCTATGTGTCACCGTTGTGTCTCTATGTGCAGTGTGTGTGGTGTCCTTGTAGTCGATGCGTAGAGCAGGGAGCATCTGTCTTCCGTATGTGGCGTAGGTTTGGGGTGTGGGGCGTGTATGTGGAGGGTATATGCGTGGTATACAAGCAGTGGTTTCTTTGGAAACTGTATGCTGTATGTGTTGAGTGTGGTAATACTGTGCGAGGGGGGTAACTGTGGGTGTGTGGGGCATGTGTGATGTGTGTTGGATATGTCTGCGGCATATGCATGGTGAGTGTGTGGTGAGCATGTGGTGTGTGTGATGTATGCATGTGTAGACGGTGTATGTGGCATGCAGGTGTGTAGGTCGTAGGAAGGTGGCCAAGGCGGCGTGCCAGGTGTGTGGAATGTGCAGGGGGTGCGTGTATGTGTGTTATAAGTGTCTTGAGTGTATTGCAGGGGTGGCCGTGTGTGGTGTGTTTTCCTTAAACGTTTTGGGTGTGTGTGTTGTGTGTTTGGGTACTGTGGTATGTGTGATATATGTGTGGGTTTCCGTGTAATTCGTGTCTTGTGTAGGCTGCACGTTAGTTGAAAGTGCAGTTTGACAGAGTTGAGTATATGGCACTTTCCACCTAGTCCCCGCCGAGGTTTTCAAACACTTCTAACTCAGTGAAACAAGGTGTTAGCAACACGATGGCTTTTCCCCACGGTGTTATTTCACAGAGTTGAGTGTATGGCACGTTCGTCGTCGTTCCCAGCAGTTTTTCAAACGCTTCTAACTTGGAGAAACAAGATGTTAGTTGAAAGACGCTTTCCCCAAAGCGCCGTTTTGACAGAGTTGAATATATGGCACTTTCTGCACAGTCCCTGAATAATTTTTCAAACCCTTCTAACTTAGTGAAACTGGATGTTAGTTCAAAGGATGCTTTCCCACCGTGTTGGTTCCCAGAGATGAGTATATGGCAGTGACCTTGGAGGCCCTGCATACGTTCTCAAAACTTCCAACTGGGTGAAACATGTGAGTTGAAAGATGCTTTCTCCACAGGAGTCTTTTGCGATGGCTGGTGTATGTGACTTTCCACATCATTCCCTGCATAGGTTGTCAAACTCTTCTCACGTAGTGAAACGACAGGCTAGTTACAAGACATTCTCCCCACAGTGTCGTATCACAGGGTTGAGTATATGGCACTTACCCTCTAGGCCCCGCGTAGGTTTTCACACGGTTCTCACTGAGCGAAACCACATATCAGGTGAAAGCTGGTTTCGCTACAGTGTTGTTTGACAGGATTGGGTATACGGCCCTCTCCGCATGGGCCCGCGTAAGTTTTTCAAACAGTTCTAACTTAGAGAAACCAGATGTGAGTTGAAAGATGGTTTCTCCACAGTATGTTTTCTCTGAATCGAGAATTCTGAGAAACTCGAGAATTCCGTTGAAGACGAATCTTCGTTCCCAAAGGAGTTTTTCAAACATGTCTAACATGGTGAAATAAGATGGTAGTGGAAAGATGGTTTCCCCAAGCGGCTTGACAGAGTGGAGTGTATGACACTTTCCGCCAAAGCCCCCACAGGTTTGCCAACAATTCTTGCTTAGAGAAACAAGATGTGAGTGGAAAGATGGTTTCCCCACAGTGTTGTTTTCACAGGGTTGAGGGTATGGCACTTTCCTTCTAGGCCCCACATGGGTTTTCCAACACTTCCACGTTAGTGGAGCCAGAGCTTGGTGGAAAGATGGTTTCCGTAGAGTACAGATTGAGTTGTGTACAAGGCACTTCACTCTCCACATAGGCCCCCCACATAGGTGTTCCGACACTTCCAACGTTGTGACACCAGACGTTAGGTGAAAGATGGTTTCTCCAAAGGAATCTTTCATAGTGGCTGGTATATGTCACTTTCCACATCGTTCCCCACATAGGTTTTCAAACTCTTCTAACCTAGTGATTGATACAAGCCTTCACTTCATCCCTCGCGGGAGATCACGAGACCAGAGTCGATTCGGCCCTGGCGACGTCCCTGAACCGAACGCTAACCCTAGCTAAGGCGCTCTTCCCAAGGGGACCCAATTGCAACGTCTGACGACACCACGCGCCTGGGGTCCAGAAGCGGTGGAGGCTCACTCAGCATGGAACCTGGAAGCTCACCATGTCTTTTCACAGCCCGGCTGCTGCTGCCCAAGACGATTCCGGAGGCCTCAGCGACCTGTGGCCCATCGACGAGTGTGGCCTTTGCAGCCAAAGACGGATACTGACCGACACCCTTCCTTGTGTCCTCAACTCAGCCATTCGGTGAGACCACAGCCCTGCTGTGGGTTCGGTGCCTGGATACTCCTGGGACCTAACCGTAATGCTAATCCTACCTAGAACCGGGCCCTCCACCGAAACTTAAGCCTGTCTCGAACCCTAACCTTACAATTGAGCCGCCTTGATACATGAGCCCTCACTTCAGCCGTCGAGGGAGATCGCGAGACCAGAGTCGCTTCTGCCCTGGCGAAGTGCCTGGACCGAACCCTAACCCTAGCTAAGGCTCTCTCGCAATGGGGACCGAATTCCAACGATTGACAACACCAGGCATCTAAGATCCAGAAGCGGTGCAGGCTGACACGGCATGGAACCTGTAAGCTCAGCATGTCCTTTCACAGGCCCCGCTGCAGCTGCCCGAGAGGATTCCAGAGGCCTCCTCCACCAGGGGCCGATCGAGGTGTGGCCTTGGGAGCCAAAGACGGATCCTGACCGGCATCCTCCTTTGTGCCCTCAACCCAGCCCTTCGGTTGAAACATCTTGTTTCACCGTTAGAAGTTTCTGTAAACATTTTCGGGGAATTACGATGAAAGTGGCATATTCTTGAATCTGTGAAAGAGTATTATGGAGAAACGGTCTTTCAACTAATATCTTGTTTCACTAACCGAAATACTTGAAACCCTAGGCCGGGTCTATGAAGAAAGTGCCGTATACTCAACTCCGTGAGACAACACGTGAAAGAGGTGAAATCCTCTTTCAACTACCATCTGATTTCAGAAATTTAGAAAAGCTTAAAAACTTATGGAGGAGCTAGAGGAAGGCGCCATGTACTCCAGTCTGTGAAACAATATTGTGGGATAAAAATCTTCCCATTAACAACTTGTTTCACTGTTAGAACTGGTGATTGGGGAAAGTGACATATACTCGACAATAAAAACTGCTGGGGGGAAACCATCTTTCAACTAACTTAACGGTTTCACGTTGCTAGGCGTGTTCCAAAGCCTTTGCATAAAGCTTATGCATAAGGTGCCACATAGTCAACTCTGGCAAACAACACATCTTTCAACTAATATCTTGTTTCGCGACACTAGAAGTGGCTAAAAACTCATGCGGAGACTACAGCCAAAGTGCCCGGTACTCAACCCTCTGAAACGATTGTGTGGTGCAAACATCTATCCGTTAACATCTGGTGTCGCAAACTTAGTGTGCTTGAACACCCATGCGGGGGGCGACATCAAAAGTGCCACACACACACCTGTCTGATAGGTTGCAGGGGAAACCATCTTTCAAGTGACAGCCCATTACGCTAAGGTGGAAGTGTTTGAACACCTATGAGGGGCCTAAGCGGAAGGTGCTAAACACCCATCTCCCTGTGAAACAACACTGTGGGGCAACCGTCTTTCAACTAATACCTGGTTTCACAAAGTCTGAAGTGTTTAGAAACACTTGAGTGGCCTCCGCAAGGTGCCATATACACAACTCTGTGAGGAGACCACTGTTCGATTAACATCTGGTTTCACTAAGGTTCGAGTGTTTGGAAAACTGTGCTCGGGATACATGAAAGTGCCATAGGCTCGATTCTGTGAAGCAGCAGTGTAACGAAAACAATCGTTCAACTACCATCTTGTTTCGCGAGGTTCGAAGTGTTGGAAAATCAATGCAGGGCTTATGGTGAAAGTGCCACATCCTCAACTCTGTCAAAATGCACTTTGTGGAAATGGCCTGTCAATTAACGTGTCGTGTCGCGTAGAAGTCTGTGAAGCTCTATGTGGGGAATGATGTGGAGAGTGACATGTACCGGACTCTGTAGAGAATCCTGTGGAGAAACCCTCTTTCAACGAACATCTTGGTGCACTAAGTTCGAAGTGTTTGAAGACCTATGCAGGGACTACGCAGAGAGTGCCGTATGCTCAACTCTGTAAAACAACAGCGTGGTGATATCATCCTCCAAATATCACCTGGGTTCACTTGTCAGACGTGTTTGAAATGCCTTGCGGCGGCTACACCGAGTATATCTTACATTGCACTGTGTCAAACAACACTTGGAGGGAGCCGTCCTCCAACTCACATCTTATTTCCCTAAGTTTGATGTGTTTGAAAACCATGCGGGGCCCACAACGAAAGTGCCATATACTCAGCTCCGAGAACAGACACTATGGTGACACAGTCTCCGAGCATCTGGATTCGCGAGGTTACAAGGGTTTGAAAAGACGGGGGCGGGGGGGGGGGGCTTAGGTGCATAGCACCCACCGTACGCTCAACTCTGGGAAACAACATGGGACAAACTGACTTTTAACTAAAAACTTTTAACTAAAAAAGGGTTAGAAGGGTTTCAAATCCCTGAGGGGCCTATGAAGACCGTGCCATATACTCGACTCTGTGAAACAACACTGTGGGAAAACGATCTTCGACTACCAGCTGGTTTCTCTGAGTGAGCAGTGTGTGGAAATCCTATGCTCTCGTAGGATTGCCTAATCGCAAGGTGCCTTATACTCAACTGTGTGAATACCAGTGTGGTGAAAGGATCGCTCAACTACTATCTGGTTTCACTGATACAAGTGTTTGAAAACACATGCGGGGCCCATGTGGCTAGCGCCATACGCGCCACTCAATCAAACAACACTGGTGAAACGACCTTTCCATTAGCTTCTCACTGCGCGTAGTTACAAGGGTTTGAAAACCTAAGTGGAGGCCACACGGAGAGTGCCAATTCTGTGAAACAACACTATGGGGAAACCATCGTTCACCTACCGTCTGGTTTCCCTAAGGTAGAAGTCTTTGAAAACCCATGGGAAGCCTAACGGTTAAGTGCCATGGACTCGACTGTGAGAGACAATGGTGTGGCAAAACGATCTTTCAGCTGACATCTGGTTTCCCTGCTTCAAGCCTGTTTGAAAACTATCCAGGGTCTATGAGGAGAGTGCCATATTTTCAACTCCGAGACACAACACAGTCGGGGAAACCCTCTTCCAACTAACATGTTGTTTCAGTAAGTTAGCAGTGTTTGAAAACCACGCGGAGATGACACCGAAAGCGCCACAGACTCAACTCTGTGAGACACTGTGGAGAAACCATCTTTCAACTAACATCTCATTTCACAAAGTTACAAGCGTTTGAAAACCCTTGTAGGGCCTGCGCCGAAAGTGCCACCTGGTCAACTCTGTGAAACACTGTGGGGACTCCACCTTCAACTAACATCTCGTTTCACTTAGAAGTGTTTGAGAGCCGTATGCCGTTCTACGTAGAAAGTGCCATGTGCTCAACTCTCTAAAGCAACACGGTAGGGGGACCACCCTTCACATACCATCTGGGCTCCCCTGTTAGAAGTGTTTGAAAACTTATGCAGAGCCTACACCGCAAGAATCATACACTCCACTCTGTCAAACAACACCTGGGGAAGCCGTCCTCCAACTCACATTTTAATTCACTATGTTAGATGTAGATGCAAACCATGTGGGGCCTAGTCCGAAAGTGCCATATACTCAACTCTGTGAAACAGCACTGTGGGGGGAAAGACTCTTTCTTCTAGCCTCTGGTTTCACTAGGTTACAAGTGTCTGAGAAGACCCACGGGACCTAGGCGCGTAGACCATGCATTCAACTCTGTGACACAACGCTGTGGTGAATCCAAGTTGCAGCTAACTGCTCTTCACCAAAAGTGGTTGAAAACCTATGCCAGTTCTACAAAGAAAGTGTCATTTGCTCAACTCTGCGCAACACGACTGTGGTGAAACCGTATTTCAAGTAACATCTGGGTTCATTTCGTAGGAGTGTTTCGCAACTTGCGGGGGGGGGGGGGCTTAGGCGGAAAGTGCCATCTGCTCCACTGTCAATTTTTAGGGAAACCATCTTCCAACTATCTTGTTTCACCATGTTAGACGTACGTGAAAAACGTTGCTAGGAACAATGAGGAAAGTGCCATGTTCTCGACTCTGTGAAAACATACTGTGGAGAAACCATCTTTCAACTAACACCTTGTTTGCCTAAGTTAGAAGAGTTTGAAAACGTATGCAGACGTGGACGGTGAGTGCCATATACTCGGCTATGGGGAAAAACACGGTGGAGAAAACACCTTTCAACTAACATCCCAGTTCACTAAGGCAGACGTGTTTGAAAACCTACGGAGGCTTATGTAGAAAGTGACGTACACTCAACTCTGTGACACGACCTTGTGGGGAAAGCATCTTCCACCTACCATGTGGTTTCACTAAGTTGGAAGTGTTTGAGAAGCATCCGGAGACTACAACGAACCTGCCGTATACTCAACTCTCTCAGACGCTGTGGGGGAAACCATCTTTCCAGTCACATCTCGTTTCACAAAGTGAGAAGTGTTTGACAACCTATGCAGGGCCTAGGCGGAAAATGCCATACACTCAACTCTGTGAGACAACACTGTGGGTCTCCACGTTTCACCTAGCCGCTCGTTTCGCTTAGTGAGAAGGGTTCGAAAGCCTACGTGGGTACTACGCAGAGAGGGCCCTGTGCGCAATCTGTAAAACAACACTGTGGTGAAACCCTCCTTCAAACAGCATCTGTGTTCCCTCGTTAGTGTTTGCAAAGCTACGCGGAGCCTAGCCCGAAAGTATCTCACACTGCGCTCTGGCAAATAACACGGTGAAAGCCGTCGTTCCACTGACATCTCGCTTCGCTAAGATAGACGTAGCTCCAAACGTTGCGGGGCCTACAACGAGAGTGCCATATAATGAACCCTGTGAGACGACACTGTGGGGGACACAATCTGTCTCTTAACATCTGGGTTCACTAAGCCACAGGTGTTTCAAAAGGCTCGCAGGCGCCTAGCGCACGGGACCGTACGCTCTCAACTCTTGGAAACAACACTGTGGGGAAACCGCCCTTCAACTACCATGAGGTTTCTCTAAGGTAGAAGGGTTTGAAAACCTACGGAAGCCTAACGGTTGAGTGCCGTCTACTCAACAGTGAGAAACGATGGTGTGCTGAAACGAGCACTCAAATAACACCAGGTTTCACTAACTTAAGAGTGTTTGGAAACTGTTGGGGGTCTACGCGGCAAGGGCCCTACCCTCAACTCTGTGAGACGCTGGGGGGAGACCACTTTTCAAATAACAGCTCGTTTCCCAAAGTGACAACGGCTTCAAGACCCATGCAGGGCCTGCGACGAAAGTGCCGTAGAGTCACCTCTGTGAAACACCGTGGAGACGCCGCCTTTCAACACACCTCTCGTTTCCCTTACTGAGAAGAGTTTCAGAAACGAGGGGCTTCCTACGCAGAAAGCGCCATGTGCTCACCTCTGTAAAACAACACTGTGGTGAAGCCATCCTTCAAATTGCATCTGGGTTCCCTTGTTAGACGTGTCTGAAAAGCTATGCGGAGCTCACACCAAAAGTATGAGACACCCACTCTGTCAAACAACACCTGGGGTGTGTGTGTGGGGAGGGGGGAGGGCAGAGAAGCCGTCCTTCAACTAACAGCTTACTTCACTATGTTACCTGTGGTTGCAAACCGTTCGTGCGGGGCCTACAGCGAAAGTGCCACATACTCAACTCTGAAACCACACTGTGGGGAGACCGTTTAACACGTGGTTTCACTAAGTTAGAAGTGTTTGAGAAACCCGTCGGGGCCTAAGCACAAAGTGCTATGTGTGTATATATACATATACATATATATACAGAGCACTGTCACACTGCACTTTGCAGGAGCCTTCTTCTGGCTAACAGCTTGCATCACTAACATAGAAGTGTTTGGAACCTTCTGTGGGGAACCAGGGGGAAAGTGACATATACTCGACAGTGGGAGAGAATACTGTGGATTGACTTCACGTTTCACTGGGCACAGGTGTCTGAAAACCAATTCGGGGCCTATGACGAAGGTGCCATATACGCGACTCTGTCAAGAGGCACTTTGGGGAAACCACCTTTCAAATAACATCCCTTATCACTAGGTTAGGTTTGCCGGAAATCCTCTGCGGGCAAAGAAGGGGCAAGTGACATTTACTCGGCTGTGTGAGAAAGTCCAGTGAAGAAGCCATCTTGCAACTAACATCTTGGCTCACTGAGGGAGAACTTTTGAAAACCTATGCGGTGCCCACATGTAAGGTCAGTGCCACAAACTCTGCTCTGTGAACGAACATCTTGTATCGCTAAGTTAGACCAGCGTTTGAACAAAAGCTTATCGTGGGGCCTCAGTGGAAGGTGCCATATACTCGTCTTGGGCAAACTGCACTTTGGAGAAACGCTTTCCATTCACCTCTGGTTCCACTAACTTGGAAGTGTTTGCAATGCCATGTGGGGCCTAGAATCTCAGCGCTGTGAAACCAAACTGTTGAGGAAACCCTCTTTCAACTACATTGGGTTTCACCAGGTAAAAAGCGTGTGAAGCCTGTGGGGGTTTTATGCGGCGCGTGCCACTCAACTCTGTCAAATGTTTGCCCTTCAGGGAAACTGCCCTTCAGCTGATATCTTGTATCACTAAGTCAGAAGCGTTTGAAAACCTATGCGGGGCACGATGTGGAAAGTGACAAGTACTCGATACTCTGAAAGAGTCCTGCAGGGAAACCATCACTCAGCTGACACCTTGTTTGACTAAGTTGCAAGAGTTTGAAAGCATATGCAGACGTACACGGCAAGTGCTCTGTCCTCGACTGTGTGAAACAAAACCGTGGGGGGCGGGGCGGGGGGAGGAAACACCTTTCAGCTAACATCTCCTTTCCCTAAGTGAGAAGAGGCGGAACAGTGATGGGAGGCCTATAGTGAAGGCTGCACATTTGGGGAAACCATCTTTCCAGGAACTTCTTGTATCTCCAGGTTGGCATTGTTTGAAATTCTATGCGGAGAACGACGTGGAAAGTCACCCTACACCCTGTGGAGAAACCATCTTTCAGCTAGCATCTCATTTCACTGAGGTCCAAGTGTTTGTGAACCTACGGTGGCTTGCGTAGAAAGTGCCCTTACGCTCCATCATGTCAAACACGGTTTGCCGAAACGGTCTTTCTGCACTAGAAGAGAGCTGTCTGACACCTGTGCGGGGCCGACAATGTAGGTGCCGTATAGTCACCCGTGTGAAGGCACACTCTGAGGACACCATCTTTTAGCTAACACCTAGTTTCACTCAGTTCCAAGGGCTTGAAAACCTGCGCGGGGACTACGCGTCAAGTTCCATGTACTCAACTCTGTCAGACTTCACTCTGGGGAAAACTAACATTCAACTAACAGCTTGTATCAATCACGAGGGCTGAATTGAGGGCCCATGCCACAAAGCAGCTCAAGTGCAGGCTTAGGGTTCGGGGCAGGCTTAGGTATCAGTGGAGGGTCCAAGTAAGAGGTAGGGTTAGTGTTAGGGTTAGGCCTAGGTCCCAGAAAGCTCCAGGTGATGAACCCACAGCAGGGCAGTGGTCTCCCCAAAGGGCTGAGTTGAGGGTACTGGTCAGGGTGCTGTTCAGGATCAGTCTTAGGCTGCCAAGGCCTCACACGTCGATGGGCCCCTGGTTGAGGTGAACTTCAGAATCCTCTCGGGCAGCTGCAGGCGGGCATGGGAAACGACATGGTGAGCTTCCAGGTTCCATGCCGAGTCAGCCTGCACCGCTTCTGGACCCCAGGCGCGTGGTGTTTGCAGACGTTGGATTTAGGTCCCGATGTCGAGAGAGGCTTAGCTAGGGTTAGGGTTCGGTCCAGGGACGTCGCCAGAGCCGATGCCACTCAGGTCTTGTGATCTCCCTCGAGGGCTGAAGTGACGTCCCATGCCACTACGCAGCTCAAGTGCAGGGTTAGTGTTCGAAGCAGGCTTAGGTTTCATTGGAGGTTCCCGGTTCGGAATAGGTTAAGGTTTAGGTGTAGGGTTAGGTCCCAGGTGGCGCCAGATACCGAACCCACAGTAGGGCAGTGTTCTCTCCTAAGGGCTGAGTTGAGGGCACAAGGGAGGGTGCCGGTCAGGATCAGTTTTGCCAAGGCCACACACGACGATTGGCCCCTGGTTGAGGAGGCTCCGGAATCCTCTCGGGCAGCTGCAGCCGGGCCTGGGAAATGACATGCTGAGCTTCCAGGTTCTATGTTGAGTGAGCCTGCACTGCTTCTGGACCCCAGCCAAGTGGTGTTGTCAGGCGTTGAAATTGTGTCCCCATGGGTAGAAAGCCTTAGCTAGGGTTAGGGTTCGGTCCAGGGACGTCACGAGGCCCGAAGCCACTCGGGTCTCATCTCCCTCGAGGGCTGAAGTGATGTCCCAAGTTACAAGGTGGCTCAATTGCAGGGTTAGGGTTCGAAGCAGGCTTAGGTTTTGGTGGAGGCTCCCGTTTTGGGGTAAGGTTAAGGTTAGGGTTAGGACCCAGGAGGCTACTGGTGCTGGACCCACAGCAAGGCAGTGGTCTCCCTAAAGGGCTGAGTTGAGGGAACAAGGGAGGATGCCGGTCAGAAGTCTTGGGGGGTGCCAAGGCCACACACGACGATGGGCCACTGGTTGAGGAGGCCTCCGGAATCCTCTCGGACAGCTGCAGACGGCCTGGAAAATGATATAGTGAGCTTCCAGGTTCCATCCCTTATCAGCCTGCACTGCTTTTGGACCCTAGGTGCTTGTTGTCAGACGTTTGAATTAGGTCCCCATGGGGAGAGCGCCTTTTCTAGGGTTAGGGTTCGGTCCAGGAAGGTCGCGAGGGCCGAAGCTACTCCGTGCTCATCTTCTCCCTAACGGGCTGAAGTGAGGGCCCACGTTACAAGCCGGCTCAAGTGCAGGGTTAGGATTCGAGGCACGCTTAGGTTTCGGTGGAGGGTCCCGGTGCGGGGTAAGTTTAGGGTTAGTGTTAGGTCTCAGGAGGCTCCAGGCGCCAAACCTACAGCAGGGCAGTGGTCCCCGAAGGGCTGAGTTGAGGACACCAGGGAGGTTGCCAAGGCCACACACGTCGATGTGCCCCTGGTCAAGGAGGCTTCCGCAATCCTGTCGGGCAGCTGCAGCTGGGCCTGGGAAACGACATGCTCAGCTTCCAGGTTCAATGCTGTGTGAGCCTGCACCGCTCTGGACCCCAGGCGCGTGGTGTCATACGTTGTAATTGGGTTCCCATGGGGAGAGAGCCTTACCTAGGGTTAGGGTTTGGTCCGGGGACGTCGCCAGGGCTGAAGCTACTCCGGTCTCGTATTCTCCCTCGAGGACTGAAATGAGGGCCCATGCCACATGGCGGCTCAAATGTAGGGTTTGGGTTTGAGGCAGGCTTAGGTTTCCGTGGAGCCCCCGGTTCCCGGTAGGGTTAGGGTTATGGTTAGGGTTAGGACCCAGGAGGCTCCAAGCGCCGAAACCAAAGCAGGGCAGTGGTAATCGCGAAGGGCTAAATTGAGGGCAAAAGGGAGGGCGCCAGTAAGGATCAGTCTTTGGCTGCCAAGGCCACACACGTGTTTGGGCTCCTGGTCGAGGAGGCCTCCGGAATCCTCTCGGGCAGTTGTAACTGGGTCTGGGAAACAACATGGTGATATTCCAGGTTCCATGCGAGGTGAGCCTGTACCGCTTCTGGACCCAAGTCGCATGGTTTTGTCAGACGTTGGAATTGGGCCCCCATGGGGAGGGAACCTCAGGTAGGGTGAGGATTCAGTCCAGGGACATCGCTAAGGCTGAAGCGACTCCGGGGTCGTGGCATCCCTCAAGGGCTGATGTGAGGGCCCATGCGACAAGGCGGCTCAAGTGCATGGTCAGGGTTCGAGGCAGCCTTATGTTTCTGTGGAGTGTTCTGGTTCAGGGTAGGGTTAGGGTTAGGTCCCAGGAGGCTCCAGGCGCTGAACCCAAAGCAGGGCAGTGGTCTCCCCAAAGGGCTTAGTTGAGGGCACAAGGGATGTTGCTGGTCAGCGTTAGTCTGGCTGCCAATGCCACACAAGTCGATGGGCCACTGGTCGAGCAGGCCTTCGGAATCCTCTATGGCAGCGGCATCCGGGCCTGGGAAACTACATGGTGAGATCCCCGGTTCCTTGCCGAGTGAGCCGGTACCGCTTTTGGACCCTAGTTCCGTTGTGATGTCAGACGTTGGAATTTGGTCACCATGGGGAGAGAGCCTTAGGTATGTTTAGCCTTCGGTCCAGAGATGTCGCCAGGGCTGAAGAGACTCGGCTCTTGTGATCTCCCTCTTGGGCTGAAGTGAGGGCCCATGCCACAAGGCAGCTCAAGTGAAGATTTAGGTTTCGAGGCCGGCTTAGGTTTCCATGGAGGGTTCCGTTTCTGGAATAGGGTTAAGTTAGGGTTAGGTCCAAACAGGCTCTAGGTGCCGAAACCACATCAGGGCAGTGTTTTCCCTGAATGCCTGAGATGAGGGCACAAGGATCTTGGGGGTTGGGGTCAGTATTTGGCTCCAAGTCCACAGAAGTCGATGGGTCCCTGGTCGGTGAGGCTTCAGGAATCCTCTTGGGCAGCTGCTGCCGGGCTTGGAAAAATGACATTGTTGGCTTCCAGTTTCCATGCCGAGTGAGCCTGCATCGCTTCTGCACCCCAGGCATGTGGTGTCAGACTTTGCGATTGGTTCCCCATGTGGAGAGAGCCTTAGCTAGGGTTAGGGTTCGGTCCAGGGATGTCACTAAGGCCGAAGCGACTCAGGTCTCCTGATGTCTCTCGAGGTCTGAAGTGAGGGCCCATGCGACGGGGTGGCTCCAGGGGAGGGTTAGGGTTTGAGGCCGGCTTAGTTTTCAGTGGAAGGATCCTGGTCGGGGTAGGCTTAGGGTTAGGTTTAGGTTCAAGCAGGCTCTAGGCGCCGAAGCCACAGCAGGGCAGTGGTGTCCCCGAAAGTCCTAGTTGAGGGTACAAGGGAGGGTGCAGGTCGGGATCAGTATTGGACTCAAAGGCCACATATGTCGGTGGTCCCCTGGTCGGGGAGGCCTCCAGAATCCTCTGGGGCAGCTGCCGCCAGGCCTGGGAAACAACATGGTGAGCTTCCAGGTTCCATGCCGAGTGAGCCTGCACCGCTTATGGACCCCAGGCGTGTGGTGTTGTCAGACTTTGGAATTGGTCCCATTGGAGAGAGAGCCTTAGGGTTAGGTAAAGGGACGTCACCAGGGACGAAACGATTCCGGTCTCGTGATGACCATCAAGGGCTGAAGTGAGGGCCCATGCGATGGGGCACCTCAAAGGGAGGGTTAGGGTTCATGGCTAGCTCATTTTTCAGTGGAAAGATCCGGTTCGGGGCAGAGTTAGGGTTAGGTTTGGGTCCCAGGAGGATCCAGGCGACAAACCCACACCAGGGCAGTGTTCTCCCCGAAGGGCTGAGTTGAGGGCACCAGGGAGAGTGTCGTTCAGCATCAGTCTTTGGCTGCAAAGGCCACACAAGTCGATGGGGCCCTCGTCGGGGAGGCCTCAGGAATCCTCTTGTGCAGCTGCCGCTGGGGTCTGGGAAACAACATAGTGAGCTTCCAGGTTCCATGCCGAGTGAGTCTGTGTCGCTTCTGGACCCCAGGCATGTGGTGTTGTCAGACTTTGGGATTGGGTCCCCACGGAGAGAGAGCCTTAGCTAGGGTTAGGGTTCGGTCCAGGGACGTCGTCAGGGCCGAAGCAACTCTGGTCTCGTGATGTCCCTCGAGGGCTGAAGTGAGGGCCTATGCGACGGGCGGCTCAAGGAGAGGGTTAGGTTCGAGGCGGGCTTAGATTTCGGTGGAAGGATCCGGTTCGGTGTAGGTTTAGGTTTAAGGTTGGTCCCAGGAGGATCCAGGCGCCAAACCCACAGCAGGGCAGTGTTGTCCCCGAAGGCCTGAGTGGAGGGTACAAGGTAGAGTACAGGTCGGGACCAGTCTTTGGCTGCCAAGGCCACACAAGTCGATGGGCCCCTGGTCTGGGAGTCCTCCTGTATCCTGTCGGGCAGCTGCAGCCGGGCCTGGGAAACGACCTGCTGAGCTTCCAGCTTCCATGCTTAGTGAGCCTGCACCGATTCTGGACCTCAGGCATGTGGTGTTGTCAGACTTTGGGATTGGGTCCCCATGGGAGGGAGCCTAAGCTAGGTTTAGTGTTCATTCCAGGGACATCGCCAGGGCCGAAGCGACACCGGTCTTGTGATGTCCCTCGAGGGCTGAACTGAGCGCCTATGCGACGGGGAGGCTCAAGGGGAGGGTTAGGTTTCGAGGCCGTTTAGGTTTCAGTGGAGCCTTCCAGTTTGGGGGAGGGTTATGGTTAGGGTCAGGTCCTAGGAGGCTCCAGGCGCTGAAAACACACCAGGGCAGTGGTGTCCCCAAAGGTTTGAGTTGAGGGCACAAGGTTTTTTATCCGTTGGGGCCAGTCTTTGGCTGCCAAGGCCACACAAGTCCATGGGCCCCTGTTCGGGGAGGCCTCAGGAATCGTCTTGGGCAGCTGCATCCGGCCATTGAAACGACGTGGTGAGCTTCCAGGTTCCATTCCGAATGAGCCTGCACCGCTTCTGGACCCCAAGCCTGTGGTGTTGGCCGACTTTGGGTTTGGGTGCCCACGGGGAGAGAGCCTTATGTAGGGTTAGGGTTCATTCCAGGGACATCACTATGGCTGAAGCAACTCTAGTCTCGTGATGTCCCTCGATGGCTGAAGTGAGGTGCCATGCGACGGAGCGACTCAAGTGGAGGGTTAGGGCTCGAGGCCAGCTTATGTTTCGGTGGAGGCTTCTGGTTTGGGGTAGTGTTAGGGTTAGGGCTATGCCCCAGGAGGCTCCAAGCGCTGAACCCCAGCAAGGCAGTGGTCTACCCGAAGGGCTGAGTTGAGGGCACAAGGGACGGTGCCGGTCAGCGTCAGTCTTTGGCTGCCAAGGTCACACAAGTCGATGGTCCCCTGGTCAGTGAGGCCTCAGTAATCCTCTTGGACAGCTGCAGCCGGACCTGGGAAACGATACGGTGAGCTTACACATTCCATGCCGAGTGCCTTTTCCACCTAGGCCTTGCCGTAGCTTTTCGAACCGTTCTCACTGAGTGAAACATGTTCATTAACGGAGAGATAGGTTGGTCCCACAGTGGGGCTGCTGAGAGCCGAGCCTAGGGTACTTTCCGCCCAGTCCCCACACCTGCGTTTCAAACACTTGTAACTCAGGGAAACGCGATGCCATTCGAAAGACGGTTTCTGCACCGTGTTGTTTCACAGCATTTCAATCCATTGTCCTTTCCGCATTCGTCCCACTGGGTTTGCACACCGTTGGGACGTGGTGAAACAGCACGTTGTTGGAAGGCTGCCTTCTCTTCCCCGGGAGCTATATCACAGAGCAGAGGTGTGTGGCGTTTTCCTGCTAGGCCCCGCGTGGGGTTTCGAGCGTTTCCAAGTTCGTTGAGGCAGGTGTGATTTGAAAGATGCATTCCCCAAGGGCAGTTGGAGACAGTGGAGTATAGGACACTGTCCACCTAGGCCCGCATAGGTTTTCAAACCCTTCCGAGTGAGAAAAGATGTTCGTTCCAAGACGGTCTTCCCGCACAGAGCTGTTCAGAGAGTGGAGGATAAGGTTCTTCCCTCGTGGGCTCCGCATAGCTTTGCAAACAGTTCTTAGTGAAACCATGCAGGGCCTGAACGACGGCTTCAGCAAAATGCCGGTTCACAGGCTTGAGTACATGGCACGTTCCTCATCGGCCCCGCAGGGGTTCACGACACTTCTGATGTAGTGAAACATGGTGTTGCTTGAATGATGGTGTCTCCCCAGGATTCTTTCATGCTGGCGGGCACATGTCACCTCTCCCCGTCGTTCCTCGCATAGGTGTTCCTACGCTTCTGGGGTAGTGAGATCAGATGTCAGTTGAAAGGTGGTTTCCCCAAAGTGCAGACGGGCAGAGTGGAGTGTAGGGAACTTTACGCCTTGTCTCCGGAGACTTTTGGGAACACTGCTCATTGTGGGAAACGAGCTGTTAGTTCAAAGATGCTTTCTCCAGACTGTTGTCTCACACAGGTGAGGATGTGGCACTTGCCTCGGAGGCTCCGCAGAGCTGTCCAGATAGTTCTCCCTTCGCAAAACAAGCTATCAGTTGCAAGACTCTTTGCCCAGCGTGTAGTTCCACAGAATCGAGTTACATGGCACTTCCCGCCTAAGCCCTTATAGGGTTTCAAGCCTTTCTCACTTCATGAAACGAGATGCGAGTTGAAAGCTGGTTGCGGCCTAGCGTTGCTTCACAAAAACGAGCATGTGGCAGTGTCTGCCCAGGCCCCGTGAAGGGTTTCACACAGATGTGTCCTTGGGAAACAAGACGGGCCTTGAATGATGATGACGGGCCCAAAGTGTAGTTTGAGAGCAAGGAACGTGTGGCCCTTTCTCGAGGGTTCTGGCAGAGGTGTTCCAACACTGCTCACTGAGTGACACAAGGTGTTAGTGGAAAGGTGGTTTCCCCAAAACACAGGTAGACAAAGTTGAGTGTACAGAGCAGGAAGCAGAGTCGCCATAGAGTTTTGGAAACACTGCGGGATGAGTGACACGAGATCTTAATCTGAAGTTGGTTTCTGCAGCGTTTTCTCAGGCACAGTTGTGGGCACGGCACTTACCTGGCAGGCCCCTCATAGGCTGCCAGACACTTGTCACTTTGTGAAACAAGCTCCGAGTTGAAACACTGCCTGGCCACCGTGGTGTTTCACATCATGGAGTGTGCGGCACTCTCTCCCCACCACCCACCCACCCGTAAGTTTTCTGACCTTTCTAACGTGAGGAAACGAGACCCTGGGCGAGGGACGGTTTCGCCATTGTGTTGGCTCACCAAACTGAGGGCCCAGCACTCTCTGCTTAGGCACCATGTCGGTTTTCCAACAGTTGTGTCTTTGTGAATCAAATTTTCCTTGAGTGATGCTGTCTCCGATGTGCCTCCTGCTCTTGGGACCTAGTCCCAACAGAAGTGTTCCAGCACGTGTGACTGAGTGTAACAACGTGTTAGTTGAAGGATGGTTTCCCCACAGTGTTTGTTCTCAGATCGACTACGTGGCACTTCGCTTGTGGGGCCCGCGTAGCTTTTGACACAGTGCTCACGTAGTGAAACCCGGTCTTCCTGGAAAGAGTGTTTCAGCACGGTGCTGGCTCACAGGATTTAGTACATGGCACTTTTCCACCTAGGCCCCGCGTAGTTTTTCGAACCCTTCTTGCTGAATGAAATGACATGTTCATTAACGGAGAGATAGATGGGTTCCCACAGTGGGGCTTCTGAGAGCCGAGCATAGGTCACTTTCCTCATAGGACCGCATAGGGTTTTCAAACATTTTAACTTTGTGAAACGCAAAATCATTTGATAGATGGTTTCCGCACCATGTTTCACAGCATTTCAATCCGTGGCCCTTTCCGGATTGGCCCCACTGGGTTTGCACACAGTTGGGACGTGGTGAAACAGCACGTTGTTGGAAGGATTTCTTCCCAGGAGTTGTTTCACGGAGATGTGTGTGGTGTTTTCCTGCTGGTCCCTGCGTGGATTTTCAAACTCTTCCAAGTTCTTTGAACCAGATATTAGTTGAAAGATGTTTTCTCCAAAGTGTTGTTTGACTCATTAATAGGACAGTGTCCACCTAGTCCCTCATATGTTTTCAAACACTTCCGAATGAGTCAAGATGTTAATTAAAAAATGGTGTCCCCACAGTGCTCTTCACAGAATTGAGGGTATGGCACTTACCTTGTGGGCTCCAGATAGGTTTGCAAACAATTTCACTTAGTGAAACCCACATATCCTGAAAGATTGCTTCACCGATGTGCCTTTTCACAGTTTTGAGTACATGGCTCTTTCCACGTCAGTTCCACATGGGTTTTCAAACACTTCTAACATAGTGAAACATGGTGTTGGTTGAACGATGGTGTCTCCACGGATTTCTTTCAACTAGGCTGGCATATGGCACCATGACCATCGTTCCCCACATAGGTATTCCAACACTTCTGGCATGTGAGACAAGATTTTAGTTGAAAGATGGTTTCCCCAAAGTGCAGGTTGACAGCCTTCAGCATACGGAACGTGATGCATCGTGGCTGTATAGTATTGGAAACACTTTAGAATGAGTGAAATGAGATGTTAGTTGAAAGATGGTTTCCCCTAAGTGCAGGTGGACCGTATTGTGTAATGGAATGTTAGCATAGTCGCTTTATAGGTTTGGAAACACTTCTGAATGAGTGAAATTAGATGGTAGTTAAAAGGTGGTTTATCCAGAGTCTTCTGTTGCACAGTTTAGGATAAGGCGCTTACCTTGGAGACCCCTCATAGTATTCCTGACACTTTTCAGTTGGTGAAACAAGCCAGTAGTTGAATGCAGTAGATGCGGTCTTTCATCTAATAGCTTGTTTCCCTTAGTGAAACTGTTTGGAAACCTATGGGAGGTCTACAAATTAAGTGCCATTACACTCCACTCTTTGAAGAACAGTGTGGGGCACCATGTTTTAACATAATCTTGTTTCAGTCTGTTACAAGTGTTTGAAAATCTATGCAAGTCCTATGCAGATAGTGCCATATACTCAACTCTGTCAAACTCCACTTTGGGGAATAAGTCTTTCAACTATCTTTTATCATTAAGTTTTAATTGTTTCAAAACCTATGCAGTCAACGATGTGGAAAGTGACATTTGCCTGACATTGTTAAAGTGTGCTGTTCAACAACCACTGTTTCAACTACCGTCTTCTTTCACTAAGATAGAATAGCGGCAAATCTTTGCAGGGCATAAGCGGAAAGTGTCATATATCAAATCTGTGAAACAACACATGTGAAACCATCTTTCAACTATCCTCTGATTTCTACATTAGAAGTGTTTGAAAACATATGCATGTCCTTCGAGGAATGTTCCATGTTTTCAAATCTGAGAAAAAAACACTATTGTGAAACAGTCTTTCAACTAGTATCTTGTTGCACTAAGTGAAAACTGATGGGAAGCCTCTGTGGGGCCCACAAGGTATTCAACTCTGAAAAACCACTGTGAGGAAACCATCTTTTAACTATCATCTTTATTCACTCAGAATTGTTTGAAAACCTATGTGAGGACTACGTGCAAAGTGCCATACACTCAAATGTGTCAAACTGCACTTTAGGAAAACTATCTTTCAGCTAGTATCCCATTTCACTAATTTAGAAGTGTTTGAAAACCTCTGGGGGCTTATGCAGAAATTTCCTTATACTCAACTCTGTTAGGCAGCTTTTGGGGAAACAATCAACTAAAATCTTATTTCACCATGTTAGAAGTGTTTGAAAAACTTGCTGGGAACTAAGAGGAATGTGACATTTACTCAACTCTGTGAAAACATACTGTGGGAAACCACCTTTCAGCTAAGATCTAGTTTCACTAAGTTGGAAGTGTTTGGAAACCTTTGCAAGTCCTACGTGGCAAGTGTCATATTCAAATCAGAGAAACAGCACTGTGGTGAAGCAATCTTTCAGGATATGTATGGTCTCACTAAGTGATAACTGTTTGAAAACATATGCGGGCCTCACAATTTGCCATATACTAAACTATGAAAGAACACTGTGGCAGAAACATCTTTTAATGAAAACCTTGTTTCCCTCAGTTAGAAGTGTTTGTAAACCTATATAGGGAGTATGTGCAAAGTGCTATACACTCATCTGTCAAACTGCACTTTGGGGAAACTATTATTCAACTAACATCTCTATCACCACATTAGAAGTGTTTGAAAACCTATGTGGGGAATGGTGCGGAAAGTGACATGTATCCCCACCCTATGAAAGAACATGGCGGAGAAACCATCTTTCATGTAACATCTTGTTTGACTAATTTAGAAGAATTTGAAACGTGTGTGTATGTAAACAGTACGTGCTATATATTTCTCCATGTGAAACAACCTTGTGGGGAACGATCTTTCAAAACTAACATGTCTTTTCTTGAATGTAGAAGAGGTTGAGCATTTATGTGAAGCTTATATTGAAAATGCTATAACCTCACCTTTTTCAAATTGCACTTTGGGTAAAACATCTTTCAAGTAACATCTTGTGTCACTAACGTGGAATTGGATGAAATCATAAATTGGGACTGATGTGGAAAGTGACATTTACTCGATGCTGTTAAAGAGTACTGTGGGGAAACCTTGTTGAACAAGAACTAGAAACAAACATCTTGTTTCACAAAGGTAGAATTGTTTGAAAACCAATGTGGAGTCTATGAAGTAAGTGCCATATTCTCAGTTCTGTGTAACACCACTCTGGGGAAACCATCTCTCCATTAACATCTCATTTCACTAAGTTGGAAGGGTTTGAAAACCTATGCGGGGCCTAAGTTCAAAGTGCCATAGACTCAATTCTGTGGAACAGCACTGTGTTGAAACAATCTTTCGAGAATATTGGGTTTATCTACATGAGAACTGCTTGAAAACCTATGCGGACCCCAAAAATTAAGTGCCATATACTCAAATCTGTGAAAGAACACTGTAGGGAAACCATATTTTAACTAACTTCTTGTTTCACCCAGCTAGAGGTGTTTGAACACCTCTGCTGGGACTATGCAGAAAGTGCCATATAATCAACTCTGTCAAACTGCACCTCGGGGACATCATCATTCAAGGAACATCTTGTTTCATAACGATAGAATTGTTTGAAAACCTTCGTGGGGCCTATGCAGACAGTTTCATTTACTCAGTTTTGTGAAACAACACAATGGCGAAACCATCTTTCAACTAGCACCTTGTTTCACTAAGTTAGAAATGGTTGAAACTCTATGGGAGTTTATGCAGAAAGTGCCATATACTCAACTATGTGAAACTACACTGTGGGAAACAGTCTTTCAACTAATAGCTTGTTTCACTAAGTGAATATTGTCTGGAAACCTATGCGGGGCCGACAACGTAAGTGCTATATCTTCAACTCTGTGAGAGAACACTGGATAAACAAACCATCTTTTAACATCTAGCTTCACTAATTTAGAATTGTTTCCAAAACTATACGAACACTGTGCGTAAATTTCTATATACTCAACTCTGTTATTCTGCACTTTGAGGAAACCATCTTTCAACTAACATCTTATTTCACTAAGTTAGAAGTGTTGGAACACCTGTGCAGGGAATGATGTGGAAGGTGAAATATACCAGCCACTGTGAAAGAATCCTGTGGAGAAACCATCTTTCAACTCACATGTTTCACTAAGGCAGAAATGTTTGAAAACTGATGCAGGGCCTATTGGACAGTGCCATATAGCCATCTGTGTCAAACTGCACTTTGGGGAAACTGTCTTTCAACTCACATTGTATCACTACGTTACACGTGCGGGGAACAGTGTGGAAAGTGACGTGTATTGGATACTCTGAAAGAATCCTGTGGAGAAACCATATTTCAACTAACCTCTCTTATGACTAAATTCAGAGTTTGACAAGGTATGAGACGTTTCTGCTCCATGCTATGTGCTCCACAATGGAAAACAACACTGCGGGGAAAGCGTCCTTCAACTATCATCTCCTTTCTCTAACTTAGAAGAGGTTGAACAAATAGGCGAGGCCTATAAGGAAAGAGCCATGTATTCATTTCAGTCCAAGGGCACTTGGGATAAACCATCTTTCAAGTAGCATCTTGTATCTCACGAAGATGGAATTGACTGAAATCCTCTGCTGGGAATGATGTGTAGAGTGACATTTGCTGGACTGTGAAACACTAGCGTGGAGAAACCATCTTTCCACTAACATCTCGGGTGTCATGAAGTTAGCAGTGTTTGAGAAACTAGGCAGGAACTATGTGTAAAACTCCATATACTCAATTCTTTCAAAGTGCAGTGTGGGGAAACCATCTTTCAACTCACATCTTGTATCCCTACATTAGAAGTCTCTGAAAACCAATGCAGGCAATGATGTGGAATGGGACCCTATACCAGCCACTCAGAAACAATCCCGTGGAGAAACCATCGTTCAACGAACACCATGTTTCACTACATTTGAAGTGTTTGAAAACTTATGTGGGCCAATGAAGAAAGTGCCATGTACTCAACTCTGTGAAACGGCACTGTGGTGAAGCAATCTTTCAGGATATGTATGGTTTCACTGAGAACTGTTTGCAAACCTATGCAGAGTCCACAAGGTAAGTGCCATATCCTCAACTCTGTGAAGAGCACTGTGGGGAAACCATCTTTTAACTAACATCTTGTCTCAGAAGTGTTTGAAAACCTATGCGGGCCTATGTGGACTGTCATATACTCAATGCTGTCAAACCGCACTTTGGGGAAACCATCTTTCAACTAATATCTTTCAACGAGCATGGAAGTGTTTGAAAATCCATGTGGGCCCTAGATGGAAAGCGCCACACACTCAACTCTGTGAAACAACTCCTAGGGAAATCATCTTTCAATTAACATGTTACACAACGTTTACAACTCTTTGAAAAACCTATGTGGAGCTTATGTGGAAAGTGCCATATGCTCAATTCTGTGACACAACACTGTGGGGAGACAGTGTTTTGAGTAATGTCTTGTGTCACTGAGAACTGCTTGAAAACCTATGCAGGGCCCACAAAGTCAGTGCCCTATACTCAAGTCTGTTAAGACGTTTTGGGGAAACCATCCTTCAAGTAACATCTTGTTTCCCCACCTTAGAAGTGTTTGAAAAAACTGCTGGGAACATTGAGGAGAGTGAAATATACTCAACTCTGTAAAAACATACTTTGGAGACACCATCTATCAGCTAACATCTGGTAACACTAAGACGTGTTTGAAAACCTATTCAGTGTCTATGCGGAGAGTGCCATATACTCCATTCTGTGAAACAATACTGTGATGAAACAGTCTTTCAACTGTCTTGTCTCACTGAGAACTGTTTGAAAACCTATGTGGGGCCCAATTGGTAAGTGTTTGTTGACATAAAGTTACCTCTGTGAAGGAGCACTGTGGGGAAACCATCTTTTAACTAACATCTTGTTTCACTCAAAAGTGTTTGAAAACTTATGCGGGAACTATGCAGAAAGTGCCATATACTCAACTCTGTCAAACAGCACTTTGGGGAAAAGATCTATCAACTATTATGCTCCCCAGAATGTACAAATGACATAGACACCACACATATATCACACATACCACAATAAATAAACACACAACAAACACAAAACATTTATGACAAATACACCACACACGTCACACATACATTACACTCAAGTCACTCATAACACATACACGCACAACCTGCACATACCTCACACCTTGCACACTGCATTAGCTGCATTAATACTACATACACACCTACTTCACACATTCACCATGTGCACGTACACACATTACATACACCACATATTCACCACAGTCTCACCATGAATATGCCACAAACTTATCCAACACAGAATACACCTGCCCCAGTGTTACCACACTCAACGCATATACTCCACACAATTTCCAAACCACCTCTCATTTACCACACAAACACCACCTGCAACAAACCTACAACACATATACAGAAGACAGATGCCACATCCTCTGCACATAAACTATACATAAACCAGACACACTTCACAGAGACACAAATGTGATACATATACCACACAGCTATGCCACTCCCCCACTGAACACACAGCAACAGATTGTACAAACACATACTTCGCATAACACATGAATACCACCCAAACACCTCACGAATTCAGGACATACACACCACATACACATCACACAGATATCTTCCACATACTGTTTACTATGCACAATGCACATAGAACACACACACACGCACACACACTTACAGACCCTATACACATATACCACAAAAACACACTCCATTTATACAACACATACACGCCAAACGTATACCACACACAGCATATACTACAGACACCACATATACAATAAACACACCATGATAATCTATACTTTACAGACACCACACACACCGCACTTATATTACACAAACTCCACCCATATGCCCACCACAAAACCACAACATGCATTGCATACAAAACACACACGCCATAAAAAGAACACACAGAAACATACATTATATGTGAAGTTTACGCAAATAACGTATATGGTGCAATCATAACCCACATATCACACAGCACACAGAAGATACACACACACCCTATAAACCACTGACACACCATCCACACACCATGCTTACCACACAAATGCCATACACAGACAAAAACCACATATACAACCTTCATATCATCCATAGAGAACAGGATCATGCACTCAACCGCAACCACTCCAAACGTATACCACACACAGCACACATGTACCCTTCAACACACCCACCAGATGCTACCCACTCCTTGTGCTCTAACTACCCTAAATGACACTGCTCAAGTGTCTTTCATGTAGCCTTTCACATACACCTCATAAGCAGTTTATTGAAACATTATTAGTGTGTGTTGGGAGAGCTAGCATGGCAGCCGTGTAGTACCCTCCCTTGAACATAGCTAGATCACTAGTTAATCATTCTCAATACCCGAGAAAGCAACCTAAAGACTGATAGAACCAAGTCCATGGCTGCAGAGAGAGAAGAAGCCACATCAAAGAAGGTAGAACGTGCATAGAGGGGGTTTGGGGGAAAAAGATACCAAGCAAGGGTGCTGAAGAGGAGAGGAAGTCTTCACTGAAGACAGAGTGAGAGGGTGAGGAGCACACAGGGGAATACACAATGTCAACCTTTCCCCAAAGACACATGAAAAGAGGCTCAACATCACTCATCATCAGGGAAATACAAATCAAAACTACAATGAGATATCACCACACATCTGTCAGAAGGGCTAAATTTTACAACACAAGGAATAACTGGTGTTGACAAGGATGGGGAGAAAGAAAAACCCTCTGACGCTGTAGGTGGGAATGCAAACTGGTGCAGCCACTCTGGAAAACAGTACAGAGTTTTGTCAAGTGTTAAGAATAGGACTTCCCTGGGGCACCTGGGTGGCACAATCGGTTAGGCGACCAACTCCTGATATCCACTCAAGTCAGGATCTCACAGTCATGGGACTGAGCCCTCTTTGGACTCTGCACTGGCAACATGGAGTTCACTTGGGGTTCTCTGTCTCTATCTTCCCCTCCCCCTCTCTCACTCTCACTCTCTCCCTCTCAAATTAATTAATTTATTTAATAAAAAATACTTACCCTTTAAAACAGAGTTGCTCTATGATCCAGCAATTGCACTACGAGGTATTTAGCCAAAGAATACAAAAATACAAATTCAAAGGGAAACAGGCACCCCAGTGTTTTAGCAGCACAGTGAAAAATAGCCAATTATGGAAAGGGCTCAAATGTCCATTGTCTGAGGAAAGGCTGGAGATGTGGTATATATATGTAGTGGAATATTACACAGCCATGAAAGACAATGAGTTTTTCCTTTGTAATGATTTGGATGGAGCTCGACAATATTTTGCTCAGTGAAAAAATCAGTCAGAGAAAGGCTTACACTGCATGATTTTACTCCTATTTAGAAAGGAAGAAACAAAACGAATAATCATCGTGGAAAAAAGAGAGTGGCAAAACAAGAAACATACTCTTCATGCCTTGTGGGTAGGCTAAGCCAGATGTAGGAGGTGGATCCCACCTCCTGTGTGGACAGGGGAAGGGAATATCCAGGTCTCCTTCCTTGGTTTCCCCCATTCCCATTTGAATACACAGCTTTGATTCACTTTGTTGTCATTACTCTTCCATTGCTGCTTTCCTAACTTTGTCTCAGTTCACACAGGGAGACCATGTGTCTGTCCTGTACACCACACAAGTTCCCCAGTGTGGAGGTGAGTTCCAAACCTTTCCCGAGCCAAAGAAGGGGTCGCAGAGTCTGACATCCCAGAGGAAAGCTAGCCCCCTGTCCTGGAGCTCTTGGTTCTGGGCAGGCTACAGTATCATGGGAATGGGTAGCCACATGTTCACCAACCTTAATGGATGGAGCTACCCTCATTCGGAAGAACAGATATTCTGCCAATATTCAGCACACTCCAACACCTGATCGGTGCCCAAAATGCCTTTTGAATAAATGGTGCACCAAGTCTTCGTTCCCACCTCTTAATCATCACATGGAGCATAGCTGAGAGCCATTGCCTCCCCTCTTGATGGATACAATGAGCAGAAGCACACCAGAAGCCATCGTTTCCCCTTATTTCTTGAGGGAAAATATGGGCCTTTTGTTCACAGGGCTCCAATGGGCATCCTTTTGAGTACTTCTGTAGCAAAAGCCCCCCAAAGGTCCTTGTGATTCCTGAGCAAGCTAGCTTGTGAATACATTGTGCTCGCCAGGTTCTTCTAAACAAGATCCATTCTCATCCTTCATGAAGAACTCTGTCCCTCGGTGTATCCAGTTTCATGACATTGCTTTATTATCCATCAAGGTTCATCTGAGGGTTCATACAAAATCACTTTTTCAGAGTACTATCTTTGAGTTGCAGATGTCCAACGGGGAGCAGCCCTTGTGACTGTGGGATAGGTGGACCCAATTGGGCTCTGGCATTTCATTACAGGATGACATGGACATCCAGCACCCTAGGACATTTGAGAGTCCAGATGAGAAATTAGGAGTCCAGATGTGGAGGTCTGGCCAGGTGTATTAGCGGTGGAGCTGCCCTCCTTGCTGGGCCTAGGGGAAATGAAAATAAGCATCACTATTCCACATTGCTCAAATCCCAAGGGTGGAAATATTGAATGCCCTTAGGTCCTGACTCTAGCCATACCCGTTTCTGATTGTTTCTTCATTCACCCTTAGGAGCCACAGATCTGACAGTCATCTGTGACCCAGGTATGGACTTCTGGTTCCCACTGGGTCCCGTGCTCATTAACAGCCATGAGCATCGGATATCCCACAGAGAATAGCCCTCCTATTCCTGACCTTGGTATTTGGATGTTTGTGACAAGGGGTGGGAAAGTGGAGCCAAATCGCCTCCTTGTTCTACCTGACTGAGGTGTTTTCCTTCTGAAAAGCAGACAGTTCACACAGGAGCAATAGGATCCAGAAGCTCGTCAGCACAGAAAGAACACTTTACAAGAAGAAGGCACCAATGCCAGTCTCCACACTTGGGGCCACAGCTGGGGGAAGCTCCAGGCTACGGCACTGTCACTGCTGACTCCAATCCATGATGGCAAAGGCAAGAAAAGCAGACCAAGTCCCAGGGAACTCTAGGTTCTTCTGAAGGAGGAAGGCAGGCTGTAGCTGACAGGGCTCCCAGATGGAGACACTAGAGTGCGCCTTTGCCTAAGCTGCCTGGTGTTTCTTCTTTTCTGAGCCAGATTCCCAGGAGCTGGTGCTGGGCACTCCCTTCCCCATAGAAATCCCAGTCAAGGTCTGGGGACCTCCAGGCCTCCTTATCCATCTTGACACATCTTTGTTCTCTTGTAGAAACAAGGTTCTTCCCACAATCTGTTCAGAGTCAGTGTCTCAAGGCTCCTGTCCTCTGCCATCCACCTGTGAGTCTGGTGCAGTCCTTGTGACTGGGGGAGAGATTTGGCCACAAGGCTCCTTCATTAATTCAATGGGTTTCAAAAGTATGTGTCCATTCAGAGGCCCAGGGCATTTGGAATGGACCAGCAGAAGGTGTTTGGTGCAGATGTTTGGCCAGAGAATTGGGCAGGGAGATGGCCTCCTTCTGGGCCAAAGGGAAATAAAGAAAGACATCTTCTTTACCCGTGGATCCCCATTCCCACCAGAATGGTTGAGCTTTGGCCCAAATGGTGCCCACTTCCTTTCTCTTGCTGTATTTCTGACCATTTATTTTTTTCTCCCTTAGGTTCCATGGGGCCATCAATCACTCAGATGGTACCCCTTGGTACCCGCAAACTCTCCCTCTGCTCCTGTGCTCATTGAGAGATACCAGGCTCTTCTGTACCAAAGGAAAGAAGACCTTGAGTCCCTGGGTGCTTGGTGCTTGGCCTGCTGTGCTATGGGAGGTGAAGAGGGATAGCTTGCATCTCTGACCTGGATGATTGAGTTGCCTACATTCTGAAAGGTAGACAGAACATGGACAGTATGAACCAGCCTGGGGTCAACGTTGGAAGAACCCATGCCAGGAATCCTTCTTGTAGATTCCTGAGCAGGAGCCCTCAGAACACAATAGTTACAGCTTAAGCAATGCTACCTTCCTCAACTGATGGGAAAAGTGGTGGGGATAGACCAAGCCAGAAATCCCTGACTCCTGAGGAAAGAATGCCGGTACTTGCTGACAGGACTCCATGGTGTATTCCCTCAGAGACCTCCTTTGGCCAAAGGCCACAGGCCTTTATTCTGTATACAACCTGGTTGATAGGAGACTGTGCTGGGTACTTCATTCTCAACTTTCTCCAAGTCTCATGTGTGAGGAAGAACTCTGGCAGTGTGTGGCTCCATTACCAACACTTACCCCTTTTGATATAAGACGGTTTGCATGGAAACTATTCTGAGATAGTGTCTCAAAGTCATACATCTTCTTTCAGCTTGGAGGTTTGGTGCTGTTTTTATGATGCTGCTAGAGATATTGCATTGGGCCCTTCCCAAATTGGTTTCAGAATGATGTGGCCCATTCCAAACCGAGGGTGTGTGCAGGTGCCCTGGGAGAATGTCTTGTGGGTAGGCTAAGCCAGATGTAGGAGGTGGATTCCACCTCCTATGTGGATAAGGGAAAGGGAAGGCCTGTGTCTCCTTCTTTAGTATCCCCCATGTCCATCTGAAAGCACAGCTTTGACTAACTTTGTTGACATTCCTTGACCATAGCTCTTCTCCTAACTTGGTCTCAGTTCACACACGGAGACCCTCTGTCTTTCTCCAACAACAAACAAGGTCCTTGGTGTGGGGGTGAATTTCCACAGCTCTCCTGAGACAAAGAAAGGCTCATATAGTCTGATATCCCAGAGGACAGCTAGCCCCCCAATCCATGATCCCTTGGTGCAGGGCAGGCCACAGGATCATGGGAATGGGTAACCCAATGGGCCCAGCCCTAATGGATGGAGCTAACCTCATTCAGAAGAGCAGTCTTTCCATGTGCAGCATGATCCATGAGTTGATTAACGCACGAAAGCCTTTTGATATATAGTGCACCAAGGCCTCATTCCCACCACTTGAATGTCACATCAAAGCACCTTCTTCATACCTCAGAACCTCTGCTGCCCCTCTAAATGGTTACGATGTGCAGAAGCGCATCAGAAAAATAAGTTCCCCTCTGTTTCTTAAGGGAGATTGTGAGCCACTTGCTCACAGGGCTCCAAAGTCCATTCTTTGGAGCACTCCTGTAGTGAAATGCCCCAAAAGGTTCTTGTGATTCCTGAGCAAGCCAGTTGGTAAATACATTGTGCTAGTAAGGTTCTTATAAACATGAAGAACTCTGGACCTGGTGTATCCAGTTCCATGACGTAGATTTTTCATCCATCCATGTTCGTCGTGGGGTCCATATAAACTCAGTCTTTCAGAGTACTATCTCTGGCTTGCAGATGCCCAGTGGGGACAAGCCCTTATGATTATGGGACAGGTGGAGCCAGAGGAGCCCAGGCCTTTTGGTTTCAGGACTACACAGACATCCAGAGCCCTAGGGCATCAGAAGCGGTCCAGCCGAGAGCTGTTTTGGGCAAGGCTGGGGCAGATGGTTTAGCGGGGAGCTGGCTTCCTTAATCGGCCTGGGAGAAATGAGGATAAACATCTTTACTCCACACTGATCACATTCCCATTGATTGCAAATATTTAAGACCCTTTTGTCCTGGCTGAAGCCATTCCCCTGTTTCTGACTGCTTCATTCATCCTTAGGAGACACGGAGATGACACCAGCTAGCATGTACACAGGATGGGCATCGTTTTCCCCACTGGAAACTGTCATGAGCATTGAATATCCCAAAGGAGAATACCCTCCTCTTCCTGACCTTGGAGCAGGTGTTTGTAGCAAGGGGTGGGGGGAGTGGAGCCAGATTGCCTCCTTCTTTTTCCTGATTGCGGTGTTTTCCTTCTGAAAAGCAGACAGGTCACACAGGAGCAATAGGATCCAGAAGCTGTCAGCTCAGAAAAGCTCTTTACAGGAAGAGGACACCAATGCCCCTCTGCACACTTTAGAGCCACAGCTGGGAGAAGCTCCCTACTAGAGCACTGTCACTGCTGACTCCATTTCATGATGGGAAAAGCAAGAAAAGCAGAACAAGTCCCTGGACTCTCTAGGTCCTTCTGAAGGAAGAAGGCAGGCCTGTAGCTGACAGGGATCCCAGATTGAGACAATAGAGGGCCCCCTTGCCTAAGCCCTCTGGTGTTTCTTCTTCTGAGGGCCAAATTACATGGTCCTAAGGAGCTGGTGCTGGGCACTCCCTTCTCCATAGAATTCCCTATCTAAGGTATGCAGAACTCCAGGCCTCCTAATCTACCTTGACACATCTTTGCTGTCTTGTAGAAACAAGGTTCTTCTCAAGATCAGTTCAGAGTCCAAGGTCTCAAGAGTCTTTTCTACTTTCCACCAATACTTGTGAGTGGGGGAGAGGTTTTGCCACAAGCCTCCATCTTCATTAATTCACTGGGTTTCAAAAGTATGTGGTCATTCAGAGGCCCAGGGCATTTGAAGGGACTCAGCAAAGAATGTTTGGTGTGTAGGCTGGGCCAGAGATTTGGCAGGGAGCATGCTTCATTCTGGGCCAAGGGCAAATGAAGCAAAACATCTTCTGAAATGTCGAGATTTGGACTATCTGGCACCCATTTCCTTCCCTTTGCTGTATTTCTGACTATTTTTTTTTCTCCTGTAGTGGCCACGGAGCCATCACTCACTTAGCTGGCACCCCTGATTGACTGCCAAGTCTCATTCTGCTCCTGTGCTCAGTGAGAGGTATCAGGCTCTGCTCTACCAAAGAAAAGAAGGTCTTTGGTCCCTAGGTGCTTGGTGCTTGGCCTGCTGTGCTATGTAGGGTGAAGTGAAGACAGATACAAGAGTGAGAGTTGGCAGCCAATCAGGGGTTTGGCCCACTGACCTGATGATTGCCCGACTGACATGATGATTGGCTTGCCTTCATTCTGAAAAGCAGATAGTTTGCACATGGGCAGTATGAACAAGGAGGGGGTCAGCCTTGGAAGAACCCTTGTCAGAAATTAGGGAACCAAGTCCTTGTTGCAGATTCCTGGGCACGAGCCCTCAGAATCCAATAGCTACTGTTCAAGCACTGCTACCTCCCTCAACTGATGGGAAATGTGGCAGGGATAGAACAATCCAGAAATCCTGGCTCTTTGAAAGAAATCACTGGCTCTGTAAAGAAAGAAGGCAGGCTTCTTGCTGACAGGGCTCTCAGGTGTAGTTGTTCAGGGGGCTCCCGTGGCTAAACTCACAGGTCTTTCCTCTTCCAGATACAACCCTGTTGGTAGGAGACTGTGCTGGGTACTCCATTCTCAACATTCTCCAAATCTCATGCATGATGAACAACTCTGGCAGTGTGTGACTCCACTGGCACCCTTTGCTCTTTTGCTGAAAGAGGGTTTGCATGGAGACTATTCCAAAGGGAGTCATAGAGTAACATCCTCTTTTTTCAGTTTGCATGTTTCATTGTGCCCTTGTGATAGTAACAGAGATATTGCATTGGATCCTTCTTAGTTTGGTTTCAGAATGATGTGGCCTTCCCCAAACTTGTGGTGTGTGAAGGTGCCCAAGGAGAATGCTTGTGGGTAGGCTAACTCAGAGGTTATTGGTGGATCCTGCCTCCTTTGTGGCACAAAAGGAAGGGAAAGTAGAGGTTTTCTTCCTCATTTTCCCCAGTGCCCAATTTGAATGGATAGCATTGACTCACATTGCAGTTATTCCTCTCCCATTGCTGATTTTCTAATTTGGTCTCACTTCACACTCTGAGACCCTGTGACTCTCCCATACACAACTGAGTTACAAGGATTGTGAGTTACCAGTCAGTTCTTGAGCCAGTGGATGCTTTGGAGCGTCTGCTGTCCCAGAGAAAAACTGATTCTCATGTCTCGGAGCTCTTGTTGCTCAGTAGGCTTTTATAGTTATAGTAAATAATTCCCTTTCTTTGGAAACAAGAGTTTCCCTGGAATTGTTTCAAAGCCCTGTCTCAGAGTCATGTACTTTCCTTTTAAGGTGGGAGTCTGGGGCAATTCTGGTGAGTGCAGTAGGTTTGGCCACAGGCATCCTACAGTTGGGTTTCAGAATTTATGGACATCACCAGGCCTAGAGCATCTGTAGGTGTCCGGTGGAGAATGCTTGTGTGTAGGCTAAGCCAGAGGTTTTCAGAATGGAGCTGGCCTACTGTCTGGGTTGAGAGTTGATTAAGAAATATCTTTTCCGTTGATGAATGTCAGCCCTTTGGAGATGCAGAACTTGGCATTATTTGTACTAATGTATATCCCAAGGCTGCTTTCCTAGCTAGGTGTCCGTTCATGCTCCAGGAGCTCTGGGTGTATGAATGGTGCCACTTTCCAAGTCAGTTCCTGGAGAAATTGAAGGTATTATGGGTCTAATTTCCCAGATGAAACCTGGCCCTTCTCTCCCTGAGCACATGGTGCTGCTTAGCTGGCTAGTGTGTGCATGAGCATGGGTATCCAGTTGGCCTCCCTCCCCACACTAATAGAGACCCCTTCATTTTGAAGAACAGCAGGTTTTCATGTGGACAGGATGGTCCAGGATCTACTCAGCACAGAAAGTACCTTTAGATGGAATTTGCAACAAGACCTGCTTCCAAACACTTCCATCATCGGGGAGCACAGCCCTCCTACAGCTGTATCACTGCCACCATTATGTACTGATGGCACGGGCAGGACACATACCCAGAGCCAGGTCTTTCCCTCTGATTCTGAAGGAAGAATCTGGGTAGGCTTCTTGGTGACAAGGCCTAGAGGTGAAACATGGATATCACCATCTGCCAAAGCCCACAGGTGTATCTCCTTCCTGAGCCAGTCAGCGACCTGGGAAAGACTGTGCCAGTCACATTTCATTATCCCTGATACACAACTCTGACCCTCTCTCTATCCATTTTCACCACTCTGCTCTGTTTTAACTCTTACAGTCATGTGCCCTGACCTGGAGATTCTGGTCTAGTCACTGTAACTGTGGCAGATGTATGGCCTAAGGGCTCCTGACTCTTCAATGGGATAGTTTTCACCTCTGCTTGAGTCTCACAGAACTCAGATTTCTGACCAAGTAGGACTGTGTTTTTGTTTTTGTTTTGCCACGAAAGATCCTCAGCGCCTCTTGGGTTTCAAGCATCTTGAAAAGATAAGAATAACTATAAAATGGGAATTTTTTACAGAATCTGAATGATTCTCAGGGCAAGAAGTATTTATTTCAAACCCATGCAACCCTAATGATATATGAATAGACAAGGCAACCCTGCTCTAGTACCACCCTCTGCATTTCTTCCAGGCATATTGCACACTGACCAGCATCTTGACTCAGAACACCCTCATTATAGGTTATCCCTGGCTTTCTTCACCACATCGTACCATGCTTATCCATTTCGTATGAGGGCACACATGTGAGAGCACTTTAATCTTCCAAACGTGGGGCTGGAAGAAGTTAACCGGTAAGGAGGCAAACACCAGGAGCAGCTCTAATGGGTTCCACCTTATGTGCCAGTCCCTGCCTTCTTCCACAGTACTCGGGGCTGTTGTGAGCCTAGTCCTGCTAGCCAGAAATGTCACTGTTGCTACTGTTGAGTATGCTGAAGGAGGGGAGCACCACACAGGCCAATGCCATAGTTGCCACACCATGACCGCAGGTGGTCTTCCTGGGCCACTGAGGCTGCTATGGCACTGCCTGAAACACTGGGCTGTTCATGCCTTTGCACCTGATCCAGAAATCTCACTTGGTAGTGAGCTGCACCCAACAACGATACCTGTGGTCCCCTGGCCCATCAGTGCCCCAGATGAAAGGTAAATCCAAGACTAAGTGCAGTGCTGTCATTAGTGGTGGTTGGGCTGCTTTGTATGGGGTCCACCTCCAACATGCCCAGGCTTCTGTGAAAATCTATCCCTGGGCATGGGTTGAGTGAGTGACAGTTCTATGGCTCTTAAGTCTAAACAGGGAAATAGACAACCATGGGAAAGGAGTGTCCATAAGGAGGGCCAAAGTTACAAATACCCAATGGGAATGGGAAAAATTTGGAAAGGGACTGTGCAACTTCATGTCCCCTCAGCCAAGAAAGGAGTCTAGCTCCCTTCCCAGTCCTCTGGCCCAGCCTACATGTAAATGTTCTGACCTGGGCCCTTCCAATGCCCTAGGTCTCTGAATGCCTGCATGGTTATGACATCAACTTGCTAGGGTCCTGTGACCAAACCTATCACACAGACACAAGGATGAGATGAGGGTGTCCAGCTGAATACCAAGGATACTCCTCTGAGAGACTACATGGAATGGGCTTCAGAGAGGACCTAGAGGGAAAATAGAGCAAAAGGGTGAATATAGGTCCACAGAGGGCCAGAGTTCTTCATTAGGAATAAGAATGGGATGATGTGGAGAATGAAGTGACTAGTGCCATCTCCTTACAAGCTGGCTCTCTCAGGAATAAACAGGACATGTGGACTTTGGTGAAGGGAGCCCTTTACAGGCTACACCCAGGACCCCTGTCAGCATGCATCTGTATTCTTCCTTCAGAAAAAGAGGGAACCCACTGGCTTTTGGTTTGTTTCTTGCCCTTTCCCATTGGAGGACAGGAGGCAGTGATAAAGCAGTGGTTGTTTGGGCCTCCTGGCTGATGGCCAAGTGGTTAGAACACAGCCTGGGTCCAATATGCACTTCAAAGTCCCTTTGGGCACTAAGCACTGCCTGAATCAGAGGGCACATGCATGAACCATCTAATCTGCAGGATGAAGGCACCTCTGTCAGCCAGGGGAGGGGGCCAGCTGGCTACCCATCCCTGTAAGGACTCTGGCTGACTACACTCCAGCCCCCAGGAAAGGAGGGACCTGTTTACCTCTAGAATACCAGACACTGAGAACTGTCAATTGACACAGGAACTGACTGGGAACTCCACACCAATATTTGGACCTGGGCTGTGTACCTGACACAGACCCATAGATCCTGGAAAGTTCGAGTGTAAACAGGGTATATTCTTCTGAGGCTCTTGCTCTGAATGGCTCCCAGGTAGAACTAAGGTTGAATAAAAAAGCAAGACTGTGCAAATAGGCAACCTGAGGACCAAAGGTCTTCATTGCAGAAGAAAATGGGCTACAGTTAGAATTAAGTGCTTACTTCTATCTCCTGTGAGGCTGGCTGCTTGGGGAATAAGAAAGACCTGAGGGCTACACCCGAGTGAAATTCTGCAGGAGATATGCATTGTTCACAAACAAACAGGAAAAGCTAGATTTGGTGGGTTTTCCTGTCCTTCTCATCATGAAATAGAAGCACCATTGATTTTCAGTTAAAGGGTTTCTGCACCTAGCTGGTGATCAAGTGTTTGGAGCCTGGACCTGATGTAGTAGTTCTTGAAAGGGCCTTTTCAGTTCGGACCAAGTCCTGAAGCATAGTGTGCATATGGGAATCATGTTTGACTCAGAAGGAAGGCATGTCTATCCTTCACTGTACTTACTAGAGCTGGCTAAACCCCAGCTCAAGCACTCAGGGACAAGAAGGTCATCCTTCTTTTGATTTGAAGTTACTGTTTGCTCTCACATAGCAAAGGACCAGAATGAGAGGTTAGCACCAATCTTTGGGCTTGGCTTGTGTGGAGTGGAAGCCCAGTTGTCCCTGGATGTGACCAAGGACTTAGAAAATAGCAAATTGGTGGGAATGGCAACAGAGGAGGCCAGGATCTACATTACAGATGGGAATGGGGTAATGCTGGGCATGTATATCTACCTCCATTTCTCTTTGCTTCATGTGTAAAGCCAGTGTGACCTCTTATACATATCCACCCATACCCAACTTGACACCTTCATATACTCCAGGCCTCTTATTGTGAACAGAGTTCTATGGGAAGTCACAAGAGGTCCTGTTGCCAATCTATGCCAGAGTCACCAGGACTCAGCCACAGTCCCCAGTTTAAAGTAGAGGATATGCCTCTGAGACACTGATGCTGTATAGACTCCAGCAAGATCCTAGTTTGAAAAAAAAGGGGCACAAAAGAATGGAAATAAATCAACAGAGAGCTAAAGTGCTTCATTACAAAGGAAAGCAAAATGAAGATGACAAGATGTGCATAACACAATCTCTGGAGATGCTATTGTCTATAGTAAGAAACACCTGTGGGCAGAGGCAAAGGGAAACATACATTGCCTGCATCTGGGTGCCCATTTGGCCAAAGGCACTTTTCTTTCATACAGAGAAGGAAGACTCCAGACCTTGCCTCCTTTGTATGCCCTAAACCTCATGGAAGTGATTCACAGGTAACAGTGCTGCTGAGGGTGCTATAGGTTTTTTTCTCCAAGTCATGGTACAGTATTTCTTTTAAGGCTTTTTTGTACTGAATTGTCCTGCAGTCTACTATGCATGCCATATCCATCTGCCTTAGAGAATGAAGACATTTCAATCAGCCAGGGGAAGGAGGCAAGTTGGCTACCCATCACAGAGATTACCTAGGCCAGTCAAGCAACAAGTGCTCATGGACAGGAGGGTCATTCTTCTTTGGGATAAAGGAACTGATTGCTCTCACATAGCACAAGACGAGAGTGGTCATTCATCACAAATCCTAGATGTGGGTTATGTGGCTCACAGACCTATTCCACCTGGTTGTGACCCACGACCTAGTTAAGAAAACAGAAAATGGATGGGAAGGGCTATAAGGAAGGCTAAGCTTCTAAATTACAGAGGGGATGAGGACAAAGCTGGGAATGAAATGTCTAACATAGTTCCTCCTTCAACCAGAAGTAAGGCCAGCTCCCGCCTAAACCCTGGCATTGCCTACACATGGACATTTTGCTGGGCACCTTCAAGGGCCCCATGCCTCCCATTGTCCACACACTTCTGAAAGGCACCTAATGAGGGCTTCTGTGCCCCAACTATGCCAAAGACATCAGAACTTGGCCAGAGTCAACTTAAAAGAAAGGACATTTCTCTGAGACACTGGCTCTGAATGGCACCCAGTGAGAAATGATTTTGCAAACAGTAGAAAGTATTCATTGAAATGGAAATCTGGAAGGCCAACGTTGATTATTATGATTATTATTGATGTGAATGGGACACAGAATAGAATGAAGTGTCTAGAAAGACAATTTCCTGGCAAGGTCCTGTCTAAGGAGTAAGAAACACCTATGGCCAGAGACAAACTAAAGCTCTAAAGGAACACCTCCTGAAAGCCCAATTTGCAAGAGCTCTGCATATTTCCTTCTGAAATAGAGGAAAAGCTTCTGGCCTTGGCTGTTTTTTCTGTCCTTCCCTATAGGGGATAGAGGCAGCAGAGACTCAGGGGTAGTGGGTCCATGCTCCAGACTGTTGTTCAAGTGTTTGGAACAGTTCCTGGGGCAAATTAGGTCTTGAAGGGCCACTGTCTGCACTGACTAGATCCTGGAACATAACCCCTATGCGTGGACTATGTACTTTTCAGAATCTGAAGCCAGGCACTAAGTGCTCTCTGACAGCAGGGCAATCTTTCCTGTGGGCTGTAAAAAACTAACTACTCTTGGTGAGCACAAAAGCAGCATGAGAATTCACCACCAATCCTTGGGGGCTCACTATGAGATTGACAGATTCACTGGCCTACCCAGCCTGCAAACCAAGTCTTAGCAAATAAAAATGGGATGGGATTGGCTCTATAGACAGCCAAAGTTTCATTTTAGATGAGAATGGAAGAAATCTGAGAGGGAAATGTCTCCCTCCTTTTGCCATTGCCCCAGAAGGGGGTCAGCTGCCTCCCAACACCTTTCGCCCTAGCTACACAAAAGTATTCTGTGCTGGGTCCTTTCCACTGACTTACATCTAATGTTGTCAATATAGATCTGGAAGGCATGGTGCAGGGCTCCTATGGCCCAGCTTATTCTGCTGTAACAAGAACTCATCCAGAATCCCCAATTAAAATCAGAGAGAATGGTTCTGAACCACGGTTCTGATTTGCCAATGGTAGATTCTAGTTTTAAAAAGCATAAAAGGGGGCACTTGAGTGACTCAGTGGCTTAATCCTCTGGCTCTTGGTTTCAGCTCAGGTCATGATCTCGCAGTTCGTGAGTTCCAGTTCCATGTCAGACTTTGTGCTGACAGCTCAGAGCCTGAAGCCTGCTCAGATTCTGTGTGTGTGTCTCTCTCAGCCCTTCCCTCTGCGCTCTCTCTCTCTCTCAAAATTAAATAAATATTTTAAAAAATTTGAAAGAGAAAAAGGATGGAGCTCTTGGGTGGCTCAGTTGGTTAAGCATCAGATTATCACTCATGTCATGATCTCATGGTTTGTAAGCTCGACCCCTCACATCAGGTTCTCTCCTGTCAGCAAGGAGTCTGCTTGGGATCATCTGTCCCTATGCTCTACACCTCCCCACCTGCACACACACACTCTCTCGCTCGCTCACTCTGTCTCTCTGTCTCAAAAATAAAAATAAACACAAAAAAGAGGAAAAGGGTAGAATTAGATACACAGATGGACAGTGTTCCTGTGAGAGATGAGAATGGGATAAGTATGAGGATGAAATAACTAGTACAATCTCCTGGCAATGTGACTGTCTCAGCAATAAGAAACACATGTGGCCTAGGGTAAAGGAAAACTCCACTGTTTACATTGGGAGCCCTCATGGCAAGATGCCTGTATTCCTACTTGACACAGAGAAGGTAAGCTTTGGGAGTTCACACTTTTCCCTTCCCATCCTATCAGTGCATAGAGGCAGCAGTGATTCAAGGGTAGTGGGTTTTGCTCAAGTGTTTAGAACTGGACTGTGGTGCAGTGGTTCTTGAATGGTCTCTTTCACTCTAAGCAGGTCCTCAAGAATACCTCCGTGGGTGAACCAAGGGCTCTTCAGAGTGAAAGCATCTTTAACAGCTAAGGAATGAGACAGGTTGGCTAACCCTCATTTCTTTTATCAGCCAGCCAAACACCAAACAATCCCAGGAAGGCAATCTTTCCTTTGGGATATCAGAAACTGATTGCTCTCGACACAGACAAGAGTCAAGCTCATTAGGAATGGCTGGGCACTCGTTATGTGGGGGAAAGCCTCATTAGCCTTGCCTGGGACCCAAGACATAGTTATCAATACAGCCAGGGAATTGGAATGGCTAGACACAGGGCCAAATATTTTCATTTCAGCTGAGAATGGGATAAAGCTGAGAATGAATTGTCTAGCTCCATGTTCCTCTTCTGCCAGAAGTGAGGATATCTCCCTCCTGATACCTCTGACCCTGACTACACACCAGCATTCCTGCTGGGCACCTTGAAATGCCCTGGGCTTGTCTTTGTCAACAGAGGACTGAGAGGCAATTTATGAGGGACCCTGTGGCCCAGCGTATCCCAGAGTGACAAGAACTTGGCCTGACTCCCTTGTGCAAAAAAGAATAAATGACTCTGAGACACTGTGCCTCAAGGGACAACTGGGAGAACTGAGCTTGAAAAAGCCATAGGGTGGAGGCGAATACACAGAAGGCCAAAACTCTTTATTGACAGAAGAGAATGTGTTAAAGCAAAAAAATCAAGTGACTAGCACAATCTCCTGGCAGGATGGTTGTCTCAGGAGTAAGAACACTGAGTGGGCTAGAACAAAGGGAATGCTCCTGCATTGTTCCTTCAGAAGGAGAGGGAAAGTTTATGTCATGGATTTTTTTTTCTTTTGTCCTGTCCTCTGAGGCAGTCCTGTTACACAGCAGTTTCTGGCTTGGGGCTGACCCTCAAGTATTTGGAAAGTGGTTCTTTTGCAATGGTCCTTGGATGGGCTGTTTCTGCACATTCTGCAGGTCGGTCGTGAAGAATACTGCAAATGGGGAACTGTCTGCTCTTCAGATGAAGGCATTTGTAGCAGTCAGTGGTTGGAGTTCTGCTGTCTATGACCATGCCAACTCCAGGCTTTCCAGCACCAAGTCCTCAGTGACGGGGGTCAGTAGATGCTTTTATGTATCAGAAACTGAATGCTTGGGGCGCTTGGGTGGCTCAATAGCTTGAACATCTGACTTTGGCTCAGGTCATGATCTCATGGTTTGTGAGTTTGAGCCCCGCATTGGCTCTGTGCTAATAGCTCAGAGCCTGGGGCCTGCTTCAGACTCTGTGTCTCCTTCTCTCTCTCTTTGCCCCTCCCCCACTTGTGCTCTGTCTCTCAAAAATAAATAAATGTGAAAAAATTAAAAAAAAAAAAAGAAACTGAATGCTTGCTGTTAGCAGCGGAGCAGCGTGGGAACTTTCTATCAATCCCTGGTTTTTCACTGAGTGAATGACAGGCTCACTGTGCCAAGTGGGAACCAAGAGATTAGACAAAGCACAAAGGAAGGGGCACCTGGGTGGCTCAGTTGGTTAAGTGGCTGACTCTTGATTAGAGCTCAGGTCATGACCTCATTGTTGTGAGGTCTAGTCCTGCATCAGGCTTTGTGCTCACAGCGTGGAGCCTGCTTCAGATCCTCTGTCTCCCTCTTTTTGCCCCTACCCCACTCATGCTATCTCTCTGTATCTCACTCAGAAATGAGAAATGTTTACAAACAGTTTTCCAAAAAAAAGAATGAAAACCGGATGGAAAGGGTGAAAGGGCGGGCTTATGCCGGCTGACTCCATCTTGTTCTGTGTCCATCACCTTGACCACGCTTCCTCCCTTTAAGTAACCTCCCGCTCACCTGCCTAACATGACTCCCACCCTTCCCCAGCCAATAGGCTGAGACCACAGCCATTACCTCACCAACTGCCCCTAGGCCCCAATAAAACCTTTGTCCTTTTGAAACTCGCTCTCTCTCCCTGGTATCTTACCTCTGCGTCGGTACAGGTAGGGGATTGAGCTCGAGCTAGCTCGAATAAAGGCTCTTTTGCTTTTACATGGGACTTGGCTCTCTGGTGGTATTTGGGGATCACGAATTCTGGTCATAACATTTGGAGCCTCGTCTGGAATCCCCAAGACCCCCAAGGGACTCCCGACCCGGAGAGCCTGACTGGCCACGGTTAGTGTCTCTTCATTGCGTCTTTTTTGTGTGAGTTCATTTCTGAAATTCTGGTAGTGCCCGACGCGGTCTAAGTGGACACACTGGAAGAACATGGGCTGGGAGTTTCAGAAGAGGTTCCGATCCTCCCTTTTGGAGGGACGTGGAATCCCCTCAAAGGTCTGAGACGAGGCGGGTCGCTCCTGCTCGTCGGCGTGAAGCCGTCGTCTAGCTTTTGGTTTTGGAGGGACGCGGAATCCCCTCATCGGTTTTGGAGGGACGTGGAATCCCCTCAAAGGTCTAAGCTAGCTTTCAGTTTTGCTTCCATGGAGTTGGAAGACTTTCTAGTGGCCCTCTCTTTGTCTGTTTTTGTGTTTCTCTGTTTTGTTCTGTGGACTTACTGGACGGACGTTATGGGACAGAATCAGACTACTCCTCTAAGTATTATGATTGATCACTTTAAGGATGTGAGGGGAAGAGCTAACAACCTCAGTGTAGAAGTCCGAAAGGGTCGGTGGCAGTTTTTTTGTTCCAACTTTCAATGTCAGATGGCCACCAGAGGGGACCTTCGACCTCCCTACCATCCACCTAGTCAGGAGTATCATCTCTCGGCCTAAGATGGGCCATCTTGATCAGCTCCCTTACATTATCACTTGGCAGGACCTTGTAGAAGACCCACCCTCTTGGCTTAAGCCCTTCCTAGCCCTGCTCCCTCCAGAGCCAAAACCCATTCTTGCTTTGCAGGGGACAAAGAAGAAAAGTCTTACCCAGCCTTCAGCACCCCTCTACCCTGTCCTACAGGGGGGTACTGAAGAAGAATTAATTTTTCCTCCCCCGTATAACCCCTCTAGGATGCCGGAAGAACACCATCCTCCCCCTCCGGGGGAGGCAGACGCAGTTCCGAGAGCGGGAGGCGGAAACGCTCCAGTGGGAAGCCCGCCCTTTACCAGACAAAGGGCTCAGAGGGAGCAATCTGCCTCTGCCGCCTACTCCACTACTCTGCCCCTGAGAGCCACCAGACCCCCAGACGCGGAGGGGAATCAGCCCCATCACTATTGGCCTTTCGCCACTAGTGACCTCTACAATTGGAAAGCTCAGAATCCTAAGTTTTCCAAGAAACTGGCAGGGCTTATTGATTTATTAGACTCTGTTCTTTTTATCCATCAGCCCACGTGGGACGATTGCCAGCAGCTTTTGCAGGTCCTGTTCACGACTGAAGAAAGAGAAAGAATCCTCAATGGGGCCCGAAAACTAGTTCCAGGTGCAGACGGGAATCCCACCACCAACCAGGTTCAGATAGATGCCTCCTTCCCCTTAACTCGGCCCCAGTGGGATTTCAACACGGCAGAAGGTGAGGAGAGGCTCCAGGTCTACCGCCAGACTCTAATGGGGGGTCTCCGAATGGCTGCTAGAAAGCCAACCAATTTGGCCAAGGTAGGAAATGTACAACAGGGAAAAGATGAATCTCCAGCTGCCTTTTTAGAACAGATCATGGAGGCATTCCGTACCTATACCCCCATGGATCCAGAGGCTCCGGAAAGCAAGGCAGCTGTTATCATGGCCTTTGTAAACCAATCGGCCATAGACATTAGGAGAAAATTACAGAAAATAGATAGACTAGGAGAAAAAATTCTGCAGGACTTCCTGGTGGTAGCCGAAAAGGTATATAATAACCGGGAGCCTCCTGAGGACAAGCAGGCTCGTTCCATGGCGGCTGCCAGCAGTAAGCAGACTCAAGACCTGGCCAGAATACTACTAGCTACCATTGCTGACTCCCCCGAGGAACGAGACCGCCGTCTCTGGCAGCTGGCAGATGACACAAGAAAAGGTAAAGGAACCACCAAGGCGGGGGGGAAGCAGAGGCTGCAGAAGAATCAGTGCACATACTGCAAGGAGATAGGGCATTGAGCCTGAGATTGTCCAAAAAGGGCCAGCGGGGAGGGAAGCAAGACTGATCGAGTAAAAGTCCTAGAGATATATGAACTAAGTGATTAGGGGAGTCGGGGTTCAGACCCTCTCTCCAAACCCAGGGTAACTCTTAAAGTGGAGGGGACACCTGTTGACTTCCTGGTCGACACCGGAGCACAACATTCGGTCCTCCGCACCCCACAAGGAAAACTAGCCAGCAAGAAGTCCTGGGTACAAGGGGCAACTGGTATGAGCCAGTATTCATGGACTACCCAAAGAACAGTAGATTTGGGGATGGGCCGGGTATCCCACTCCTTTATGGTAATACCAGAATGCCCCTACCCGCTGTTAGGATGGGACTTACTGACCAAGATTGGAGCTCAGATAACTTTCAGACAAGGGGGGCCTCAGGTCACTGATGACAAGGGCCACCCCATCCAGGTCCTGACCATGAAACTGGAGGATGAATACCTTCTCCACCAGGAGGCACTCCCAAGAGAGGATAATATAGACAGATGGCTACAAGAATTCCCCTCGGTTTGGGCAGAGATGGGGGGGATGGGACTAACCACTCACAGGACCCCAGTCCTGGTAGAGCTCAAGCCAGGAGAGAGTCCAGTAAGGATCAAACAATACCCCATGTCTCAGGAGGCCCGGAAGGGGATCCAGCCACACATCCAGAGACTACGAAGCCTAGGGGTACTAGTTCCTTGCCAGTCTGCCTGGAACACCCCCCTACTGCCGGTCAAAAAGCCTCACACAAATGACTACCTACCAGTACAAGACCTCCGGGAAGTAAATAGGAGGGTCACAGACATACACCCAACTGTTCCCAACCCAGATACTCTCTTGAGCTCCTTGGCGCCCTCCAGGGTCTGGTATACTGTACTAGATTTAAAGGATGCCTTCTTCAGTCTGCCGCTGGGACCCCAGAACCAACCCTTGTTCGCCTTTGAGTGGCATGATCCGGAGGAGGGCTACAGTGGGCAACTCACCTGGACACGGCTACCTCAGGGATTCAAAAATTCACCCACCATCTTCGACGAGGCACTACACGAGGACCTGGGTGAGTACAGAAGGGAGCATCCTGGCCTCACCCTTCTGCAGTACGTAGATGACATCCTGATTGCTGCCGACATGGCCAAAGACTGTGAGCGAGGGACCCAGGACCTGCTGGCTACCCTGGGGGCCTTAGGGTACCGGGCATCCACGAAGAAGGCTCAGATATGCAGGGAGAGTGTAAGTTACCTGGGATATATCCTGGAGGGCGGACAGTGGCAGTTATCAGATGCCAGAAAAGAAACTGTCCTAAAGATCCCTACTCCCACCTCCCAAAGAGAAGTGAGGGAATTCCTAGGATCAGCCGGCTACTGCCGCCTCTGGGTTCCAGGTTTTACTGAGATCACCAGGCCCTTATATGAAGCTACCAAAGAGGGGAAAACATTTAAATGGGCTGAAAAAGAAGGAACTGCCTTTAATCAGTTAAAAAAGGCCCTCCTAAGTGCCCCAGCCCTGAGTCTACCAGACATTACGAAGCGCTTCCACCTCTTTGTAGACGAACATAAGGGAATAGCAAAAGGGGTTCTAACTCAAGCCTTAGGCCCCTGGAACCGCCCAGTGGCTTACCTGTCTAAGAAACTAGACCCAGTGGCTGCCGGCTGGCCGCCATGCCTAAGAATTATTGCGGCGACAGCACTCCTAGTCAAGGATGCAGACAAACTGACCCTAGGACAGGAGATCTGGATCACGACCCCACACGCCATTGAAGGGGTACTGAAACAGCCTCCGGATAGATGGATAGCAATACACGTATGACTCATTACCAGAGCCTCCTACTCAACACTCCACGAGTGCGGTTCCACCCCAGTGCAACCCTCAATCCTGCAACCCTGCTGCCCGACCCTGACCTAGGTGCTCCACTACATGACTGTTCGGGAATCCTGGAACAAGTACGTGGATTCTGGACGGACCTGACCGACCGGCCCCTCCCTGATGCTGAGATTACTTGGTTCACTGATGGCAACAGCTTTGTGCGAGACGGACACAGGTATGCGGGTGTAGCGGTGGTCACCGAAACAGACACCGTATGGGCAGAGGCTCTACCCTCCGGAACGTCAGTCCAGCGAGCAGAGATCATAGGCCTCACCAAGGCGCTGATGCTGGGAGCTGGAAAACGGCTTCACATCTACACAGACAGCCGTTATGCATTTGCCACAGCTCATATTCATGGGGCAATTTATCAGGAGAGGGGGTTACTGACAGCAGAAGGATGAACTATAAAAAATAAGCAGGAGATACTTAACCTGCTTACGGCCTTATGGCTTCCTGCCAAGCTAGCCATTATCCACTGCCAAGGGCACCAAAAAGCTGATAACCCAGTAGCTAGAGGTAATCGAAAGGCTGACCAGGCAGCCAAGGCAGTAGCCCTTACTTCAGTCCCCACCATGACCATACAACTACTGGACCCGGGAGACCCAGTTTTACCAGACCAGCCCAAATACTCCCAGGAGGAGTTACAGCAGATCAAGAAACTCCCCATGGCCCAGGAGATAAAGGGATGGTGGTATACACCTAACAAGGAGCTCGTGCTGCCAGACTGGCTTGGAGTCTCAGTATTAGAGCACATGCATTGGTCTACTCCCATGGGGGGCCCAAAAATTAAAAGACTTAATCCAACATGCCAGAATCAAGATTCACCAACAGGACACCAAAATAGAGCAAGTTGTATCTGCCTGCAAAGACCTGCCAACTCACCAACGCGAGAGCCACATCAAATAAAAAAGGAACCAGGCTCAGAGGCACCAGATCGGGAGCCCAATGGGAAGTCGACTTCACTGAAGTCAAACCAGGAAAGTATGGTTATAAATATCTTTTAGTATTTACAGACACCTTCTCTGGCTGGGTGGAGGCACACCCAACCAAGCATGAAACGGCTCAGACGGTGGCTAAGAAGCTACTGGAAGACATCTTACCCAGGTGTGGTTTTCCTGCCATGGTAGGATCAGACAATGGACCAGTTTTATCTCCCAGGTAATGCAGGCAGTAGCCAAGGCAGTGGGCGCAAACTGGAAATTACATTGTGCTTATAGGCCCCAGAGCTCAGGACAGGTAGAAAGAATGAATAGAACCCTAAAAGAGACCCTTACCAAATTAACCATGGAGACTGGTGGGGACTGGGTGACTCTCCTACCGTACGCCCTTTACTTGGTTAGAAACACTCCTTATACTCTGGGTTTTACTCCCTATGAGATCATGTTTGGCAGACCACCCCCTGTTATTCTCAGCCTTCGAGCTGAAATTATGGCTGAGTTTAAAGATCAAGAAGTTTTTCTTTCCTTGAGAGGGTTCCAGAGGGTGCACGAGGACATTTGGCCGCGCCTCCGTGCCATCTACTAGGCTGGCCCAACCCCGACACCTCATCAGTACAGGCCGGGAGACTGGGTCTACGTCAAGAGGCACCACTGAGAGACCATTGAGCCGCACTGGAAGGGACCTTACATCGTGGTGCTGACAATCCCCACCACTCTCAAAGTAGACGGCATCACGACCAGGGTCCATCACACCCACGTTCGGCCAGCAGACACCTCCTCGATCCGGAAGGACTTCGTCACTCAATGGGGCGTCAGTCGGGACCAACACAACCCGCTCAAGCTCAAGCTACAGAGCATTCGACCCCCCTAATATTGGTAACTCTGTTAACTCTGCTTGTCAGTGCTCATGCTGCCGGGAGTCCCCACGCCCCCCAAAACATCACCTGGCAGATCATAGACACCAGCTCGGGGACAGTACTTAATCAGACCTCCCAGAGCCACCCCAGGGACACTTGCTTCCCAGAACTTTGCGTAAACTTCCAAACTCTGTTCCCCTTGTCACCATAAATGCAGCCGGTCCCATGATTGGGTCCCTAAGCTACATGACAAGGGGGGAATCAAAGGGCGGGCCTACGCCGGCCGACTCCATCTTGTTCTGTGTCCTTCACCTTAACCATGCCTCCTCCCCTTGAGTAACCTCCCCCTCACCTGCCTAACAGGACTCCCACCCTTCCCCAGCCAATAAGCTGAGGCCACAGCCTTTACCTCATCAACTGCCCCTAGGCCCCAATAAAACCTTTGTCCTTTTGAAACTCGCTCTCTCCCCGGTATCTCACCACTGCGTCGGTGCATGTAGGGGATTGAGCTCGAGCTAGCTCGAATAAAGGCTCTTTTGCTTTTACATCAGACTCGGCTCCCTGGTGGTATTTGGGGATCACGAATTCTGGGCATAACATGGGAATGGACACATGGAGGGCCAAAGTTCTTCCTTTCCTATGAGAAAGGGATCAAGCAGAGACTAGAATGACTAGTTTAATCTATTTGAAGCTGGCTGTCTTCAGAATAAGAAGCACCTCTGCACTGGGGAAAGGGAAAAACACCACTGCTTTTATCTGGAAACCCAGTCCTAAGGAAACCTTCATCTGGAATTCAAATGAGAATGGGAAACAATGAAAAGATACTGTATGGTTCAGTGTTTTTTTTTTTTTTTTTTTTTTGCAGAAGAAGGACTGGTTTCCTCCTATATCCTCTGGGTCTGCCTAGAGGCAAACATCCCATGCAGGGCCCCTCAAGTGTGCTAGGTTTCCTGATGTATGCATGATTCTAAAATATACTTGGTGTGAGGCCCCATAGTACAAAGTATCCCAAGGTCCAGAGAACTTGACTCAAGCCCTCAGTTAAAATGAGCCTGAATTGGTCTTAAAATCTGGCCCCAAAAGCCTACGAGAGGAAACCTAGTTTGAATAAAAGACCATAAGTGGACATGGATACACAGAGGCCCAAAGTTCTTTGTTACAGAGAATAGGATAAAGCAAAGAATAAAGTGATTAGCATAATGTCAAGTGTAAGACACACCAATGGTTTGGGCCCAGGGAAATGTCCACTGACTATACCTGACGCTCCTACTGCAAGAAATGTTATTCAGAAGGTTGGTAAGCGTGGAAAGGAATTCTGGCCATTGCCTTTTCTCCTGCCCTTTCCATCAAGTATAGATGCAACATTCCTTCAGTGATTACCGGTCATTCTCCCTGCAGACCTTCAAGTGTTTGGAAGCAAGCTCTGGTGCAGGAGTCTTTGCCTGGGCTCTTTCTGCACTGACCCATGTCTGGGAGTAAACTGCCCATCTGAGAGCCTTCTGCATTTCAGAATGAAGGCAGCTCAATGAGCCCGGTGAGAGACACAATCAGGGTAAACATCCCCATGCCACCGGCAGCCCGTGAAGCACCATACTTTCAGTCAAAGGAGAGCAATTTCCTCTTTGGGATGCCAGAAACTGATTTCTCTTACTGTTGGCAGTGAAAGAAACTCTCCATTAATCCCTGAGTGCTTTTGATGTGAGTGATGGCCCCGTTAATCCTGAGTGTGACCCAAAACCTCCTTAGAAAATCTGTTAAGGGGGTGGGAACATATGGAGGGCCAGAGTTCTGTATTTTTGGAGAGATATAGGGTATAACTAAGGATGCGGTGCCTAGCTTCATTTTCCCCTTCTGCAGAACTGAGGCTGGTTCCATCCCACTCCCCTGTTCCTGCCTACATGCAAACATTTTGTGTTATGCCTTATGGTGTCCACTGCCCTATGTCTTTTGTGGCCAACAGTAAGGCTGAAAGGCAACCCCTATGGGTAGGCCCGTGTTGCCCAACTTTTCTCCACATTGGGAGGACATGGCCCAATTCCCCACCTGACAAGAGAGCACATGAAACTTACATTCTGGCCCTGAGTCCCCACAGTGAATGCCTAGATAGAAAAAGTGCCAGGGGGATGGGAATAGAGACATCAATGGCTCAAGTGATTCCCTGCAGATGAGGACAGCATAATGCTGAGAGTGAAATGAGTAGCTAAGCTCCTTTTAGCCCCACAAGGGAGGCCAGCTCCCTCCCAGCTCCTCTGGACTTGGCCTATGGGCAGAAATTCTGTTCTGGGCACCTTGCAATGCCTTAGGCCTCCCTTTGTCAATAGAGTTAGGAAAGGCAAGTCTCAAGGGACCCCCCATGGCTCAACCTATCCCTGAGGAAGTTGAGCTCAACTAGATTGTGCAGTTAAAGGCGGAGATCTCTCTTGGACACTGGCGGTGATTGGCTCACAGGAAAGACCTAGTTTGGAAAAGGGAAATTATAGAAATGGATACATGGAGTGCCAAAGTTCTCCTTACCAATTGAGAGTGGAATAAATCTGAGAATGGAGTGACCAGCACACTCTTTTGGCAAGCTGGCTGTCTTGGGAATGAGAAACACCTCTTGGCTAGGGTGAAGGAATCCTCCCTTGGCTACCCTGGCAACCAGTTTTGCAATAATTCTTCCTTTGGGACTTCAGAAAGGGATGAGAAGCATCTGGCACTGAGTGGATTTCTTACCCTGACCTACAGGGGAGAGTACCCAGTGGTTTTGGTGTAATGGGTTTTGACACTTCTGGGTTTGGAATCAGGCTCTGTGGAAGTATCCCTTGAACAGTCAGTGACCTGGCCACTTCTGGAAACTAAATGCCCATCTGGGACCCATTTGCTTTTCCATATGAAGGTATCTCAAGCAGCCAGGGGAGGGAGGTAAGCTGGGTAACCATCAATGCCAAGCCCATAAGGTCAGTCACAGGGAGTTAATCGTTATCTGGGCATATCAGAGACTGATTGCTCTAGGCTACCAGAGAAATGGATTGGGAGCTGGTCACCAAACCCTGGGAATTCGGGGTGTGAGGGAAAACCATACCACATTTCATTGTGACTCAAGACCTCCTTAGAAAAACAGCTAGGGGATCAGAATGGATACATGATGGGTCAAAGATCTTCATTTCAGCAGAGAATAGGATAAACCTGAGCAGAAACTGACACATTCTGTTCCTCTTCTCCCCACAATTGACATAGCTTCCTCCCAATTCTCTGGCTTTGCCTATACACCAACATTTTGGCTGGCACCTTCAAGTACCCTATGTCTTTTTCTTGTCAAAATATTTCTAAAAGGAAAGTCCCAAGGGGCTTATTGCCAAACCTATGCCAGAGTCAGGATGACTTGGCCAAGATCCCCAATTAAAATGAGGGGACATTGCTCTTAGGTCTGGCTTTGAATTCCCCACAGCAGGGACTTACTGAAAAAAAGAGCAAGGGGATGGGAATGGATACACAGAAAACCAAAGATCTTCATTTCCGATGAGAATGAGATAATTCTGGGAGTAAAGAGTATAGCACAATCTCCTGCCAAGCTCGCTGTTTTCTGAAAGAACAAACAGACGTGGGCCAGGTAAATGGGAATCACCCATCTGCTTCATGAGGGAGCAGAAGGAAAGCTGAGGGCCAAACACAAGCTAGCATTCCCTGACCAGCCCCAGGTAGGATATGTGTGGCATTCCTCAGGCACTCCTGGCTGCCCAAGGGCAAAGGAAATGACAGAAAACAAAAGGTTAAATAGAGCCTCCCTCCATCAATTGACAAGTATCTTACTAATTTATAAGAAAAAGGCAGGGTTCTAATCTCCAGAGACCTATGGACTCAGGTTCCTAGAGCTCCAAAATCACCCTGCCCTCCATAGTGATGTGAGATACAAAAGGCCAAAAGGAAATGGCATATAAAACTGAATTTCCTGAGGTGCCTTTGTGGCTGAGTCTTTTAAGCCTCAAACTTGAACTCAGCTCACCATCTCACAGTTTCTGTGTTCCAGGAGCATAGGGGCTCTCTGCTGACAGCTCAGAGTCTGGAGCCTGCTCCAGATTCTGTGTCTCCCTCTCTCTCTGCCCCTCTCTGGGACGAAAATTCTCTCTTCTCTCTCTCTCCCTCCCCTCTCTCTCAAAAAATAAACAAATATTTTTAAAAACTTAAAACTTATTTTCCTTCTCCCCTGCCACCCATTCACAAATACTTGAGGCTGGCAGAGTCAAAAGTTTCTGCAGGGACTCCCTTCTTTCTTAATGTTAATGTTTTGCTAGAGGGAAAAACCACTTACTTTGACAGTAGCTATGCCTCCAGTAATCTGTGAGTTGTTAGCATATGAAAGTCTCCTTGTAAACTTGGCATTTGACTTTACCTTGCCAAAGCCCTTGGTAAATGAACAGGCTTTCTTCACATTAATAATAATATTAATATTAACAACAACAACAAATCAGAAGAAACACTCTGAGGGCCAAAGTTGTTCACATTTGGTGAAAATGGGATGAAGCTGTGACTAATGACATGTGCACCATTTCCAAAGCAAGCTTGCTGTCCTGAGAATAAGAAGGAAACACCTGGGGTCTTGGGATGAAAAGAAGCACCAGTCACAAGAACACTGCATCCTGACCTAGCTAGGGCAGGAATGCTTCTGGCTCTTGCCTTACTCTTCCATTCCCTGGGTAGAGGCACTGGTGATCATTCTGCATGTTGGCTTCTTTGTGCTTGCTGGCTGCCCTGTCTGTGGAATTGGGCTCTGGTCCCAGACTCCTTGAATGGACTCTCTGCCCTGACCATGTGGGGAAGAACAGTGGTCCTGCTCAAACGTTGATCTTCTCAGAAGGCAGGAATATCACAGGGGCCAGTGGGATCAGGGTAACCAACCTCCTCAAGACCATAGAAGCCTGTCCAGCACAGAGTTCTCAGTAAAGGAGGGCAACATGTCCTTAGTAATTGCCATGTGTTAGCTGGCTGTAAAGGCCGGGCACTCTCTGAGTCAAAGCCACATGGTTCCTGACTCTGATCTCTGATCTCTCTGAGAAGAATAGAGGGGGTGTGAAGAAGGAGGGAGGGGAGTAGAGAGACAAAGAGAGAGATGGAAGAAACACAGGCAAAGTAAGAAGTGACAGAATTTGTGTCATGAAATCTTTCCCCTATAACTCCAGCTGTGTTACATTGGTTAGAAACCAGTCATTAACAGCTGAGTGGTTTCACAAGGAGTCAGTTTCCTGCCTGGACATAGATCACTGGCTGTGTCCGCTGCGGAAGTCTAGGAGAGCAGGCTCACCCCAGAACTGAGAGTGGTGGCTATATTTAGAAATGGCTGTAAGTGATGAACGTCCAGCCTCACTCATCATTAGAAAAGTGAACATAGGACAATGCATTTGGTGTAATTTCTCATCCACCAAACCGCAAAAATATTTCACCAGACTCATGAATCTAGATCCCTTTTTGGGCACTAGAGATAAGGGCACTCATGTTTCAGTAGTGAGAAGGGCCTCAGTTCTTTTACTGGAGAGTGATTTTTGCCATGATTTTAGCTTCCATCACCTTGATTCTGTGTGGAGGGATCTGCTTTTAGAAACCAAAGACAGTGGTTAGAGATTTGCACAAAGAATTTATGTAGCCATGTGTTGTCTCTGCTTTGACTCTGGGAGCCCTACATGAGACACCTCTTCAGACAGAGAGTATCCATTTCCTCTGGCAGCAGGACCATAAGACAGCCATTTAAAATGATGGTGTCAGACAGAATGCCTCACACTGTTGTCAAAACCCTTTAATGGACCATGACCAAGTGAGTGGGCTGACTTTTTTTCTTTTTAATTTAAATGTTAGTTAAATGTAGGCTGGTTTCAGAAGTAGAATTCAATGATTCATCACCTACATATAACACCCAGTGCTCATCACAAGTGCCCTCCTTAATACCCATCACTCATCTAGCCCATCTTTCACCCACTTCCCTACATCAACCCTCAGTTTGTTCTCTATTGTCTCCCTTTCTTCTCTTCCACACCGTCCCTTATGTTAAATTCCACATGTGAAATTTTATGATACTTGTCTTTCTCAGACGGACTCATTTTGCTTGGCATAAAACATTCTAGTTATATACACATAGTTGCCAATGACAAGACTCCATACTTTTTGATGGCTGTGTTATAGTCTCATGAAGATAAAAGGCTTTGGCACAGTGAAGGAAACATTCAACAAAACTCAAAGCAGCCTACGGAATTGTGGAACATATTTGCAAGTGACATATCTGATAAAGGTTTAGGATCCAAAATCTAGAAACGACTTAGCAAACTCTCCACATAGCACAGGTCACGTTTTGTCATGGTCACTAATAAAGATAGAGTGCTTGGAACAGAGCAAGGATATGGTTAAAGGTGATGGTTAAATGAATTCAAACAAAATGAATCTGTATTTGAGGTGGGTTAAGAGTGTCACAAGTACAAGCCCAGGATGGCATGCACAGAGTATTTCCCACTGAGCTTCCATTGCTAAGCCTCCTTTATCTGTAAAATATTATCATCCTGAATTTTCTTCAATGCCTGCACAATTACTGCTAAATATTTATGCATGCAAGGTAACAGGAGAAGGCCACATGAGGAGGATTCTCTGTGCTCTAGAGGACACTGTAACTTCCTCCAAGGTAGCTCTTAACCCACTGCAAGAGTGCCATAAGTCAGTTCTCATGTAATTCATCTAGTAAATTATTGGATAGGTCCTCATTTAATCGTCTTTCTTTTTCACAGTTTCTTTTCTTTTTTTTTTTTTTTTAATTCCAGTTAGTTAATAGGCAGAGTTATATTACTTTCAATTCCATATATCACCCTGGGCTCATTAAATTACTTTCAATTCCATGTATTACAATTCCATATATCACCCTGTGCTCATTATGACAAGTACATATCTTAATCCTCATCACCAACCACCAACCCCCCCATCAACCTCCTCTCTGATACTGTCAGATTGTTCTCTGTTATTAAGAGTACGTTTCTTGTCTATTGTCTGTCTCTTATTTTTTTCCCTTTGCTTGTTTGTTTCTTTAATTCCATATGATTAAAATTGTCATATGGTATTTGTCTTTTTCTGTCTGACTTATTTCACTAGCATCGTACTCTCTATCTCCATCCATGTCCTTGCAAATGGAAAGTTTTAATTCCTCCATATATATACATACATATATGTATATATATATGATATCTTCATCTATTCATTGATTGATGGATACTTGGGTTGCTTCCATATCTTGGCTACTGCAAATATGCTTTTATAAACATACCAGTGTCATGTATCCTTTTGAATCAACGTTCTTTTATTCCTTGGGTAAATACCCAGTAGTGCTAATGCTGGACCACAAGGTAGCTGGATTTTTAACTTTTAAAGGAACTTCTATATTGTTTTCCACAGTGGCCCTACCATTTTGCGTTCCCAAGAACAGTTCCTTTTTCTCCACATTCTTGCCAAGACCTATTGCTTCTTGTGTTGTTGATATTTGCCATTCTGACAGTTGTTAGGTAGTATCTCATTGTGGTTTTGATTTGCATTTCCCAGAAGATAAGTGATGCTAAACATTTTTCACCTGTCTGTTGGCCATCTGCATATCTTCTTTGGACAAAAGTCTGTTCATGTCTTCTGCCCAGGTTTTAATCAGATTATTTGCTTTGGGGGCCTTATTTTATATCAGTTCTTTATATATTTTGGATAATAGCCATTTATTAGATATGTCATTTGCAAATATCTTCTCCCATTTCAGAACTTGGTTTTTAGTGTTGTTGATTGTTTCTTTCCATGAGCAGAAGCTTTTTATGTGATATAGTCCCAAGAGTTTATTTTTGTTTTTAGTTTCTCTTGCTTCAAGAGACATATTTTGAAAAAGGTTGTGGCTGATGTCAAAGTTACTATCTGTGTTCTGTTCTAGGATTTTTATGATTTCAGATCTCACTTTTGGGTCTTTCATCCATTTTTATGAATCCATTTATTTATGTGTATAGTGTCAGGAAGTGGTTCTCTTTCATTCTTTTGCTTGATGCTATTCTATTGTCCCAACATTATTTTTTGAAGAGACTCTTTTCCATCAGATGTTCTTTCCTGCTTAGATTAATTGAACATATATTTGTATGTGTGCATCTCTGTGTTTTCTGTTCTGTTTTTTTTAAACTTATTTAATTAAATTGATATTGATTAACAAAAAGTGTAGTATTGGTTTCAGGAGGAGAATCCAGTGATCCATCACTTACATATAACACACAGTGCTCATCTAAACAAATGAGCTCCTTAATGCCCATCACCCATTTTGCCCATTCCCCCACCCAACACCCTTCCAGCAACCCTCAGTTTTTTCTCTGTATTTAAGTCTCTTAAAAAATTATTTTTAAATGTTTCTTTACTTTTTGACAGAGAGAGAGAGGAAAATAGGGGAGGGGAAGATAGGGGAACACACAATCTGAAACAGGCTTCAGGCTCTGAGCTATCAGCACAGATCTTGATGCAGGACTTGAACTCACAGAACATGAGATCATGACCTGAGCTGAATTTGGACACTTAACCAACTAAGCTACCCAATTGCCCCTGCGTTTAAGAGGTTTTTATGGCTCTGTGTTTTTATCTTATGTTTTCCTTCCCTTCTCCTATGTTCATTTGTTGTGTTTCTTAACACATGAGTGAAATCATATATTTGTTTTTCTCTGGCTTACTTATTTAACTTAGCATAATACATTCTGGTTCCATCCATGGTGTTGCAAATGGCAAGGTTTCATTTTTTTTCATCATTGAGTAGTATTCTATTGTATTTACACACCACATCTTCTTTATCCATTTATCAGTTGATGAATATTTGAGCTCTTTCCATACTTTGTCTATTGTTGATAGCACTGCTATAAACATTGGGGTGCATGTGGTTATGGAATCATCATTTTTTATCCTTTGGATAAATTAGTAGTTCAATTGCTGGGTCATAGGGTATTTGTATTTTTAATTTTTTGATGAACCTCCATACAGTTTTTCAGGGTGGCTGCACCAGTTTGCATTCCCACCAACTGTGCAAAGGAGTTCCCCTTTCTTTTCATCCTTGCCAACATCTTTTGTCTTCTGAGTTGTTAATTTTAGCCACTCTGACAAGTAGGTGAAAGGTGATATCTCATTGTGGTTTAGATTTGTATTTCCCTGATGATGAGAGATGTTGAGCATCTTTTCATGTGTCTGTTAGCCACCTGGATGTCTTTTTTGGAAAATGTATATTCATGTCTTCTACCTATTTCTTCACTGGATTATTTGTTTTTTGGATGTTGAGTTTGATAAGATCTTTATAGATTTTAGATACTAACCTTTTATCTGATATGCCATTTCCAAATATCTTCTCCCATTTTGTCAGTTGCCTTTTAGTTTTGTTGATTGTTTCCTTTGCTCTGCAGAAGTATTTTATCTTAATAAGGTCTCAATACTTCATTTTTGCTTTTATTTCCCTTGCCTCCAGAGACACGTCTAGTAAGAAGTTGCTGCAGCCAAGGTCAAGAAGGTTGCTGTTTTCTTCAGTAGGATGTTGATGGTTTACTGTCTCACATTTAAGTCTTTCATTCATTTTGAATTTTTTTTTGTGTGTGGTATAAGAAAGTGGTCCAGTTTCATTCTTCTGTGTGTTGCTATCTAGTGTTCCCAGCATCATTTGCTCTAGACTGTCTTTTTTTTTCCATTGGATACTCTTTCTTTCTCTGTCAAAGATTAGTTGGCCATATATTTGTGGCTCCATTTCTGGGTTCCTTATGTTGCGTTGATCTATGTGTCTGCTATTGTGTCAGTACCATACTGTATTGATGGTTACAGTTTTGTTATACAGCTTGAGGACAAGAATTGTAATGCCTCAGGCTTTGGTTTTCTTTTTCAATATTACTTTGGACATTTGGGGCCTTTTCTGGTTCCATACAAATTTTAGAATTGTTCTAGCTTTGTGAAGAATGCTTTTGTTATTTTAATGGGGATTGTATTGAATGTGTAGATTGCTTTGGATAGTATAGGCTTTTTCACAATATTTGTTCTTCCAATCCATGAGCGTGGAATGTCTTTCCATTTTTTTGTGTCTCCTTCAATTTCTTTCATAAGACTTTCTATAGTTTTCAGCAAGCAGTTCTTTTACCACTTTGGTTAGATTTATTCCTAGCTATTTTATGGTTTTTGGTGCAAATGTAAATAGGATCTATTCTTTGATTTCTCTTTTTGCTGCTTCATTATAGGTGTATATAAATGCAACCAATTTCTGTGCATTGATTTTATATCCCATAACTTTGTTGAATTCACATATCAGCTCTAGCAGTTATTTGGTAGAGTATTTTGGGTTTTCCATGTACAGTATCATGTCATCTGTGAAGAATGAAGGTTTGACTTTTACTTGGTGATTTGGATATTTTTTATTTCTTTTTTTGATTGCTGAGGCTAGGAATTCCAGTGCTATGTTGAACAACAGTGGTGAGAGTGGGCATCCCTGTCACATACCTGACATTATGGGGAAAGCTCTCAGTTTTTCCCAATTGAGGATGATATTAGCTGTTGGCCTTTTTAATATATGACTTTTACGATGTTGAGGTATTTTCCTTATATACCAATTTTCTTAAGGTTTTTTTTATCAGGAAATGATGCTGTATTTTTGTCAAATTATTTTCCGCATCTATTGAAAGGATATATGGACCTTATCCTTTCTTTTATTAATGTGGTGTATCACATTGCTTGATTTGTGAATACTGAACTAGCCCTGCAGCCCAGGAATAAATTTAATTTGATCATTGTAAATAATTATTTGGACAATGTGTTTCATATTTGTCATTCTTTTTTAAAGAATATTTTTAAGTGTTGCATGATTACCAGCAGGTGACACTATTTTCTTTCTTAGTGTGGGTTTTTTTCTTCCTAAGTCTTGTCTTCTGAACTCTTTCTTCGCTTGTTTACATTAAATTGTCTATTTTTTTCTCACAAGATATGAAAAACTCATACTGATTTGCTTTGAGAACATGGGCTGTTTTTAAACATTTATTTATTTATTTATTTATTTATATTTTAGAGAAAGAGCCTGCATAAACAGGGGAGAGGTGCAGATGGAGAGAAAGAGAATCTTAAGCAGGCTCCATGCTCAGCATGGATCCCGATGCGGGGCTGGTTCCCACAGTCTTGGGATCATGACCTCAGCCAAAATCAATAGTCTGATGCTCAACTGACTAAGCCATCCTGGCACCCTGAAAATTGACTGTTTCTATATATTTTAGGCAACTACAAACTTTTCTTCAGTGATTACACTAGACTGAAATTATATTATATAATACAGTAAATTTATCTTGATTTTTTTGTACAGCAGATATGAATTCCCTAACTTCTATTTTTCATAAATATCTGCATTCAAAGAAAACTAGCAGTTTTCACAAAGCCAGCTCATGTATTTATCTACTTAACCTGACAGTTCCTTAAAAAGTATCAAATTTTGGGGGTGCCTGGGTGACTCGGTTATAAGCATCCAACTTCAGCTCAGGTCATGATCTCATGGTTCGTGGGTTGAAGCCCCACATAGGGCTCTGTGCTGACAGCTCAGAGCCTGGAACCTGCTTCACATTCTATGTCTCCCTCTCTCTGCCCCTTCCTCCTCACATTTTGTCTTTCTCTCACTCTCAAAAAATGAATAAACATTTTAAAGAGTATCAAATTTTGAAAGTACCACTGTGATTGGTTATGGTGATATGATTTGGAATCTAAACCTATACTAATTGCAAAAGGGTAAGATTAGATATTGAATTGATTTTACTTAAGTCCACCTCCACTAGGTCTACATGACATTAGAAATGAAATCTTAAAGCAACAGAAAGATTAATTTATTGAGCAGTAGTTCCTGAATGCTACTCATGTATCAATGTCTTACTCACCTATCAATGACTTATCAATGTTTTGTCCTATTTGGCACATAAAACTTGCTCACTCTTTCACCCTGTTCTCTTCTCATACTTTCCAGTTTGGCATTCATCTCTCTTCCTCTCACCCTGTCAACCTGTCTACTCATCCACTACCTGACAGCTTGTTCATATTCCCTCCTTTGCACCCAGTTACATCACTCTATCTTACGCACTCTTTCCTGTCTTTTGTCAACATTTTTTTTCTGGGACTTTTTTAATGTTTTTCTTTGTTTGTTTTATTCTTGTCCATTTTTTCTGTCCATTGGTAATAATATTGGTTGGTCTTTCTCTATGGGTTAAGGTTAGGGCTAGGCTTAGTTTTCTTTTCTTTTGCTATCTTTCTAAACAAATTGTGCACTCTCTCTTTTATCATGAATTCAGTAACAACATCTCTCTTCCCCCATTTAGAGAAATAACATTTATAGAGTACTGTGAAAATAGTTAAGTGCTATACAAATGAAAGTAGGGGTGCTTGAATGGCTTAGTTGGTTAAGCGTCTGACTGTTTCAGCTCAGGTCATGATGTATGGTTCCATGAGTTCAAGCCTCACATCCTGTCAGTGCAGAGCCTGCTTGGGATTCTCTTTCTCCCTCTCTCTCTGTCTCTCTTCTCTCAAGAAAGAAAGAAAGAAAGAAAATCACCACTGTATAAACAAATAGGCAAACAAAAAACTGAAACTTTTTTTTCTGATATTAAATGACTTGGTATTGGTCAGTGATGGAGCTACTTTTGCCTCAGTTTTAAAATGAAAAGTGTAGTGGATGAGACACAGGGTGAAATGAAACAGCTGTGATTAAAATTACAAAGAACAGAGAAATATGGAACAAAATCACACTACTCTCTCAGTTCTTCACAAATGAGTAATCTTAAACAAGCCTCTTTAAGTTTCTCAGGACTCAGTTCCTTTATCTGTAAAAAAGAGATAATATGCATGTCTGAAGCCAGAGCCCCTGGACCAGTAGTAACATTAAATCCCTGTCCGTTTTTAAGAATTGTAATTTTATTATATAGTTCTTACAATTCCTTAAATTGACACAGAGTAAAGAGCTTCTGGAGAGAAAGGACTTGATAAAATTTTTACCTAGTGATTCAAGGATTATAGTATGAAAATATAATGGGATTCTGTACCATAAAGAAAATTGGGGGGAATTTAGCTTCATGACATGGTGATAAGAAATAGAACTTTGGGCTTTCTTAGACAATAATCCCATCGTTGACTAAGACCTTCTCATAAAATTTACCGTCTTCCAAAAGTGGGTCTGGTCCATAGAATAATTCAGCTTCTCCCATAGTCATTGAGTGGGATTACTAAGTCACTCCCTTAATATTATATTCATTTATTCAAAAAGTATTTGTACTCATGCTATTTTCAGGTACTTTATTCACTTCTGATAATTTCTTGAGACATTAAAAAGGAGACAATATGGATTTGTTTTCCTTAGGAATAGGGACAACAGAGAAGGTTTTTAAATTTGACATTAAGAACCTTAAAAACTGTAAAGGGGGATAAGAAACAGCCCAAGTTTTCTACCTTTAACATCTAATAGAGGTCTGCTCAGTCTGTATTTCCTTTCTTTCAACTTAGTTTTCTCAACAAAAATATTAAAAAAAAAGTCTTGGTAATAACAGTACTATATATTATGTGGGTTAAAATAAAATTGACATGTAGTTTTTCCTTCAACATGTTTTTTTTAAAGTTTATTTATTTTTGAGAGACAGGAGAGAGAGAAGGAGAGCAGGGGAGGGGCATAAAGAGTAGGAGAGAGAAAATTCCAAGCAGGCTCTGCACTGTAAGAACAGAGCCCAACATGGGGCTCAAACTCAGAAACTGTGAAATCCTGACCCGAGCTGAAATCAAGAGTTGGATGCTCAATGGACTGAGCAACCCAAGTGCCCCTTTTTCAACATATGTTTAACAAACATCTACTCCTTGTGAGGTATAGGTCTATATGCTAGAGATATAACACTGAAGTAGGCAGCCCGAATGACTCAGAAGCAGCTTATGGTCTGGTTATGGGGGAGACAAGCAATTAACCAATAAAGAAATAAGCTAACAAATAAGAAAAAGTTCAGAAAGTTGTGAGTGGGTGCAGATATCTTTAGCTACTTTAATTTAGGTGATTAAGTACATATTTTAAGATGAGATCTGAATGATAGAATGACAATCATAATGAGAATGAAAGAAAATGCATTCCAGGATTATTGAACTGATGGCATAAATGCACTAATGCACAACCAAGCCTGGAACCCATACAAGACTCTGTCCATATCTGGAGCAAACTCATGAAAGGTGAAAGTGGGGGGTGGATACCTGGGTGGCTCAGTCGGTTGAGCATGTGACTTCAGCTCAGGTTATGATCTCATGGTTCATGGGTTCAGGCTCTGTGTTGGGCTCAGTGCTAACAACTCAAAGCCTGGATACTGCTTCAGATTCTATGTCTCCCTCTTTATCTGCCCCTCCCCTGCTCACATTCTGTCTCTCTCTCATAAATAAACATTAATTTTTTTTAAAAAAAGGTGAAAGTGGTAGGAGAAATTGGCAGGGAAGTAGGTAAGCCTTTTTGTTGCCAAATGTCTACCCCTTCAATTTTGCCTTGTTAGTCTCCACAATCAAGCAAATAAGCAGACATTATGAAAAAAGCTTTTTCATGGCCCAAGATACAGACACTTTAAGAGGTTGAGTTGGAGAAAATAACATGCAACACAGACTGGCTTTCTAAAGCTTACAGTACACAGTAGTGATCTCAGATCATAGTCCTGATTTTCTCTTATAGCTCTCTTCCTTCTTCTAGAATGTATAACAAACCTCAGAAAATTCAAACACAGCCCTATGAGAGTTTTTGGAGTTGTATTTCAACAAAACTGTTTGTTGAACAGCAATTCATTATCTTTAGAGTATAAATAACATCATCTTCAGACTTTTGAATAAATATTTCTTTTGATCTAGCTCTTTCTAGAAAAATTTACATTCTAGTCTTTTTGAAGGAAATTTAGAAAGTATTAACTACACAAAATCAAAGCAAATGTTTGGAATATTACTGATTTTAAATAATGGCATGAAAACCTTAGCAGAACCCATATTAAAAAAACAAAACTTTCTTAGGGGTGCCCATTTGCCTCAGTCAATTAAGTGTCCGACTTTGGTTCAGGTCATAATCTTGTGGTTCACAGGTTCGAGCTCCACATCAGGTTCTCTGCTGTCAGCACAGAGGCTGCTTTGGATTCTCTGTCCCTCTCTCTCTCCCTCTCCCCCACTTGCTCTGTCTTTCAAAACTAAATAAACGTTTTAAAAAAAAATTTCATTAAAAACTTTTCTAAAAAACAAAAAAATAGACTCAATTTGAAAATTAATTACTATTGTTTTAGAAATCGTTTCTGATTAGTAAACTTATATTATGTTTACATAATTATACAAAATTATATTATGTATATTATTAAACTTATATTATGGAGTGTAGCACGTATTTTATTTTATAAAAAAATTTTTAATGGTTTTTTTATTTTAATTTTGAGAGAGAGAAACAGAGTGCGAGTGGGGGAGGGGCAGAGAGAGAGGGAGACACAGAATCTGAAGCAGGCTCCAGGCTCTGAGTGGTCAGCACAGAGCCCGATGTGGGGCTCAAACTCACGGACCATGAGATCATGACCTAAGTTGAAGTCAGATGTTTAATGACTGAGCCATCCAGGTGCCCCTGGAGTGTAGCATTTATTAGGCTTAATTTCCTATCAAGGATCAAAGTTGTCCTTGAGAGGGGTGGGTTTTCTCTAAAACTCAAATTAATCAAAAAGAAGGGGGAGATAGATTATTGTTTATGAATAAAGAAGAATGGTGGATGACTTTTTAAAAAATTGTAATGGTTTTGGGGCACACAGGTGGCTCAGTCAGGTAACATCTGACTTCTTCTCAGGTCACGATCTCATTGCGAGTTCCAGCTGCAGGTAGGGCTCTGCTCAGAGCCTGGAGCCTGCTTCAGAGCCTGGAGCCAGCCTCAGAGTCTCCCTGTCTCTCTCTGTCTTTCCGCTGCTCATGCTCTATCTCTGTTTCTCTGAAAAATAAATAAACATTGAAAAAAAATTTTTTTTAATTATCGTGGTTTTACTTTCTTATTATAGTTTTGGGGTATGTATGTGCCCACGCAAGAAGACAATAGACATGCAGATGCAAAATATTATGAAAAAATGAAATACCTTGATATATTATCATAGTTACAAACAGAGAGGGAGGGAGGCAAACCACAAGATACTCTTAAATACAGAAAACAAACTGAGGGTGTTTGTGGGGGTGGGGGGAAGGGGAAATGGGTGATGGGCATTGAGTAGGGCACCTGCTGGGATAAGTACTGGGTGTTGTATGTAAGCTAATTTGACAATAAATTATATTTTAAAAAAGTCCCAAGCCCCAGACCTGCTGAGTCAGAATCTGTATTTCAATGAAGCTTCTAAATGATTTATATTCACATTGAAGTTTAGAAGGACTTATCTAAAATGTACTTGGGCATTGAGTTCAAAGGTTGGGAGTTCCTGCCTATCTGAAGGAACAAGTCCTGTATGGGTCACATGATGAAAGGTGTCCAGCAGATTCAAGGAAGCCAGCTTGTGCACGTGTGTGTGTGTGTATAGATATAGTTTTTACCATTAACATCAATGACCTCAGAGCTTCCTCCTGGTGCTACACCTGGAATGGTTCTACTGTGCAAAATTAAGAATGTGTCTTTCACGAACAACAAAGAGCCAAATATGCTTCCTGTGATAAAGGAAAAATCAGTGAAAAATGAACTCAAAGGAAAAATGGTCTTCATTCTTTAAAGACTCATGTGAGAGAAGTTGGACATGTGTACTAAGGTCACTATGATCTATGAGTAGAATTCACTGAAAGGCCAAAAAATAGTTAAGCAATCATTAATGTCCACTAATGCAATAAACTTCTTTGATAAATCCTAAGTTTCTCATTAATGGAAGAATTCTAATTGAGGTTTGATGACTAACTGTCAGGATATATAGTTTTAGTAACAATCCCAGGAAATAGGTAATATTATTAATATTTCCATTGATAAATGAGAAAACCAAGCTTACAAAGATTGAGAATCCTACCTTTAAGCTAAAGGATTAAGAAATCAGTGGTTGTCAGGAGACTAGCAGTGGGGAAAGGTGTTGATTACAGAAGGATATGAGAGACAGTTTGAGGGTGATGTAACCATTCTGTATCAAGATGGTTACATAGTTGAATGCATTCATCTATTCACGAAGAAGGGTTAATTGTAGAATGTATTTCTTAATAAAACTTTTTTTTTATTTTGCCTTTGATCATACAGCTAGTTAAATAATTTTCTGTGAGCTGAGATGTTTATAAGTTTGTATTCTAAGGTTATTTTCTCCTTGCCTGAGACCTCTATTTTGAGTCAGGTGCCACATTTGCAACAGTATCATCTGGTCTAAGCCCAAAGTCTTTGTGGCTAGTATCATACACGAATGCCAAAGTCATAATATCTATCACATTGTACTGTATCTGTCACTGTGTTCATCTCTGTAATTCACCTTTTTATTTATGGCTTCCAAACTTGCTGCAGCTTTAACTTGAAAAATGAGATATTTTACTTATCTCTATAATTATAATTATCTTTGTAATTCTAGTGTCTTTCACAGTAGCTGACTGAGGCAAAATGAGTCTTTTCCTCAACAAATAACATCAGGAAAATTGATATTTGGATTCAGCATAAGGAAACATTTTAAATAGTCACTCCTGCTCAGAATGGACCATAAGAATTTTAGGATGGCTTGTTCTAGTTTCGAGAAGAATGCTGGTGCAATTTTGATTGGGATTGCATTGAATGTGTAGATAGCTTTGGGTAGTATTGACATTTTGACAATATTTATTCTTCCAATCCATGAGCAGGGAATGTCTTTCCATTTCTTTATATCTTCTTCAATTAACTTCATAAGGTTTCTATAGTTTTCAGCACCCAGATCTTTTACATCTTTGGTTAGATTTATTCCTAGGTATTTTATGCTTCTTGGTGCAATTGTGAATGGGATCAGTTTATTTGTCTTTCTGTTGTTTCCTTGTTAGTGTATAAGAATGCAACTGATTTCTGTACATTGATTTTGTATCCTGCAACTTTGCTGAATTCATGTATCAGTTCTAGCAGACTTTTGGTGGAGTCTGTCGGATTTTCCATGTATAATATCATGTCATCTGCAAAAAGCGAAAGCTTGACTTCATCTTTGCCAATTTGGAAGCCTTTGATTTCCTTTTGTTGTCTGATTGCTGATGCTAGAACTCCCAACACTATGTTAAACAAAAGCGGTGAGAGAGGGCATCCTGTCATGTTCCTGATCTCAGGGAAAAAGCTCTCAGTTTTTCCCCAATGAGGATGATGTTAGCTGTGGGTTTTTCATAAATGGCTTTTATGATGTTTAAGTATGTTCCTTCTATCCCGATTCTCAAGGGAATTTATTAAGAATCGGTGTTGGATTTTGTCAAAGGCCTTTTCTGCGATTGACAGGATCATATGGTTCTTATCTTTTCTTTTATTAATGTGATGTATTACATTGATTGCGAATGTTAAACCAGCCCTGCATCCCAGGAATGAATCCCACTTGATCATGGTGAATAATTCTTTTTATATGCCGTTGAATTCGATTTGCTAGTATCTTATTGAGAATTTTTGCATCCATATTCATCAGGGATATTGGCCTGTAGTTCTCTTTTGTTACTGGGTCTCTGTCTGGTTTGGGAATCAAAGTAATACTGGCTTCATAGAATGAGTCTGGAAGTTTTCCTTCCCTTTCTATTTCTTGGAATAGCTTGAGAAGGATAGGTATTATTTCTGCTTTAAACGTCTGGTAGAACTCCCCTGGGTAGCCATCTGGTCCTGGACTCATTTGTTGGGAGATTTTTGATGACTGATTCAATTTCTTCACTGGTTATGGGTCTGCTCAACCTTTCTATTTCCTCCTGATTGAGTTTTGGAAGAGTGTGGGTGTTTAGTAATTTGTCCATTTCTTCCAGGTTGTTAAATTTGTTAGCATTTAATTTTTCATAGTATTCCCTGATAATTGTTTGTATCTCTGAGGGATTGGTTGTAACAATTCCATTTTCATTCATGATTTTATCTATTTGGGCCATCTCCCTTTTCTTTTTGAGAAGCCTGGCTAGAGGTTTGTCAATTTTGTTTATTTTTTCAAAAAACAACTCTTGGCTTCGTTGATTTGCTCTACCGTTTTTTTAGATTCTATATTGTTTATTTCTGCTCTGATCTTTATTATTTCTCTTCTTCTGCTGGGTTTAGGCTGCCTTTGCTGTTCTGCTTCTATTTCCTTTAGGTGTGCTGTTAGATTTTGTATTTGGGATTTTTCTTGTTTCTTGAGATAGGCCTGGATTGCGATGGATTTTCCTCTCAGGACTGCCTTCGCTGCATCCCAAAGCGTTTGGGTTGTATTTTCATTTTCGTTTGTTTCCATATATTTTTTACTTTCTTCTCTAATTGCCTGGTGGACCCACTCATTCTTTAGTAAGGTGTTCTTTAACCTCCATGGTTTCGGAGGTTTTCCAGACTTTTTCTTGTGGTTGATTTCAAGCTTCATAGCATTGTGGTCTGAAAGTATGCATGGTATAATTTCAATTCTTGTATACTTATGAAGGGCTGTTTTTTGACCCAGTATATGATCTATCTTGGAGAATGTTCCATGTGCACTCGAGAAGAAAGTATATTCTGTTGCTTTGGGATGCAGAGTTCTAAATATATCTGTCAAGTCCATCTGATCCAATGTATCATTCAAGGCCCTTGTTTCTTTACTGACCGTGTGTCTAGATGATCTATCCATTTCTGTAAGTGGGGTGTTAAAGTCCCCTGCAATTACCACATTCTTATCAATAAGGTTGTTTATGTTTATGAGTAATTGTTTTATATATTTGGGGGCTCCGGTATTCGGCACATAGACATTTATAATTGTTAGCTCTTCCTGATGGATAGCCCCTGTAATTATTATATAATGCCCTTCTTCATCTCTTGTTACAGCCTTTAATTTAAAGTCTAGTTTGTCTGATAGAAGTATGGCTACTCCAGCTTTCTTTTGGCTTCCAGGAGCATGATAAATAGTTCTCCATCCCCTCACTCTCAATCTAAAGGTATCGATACCTCAGATCTAAAATGAGTCTCTTGTAGACAGCAAATAGATGGGTCTTGTTTTTTTATCCATTCTGATACCCTATGTCTTTTGGTTGGCGCATTTAAGCCATTTACATTCAGTGTTATTATAGAAAGATACGGGTTTAGAGTCATTGGGATGTCTGTAAGTTTCATGCTTATAGTGATGTCTCTGGTACTTTGTCTCACAGGATCCCCCTTAGGATCTCTTGTAGGGCTGGTTTCGTGGTGACAAATTCCTTCAGTTTTTGTTTGGGAAGACCTTTATCTCTCCTTCTATTCTAAATGACAGACTTGCTGGATAAAGGATTCTCGGCTGCATATTTTTTGTGTTCAGAACACTGAAGATCTCGTGCCAGTCCTTTCTGGCCTGCCAACTTTCAAAAGAGAGATCAGTCACGAGTCTTATAGGTCTCCCTTTATATGTGAGGGCACGTTTATCCCTTGCTGCTTTCAGAGTTTTCTCTTTATCCTTGTATTTTGCCAGTTTCACTATGATTTGTCATGCAGAAGATCGATTCAAGTTACATCTGAAGGGAGTTCTCTGTGCCTCTTGGATTTCAATGCCTTTTTCCTTCCCCACTTCAGGGAAGTTCTCAGCTATTTTTTCTTCAAGTACACCTTCAGCACCTTTCCCTCTCTCTTCCTCCTCTGGATACCAATTATGCGTATATTATTTCTTTTTAGTGTATCACTTAGTTCTCTAATTTCCCCCTCATACTCCTGGATTTTATCTCTCTTTCTCTCAGCTTCCTCTTTTTCCACAACTTTATCTTCTAGTTCACCTATTCTCTCCTCTGCCTCTTCAATCCGAGCTGTCGTCGTTTCCATTTTGTTTTGCATTTCGTTTAAAGCTTTTTTCAGCTCCTCGTGACTGTTCCTTAGTCCCTTGATCTCTGTGGCAAGAGATTCTCTGCTGTCCTCTATACTGTTTTCAAGCCCAGCGATTAATTTTATGACTATTATTCTAAATTCACTTTCTGTTATATTATTTAAATCCTTTTTGATCAGTTCATTAGCTGTTGTTATTTCCTGGAGATTCTTCTGAGGGGAATTCTTCCGTTTGGTCATTTTGGATAGTTCCTGGAGTGGTGAGGACCTGCAGGGCACTTCCCCTGTGCTGTGGTGTATAACTGGAGTTGGTGGGCGGGGCCGCAGTCAGACCTGATGTCTGCCCCCAGCCCACCGCTGGGGCCACAGTCAGACTGGTGTGTGCCTTCTCTTCCCCTCTCCTAGGGGCGGGATTCACTGTGGGGTGGCGTGGCTTGCCTGGGCTGCTTGCACACTGCCAGGCTTGTGGTGCTGGGGATCTGGCGTATTAACTGGGGTGGGTAGGCAACGTGCACGGTGGCAGGAGGGGAAGGCTTAGCTCGCTTCTCCTTAGGTGATCCACTTCAGGGGGGGGCCCTGTGGCAGCGGGAGGGAGTCAGATCTGCTGCCAGAGGTTTGGCTCTGCAGAAGCACAGCGTTGGGTGTTTGCGCGGAGCGAGCAAGTTCCCTGGCAGGAACTGGTTCCCTTTGGGATTTTGGCTGGGGGATGGGCGAGGGAGATGGCGCTGGTGAGCGCCTTTGTTCCCCACCAAACTGAGTTCTGTAGTTTGGGGGCTCAGCAACTCTCCCTCCCTTTGTCCTCCAGCCTTCCCGCTTTTCAGAGCAGAGCTGTTAACTTATGACCTCCCAGATGGTAAGTCGCGCTTGCTGTCGGAACACACTCCGTCCGGCCCCTCCGCTTTTGCAAGCCAGACTCGGGGGCTCTGCTTGGCCGGCGGGCTGCCCCTCCTCCCCAGCTCCCTCCTGCCAGTCCCTGCTGCGCCCACCGCCTCGCTGCCCTTCCTAGCCTATTCCGTGGTCTTCTCTTCTGCGCTTGGCTCTGGAGACTCCGTTCTGCTAGTCTTCTGGTGGTTTTCTGGGTTAGTTAGGCAGGTGTAGGTGGAATCTAAGTGATCAGCAGGAGGCACGGTGAGCCCAGCGTCCTCCTAAGCCGCCATCTTCCCTCCCCCCCCGTATTAAAATTTTAAATGCAATTCTGATTTGATGTTAAGAATGCCTAGAAAATTCCTAGTTTTTAATAATTGCATGAATTTTGAAATGCCAAGCCATTGTGAAAATGTCTTTTACATCTTTCCTATGTCTGGCCAATAAGGATCAACAGCAACCCATGTGGATTGAGTAAGATAGACATCTTAAAATAGAGAAAATCTTGCCCCATAGAACTTGCATCACTATGAAAACTGAGAAATATTAAAGAAAAATTTCTTGTAATTGCTCAACAGTGTTAGAAAAGGTTAAATAAAAGGGAATATTTTCCAAATATCTACTTCTCCAAAACATAAAATTAACAGTCATGTGAAATGACTCTATAAAACCAGGAAGTTCTAAGACAGAAAATTATATAATCAAATATTTAGTGAAATAAAATGCTACAAAGCATGAAAATATACAAATCAAATTCTATAGAAGACAAGAAAATCAGTGGATTCTCTTGCCTATGGTGTAACAAGTTTTGATAACATATACTTAATTCACTCTATGAGTAATGACAACATAGGATCATAAAAATAAACTTACTTTTTTTAAATATTTTTTACCAATTTAACTGAGCCTTGGTGGCTCAGAAAGTTAACTGTCTGCCTTTGCTCATGTTGTGATCTCATGGTTCATGAGTTCAAGCCCTGAATCAGGCTCTGCACTGGTGATATGGAGCCTGCTTGGGATTTTCTCTGTCTCTCTTTCTCCCCCCTCTCTCTGCCCCTTCCCCACTTGTGTTTTCTCTTTCTCTCTCAAATTAAAGTAAGCTTAAATAAAATAAAATAAAATTTATTTAAAAAAAGGGAGGTGCCTCGGTGGCTCAATGGTTAAACGTCTAATTTCAGCTCAGGTTCATGAGTTCAAGCCCTCCATTGGTCTCTGTGCTGACAGTTTGGAGCCTGGACCCTGCTTCAGATTCTGTGTCTCCCTCTCTCTTTGCCACTTTCGTGCTTGTATTTTCTCTCTCTCTCTCAAAATAAACATTAAAAAAATTAAGTTTTCTTAACAATTTATCTAGCCTTTTTAATAATATGTTTTTTTGTACAGTGTTTTACAATTTAAGAAGAGTGTTCATACACATTATCTTGAGACTCAGCAAAACTCTGAGGTAAGTATCCTTATTGCATTTAGACACCTGTCCCCCCCACCTCCCTAGGTGCCAATGGGAATTAATCAATAAGCAAATCCTAAAGGTCATGTAACCTTATGTGCATTGTGAAGCCAGCTGAAGATCACCTTTTCCATTTCCATTCTTGGACCTGAAAGAAGTGACACACAATCTCCAAATTAAAAGCTGTGTCATAGGGTACCTGATGACTGAGTCTATGGAGCATGTGACTCTTGATCTCAGGGTTGAGTTCAAGCCCTACATTGGATGTAGAGATTATTTAAAAATAAAATCTTTTTAAAAATTCTGTGCACCTTGCAGATATCTAGAGGTAAATGGATAAATTGAGTTTCTTTTATCAGAAAGCTGCATTTCTAAACATGGGACATAGCAAATCCTGACCATTTAAAGGTTGTTTGCATTTATGTGAAATATTGATAATACTACCACCATGGTTGTGGTAAAGAAGTGTGTCTATTTAGTCAACATTTGAAGCCAGAGTTACATCATAAATATGACAGCACAGGAAGACTCCTTCCTCTGTCCCCTCACAAAGATCAACAATTGACATCTATCCATGAACAAAAACATCTCCAAGAGAGCTCTTCAGCAACATTATGGAATAAAAAAACCTGAATATAACCACACAAGATGAGAAAGACAGCTTTATTTTCCCCATTTAATCCCATCTGCCAAACTGGCATTGCTCACTGGCAAGAGGGAACTCCCCAGCCAGAATGAATTCCAGTTCTCCTCAAGAATTGAGTGAGCCACTAGCTTCCCCAGCCTTCAGGGCACTGTATAAAGGTTCTAATTCAATTTTATTCTACCCAACCCAGCAACACTGAGATGTGTAAAGATGTCTAAGAGCAATGAAGAATAACAGGGTCTACTGTTAGCATCCATGCATATAAATGAGGTTCACAGCAACTTGCTCTGTAGACAAACCCAGCAGCTTTTGACAATGAGGAAGAAATCAGTGGCCTGCACAACTGCTGCAAATACCCTGAAGATTTTGTCAGCTTTCCCAAGTATTTACATTCACTGATTCCAGCCACCAGGGCCCTTTGCTCTCCCTTTCCTTCCCAGTCTAGGAATCACACCATTAGCCAGCCATACTTTTTTTTTTTTTTACCTTTCTTAAAATTTATTTATTTATTTGATTTTTTAACTTGTTTTTTTTTATATTTTTTAAAAATTTACATCCAAATTAGTTAGCATATAGTGCAACGATTTCAGGAATAGATTCCTTAGTACCTCTTACCATTTAGCTCATCCCCCCTCCCATAACCCCTCCCATAACCCTCAGTTTGTTCTCCATATTTATGAGTCTCTTCTGTTTTGTCCCCCTCCCTGTTTTTATATTATTTTTGTTTCCCTTCCCCTGTATTCATCTGTTTTGTCTCTTAAAGTCCTCATATGAATGAAGTTATATGATTTTTGTCTTTCTCTGACTAATTTCACTTAGCATAATACCCTCCAGTTCCATCCACATAGTTGCAAATGGCAAGATTTCATTCTTTTTTATTGCTGAGTAATACTCCCTTGTATATATATACCACATCTTCTTTATCCATTCATCCATCGATGGACATTGGGCTCTTTCCATACTTGGGCTATTGTTGATAGTGCTGCTACAAACATGGGGTGCATGTGTCCCTTCGAAACAGCACACATGTATCCCGTGGATAAATGCCTAGTAGTGCAATTGCTGGGTTGTAGGGTAGTTCTATTTTTAGTTTTTTGAGGAACCTCTATACTGTTTTCCAGAGTAGCTGCACCAGCTTGCATTCCCATAATCAGCCATACTTCTGTAGTTATATAAGTGCAATATATCAGTTTAGGTCTCTGTTTCTAACTCACAACTGTGTGTGTGTGTGTGTGTTTGAGTCTAGCCCTCCCTTCTAGTGCACCTGCACACTGCAAGCCTGACACCCATCATCAGCTTTCCCTTTGTGTGCATGCAGGAAAGACTGAAGCCACAGGATAGAACTTCTGGCAGCCATGGGCAGCCATGGCCACCACAGCTGCTTCTGGGCCCAGATAAGGGCCTATTTTCTCTCCCTGACCTTCAATACTGTGATCACCTGCAAAGCTAGACTCTACAGCTGAACACCTGAATACTTTCATCCTAACCCCCTCAACCTACTTCACTGTCATGGGCAGGGAACAAGACCTAGTAGTGTAGTAGTTGCCAACAACCAGAACCTCTGAACTACCAGTGTGACAGCAGCTACCTATCCTGGGCCAAACAACTACATGTGTGTCTGCAACTGGCTTCTGCCACTACATAGACATCTGCATCTGGACCCCTCAGCCAAATGTATGCACAGCTCCAGCTCTGAATACCACCACTAATCCCTACCTATTGAATCAGGAAGCACATCTGAGGAACCCAATAACCCTTATAGTCACTTTAGACACGTGTTAGTATTCGCCAAGAACCACACATTTTCAAGGCTGTGGACCCAGTGACCTGAGTTGAAGAGACATCATGCCCCTGTGCCATTACACACCTCCCATCTGACACCCTACACCATGAGGCCCAGGGACACAACACACTCCAGTGTGCCCCCACTTGCAAATGTAAGTCTTTTTCTTTTTCTTTTTTTTTTTTTTTTTTACCAAAGTCATTCCATAAACTTTAGAAGCGATGATTACTTCTTCAAATGCACAAGCATCTATACAGGCCGAATGGAATCAGGGAGAATCAGGGAAATATGATTCCAAACCAAAGGAATACTGTAAACTTCCAGTAACTGAATCCAAATAAATGGAGATAAAGAAATTACCAAAAAATAATTCAAAATAATTGTTTTCAAGATGCTCAGAGAGCTACAAAAGAATACAGATGTTAACAATATCAGGAAAAGAAAAAAAAACCAGTATCAAGCAAGCAATACAAAAACAATATAAGAAGTTCAACAAAGAGATATAAAACATAGTAAATAACCAGAAATTTTGGAGCTGAGGAATACAATGACCGAATTAAAGAATTCAATAAAGAGTTTCAAAACCAAGCTTGAACAAACAGAAAAAAGAATCAGTGAGCAAAAGACAGATCAACTGAAATTTTCCAACTGCAGGAACAAAATTTAAAAAAATGGAAAATAGTGGAAAACAAATGATATATGGTACACCAAGAAAAGAACAGATTTGTGAATTATTGGAATTTTAAAAGAGAAAGAAGGGGCCAGAAAGCTTATTTAAAGAAATAATGGTGAGAACATCCCAAATCTGTGGAGAGATTTAAACTTCCAAGTTTATGAAGCTCATGGGTCATCAAATAAAAATTAACTGAAAGAGATCGTCTCAAGATACATTACCACTTAACTTCAAATATCAAAGACAAGAGAGAATTTTGGAAAAATCTTAACACTTACAAAGTAATGTCCATGAAGCTATAAGTGTATTTCTCAGTAGAAACCTAAATGACCAAGAGAGTGGAATGATATATTAGTAATACTGAGAGAAAAAAAAATATAACAATCAAAAGTACCTTCTGTCAAAGCAGACATTCAGAAATAGAGATAATTTTTTCCAAAACAAAAATAGAGGGAATTCATCACTACAATACTTTCCTTACAAGAAATACTGAAAGGAGTGCTTCAGGATAAAATAAAAACTCACTGATTATTAACACATAAAACATAGAAATATATACAATGCACTGGTAAAAGAAGGTATATAGCCAGATTCAGAATACTCTAATACTTCAATATAATGTAGTGTTAACAATTTAACTCTAGTATAAAGATTAAAGGACAAAATTATTAAAAAAATAACTATATCAGAGGGGAGGTGGGTGGAGGGATGGGTTAAATAGGTGATGTGGATTAAAGAGTACAATTTCAATGAGCACCAGGCGTTGTGTGAAAGTGTTGAATCACTATATAGTACATCTGTAGTTATTATTACATTGTATGTTAACCAACAGAATTTGAATAAAAAAATTTTAAAAGAAGGTAATATTTAATATTCTGATTAAAAAACAATAACTACAAATATTTGCTAATGTACACACAATGTAAAAGGAGTAAATTGTGGCATCAAAATCATAAAAGGTTAGAGATTTCATACGTGATCAAAGTTAAGTTGCTATCTGTTGCTATCTGTAGACTGTTGAACTATAATGTTTTTTTAAGCATCATGATAACACCGAAGCCAAAATCTGCAGTATGAAGAGAGGAGAATCCAAATACACCACTATGGAAAATCACCAATTCACAAAGAAAGACAGCAAAGCAGGAAGAAATAAACAAGGGGACAAAAAATAGCCAGAAAATGATTAATATGATGACATTACTAAATCCTTCCTTATCAATAATTATGCTAAATATAAATCTTCCAAAAAATGGGCATAGAGTGAATGATGGATAAAATCACTACCCAAATATATACTGACTACAAGGTTTGCATCAGCTTTCTGGTCACACATAGGCTGAAAGTGAAGGGGTGGAAAAATATATTCTATGAAAGTGGAAACCATAAGACTGCTAGAGTAACTATACTTATATCAGAAAATAGACCAATTCAAAAACAGTAACAAGAGGGACTCGGGTGGCTCAGTCAGTTGAGCATCTGACTTGGTTTTGGCTCAGATCATGATCTCACAGTTTTGTGGGTTTGAGCCCCATGTTGGGCTCTACTCTGGTTGCTTGGTATTTTCTCTCTCTCCTTCTCTCTCTCTCTTTGTCTCTCCCCCCCCCCCCAGTCTGTCTCTCTCAAAATAAATAAACTTAACAAAAATTAACAAGAGGCAAAGAAGGTCATCTTGTATAATAAAAAAGAGCAAATTCATCAAAAAGATATAATAACTGTAAAGGTGCATCTGGGTGGCTCAATCAGTTGAGCATCCAACTCTTGATTTGGCTCAGGTCATGATCCCAGGACTCTGGGATCAAGCCCTGCATTGGGTTCTGCATTGAGCATGAAGCCTACTTAAGGTTCTCTCTCTCTGTCTCTCTCTCTCTCTCTTTCTCTCTCTTCCTGTGCCCCTCTTCCCCTCACAAAGGCTCTCTCTATAAAAAATAAAAATAAAAATAAAAAAAATATGCATCCAACGTTAAAGCATTTAAATGCATTAAGCATATATTAACATATCTAAGGGAGAATAGATGGATTATCCATTCAGAAAATCACCAATGGAATGTTGCACATATTTTAGACTAAATGGACCTAACAGACATATACAGAGCATTCCTTCCAACAGCAGTAGAATATAAATTCTTCTCAAGCACATATGGAACATTCTTCAGGATAGATTATATGGTAGGTATAGAACAACTAAAAATAGCCAGAAAATGATTAATAAGATGACATTAGTAAGTCCTTCCTTATCCATAATTATTCTGATGAAAATGGGTTGAATATTCCAATCAAAAGAGAGTGGCTGCATGGATAAAATCAAGACCCAAACATATTCTGCTTACAAGAAAATTGTTTCAGCTTTAAAGTCACACATAAGCTCAAAGTGAAGGGATGGGAAAAGATACTCCATACAAGTGAAAACCTAAAGAGAGCATGTGTAGTAATATTTATACTAGACATAATAGATTCTAATCTAAACATGATCAATAGAGACAAAGAAGGTCTTTATATAATGATAAAATCATCAAATACTTAAATAATCAAATTACCTAAATATAGTAAGCAAATACTATCAAATCTGAAGGAAGTAATCAACAGCAAATGAAATAATAGTAGGGAACAACACTCTACTTTCTGCAATAAAAAAGATCATCTAGACAGGAAATCAATAAGGAAACAATGGACTTGTACTGAAATTTAGACGAAATGGATGTAACAGACATACAGAGCATTTCTTCCAACAGCAGGAGAACACACATTTTTCTCAAGCATAATAGAATATTTTCCAAAACAGATATATGATAGGTCACAAAACAAGTGACAACCAAGAAGATTGAAGTTATACCATATCTTTTCTTTTTTTTACCTCAATGGTATGAAACTATAAATGAGTAAACAGAAGAAAGCTGTTTTCCTTTAATTTGTAGAAATTAAACAACCCATTTTGGAACAACTAATGAGTAAAGAAAGAGGGAAATCAAGAGACATAAAAATTTATTGTAACAAATGAAAATAGAAACACAATATACCAAAACCTATGGGAATTAAGAGGGATCATTATAGTGATATACATCTAAATTAAGGAAAACAATTGTTTTTAGATTCCACATATAAATTAAATCTTATGGTATTTGTCTTTGACTTATTGCACTGAGCACAATACCCTCTAAGTCCATCCATGTTGTCACAAATGACAAGATTTCATCCTTTTTTATGACTGAGAAATACTCCATTATGTATAGATTCCACTGCTTCTATACCTATTAATCTATTGATAAGCACTTGGGCTTCTTCCATATCTTGGCTATTGTAAATAATGCTACAATAAATAGAAAGATGAATATATATTTTCAAATCAGTGTTTTTAATTTCTTTGGGTAAATACCCAGTAGTGGAATTATTAGATCATATGGAATTTCTATTTAAAAATTTTTGAGGAACATCCATATTGTTTCCCACAGTATGTGACTGCCAGTTTGCATTCCTACAAATAGAGTATGAGGGTTCCTTTTTTCCTCACATTCTCATCAGCACTTTTTATTTCTTATGTGTTTATTTTATTGTAGCCATTCTGACATGTGTAAGGTGATGACTCATTGTGCTTTTGATTTGCATTTTTCCTGATACTAGTGATGTTGAGCATATTTCCATGTGTGTTGGTTATGTGTATGTATATTTGGAAAAATGTCTATTAAGGTCCTCTGCAATTTTTTTAATGTTTTTATTTATTTTCAAAGGAGAGAGAGAGACAGAGCATGAGCAGGGGAGGGACAGAGACAGAGGGAGACACAGAATCTGAAACAGGCTCCAGGTTCTGAGCTGTCAGCACAGAGCCCGACGTGGGGCTCAAGCCCGATGCGGGGCTTTGGCAAACTGGAAGAAATCGACAGATTCATAGTAGCATATACTACCAAAATCAAACAGGAAGAAATAGAAAATTTGAACAGACCCATAACCAGCAACCAGTGAAGAAATGGAATTAGTAATCGAGTATCTCCCAATAAACCAGAGTCTTGGGCTAGATGGCTTCCCAGGGGAATTCTACCAAACATTTAAAGAAGACAAAATATGTATTCTTTTCAAAGTGTTCCAAATAATTGAAATGGAAGGAAAACTCACAAGCTCATTCTATGAGGCCAACTTGATCCAAAACCACAGTAAAAGAGGAGAATTACAGGCCAATATCCATGGTGAACATTCTCAACAAAATGCTAGCAAATCAAATCCAACGATACATTAAAAGAATTATTCACCATGTTCAAGTGGGTTTTGTTCCTGGACTGAAGGGGTGGTTCAATATCTGCAAATGAAATAATGTGATACACTACATTAATAATAATAAAAAGGATCAGAACCATATGATCCTCTCAATAGATGCAGAAAAATAACTTGACAAAATATAGCATCCTTTCCTGATAAAAATCCTCAAGAAAGTAAGGATAGAAGGAACATGAGTCAACTTCATAACAGCCATATATGAAAGATGAACAGCTAATATCCTCAATAGGGAAAAACAGAGAGCTTTCCCTCTAAGGTCAGGAACACAACCGGGATGTCTATTCTCACCACTGTTCAACATAGTACTGGAAGTCCTAGCCTCAGTAATCAGGCAACAAAAAGAAATAAAGGCATCCAAATCAAAGAAGAAGTAAAACTTTCAGTCTTTGCAGATGACCTGATACTCTATGTGAAAAACCTGAAAGACCCCCACCAAAAAACTATTAAACTGATAATTGAATTCAGCAAAGTCATTGGATGTAAAATCAACGTACAGAAATCTGTTTCACTGCTATATACCAATCATAAAACAGCAGAAAGAGAAATCAAGGAATAGATCACATTTACCATTACACCAAAACCTGTAAGATAACTTGGAATATACCTAACCAGAGAGGCAAAGAAAATGCTGAAAACTATAGAAAACTTATGAAAGCAATTGAAGAAGACACAAAGGAATGGAAAAATATTCCATGCTCATGGATTGGAAGAACAAATATTGTGAAAATGTCTATAGTACTCAAAACAGTCTACATATTCAATGCAATCCCTATTAAAATAACAACAGCATTTTCACAAAGCTAGAACAAGCAATCCTAAAATTTTATGGAACCACAAAAGACCCTGAATAGCCAAAGTCATGTTTAAAAAGAAAACCAAAGCTGGAGGCATCACAATTCCAGACTTCAAGCTGAATTACAATGCTGTAGCCATCAAGACAGTATGGTACTGGCACAGTAACAGACACAAATATCAGTGAAATAGAATAGAGAACCCAGAAATGGATCCACAAACGAATGGCCAACTAATATTTAACAAAGCAAGAAAAAAATATCCAATGGAAAAAAGACAGTCTCTTTAGCAAATGGTACTGGGAAACCTGGACAGTGACATGCAGAAAAATGAACATGGACCACTTTCTTACATCATACCCCAAAATAAACTCAAAATGGATGGAAGACCTAAATGTAAGACAGGAAACTATCAAAATCCTAGAGGAGAAAACAGGCAACAATTTTTTGATCTCAGGCACAGCAACTTCTTACTAGACATGTCTCAGGAGGCAAGGGAAGTAAAAGAAAAAATGAACTATTGGGACCTCATTAAGATCAAATGCTTCTGCACAGCAAAGGAAAGCAATCGATAAAACCAAAAGGCCATTGACGGAGTGGGTGAAGGTATTTGCAAATGATATACTGGATAATGCATTAGTATCCAAAATCTAAAAAGAACTTATCAAATTCAACACCCAAAAACAAATAATCCAGTGAAGAAATGGGCAAAAGACATGAATAGACACTTTTCTAAAGAAGACATTGAGATGGCTAACACACATATGAAAACATGCTCAACCTCACTCATCATCAGGGAAATACAAATCCAAACCACAATGAGATACCATGTCATACCTGTCAGAATGGCTGAAATGAAGAACTTGGGAAAAAACATATGTTGGTGAGGATGCAGAGAAAGGGGAATGCTTTTGTATTGTTGGTGAGAATGCTAACTGGTGCAACCATTCTGGAAAACAGTATAGAGTTTCCTCAAAATATTAAAAATAGAAGTACCCTACAACTCAGCAAGTGCAATACTAGGTATTTATGTGAAGGATATAAAAATACTTATCCGAAGGGGCACATGCACCCCAATGTTTATAGTGGCACTATCAACAATAGTCAAAGTATGAAAAGAGCCCAAATGTCTTTCAACTGATGAATGGATAAAGAACATGTGATATAATGGAATATTACTCAGTCATAAAAAACGAACAAAACCTTGCCATTTGTAACAACGTGGTTGAAACTAGAGTGTATTATGCTAAGCAAAATAAGTCAGTAAGAAAAAGACAAATATCATATGATTTCACACATATATGGAATTTAAGAAAGAAAATAGATGAACATAGGGAAAGGGAAAGAAAAATAAAATAAGATAAAAACAGTGAAGCAAGACATAAGAGACTCTTAACTATAGCGAACAAACTGAGGGCTGCTGGAGAGGAAGTTGGTAAGGGGATGGGCTAAATGAGTGATGGGCATTAAGGAGAGCACTTGTTGGAATGAGTACTAGATGTTATATGTAAGTGATGAATCACTAAATTCGACTCCTGAAAGTAATGCTATACTGTATGTTAACTAACCTGAAATTAAATTAAAAAAAAACAAGAGTCCATTGATGAATGAGTAGAAAAAGAAGATATGACATATATATGATATATATGATATATATATTTATATATAGACATATATGTATACACATACATACATACAATGGAATATTCAACCATGAGAAAAAAGGAAATCTTGTCATTTGGCACAATACTGATTGACCTTGAGGGCACTATGCTATAGGTAATAAGTCAGAAAGAGAAATATAAATATCATATTATGTCACTTATATGTCAGATCTACAAAATCTAAACTCATAGCTACATAAAGTGGAAAGTTGGTTATCAGAGCCTGAGGGAAAAATGAGATGTTGGTCAAAATGTATAAATTTCCACTTATGAGTACATTCTGAGGATTTAGTATCCCAACCTATAATCTCACGGTGATTATTAATAATGCTGTATTATATACTTGAGTTGTTAAGAGAGTATATCTTAGAAGTTCTCATTCACAAAAAGAAATTGTAGTTATGTAACATCATGGAGGTGTTAGCTATGACTATGGTGGGAATAATTCTGTAATTCTTAAGTGTATCAAGTCAATATGTTGTACATGTTACACAATATTATATGTAAGTTATATCTCAATGAACCTGTAAAATAATAAATATTGTGCTTTACGTAATTGAAAAAGTAAAGATGGTGGCATAGTAGGAGGGACCTATCCTTGCCTCTAGTATCCAACACAGCTAACTGTCAAATCATTCTGAATACTCAAGAAATCAACCTGAGGACTGATAGAACAAAATGCATCACTAAAGGGAGAGAAGGGACCACTTCTAGGAAGGTAGGAAGTGTGAAGATGTGCTTTGGGGGATAAATGTATCATGGATACTGTGGGGGGAGTGAGCCCTGGTGGCAAAGAAAGATGAGAGAATGAAGCACACAGGGATAAGCACAAACACTTCCCCAGGGCCATTGTCTAGGAAAACGACAGGGTCTGAATTTCATGAGTTTTTGCAACCAGCAGGGCTCAAAGATGGGATTTTCAGAGGTGTCCATGTTTGGCTGGGATAGAGACCTAAGGACACTGCCCTACTCAGGGAGTGGAGGCAAGCAAACAATCCCAGGACAGACTGAATGATCTGAGGATCAACTAATTGGCATCAGAAGAGACTGTTCTTTTTGGAGTGAATCTGTGGGAACTGACAATGTCCCTCTGGGAAAAAGAGGTTGCAAGCGCCATTTCCCTCTCCCACCCCACAGCAGAGACATTTCCCGAGGATAGCTGATTGGGACACTGTTTAGTCTGCTTGCTAAAAATTCCATGCCTTTGTGCTCTAGAGTGACTGCCCTTCTGGGCCAAACCTGCATCAGTGCCAGTGCAGTGAGACCCTTTCCCAGATGATCAGCACAAGTTCCCAACACACCAGGTCCCTGAAGTTTAGAATTTTAAAAGTCAGCAGGCATGGCTAGGGTAGAGCCCAAGGTTTTCTCTGCTGCTTCAGGCAGGCAAGTGACCCAGAGACAGACAGTGTGAAATAAGCAATCTAAAAAATGCCTGTGAATGCACAAGGGGAAATTATTCACTCCTCTGAAAGTGCTTCCCTGTGAGCAACAGACATAGATTCCCTTCTCCAAGGACAAAAGAGGGGTCTGGCACCATGTTTCTTCCCCTCCCCTCAGCATAAACCAACTTCAGTAAACAGCACAGTGTCAATAATGTCTGCCTAACCTGCTTATACCAAGTCTTGCCCCTCTGCACTCCACTGGTACAGGTTTTCATGGGCAAGTATGCGGTAGGACCAGTGCAATGAGGCCCTCCCCCAGAAGACCAGCACAAACCCTTACATGCCCCACATTTACTGACCATCGAGTTCTGCAAAGCTTCAATTGTAGTGGAAATGACATCAGGTTCCTTTTAATAAGTAGACCAGACACCTAGTTAAAACTTGCTACACTCTGGCCAAAGTCCAAATACTCTATACTGCAGGCAAGGAGAAACTCTGCAGACAACTGATGTCAAGAATAGAGCAGCAAAAACACAACAGTAGACTAAAAGTAGGACACAACAGAAACACCTCATGAAGTGCCAGTCCCTGGACATTATGTGGCCTCTCCTTCAAAAAGCCATAACTTTTAAGAACAGGGGACATAAGCTTTTCTAACACAGAAGAAGACAGAGACCTAGACAAAATACCAAAACATAAGAATTCATCCCAAAAGAAAGAACAAGGAAAGATGATGTCTAGGGATCTAATCAAAACAGATATAATTAATATGCCTGATTCAGAATTTAAAGCAATAATCATAAGGATACTAGTTGGGTTTGAGAAAAGAAGACATCAGTGAGACCCTTACTGCAGAGATTTAAAAAAAAAAGCTGAAAGCCAATCAGCCAGAAATGAAAAGTGCTATAACTAAGATTTGAAACTGATTGGATGTAGTGACCACAAGGATGGAAGAATCAAAGAAATGATATATAATATAGAGGATAGATTTATGGAAAATAATTAAGCTGAGCAAAAGAGGGAAAGACAAGTCTTGGTAATGAAAGTAGACTTAGGAGACACAGTGAATCCATCAAACATAACATTCATATCATAGGAACCCCAGAAGGAGAAAAAGAGAGAAATAGGGGCAGAAAGTTTATTTGAGGAAAATATAGCTGAAAAGTTCCTTACTCTGGGGAAGGAAACAGACATCAAAACCCAGGAGGCACAGAGAACTCCCATCAAAATCAACAACAGCAGGCCAACACCAATGTCGTTAAATTTGAAAAATATAGACATAAAGAAAAAATCTGAAAACCAGAGAGAAAAAAGAAATCTCTAACTTAAAAGGAAACCGATATGGTTAGCAGCAGATCTCTCCACAGAAACTTGGCAAGCTCGAAGGTAGTTGCATGGTATATTCAAAATGCTGAATGAGAAACATGTGCAGCCAAGAATACTCTATTAAGCAAGGCTCAGTCCGAATAGAGGAGTGATAAATTTTCCCAAACAAAAACTGAAAGAAATATTAAAGAGGACTCTTTGAGTTAGAAAGAAAGACCAAAACTGACAAATACTAGAAAGGAGCAGAGAAAAATCTCCAGAAACAAGTAATAAATGACACTAAATATTTGTCAATAATGAATCAATGTAAATGGACTAATTGCTGTAATCAAAATATATAAGTTGTCATTTTATATGCTGTCTACAAGACACTCATTAGACCTAAAGACACCCACAGACTGAAAATGAGGGAATGGAGAAACATTTATCATGCAAATGGACATTAAAATAAAGGAGAAGGAAAGCCAGTTTTTACTAAATCTAGTTTGTCTATCAGAGAAACTAGATTTTAAACCAAATATAACAAGAAATAAAGGATTCTATCATTATAATAAAGGGGATTATCCAACAAGATTTAATAATTATAGATATTTATGCCCCCCACTTGAAATACCCAAATTTGTAAAACAATAACAAACGTAAAGGCTCTCATTGATAATAATACAATACTAGTAGGGAATTTTAACACCTCACTTACATCAATGGAAAGATCATCTAAGCAGAAAATACACAAGGAAATAATGACTTTAAAGAGCACACTGGACGAGAGAAACTTAGATATATTCAGAACGTCTCATCCCAAAGCAAAAAAATACACATTCTTTTCAAGTGCACATGAAACGTTATACAGAATAGATTACATACCATGTCACAAATCAGTCCTCAACAAGTACAAAAAGATTGAGATCATACCATTCATACTTTCTGATGACAATGCTATGAAACTTGAAGTCAACCACAAGAAAAAAAATTGAAAGAAAACAAATACATGTATGTTAAAGACATCCTACTAAGGAATGAATGGGCCAACCAAGAAATTAAAGAAGAAATTTTAAAAAGTAAATGGAAGCCAATGAGAATGAAAACACAACAGTCCAAAACCTTCAAGATATAGCAAAGGCAGCCCTTAGAGGAAAGTATATAGCAATACAGGTCTACCTCAAAAAGAAAAAAAAAGTCTCAAAGAAACAACCTAACCTTGCATCTAAAGGAGCTAGGAAAAGAACAACAAATAAAGTTTAAAGACAGCAAGAAAAGGTAAATAAAAATTAGAGCAGAAATAAATGATATAGAAATAAATGATACATAAAAAATATGTATATTATATCAATGAAACCAGGAGCTGGTACTTTGAAAAAATTAAAATTAACAAACCTTTAGCCATACTTATCAAGAAGAAAAGAAAAGGAACCCAAATAAATAAAATCACAAATGAGAGAAGAGAAATAACAACCAACACCAGCAAAATACAAACAGAGAGTATTATAAAAAATTATATGCCAACAGTTAGACAATTGGGAAGAAATGGATAAATTCCTAGAAGCATATAAACTACCAAAAATGAAACAGGAAGAAATAGAAAATTTGAACAGACCAATAACAAGTGAAAAAACTGAATCAGTAATGAAAAAAATCTCCCAGCAGGGGTGCTTGGGTGGTTCAGTTGGTTAAGCATCTGACTCTTGACTTCAGCTCAGTTCATGATCTCATGGTTTGTGAGTTACAGCTCTGCATTGGGCTCTGTGCAGACAGTGCAGAGTCTTTTTGGGATTCTATTTCTCCTCCCTCAGCCCCTCCTTTGTTCTCTCTCTCTCAAAATAAATAAACTTAACCTAAAAACCTCCCAACAAACCAAATTCCATGGCCAGATGTCTTTCCAGGGGAATTCTACCAAACATTTAAAAAAGAGTTAATACCTATTCTTTTAAAACTATTCCAAAAAATAGACATGAAAAGAAAATTTCCAAACTCATTCTTTGAAGACAGCATTGCCCTGGTTCCAAAACCAAAGACTCCACTAAAAAAGAAAACTATAGACCAATATCCATGATGAACAAGGATGCAAAAATTATCAATAAAATACTAGCAAATCAAATCCAACAGTGCATTAAAAGAATCATTCACCACAATTGAGTGGGATTTATTCCTGAAATGCAAGGATGATTCAACATTTGAAAATCTAATGTGATACACCAATAAATAAAAGAAAGGAGAAAAACCATATGAACCTTTTAATAGATGCAAGAATAGCAATTGGAAAAGTATACTATCCATCTATGATAAAACCCTCAACAAAGTAGGGATAGAGGGAATATACCTCAACATAATAATCATATGCAAAAATCTATACCTAATATCATCCTCAATGGTTAACAACTGAGATCTTTTCCTGTATAGTCAGGAACAAGACAGGATGTCCACTCTCACCATTGTTATTTAACATAGTCCTAGAAATCCAAGCCTCAGCAATCAGACAACCAAAGGAAACAAAAGGCATCCAAATCAGCAAGGAAAAAACCAAACTTTCACTATTTGCAGATGACATGATATTCTATATACAGAACCTGAAAGACTCCACCAAAAACTACTAAAACTGATAAAGGGATTCAGCAAAATTGAAGAATACATAATCAATGTACATAAATCTGTTTCATTTCCATACAGCAATAATGAAACAGCAGAAAGAGAAATTAAGGAATCCATCCCATTTACAATTGCACTAAAAACAATAAGATACCTAGAAATTCACCTAAACAAAGCAGTTAAAGACTTGTAGTCTGTAATCTGAAAACTATAAAATACTGATGAAATTGAAGACAACACAGAGAAATTCAAAGACATTCTATGCTCATGGATGGGAAGAACAAATATATTTTAAAATGTCTGTACTTCCCAAAGCCGTCTACAAATTTAATGCAATTACTATCAAAATACCAGCAGCATTTTTCACAGAACTAGAAAAAACAATTCTAAAACTTGTATGGAACTACAAAAGACCCTGGAATAGCCAAAGCAATCTTGAAATAGAAAAAGTAAACCTAGAGGCATCACAATTCTGGACCTCAGGTTATATTACAAATCTGTAGTGATCAAGAGGTAAGATACTGGCACAAAAGCAAACACAGATCAGTGGAACAGAATAGAAAACCCAGAATGAAACCACAGCTATATTTCAATAGATCTTCAACAAAGCATTCAAGAATATCCAATGGGAAAAATTCTCCTCAACAAATGGTGCTGGGAAAACTGGACAGCAACATACAAAAGAATGAAACTGAATCACTTTCCTACACCATATTCAAAATTAAATTCAAAAGGGATTAAAGAACCAAATGTGGAACAGGAAACCATCAAAAACCTAGAGGCATTTATTTACATTCAAGGTAATTGTTGATAGATATGTATTTATTGTCATTTGTTACTTGTTTTGTGGTTGTTTCTGAAGATTTTCTCTGATGCTTTTTTGTCTTTCTTTCATGGTTTGACGGTTTCTTTAGTGATATATTTGGATTTCATTCTCTTTACTCTTTACATATTATTAGTGGCTTTGATTTGTGGTTAACATTAGGTTTGTATATAACCTCTTCAGTGTATAGCAGTCTATATTGATGTGAGTTTAAATATGAACACATTCTTCACTTCTCCCCCCCCCACATTTTAGGTATATGGTGTCAAATTTTACATTTATTTTGTGAGTTCCTTGACTGATTTTTTACAGAAAAAATCATTTTTAGTCCTTTGGTATTCTACTTTCAAACTGTCACTCTTCCTTCCACTTGAAGAATTCCCTTTAGTTTTTCTTACAGGATTGGTTTAGTTGTCATGAACTCCTTTAGTTTTTGCTTGTCTGAGAAAGTCTTTATCCCTCCTATTCTGAATGTTAGCCTTGTTGGATAGATCTTGTAGTGTCCTGCAGTGGTGCTTCAGTGAGTGTCTCCAATATACACTGCATGTGCTCTGCCTATTGTGTCCTGTCTGCTTTATCCTCCAGGCAAGTGATCTAAAGAGGCTCTTTTTGCCTGTTGTGGGCAGTGTTTTGTACTTGGCCTGGATGTAGTAAGTTTTAACTAGGTGTGCTCTTTTCTGCTTGTGAAATGAGACCTGTTGCCACCACCACTGGAAGCAAAGTTCTGCAAAACTCCCTTGGGAGTGTGGGCAGGGGTTTGGGCTCTTACTGACCTTTAAGACTCCAGGCTTTAACCTCTGCTATCTGCCAGAACTCACAAACTTTGGCCCCTTTCGCTTTCCAAGCCAATTTCTATGGATAATCATCTATTCTGTGCACTTCTTTGTATGCCACTCTGTCTTTCATACTTCTCCACGACTGAAGCTTCCTCCCCACCACAGTGGCCATGATCCATTTATTTCCCAAACTGTGTCTCCACACTTCTGACCCTCTTCAATGTGGCCTCTTCTCTACTTGCAGTTGTAGAGTTTGTTTGTCAAACTTCAGGTTGATTTCTGGGGAATTTGGGATGATTAGATAGTCACCATTTGTATTCATAGGGCAAGGTGAGCCTAGGGTCTGCCTCCTGCACTACCATCTTCTACTCCTCTCTCTATGTCTTTTCATTGGAGTTTTTAGGCCATTTACATTTAATTATTGATAAGTATGTACTTATTGCCACTATAGAAAAAATGTTTTCTCGTTGTTTTTATGGTTCTTCCCCCCACCCTCTTTTCTTCTTCTATTGCTTTCTTTTTGTGATTATAGAAATGTTATAATGTTATGTTTGGCTTTCTTTCTCTATATATTTTCTGTATCTATAATAAGTTTTGGGTATGTGGTTACCATAAGCTTTGTATATAACATCCTAAGTAAATAGAAGTCTACATTAATCTGAAGGTCATTTAGGTTTAAACACATTCTACAAACGTTTTTAAAAGAAAAAGGAATAAAACAGGAAGAGAAAAAAAACCCAACTTTTTCTTTTCCTCTTTTCTTTCCTTTTCACTCTTCACATTATATGTATAAATTTTCATACTTTACATCATTGTTATATTTTTTATGTCTAATAGTGGGCATTTCTTTTCCACTTAAATTATCCCTCTTTACATTTCATGTAATGCTGGTTTAGTGGTGGTAAAGTCCTTTATCTTTTGTTTGTCTGGGAAACCTTTTCTCTCACCTTTAAATCTGAATGATAATCTTGAGGGTTAGAATATTCTTGTAATCTTTTCAGTACTTTGAATATATCATTCCACTCCTTTCTGGCTGGCAAAGTTTCTGCTGAAAAATCAGTTGATAGCCTTATAGGCTTTTCCTTGTAGGTAACTTTATTTCTCTCTTGCTGCCTTTTGTTAATTTCTTTGTTTTTCTAATTGATTTTTTGTTGTTGTTGAACATTTTAAAGTAAGAATAATGCTTTGACCTTATGGTTTACCTTTTAATTATCAAACCATCAACACCTGCCTGCCCTGGAAACAAGTACATTTCTCTAGGGGAAACAATCATAGAGAGTATTATATGATTTAGTCATGGTCAAACATAATTTCAGTGGCTAAGGAGGCATAGCAGGATATGTAACACTATATTTTTACATGAGAAAATATCCTAATGTTTTTTTTGAAAATTTTACATATATTGTATTGCCAATATTATAGTTCTCAGTGTAAGAATTTAAAATGTATTTGAATAGCAGGCGTCACATTGTTATTATAAATTGATATTTTACACCTTCATATTTTTCCATGTTAATAAAAAGCTTGCCATTATATCTTTCTTTCCTTTTTTTCCAAGAAACTCACATATAATTTTGAACATTTGGCAGATTGATTACTTGATTAGATCATCTTCTACCCTCTGTCATTTTCTTTAATTTTTTTTTTATTATGATAAGTGTACTTTTTAATACCCATCATTTATTACACTCATACCCTCACCACCTCCGCTCTGGTAGCCATCAGTTTGTTCTCTATAATTTTTTATTGGTTTGCCTATCTGTCCATCTCTCTCTCTTTTTTCCTTTGTTACTTTAACTCTGAAATTCCACATATGAGTAAAATCATGTGGTGTTTTTTTTCTCTAATTTCACTTAGCATTATACTTTCTAGCTCTATCTATGTTGTTGCAAATAGCAAGATTTCATTCTTTTTAATTTTTAAAAAATGTTTATTTACTTTTGAGAGAGACAGAAGCACGAGTGGGGGAGGAACAGAGACAGAGGGAGACACAGAATCCGAAGCAGACTCCAGGCTCTGAGCTGTCAGCACAGAGACCGACATGGGGCTCAAACTCATGGACTGTGAGATCATGACCTGAGCCAAAGTGGGATGCTCAACCAACTGAGCCACCCAGGTACCCCAAGATTTAATTCTTTTTAATGCTGAATAATATTTATTATATATCCATACCACTTTTTCTTTATCCATTTATCCATTGATGGAGAGTGGAGTTGTTTCAATTGTTTGTCTTTTGTAAATAATGCTGTAATACACATAGCAGTGCATTTATCCCTCTGAAGTCATGTTTCTGTATTTTTTGGATAAATACCCAGGATTTGTGATTACTGGATCTGCTGTTTTTAATTTCTTGAGGAAACTCCACATGGTTTTCCAGTGTTTGCACTTGTTTGCATTCCCACCAACAGTGCAAAAGTGTTCCTTTTTCTCCATTGTTTTGTATTTTTGATTTTGGCCATTCTGACAGGTGTAGGTGATATCTCATTCTAGTTTTGATTTGCATTTTCGTGATAATGAGTTATGTTGAGAATCTTTTCATGTGTCTACTGGCAAGGTCAATGTCTTCTTTGGAAAGATGACTGTTTATATCTTCTTCCCATGTTTAATCATATTATTTCTCTTTGGGGTTTTTAGTTGTATTGGTTAATTATATATTTTGGATACTAACCCTTTATCAGATATGTCATTTGCAAATATCTTCTCACATTCGGTAGGTTGTCTTTTAGTTTTGTTCGTTGCTTCTTTTGTTGTGTAGAAGCTTTTAACTTTGATGTAGCCCCAATGGTTTATTTTGCTTTGTTTCCTTTGCCTCAGGAGACATATTTTAAAAAATGTTGCTAGGGTTGATGCAAAAAAATTTACTACCTATCTTTTTCTAGAATTTTCATACTTTTAGGTCTCATATTTTGGTTTTTAACCCACCTTGAATTTATTTTTCTGTATGGTCAAAGGAAGTGGCCCAGTTTCATTCCTTTGCATATAGCTGTCCAGTTTTCCCAGCACCATTTTTTCAAGAAGCAGTTTTTCTCCCACTGTATATTCATTCCCCCATTGTTGGAGATTAATTGACCATATCGTTATGGGTTTATTTCTGGGTTTTCTATTCTGTTCCATTCATTTATGTATCTATTTTTGTGCCAGTACCATACTGTTTTCATCACTACAGCATTGTAATATGACTTAAAGTCTGGAATTGTGGTGCTTCCAGCTTTGTTTTCCGTTTTCAAGATTGTTTTGACTTTTATGGGGCTTTTTTATTTCCACACATATTTTAGGATAGTTTCTTCCAGTTCTGAGAAACATGCTGTTGTATTTTGATAGGGATTGCATTGAATATGCAATTTCATTGGGTCTTATAGACATTTTAAGAATATTTATTTCACCCATGAGTATGGAATGCTTTTTTTATTTCTTTGTGTCATCTTGGATTTCTTTTTACAGTGTTTTATGGTTTTCAGACTGCTGGTCTTTCACTTCCTTGGTAAGTTTATTCCTAGATATTTTATTGGTTTTGGTGCAGTTGCAAATACGATTGTTTTCTTAATTTCACTTTTTGCTACTTATGCACTTACTACAATAAACTTGCACATTGATTTTGTCTTCTGTGACTTCACTAAATTCATTTATCAGGATGCTATATAATAATAAATTGGACAACCAGACAAGAAAATTTAAAAATTGTAAATATTTATGCACTAAACATTACAACACAAAAACAGTTTACAACAAATATAAAGAAAATTATGAATAGTAATATAATAATAGTAGGAGACTTTAACACCCCACTTACATCCGTGGTCAGATCATCCAAAGAGAAAATCAACAAAGAAACAGTGGCTTTGAATGACACACTGGACCAGACGGATTTTACAGACATATTCTAAACATTCCATCCTAAAACACCAGAATACACATTCTTGTCAAGTCCACATGGAACATTCTGCAAAATAGATCACATATTAAGCAAGAAAAGAAGTCTCAACCAATAACAAAAAAATCAAAGTCATAGCATGCATCTTTTCCAAACACAAAAGTATGGACCTAGAAAATAACCACAAGAAAAAAATCTATAAACACCACAAATACATGGAGGTTAAATAACATGCTACTAAACAATAAATGGGTCAACCCAGAAATCATGGAAGAAATAAAAATTACATGGAAACTAATGAAAATGAAAACACAACAGTCCAAAATCTTTGGACTGTAGTTACAAAATGGAAGTTTATAGAAATACAGGCCTACCTCATGAAGCAAGAAAAAGCTCAAATAAATAACCAAATGTTCCAGCTAACGAAGCTAGAGAAAGAAAAACAAACAAAATAAAAACTCAGTGAAATGAAGGAAGATATAAAGTTTAGAGCAGAAATGAATGATATTGAAACTAAAAATATAGTAGAACAGATTCATAATACCAGGAGCTGTTTCTTTGAGAAGATCAACAAAATTGATAACTTCTAGGCAGACATAAAAAGTTAAAAAAAGGAGAGACTCAAGTAAACAAAATCACTAATGAAAGAGGAAAAATAACAACCAACACCACAGAAATACAAACAGATGTAACAGAATATTATGAAAACCTACATGACAACAAATTAGACAACTTAGAAAAATGGATAAATTCCTTAGAAACATTTAACTTAACAAAGTGGAAGCAGGAAGAAGTAGAAAATTGAAACAGACCAATTGCCAGCAAAGAAATTGAATTAGTAAAGAAAAACCTTTTAACAAACAAAAAGTTCAGGACCAGATGGCTTCACCGGTGAATTCTACAAAACATTTAAAGAGGAATTAATACCTATTATTCTAAGATTATTCCTTTTCAAAAATTAACAAGGAAGGAAAATGTCCAAATTCATTCTATGAGGCCAGTATTACCCTGATATCAAAACCAGATAAAGACACCCTGAAAAAGAGAACTACAGGCCAAGACCTATGATTAACATAGATGCAAAATATTCAACAAAATACTAGCAGACTGAGTTCAACAGTACATTTAAAAAATCATTCACCATGATCAAGTGGGTTTTATTCCTAAAATGCAAGGTTGTTCACTATTAGCAAAACAATGTGATATGTCCCATCAATATAAGAAAGGATAAAAACCATAAGATTCTTTTAATAGATTCAGAAAAAAAAAATTTGAAAAAGTACATTGATTCATGATAAAAACCCTCTGCAAAATAGGTTTAAAGGGAACATACCTCAACATAATAAAGATCGTGTGTAAAAAACCCATAGCCTACATCATACTCAATTGTGAAAAACTGAGATCTTTTCTCTTAAGGTCTGGAACAAGACAAGATATCCACACCTGTCACTTTATTTCTTTCCTGTTGCTTTTAAGACTCTGTATTTATCCTTAATCTTTGACGTTTTAATTATTATGTGCCATGGTGTGGACCTCCTTGGGTTCACCTTGTTTGGAACTCAGTGCTTCTTTTACTTGGATGCCAATATTCCTCCCTATTTTATAAAAGGTTTCAGTTATTTCTTCAAATAAGTTTTCTACAACTTTCTCGTTTCTTCTGGGGCCCTTATAATTCAAATGTTTGTTCACATGATGTTGTCCAAGAGGTCCCTTAACCATCCTCATTTTTAATATTTTATTTTTATTTATTTGAAAGAGAGAGAGAGAACATGCCAAAGTTGAGGAGGGGTAGATGGAGAGATAGAAAGAATCTTAAGCAGGCTCCGTATCCGTGCACAGCCTGTCACAGGGCTTGATCCCACAACTCTGAGATCATAACCTAAGCTGATCAAGAGTCAAGCACTCAACTGACTGAGCCACCAAGACACCCCAATTATTCTCATTTTTAAAGTTCTTTTTTATTTTTGCTGTTCACCATGTGTACTTTCCATTACCCTGTTTTTTAGAATGCTGATAAGTTTTTCTGCATCCTTTAATCTATTATTGATTCCCGCTAGTGTGTTTTTTATTCTAGTAGTTATACTCTTTAATTTTGATTGGTTCTTTTTACTATTTTCTATCTCTTTATTGACAGTCTCAAAAAGATTTATCTAACAGCTTATCTCTGTTTCATTTAGTTCTTTTCCTGAGATTTTTTTCATGTTCTTTATTTGGAGCATATTTCTATGTCTCCCCTTTTGTTTGACTTCCTGTGTTTGTTTCTAAGGATTAAGGAATTGGTATGTTCTCTTAAACTTGAAAGAATGGTCTTGTGTTTGGTGTCCACTACGTAGAGTGCATGTGCTTGGTGACTTTTGCTGTCTGGCTGGAGCTGTGACTGTATATGATACTTACTCTTAAACTTTGGCTTTATACAGAAAGAAGAAAATAATAGTAGTAATAATAATGATAATAAATGAAAAAAGAATAAAAGAAAAATAAGAGAATAAAAAGGTTTCAAAAAATAAGAAAACAGCCAACTAATCTTTGACAAAGTAGGAAAGAATATTCAGTGGAATAAAGACAGTCTCTTCAGCAAATGGTGCTGGGAAAACTGGACAGCGACATGCAGAAAAATGAACCTGGACCACTTTCTTACACCATACACAAAAATAAACTCAAAATGGATGAAAGACCTAAATGTAAGACAGGAAGCCATCAAAATCCTTGAGGAGAAAGCAGGCAAAAATCTCTTTGACCTTGGCCACAGCAACTTCCTACTCAACACGTCTCCAGAGGCAAGGGAAACAAAAGCAAAAATGAACTATTGGGACCCCATCAAAATAAAAATCTGCACAGTGAAGGAAACAATCAGCAAAACTAAAAGGCAACCAACGGAATGGGAGAAGATATTTGTAAATGACATATCAGATAAAGGGTTAGTATCCAAAATTCAAGAAAAACTTATAAAACTCAAAACCCAAAAACCAAATAATCCAGTGAAGAAATGGGCAAAAGACATGAATACACACTTCTCCAAAAAAGACATCCAGATGGCTAAATGAAACATGAAGAATTGCTCACCATCACTCATCATCAGGGAAATACAAATCAAAACCACAATGGAATACCACCTCACACCTATCAGAATGGCTAACATTAACAACTCAGGCAACAGCAGATGTTGGCAAGGATGCAGAGAAAGAGTACCTCTTTTGCACTGCTGGTGTGAATGCCAGCTGGTGCAGCCACTCTGGAAAACAGTATGGAGGTTCCTTAAAAAACTAAAAATAGAACTACTCTATGACCCAGCAATTGCACTACTGGGTATTTATCCAAGGGATACAGGTATGCTGTTTCAAAGGGGCACATGCACCCCAATGTGTATAGCAGCGCTATCAACAATAGCCAAAGTATGGAGAGAGCCCAAATATCCATCTATGGATGAATGGGTAAAGAAGATGTGGTATATATAAACAATGGAGTATTACTCGGCAATCAAAAAGAAAGAAATCTTGCCATTTGCAACTACATGGATGGAACTAGAGGGTATTAAGCTAAGCGAAATTAGTGAGTCAGAGAAAGACAAATATCATATGACCATTCATATGAGGACATTAAGACACATAACAGATGAACACAAGGGAAGGGAAGTGAAAATATAAAAACAGGGAGGGGGACAAAACATAAGATACTTCTTAAATATGGAGAACAAACAGAGGGTTACTGAAGAGGTTGTGAGAGGGAGGATGAGCTAAATGGGTAAGGGGCATTAAGGAATCTACCCCTGAAATAATTGTTGCACTGCATGCTAACTAACTTGGATGTAAATGAAAACAAAATTTCATGGCATGTAAATTGTATCTCAATAAAAACATAAAGGACTTGAAAAAAATAAGAAAACAGGAAAGAAAGAAAAGAACAAAACCAAAAAGAACACAAATTAAATAAAACAAGACAAAGTTTAAAAATAATAGATAAAATAATGTAAAGAATTTTTTAATTTAATTAAAAAACAAACAAAAATATGAAAATACCATGGCTTATATTCTGTGTCCCAGCACCACTGATTTTATACAGATAGATTAGATAGAAAGATAGATGTATAGACAGATAGATGATAGTGGCAACTGTGTAATGGTACTGTAAATGGTGTTAAATGTATAAAGGAAACGTATCTAGGATTCAATTCATATGAAATTAAAGATGTGTGATGCCATAACTGTTTTGTGCAGTGATTCATCATATAGTAAGATTCTTTTTTAAAAATGTTACTTATTTTTGAGACAGAGAGAGTACTAGTGGGGGAGGGGCAGAGAGAGAGGGAGACACTGAATCTGAGGCAGGCTCCTGGCTCTGAGCTGTCAGCACAGAGTAAGGTGGGGCTCAAACTCGTGAGCCGTGAGTTCATGACCTGAGTGGGAATCTGATGCTTAACCAGCTGAGTCAACCAGGCACCTCTAGCAAGATTGTTATATTAGGTTCATACACAACACTACATGTATAGGCTAAAAACTAGAAAGAAATTACTAAGCTATTGGTAGATTTGCAAATATCCAGATATTTAATGTTATGTAGACAACTTATCTGAATAACTTCTATAAACTCTTGTAATGTAAACAAATTAGAAACATGAGGTGCTATGTTACTGAAGAGTTATTTGTCTCCCAACTACAAAATAAACCAATAGCACAAAAATAATAGATTTTCTTATAGATACCCAGGCAGTGAAATATATTACACAAAAACAGGTTCTTTTTACATCTTTCTATAATATGTCTTCCCAAAACATGGGCTGATCCCCACTGAGATGTAGCAAATTATAGAGACTTCACAAGATCATTTATCCAGTTCCCTATCTTAAGCCAAAGCACTGTTAGTGGAATTTTTAGATTAAAATTTTGACCATTAAAAAAATCAACCCACATTTGTAACATTTAGGAAAATGAATACTATTTGATTACATCTCCAAGGGCAAACATTTTTATAATAAAAAATTTTAGGCATAGAATAATTTCATAGGCATAGCAAAACAGCAATAAAATATGTGTGCTCTTTGTAAAGCTCAAAGAATGTAAAACCAAAACCTAAACCTAAAACAACAACTAAACAATCTTACTGCCTGTTTAAACAAATCCATAAAGGTACATGCAGTGTAAACTCTGCTTACTGCAAACTAAAAAAGCAAAGACACAAAAAATTGAGACTATATTATTCGCATATAACATAGTCTTCACTTCTTAAAAATGATGCTATATTCTAAAATCAACAACACAAGAAACAACAAGTGTTGGTAAGGATGTGGGGAAAGGAGAGTCCTTGTACACTATTAGTGGGAATGCAAACTGGTGCAGCCACTCTGGAAAACAGTATGGTGGTTCCTCAAAATGTTAAAAATAGAACTATCTTTCAATCCAGCAATTGCACTAGTAGGTATTTACCCAAGAATTAAAAAATAGTAACTCAAAGGGCTACATGCACCCCAATGTTTATAGCAGCATTATCTACAATAGCCAAACTATGGAGACAGCCCATATGATGAATGGATAAACAATGGAAGATAGAATGGAATATTACTTAGCTATAAATGGGATGAAATCTTGCCATTTGCAATGTTGCAGATGGAGCTAGAGAGTATAATGCTAACTGAAAGAAGTCAAAGAAACACAGATACCATATGAGTTCATTCTTATGTGGAATTTAATAAACAAAACAAATGAGCATATGAAAAATATAGAGAGAAAGGCAAACCAAGAAACAGGCTCTTAACAATAGAGAACAAACTGATGGCTCCCAGAAGGAAGTTGGCTGCAGGGATGGGTGAAATAGGTGATGGGAATTAAGGAGTGCACTTGTGACGAGTATCAGGTATTGTATGGAAGTATTGAATCACTATATTGTATAACTAAAACTAATATTACACTGTATGTTAACTAACTGGAATTTAAATAAAAACTTTAAAAAATGATGCCATATTTCTAATGGAGAAAAACATTAAAATTCCAAACAATTTTCTTTCTCTGTCTTATTTAAAATAATTGAGATGTTTAATATTAGAAGCTAAATAAGCACCCAGCAAGTATAGATGAGGTTGAGAAGAAAAAAAAATAGATTTGGGAATAGAGTACATTCCCACTTTCTAGGAAATCCTCTTAGCTGTGCTATCCTACTTGAGTTTATTCTAGAAATTTGAGGTTTTGATTATTTGTATTCACTAGTTACTTTAAAAAAAAAACAAAGGAGGGAGAAATAGCAATGCTGAAACATGTTCAGCCACGTCATATATGCCTACAATGTCCTGGTATAGGATTCAATCCAGGGAATGCCACCTGTCACTTAAATCCAGACCACTGGACATTAGAATTTGAGCTGCCAGGAGCACCTGGGTGGCTCAATCAGTTAAGCATTCAACTCTTGATATCATTTCAGGTCATGATCTCACAGTCATGAAATTAAGCCCTGCATGGAGCCTGCTTGGGATTCTCTCCCTTTCCCTATGTCCCTCTCCTGCTTATGCTCTCTCTCTCTCTCTCACAATAAACAAACAAAAAAAACAAACAAAAAAAGAGAAGTTGATATTCCAAAGCATTAAAGAGACAGAGGTTACAAACTGGTTGTCAAATAATTCTATAGTCTTCACATTTTCAAATAACATCTAAGCATATGCCCTTCAGAGCATCTTAAAGAAAATATAAGTAGGAAGTCAAACATTAATAAAGATTGTTTCCTGATTGACTCTTCTAAAATAACACAAAAGTATTAGATCAAAAGGAATAGCTCTCCTATAAAACTTCAGGCTTCAGGAAATTCACAAGCACAGAAATGTAAGATAAAAAACATGAACATAAGGGAAAGGAAGCAAAAATCATATAAAAATAGGGAGGGGGACAAAACATCAAAGACTCTTAAATATGGAGAACAAGCAGAGTTACTGGAGGGGTTGTGGGAGGGGGGATGGACTAAATGGGTAAGGGGCATTAAGGCATCTACTCCTGAAATTATTGTTGCAGTATATGCTAACTTGGATGTAAATTAAAAAATAAAATAAAGTAAATCACACAAAAAAAGTAATAAAATAGCATGTGCATGTCCAAAAAGAAGAGGAAGAAGAAGAAGAAAGAAGAAGAAGAAGAAGGAAAAAGAAGAAGAAGAAGAAGAAGGAAGAAGAAGAAGGAGAAGGAGAAGAAATGTAAGAACTCTGAGGTGACTAACAAGCAACATAATGCATTGTTCCTTCATTTTCATTGGTAAATTCCTGTGCAGAGAAGTGGCCTTTGGATCTAGATTCTGAATTCATGTTCTGGTGCACTTCTTAGAGCTATGACTTTTGAAAGGTAAAGTTCTGAACATTAAGGAAAGTTCTTACATGTTGCCATAGTATAAACTAGGCCAGAACAATTCTGAGTTTGCTTTTCACTAAGATGTCAGTACAGTTTCAGAAACACCATCAATTTGAATAAACATAATGTGAAACTTATTTCTTGTTATTACTTTTAATTATTAGCTTTGAAAATTTACTTTTGAGGTGCAACGTAACATTTCAAAATACTACTATGTTATACTTTAGAAGGAAGGAACATCAAGAAGCTGCAAATAATCCCTAAACTCAACACATATATAGCACTCTTCATTTTACAAAGTACTTTAAAAATGACCCCATTTGACTTCAAAACACCCCTATGAAGGGGGTAGGATAGGTACTGTTATCTCGTTTTTACGGATTGAGAAACTGAGAGTCTCATACTGTTTAGGTAAGTTGTCAGCCTCTAGTTCATAATGTAAGTAGAAAAATAAGAACTTGAAATTTACCCCCTTAGCAGCATGGAATATCAATGATCATTGTATCTCACTTTCCTTAAATAATAATAGGAAGAGCAATAGTAGTAGTAGTATAACAATAATAATAACAATTTTAAAAATAATAAAGCCTTTATACTTGACCTCTGTTAGCTTTTCTTTTGGTTCTCCTAAGCCACAACTAATTTTAGACTTTATTTAGTACATGAAAATTATAACTTTCCCTTCAATTCTCATTAAAATATTGCACAGAAAAGCTATTATCAACAGAATTTTTATTGAAGATTTGTGATGTGGTCAGTAATGGGATAATAAATGTTTAAGATAACAAGCTGAAATTTTCCATTTTACTTATGTAACATTAAATATTCATATATATAAAAGTATGTATAATGTTTGATACATTTATATGCATCAAGATATGTAGGTGAAACACACAGGCAACTGGATCTTTCCCTTTTTCTATATATTTTGGCATTTTACAGAAAGATTAAAGATTTAGAAGAAAGAACTAGAGAGATCCAAGATTAAAGGAAAAAAATAAAACTACTGTTTTGAATCCTCTGTTCTTCACTGTGAATATTGTTCTAATGAGAAGAACTCTGGGCTTCCAGGCAAGAGACACAGATGGTAATACCAGGTCCACCCCAATAAATGTCTTTAGGAAATTCATTTAGTTTCTCAACCTCTGAAGTTGGTAAATGTAAGTATGGACTCTTATCTGGAGGACAAGTATGCTCAACAATCTTTAAAAAAAGGCACTAAAATGAAGAAAGTTGTTAAGGGTGAGAAATCAGTTGGGATATGGAGGGATTTTGAAAGTAAAAAAGAGTGAAAACAATTGCACTTAAAACAATGCAACAGAAAAGGTACTCACTTTCCTTCCATGGGAGATCCCAGGGTCTTGCCTCTTTGTGACCAGCTCCAAGCTTATCTTCTCTGGATGATAAGGATTTTTATTGTTGTTATGTCCACATATGTCCTCAAGGTCTGGCGACTAGTGACTAAAAATAAATTTGATTATCTTCACTCATCCTGCTTCCTCCTCAACAGACACACACACACACATACACACGCATGCACACACACACACACACACTAATATACCTAATCTATGCAAGAAAAAAAAACCTTCGGTGACAATTTACATTTGGAAAAGAATAATAGGAAATATGGTGGAGTTATCCAGTGTTTGACTTCATATGACCTGCTTGATGGGAATAGCAAGGACTCCCTGCTATGCTGATAGAGACAGCTTCTTGCTCAGCTAATCTGACCACTTTCTGTTCTGCTTTCTTGTCTTTATTGAGATATAACACAAACCATACCATTCACACACTTAAAACGCAAATTTTAATGGTATTTTGTATATTCATAGATCTTGCAACCATCACTACAGTCAATTTTAGAATATATTTATTGACTCAAAAAGAAACTCTGTACTCTTTAGCTGTCACCTCTCTTTGCCCTGCCGTCTCTAATCCAAATGTCTTCTGGTGTCTTTCTTTTATTTGGTGTTCTTAGACACATCTAAGTTAGTACTTGTAAATGATTCTTTCTGGGGGTTAGCAATAGTTTAACACTTCACTTGTTATTAATGTCAGTGGCAGGGACTTAAAGATTCTTAGGTTCTGAACAATAGAGTAAATTGTTGGCAATAAAATCCCCTTCCTAGCCTTTAGCTCTGTTTGCTTTTGAAAGCAGTTACAAATTTAGAAATCTTTTTGAAACGAGTTCTATTTCAATTTTTAATTAAAAATTAAATTGTTGGTGGAGCCAACATGGTGGAGAAATAGGAGGATCCGAAGCTCCTTTGTCTCTCAAGCAAAGCAGTGTTGGGGCCAAAGGACTTTGAACCCCAAGAGTCCAGGAGGCAAAGACACAGAGTCGCTTCCAAGGACCCATAAGGACAACCTGACAGGCCAAAAGTGTGTGAGCAAACTGGGAGAGATAAAATGAACGAGAGGAGGAAGCCCCTTCTGCAAAGAGACAAAGGGAAGAGAAAGAGAGGCTCGGGAAGCATAGGACTGTATCTGGACAAAAGAAAAAATATTTGCCAACAAACTGGACAACCTGGAAGAAATGGACAAGTTCCTAGACACCCACTTACTACCAAAACTCAAACAGGAAGAAACAGAAAATTTGAACAGACCCATAACTAGTGAAGAAATTGAATCAGTTATCAAAAATTTCCCAACAAATAAGAGTCCTGGACCAGATGGCTTCCCAGGGGAATCCTACTAGACATTTAAAGCAGAATTAATACCTATCCTTCTCAAGCTCTTCCAAAAAATAGAAACGGAAGGAAAGCCTCCAGACTCATTGTATGAAGCCAGTATTACCTTGATTCCCACACCAGACAGAAACCCCACAAAAAGGGAATTACAAGCCAATATCCCTGATGAACATGGATGAAACAATTCTCAACAAGATACTGCAATTTGAATTCAACAGCATATAAGAAGAATTATTCACCATAATCAAGTGGGATTCACTCCTGAGCTGCAGGGCTGGCTCAGTATTTGCATATCAATCAATGTGATACATCACATTTATAAAAGAAAAGATCAGAACCATATGATCCTGTCAATAGGTGCAGAAAAACATTTGACAAAATACAGCATACTTTCTTAATAAAAACGCTCAAGAAAGTCAGGATAGAAGAAACATACCTAAACATCATAAAAGCCATATATGAAAAGCTGACAGCTAATATTATCCTCAATGGGGAAAAACTGAGAACTGTCCCCTGAAATCAGGAACATGACAAGGATGTCTACTCTCACCACTGTTGTTTACCATAGTGTTAGAAGTCCTAGCATCAGCAATCAGACAACAAAATGAAATAAAAGAATCAAAATTGGCAAAGAAGATGTCAAACTTTCACATTTAGCAGATGACATGATACTCTATATGGAAAACCTGAAAGACTCCACCAAAAGACTGCTATAACTGATACATGAATTCAGCAAATTCAGGGTACAAAATCAATGTAGAAAAATTGGCTGCATTTTTATACACCCATAATGAAGTAACAGAAAGAGAAATAAAGAAACTGGTCCCATTTACAATTACACCAAAAACCATAAAATACCTAGGAATAAACCTAACCAAAGATATAAAAGATATGTATGCTGAAAACTGTAGAAAGCTTATGAGGGAAATTGAAGAAGACACAAAAAAATAGAAAAACATTTCATGCTCATGGATTGGAAGAATAAATGTTGTTAAAATGTCAATACTACCCAAAGCAACCTACACATTCAATGAAATCCCTATCAAAATTGCACCAGCATTCTTCTCAAAGCTAGAACAAACAATCCTAAAATTTATATGGAACCACAAAAGACCCCGAATGACCAAAGTAATATTGAAGAAGACAACCAAAGTGGGAGGCATCACAATCCCAGATTTTAGCCTCTACTACAAAGTTGTAATCATCAAGACAGTATGGTATTGACACAAAAACAGACACAAAGACAATGGAATAAAGAACCCAGAATTGGACCCACAAATGTATGGTTAATTAATCTTTGATAAAGGAGGAAAGAGCATCCAATGGAAAAAAGACAGTCTCTTTAGCAAATGGTGCTGGGAGAACTGGTCAGCAACATGCAGAAGAATGAAACTAGACCACTTTCTTACACCATACACAAAAATAAACTCAAAATGGATGAAGGACCTAAATGTGAGGCAGGAAACCATCAAAATCCTAGAGGAAGAAATAGCAACAACCTCTTTGACCTCAGCCGCAGCAATTTCTTGCTCGACACATCTCCAAAACCAAGGGAATTAAAAGCAAAAATGAACTATTGGGACCTCATAAAGATAAAAAACTTCTGCAAAGGAAACAACAAAACTAAGAGGCAACAAGCAGAATGGGAAGATATATTTGCAAATGACATGTCAGATAAAGGGTTAGTATCCAAAATTTATAAAGAACTTACCAAACTCAACACCTGAAAAAATGAATAATCCAGTGAGGAAATGGGCAGACGACATGAATAGACACTTTTCCAAGAAGACATCCAGATGGCCAACAGACACATGAAATGCTCAACATCACTCATCATCAGGGAATTACCAATCAAAACCACACTGAGATACCACCTCACATGGGTCAGAATGGTTAAATTAACAAATCAGGAAACAAATGCTGGTGAGGATGTGGAGAAATGAGAACCCTCTTGCACCTTTGGTGGGAATGCAAACTGGTGCAGCTGCTCTGGAAAATAGTGTGGAGGTACCTCAAAAAATTAAAAATAGAGCTACACTACAGCCCAACAATAACACTATTAGGAATTTATCCAAAGGATACAGGAGTGCTGATGCATAGGGGCACATGTACTCCAATGTTTATAGCAGCACTTTCAATAATACCCAAGTTATGGAAAGAGCTTAAATGTCCATCAACTGATGAATGGATAAGGAAAATGTGGTTTATATACACAACGGAATACTACTTGGCAGTGAAAAAGAATGAAATCATGCCATTGCAGCAACGTGGATGGGACTGGAAGGTATTATGCTAAGTGAAATAAGTCAGTCAGAGAAAGACAGATATCATGTTTTCATTCATTTGTGGAACTTGAGAAACTTAACAGACCATGGGGGAGAGGAAGGGGAAAAAATAGTTACAAAAAGAGGGAGGGAGGCAAACCATAAGAGACTCTTAAATACAAAGGGTATTTTATGTATTTCTTTCTAGTCTTTGTTGCTTTTGGTCTTTCTTCCACATTTAAAGGGTCCTCTTTAATACTTCTTGCAGGGATGGTTTAGTGGTCACTAACTCCTTTAGTTTTGTCTGTCTGGGAAAATCTTTATCTCTCTTCTATTCTGAATGACGACCTTGCGGATAGAGTATTCTTGGCTACATATTTTTCCCCTTCAGCATGTTGAATACATCATACCACTCCCTTCTGGTCTGCCAGGTTTCTGTGGAGAGATATACTGCTAACCTGATTTGTCTTCCCTTGTAGGTTAGGAATTTCTTTTCCCTAAAAGAAATGGCTTCAGGATTTTTTCCTTATCTCTATATTTTGTAAATTGTACTATGATATACCTTAGTTTGGTCAGCTTTTGTTGAATTTGATGGGAGTTCTCTGTGCTTCCTGGATTTGGATGTCTGCTTCTTTCCCCAGATAAGAGAAGTTTTCAGCTATAATTTGGTCAAATAAACCTCTTTCTCCTTTTTCCCTCACTTCTTCCTGGATTCCTACAATATGAATGTTATTGGGCTATATGGAGTGGCTGAGTTTCCTTAGTTTACATTTTAATTCAATATTTTTCTTCCCTCTTTTCAGTTTCATTATTTTCCATAATTTTATCTTATATATCATTGATTCCTTCTCTGTTTTTTCCATCTTCATTGTCATTGCATCCAGTCAGTTTTGCTTCTTGGTTATAGCATTTAAAATTTCAGCTTGACTTGTTTTTAGTCCTTTTATCTCTGCAGAAAGTGATTCTCTAGTGTCTTCTTTGTCTTTCTCAATCTAGCTCGTGTCCTTATTATTGCTTTAAATTCTGATTCAGACAGGGGCGCCTGGGTGGCGCAGTCGGTTAAGCGTCCGACTTCAGCCAGGTCACGATCTCGCGGTCCGTGAGTTCGAGCCCCGCGTCAGGCTCTGGGCTGATGGCTCGGAGCCTGGAGCCTGTTTCCGATTCTGTGTCTCCCTCTCTCTCTGCCCCTCCCCCGTTCATGCTCTGTCTCTCTCTGTCCCAAAAATAAATAAAAAACGTTGAAAAAAAAATTAAATTCTGATTCAGACATACTACTTCTGTTCTGATTAGATCCCTGGTCATGGCATCTTCCAGTTTTTTTTTTTTTTTTTTTGGATAAATTACTCTGTCTTGATATTTTGCCTAGACCTGTGGTAGGTAAACCTGTTGTGTTTCCTGCTTTAGAGAATAATGGCTATGACCCAATACTGTCTTGAACATGGTGCTGTAAGAAGTGTTTCAAAGTGTGCACTCTGCTGTTGTGCTTTGGCTACTCCTTCCCTCAGGTCAGTCCTCTGCAGTTTCTCCTTGCCTGCAGTGGGAAGTGTTTGGACTTTGTTCACCAGGTGGCAAGTTTTAACTATGTGAGTTTTGGTCTGCTTGTTAAAAGAGGCTAGATGCCATTTCCCCTTGCAGCACTCTATGATCAGTAGACTTGGTGCATGTGAGGGGTTTGTGCTGGTGTTCTAGGGGAGGGACCTACTGTGCTTGTTTCAGGCAGACTTGTCTAAGAAAGATGTGCCCCCTCTTTGGGGATGCTGTGCTGCTCACTAAGGTCAGTTAGTGCTGGTGCGTGGGGAGAAAATGGCATGGACCCACTTGCTCCCCCCTGGAGTAGAGAGTTCACACCTGTCATTTTTCGGGAAGCCATCACAGAAGAGCAATCTCCACTTTTTTGTTCTCAGCTTCCATCGGATCCCTGGCTTCACCCTATCAGTGTCCAAGTTGTCTGCCTTCCAGGCAGCACAGTTCTCCTGTGTTTTATCTCAGGCGTGTGGCTGGGTTTCAAAACTCTAAATTTTAGAGACCCAACAATGTAGACCTGCAATGATCCTCTGGTCTTGCCACGCTGTGTTTTACTCCAGTTTGTCCCAGAAAAGCAGTTGAATGACCATGTAGTGGTCATGTAGTGATTTGGAGTTTATGGTAAAGCACAGCAAAAAGCTGGCACCAAGGTTTGCTGCCATATGCTAATGAACAGGGTAGCATGTTGGCACCTGCCAACTTTTTGTCCCCGGAGAGGCCAGTGACACTTCTTCCAAATGCACTCTAAGAAGGGGAACTGTAAGAAACAGACTTTTAACTATGGGAAACAAACTGAGGGTTACTGGAGGGGGAGGTGGGTGGGTTAAATAGGTGGTGGGTATTAAGATGGACATTTGTTGTGATGAGCACTTGGGGTTGTATGTAAATGATGAATCACAAAATTCAACACCTGAAACTAGAAAAAAAAAATTAAAAAAGGCAACAAAAGCAAATAAAAAAGTGAGACTACATCAAAATAAAAGCATCTGCACAGCCAAAAAGACATTTCAAAATGAAAAAGCAGTCTATAGAATGGAAAAAAGTATTTATAAATCACATGCTTATTATGGCATTAATAAACAAAATATATAGAGAACTCATACAATTATAAAAAAGCAAGCAATCCAATTAAAAATGAGCAGGGGACTTGAATAAACAGTTTTTCAAAGAAGGTATAAAGATGACGAACAGGTGCATGAAATTATGTTCACCATCACTAATCATCAGGTAAATGTAAATCAAAACCACAATGAGCAATCATCTCACATCTGTTAATATAGTTATTATCAAAAAGACAAGAGATAACAAATGTTGGTGAGCATGTGGAGAAAAGGGAACCTCTGTGCCTTGATACAGCCATTATGGTAAACAGGGTGAAAGTTCCTAGAAAAATTAAAAATATTTACCATATATGATCCAGCAATTTTACTTATGTGTATTTATTTAAAGGAAACAAAAGCATTAACTCAAAAAGGTATATGCACTCATGTTCATTGCAGCATGATTTACAATAGTCAAGACATAAAAGCAACTTAAGTGTCCACTGATGAATAATTAACAAATATATATATATATAAATTCATATACACACAAAATATTCAGCTATACAGTGAAAGAAATCTTGTCATTTGCAACAAAATGAATGAAACTTGAGGGCATCATGCTAAGTGAAATAAATCAAACAGAAATGCAAATATTGCATGATTTTATATAAACCAAAAAATTAAATTCATAAATACAAAGAACAGAAGGCGGCCAAAATCACAAACTTCCAATTATGAAAAATAAATAAGTCCTGGGGATATAATGTACAACGTGGTGACTATACTTAATAATACTGTATTGTCTATTTGGAAGTTGTTAAGAGAATAAATTTTAAAATTCTTACTATGAGAAAAAAAAATAGTAACTATGTGTGGTTATGGATGTTAAATAGACTTATTGTGGTGATTATCTCATAATACATACAAATATTGAATCCTTATGTTGTATACTTCACACTAATATAATACTATAAGTCAATTATATCTCAATTAAAAATATAAAGAAAGGGCTAAAAATGATCTTATACAAACAGTATTAAAGGAGGAAAGTCACCTGGGGTGCCTGGGTGACTCGGTTAAACACCTAACTCTTGATTTCAGGTCAGGTCATGATCTCATGGTTTGTGAGATCTCATGGTTGTGAGATCTCTCTCTCCCTCTATCTCTGCTTCTCTCTCTCTCTCTTTCTCAAAATAAACTTTTTTTTTAGAAAAAAGAAGGAAAAATAAGGATTGTGACAAGATGAATAGGACTGCTAAGGAAGAGGTCGAGGTTGTGAAGATAGTTTTAAAAGAATAAAGAGAGACAGAGAGGGAAGATGGCAGCCTAGGAGGACGCTGGGCTCACTGCGCATCCTGCTGATCATTTAGATTCCACCTACACCTGCCTAAATAACCCAGAAAACCGCCAGAGGATTAGCAGAATGGAGTCTCCGGAGCCAAGCGCAGACGAGAGGCCCACCGAAGAGGGTAGGAAGGGCGGCGAGGCGGTGCGCGCTCCACGGACTGGCGGGAGGGAGCCAGGGCGGAGGGGCGGCTCGCCGGCCAAGCAGAGCCCCCGAGTCTGGCTGGCCAAAGCGGAGGGGCCTGACGAACTGTGCTCCGACAGCAAGCACAACTTAGCGTCTGGGAGGTCATAAGTTAACAGCTCTGCTCAGAAAGCAGGAAGGCTGGAGGACAAAGGGAGGGAGAGCTGCTCAGCCCCCGGACGACAGAGCTCAGTTTGGTGGGGAACAAAGGTGCTCGCGAGCACCATCTCCCCCGCCCATCCCCCCAGCCAAAATCCCAAAGGGAACCAGTTCCTGCCAGGGAACTTGCTCGCTCCGCGCAAACACCCAACTCTGTGCTTCTGCGGAGCCAAACCTCTGGTGGCAGCGGATCTGACTCCCTCCCGCTGCCACAGGGCCCCCCCCTGAAGTGGATCACCTAAGGAGAAGCGAGCTAAGCCTTCCCCTCCTGCCACCGTGCACGTTGCCTACCCACCCCAGTTAATACGCCAGATCCCCAGCACCACAAGCCTGGCAGTGTGCAAGCAGCCCAGGCAAGCCACGCCACCCCACAGTGAATCCCGCCCCTAGGAGAGGGGAAGAGAAGGCACACACCAGTCTGACTGTGGCCCCAGCGGTGGGCTGGGGGCAGACATCAGGTCTGACTGCGGCCCCGCCCACCAACTCCAGTTATACACCACAGCACAGGGGAAGTGCCCTGCAGGTCCTCACCACTCCAGGAACTATCCAAAATGACCAAACGGAAGAATTCCCCTCAGAAGAATCTCCAGGAAATAACAACAGCTAATGAACTGATCAAAAAGGATTTAAATAATATAACAGAAAGTGAATTTAGAATAATAGTCATAAAATTAATCGCTGGGCTTGAAAACAGTATAGAGGACAGCAGAGAATCTCTTGCTACAGAGATCAAGGGACTAAGGAACAGTCACGAGGAGCTGAAAAAAGCTTTAAACAAAATGCAAAACAAAATGGAAACGACGACAGCTCGGATTGAAGAGGCAGAGGAGAGAATAGGTGAACTAGAAGATAAAGTTATGGAAAAAGAGGAAGCTGAGAGAAAGAGAGATAAAAAAATCCAGGAGTATGAGGGGAAAATTAGAGAACTAAGTGATACACTAAAAAGAAATAATATACGCATAATTGGTATCCCAGAGGAGGAAGAGAGAGGGAAAGGTGCTGAAGGTGTACTTGAAGAAAGTATAGCTGAGAACTTCCCTGAACTGGGGAAGGAAAAAGGCATTGAAATCCAAGAGGCACAGAGAACTCCCTTCAGACGGAACTTGAATGGATCTTCTGCACGACATATCATAGTGAAACTGGCAAAATACAAGGATAAAGAGAAAATTCTGAAAGCAGCAAGGGATAAACGTGCCCTCACATATAAAGGGAGACCTACAAGACTCGTGACTGATCTCTCTTTTGAAACTTGGCAGGCCAGAAAGGCTTGGCACGATATCTTCAGTGTGCTAAACAGAAAAAATATGCGGCCGAGAATCCTTTATCCAGCAAGTCTGTCATTTAGAATAGAAGGAGAGATAAAGGTCTTCCCAAACAAACAAAAACTGAAGGAATTTGTCACCACTAAACCAGCCCTACAAAAGATCCTAAGGGAGATCCTGTGAGACAAAGTACTAGAGACATCACTACAAGCATAAAACATACGGACATCACAATGACTCTAAACCCGTATCTTTCTATAATAACACTGAATGTAAATGGCTTAAATGCGCCAACCAAAAGACATAGGGTATCAGAATGGATAAAAAAACAAGACCCATCTATTTGCTGTCTACAAGAGACTCATTTTAGACCTGAGGACACCTTTAGATTGAGAGTGAGGGGATGGAGAACTATTTATCATGCTCCTGGAAGCCAAAAGAAAGCTGGAGTAGCCATACTTCTATCAGACAAACTAGACTTTAAATTAAAGGCTGTAACAAGAGATGAAGAAGGGCATTATATAATAATTACAGGGGCTATCCATCAGGAAGAGCTAACAATTATAAATGTCTATGCGCCGAATACGGGAGCCCCCAAATATATAAAACAATTACTCATAAACATAAGCAACCTTATTGATAAGAATGTGGTAATTGCAGGGGACTTTAACACCCCACTTACAGAAATGGATAGATCATCTAGACACACGGTCAGTAAAGAAACAAGGGCCCTGAATGATACATTGGATCAGATGGACTTGACAGATATATTTAGAACTCTGCATCCCAAAGCAACAGAATATACTTTCTTCTCGAGTGCACATGGAATATTCTCCAAGATAGATCATATACTGGGTCACAAAACAGCCCTTCATAAGTTTACAAGAATTGAAATTATACCATGCATACTTTCAGACCACAATGCTATGAAGCTTGAAATCAACCACAGGAAAAAGTCTGGAAAACCTCCAAAAGCATGGAGTTAAAGAACACCCTACTAACGAATGAGTGGGTCAACCAGGGAATTAGAGAAGAAATTTAAAAATATATGGAGGGGCGCCTGGGTGGCGCAGTCGGTTAAGCGTCCGACTTCAGCCAGGTCACGATCTCGCGGTCTGTGAGTTCGAGCCCCGCGTCAGGCTGATGGCTCGGAGCCTGGAGCCTGCTTCCGATTCTGTGTCTCCCTCTCTCTCTGCCCCTCCCCTGTTCATGCTCTGTCTCTCTTTGTCCCAAAAATAAAAAAAATAAAAAAAAAACGTTGAAAAAAAATAAAAATATATGGAAACAAACGAAAATGAAAATACAACATTCCAAACGCTTTGGGACGCAGCGAAGGCAGTCCTGAGAGGAAAATACATTGCAATCCAGGCCTATCTCAAGAAACAAGAAAAATCCCAAATACAAAATCTAACAGCACACCTAAAGGAAATAGAAGCAGAACAGCAAAGGCAGCCTAAACTCAGCAGAAGAAGAGAAATAATAAAGATCAGAGCAGAAATAAACAATATAGAATCTAAAAAAACGGTAGAGCAGATCAACGAAACCAAGAGTTGGTTTTTTGAAAAAATAAACAAAATTGACAAACCTCTAGCCAGGCTTCTCAAAAAGAAAAGGGAGATGACCCAAATAGATAAAATCATGAATGAAAATGGAATTGTTACAACCAATCCCTCAGAGATACAAACAATTATCAGAGAATACTATGAAAAATTATATGCCAACAAATTGGACAACCTGGAAGAAATGGACAAATTCCTAAACACCCACACTCTCCCAAAACTCAATCAGGAGGAAATAGAAAGCTTGAACAGACCCATCACCAGCGAAGAAATTGAATCAGTTATCAAAAATCTCCCAACAAATAAGAGTCATGGACCAGATGGCTTCCCAGGGGAGTTCTACCAGACGTTTAAAACAGAAATAATACCTATCCTACTCAAGCTATTCCAAGAAATAGAAAGGGAAGGAAAACTTCCAGACTCATTCTATGAAACCAGTATTACTTTGATTCCTATACCAGACAGAGACCCAGTAAAAAAAGAGAACTACAGGCCAATATCCCTGATGAATATGGATGCAAAAATTCTCAATAAGATACTAGCAAATCGAATTCAATGGCATATAAAAAGCATTATTCACCATGATCAAGTGGGATTCATTCCTGGGATGCAGGGCTGGTTCAACATTCGCAAATCAATCGACGTGATACATCACATTAACAAAAAAAAAGAGAAGAACCATATGATCCTGTCAATCGATGCAGAAAAGGCCTTTGACAAAATCCAGCACCCTTTCTTAATAAAAACCCTTGAGAAAGTCGGGATAGAAGGAACGTACTTAAACATCATAAAAGCCATTTATGAAAAACCCACAGCTAACATCATCCTCAATGGGGAAAAACTGAGAGCTTTTTCCCTGAGATCAGGAACACGACAGGGATGCCCACTCTCACCGCTGTTGTTTAACATAGTGCTGGAAGTTCTAGCATCAGCAATCAGACAACAAAAGGAAATCAAAGGCATCCAAATTGGCAAAGATGAAGTCAAGCTTTCGCTTTTTGCAGATGACATGATACTATACATGGAAAATCCGATAGACTCCACCAAAAGTCTGCTAGAACTGATACATGAATTCAGCCAAGTTGCAGGATACAAAATCAATGTACAGAAATCAGTTGCATTCTTATACAGTAACAATGAAGCAACAGAAAGACAAATAAAGAAACTGATCCCATTCACAATTGCACCAAGAAGCTAAAATACCTAGGAATAAATCTAACCAAAGATGTAAAAGATCTGTATGCTGAAAACTATAGAAAGCTTATGAAGGTAATTGAAGAAGATATAAAGAAATGGAAAGACATTCCTTGCTCATGGATTGGAAGAATAAATATTGTCAAAATGTCAATACTACCCAGAGCTATCTACACATTCAATGCAATCCCAATCAAAATTGCACCAGCATTCTTCTCGAAACTAGAACAAGCCATCCTAAAATTCATATGGAACCACAAAAGGCCCCGAATAGCCAAAGTAATTTTGAAGAAGAAGACCAAAGCAGGAGGCATCACAACCCCAGACTTTAGCCTCTACTACAAAGCTGTCATCATCAAGACAGCATGGTATTGACACAAAAACAGACACATAGACCAATGGAATAGAATAGAAACCCCAGAACTAGACCCACAAACATATGGCCAACTCATCTTTGACAAAGCAGGAAAGAACATCCAATGGAAAAAAGACAGTCTCTTTAACAAATGGTGCTGGGTGAACTGGACAGCAACATGCCGAAGGTTGAAACTAGACCACTTTCTCACACCATTCACAAAAATAAACTCAAAATGGATAAAGGACCTGAATGTGAGACAGGAAACCATCAAAACCCTAGAGGAGAAAGCAGGAAAAGACCTCTCTGACCTCAGCCGTAGCAATCTCTTACTCGACACATCCCCAAAGGCAAGGGAATTAAAAGCAAAAATGAATTACTGGGACCTTATGAAGATAAAAAGCTTCTGCACAGCAAAGGAAACAACCAACAAAACTAAAAGGCAACCAACGGAATGGGAAAAGATATTTGCAAATGACATATCGGACAAAGGGCTAGTATCCAAAATCTATAAAGAGCTCACCAAACTCCACCCCCGAAAAACAAATAACCCAGTGAAGAAATGGGCAGAAAACATGAATAGACACTTCTCTAATGAAGACATTCGGATGGCCAACAGGCCCATGAAAAGATGTTCAACGTCACTCCTTATCAGGGAAATCCAAATCAAAACCACACTCAGATATCACCTCATGCCAGTCAGAGTGGCCAAAATGAACAAATCAAGAGACTATAGATGCTGGAGAGGATGTGGAGAAATGGGAACACTCTTGCACTGTTGGTGGGAATGCAAACTGGTGCAGCCACTATGGAAAAGAGTGTGGAGGTTCCTCAGAAAATTAAAAATAGACCTACCCTATGACCCAGCAATAGCACTGCTAGGAATTTATCCAAGGGATACAGGAGTACTGATGCATAGGGGCCCTTGTACCCCAATGTTTATAGTAGCACTCTCAACAATAGCCAAACTATGGAAGAGCCTAAATGTGCATCAACTGATGAATGGATAAAGAAATTGTGGTTTATATACACAATGGAGTACTACAGGGCAATGAGAAAGAATGAAATATGGCCCTTTGTAGCAACGTGGACGGAACTGGAGAGTGTGATGCTAAGTGAAATAAGCCATACAGAGAAAGACAGACACCATATGGTTTCACTCTTATGTGGATCCTGAGAAACTTAACAGAAACCCATGGGGGAGGGGAAGGAAAAAAAAGAGGTTAGAGTGGGAGGGAGCCAAAGCATAAGATACTCTTAAAAACTGAGAACAAACTGAGGGTTGATGGGGGGTGGGAGGGAGGGGAGGGTGGGTGATGGGTATTGAGGAAGGCACCTTTTGGGATGAGCACTGGGTGTTGTATGGAAACCAATTTGACAATAAATCTCCATTAAAAAAAAAGAATAAAGAGAAAATAGGAATGAGACAAGAAAATGCTGAGGAAGGAAAAACGACATAAATGAATTCTTGAAATTGAATTGATGAGAGAGAGAGAGATGGAACCAGAGGGAATAAAAATCAAGTGTGAGGTGGGGTGGGAGTAGGGGGCTCTGGGGAATTACAAGGCTGAAAATACCAAGTGTATTAGCAAACAGAGAAAAATGTTGAAGAAAAAAGATCTGGAAAAATTGGGTCTTAGATATACAAAACTAAGAAATATAACCTTATTTAAAAAATTAAAAATACCATGTCTTATAAGAAGAATAAAGGAGACTTTCTGCTGAAAATAAAAATAAAAAATAAAAATTAGCAAAATATTGGGCTTTTGAGTTGTAGCTCTGATATGAATAAGTTTGGTGGCAACAGGCAGGACACTGCTTGATGGCTTGGTGTTCTCATTCAAAAAATAAGACAGGATATCAATCTCTTATAATCCTTTCAACACCAAAAATTCAAAGAAGTAAAACAGAATAAAGTAAAAATTTAAGAATATACATATGACTTTAGTGTTTGGAGTTCACTGAGCTTATTTTTTTAGTTGAAATTTAGATGATGTTTGAAAAGCATCTCAAGAAAATGCTCACAGATGCCATTTGCCGACTATATAGTGTGGTAATATATGCAGACACACTGGTAGAGTTGAGCATATGATTTAATATTTCTGGCACTTTTCTGTCATTATAGTGTTTATATTCCTATATCTAGAGGGTCATTTTCTATAACTGGCTGTCACTTTCTATAAATGGTCAAGATAAACTTTGGGTCATTTCTAAGTTCAGAATTAGGGATGAGGAGTGTAATATATAGAAGTGCATTGTTTCTATGTGGAGATAAAGCAATTGCAAGTTGGGAGTACGTAAAGGATTGATAAAGAGCCAAGAAGAACAAGGAGGACAGCCAAGTTGAAGGAGTAATGGTGCTCCTGGATGCATTTTTGTAAGTCTTCCAAGAATTTGACTAGATCTCAAAATAATATACTTTTTTTAAAATTAAAAAATATCCCTTGGGTAAAATCCTAGGAATTTTTAATATATTTTTTATATTCCTAGGAATATTTTTTAATTTAAAAAAAGTATATTAACTTTTATAAAATTAAAAAAAAATCCCTTGTGTAAATTCCTAGGAATTTTTTAATATTTTTTATATTCTTAGGAATATTTTTTTAATTTAAAAAAGTATATTAAAGTATATTATTTTGAGATCTAGTCAAATTCTTGGAAGACTTACAAAAATGCATCCAGGAGCACCATTACTCCTTCAACTTGGCTGTCCTCCTTGTTCTTCTTGGCTCTTTATCAATCCTTTACGTACTCCCAACTTGCAATTGCTTTATCTCCACTAAAGGGATACAGGAGTGCTGATGCATAGGGGCACTTGTACCCCAATGTTTATAGCAGCACTTTCAACAATAGCCAAGTTATGGAAAGAGCCTAAATGTCCATCAGCTGAGGAATGGATAAAGAAATTGTGGTTTATATACACAATGGAATACTATTTGGCAGTGAGAAAGAATGAAATCATGCTATTGCAGCAACGTGGATGGAACTGGAAGGTATTATGCTAAGTGAAATAAGTCATACAGAGAAAGATACCATATGTTTTCACTCATTTGTGGAACTTGAGAAACTTAACAGAAGACCATGGGGGAGGGGAAGGGAAAAAAAAAGTTAGAGAGGGAGGGAGGCAAACCATAAGAGACTCTTAAAAACTGAGAATACACTGAGGGTTGATTGGGGGTAGGAGGGCAGGGAAAGTGGGTAATGGGCATTGAGGAGGGCATCTGCTGGGATGAGCACTGGGTGTTGTATGGAAACCAATTTGACAACAAATTTCATATAAAAAAAGAAAAAACATAAAAATTGTATTTTCAAAAAAATAAAAATAAAAAATAAAAATAAAAATAAAATAATTAAATTAAAGTAAAAATAATTTTTCTTTTTCTTTATCATTATTAATGTCTTTGTAATCAGTTGCATTTGAAATATAGTTTTTGAGATAAACTTGACAAGAAAAGTCAGCAGTATTACCAGAAAAAAAAAGAGAGTTCTTAAGTGGCATGAGTTCAAAGCTTCCTGTAATTTTACAATAAAGGCAGTGTAGTCTTGGAATAAGTGTAGACAAATAAATTAAACAACAATTTGTAGAAACCAGACATACCAGATCAGTTGATTTTCAGAAAAGGTGCCAAAGGGGATAGAATAGTCTTTTAACAAATGATGCAACAATTTAAGAAATGATACAATAATTTAATATGCACATGGAAAATAATAAAACTATATATTTATCTTATAAAATTATAGATTATATACATTAATAAAAAAGTGAAAACTATGAACCTCCTATGAAACTACATAGTAAAATATCTTTGTAAACTTCCAGTTGGCAAAGAGTTCCTCAAGAAAAAAAAAAAAACTAAATAAGGAAAAAGAAAGATAAATTGGAATTCATTAAAGTTAAAACCTTCTGCTCTTCAAAAAAAAAAAAAAAGACTGTAAGGAATATAAAAAGGCACACCACAAACTGAGAGAAAATATTTGTAGTAAGTATATCTGATAAAAACCTAGTCAGAATATATCAGTTTAATTCAATAATAAAAAAGATCAACACAATTTTAAATTAGGCGAAATGCATGAACAAAGGATAACCAATTGTCAATAAGCATGCTCAAAATCATTAATTATCAGAGAATGTAGAATACAACTATGTCACATCACTCTGTACACTTGAATGTCTAAAGCTTAAAAGACCAAATACATAAAGCATGAGAATATGGAGGAATTGGAATTCTCATAACTAGCTGCTGGCAGTCCAAAATGGTACAACTATATTGGAAAACAGTTTGACAGTTTCTTAAACAAACTTCCCTATGATCTAGTTATTTACTAGTTATATACCCAAGAGAATATATATATGTGTATATATATATATATATGAACAAATATAAATATTCATAAAAGTTTTATGTGTAATAGCAAAACCGTGGAAATAATCCAAATATCTACCAACAGGTGATTAGATAAACATGAATTTATATTTCTACAGTGAAATATTACTCAGCAATAACAAGGAACAAACTACTCATATACAAAATAATATGCATGAATCTCAAAAATATTAGTTTGACTGAAAGAAACAAACATGATAGAGTGTATACTCTGATTTCCTTTATATAAAATTGTACAACGTTTGAGACAACTCTCTGCTGTGATAAAAATATTCTATATCTTGATTAGGGTGATCAAAACCTATTGGAGAGGAGTGACATCAGCAAAATGGCACAGGAGGAAACTCTGAGTCCTTGTACTTCCATGAAGACATCAAGATACAATCAAAACCTTGCTAAAAGAAACTAATAGGAGCTCTGAAAAACAGTTACAAGTCTATAGCAACCAAGTGAATACTCAAGAAAAAAGACACATTTAAATTAGGGAATTTTGTGATGTTTTGCTTGCCTTTTCCCTATCTCCTCTTCCACACGTTCCATGTGGACAGGCTTGGTGTAGAGGAGGAAGCAGTCCAATTCCCAGTTTCCTCCCTTGAAGTGAAAGGAGTAAAGCAGACCATATTTGGAAGATTCTAACCTATATGGGGACAGTCTGAATAACTGCTCTCTTTTTCTTCACTCATATCTCAGGCAGAAAGCTCAGGAAAATTAATGGGAGACTTAAACCCAGATGCCTGGGGCAAGAGATTACAGATGAAGACATATGGTAGACCACTGAATGCAGCAGCCCAGTTCCCAATCCCTCCTTTGACCCAAAGGAAGCAGAGAAGATCTTGTTATATTCTAACCAGAGGGTTTCATGAAGGACTAGTTTCAGTTTCTCCTAACTCAAATCTCAGGTAGGGACAAGCGTCAGTAATGTTTTAGGAAGACTAAGACTCACAGACACCTGGGGAAAGGGATTATGGATAAATGCACAACAATAGAACATCCAAGAAGAAAATATGAGGTAAGACTTGATACCTATTACGATGGCTATTATAAACTAAAATTAAACTAAACTAATCCCCAAACAGAAAATAACACGACTTGGTGAGGGTATGAGAAATCAGTACCCTGTGCATTGTTGGTGGGAATGTAAAATGATGCAGTTTCTGTGAAAACAGCATGACAGTTCTTCAAAAAAAAATTATAGGACTACTGTGTTATTTAGCAATTCTACTTAAAGGTATGTATATATTCAGAAGAATTGAAGGTAAGGACTCAAATAGATATTTATACACCAACAAGTTGAAACAACCCAAATGTTCATTGATGGAAATATGCATGAACAAAATGTTGTATATGCATACAATGGAATATTATCCAGCCTTAAAAAGGGCAGAAATTCTGACACATGCTACAGCATGGATGAACCTTGAAAACATTGTGTTAAAAGAAATAAGCCATAAAAAGATAAATATTATATGATTCCACTAATATGAAGGACCTACAATAATCAAAATCACAGAGAAATAAATTATAGTAGTGGTTACCAGGGGCGGGGGAGAAGAATAAATTGAGAGTTATAATTTAATGAGTACAAAGTTTTGATTTGGGATGATGAAAAAGCTCTGGAGATTCTTAGTGGTGAGGATTGCACAACAATGTGAATGTACTTAATACCGTTGGATTGTACACTTTACAATGCTTATAACTGTGAATTTCATGTTATATGTATTTCACCACAATTAAAAAAACTCATTGAGTAATTTTGGTGGGCTTTGAGCTTTAAGCATGATCTCTAGTTGCCTAGTGTATGGCCTGGGAATGATGAAGACAGAGGAATATTGCCTCCTGGGTACCAGGCTAGATGGAGGAAATATGGCTCTAGATTGGTTAGTTTGCATTATCAAAGGCATGTCCCCAGCTGGGTCTTTTGCTATTTCTAAGAATTGGCTATCCCAGTGAGGGGCAGTCTCTCCTCAGCCAGAAATATTAAGATGCCCAAACATCATAATACACAGAAAATTAAAAATATATATTTCAACTAGCAGTGGCAGAATATTCATTCTCCTTAAGTGAACATGGAATAGGATATAACATATGCTACACCATAAAACAAGCCTCAGTAAATTTAAAAGAATTTAAATTATACAAAGTATGTTCTCCGACCACAGTAGGATGAAATTAGAAATAAATAACATATGGAAATTCAAAGAACCTAGAATAACCAAACCAAGGTTAAAATACAGAATAAAGTTAGATGATTCACATTTCCTGCTTTCAAACTTACTGCAAAACCATAACAATCAAGACAATATAATACAGACTAGAAGACAGAGATATAATCAGTGAAATAGAATCAAGAGTCCAGAAATAAATCTTCACATTGTGGTCAAATGATATTTTTAAATAGGTTTGGGGAAAGAATAGTCTTTCCAACAAATGTTGTGGAGCATGGGATATCCATGATCAAAACAATAAGCTGGGGCCTCTATATGACAGCATACATAAAAATTAATTCAAAATCGATTACAAATCAAAATGTAAGAGCTAAAACAATAAAACTCTTAGAAAAAAACAGGGATAAATTCTTGCAAACTTGGAGTAGACAACGGTTTCTTAGATATGACAACAAAAGCACACATTATAGAAGATAAAAAATACATAAATTGGACTTCATCAATATTAAAAACAACAACAAAAATATGTGCTTCAAAGGACACCATCAGGAATGTGAGGAGACAATCCACAGAACTGGGAAAAAAATCACAAATTATATATGTGATAAAGAATTTATATGTAGAATACATGAAAAAACTCTTATACCTCAATAATAAAAGACAAATGATCCAACTGAAAAATGGGCAATAGATCTGAATGCACATTTCTCCAAAGAAGATATACAGATGGCTAGTACGCACGCAAAATGATCCTCAACATCATTAGCTATTAGGTACATGTAAATCAAAACTACAATAACACTTCACACTAACTTAGATGTCTATAATAAAAAAAAACAACAACAGATAATAATGAGTGTTTGTGAGGATATAGAGAAATTAGAACCCTTATACACAGCTGGTAGGAATGTACAATGGTACAGTTACTTTAGGAAGTTATCTGGCAATTCCTCAACTAATTAAACACAGGGTTACCATTTGACTCAACAATTCTACTCCTAGGTAAAAACACATGCATGTCCATACAAAAACTTGTATCCATGGATGTTTATAGCAGCATTATTCAAAATAGCCCAAAAAAGTTGGAATAATCCAAGTGCCCATTAACTGAAAAATGGATAAAATGTGGTATATCCACACAATGGAATATTATCTGCCATAAAAAAAGAATGAAGTACTGACACATGATTCAACATGATGACAAAACCATATGTTATATCATTCCATTCATATTAAATACTGAGAATAGGAAAATCTATAGAAATCAAAAGTATATTTGTGACTGCCTAGGGATGAGGAGCTTGGGGGAAATTGCGATTGACTGCTTATAGGTTTGAGGTTTGGTTTTTAGATGATGGAAATGTTCTAAAACTGATTGTGGTAATAGTCATGGAACTCTGTGAATATACTAAAAGACATTCAATTATTACTTTAAATAGGTAAATTGCGTGGTATGTAAATTATATCTCAAAAAAGCTGTATCTTTTTTTTTAATATATGAAATTTATTGTCAAATTGGTTTCCATACAACACCCAGTGCTCATCCCAAAAGGTGCCCTCCTCAATACCCATCGCCCACCCTCCCCTCCCTCCCACCCCCCATCAACCCTCAGTTTCTGGCTTCTACCCACTAGATGGCAGTAACACCGCCCCAGCCAGCTTTCTTGACAAACAAAAATGTCCCCATACATTACCAAATGTTGCCTGTGGGCCAAAATCACTCTTGGTTGAGAACCTATTTTTTTTTTTATGTTTATTTATTTTTGAGAGAGTGAGAGAGACAGCGAGTGGGGGAGGGGCAGAGAGGAAAGGAGACACAGAATCTGAAGCAGGTTCCAGGCTCTAAACTGTCAGCACAGAGCCCTACTGGGAGATTGAATTCAGAGACCATGACCTGAGCCGAAGTCTGAGGTTTAACTGACTGAGCCACTCAGGCACCCGGAGAACCTGTGCATTACATGGCTTTAAAGTGTAGGAATAAATGCTGTACTGGTAAATATTTAGCCTACTCTCTTGGTGAAAAAAACAAACAAACAAAAAAAACACAAGAAAACTTTGTACTATTTGCCAATTTCTGTGGTGTAAATACTCCCTTAGTGGCTTATTTAAAGCTACAAATGCCATCAACCTACTTACATAATTCCTAAAGATTTAACAATCAGCTTTAGCAAGCTGATATAAGTCTGTTTCAGCACATTACAGATAAGGATTCACAGTTCTTGAGAGAATAGAGCATTCCAGCTGAGACTGCTGATGACAGTGATCCCTGTGCCAGGATCCTAGCAACCAGGAATAGGCCCAGAGTTCCCACTTTTGTGATCTCCTCTCCTTTCACTGTGGACTTCGCCACCTAGTCCCAGTCTTCGCTATCAAGATCCAATGAGATTTGCTTTCCTTGGAATTTTTCACTAAATCTACTACAGCTAAGTCCAAGATGGAAAAGTCTGCATTCAGGCAGGATTGAGATGATGAGATTGCCTATTTTCTCCTGGCCAGTCAAGCAGACAAACTGGTTTCATGGCCTCTAGAGAAAGCCCTTAATAATGTGGACTCAAGGTCCTGGCAGATTTATACCCCTCTTTCAATGCTATTAGGTAATAAGTCAACTGGGTTGACGTGTAGCTTGAAATAGTCCAAAAAGTGCATCTAGAGTAGGGTATGTGCACTGGTTTGGGATGATTGTGCAGAATTTTGGGCAAGGGTCAATTAAATCTCTATGTAGTGAGAAGACATATGGCAATTGGTGTGTGAAGTCAGAGAATAAAGCTTTTAGAAATAATTCCAAAGATCAATTTGCGTGCTGACTTTCCTGGTGGTTCTTTGAGAATTGCCCAGATCTAAGCAAGTTCTCAATTCTGACTATGATGCCTTAGCCTTTATAATAGTGAAGACTGTTCACATTTCTCACAATGTATTATTATTAAATTGTTTACATATCTTGAACAAAAAGTATTAGAATTGATAGTGAACAACAAATACATATTTTTTACCCTAATTTTATGTAATTTTAGCTTCACAAACAAGGGAACTCTAAGCTAAAGACTAATAGAATAATAGCTGATAAATTATATTATAGTCCTTTTTTTAAAGTTATTTTTAAAGTAATCTCTATACCCAACATGGGGCCCAAACTCACAACCCCAAAATCAAGAATCACATGCTCTTCTGACTGAGTCAGTCAGATGCCCCTATATTATAGTCTTTTTATTGTTTTTTTATTTTTCAAATTAATTTTTAAAATTTAAATCTAGGTTAATTAACATATAGTGTGATAATGTTTTCCAGCAGTAGAATTTAGTGATTCATCAATTACATATAACACCCAATGCTCATCCCAAGTGTCTTCCTCCTATGTTTATCTGTTTCTTAAATTCCACATGAGTGAAATCATATGATACCTGTCTTTCTCTGACTGACTTATTTCACTTAGCATAATACATTCTAGTGCCATCTACATTGTTGCAAATGACAAGATTTCATTATTTTTGATTGCTGAGTAATATTCCATTATATATAGGTGTGTGCATGTGTGTGTGTGAGTGTGTACACACACACACACACAATACACCTTCTTTATCCATTGGTTAGTTGATGGACATTTGGGCTGTTTACATAATTTGGCTATTGTTGATAGTGTCGCTATAAAAACTGGGTGCATGTGCCCTTTTTGAATCAGCATTTTTGTATCCTTTGGATAAATGCCTAGTATGTACTGGAAAACCTATACATAATCTTTGATAAAATAGTACTCAAACTCTACTAGTGATGACAAAAAAAAAATCATAAAAATGGCAAGGTTAGTTTTTTTTTAAGGTTAGTTTTATACTAAAATATCAATAGAAGTAGGAGAAAAAAAATCACTTATAAAATTATATTGGTTGCTATAACGTATCTAAGTCATGTAATAAAAGTAGAAAGCACTACCATATAATTGCAAATATTTATGACAGTGCAAGCTCAGATACAGATCCTCTTGATTTGGTTCTGATTTGCATTTCCCTTTACTTCATTTGTGAATGGCATTACACTGTCATGTTCAGTAATCCATAAGTTTATTTAATTTATCCTTTTAATTATGGATTTTTTACTTAACTATTTTGCTAAAGAAACTAGAAAATAAATTTTAAGATAAATATGAATGCCTTGCAGTATGTACTGATTTTTGTCTTTTAAACTTTTCTTTCCTTTCTTTCTCTATTCAATCATTTGTTCGTATAAATGCTTGATTACCTATGATGGTACCCAACTCTATGTTTAGTGCTAAGGAAACATAAGCTATGATTGAGATTTCATCCTCAACTTTGTGAGGGCATAATCTAATGCAATTAATAGACACTAAATAACATCATATTATATGTATAATACTCAATAAACGAATACTATTTTGCAGCAAAGGAGGTCATGACAAACTCTCAGAGGGAAATCTGGGAGACTCTGTAAATAAAGAGCTACTTAATAATCTGGCATCCTTCAAAGGCTTAGAAATAGAGTTAGTTACCATTATGACTCAGCAATTCTGCTCCTCCATGTATACCCAAGAGAATTAAAGACATACTGCTCACACAAAAACTTGTACATGAATGTGTATTAGCAGCATTACTCATGATGGCCAAAAAGTGTGAATAACCCAAATATTCATTAATTGATACATGGATAAATAACATATGTTATATGCATACAATGAAATATTATTTGCCAATGAAAAGAAATGAAGTACTCACTCATGTTTCAACATGAATGAACCTTGAAAATATTATACTAAATGAAAAAAGCCAGCCACAAAAACCACATATTGTGTGATTTCATTTTTATAAAATATTTAGAATAGGTAAAACTATAGACACAGAAAGTAGCTTAGGGTTGGGACTGGGGGAGGGAAAAGAGGGGAATGGCAGTTAATTGGTACAGACCTTATTTGGACATGAATAAAATGTTCTAAAATAGGTCATGTTCACACAACTCTGTGAACATACTAAAAACAATTTAATTGTATGTTCTAAATGGATACATTGGATGACACATGACATATCTTAATAAAGGTATTTTATATTACATTAGTCATATATGAAAAGCTCTTATAATGGCACATATAGCAAGTGCTACATGAGAACTAGCTGTTATTATTTAAAATTAAAATTAAAATGAGAAACAATTTTTCACATTCAGGTTGTTAGAGATTAAGTAATTCAGTAATACATAGTGACAGCCGGAATTTCCACAATCACTCAACTCTCCTACACTGTAGGTAGGAATATAAATTTGTGCAGTTTCATTAAAGAACAAGTTTCTTTACTTATTAAGATGATAAATATTCATACTTTTTTACTCAATAATTTTGAAGAATTTGTCTTTTTTCATTATAGCCTAGCTTATATTATCAAAAGATCTAAATAACTGTTAACAATGCCTGGTTTAATAAATGATGGTACAACTATGTAAGAAACACTTATATGGCCATAAAAATTTTCAAACAGGGAACTCTTCTTCATAAGCTCATCTATAAGTCACATATTAAATAAAAAAAAAAATTGCAAAACAGTGGTTATGGTGTGCTCACATTACGGTAAAAAGATGTGACTTTGTAGATGAATAAAACATACATATGTACACATTTATGCTTGTAAATGCATAGACTTTTCTAGAAAGGTAAACAAGAAAGGGAACTGCTATGGGTAGTTGCTTCTAGACAAAGACTAGAAGACTGAAAGTATGAGGTCAGAGAAAGACTTTTGTTTGATTGCACACACTTTTGGACTGCTTTCAATTTTTTGTCTTTTGTGGTTTTATTTTGGTCAAGAACATATTACATTTTTAAATAAAAGGCTAATTAAAAGGAGGAACCAAAATATATGAGGCCAGCAGAAAGCTCCGGTCAGAAAAAGTTGTCCTTTATTTCTCTAACGCAAATAATTTGGCCTAACTAGACTAGATTCTGACAAGTTTCATAACTACAAAATTCAGTAAAAATTAAAAATAAAAAAATCTTGTTGTCTCCCCCATTTAGCACTGTATTACCTTTTACTCAGTGTTATTAATTCACCCAACAACTATTGACCAAGAACCTCTTAACTTCCCAGCACAGTTTGGTGCTGTGGGAAGTACCACAGAGGTAACAAGAACAATACTTTCCTTCATGTTACATATAATTTAACAAAATAAACAAGAAAACCTCAAGTAATAAAAGAGCTTAATGATTACTCAAGTCAATTCTGTCTGAAGGCCCTTGAAAAAGCTTTTTGGAGATGTTAGTGTCACTAGGAAGTCAGCAGGGGGCACTTCAAACATATCTTGTGCTGAGTCCGACTTAGCTCGCTTTCAGTTTAGGGCTTTAATGTTTTGTCTGAAGTTACCTCAGAATGTGAAGCCCTAAGCAAAAAACACTGGTGGTCTTACATATTCAAGTCATGAACTAAGTCTCAAAAAAAGTGTTCTTTTATTTCCTACATGGATTTAAATTTTAAGTTTTCTTTTTTTGAAAAAAATTTAAAATAAAACTACTTATAAATGAACATGGATTATAAGTCCAGTAGGTTATTTGTGGGGACATTCCTTTTTTGTTTTTATGACCTGTCTTCTAGAAAAGACCTACATCCTTCTCTCCTTCAGCCAGTCACAGTTCTGCTGTGACAGCATCTATCTGGTATGTTCTGATGTGTCTCCCTCAACATAAGGCCTTGTTCCAAGACATGCCATTGAAATGCATTGGCTTTTGTTATTGTTATTCTCTCTTTCTTTTAAAAATTATCTTTTATTTCTCTTCTGAACTTTATTTAGAAAAATCTTTTAATGCTAATGTTAAAGCATTAATTATTTTAATGATTTATTTATTTATTTTGTTTGTTTGTTTGTTTGCTTTCTTTTGTTTTTAGAAGAAGGGAAGGGTAGAATATCCCCAACTCAAGAAAACTAAAATCCTTAAACTGTGTCTGAATTATTTAACACCATACTTTTATTGTTTGAAGCAATTCTTTCCACACTCCACAATTCCTTCACCCCAAAGCAAAGAAAGTAACACTGGTTCCTTTATTCAAACCTGGTAAAGGAAGGAGACAGTAGCAAATTGGCTAAATATAATATTTATTTGTAGTTTATATTTTTGAAAATACAACATCTACTTTACCAATGGAGAGCTATACTCTCTGAATTTAGCCATCTTTTGAACTGCTACTTGGAATTTCTTCAAAATAGCTTTGCTAGGTAATAAATAAAAGAAGTCTACAAGACCAGCATCCCCACTTAACAACTGCCCAGTAGGACAACTCCAGTCTCAGGCACCACATCCCAGACCTATAATCTCAACTTCATCCTCACTCTCACTGTCACATCACCATCCTTGACAGATGCAACTTGTACTCCTCCCTGTCTACAATTTAATGGTTAAGTGGCACTGGAAAGTCTTTTATGACCATTTTTGGTTAACATTTTGGTTTTATTTTTTCTTATTAAAAGTCAGTAGACTTCAAGTACTTTTTGTATTTATAAGTTTATATTTATATATATTTATTTATTTAAATATATTTATATATATTTATTTTCATTAACCAAGTTCTTTTCTACATTAAATGTAATTTTTGTGATAGAGACCAGATCTACTTCAGTATAGATGTTCTTTTAGGCCCTAGACATTCCATCATATTTTAATGTAACAAAAAAAATATGCAAAAAATATATGCCTTAAATTATGCATGTACAACAAACATCTGCTTCTCAGCCTTTCCTAGTTTATAATTGCAGCATGATTAACATATAACCATCAAATACATTTTTTTCTTTCTTGGGATTGCCAAAGAAAAAAACGTATTTTATGACTTGTGGTTACTGTTATTTATTCTTCCTTGATTTTCATCTTCCCTCAACTGTGCAATGGGAATATTATTAACTCTAGGGTATTTTTTGTAGTGAGTAAACACAGAAAGGGTTGTAAAATGCTCAGTGTGTGCAAATAGCAGTCCCTTAATCTAAATAGAGGATATGCAGACAGAACTTCACTACTGGAGTTTCTGGTCCTTTTTTTAGGTATGCCCATTGAACTTTTTATTTACATTATTTTAAACTTATACTAGGAGCAAGCGTCCTGCTGTTGAGTGCTGGTTTGTCAAACTTTTATAAAAAGTTTAGCTTTTTTAATCTGAAGCTTTTAAAATCTGTTATAAAGGAAATGCCAATTATGGAAACAGTCATGCGTCATGCTATGGATAATCAAATAACTTTGCTGACGTTTGGACTAGGCATTTCACTGAGGCACTTTGCTAACATGTGGAGACCAACTTGGGCCTCCTCAGAACAACTCAGGCCTTGAGAACAGCCAATCAGGAGAGCGCGTTGCCACCACACCCACCTGTCCACTGCTTGTCCAGTGATTGGAGCCAACTGTCTCCTTTTTTACCAGGCTGAATTGCTATGAGTTCATTCTTCCTGGAAACCTCTGCAACTCTTGTAGACATGCAGCATAACAGCACAGGCCGCTCCAAATCTGGTGTCATGTTTATTTTATTTTATTTTATTTTATTATTTTATTTACTTATTTTTTTTTTTAAAGTATAGATTGAGAGGTGAAAGCACTTCATTTATTTATTCTTTCCTTTTTATTTTTTTTCTTCCCCTCCCCCATGGTCTTCTGGTAAGTTTCTCAGGATCCACATAAGAGTGAAAACATATGGTATCTGTCTTTCTCTGTATGACTTATTTCGCTTTAAAGGTAAATTTATGGAGGGTATGTTATTGTTCCTAGGAAAGGAGAAATATTGAGCATCCCAGGAAAGATATTCTAAAGGCAGTTCACAGTTACCAGATGGATAGGATAAGCATGCATTTGAAGATGAGGTACAAGAGTTCAATTATAATGCAATTCCCTTTAAGTTTCTAACCAACCCCCCCCCCCCCACCCTCAACACACACACACACACACACACATGCCTAAAGGACTTCATCAGTAATTCACCTTCTCTCTGAAACTGATAGTCATACTTACTGACTCAGGCAGCTTCTGCAGAGTGCCAAAAACCAAATTGAATGGGAAAAAAAAAAAAAAAAAGTTTGGTGAGGGGAAAAAAATCAACATCCTATTTGACGGAATTGATTAGTCTTTTCCAATGTAGACACCTAACAGATTTGCTTTTCATTTGTATGGAAAAGATGTTTGTGAAAACAGAATCAGTAAACTAGATAGCCCAATTTCTCCTCCCAAAATAAAGCAAAGAAGGAAGGCTAAGCTAAAAGTACACTGCCTGATAGAAAGTGAAAATTTCCCATTGTTAACTCTTCCCCTGTGTCTCACTCCCACCTTTCAATACTACTATTCATCCATCCCTCCAGTGCTGAGCTCTACTCTATTTATGTGGAATCTGCTATATTGCTGTCATCACCCATCACATTTAATTCACATGTTAGCCTGGAAATTCATGCAGCATACTGAGTGCAGCTCAGTGCAGCTACTGAGCACTGACCCATATGCTAATGCAAATTCTTTACATGTAGAAAGATATTTGAGAGTATTATGAACATTTTGGTGAAAAAAATATGCAATGTGATTTCATTATTCTTATTTTACTTGCATACCTCAATACAACATTTTTTAAATGTCTATTTATTTTTCAGCGGGTGGGTGGGGGGGAATGGGCAGACAGAGAGGGAGAACACAGAATCCAAATCAGGCTCCAGGCTCTGAGCTGTCAGCCCCAAAAGTGGTGTTGGAACTCTGGAACCATGGGGATCATGACCTGAGCACAAGTGGGATGCTTAACTGACTAAGCCACCCAGGTGCCCCAATAGAACATTTTAAATAGTTTTATTAAGATGTAATTTAGGTACCATAAATTTAGGTACATAAACAAGTCAATGTTTTTAGTATATTTAACTAAAACCATAATGTAATTTTAGAATATTATTTATCACCTTCCCCCCAAAACTCCTCCATTCTTCCCCATCTCCAGGCAAACACTAATCTACTTTGTTTCTAAGATTTGCCTATTTGTGGATATTTTATATGTGTTTTCTATAAACACATACAATATGTGTTTTTCTTTTTTTTAAAACGGGCTTCTTTCAGTTCACACGACAATCTAGTTTTAAGTTGTTTGACCTCAATATTCTGTCTGTGAGGATAAAATGTCATCCTTGAATTCTTTTATGAGTTTGAGGATTGGGTATAATTTTCATGACAGAAAACTTAAAAACTGGTTAAAGCAAGAGGACTTTTCTGCGCCAGGTAGGTTAATCCATTTTGCCAATGTTAATATACAAGATTGTGCAAGCATGAGCCACGGAACAATGTGTGTCCATGGATCCCTAAATTGACATTGTCCAGGAGAATTTTGGGGGAAAACAAACAACAACAAAAACACTGCAAGTCACAAACAGGATCCATTAAAAGACAAGTGTAGTTTAAATACTTATGAAATGTAGTTTAACAGTTTAATTTCCCATCCTTGGAAAACTGGTGATTGCAGAGTATTTAACATAAATCCATATAAATTTGTGTTTCGTGGATAAGGGGCCTTTCTGAGCTAGAATCCTTAGGAAAAGCAAATAGAACTTTACAGAGAAAGTAAATTCTCCCTTCTGCCCTTTCCCCCTCTTTTCTCTGGCAGGGTTGATACTCATTACAGTTTGCTCAAATACTTGGAAGAGAATTTAGAGCCCTCCCCCCAACTTCTGATTTTAAAGCCAATAGATGATGAGGTTTATTTGCATATTTCCAGTCACATAAGCAGCCGTGCAGTGGAAACAGTGTCAGACTCCATCCTCCCTTCTCCTCCTCAGAGGGAACCTGCCACTTCTAACTGCCCTGCCCTCCGTTTTAAAGGGCAACTTGCCTCACGCTGAACCGCGCCTCCAGCCTGCTCCCGTCTCAGGCTCAGCTGGTCCAACACTGTTCGCGCTCCTGCCAGAGCCCTGTAGCTCCTACAGAGAGCCTTGCCCGGAGATGGAGAGCAAAACCCTGTTCCTGATGGCTCTGGGCATATGGCTCCAGATTCTGACCACCACCCGTGGATGGGTGGCTGCCGACGACAGTAAGTTTTGCGTGTACACTCCCCTCCACCTGCAGACTTCACTCTGTGGCCACTTCCACAAGTTACAAGGATGGGAAGGAGGAAACTGAAAGGGGTTGCAGAGGCACCCTGGAAACTTTCCTAGCCAGAGCGCCAGGCCGGGAGAAGAGTCACTGGGCTGGCATCCGGGAGGGGCAGGGAGGGAATTCTCCCTCCGATCTTGCTAGAGTCTTGCTGGAGTCTTTCCCTCGTTGATCCTTCCGATCTGGCTGAGGCCATATTTCCGGGTACGTAGGCTCAGAGACGAAGAGTAGCTGGTAGCATGAGGGGCGGACAAAGAGAGGTCGGAGGAAGGACTTAAATGGTGGAGATCCATAATAACTCTCTCGCATGCGGGCTCTGGAATGAAAGGCGCGCAGGTCAAGGTGACCCTGGCGCAGCCGCGACCCGGGCTCCGGCCTTCGTGAGCACCGACAGAGTGGCGGCTTCTGTAGGAGAAGGCCACGAAGAGGAGGGGAAGAAGCGTTGTGGGTATCTTAGAAGCACGGGGCACCAGCTCTCTGCCTTGACAGCGTAGTGGGGGACTGAGTCGCGTAGGTGGCAGCGAGTCCTGCTGTGCCAGCAGCCTGCACCCCTTCCGGAGCTGGGAAGCTCGCCAGTTTCCTTTCTTTCTTTCTTTCTTTCTTTCTTTCTTTCTTTCTTTCTTTCTTTCTTTATTTTCTTTCTTTCTCTTTCTTTCTTTCTTTTTCTTTCTTCTTTCTTTCTCTTCTTTCTTTCTTTCTTTCTTCCTCTTCCTCTTTCTTTCTTTCTTTCTTCTTTCTTTCTTTTATTGAAGAGGGAGAGAGCGTGCATGAGTCGGGGAGGGGCAGAGAGAGGAGACATAGAATCCCAAGCAAGTCCCTTTCAGCTTAGAGCCCCACGCTGGGCTGAACTCAGGAACTTTGAGATCATGACCTGAGGGGACTGAGACACCCAGGCACCCCTCCCTAGCTTCCATTCTTGCAGATGCAACTTTTCTTAGCACCCAGAAAACCTAGGGAAGAGTTGACCCTCCTGATAACGTGTCGCAGGGACTAGCTGTCTGTCGCCACTGACTTGGGGGTTGCTGGTTTTGCAATTGGCTACCCTTAATGTCCTGGGAACTCACTCCTGCTCTGACCTGAGAAGCAGCTGCTAGCAGTGGGGCTTCAGGGAGTTTACCCTTGAACCTCAGTCACCACCCTGGAGCCCCTGGCTTGCTAGGGTTAAGGTGCTACAGGAGAGATGTGAATTTCTTTATTGTAGGGAAGACACAGGCCCAGCTCCAGACCCTTCCACTATGGAGGCAGCAGGCCTGCCCTTGAACTTTGGTTCATCTAATATACAACAACAACCAAAAACCAACTGAAGCAAGTTATAAAAGGAGGCAACATTTTTTTCTCTCTTCCCTGGTAAAATTGCATTTAGGTCAGTGTCACTTGGATGTGCTCTCAGGTAGCATGTCCACAGACGTTCAAGTTATAGTTAGGTTTGTCCATGACTTTTCAGTTGAAAGTTTATTTCAGCAGTGTGTTGTGATAGAACATTTTTGTTAGGGTTATTTTAAAAAAAAGTAGATTTCATTAATATGATTGAATAAAAAAAGTATCTTTTCTGTCAAATCAGTTTAAGAATATTGGAGGTTCAATTAGAAAGTCTTAAATATCTTATATAGTGTCATGTTCCCTTCATAGTTCCAAGAAAATGGTAGGAACAAACTCCAAATTCTTATTTAAGAAAATACACCATGGTGTTCCTTTTACCATAAACACACGAATATGTGTTGTCCACAGTTTGTTTTTGCTGGCTCCTTAGCAATTCATGACCCTAAATTCCTAGTCTAGTCAGTGTCACCTCTCTGGTTTTTAGATTCCTCAACTCTAAAATCAGGAGTTCAGACTGCACTCAAAATTCTCTTAGGCTGGGGTGCCTGGCTGCCTCAGCCGATGGAACATGCGACTCTTGATCTCTGGGTTGTGAGTTTGAGCCCCACATTATGTGTAGAGGTCACTTAAGAAAATAAATAAAATCTTGAAAAAAAATTCTTGTAAGTGCCTCTAATTCATACTCTTTGATTTAAGTAGACACTTTGTGATTGATGAATTAAATTGGATTTTAACCAACACGTGCTTTTCCTGGCTGTAAATGTATTAAGAGAAGAATCATTTTTCAGTAGACTTGAAATTAATCCCTCCTATCCTTCCCTCCCACTCTCACTCCACCATCCCCCACCCTTTATATTATGCCTCTCCCATCACAGCAAATTTCCACCCCTTTTCTCCTCCAAATCCTTACATCTAGGAATGTAAGAATTTCATAGCCAAAGGATACAAGTGTGAGAGAATGGTAAGCAGCACCTTCTCTGGGCTCTGACTTTACTTATTCTTGATTTTTTTCTAAGATGAAAGTAAGGATATGAGGCACTGCCCTCAGGCTCTTTGTTCTTGGAGCCACCTCAGTCTCTGCAGAGCCTCATTAGGAAACTTGAAGAGCTAAGCAAGGAGCATATGGGTCAGTGCTCAGTAGCTGCACTTCTATTTGAACTGCCATAGTGAATTTCCAGGCTAACATGTGAATTAAATGTGATGGGTGATGACAGCAAAATAGCAGATTCCACATAAATAGAGTAGAGCTCAGCACTGGAGGGATGGATGAATAGTAGTATTGAAAGGTGGGAGTGAGACACAGGGGAAGAGTTAACAATGGGAAATTTTCACTTTCTATCAGGCAGTGTACTTTTAGCTTAGCCTTCCTTCTTTGCTTTATTTTGGGAGGAGAAATTGGGCTATCTAGTTTACTGATTCTGTTTTCACAAACATCTTTTCCATACAAATGAAAAGCAAATCTGTTAGGTGTCTACATTGGAAAAGACTAATCAATTCCGTCAAATAGGATGTTGATTTTTTTCCCCTCACCAAACTTTTTTTTTTTTTCCCATTCAATTTGGTTTTCGGCACTCTGCAGAAGCTGCCTGAGTCAGTAAGTATGACTATCAGTTTCAGAGAGAAGGTGAATTACTGATGAAGTCCTTTAGGTGTGTGTGCATGTGTGTGTGTGTTGAGGGTGGGGGGGGGTTGGTTAGAAACTTAAAGGGAATTGCATTATAATTGATCTCTTGTACCTCATCTTCAAATGCATGCTTATCCTATCCATCTGGTAACTGTGAACTGCCTTTAGAATATCTTTTCTGGAGAAGTGTCTATTCATGTCTTTTGCCCATTTCTTCACTGGATTCTTTGTGTTTTGGGTGTTGAGTTTGGTAAGTTCTTTATATTTTGGATACTAACCCTTTATCTGATATGTCACTTGTGAATATCTTCTCTCATTCCATCAGTTGCCTTTTAGTTGTGCTGATTGTTTCCTTCGCTGTGCAGAAGCTTTTTATTTTGATGAGGTCCCAGTAGTTTATTTTTTGTTTTTGTTTCCCTTGCCTCTGGAGACGCGTTGAGTTAGAAGTTGCTGTGGCCAAGATCAAAGAGGTTTTTGCCTGCTTTATCCTTGAGGAATTTGAGGCTTTCTGTCTTACATTTAGGTCTTTCATCCATTTTGTGTTTATTTTTGTGTATGGTATAATAAAGTGGTCTCCAGGTTCATTCTTCTGCATGTCGCTGTCCAGTTTTCCCAGCACCACTTGCTGAAGAGACTGTCTTTATTCCATTGGATATTCTTTCCTGCTTTGTCAAAGATTAATTGGCCATACATTTGTGGGTCCAATTCTTGAGTCTCTATTCTGTTCCATTGATCTGAGTATCTTTTTTTATGCCTGAACCATACTGTCTTGATAATTACACTTTTGTATTACAGCTTGAAGTCTGGGATTGTGATGCCTCCTGCTTTGGCTTTCTCTTTCAAGACTGCTTTGGCTATTTGGGGTATTTTCTGGTTCCATACAAATTTTAGGATTGTTTGTTCTAGCTCTGTGAAGAATGCTGGTGGATGGAACTAAAGCGGATTATGCTAAGTGAAATTAGTCAGTCAGAGAAAGACAAATATCATATGACTTTACTCATATGAGGGCTTTAAGACACAGAACAGATGAACGCAAGGAAAGGGAAGTAAAAATAATATGAAAACAGGGTAGGGGGACAAAACATAGATACTCTTAAATATGGAGAACAAACAGAGGGTTACTCGAGGGGTTGTTGGAAGGGGGATGGGCTAAATGGGTAAGGGACATTAAGGAATCTACTCCTGAAATCATTGTTACAGTATAAGCTAATTTGGATGTAAATTAAAAAAAATAAAATTAAAGAAAAAAGAATATCTTTTCTGGGATGCTCAATATTTCTTCTTTCCTAGGAACAATAACATACCCTCCATAAATTTACCTTTAAAGCGCTTTCACCTCTCAATCTAATTTCATCTCTGTGAGTTATTATCCATGTTAAGTAAATACCTTGTCTTTGTTTATACACTTAGAATTTTAGCTATTTAAGAATTTAGAAATAAAGATTACATAGTCAAGAAATACATTAACTTGTAACTTGCCTGGTATCCAAGTCCTACCTTAGTGCTGAATAAGGCCATCTGATGGGAACAAGTCAGAGTGGTTACGTTGCTATGATAAGTTGAATTCAGGATGGAAGAACTTATAAAGGAGTATACCTTAGGCAGCCCCCTTCCCACTACCCTAAGGTAGCTTTAATTTCTAAGGGGATCTGATAAAAAAGATCTTTATCCCCTTAGAAAGATAAGTGCAGTCATTAATATCATTTTCATGTATGGAAATCAGTAATTCCCTTAGTAACAATTGAGTCAAATCACTTCATCTGTCAGGCAAGAGCAATTCTAGTGTATACTGGAACAACTAAAAGTAACAGCTGGCCCATATCAATTGTGTGAAAAGATAGGCTTGGAAAGTACATTCATCTTTAGGATGCTGAGACACTCTTACAAACACCAGCAGTGTGAAAATTTCTGTCAGAATGCCAAAGAGAAAGAAAAACTGACTAAACACTAATACCATTTATGATCATGTATAGAACTGACATAGAATTGAAAACAGCACATAGCATATAGAGTGGTGCAATCTTCCTGTCAAATGCTTCATTATGCTTTCTGTAACTTAAAATAAAAACTAATCTCCTTGAGAAGTGAAATAAAAGTCTCCAAATACAAATTTGTTTGAGAATGTATGAATTTCCTTTTTTTTTTAAATGTAGAAGTTATGTACCGAACAGGAAATGTTGGTAGTGGAAAATTGGACCTCTCAATGGGCTATGCAGATAATCTGTATAGAATCTATGAATTTAATAGACTTTTTTTCATGGAAATTCACAAAGCTAGCCTTAATAATTTCTGAGAATATCCTTAGTTATTTCAAAACCACCAGCAACTCTAGGGCCATCATGTTGCATAACTCTAGGGGAAAATAGACCAAAGTGAGTGGCATCCTCTGGAGCTATGTAAAGCAGTAGTCTTAAATAACAGTTTAACAAATAGGTGGTGGGTGGGATATGTCTGCCAGGTCACTTGGATGATTTCTACTTCGAAAAGATTGATAATCAAATATGTTAAAATAAGATTATTGCGGAGGGATGAGTTATTTGATGTGGAGAGATGAGACAAGGTGAAACTAATTTAGTTTGAAATTTTCTAAAGCACTTCCTAACAATTAAAAAAAAAACCTTCTTGGGTATTTAGAGCAGAATACCTTCTTGGGTATTTAAGATTTAAAAATCTACATTTTTTTCTACTATCAGGCAAATAATAAGGCCATCAGAATACTACCTGGTTAGGAAGGAAAAGGAAGACCTGCATCTTCAAATAAGATGGAAGGCCAACTGTATTTTTGATGGGTGAATGGCTTTCAAGTGCAATTTTACTATCTGTAAATAAAAAAAGTCTTAAATAGCAATAGTTTACCACACTCTCTTATTTGAATAAATTATCTTAGAATGTTCAGGTGCTAGAGATGAGAGAGAGAGAGAGAGAGAGAGAGAGAGAGAGATCAGCTTGTCACCTATAATGAATGACTTAGTAAGTAGCCACAATATTGCTTTAGGAATTTTAGAAAATAATTAAAAAGGAAAAAGTTGACCAGTACTCAGCTAGCTACATGAATACCTGTATATTCATTATACCATATCATTCTTGTTTTTATTTTGGCCTGGCTTTTGCAATGTTATTTGAAATTACAGATTTTCAGCATTTGAATTGTGAAAAGAGTAAATTTAGATTAAGAAATTAGAAGTACCAATTATTTATCATCTGAGTTTTAAGTAGAGGAATCTAAAATCTACAAATTATTACCATTTTATAGTAAATAATTTTAATTTTTGTCTTGACAAGAAAGTAAATAATTTCCCCTAATATAACTTCCCTTTGATTGTGTTTGCTTTGTATAAGAGTTTGATTTTATTTGCAGCAAAATTTATTTCAAGCATTCACTGTGGTATTAGATGAAGGTTTATCAAAATTTAGAGTTATTGTCAAGAGAGTCAAATGGTAGGCTGAAGTTTATTTCTCTCCTTATTCACTTTGGGATTGACTATGAAGAATCAAAGTGGATTCTTTCCCAAACCTGCTTTGCTGTAGTTTTGTAACGACAAAGCTATAAGCTATGACTTTGTGTAGAAGACAGTAAAGACATAAGAAATAATAGAAAAAATATTTGGGTAAAGTATTAACCAGTTCACACATATGCATTTTTGAACAACCCACTAAATGATTTTTCAAAAATATTTTTAACTGAGGTACCTTGCTATGGGGGTGGGAACAACTTCATATAAAAACTTCCTCAAGCTTCCAAATTTTCTTACTGCTATTATTTTTTAAAGTTATGCTATTGCAAAGGAAACAACCTTTTCTCAAGCCTATTATACAACATTTTGGGAAAAGCATTATGTTGATATAATCCAATATTGAAAGAGGGTGAAAAATAATATATGAAATAAGTGGAATTTTACAATGCAAGAGCCATGAGCCAATGTTCTTTAGGAGAATGAGTTTTGAATTGTAACCAAGAGACCTGGATTCTGGTCTCTGTCAACTTCTATTACTAATGGAGAATTAGTCATTCTCTTGCTTAACCGACTGAGCCACCCAGGCACCCCAAGTCATTCTCTCTCAATCTACATTTATTAAAAAAAATAGAAATAAAAATATCATTGGTGGTAGCTGCTTATAAACCTAAAACATACCATAACAACAAATAAAACAAACAACCCTCCAATTAGCCACCTATCCAATTTTTCCTTTTCAGGAATTACAGGAGGAAGAGATTTTATAGATATTGAAAGTAAATTTGCTCTAAGGACCCCTGAAGACATAGCTGAAGATACTTGCCACCTCATTCCTGGAGTGACAGAATCTGTGGCTAACTGCCACTTCAACCACACCAGCAAAACCTTTGTGGTGATCCATGGCTGGACGGTAAGACAGTCTTTTTGGGAAAGAGATTGGGGTAACCCAAGCATCTTGACCCCGTGATGAGTTGTTGGGAACCCCGTGATGAGTCTTCATATATCCTGTACTTCTGCTTGCTTTCCTATGGCCTTACTTCATTTTTATTTAAAAAAAAATTTTTAATGTTTATTCACTTTTTGAGAGACAGAGCATGAGTGAGGGAGGGGCAGAGGGAGAGGGAGACACAGAATCCAAAGCAGGCTCCAGGCTCTGGGCTGTTAGCACAGAGCCTGGTGCGGGGGTCAAACCCACGGACAGTGAGATTATGACCCGAGCAACCCAAGCGCCCCTCCTATGGCTTTACTTTAAACTTGAGTACAGGCAATTCTGGCTCAGGGTGGGATTGTGGAACCTAAAATCACAGGTTCATGAGTATTTCCCCCCAGATAGTGCCTACCTTCATTTTATCACAGTCCATAGTTGGTGCCCTTGAATCAGCCATTCTTGTGAGTTGGGAAAACAAGGCTTTGCTCACCTACAGAGCAGAATGTACATTTTCAGTTTAGGAAACCAGTACACACCTGGTATGATCCTGATTCATGTAGCACATTGCCAAAACACATGCTTTCCTAAGGGAAACAACCTGTCAGAGGGAGGAGAGGGTTAGAGTGGAGTGAGGAAGTATTGATTCTGGCTCTGGCTTTGCCATTCTCCAGCTCTGTGAAGTGACTGATGCTACTTCTTATCTCTGGGCCTCAGTTGACTGATGTGTAAGACAAAGAGGTTAGACTAGTTGTCCCTCTACTTCCAACATTCTCCAATTGTAAACTTTAGGGAACTTTTTTATAGATGACAGAGGGCTAGCCAGGGAAGTGTCACGCAAAATCATTAGAAAAGGTGAAAACTGTGGTTACATTTAAAGAATGTGAATAGGTGATGTGGATTAAGGAGTGCACTTGTGATGAGCACCAGATGTTGTATGGAAATGTTGAATCACTAAATTTTACACATGAAACTAATATTACACTGTATGTTAAGTAACTGGAAATTAAATTAAAGCTTAAAAAAAGAAAACAACAACAACAAAATAAAGAATGTGAATAAAGTAGTGCTCTCTAAATATGTGGCAGTCACTTTACATGGTTCAGTTCTTACTTAACTACTTCAGTTGGTTTTTAATATTTTAAAACCCTAGTTAGCAGATTTCATCTTTTATATAAAAAGGAGTTATATAAAATGGGAAGTTAAAGAGAAATTATCTTTCCATTATGTTGGAGCTTGTGAATATAGTAAAGATACTAAATATATCCTAATGAGATGAATTAGAGAAGGATTGATAGACTTCTAGTCTTGACTTATTTTCCTGTGTAACTTAAGTACCATTCTTATTAACAATATAGGATAATTGCTATAACTTTATGGAGATGAAGGCAACTACTAACAGAATTTAGATGGATGTTTATTTTTTAAACATCTATTTACTAAGTTAACATAATAAATTACATATCTTATGATAAAATTATATATTCAAATTATTAACATGGATCTTTTTATATTTAAGAGATTTAATAAGAAAAAGTAATTGTTGGTAGTTTTAGAGATGTTTTGATTGTATATAGAGTTTTAATACCTTTGTAAAAAGTATAATAAGCTTAATAAACATTTTATATGGCACAATAAATTGAATGTCTCAGACCTCACATTCTTATCCCCTGAGAGAACTTGATGCTTTAAGAATTTTTAAAAAGCATAGTTCCTTCTCATGCAAAGATGACATAACTAACCCAGTATCAGTATATAGTGCCAATTTCTATTATGGGTCCTTCTGCCCACTAAACCCACCATATTCTTCATATCATGTGTCCTGACATTTTGAGTGCCTGAGCTCAGAGGCTAGGCCATTGGCTGTGGGACTGACTTTCATCATAAAAAGCTAGCTGGTTGGTCTATTCAGTAACTAATCTAACCATAGAAAGGCTTCAGTTCACCTGTGAATCTGAGTCAAAGATTTAAAAACTTTGTGCTGACTTAAGGAACCTTAGAAAAAAACCCTAGAAAAACTTTGTAGAGTTAAAGAAGGTTTCTTTTACACCCCTTTGTTCAGGGGTACTTACAGCAGTATTTTATGTTGAATTAAAAAAGAAAGGAGTATCTGTTGGGATGAGCACCGAGTGTTGTATGGAAACCAATTTGACACTAAATCTCTTATTAAAAAATAAATAAAATAAAATAAAATAATACAAAAAATAAAGTTCTTCCTATGATTAAAAAAAGAGAAAGGAGTAGATTCATTTTTAGACAGTTAATAAAAGTATCAGTCACTGTAAAAATAAGTTGGGTTTTTTGCTCTTTGATAGATTGCTTAACTTGGAAACATTGATAGTACAGAAAAACTTATAATAGGAGCTTAGAGCAAGCAAGATTTTTCTGCCTTATCTGAGGTAAGCTGTTCAGCAACTCAAGGTCATAAGACTAAGGGAAATGGGGAAATTCTTTAGTTTTGCCATGGAAAATCCAAAAGAATGCTTAGCATGTAGTATGCTTAGGGCACATCCCAGAAAGCTGTTTAGATACAGCTGTCCTGGAGCTTTGCCACCTGCTTAGGTTTCATAGACCAGTGCACTAAGCACAGAGTTCTCATTGTGGTAGGAGGCCCTCATGCCAGCTGAAAGGAGGAGTGGTTAATGTTTCATTCTGAAGAACTGATATCATCCTCTCTAGAAAGGCAGTTGAAAAGTGTGGCAAGCCCCCAACCACTAAGAGAGGAGAAGAGAAGACAGGACCAATTCACAGGAATTTGAGGCTAGGTCGGTGTTCTAGCCTGTTTCCTCAAAGACCCAGGCTGTGCTTAGACTTAAAGCAACCTCACCGAAACATGTTCAAAGAAGGTTTATTAAATGAGTTTCTAATGAGCCAACGTCACCTTTGTACCTTTTTTTCTTTTCTTTTTTTTCTTTTTCTCTTTATGCTTGAAATGGCAATAGCTTTAATTATATCACTGCAGGTAGACTGGAAGTCAGAATGGTTGCAAGAAGACATTTATGAGGTGGTGGGTAACTTCAAGATCATCTGAATCCAACTCCTTTGTTTTGTAGGTGTCCTAAAAGGTTAAAACAGTGCCTACATTCATAGAAGTAATTATTGGAAGAGCTGGGACTGGAACCAAGATCTCCTGAGTTTCAGGCTTGCTTTTTCCTACCACAGCAATGAGGTGAAAAGCTGTGCAGTTGTTAGTGTCAGGAGTGAAACAAGAACTCAGGTTTTGATAGTTTTAGTCTAGAGAATAAAGTAAACAAAATGGAAGCATAAATCTGAAAGAATCCACCATATAAGATCAAAGTTCCAAATGAAGCCCACTGGTTTGGGAATTCAAGACTCCTATATTTGCTTTTGGAATTATTCTAAGAAGAATATAGGTTTTATAGATCTCCCTTCAAAAGCTGCCTTAAATGTACATTTCAGAACCTTCTTTGTTGAGTATGTATTTGAGTAACTTTTACTATGGCTACAATATGATTTCTATCAGGTCATGGTAGAGGTGGGGAGATTTGGGGATTTGAATCAAGTTACTGTTACATGCAGGTTCATGGAAGGGTGGTGGAGAATTTTATAATTCGCTTTTTTAAAAATGTGTTTTGATTATTTTAAAGTGTGCATCTTTGCAGAAGTGTCTGATGTCCTCTCTGAAAGCATAAATTAAAATTTTACATAAAAAAAGTTAATGTGAGAACTCTATAGTTCTTTTGACTTTGAATTTTGGGGCTTTCTTAAACAAGAGGTAAAGAATTACAGTTGGCAGTCTCCTTATCTCCAAACAGAGCCAATCTAATTTGAGAAATGTGACTATTAATCCTCAATAATTTCCACTCTGAAAATTAAGAATTTGAGAGAATTGTAAAAAAAAAAATCTGAACTGAAACTGATCATTTTCTTATGTATTAACATATTGATAAATAAATTTACCTTCTGTTAGAATTAGTATGCTTAAAACTTTTTTTCATCAGCACATCAAATGTTGTATGTAAATAAATGACTCTTAAGAAAAAAAGAGTGCATTCACATCCTCCAAACTAATTTTGTTGGGAATAAGTTATTAGCCTAGTTGAAAGTAATTGAATTAAATTTATTATAAAATAGTCTATAGCTCCAGTGCAAAATTTTAGCTTATTCAGATTGATCTTTCATATAAATTACTGGTTTTACAGAATTCATAAACCAAGCTTTTAAAAATTGGTGGTGTAAACCGTAGTCTGCCATTCCTCACCTCAACACCCTTCTTTGGCATACTCAAATTTGCCTCATAAAGTGGAGTCACAAGTCTCTGAACACTGTTTTGCATGGTTTGAGTTTTCTTCCTGAGTTAATGGACAACCTTTCAGATTTGTTTGTTTTCTTTCCATTCAGCATAAGTATATTAGGCTGTCATATCTATAACAAGTTGTATGTGGGTATTTTAAGAAAGCTTGCATCATCCTTTTCAGGTGACAGGAATGTATGAGAGTTGGGTGCCAAAACTTGTGGCTGCCCTGTACAAGAGGGAACCAGATTCCAATGTCATTGTGGTGGACTGGCTGTCACGGGCCCAGCAGCATTATCCGGTGTCTGCGGGATACACCAAGCTGGTGGGAAAGGATGTGGCCAAGTTTATCAACTGGATGGCGGTAAGATTGGGGGAAGAAGCCTTACATGCCCAAAACAGATCTCTTGGCCAGAGTGGGACAAATGGCTGGTCTTTGTTCCTTTTCATCTGGGGCAATTCAAATCTTCAGAATAGGCATGGTTATTTTTCAGCCAGAAAGCAGTATTATGATAAGAATGATAAAACTGTAAAGCCAAAGCATAGTCCTGCCCTTCCCTATCAATATTCTCATAGTGAATAGATCTGGTGAGACCAATAAGTGATTGGGCAAAACAGACAAAAGCTTGTTATTTCAGGGCAAAGGGAAGATGTCAGGTTCAGCCAAATCCTTCCTTACCAGTTGACTGGCACATGGAAATGTTATGTTGGCTTTGACCCATTAGAATACCAATCTCTTTCATGAAAGTATTAATAATACCTATTGCTTAGTGTAGATTAAAGATCCAGATTTTTGTTGAGGGTTAGGGGAGTGATGGATTTGAGCCAGGAAGAAACTGGCAAGAAAAGTCTGTAGATATGAGATGGCTAAGGGTCAGGACTTCTGGCTTAGCTGCCGCTTTTATTCACTTTTTTCCTGAGGTCATCCTCTGAAAATTATCTTTGAAATGTGTCTTGGCATTGGTTGAAAGGAGGCTAATACTCTGACAGGGCCAAAATATTTAAGCCAGATATGTGGAGGTAAAAAATAAGCTGTGTTTATTGGACTGACTGTTAGAAGATAAAAGTTCTTGAGGTACCTATGTGGTTCAGTCGGTTGAGTGTCCAACTCTTGATTGTAGCTCAGGTCATGGGCCCAGGGTTGTGGGATTGAGCCCCGCATTGGGCTCTTGCCCTGAGTGTGGAGCCTGCTAGAGATTCTCTCCCTCTTTCTCTCTCTCCCCCTCTCCCCAACTTGAGCACACTCCCTGTCTCTAAAACTAAAGAAAAAAAGAAAGATTAAAGCTCTTTTCTTGACTCTTTTGCTTATCAGGAAAGTGAACCTGGGAAAATCAGATCACCTGCCTCGACCTCAGGCTTATTATCTATTGAATAAAGAGGATGGACTATATGTGTCTGCGATCCATTCCTGCTATAATATTTTCTGGTTTTAAGACACTTCCTGGCTAACTTAAAGAATAAAGTGATGTAGGGTATTTAGAGTAGGGAATACTGGCTTAAAGTTAAATATATATTTAATGTATGTGTTTATCTACATATAGATACACACACATATACATATATCTACATATAAATATACAGCTATACATACACATGTACATGCATACATATATTTTCAGATAAATGAAAATTCACATTTCCATACATTTCAATATCAGATGTATGGAAAAAGTTTGTAACTTAAATATGTTGTTAAAGAAAGAGAAAATCTCAACTCTAAAGTGTTTCTTTGATCTATACCACAAAATTTAAATAAGTAGAATTAATTTTCAGTATAGCCTGCATTTCCAAAACAATATTTTTCATTTAGCTTTGATCTTTTGTACAGAACTGTAAGAACCCCTTTTTTCTTTTTCTCTTCCAAAGGAGGAATTTCACTATCCTCTGGACAATGTCCATCTCTTGGGATACAGCCTTGGAGCTCATGCTGCTGGCATTGCAGGAAGTCTGACCAATAAGAAGGTCAATAGAATTACTGGTAAGAAAACAGTGCCAGTAGTCTATCACAGAAGAGTCGAGATGCCTGTCATTTGGAAATAGAATAAAAATGTTTGTAAAATATATCTATATGTGTGTGGTGTTCCTCTCTGCTTGCCAAGCCATTTGATTATATTATGGGAGCACTTTTTTTCTGGAGAAGGAGAGAATATGGGCACTAGCTGTCCTAGACATACCACCTACTGTCAGAAGAAAGAGCAGAGTTAAGCACAAAAAGCCCAGTGGTCTCTGGGAAGCTCATTTCCATCCTCCTGGGCTCTGTGCTTTGGTGGTATGTATGTCACATTTCACATCAGTACTGGGATAAATGAAAAAGGACCAACACCAGAGCCGTTTGGAAAAAAGAAGGCAGTCAACCAGGACAAAGGTAGTAGATGATTTGGCATGCATAAAGAAAAAGAACGAACTCACCACTCTTTGAAGTCCTTCTCAACAGGTTCAAAAATAATTTACAAAAGGAGATCTAGCTATTCTGAATGAAATTGCTATTTAATAGCAAGTTTCAGAGACTCAAATTCCTTTCAGAAAGAGCTAAGCCTACTTCTATGACTCTCAGTAACTTGATCCAATCACTAGGATAAGGAGCTAATAAAAATCTATGTGGCTGCCAGTTACATTCAAATGATAAACAATTGAATGCCAAGGTGACATTAGCATTGTCTAATGCTAATGGAGACTAAAATTAATGGGAATTAAAAAATATGTGAGGTCTTTTTTTCCCCCCCTCATTAAGGACTAGATCCAGCTGGACCTAACTTTGAATATGCAGAAGCTCCAAGTCGCCTTTCTCCTGATGATGCAGATTTTGTAGATGTCTTACACACATTCACCAGAGGGTCACCTGGCCGAAGTATTGGAATCCAGAAACCAGTAGGACATGTTGACATTTATCCTAATGGAGGCACTTTTCAACCGGGATGTAACATTGGGGAAGCTATCCGTGTGATTGCAGAGAGAGGCCTTGGAGGTAAATATGATTTAGAAGTTAATTAAACATAAGTGTTGTTCTTAATTCTTATTGACCCAGTCTTCTACCCATTCCCCACAAGTATGCAATGTGTATGCAAATGTGTATATTAAAGTATACACATTTAGCCAAGATAATTTCTGAAGAAGCTATCATATTCAGCATAATCACCTTTATACCTTAGTACTTCCTTTGATCAGATAGACAAACATTTTTTTCTTTTATGTATTATATTATAGACTACAATACTGAGTGAGTACTAAGCTTCCAGAGATAAAAGAAAAGAAAGGTGAGATCTATACAAGAAAACTCCATTGCCTTGGATAATAGCAGCATAAAATGACTTCTGGCACATGTTGTTATATTCTGAATATAGTTGTGAAACCATAAGATTTATTTTTTAATTGATTGAAAATAAAGGGCATGTTAATTAGTCCAAATTAATTTTGTTAGCCTTTTAGAGAGAAAGTAAAAATAAGAAACAAATCTCCATTCTCTAAAAATAAATATTCCAAAATTTAAAGAAGAAAATATAATTTAATATTGTCTTAATATTTACTTCAATAATCATGTTTGTGTTAAATTTATAATTTGTTTTAAGGGATCTTTGCATCCTTTGTGGGCAATTAAACTTACCTGTAGATATTGACTATAGGTCTTTTGTGCACATGTTATAGGACTTACAGCATAATGCTATTATTTTTAATTGTTATAGAAGCTTATGGTAATAGATACACTTTTATTACATTACTGATTATTTCTGTGATTCATTTAATGCAAAAATCAGTAGTGACACAACCTCCAATTATACATAGTATCTACGTTAAAATACTATTCATTTAATAATTTTGCCTTTTGTGATATTGTTTCTAGGTCCATGTAGAAGTATTTTATGTTTTCAATATAAGAGAAGGATGTGACAAACTGGGGGAAGTCAACTTCTGCCTTGAATGTCTCTTACTTAGATCCTCATAAACATACAAATATAAGACAGCAGAAAAGTCAAAAGTTCTCTGCAAATTTGCAATTTTAACACTCTTAGAGATAGGTAAGAAACTCCCATCAAGAGTACCTCCTTAAATAGGACTTACATCAAGGAGTCATAGGACTAGATTCTTAGGTAATTTTATTCTGACACCACATTTAACTAGTTTAGACATGTGAGATGAAACACTCATTGTGGACTTTCATGGAGTTAAATTTTCTTTTTGTCTCTTGTTCTCCAGATGTGGACCAGCTAGTGAAGTGTTCCCATGAGCGCTCCATTCATCTCTTTATTGATTCTCTGTTGAATGAAGAAAACCCGAGTAAGGCCTACCGGTGCAATTCAAAGGAAGCCTTTGAGAAAGGGCTTTGTCTGAGTTGTAGAAAAAACCGTTGCAACAATTTGGGTTATGAGATCAATAAGGTCAGAGCCAAAAGAAGCAGCAAAATGTACCTGAAGACTCGGTCTCAGATGCCTTACAAAGGTAGGCTGGAGAATGTTGTAAATGAGGAAAATCAGTTTGATCATATTTTTTTATCACACTCATTGCATCACATGTACCGAGTCTGTCCATTACAACAGAAGTAGTGCAATGATTTTATTAAACCCTGAACCCTCACTGTATTTCTGTTGCTAGAGAGGGAGTTGTACTGGTCCATTTTACTGAAGCTCTCAATTCACATTGCCAGTAAGGCCCAGGGTACAACCTGCATTAACCTCTGTAATAGTCTTGCTTGCCACCCTTCTCTGTAATTGTGACCATTAGCATGGGCTAGCCCATTAGAACCAGGCTCAGAGCTCATTTGAAACCATCTATCTATCTAGGGCCAGCAAACCAAGGCCCAGGAGGCCAAATCTAGCCCCTTACCTGCTTTTGTAAATAAAGTTTTATTAGAACACAACTACACACATTCATTTTTTGTTTTTAATTGACTAAGGGTGCTTTTGTGCTACCACATTAAGTAATTGGGACAGAGACTGTATGGCCCACAAAGCCTAAATTATTTACCATCTGGCCCCTCACAGAAAAGGTTTGCCAACTCCTAAAGTTTGCTTTAGGCAAGAGCTATCTGTATTTTAAAATTCAACTATTCCTGGGAGAGAGAATATACCAAACCTGTAAGATATTTCCATTTTGTCATTAATTTGTTCCCAAGTGAATTTCAAACTTGGCAGCTTATTTAGAGCAAGATTTATACAGATTGAGGGGAGACAAGAAAGGAGATAATTAGGTAAATCTAGCAAGAGGAACTAATCCAGAAAAGCTAACTTATGTGGAGTCCAGGGAGAAGTCCAGGGGAAGGGATGATACTGAAATACAGTTTTCCAAGGTAAAAATGTATCTGATAGAGGCACCCACTTGTAAAGTGTGTTAACACTTCTGTAGAGGTGTATTTGGTTGCCCAGAGGTTTAGAGCAACAATAGTTCAAGGAAACCTTTTAAGCAACGAGGAAACCCTTAGTTTCCCTGACTTTTCAGAATGAGAAAAGTGTGTGTGAGGTAGAGAGGAGGGTGGAATCTTTTGGAGACCTGGTGGGTATTACTCATCCCCAGGCATCCTGCTCAGTGCCATGCAGTGCTCCGTCACTGTTCTTGGGGTCACTGCAGCAGTATCAGCTTCTCCTGCTCTGGTCTATGGTGAGTCCTGCAAGGGCTCCACTGAAGAGAAACAGTTTCTCTTCTACTCGTTAGTAGCTGTGTGTTAAGCCTGCTGTGTTTCTTATCCCCTTAACCTCCCTCCATTCCATCTACACAGGGGTTTTAGTAGAGAGAACAGGGAAGAGATGATGTAGAAGTTCAAGTACTTGCTTCCAGAAGCTCTCCCAAACACTTTAAGAACTGGCAGTCTTTATAGCCTCAATGATGATTCAATTAATAAGTTTTATTGTGAGCCTGCTATAATACCTACTCTGTGCTAGATGATGGGGGGATAAAGAGGATAAACATGATCCTCTGACCTGAAGGAATTTACACATAGGGTAGAGTGTCAGACATACTCATAAAACATGAAAAAACACAATCACAGTGTTCCATTAACAAATGCCAAATATGCTTTATACAGATATTCAGGGACAAGATGGCCAAGGAAGGGTATAGTTCATGAAGAAAGAATCATGTGTAGTTTGGTTTCTTGATTTGATTTCCCTTGTACCCAGTCAAAGATGACTACAATCTAGGGCTGCTTGACAATTCAGATATACCTAGATTCTTCCTATGCACTGAAATCACACTTTTCTAAAAAGGAGTGGAATTCAAGGTCTGAAAATTTGAGTAACAAACACTGTGCAGACATGAAGAAATCTTTCCAATCCACAGTGTTGGTTGTGTGTGAGCACTTCTTATTTAATCACTAGTGAGGTAGTCTGTGGTTCTGAATTGCCTGCTTATTTGGGGGCTGTGATGTTTCCATAAAAACTGATTAGCACTTGTTCCAATTTTTTCCTTATAGTCTTCCATTACCAAGTAAAGATACATTTTTCTGGGACTGAGAGTGATACACAGACCAACCAGGTCTTTGAGATTTCTCTGTATGGCACTGTGGCTGAGAGTGAGAACATTCCTTTCACCCTGTGAGTAACCACTTGACGTTACCTCCAGCATGTGGGTTTATCATGGCACTGCTAACTGCCTTTGGTCCCTAGAACAGAAGAAGAGTAGAAAAAGAGATATTCAACAGAATTTTTAAAAAATGTTTTATTTATGCAATTTGAGAGAGAGAAAGTGCATGAGCAGGGGAGAGACAGAGAGAGAAGGAGAGAGAGAATCCCAAGCAGGCTATGCACTGCCAGTACAGAACCTGACACAGGGCTGTGAGATCATGACCTGAGCCAAAATCAAAAGTCAGATGCTTAACCAACTAAACCACCCAGGCGCCCCACAACAGAATTTTTTTTAAAAAAAAAGCTTTATGGAGACGCCTGGGTGGCTCATTCGGTTAAGCGTCTGCCTTCGGCTCAGGTCATGATCTCGCGGTTCGTGAGTTCGAGCCCTGTGTTGGGCTCTGTGCTGACAGCTCAGAGCCTGGAGCCTGCTTCAGATTCTGTGCGTCTGCCCTTCCCCTACTCATGTTCTGTCTCTCTCAAAAATAAAATAAACATTAAAAATTAAAAAAAAAAGCTTTATGACAAAAGATATTCACATGGTACATACAATAGCATAAATTAGAAATAAATAAGTACCCAACATTGAGGCAATGGTTAAATGAATTGTGGTTTAATAAGTCACTAAAATCTATCTAGTTTCTAAAACCTATAATTATAGAAAAACAGGTAAAACATGGTGAAAAATAGAAGGTAAAATATGAAGTAAACAAAGAAAGAATAGAGAATTATATGTATGCTATGATTGTAACAAAGTAAAAATGTTCACATAGCAGTACAGATTGAAAGAGGATATATGAAAATGAATATAATGTCTCTGAATGATTCATTTATGGATTTTTTCTTAAGAATTGTATTAAATAGTTCACACTTTTAGGGTAAAAGTTAGAATAGATTAAAAGGGTGTAGATGTCTTTTAAAAGTCACTAAATGCCATTGATCTTCATCTGGAATATTTTTTTGGACACTTTTTGTATTTTTAAGTTATCTCCCAAACAACAAAGCTATTTATGCCTTGGGAGGAAGAAAAATGAAAAAACAAAACAAAACAAAACAAAACAAAACAAAAACAAACAAACAAAAAACACAGAACTAACCAAATATGCTGATTTTTTATTCAGGCCTGAAATTTCTGCGAATAAGACATACTCTTTTCTAATTTACACGGAAGTGGATATTGGGGAACTGCTAATGTTGAAACTCAAATGGAAGAGCGATTCATACTTCAGCTGGTCAGACTGGTGGAGCAGCCCTGGGTTTACTATTGAGAAGATCAGAGTAAAAGCAGGAGAGACTCAAAAAAAGTAATTAAATCAATTTCTTTCCATTCACATTAGGCTTACCCTGTCATTACCTTGGGAGGGTACTCTTGGAGCCTTCAACGTTCAGGTGGAACTTTAGTAAGCTTTGTCTTTAAAACTATATCATCTAGATAATTACACCTATAATTTGGGGGAGGAGTGTTCTTTTATTATCATTACTAGGGAAGTAATAGTATTTCTGAATTTCATGAAAGAAAACATAAGCCCTGAACTGGTCCCGATTATTGACCGAGAGCTGAGATGAGGATCTCAGCTTCTATTTTAGCACTGTTTCTTTTTTTCAATATATGAAATTTATTGTCAAATTGGTTTCCATACAACACCCAGTGCTCATCCCAAAAGGTGCCCTCCTCAATACCCACCACCCACCCTCCCTCCCTCCCACCCCCCATCAACCCTCAGTTTGTTCTCAGTTTTTAACAGTCTCTTATGCTTTGGCTCTCTCCCACTCTAACCTCTTTTTTTTTCTTCCCCTCCCCCATGGGTTTCTGTTAAGTTTCTCAGGATCCACATAAGAGTGAAACCATATGGTATCTGTCTTTCTCTGTATGGCTTATTTCACTTAGCATCACACTCTCCAGTTCCATCCACGTTGCTACAAAGGGCCATATTTCATTCTTTCTCATTCCCACATAGTACTCCATTGTGTATATAAACCACAATTTCTTTATCCATTCATCAGTTGATGGACATTTAGGCTCTTTCCATAATCTAGCTATTATTGAGAGTGCTGCTATAAACATTGGGGTACAAATGCCCCTATTTTAGCACTGTTTCTTGCAAGTACAAAACAGTTGTGGAAAGAACCTCAGAGATGTCACTTTGACATTCAAAGATTAAAACCAACATCTTCAAGAATGAGATTCCAAGGTATCTTCATCCATCTCCCCAACCCCACCTCACATATATCTATAAAGAAATTGAATAGAGAGCCCCAGAGATTTTAAAACTTGTACACTAAATTTATAGGGATTTTTGCAAACTATAGTGTTCCATTATTGGTAATAAAAATGACTCTTAGTGAGATAAGTCATACAGAGAAAGACAGATACCATATGTTTTCACTCTTATGTGGATCCTGAGAAACTTAACAGAAACCATAGGGAGGGGAAGAAAAAAAAAGTTAGCGAGGGAGGGAGCCAAAGCATAAGAGACTCTTAAAAACTGAGAATAAACTGAGGGTTGATGGGGGGTGGGTGGGGAAGAGGGGAAAGTGGGTGATGGGCATTGAGTAGGGCACCTGTTGGGATGAGCACTGGGTGTTGTATGGTAACCAATTTGACAATAAATTTCATATAAAAATGACTCTTTAAATTAGGAATGATAAATTATTTCCCTCTGGTCATTTTCTTTTATAACAAACAAAACAAAACAAACAAAAAGGAGGTTGTGGATGGAGAGGCTCTGCACAGCATTTGTTTCTCTAACAGGGCCAGTTGAAGGATGGTTTGTGAATTCCTTAATGTAGATACAAAGAAGTGGTAAAGTGGATCTTGTATTATCTCATGGTGAAAGCCTTGTGATTTTAAGGTTGCTCCAAGCTGTCCAGATTGACTACCTTTATTGCTAAACTGTGATTAGGCCCTCAAATAACCCTATGATCCAGATGTATTGCTGACTAGAATGACCTAACTTTAAACAGTGAGCTATTAGAAATATCAAAACAATTAATCAGACTGATCATGTAGGATTTAAAGATCCTTGACCAAACCATATATTTTTGAACAGTTGTTTCTATTTTCCCTTATATGTTTACATCCATTTTATTCTACAGGGTAATCTTCTGTTCCAGGGAGAAAGTATCTCATCTGCAGAAAGGAAAGGCATCTGTGGTATTTGTGAAATGCCATGACAAGTCCCTGAATAAAAAGTCTGGCTGGTGAGCATTATGGACTAAAGCTCTCTGGATATCCTGAGCTTGCCCTCTGAGGGACACTGCTTCATACATTGCTCTTCATCTTATGACTAAAGACTTGCACTGATTCTTATTAGAATCTTCAGGTGGTCTTTCTTAGCCCTTCCATATTTACACATCAGACTTACCCATTTACTTTTCTCAATACTTCCTCTTTTTTTTTCCTCTTTCTGTTCTTTTATTTTACTTCTTGGGCTGCCACAAAATCTTCACTGCTGCATTTTCTGTATTGTATCTCTGCTAACTTTATGGATCCCGTATACAGAGCATATGACACAATAGTTATAATCATGGCTGAGGGTGTAGCCCCTCCCCAGATGTACCCAGGGGAGCAAAACATCAGCTGCAATACATAGTCCTTCTTTTTTTTAGTTTATTTATTTTTATTTTGAGAGAGAGAGAGAGCATGCACGCACATGCAAGAAAAAGTGGGGGAGGGTCAGAGACAGAGGGAGAGAATGTCTGCGCTGACAACTCAGAGCTCCATATGCTGTTAGCATGGAGCCCCATGTGGGGCTTGAACTCACAAACCCTGAGATCATGACCTGAGCCAAAATCAAGAATCAGATGCTTAGTCAACTAGCCACCCAGGTGCCCTCACATAGTCCTTCTTGATGCTCCAAGTGGCAGCAGACTATAGGACAGAGAGCCAAAAGGGCAGCCATCAAGTACCCATCTCAAAATCACCAAAGATGGGGAGCTAATGGAGTTAGAATTCAGGAGACGGTTCTCTTTTCTATCTCAAAACAATCCCCTGGCCCTTACCTACATGATCTTTAAGACTAATCCACATGACAGTTGTCAGCCAGATCTTTCTAGAGTGTAATATTAAGTGGAGATTCACATGTGGCCTTTCCCAGCCCCTCCTGAATTCTCACATTATCCTACTTTAATTTCTCTGCTCATTCTCCTGCCAGATTCTGAGTACTAATGGGTTAAAGTAAAAGGGGAGGAAAACTTTGATCATGTCATACAAACCAGTGGCACAAGAAAAGAGGGGAAAGGCTAGGCACAACATAATCCTGATGTAGGAAAAACACTCACTTCTGGTTTGTCTTCTCTCAGTTACATTTATAGACAAAAGTACAGAATAAGAATTTCCTAATCAGAAAATCATATTAAAAACCCTATAGGGAATATCTCTATTATTGTAAATTTCTATTTTATGATGTAATTTATCCATGGGTAATTATGGATTATATATAGATTAGGAAAAAATAGGCAAAAAGAAAATACAATCACTCTGACTCTCTCCTCCAGGGACAACTCCCAATTAACATTAAATGTATATTGTTTTAGACCTTCTCTATGTATATATAATATTTATATATTTTTTTATTTTTTACAAAACTAGAATTATGACATACTTTGAACGATAAGATGAAGCCACTTTATGAAAACCATTAACGTAAGAGCACTCAAGATAAATTTGAAATAGAGTAGTTAGTTAATGATATTCAGCCAGGCAGAATAATTGAACATTTACCTAAGTGGAGACTGTTCTACTCAGAGGCTCATTGCTTTGTTTTCCCTCATCAAAAATCTGAGACAATTTCACATTTACTTTAACTTTTAGAAAAGGAATCCTATATGAAGCTTTAAACATGCATTTATGTCACATACAAACATACACAAATGCATATATACTTATATGTTCTCCCCAAATCAAATACAACTTTAAATCTCTGTGTGAATGTAAAAGCAAAACCTGAAAGATTAGGAAATATCTCCAGCTGTTTTAAAAGTATTTCTGGTCATACTATTTATATAAGTCACAATAATATATCTGAGAAAATCTAAGGGTACATTCCTTATCTGATAATAAGATTACTGAGACCACAGATATTTAGGCAGCTGTTTTTATAGATCTGAACTTTATGTGGAAGTAATTATGAACAAGGCTTGTAACATTCTGCAGTTTTTCTCTTCTGTGACTAATCAAAAGTTCTCTGTCTCTTTTCTTCTGATAAAACTCTTCAGAAGTCTCATTCCTCAAGAAAAGAAAATAATCAGCCATCTCATTTGGCAAGTTTTAGAATTAAGAAATCTTAAATCATATCTTGTTTGAAATCATTTGGTTCAGTCCTCTGAAAATGATAGTCCTTATTGGGATATAGCTAAGTAGGTATTAGAGTGTCTTTCATTCCTACAAGCCTGCCATTATCCACATGTGATCCATCATCCACATCTTTCCTGGGTATATATTCACAACATTTGTTCTGATCTTCCAGTTGAATGCTTTTATATCATGAAGGTGGGAGGAGGGATGATTGTAGAACACTAAAGAGGTAATAAATTGCTCCTCCTCTTCTGCTTTTTCTCAGAAACTGGGCAAATGTACAGAAGGAAGAACAGAACACGAATTCCATGAAGAATGGAGTAACTTTTACAACAGATGCCCAGTGCTTTGGATGTTTCAAAGACAAGTTTCCTGAATATTAATCCCAGCTCTGCTTTGTTATTTTAGGATATAATCTCAAATACAAAAAAAAAAAAGTGACTAATTCAATTTGAAGTGTATAGTGGCCAAATAGCACATCCTCCAACATCAAAAGATAGCAGATTTGAAAATCACTGTTTTGTCCTTTGAGAAAGAATTGAGAGCCATTTGGGCCCATGGTAAAATAATAAACCTTCTTTATATAGTAAGTTTAGTCAGTAGCCTAAAGTTGAGTAGAATTTCATATTTTATTTGAAATTCTGCATTTTCTGGACTGATACCTTCTCAAAGTTTTCTCCAAGTCTGAATATAGAAAATGATTTTTTTTGGTGGCATGAATTGCCCCCATTAGTGCAAAATATGTTTTTTGTTTTTGTTTTTGTTTTGTTTTTTTTTTTGGTTTCTGTGTTTTTCAGGATTTAACCAGGACTAGTGACTTGGAGAGAGGAATAGAAGATGATAAATCACTGAAACTTTAAAACATCCCTGCAGTTGGTTGCATCATTTCTAAGTTACTAATTAAAAGAAATATAAAATTTAGATCAATTCAGTCTTAATAGGCTTTATAGTTTAATCTCTCCCCCTCCTTTGTCTCAAGATTGTATTTTAACAGCATCTTCTATGAGCCTGCTATTGCCAGCTCACACATAATTTTAAACATGGGGAAAGAAAATGATACCACAATTTCATTATCAGATTTCTGAAATTGTTTTCATCAGTTTGAGGTCATTTAATATCTTATAAGCCCTATTCAATTTTAGGTTTATCTCAGTCATGCTTTAGTCATACTTTGAGGATGTCTCTTTCTTCCCTGGTTTTGATAAGAAAATATGTGTTCAAGATCAAATTTTGAATCAGGCAAGTTTTAGACAAGGACCGTTTTTACTAAGTTAGGAGATGAAAAAGTATATTTCCATAAACAGTGGTTAAAACCATTGTGGGCAATTAAAAGAATCCTCAATTGCCATAGCTACATGAAATGCCATGAGAGTTATTGTTTTTAACAACTAGTCAATAGTGAGTGAACAGTTATTTATAAATTAGATATCATACTTTCAGAATGATTTTCTCTATATTAATATAAATCGATAAAGAAGTAAAATATCTCAAAGGCTCTTGCTGGGAATCCAAACTGTAAACGTGTGTGGATATCTTAACATATATTCACATATGAAGCCCTGCATATGTGTTTATTATTCAGCATAGCTTGGAAAGTAAAAAATCAAGAGATATAGTATTGGGACATATTGGAGTAGAAATTATTCCAGAAATGCCAAAACTTCAGCCTTTCTTTTGAGAAATATGGTTATGCCTATATAAAGTAATACAAACACTGTGATTAATGTCAGCCAACTTGGAATGAATTTTCTCTAAAAATAAAATGTTGGAGATTTGTTGTTGTCATCCCCCTTTATTGCTAATTCATTAATTTCCTGGATTTGGGTTTTGAACAAGGATACATAAACTTGAGAAAATATGGATCAAATCAGTGTATGGGCCTAGGAACTCTGACTTTTGCAGACTTCACTATATATGTATATTAACAATGCTTTGGCTTTAAATGTTATTTATTAGCTGTAAATATATGTGTGTATAAGTAAAGGGAGATTATATATATTGGAATGGCTGTGACTATCTGCGTTTATAGACAGGTGGTGCTAACTTTTGTACATGTCTTTATCAGTGATAGTCTCAATGAGCCAACTTACTCTGATGAAATAATACCATAAAGTAGGCTTCTTTTTTCTTTAAGGAAACTTAATTAACTATGTTCAGAAATGGAATATGCTTTTAATAAAATTGACAAAATGTTATTTTAACACTAAGTCATTATTTTGTATTGTTTTAGTCCCCTAAATAGATATTTATTCTTAGGACAGATTCATTCAGCATATTTTTTACTGAGTAAAATTTGCTGAGTAAAATTACTATGCTTGGTGAAAAAAATATAGCTTCTAAAAATTACAGTGCACATTGTGTTTTATTTTTATATTTACATTTGTACAAAGCCTTAGACATCCTTTAAACCAACTATAAAAGAAAATAATACAGATTTTTTCCCTAAATAAAATACATGAATTTTACTTGTCTACACTTACTTTTTAAGTAGTAAAATATTAGATTAATTTAAAAATTTTTGACCATTTTCTACAATGAATTATTTTTATTTCTGAGGTCTAATTATTACCTACAAAGTGAGTTTGTGTGATAAAACCAACTATTTGATATTGGAAAGTGAATTTTTTATAAACTTTTTTTGGGGAAAAGAATAACATACAGCCATATATGCATCTACGTAGGGATTGCTTCTTAGTACAATCAGGAAGAATTTAATCTAGAAAACAATTGTTTCATTGGCCACTGACCCAAAATTTCATGGTTAGTTAGGCATAAGACCTTCTGGATTGGGGTCTCCCTGACAGGAAGAGACTCTCCAGTTTAAGTTTTGCTTACAGCCCATCAATGCATATTGATATAACCCAAAAGACAAATAATAACAAGAGTTGGTGAGGCTGCGGAGAAATGTAAGCCTGCATATATTGTTGAGGGGAATGTAAAGTGGTGTGGCCATGTGGAAAATAGTTTGGCAGTGTTTTGAAAAATTAATTATAGAGTTTAACCCATATGATCCACTGATCCCACTACTAGGTATACACCCAAGAGGAGTGAACCATATGTACACAAAGCTTTAACACAAAATATTCATAGCAGCATTATTCATAAGAGCTCCAAATGGGAAGGAACCCAAACATCCATCAATGGGAGAAGACATAAAGAAAATGTGGTATGTTTATACAAAGGAATATTGTTGAAAAGTAAAAGAACAAACTGCTGATATCTGCTACAAATTGGGTGCATCTCAAACACTTTTGCTGTATGAAAGGACCAGATACGAAAGACTCCATATTGTATGATTTCATTTGTATGAAATCCAGAAAAGGCAAATTTATAGAGACAAAAAGTAGATTTAGCTGTTGCTTGGGAATGGGAGTTAGAAGAACAATTGACTACAAATGGATATAAAGGATCTTTTTTGGGATGATGAAAATTAGATGGTGGTGATGAGTGCACAACTCTGTACTTCACTAAAAAATATTATATTATACACTTAAAGTAGGTGACTTTTATAGCATGCCTCAATAAAGGTCTTAAAAATGTATATGCATAGAACTGTGGGGATAGACACAACCACTTTACATATATAACCTATGAAAACTATAATTTAGGGGCACTCCCCTCTTGCCCTTACAGAAGGAATCTGCAGTGTTTATCTAGTATCCTCTAACACCAGCCTTGTTTATCCAAAGGCCCAACACATGGCAGTTTGTTATAAGTAAACACTGCCATATCCTTGTTCTATTAAAGATGTTTTATTTTAGCCCTGATTCAGTTAGACATAAATGGGCCCATTTATGATGCATTGATCATACTGTAGAAATGCTATCATAAAGATAACCATCTTCTAAATGAATCTTATTGGGAATTTCCTATATTTAGAATGTCATCAAATACACATTTTTACAGGTAGCATCTTTTTAGAAATCACTTAATACAATATTCTCATTTTTTGGTTGATATAATCAGCTCAGAGAGGTTAAGTGATTTGCCTGATGTTATACTGCAAGTATACACACATGAAACTAGAATGGATTTTTACTGGTTAATAACTTATGTTTACATTATCTGGCCTCCCAAATACATTAAAAATATGTGCTTAGGTTTAAATTTGCCTCATATACAAAGCACAGTTAATTCACCATTAGAAGATACATTCTAGGACTTCTACTAGGATAAGATGGATTTACATTAATCCCATCACACCTTTTGTGACTATTGACACAGCATGCATGTAATGGTGAAGCTTCCCACTAAGTACACTCTCTACCATGGATACCAGTAGTTAATTACACCTCAATTCTTTATTTTGTTATCACAGTATTGTACACATAGAACTATGTGTCTGCAGATCAAACACATATATAGAACAACTGGAATAGTGTAGCAATTGGCCATTAAATTAGCCCCCCAAATTCCCACACTTTGATAGTCCCATCCTTGGGTAGTCACCTCCCACATTGACCTATGTGAACAGTAACAGTTGGAAAAGTTACGTCATTTCTAAAAGTGATGGCTATAAAAGCACAAGCTCTGTTTTGGTTCTCTCGTGCTCTCTCTGCTCTTGGGTCACTCACTCTGGGGGAAACCATGTTGTGAGTGTCCCTATGGAGAAGCCTATTGTAGTGAAAGACTAACACCTCTTCTCAGCAGCCACAAGAATAAACTTGGAAGACATACATATGGCCAACAGACACATGAAAAGATGAACACCACTAATCATCAGGAAAGTGCAAATCAAAACCACAGTGAGATATCACCTGTCAGAATGGCTAGAATTAAACAGACAGGAAAAACAAGTGTTGGTGAGGATTTAGAGAGAAATGAAGCTTCGTGCATTCTTAGTGGGAATATAAGTTGGTACAGCCACTGTGGAAAGCAGTATGGAGAGTCCTCAAAATAATAAATATAGAAATACCATATGATCCAATGGTACCCCAAATGGGTATTTATCCAAAAAAGCCAAAAACACTAATTTGAAAAGATATATTCACCTCTATGCCATTGCAACATTATTTACAATAGCCAAGATATGGAAGCAGCCCATGTGCCTACCAATAAATAAATGGATAAATAAAATGTGTATATATATATATATATATATACACATATATGTGTGTGTGTGTATGCATAAAGAAGATATATATATATATATTCACACACACACACACCATATATGTATACTATATATACACAACCATATATATCTACCATATATATATCTATATGTATATATACTATATATACTATATATATAGTATATAGTATATATATACTATATACTATATATATACTATATGTATACTATACTATATATATATATACTATACTATACTATATATATACATATATACTATATGTATATATATATATATATATATACACATATATACTATATATGTATACATATATTATATATGTGTATATATATATGTATACATATAGTATACATATACTATATATGTATACATATAGTATATATGTGTATATATATATATATAGAGAGAGAGAGAGAGAGAGAGAGAGAGAGTGTACACAGACACACACACACACACACAATGGAAACCATAAAAAGGATGAGATCTTGCTGTTTGCAACCATATGGATGGACTAAGCATATTGTGCTAAGTGAAGTAAGTCAGATAGAGAAAGACAAATACCATATGATTCACATATATCCAGAATCTAAAACCAAAACAAATGAATAAACAAACAAAAAGTAGAAACTTATTCATAAATACAGAGAACAGATTGATTGTTGCCAGAGGGGAGGAGGATGGAGAGATAAACAAAGTAGGTGAAGGGAAACTGGAAGTATAGACTTCCACTTATGAAATAAAGTCAGGGGAATAAAAGGTACAGCACAGAGAATATAGTCATTGGTATCGTACTAGTGTTGCATGGTAACTGATGGTCACTACATTGATGGTGAACATAGTATAATACATATGCTTGTCCAATCACTATGCTGTACACCTGAAACTAATGTAACATTGCATGTCAACTGTAATTCAATAAAAATATTGTGTTTCATGTTACTTATAGTATTTATTATTCTTTTGATATCTTTTATGTCCTTAGTGATATTTTCTGTTTCATTTCTGATATTTCTAGTTGTGTCTTCTTTTCTTTGTCAGTTTTTGTAGAGGTTTGTCAGTTGTATTGATCTTTCATTTAAAAAATTTAAAATTAAAAAATTAAGTGATATGGGTCATATATTTTGCTTTCATAGTTACCTTAAACTAAAATAAGTATGGTTTTATAAAATCTGTAACCTCCTAAGATATTTAGAGACAGATAGTTACAAATGTTCCAGACATAACCTCTCTTTTGTTCATTAGGGAAAGACTTTTGGAAAACAGAAGGAAACAGATGGATGCTGGAAAACAATTTTGCAAATTCTTAAAAAGCTAAACAAATGCCTACCATATAGTTCAGCCTATCTACTCCTAGGAATTTACTAAAGACAAATGAGAGCATATGCTCATACAGACTTGATAGGAATGTTCTTAACAGATTTATATGTACTAGCTGGAAACTGGAAGCTGCCCAGTAACTATCAACATGTGAATGTGTAAAAAAAAAATTGTGAACTACTTATACACTCAAAAACATGAATGAATCTGAAAATAATTATGGCTGTGTGAAAGAAGCCAGGTAAGAGTACATACTGTATTATTTCATTTATCTAAAATTCTGGTAATTTCAAATTAATCTATAATGACAGGATGTTAATTAGTGATTGTATATTCCATTTCAAGTTCTCCCCTCTTTGACCACTAATTCCTGTCTTTCTATCTAATCAATCTACTGTTCCCACCCCAACAATTCCTCAAATGTTTTTGAACCTCCAGTTCATTGATTTATCCATCTCTTGCTTCCTTACACATTCTCACTTTGATCCTTACTCAGATTTTAAGGCCCAAGGTCACTTTTGCTCTACTACCCAAACTTCCAAGGTCCTTGCCATTCTGTCCCTGAATTGAACTTCCTACAACAAAATGCAAACCCTGAATAAATCCAAATTATCACTTTCTCAATGACTGCATCTGAACAGCAGAGTGTGACTGGAAACACACAAATATGTACATGAGAGTGCATGTGTGCAGGCACACATAGACACACACACACACACACACATCTCTGGTCACTATCTCACTTTAAATTTGTCACCATGTCATTTAAAATGTCCCTTATGACTGCTCAGTAATTCTACTACGTTTACAAACATTCTTTTACTCTCCCAGATGATTATTTCATCTCAACCCTCAATAGCTCCTCACTTCTTTTCACTCACAGACGATGGCTTAGCTTCTTATTTTACTGAAGATACAGATGCAGTCATAAGGAGAACTTCCATGTATTCCACTCCTCAATCTACCAATCTCCCTGCTACTATATCCATGTACTCTGCTTTCTCTCCTGATATAAGATGTTTTCCCTATCCCTATCTAAGGCCAATTCCTGCATTGTATCTCCTGTGTATATTCATTGTATATTCCTGTGTATCTCCTACCCAGACATTGCTCTAATGTTGTCCCTGTTGTTTTCTGCCCCTCAGTTTTTGCTTCTCTGCTAAATCATTTTGTCAGCACAAAAGCAAACTATAAAAGTTTCTGCTTAAAAACAAAACAAACTTTCTTTGATCCCAATCCACCTCTATTTCTATGTCTTCCTTTAAGGCAAAACTGTCTGATTTGTCTTTACTCACTTTTTCTACTCCCCCTTTCCTTTTTCAAAGTCTAATCAAAATGTCACTTTTATTCTACCAACCTTACTCTTATTAAGATTACCATTATGCTATGCCCAATAGTAACTCTCCTCTTTCTTACTTGATTTCCCAGCATAATTTGATCCATCTAGTTGCTCTTTCCTTGAAACACTTTCATTAATCTCTGGAACTATTTATTATCCTCCTCTCTAATTATCTACTCATTCTCAATTTCCTCAATGAGATTGTTCCTGCTCATCTTCCTTACCTTTGTAAGTTTGAGTGTGCCAGTGTTCAGTCCTCAGCCCTTTCTTCAAAGTGATCCTAATTTAGTTCCATAACTTTAATCACCATGTGTCTGATGATGAATCCAAAACTTATATCTTCAACCTATATCTCTTTTCTAAATTCCAGACTTGCATATACCCAATTGCTAATTAAATATCTCCAGTTGGCGGGGGGCGGAGGGGGGGTAGGGGGGTAGGCGGGGGGAGCACCTGGGTAGCTCATTTGGTTAAGCTTCTGACTTCAGCTCAGGTCATGATTTCATGGTCTGTGAGTTCAAGCCCTGTGTCAGGCTCTGTGCTGAAAGCTCAAGAGCGTGGAGCCTGCTTCAGATTCTGTGTCTCCCTCTCTCTTTCTGCCCCTCCCCTGCTCATGCTTTCTCTCTCTCTCAAAAATAAATAAACATTAAAAAAAATTTAAAAATCTTCAGTTGGAAACTCAATTATAAGAAGTTCTAGGAATCTAGTACACAGCATAGTGACTATAGTTAAAAATATGGTATTATGTACTTGAAAGTTGCTGACAGTACATCTTAAGCATTCTCAACACACACATACACACACACACAGAGTTAACTGTGTTATCTGTTTGAGGTGATGGTGTGTTAATTATCTTGATCTTGGTAATTATTCTATAATGTATATGTACATCAAATTATCACATTGCAGACTTTAAAGATATATATTTGTCAATTATTCCTTAATAAAGTTAAAAATAAATAAATGTCTCCACTTGGCTTTCTAATAGGCATTTAAAATCTAACATGTTAAAAACATAACTACTGATTATAAAACCTACTAATTTCCTATTTTTTCACACCTAGTTAATGGCAAAGTCCTTCCTCCTGTTCTTCAGAAAGAACACCTTAGAATTTAATCTTGAATCCTTTTTTTTCCCCCACAGATACAGTTAATAAGTCAAGAAATCCTACCAACTCTGTTTCAAAGTATATCCAGAATCTGACCATTTTTTACTCTTGTTAATGCAATCACTATCAAGTTTTACCTGGATTATTGCAATAGTCTTCCCTTACTCTCTCTGCAATTGCCTTGGTTACCCATTGCTATAGTAATAATATAACAACCACATGAACTTTTCAGAATATAGTATAACATCCCATTCCTCTACTCAAAACTTAATCTCTCTACTAACAACAAAACTTTAAATTGTTATTGCTTTATGTGAACAAATATGTGTGCAGGTATGTGCATGCACATATGTGTATGTGCAATTTGTTCCATTTTACATTTAGCCCACTTCTAGTTAATTTTTATATACAGTGCAAACTATGGATAGAGGGTTTTGTTGTTGTTATGGTGGTGATTGCTCTTTTATTTAACATAGTCAAATTGTTCCAACAGTATTTGTTGTAAAGTCTGCCCTTTCTGCATCAAGTCACATTGGCAAATCTGTTCTATGATCCTCACAGATTATTTACTCATAATGATTAATTTTTTGGCATATTTGGACTCTGAACAGGCTAAACTCAGAAAGCCTGCACAAAAGTTCTTGTGTGGAGATTTCCTTATTTTATCATGGCTCAAGATTTTGTTTTGTTTTGTTTTTGTTTTTGTTTTTGTTTTTGTTTTTGTTTTACCTTCTCATCCCAGGCTTCTGGACCTATTATGGAAATCTGCCTAAGATGTGAGATTAAGGGTAGTACCTAAACCTAAATTCTTGCTCTGACCTTTCCCATTCCTTTGACAGGGTTCCAAAAGAGTCTAGAGAGACTCTTTTTTAGGCTTAGAAATCTTTTAATTGCTAAATTAAGGCAATTATTTAGTGAAAGGTAATACACAAATATTTCACAATAAAAATGAAACTCATTCTTAGGACAAAACAGAAGAAATTGTTTAAGGGAATAAGATCAATAATAAAATTAATGAAATTTGACTGCATAAGCCAAGAATGGTGAAATTTTCCTTACAGTCTTAGTTTTCTTATAAGGGGATAGTATGGTGGCATAAATCATGTCATAGATGAGATTCTGAGGGTTGGCATATGATCTGCACCTGAGATCTAGAAGTTATGATTCTAGGCCCTCACATGCAACTTATTTTCTAATCCTTGTAATAATCCTTGATATTGGTGTCATTGCCCGATTATAGCTGAGGAAATGTTATGCATAAAGTCCAGGCTCACACTACCAGAATGTGGCTGCCAGGAGATGTAATCCCAAGACCATCTCCAGAATCAGGCTGAGCTAAATCGAAATTAGGAGTTCTTTAAGCCCCTTAATGGTATATAATGGTCCAAACTGCAAGTCAAGGGAAGTGGATAAGTAGAGAGATAATAAATTATTGTATTTCCTATACTTTTCTAATTCAGCCAAGTAATTTTTCATTAATCTAATATGGAAGCTCTGCCCCAGACAGCATGGGCTCTTAATCTTTCTCCAAACAAAGCTTCTTACTGTAACTTACACATTTTGCTCATGTGGCTCTCCCTGCCTAGAATAACCACCATATCTTCTCTGTATCTTTAATGACTACATTCACTGTTCTGAACTCCCTCCCTCAATCTTTTTTCTTCCATTCCCACATTACCACTAGGATCAGTCAGCATAAATGTAGCATGTATTTGTTCAGATATTGCTTTAATAAAAATAGTAGATACCATTTTCTCTGCATCATCTATGTGCCACACACTGTACAAGTCACTTTGTTTTATTATCACAAAAGTCCTCTAAGAAAGGTATTTTAATCTCCACTTTATTGATGAGTACATTGAGAAGAAGATAAATTAAGTAACTTAGAAATTAGAGACTCATAACTAGTAAGTGGACAAGTTAGCATTCAAACCCATGTCTGACTTCAAAGTCATCGTTTTCCTTCTAAATTTTAAGCCTGTTTGGGCATGTCAGTGCACATAAGAATGGTCCACCAGAAATATATTGGCAGGAAAAAATTCTCCTAAGGGAAAAAAAGGCCTGAATACACAATAACAACTCATAGATGAGGGACCAGGATGGAAAAGAGAGACGTTTGAGTTCTGCCATGTGTCTGTTTCTCCTATTATCTTGCACCTCAGCCCCTATGGAGGTATTCCTGAGATATAGGGAGAAGGGATTAATCTGTGGTTGGCTAAATTTAGCATTCATAGTGTGGGGTCTGGTAGCACCTTTGGCCAAACATTTTCCCTGTAAAGTTTAGTGCACAGGAGTCTCTGGTGTTTTTTGAAAGCTTCACTGGTTTCAGTGGGGACTCAATCAGAAAACCTTGACATCTCTGTCACTTAAATAATTCATTGGTGTTGAGCTGTAACAAATGATATTGTTAACAGCTGGAGGTACAGAGGAAGGAAAGTGTAGAGTCACTTCAGGCTGACAAATTTTAGTAGGCATCTCCTATATGCAGGCAATTTGTAAGGTGCTAGGGTCATAGTACCTATGGCAAGTTTTAGCAGGCTTATGGGAGTAGATAGGAAAGCTATGTGCGACATGGATCTTCATATGCTTCGTGTGCTCAGAAGTGGATGCCTTTTTTTAGTTCAGCTGCCCACAGTGGGCATTTTTTTTTTGGTAATTCATTTAAAGGCACTGTACATGTTAGCACTGACTTTACTTACTGCCCTGTCCTTCACCAAAATTAGGTAAGATTTAAAGATGCGGGAGGTATCTGGCTATGAAGTAGGGGCTAGAAAATGCTGTTATATTTGTGCTCTGGCTCTATGTTGCCTCCATCATTCTATTTTCCCAGAAATGAATTTACATAGTTTGTCTTGCCTTCTCAGATGGATACTGGGCTTCTTTAATAATAATGATTACATTATATATCTACTTAAAAAAAACCCTCAGAGTATAAAAATAAATATACTTACATTTATATTAACAACTCTTTGTTAAATAGTTGCACAAATAAATGGATGGTGACTATCATGAATAAAGACTTTTTTCTTTATTTTTTAAATTTTAATTCCAGTATAGTTAACATACAGAGTTATATTAGTTTCAGGTATATTATATAGTGATTCAACAATTCCATACATTACCCAGTGCTCATCATGACAAGTGGACTCATTAATTTCCATTACCTATTTCACCCATCCCCCACCCACCTCCTTTGTGGTAACCATCAGTTTGTTATCAATAGTTAAAAGTCTGTTTCTTGGCTTGTCTCTCATTTAAGAAACAAAACAAATAAGCAAAGGAATAAGAACTTTTCAAACTCTGACTAGTAGCGTAAATGAATGAGACTCTTCACTTCACCCTATCTCTACCTCTATAGGTTTCTACAAGTAATGGGTATAATTGAAATTGACCAGCATTTGGGGTGTTTGGGTGGCTCAATCATCTGACTCTTGATTTCAGCTCATGTTATGATCTTGTGGTTCATGAGTTCAAGCCCTGCGTTGGGCTCTGCACAGTGTGGACCATGCTTGGGATTCTCTCCCTCTTCACTCCTCTGCCCCTCTCATGGTCTCTCTTTCTCTCAAAATAAATTAAAAAAAAAAAGAAAGTGACCAGTATTCATTCTTTCTGGGAACAGGGCATTTAGGATGTTCTAAAAATATATTCTTTAATTTATTAAAATGTATTTCTCATGATGCTGTAGTTTTAGATTTTGCTTTTTTTTTTTTTTTTTTGCTTTTTATATCGTTTTTACACTGAAATAAACATAAGCTTTTCCTTCACTAAAAAAATGTATTTTTCAAGAATGTAACAAACATGAACATAATTAGTTTCAGGAAAAGATTTCCCCATATGTCCTAAGAAGAAAACAAAAAGGAACTGAGACGCTGACCTAAAAAAGCTAAATAAAGATAGGGTGAATTGAGTTGGGGTTAAAAAAAATAGAAAGCAGAAGTTAGAAAGAAGGAAGGAAAATATTCATATCTTAACACTTTATAGTTAATGTTAATTTTAAAAGAAAAAATAAGTTTATTTTCTGTGTGTGCCAACATCATGTGAGATAGTGTCATACCCACAAGCAATGACAGTAGAGATTAAATAAAGAGGTCATCATTGTGAACTCAGCACTTTGTTATCTAAGTAAGGGCTAGAAAATTAATCTCTCAGTAGCCCCCACGTTGGAGAGTCTGGGTTATAAAACGAGGTCCTTGGATTCCACTATATGTGAATTTGGGCTAAGATGCCAATGACAAGCATATTATCAGAGGCATGAAGCATTCTATTTGAAACTAGACCACTAATCATTTTAAGGTGATCATGACTCTAAGGGCACATTTGAGCTCCATACACATGAAATAGTATCAGTCTGGGTGGCACAGTCGGTTAAGCATCTGGCTCTTGATCTCTGCTCATGTCATGATCTCACAGTTTGTGAGTTCAAGCTCCACAACAGGCTCTGCACTGATGTTGCACAGCCTGTTTGGGATTCTGTCTCTACTTCTTTCTGACCCTACCCCACTTGTGCTCTCGCTCAAAATAAATAAATTAAATACACAAACAAACAAACAGTATCAGTCTACTCCTTGATCTTTACCGCTCCTGTAACCTTAAAGGTATGATGTGAGTGAATGAGGATGATACCTTTTTATTCATACCGGTGAAAGAAGACACACTCAAGCTATATTGAATATTTGTTATGAAAGAAATTAGGAATAGATCACTATTATTATAAGTGGACATCTTTCCACAAAATGATTTTTCAAAGGAATTGATAAATTACAATGTTTTCTGTATTTTCTCATGTTACATTTCTAAAATCTTATCATAAAAATAATGGAAAAAATGTGACCCATTTAAGATTAGCTGAAATATGAATTTCACACATACCAAAAGAAAAACCAAAAGATAACAAATTGCTGAAAAAAATTGATATTAAAAAACAAGTTTCTAAAAATCAATTAAATCACACACACACACACACACACACACACACACACAAAGAGGGAAAAGGGGCAAAAAATGGGAACAGAAAAGTAAATGTAAAAATACCCTCAAACAGATGGAAAGATAGTATCTCATACTTAGAGATAAACAAACAAACAAACAAACAAAAAACCAAAAAGCCACTTTATATGAACTTATATTGGGAAAATTATAAAGTTTAAAGATACACTTTGTTAGCAACCCTGAAAGGAAATAAGAACTCTCTTACATTTGTGGCAAGACAGTGCATTGGTACAATTCTCATGGAGGGCAATTGGTAATTCCTATCAAAATTATAAATGCATATCCTTTTCCAGTATCCCTGCTTCTAAGAATTTTATATTGAAGATTCACATCTGCAAAAAGATATTAGCATAGTGCCAATCATCACAGTTTTGTTTTAAATAGCAAATTTGTGAACAACACATATGTCCATTAATTGAAATTATTTGCAACCATAAAAAAATTGAGGATGAAAAAACATTTGTCAAAATTTGGTATCCATTCATGATAAAACTTTCCAAAAATTAGAAATAGAAGGGTATATTCTCAATTTGAAGAGCACTGTATTAGTCAGGGTTCTCTAAGAGAACCTAGAAAACAGGTGATAGAAGTCATTCCAAGTCCAAAGGCTTGAAAACTGGGGACCAATGGTGTAAGTCCTGATCTGAATTTGAATGCCCAAGAACCAGGGATTCTGGGGCAGAAGATGAATGTCTCAGGTCAAGCATATAGGTCTTCCTTTGGTTCTATTGAGACACACAACAATTAACACATATCATATTGAATGATGCTCACCAGCATGGGTAAAAGTCATTTTCTTTACTGACACTGTCTGAAGACACTTTCACAGACACACCCAGAAACAAAGTTTAACAATCTGTGCATCTTTTTATTTTATTTATTATTTTTTATTTTAAATTCTAGTATAGTTAATTAACAATGTTATATTAGTGTTGGGGTGTACAATATAGTGATTCAATAATTCTATACATCACCAAATGTATAGAATGATACATCACAGTGCATCACAGCAACTGCACTCCTTAATCTCCATAGCCTATTTTACCCATCTCCCAATCTCCTCCCCTCTGGTAACCATCAGTTTGTTCTCTATGATCTAGAGTATGTTTCTTGGTGTGTCTCTCCTTTTCTTTCTATGCTCCTCTGTTTTGTTTTTTAAATTCCACATATGAGTGAAATCATACTGTATTTGTCTTTCTCTGACTGACTTATTTTGCATAGCTTTATACTCTCTAGCTCTATTCATGTCATTCCAAATGGCAAGATTTTATTCTTTTTAATTTCTGAGTAATATTCTATTATATACACACACACACACACACACACACACATACATAGATAGCATACATACATACATACCACATCTTCTTTATCCATTCATCTATCAATGGTGGACACTTGGGTTGTTTCCGTAATTTGCCTACTGTAAATAATGCTGCAATAAACATAGGGGTGCATGTATACCTTTAAATGAGTAGTTTTTATTAGTTGCGTAAATACCCAGTAGTATGATTACTAGATTTTAGCATAGTCCTATTTTTAACTTTTTGAGGAAACTCCATGCTGTTTTTCAGAGTGGCTGCACATGTTTGCACTCCCACCAATGGAGCATTAAGGATTCGTTTTTCTCTAAATCCTTGCCAATGCCTATTGTTTTTCCTGTTTTTCATTTTGGCCATTCTGATAGGTGTGAGGTATTATCTCGTTGTAGTTTTGACTTGCATTTCCCTGATGATGACTGATAGTGAGCAACTTTTCATGTGTCTGTTGCCCATCTGGAAATCTTCCTTGGAGAAATGTCTGTTCATGTCTTCACCCATTTTTAATTTGATTATTTGTTTTTGTCTGTTGAATTGTATAAATTCTCTATATATTTTAGATACTAATCATTTATCAGATATGCAATTTTCAAATATCTTATGCCATTCAAGAAATTGCCATTTAGTTTTGTTGACTGTTTCCTTCACTGTGCAGAAACTTTTTATTTTGATGTAATCCCAATAGTTTATTTTGCATTTGCTTCCTTTGCCAGGAGACAAACCTAGACAAACCTATGACCAATGTCAGAGAAATTACTGCCTGTGTTCTCTTTTAGGATTTTTGTGGTTTCAGGTCTCACATTTAGGTCTTTCAACCATTTTGAATTTATCGTTGTTTATGGTGTAAGAAAGTGATCCAGTTTCATTCTTCTGCAGGTTGTTGTCCAGTTTTCCCAACACCATTTGTTAAAGAAAGAGTGTTTTTTCTGTTGAATATTCTTTCCTGCTTTGCCAAAGATTAATTGACCATATAGTTGTGGGTCCATTTCTGGGTTTTCTATTCTGTTCCATTAATCTGTGTGTCTGTTTTTGTGCCAGTACTATACTGTCTTGATGACTAAAACTTTAAAAGATAGCTTTAAATCCAGAATTTTGATGTCTCCAGTTTTGTTTTTCTTTTTCAGGATTGCTTTGGCTATTCGGAGTCTTTTGTTATTCCACACTTATTTTGGGATTGTTTATTCTAGCTCTATGAAAAATGCTGGTGGTATTTTGATAAGGATTGCATTAAATATGTGGATTGCTTTGTTTAGTATAGACATTTTAACAATATTTGTGCTTCCAACTCTTGAGTATGGAATGTTTTTCGATATCTTTGTATCTTCTTCCATTTATTTCATAAGCTTTCTATAGTTTTCAGCATACAGATCTTTTACATCTTTGGTTAAGTTTATTTCTAAGTATTTTATTGTTTTTGGTTCAGTTGTAAAAGGGATTGATTCCTTGATTTCTTTTCCTGTTGCTTCATTATTGGTGTACAGAAATGCAACAGATTTTTGCACATTGATTTTATATCCTGCGACTTTCCTGAATTCAGTCAGGTATTAGTTCTAGCAATTTTTTGTGGGTCTTTCGGGTTTTCTACTAGAGTATCATGTTGTTTGCAAATAGTGAAAGTTTGACTTCATCCTTGCCAATTCGTATGTTTTTTAATTTCTTTTTGTTGTCTGATTGCTGAGGCCAAGACTTTCAGTATCATGTTAAATAGTAATGGTGAGAGTGGATATCTTTGTCTTGTTCCTGAGTGTAGGAGAAAGGCTCTCAGTTTTTCCCTACTGAGGATGATATTAGCTGTGGGTCTTTCGTATATGGCCTTTATGATGTCGAGCTATTTTCCATCTGTCCTACTTTTTTGAGGATTTTTTTAAAAAGTTTATTTATTTTGAGAGAGAGAGAGAGAGCGAGCACATGCGCATTCAACTGGAGGAGGGGCAGAGAGAGAGGGAGAGAGAGAATTGCAAGCAGGCTCTGCACTGTAAGTGCAGGGCCCAATGTGGGGCTGGATGTCATAAACTATGAGATCATGACCAGGGCTGAAATCAAGAGTTAGATGCTCAACCAACTGAGCCACCCAGGTGCCCCAGTTGAAGATTTTTATGAAGAATGTACACTGTATTTTGTCAGATGCTTTTTCTGCATCTATTGAAAAGATCATATGGTTATCCTTTAATTTTTTAAGTGTTTATTTTATTTTTAGAGAGAGAGAGAGAAATAGAATAAACAAGGAGGGACAGAGAGAGAGGGGAATGGAGGATACAAAGCACCCTCTACGTTGATAGCAGCTAGCCCAATGCAGGGCTCAAACTCGAAAACTGAGAGATCATGAGCTGAGCCAAAGTTGGATGCCTAGCCAACTGAGACACAGGTGCCCCTCCTTTCCTTTATTAATGTGGTGTATCACAATGATGGATTTGTGAATATTGAATGAACCCATCAGCCCATAAAACCCAATGATCATGGTGAATAATTCTTTTAATGTACTATTGGATTTGATTTGTTAGTAACTTGTTGAGAATTTTTGCATCCATGTTCATCAGAGATATTGGCCTATAATTCTCTTTTTTATTGGGGTCTTTGTCTGTTTTGGGATCAAAGTAATGCTGGATTTTTATCTTGATGAGGTCCCAATAGATCATTTATGCTTTTAATTCCCTTGCCTTTGGAGATGTGTCAGCTAAGAAACTGTTACAGCTGAGGTCAAAGAGGTTTTTTCCTTCTTTCTTCTCTAGGGTTGATGGTTTCCTGTCTCACATTCAGGTCCTTCATCCATTTTGAGTTTATTTTTGTGTATGGTGTAAGAAAGTGGTCGAGTTTAATTCTTCTGCATGTTGTCCAGTTCTCCCAGCACCATTTGTTAAAAAGACTGTCTTTTTTCCATTGGATATTCTTTCCTGCTTTGTCAAAGATTAGTTGGCCATACATTTTTGTGTCCAATTCTGGAGTCTCTGTTCTTTTCCATTGGTCTATGTGTCTGTTTTTGTGACAATACCATACTGTCTTGATGATTACTGCTTTGTAGTAGATTACTGCTTTGTAGTAGATTACTGCTTTGGAGGGATTGTGATGCCTCCCACTTTGGTTTTCTTCTTCAATATTGCTTTGGCTATTCGGAGTCTTTTGTGGTTCTATACAAATTTTGGGATTGCTTGTTCTAGCTTAGAGAAGAATGCTGGTGCAATTTTGATTGGGATTGCATTGAATGTGTAGATTGCTTTGGGTAGTATTGACATTTTGACAATATTTATTCTTCCAATTCATGAGCATGGAATGTTTTTCCATATCTTTGTATCTTCTTCAATTTATTTCATAAGCTTTCTATAGTTTTCAGCATACAGATCTTTTACATCTTTGGTTAGGTTTATTCCTAGGTATTTTATGATTCTTGCTGCAATTGTGAATGGGATCAGTTTCTTTATTTCTCTTTCTGTTGCTTCATTATTGGTGTATAAAAATGCAACCGATTTCTGTACATTAATTTTGTATCCTGCAACTTTGCTGAAATCATGTGTCAATTCTAGCAGACATTTGGTGGAGTCTGTCGAGTTTTCCATGTACAGTATCATGTCATCTGCAAAAAATGAAAGTTTGACTTCATCTTTGCCAATTTTGATGCCTTTTATTATTTCATTTTGTTGTCTGATTGCTTATGCTAGGACTTCCAACACTATGTTAAACAACACTGGTGACAGTGGACATCCCTGTCGTGTTCCTGATCTCAGGGGGAAAGCTCTCAGGTTTTTCCCACTGAGGATGATATTAGCTGTAGGCTTTTCATATATGGCTTTTATGATGTTTAAGTATGTTCCTTCTATCCCGACTTTCTCGAGGGTTTTTATTAAGAAAGGATGCTGTACTTTGTCAAATGCTTTTTCTGCGTTGACTGACAGGATCATATGGTTCTTATCATTTCTTTTATTAATGTGATGTATCACATTGATTGATTTGCGAATATTGAGCCAGGCCTGCAGCCCGGGAATGAATCCCACTTGATCGTGGTGAATAATTCTTTTTATATGCTGTTGAATTCGAGTTGCTAGTATCTTGTCAAGACTTTTTGCATCCATATTCATCAGGGATATTGGCTTGTAGTTCTCTTTTTTTGGGGGGGGTCTCTGTTAGGTTTGGGAATCAAAGTAATGCTAGCTTCATAGAATGAGTCTGGAAGTTTTCCTTCCCTTTCTATTTTTGGAACAACTTGAGATGTTTAGGTATTATTTCTACTTTAAATGTCTGGTAGAATTCCCCCAATTTGACAATAAATTATATTTAATACAAAACAAAATAAAACAAAACACAAACTAATGCTGGCTTCATAGAATGAGTTTGGAAGTTTTCTTTCCATTTCTATTTTTTGGAATTGTTTAAAAAGAATAGATATTAACTCTTCTTTAAATATCTGGTAGAATTCCCCTGGGAAGCCCTCTGGCCCAAGATTCTTATTTGTTGGGAGGTTTTTGATTATTGATTCAATTTCTTTCCTGCTTTTGGGTCTGTCAAATTTTTTATTTCTTCCTGTTTCAGTTTTGGTAGTTTGTGAGTTTCTAGGACTTTGTCAATTTCTTCCAGATTGCCAAATTTTTTGGCATATAATTTTTCATAGTATTCTCTTATAATTGTTTGTATTTTTGTGGTGTTGATTGTAATCTCTTTCTTTCATGATTTTATCTATTTTGGTCCTTTCTCTTTTCTTTTTGGATAAATCTAACTAGGGGTTGATCAATTTTGTTAATTCATTCAAAGAATCAGTTCTTAGTTCTGTTGATCTGTTCTATGTTTTGTTTGTCTGATTGATTCTATATTGTTTATTTCTCCTGTAATTTTTATTATTTCCCTTCTGCTGGCTTTAAGCTTTAATTGCCATTCCTTTTCTAGCTCCTTTAAGTGTAAGGTTAAGTTGTGTATTTGGGACCTTTCTTGCTTCTTGACATAGGCTTGAAATGCAATATACTTCCCCCTTAAGACTGTGTTGGCTGTATCCCTAAGGTTTTGGACTGTCGTGTTTTCATTTTCATTTGCTTCCATGTATTTTTAAATTTCTTCTCTAATTTCCTGGTTAACCCATTCATTCTTTAATAGGATGTTCTTTAACTTCCATATATATGACAGCTTTCCACATTTTTTCTTGTGATTTCATAGTGTTGTAATGTGAAAATGTGTATGGTATGATCTTGATCTTTTTGTACTTGTTGAGGGCTGATTTGTGACCCAGTATGAAATCTATTCTAGAAAATGTTCCAGGTGCACTCATGAAGAATATTTATTTTGCTGCTTTAGGATGAAATGTTCTGAATATATCTGTTAAGTCTATTTGGTCCAGTGTGTCATTCAAAGTCATTGTTTTCTTTTTGATTTTCTGCTTAGATTATCTGTCCATTGTTGTAACTGGAGTGTTAAAGTCTCATAATTGTATTATTATCGATGAGTTACTTTATATTTGTTATTAATTGATTTATGTATTTGGGTTCTTTCAAGTTGAGGGCATAAACGTTTGTAATTGTTAGATCTTCCTGGTGGATTGTCCCCTTGATTATGATGTAATGCCCTTCTTCATCTCTCATGACAGTCGGTTTAAAATCTAGTTTGTCAGGGGCACCTGTGTAACTCAGTTGGTTAAGTATTCACCTCTCAGTTTTGGTTCAGGTCATGGCCTCATGGTTCATGAGTTTAAGCCTGCATTGGGCTCTGGGCTGACAGTGCAGAGCCTGCTTGGGATTCTCTCTCTCTATCTCTGCCACTCCCTTGCTCTCTCTCTAAAAATAAGTAAACAAACTTTAATAAAAGAATAAAATAAAATAAAATAAAATAAAATAAAATAAATCTAGTTTGTCTGATATAAGTATGGCTACCTCAGCTTTCTTTTGATGTTATTTAGGGTAACAGATGTTCTCCATCTCCTCATTTTCAATCTGCATGTTTCTTTAAGTCTAAATTGAGTCTCTTGTTGGCATTATATAGATGAATATTTTCTTTTATCTATTTTGATACCCTATGTCTTTTGATTGGAGCATTTAGTCCATATACATTCAGAATGATTATTGGAAAGATATGAATTTAGTGCCATTGTGTTACCTGTAGAGTTGGTGTTTTTGGTGATGTTCTCTAGTCATTTGTAGTCTTTGTTGCTTTGGTCTTTGTTTTGCTAGACTCAGAGACTGCCCCCTCCCCTTAGAATTTCCTGCAGATCTGATTGAGTGGTCATGAACTCCTTTAGTTTTTCTTGGGGAAGCTCTTTACCTCTCCTTCTATTCTGAATGATAACCTTGCTAGATAAAGAATTCTTGGCTGCATATTTTTCCCATTCAGCATGTTGAGTATATCTTGCCACTCCTTTCTAGCTTGCCATGTTTCTGTGGACAAGTCTGCTGTGAACCTGATCTGTCTTCCTTTCTAGGTTAAGGACTTTTTTTTTTTTTTTAAATCTCACTCCTTTCAGGATTCTTTCTCTGTGTATTTTGTGAATTTGACTATGATATGTCTTAGCAATGATTGGCTTTTGTTGAATTTAGTTGGAATTCTCTGTGCTTCTTGGATTTGAATGTCTGTGTCCTTCCCCAGATTAGGGAAGTTTTCAGCTATAATTTGTTCAAATAAATCTTCTGCCCCTTTTTCTCTCTCTTCTTCTTCTAGGATCCCTTTGATATGAATGATACTACATTTTTATAAGTTACTGAGCTCCCTAAGTTGGCCTTCATGGTCCATGACCTTTCTTTCTCTCTTCTTTTCAGTTTCATTATTTTCCATAATTTGACTCCCATATCTCTGATTTGCTCCTCCGTTTTCTCCATCTTCATTTTTATGGCCTCCATTTGGGATTTTATCTCAGTTTTAGAAATTTTAATTTGGTCTGACTAGATTTTAGCTCTTTTATCTCTGTAGTAAAGGATTCTCTAGTGTCTTCTATGGTTTTTTCAAACCCAGCTAATATCTTTATAACTGTTGTTTAAAATCTAGTTCAGACATGTTACTTTATCTCTGATTAAATCTCTGGCTTTCATTTCTTCCTGTTATTTCTTTTGGGGTGAATTTCTCTGTCTTGTCATTTTGGAGAGAAAGGGAAAAAAACCAAAAAAGCAAAATAAAAGAAAATAGGAATTTAAAAATCAAAGAAAAAATAAATAAAATAAAATACATAAAAGAAACCAGATCCTAGATGTGTTCTGATCTATTTGCTGTGAGAAGTTTGATAGAAAAAAAGGTAGAAAATAAAAAGAAAACTAGAAAAATTTGAAAAATTAAATATATATATAATTTTAAAAATAATAAAATAAAAAAATTCTTTCTGTATAAAAAAAAAACAAAGAAAAAAACAAAAACAAAGACCAAAAAAAAAAAAAAGAAACAAACAAATAACCCCAAAGGAAGCTAAATCCTTTTTTCCCTAGAGCTGAAGATGATTTGCAGCACTCTATGATCAGTAGACTTGGTGTGGGTGAGGGGTTTGTGCTGGTCTTCTGGAGGAGGAGCCTGCTGCTCTGATTCTCAGGTGCAATTGCACTAGTGGAAATGTGTCTACAGGGTGCAGGGTAGCACAGCTTGGGGTAGTGGCTTGGTTCTCCACGTGGTGGCACTATTTAGCTCACTGAGTTGGATCAGTGTTGGTGATCTAGAGGTAATATGGCTTCACCCCCTCTCTAGTCTGTGGAGCAGGAAGTTTGTACCCTCATAGATGTACAATCAATCACCCCTATTTCCATGGCTTCTCTGCCGTCACCCTGTCTATGTCTGAGTTGTCTGCCTGCCAGGTGGCACTGCCCTCCTGGGTTTAATTTTAGGTGTGGCTATGTTTCAAAAACCCTTACTTCAGAGACCTCCATGGCTGAAACCCATGCTGATCTCTGGGGGAGGGTCTCACCCCACTGTAGCTGGTGGTGGCTTGTCCCAGAAAATTGTCATGTCACCCCCTAGTGGCAGTGGTTCAATTTATGATAAATTGTAACACAGAGACAGCATGAGGGTTCACTGCCCTCAGCTGATATCTTTGTTTCTATACTGGTGAAAAGGGCAGCCTCTATGATGACTGCTGGGTCTTTTACCCACAGAGAGGTAGTATCACCTTTACCAAATGCACTCCAAGCAGCAGAACTGCTTCTCCACATGTGACCCAGGAGGTCCTTAGACCTTGCTGCTGTTTCTGGGGCTCTGCCCTGGGTTCTCATGCAAGAGCACCAGCGGGTGCTGAACTCTGAAACTTCAGACTCTGTGCTTCACTGTTTTTAAAAACAGTATTGAAAAAAGCAGTATTGCAAAAAAGCAGTATTGAAATCCTCTCTTTTTCCCCTATCAATTGTTTTTGGGGAACAGTTTTTTTAATGCAGTCCTTTGTAGGTGCTTTTACTCTTTTTTTCTTCACTGTTCCTCTCTCTCTTTCTCTCTACCTACTCACTTCATGATCAAGGATTCCTCCCCACTGTAACACCCACTGCTTTTTTCTCCCACAAATCAACTCTCTACAGTTGCTACCTTCCACCAGTCATTTTTTCTCTTTGTATACATGCAGCTATGTTCTCTAAAACTTCTGGTCAATTGCTTGGGTGTTCAGCATTCTCTAAGACTTCTGATCAATTTCTTGGGTGTTGAGAATGATTTGATATTTATCTAACTGTTTGGGGGAGGAGGCAAGCCTAGGGTTGCCCTAATCCTCTGCCCTCTTAATCCTCTCCTGAGGTGTATATTGTTTGTTGATGTTTTTCATTGAAGAATTGAATCCTTTGGAAAGTTTCTACAAGGAGCAAATTGCATGGACAGGAGACTCCTGTAAGAATACAGTCATGCTAATGAATACAGGGGAATTTCACAGAGTCATGTTTATGTAGACAACCAAGTGTGGTTTCAGTTCTCAGTATCCAGCTGAATGAGACAATGTCTGTTCTCAGGGATGAGATTGACATTAGGTCTCTTTTGAGAGGGAGGGATAGTATATCTAACAGAATGGTATATCTAACAATTAGGAATACACACACACACACACACACACACACACATAATCCAATTGAAAATGGGCAGAAGACATAATTAGACATTTTTCCAAAGAAGATATCCAGATGACCAACAGGTACATGAAAACATGGTCAACATCACTCATTATCAAATCAAAACTATAATGAGATATCACTTCACACCTTTCACAATTGCCAAAATTAACATCACAAGAAACAATAGGTATTGGTGAGGATGTGGAGAAGGGGGCACCTTCTTTCATTGTTGGTGGGAATGCAAGCTGGTGCAGCCACTCTCTAAAACAATATGGAAGATCCTCAAAGAGTTTAAAATATAACTACCCCATGATCCAGCAATTGCACTACTAGGTATCTACCCAAAGAATAAAAAAATACTAATTCAAAGGGGTACATGCACCCCAATATTTATAGCGTCATTATCAACCATAGCCAAACTATGGAAAGAGCCCAAATGTCAATCAACTAATAAATAGATAAAGATGTAGCATATATATACAATGGAATATTACTCAGCCATCAAGAAGAATGAAATCTTACCATTTGCGATGACATGGATGGAGGTGAAATGTATTATGCAAAGCAAAATAAGAAGGACAAATCCCATATGATTGCATTCATGCAGAACTGAAGAAACAAAACAGATGAACATATAGGAAGAAGGGGGAAGAGGAGAGGGAAACCAACTACAAGAGATTCTTTTTTTAAATTTTTTTCTACACTTATTTATTTTTGATAGAGACAAAGCACAAGTGGGGGAGGGGCAGAGAGAGAAGGAGGCACAGAATCTGAAGCAAGCTCCAGGCTCTGGGCTGTCAGAACAGAGCCCGCCGTGGGGCTCGAACTCACAAACCGCGAGATCATGACCTGAGCCAAGGTCGAACACTTAACTGACTGAGCCACCCAGGTGCCCCTAACCACAAAAGATTCTTAATGATAGAGAACAAACTGAGGGTTAATGGAGGATGGTGGGTGGGATATGGACTATATGGGTGATGGGTGTTGCGATGATCACTGGGTGTTGTAAGTAAGTGATGAATCACTCAATTCTACTCCTGAAACCAACATTGCATTGTATGTTAACCACAATTCAAATATAATTAATTAATTAATTGATATTAGGTGCAAATTTAAAAAGAACAAAAAAGAAAGAAGACATACAGATGGCCAGCAGACACATTAAACCATGCTCAAAATCACTCATTATCAGGGAGATAGAAATCAAAACTGCAATGCATTCACAACTGTCAGTATGGTTAAAATCAATAATATAAGAAACAACAGGTGTTGTCAAGGATGTGGAGAAAGGGGAACCCTCTTGCAAGTGGGAATGAAAAGAGGTGCAGCCACTCTAGAAAACAGTATGGAGTTTCTTTAAAAAGTTAAAAATAGAACGGCCCTACCAACCAGCAATTTCATTACTAGGTATCTACTTAAAGAATATAAAAATACCAATTCAAAGGGATACATGCACCCCTGTATTTATAGCAGCATTATCCACAATAGCCTAACTATGGAAAAAGCCCAAATGTCCATCAACTGATGAATGGATAAAGAAGATGTGGTATATACACACGATGGAATATTACTCAGCCATAAAAAAGAATAAAGTCTTGTCATTTGCAATAACACTGATGGAGCTAGAGGGTATCATGTTAAATGAGAAAAGTCAATCAGAGAAAGACAAATACCATATGACCTCACTCATATACAGAATTTAAGAAACAAAACAGATGAATGTAGTGAAAGGGAAGGAAAAATAAAATAAGATAAAAGCAGAGAGAGAGGCATCTACAATGGAATATCATTCAGCCAGAAAAAAAGAATGAAATCTTGCCATTTGCAAGATGGAGCTAGAGTTTATGCTAAGCAAAATAAATCAGTCAGAGAAACAAATACCATAGGATTTTACACATATTTAGAATTTAAAAAACAAAATAAACTAACAAAGGGGAAAAAAACAAGAGAGAGAGGCAAGGAAGAAACAGATTCTTAACTATAGAGAACAAACTGATGATTTCCAGAAGGAAATTGGGTGTGGGGATGGGTTAAATAGGTAATGGGTTAAGGAATTGGATTGTTGTGATGAGCACAGGGTGTTGTATGTAAGTGTTGAGTCACTATATCTTACACCTGAAACTAATACAATGCTGCATGTTAATGAACTGGAATTGAAATAAAAACTTATAAAAAAGAATAAGGAATGAAATAAATCATATCACATAACACTTATTACTTTAGTTCTCTTATGAAAGTAATAATTTATTAATTTAACTTTAAATCTTTGGCTTTCACTAAAGAGGGTAGTTTATAAAGCATAGGGTGAATTCTTTCCTCTCCTATGACATTCCTGCAGGATGCTATATAAACAAAATTATAAGCATAAAGGAACCCTGGAAGGATACAAAATAAATAGTAAATGTTTTTACCCATGGTAGTAAAGGGTAAATAACTGGATTTTGTAGAATTAGAGTACTCCTCTAATATATCTTTTCAATGATGTTTCACTTTTTGAACTATTTTACTCAACTGCCTATTCATAAAGTAAAAAAAAAAAAAATTAAAGAGAACTAAAGACAAATATCCAATCAAATTTCATTGTCTCAGTATGCCTTCATCAAAGCACAATATTTTGAGTAAAACAAATCATCATCCTTTATAACAGAAGGTTTAATAAGATTTTAAATAATGAATGTATCAATTGTTCTTTCTTATCAAGCACAAGGTACAGTTTTATATAATAGCATACACCGAAGCACTGCATAATAATAATAAATAACAACAATAATAATAGTGATAATAAACATAAACTTTTGCTAGTGTACTAGAAATTTATTCCTTTGGGATTACTGTCCAAAATGAAATCATACATAAATGGTTTATTTAAAATAATTCAGTACTGTCTGTCTCTCTCTCTCTCTCACACACACACACACACACACACACATACACTTTAAAATGGGCTAAACAAACTGCAGTGCATACTCAAATACACACCCTCTCCCAAGAGACCAGGAAAGCACCAAAAGTGCATGATGCTCATGAGGATGGTTGTATCTGCACAGATTATTGTTGCTGTTGAAAACTGGAGGAAGGATTGTCCATGACTCTCACAAGAAGGGAAGAGGTAGGCCAGAGGCTGGTGGGAAATGTCAGGTCTTAAGATCCAAGTAATGGAAGAGAAATGTTATATCAATTACCTTTAGAGAGACCAGGACTATTATTAGAAAATTTGATTCTTGTAGCAGATGACATCACAGTGCTTCTCCTTATATGGTTTATCCAGGAGAAGTTTGGTTACAATGACCTTTGAAGAAAGTCTTTATAAAAGGAAGAAACCATGTTACAAAGTACAAAAGAGCAAGATAAAACTGAGAGGCATTTCCATTCCTAAATCTAACTGTCTTTGATTATTATACTTCTTTGAATTTGTTGCAGCCACTTGTCCCTAGAAATGAGAGGCCTTGGGCAACCACTCCCTACCCCCTATATTAAAGCTTCTTCCTTCTTCTCTACTTCATAAACTTGTCAGAAAAGCTGCCTTAGCCTGTGGCAACTCCAGAATTCCAATAGTAGTTGGAGATAGTTGTACTTTTCTCAAAGGCAGGATGGCACCCTAGTTTCCCCATCTTCCATACATAGGAAGCTGTAGTGAGGACAAAACATAAACAATGCTTACTGTTTATAATATCTATTTGTGAAATATGAAGCTGGCTAATTCATAAGATAATTTACCATAGGAAGGTCTAGAATCTAAAATCCAGGATTTAGTTGCTTTTGTGACTTAGCAGCACTGTATATTATTCTGATTGCAGGCTATTAAAAATTTTTTTTAATGTGAAAGACACTATTAAGTGATAAATAGTTAAAAGTGTGGTTGGGAAAACAATGGTTTTATCAAAATTTCTCAAAGTTTAGCTACTTGCATTTCTGCTTGAAATATATATCAAGTTTTATTCATTCAGTTATTAATGCAGTCATTAATTTAACAGGTATTTGAATACCTGGTATGAGCCAAAGTCTATGCTAGGTGCTGGGGATTTAATGTGAATAAAATAGATCCCTGTCTCTCAAGAAACTAAAGGTCTAATGGAGAGATAGGCATTTAATTAATTATAATCATAGATAATGTGCCAAGAGTAAAGAGGACAGTGTGTCCTCAGAGCGTTTACCAAGGATGCCAACCTCTTCTGGGGGCCAAGAACGACTTCCCTGAAGAAGGTTGATTTAAATTGAGATTTGAAAGATAAATAAAAGTTACTCAATCAAAAACTGGGATAGGAAAGGGAGAGTATTCTAGGTGGTGGGAACAGTATATTCAAAGTTCTCAGACAGGTAGAATTAGGAGAATGTTAGGAGAATAAAGAACAAAGAGAAAGTCAGTGTTTATGGAGCCTAAGGGGCACAAGAGGAGGTTGGTGCCCAGGGCAGGGGCAAAGCCACACATGAACTGTGTACCAATAGACTTTACCCAAATCAATGGAAGACATTGAATAGTTTTACAAATGTACAAAAATAAGGGATTGTCCCCAAGCCTACAGTTTTGAAAATTCATGAGGAACAGAGGAAGGTAGAGGGGATCAGTGGAGAGAGTTGAAAAATACCAGTTTAGCTTTCTTTTTTCTTCCCAGAAATCTACACCTATGCACAACTCAGTACATAACATTTATTAGTCTCAAGATCCCTAAAAATAAGTATATTATTTGTTCACTTTATGTCTGACTTTTCATGTCCACACAGTGGCCTTTGCATGCTTAATTCTGAGCTTGATTTTCCTCTGAGGTTGGCAATGGTGAAACTCTGTTAACTGTCTTTTGGGAATACAGTACAGCCAGACTTGGCAAAAGCTGTACTAGTTGCCAGTGGTAGAAAGTGAAGCAAAAGATGTTAAAAAAAATACACATTTTTTTCCTCTTAAAATTAGAATTTGTCATGTAGTGTACAAATGACGGACATAATTAGTAAATATGATATCTGCTCTTTTTGAAGGTGAAGCAGCATTGAATTGAGGCAAAATTAACCTATGAGTTTGTTTTCATGTTATTGATCTTCAGAAGGTATCAGGAGGAGCTTGTAAATGAGTAAATGAATGTAATGACTTCCTTTTACTTCTTCTGGACAAAAGAGAATATGTTCAGTGAGAATATGACTAATAGACTAAACACCTTGAAAAGACGACATTTGCTTCCCTGTTCTTCTCTGTCTCTGTCTCTGTCTCTGTCTGTCTTTGTGTGTGTGTGTGTGTGTGTGTGTGTGTGTGTCAACAATACTGTAAAAAAAGATAACTCATCCAAAAACTTGGACTGCCTAAATGTTATTCCCAAATATGAACTATTTTGGCCAGCTATCCTATTCCAGATTCCAAATCTCCCTTTAGCAGGATGATCTGATTTCTTGGCTTCTGTAGCCAAACAAATTCCACCCAGCATGTAAGGCCTTAAGGCATATTTCCTCCCTCAGGCTTCAGACCAAGACCAGATTCTTACTTTTTCCTAAACTCAAATAGTTGTTATTGTTTCATCATTCATTTGGCCCTGAAAGTCTCAGTTTTGTATAGCTTCAAAACACTTCCTTGTGTATCTTATTTGCTCAGACACTAGAGCTAAGGAAGAGAGAAGTCTGACATTTCTTTGGAATCACTCTCATAATAGATTATAGGTGTTCAAAAAATACCAGTTCCTTAATTGATAAAAATGTAAATGCAATTGCTTCAAGTTCATTCAGCTCATAGAATAAAACTGGACCATAAGCTTAACTATTTCCTTGCAGGTTTAAAAAACAAACAAAAATAAAATAAAAATTTTTTCAAGTAAAACATGACAATAAAAGCAAAAGGCCTCAGACGATTTTTGTGACTGATAAATAGGCTACAGACTAAAGTATTTGACAGCTCTATTTCCACACCACCCAGCTATAATTGACAAACAATAAGCTACACATGTTTAAAGTATACAATTTTTAAAGTATAGATACATATATAGATAGACACACACTTTGAGTTTAGTTTGTTTTTCCTTTTCTAATTCCTTAAGCTAAAATCATTGATATGTAACATCTGTTCTAATATAGTGCTTAATCTTATAAATATTCTTCTAATTACTATTTATATCTCCAGGAAACATCTCCATAATTAATATAAAGTTCATATCCATTACCTATAGATGACTAATAATGTTGAACACCTTTTTATGGGCTTATTTGTCATCCGTATATCTTTGAGGCATTATTTGATCAAATTATTTGCCCATTAAAAATGATTATTTATTTGCTCATCATTGAGTCTTCAGAGTTCCAGATACAGGGCCTTTATGAGATATAGGATTTTTAAAAGTTTGTATTTAAATTCCAGTTAGTTAACAAACAGTGTATTATTAGATTCAGGTGTACAATTTAGTGATTCAACACTTCCATACACACCCAATGTTCATCACAACAAGTGCACTCCTTAATCCCCATCACCCATTTAACCCATCCCTACACCAACCTCCCCTTTGGTAACCATCAGTTTGCTATCCATAGTTTAAGAGTCTCTTTCTTGATTTGCCATATTTTTGTGTCTCTTTTTGTGATGTTATCAACCTTTGATGATGATCATCAAAATTCATTAGTTTGTTGAGGATTATAAAATAAATGGTGATACTCTAATACCATTATTTCATTCTCATGAAATATTTCCCTAATATACTATTTGATGACTGAGTAGAATCATCAATTCAGTAGAATGAAAGACAGGAATTATTTTGGATTCTTTTCCTTTATCAGTTTTCAAAATAATAAATAAATTCCTTATCATTCTAGAATGACACTGATTATATTTTTAAATATATCATTTGTATTAAAATATAGGGTTTTTTTTGTGTTCCAAGACACATACTTCTTAATCTCAAATTGTTTCATCTTTGGTTAGTGGAAACCTCCTCAAGATTTCTCCTATTTTTTGACATGACCCTATTAGTCTTTGAAGATTCTTTGCTCTCTGGTATATCAAGACATTCAACATGCATCATATACACTTCATATTCTGGACCTAGAACCAGCCATTTCTCTAAGAAGCTTTGATTTATTTTAGTTGCAAATAGTATTTTAAGACAGAAATATAGGTTCCAGGAATGCTCATTGTTACTGTTTTCAATGTGTTCAACTTGTATCATTAATTGCTGCATAATAGGCTGTCTCTAAAATATAATCGTTTAAAGCAAAAACAATTTTTTGTTTTCTCACAATCCTGAAATTTGGTCCAAGCTTGGTGTGGACTGTGAGTGCAAGCTGTGACATGATGTCAGCTGGAACATCTTTGTGAGGGCCAGAAGATCACTCACTTGGACAGCAAATTTGTATTGTCATATGGCAGCTCAGCTTGGGCTATCAGTCAGTTCTCAGTTTTCCTCTGCATGGCTTCTCCACATGACTAAGTAGAGCTGCTTACAGAATGGCTGCTGCATTCTAACAAGGAATATCACAAGACCTAGCATTACAAGAAGACAGACCTCAATGTACAAGTATTTATAAATCCTCTGCTTGCATATTACTTGTTCATGTCTCATAACTAGCATAGTCCTAGCTTAGAGTCAGTATGGATGGGACCAACACAAAGACAGGAAGTTGTGGCTTATTGGGGCCACTGGAGTACCAAAATAACCCTAAACCTTTTTGGTTAACAAACTTTGTGTTCCTTATGGTAATTTTTCTTCTTCCTTGAATTCTGTAACATGATTTCTGAGTTTTTCTATTTTATTTATGCAGTTTCTTCATGTCTTTCATCACCTGTGTCATTTATTTATTTATTATTTATTTGTTTTTGTTTCTAGTTAGTTAACATACAGTGAAATATTGATTTCATGACTAGAATTTAGTGACTCATCATTTCTATACAACAGCCAGCGCACATCACAATAAAATATATACCTTCTTTATCCGTTTATACACTTCTTTATCCATTCATCAGTCTATGGACACTTGGGCTCTTTCCATAATTTGACTATTGTTGATAATGTTGCTATAAACATTGGGGTGCATATATAACTTCGAATCAGTATTTTTCTATCCTTTGTGTAAATATTTAGTAGTGCAATTGCTGCATTATAGGGTAGTTGTGTTTATAATTTTTTGAGGAACCTCCATACAGTTTTCTGGAATGGCTATAGCAGTTTACAACAGTGGGAACAGGGTTCACCTTCCTCTGCATCCTTGCTAACATCTGTTGGTTCCTGAGATGTTAATTTCAGCCATTCTGACAGGTGTGAGGTGGTATCACAATGTGGTTTGATTTGTATTTTCCTGATGATGAGTGATGTTGAGCATTTTTTCATGTGTCCTTTGGCCATCTGGATGTCTTCTTTGGAAAAATATCTATTGATCTCTTCTGCCCATTTCTTAACTAGATTATCTGTCTGGGGTGTTGAGTTTGACAAGTTCTTTATATACTTTGGAAACTAATGCTTTATCAGATGTCATTTGCAAAAATCTTCTCCCATTCCATAGGCTGCCTTTTAGTTTTGTTGATTGTTTTCTTTGCTGTGCAGAGGATTTTTATCTCAATGAAGTCCCAATAGTTCATGTTTGTTTTTGTTTCCCATGCCATCAAAGATGTGTCTAGTAAGAAGTTTTTCTGGTCAAGGTCAAAGAGGGTGCTGCCTATGTTCTTCTCTAGGATTTGATGGTTTCTGTCTCACATTGAGGCTTTTAATCCATTTTGAATTTATTGTTGCCTATGGTGTAAGAAAGTCGTCCAGATTCATTTTTTTGCATGTTGCTGTTCAGCTTTCCCAACATCATTTGTTGAAGAGACTGTGTCTTTCCAATGGATATCCTTTCTTACTGTGTCAAAGATTAGTTGACCATATAGTGGTGGGTCAATTTATAGGTTTTCCATTCTGTTCCATGGATTCATGTGTCTGTGTTTGTGCCAGCATCATACTTTCTTGATAAATACAACTTTGTAATATAGCTTGAAGTCTAGAATCATGATGCCTCAAGCTTTGTTTTTCTGTTTCAAGATTGCTTTGGCTATTCAGGGTCTTTTGTGGTTCCATCCAAATTTTAGTATTGTTTGCTCCAGCTCTGTGAAAAAAGCTGATGGTATTATGATAGGGATTGCATTGAATGTAGGTTGCTTTAGGTAGTATAGGCATTATACAATGTTTTTTCTTCCAGGCAATGAGCATGGTATGTTTTTCCTTTTCTTTCTGTCTTCTTCTATTTATTTCATAAGTGTGCTATAGTTTTCAGAGTACAGATCTTTTACCTCTTTGGTTAGGTTTATTCCTAGGGATCTTATTGTTCTAAGTTCAGTTGTAAAAGGGATTGATTCTTTGATTTGTTTTTCTGCTACTTTGTTATTGGCATATAGAAATGCAACAGATTTCTGTGCATTGATTTTATATCCTGCAACTTTCCTGAGTTAATGTATTAGTTCTAGCAAATTTTTTTGTGGAGTCTATTCGGTTTTCTACATAGAACATCATGTCATCTGTGAATAGTGAAAGTCTGACTTCTTCCTTGCCAATTTGGAGCCTTTTATTTCTTTTTGTGTTCTGATTGCTGAGGTTAAGACTTCCAGTACTATGTTAAATAGTAATGGTGAATGGATATCATTGTCTGTTTCCTGACTGTAGAGGAAAAGCTGTCTGGTTTTCCCAATGAGGATGATATTAGCTGTGCGTCTTTTGTATACGGCCTTTATGATGGTGAGGTATGTTCCATCTAAACCTACTTTGTTGAGGATTTTTATGAAGAATGGATGCTGTTTTGTCAAATGCTTTTTTCTGTATCTATTGACAGAATCATATGGTTCTTATCCTTTTATTAAGGTGCTTATCATGTTGATGGATTTGCAAATATGGAACCTCCCCTGTAGGTGAGGAATAAATGCCATGTGATTGTAATGAATAATTATTTCAATGTACTGTGGGATTCTATTTGCTAGTATCTTGAGAATATTTGCATCCATTCTCATCAGGGGTATTGCTATAATTCTCTTTTTAGTGGGATCTTTGTCTGGTTTTGGAATCAAAGTAATTTTGGACTTGAAAAGGGGTTTGGAAGTTTTTCCTCCATTTCTATTTTTTGGCATTCTTTGAAAAGAATAAGTATTAACTCTTAAGTGTCGGTAAAATTACCCTGGGAAGTCATCCAGCCCTGGACTTTTGTTTGTTGGGAGACTTCTGATTATTGATTCAATTTCTTTTCTGGTTATAGGTTTTCTATTTCCTCCAGTTTCAGTTTTGGTAGTTTGTGAGTTCCTAGGTATTGGTCCATTTCTTCCAGATTGCCCAGTTTATTGGCATAGTATTTTTTAAAAATATTCTCATAACTTTTTGTATTTCTGATTTTTGTATTTCTGTGGTATTGGTTGTGATATCTCCTCTTTTATTCATGATTTTATTTATTTGGGTCCTTTCTCTTCTTTTTGATAGGTCTGGCTAGAAAGTTATCAGTTTTTATTAATTCTTTCAGAGAACTAATCCTTAGTTTTGTTGATCTGTTCTATTATGTTTTTTTGTTGTTGTTTCTATACTTTTATTTCTGCTCTAATCTTTTTATTTCCCTTCTTCTGCTGGTTTTAGGCTTAATTTGCTATTTCTGTTCTAGCTCCTTTCGGTGTAAGATTAGGTTGTGCATTTGGGATCTTTCTTGCTTCTTGAGATAGACTTGAATTGCAATATACTTCACCCTAGGACTGCCTTTGCTGTATCTCAAAGGTTTTGGGCTGTCATGTTTTCATTTTCATTTGCTTCCTTGTATTTTTTAAATTTCTTCTTTAATTTCCCAGTTAACCCATTTATTCTTTAGTAGGATATTCTTCAACCTCCATGTATTTGAGGCCTTTCCAAGTTTTTTTTTTTTTTTTTTTTTTTTTTTTTTTTGTGGTTGACTTCCAGTTTCACAGCGTTGTGATGTGAAAATATGCCTAATGTGATCTCGATCATTTTGTACTTGTTGAGGGCTGATTGGTGACCCAGTATGTGATTTATTCTGGAGAATGTTTCATGTGCACTTGAGAAGAATGTGTATTCTGCTGCTTTAGGAGGGAATGTTTTGCATATATCTGTTATGTCCATCTGGTCCAGTGTGTTATTCAAATCCATTGTTTTATTTTGTTGTTGTTCAATTTCTGCTTAGATGATATGTCCATTGCTGTAGTGGGGTGTTGAAATCCCCTACCACTATGGTATTGTTATTAATAAGTTTCTTTATGTTTGTTATTAATTGACATATATTTGAGTTCAAGTTGGGGGCATAAATATTTACAATCGTTAGAACTTCTTGGTAGATAGTACCCTTAATTATGATCTGATGCCCTTCTTCATCTCTTGTTACAGTCATTGGTTTAAAATCTAGTTTGTGTGATATAAGTATGGCTACCCTAGCTTTCTTTTGAAGTCCGTTAGCATGATGGATGGCTCTCCATCCCTTCGCTTTCAAAATGCATGTGTTCTTAGGTTTAAAATGAGTCTCTTGTAGCCAGTATATAGATGTATCTTGTTTTTTATCCATTCTGTTACCCCATGTCTTTTGATTGCAGCATTTAGTCAATTTATATTCAGGTTGGTTATTTAAAGATATGAGTTTACCCTGCTTTCTCCTCTAAGGTTTTGATGGTTTCCTGTCTCACATTCAGGTCCTTTATCCATTTTGAGTTTATTTTTGTGAATGGTGTGAGAAAGTGGTCTAGTTTCAACCTTCTGCATGTTGCTGTCCAGTTCTCCCAGCACCATTTGTTAAAGGGACTGTCTTTTTTCCATTGGATGTTCTTTCCTGCTTTGTCAAAGATGAGTTGGCCATACGTTTGTGGGTGTAGTTCTGGGGTTTCTATTCTATTCCATTGGTCTATGTGTCTGTTTTTGTGCCAATACCATGGTGTCTTGATGATGACAGCTTTGTAGTAGAGGCTAAAGTCTGGGATTGTGATGCCTCCTGCTTTGGTCTTCTTCTTCAAAATTACTTTGGCTATTCGGGGCCTTTTGTGGTTCCATATGAATTTTAGGATGGCTTGTTCTAGTTTCGAGAAGAATGCTGGTGCAATTTTGATTGGGATTGCATTGAATATGTAGATAGCTTTGGGTAGTATTGACATTTTGACAATATTTATTCTTCCAATCCATGAGCAGGGAATGTCTTTCCATTTCTTTATATCTTCTTCAATTACCTTCATAAGCTTTCTATAGTTTTCAGCATACAGATCTTTTACATCTTTGGTTAGATTTATTCCTAGGTATTTTATGCTTCTTGGTGCAATAGTGAATGGGATCAGTTTCTTCATTTGTCTTTCTCTTGCTTCACTGTTAGTGTATAAGAATGCAACTGATTTCTGTACATTGATTTTGTATCCTGCAACTTTGCTGAATTCATGTATCAGTTCTAGCAGACTTTTGGTGGAGTCTATCGGATTTTCCATGTATAATATCATGTCATCTGCAAAAAGCGAAAGCTTGACTCCATCTTTGCCAATTTGGATGCCTTTGATTTCCTTTTGTTGTCTGATTGCTGATGCTAGAACTCCCAACACTATGTTAAACAACAGCGGTGAGAGTGGGCATCCCTGTCGTGTTCCTGATCTCAGGGAAAAAGCTCTCACTTTTTCCCCATTGAGGACGATGTTAGCTGTGGGCTTTTCATAAATGGCTTTTATGATGTTTAAGTATGTTCCTTCTATCCCGACTTTCTCAAGGGTTTTTATTAAGAAAGGGTGCTGGATTTTGTCAAAGGCCTTTTCTGCATCGATTGACAGGATCATATGGTTCTTCTCTTTTTTTTTGTTAATGTGATGTATCACGTTGATCGATTTGCGAATGTTGAACCAGCCCTGCATCCCAGGAATGAATCCCACTTGATCATGGTGAATAATTCTTTTCATATGCTGTTGAATTCGATTTGCTAGTATCTTATTGAGAATTTTTGCATCCATATTCATCAGGGATATTGGCCTGTAGTTCTCTTTTGTTACTGGGTCTCTGTCTGGTTTGGGAATCAAAGTAATACTGGCTTCATAGAATGAGTCTGGAAGTTTTCCTTCCCTTTCTATTTCTTGGAATAGCTTGAGAAGGATAGGTATTATCTCTGCTTTAAACGTCTGGTAGAACTCCCCTGGGAAGCCATCTGGTCTTGGACTCTTATTTGTTGGGTGATTTTTGATAACCGATTGAATTTCTTCGCTGGTTATGGGTCTGTTCAAGCTTTCTATTTCCTCTTGATTGAGTTTTGGAAGAGTGTGGGTGTTTAGGAATTTGTCCATTTCTTCCAGGTTGTCCAATTTGTTGGCATGTAATTTTTCAAAGTATTCCCTGATAATTGTTTGTATCTCTGAGGGATTGGTTGTAATAATCCCATTTTCATTCATGATTTTATCCATTTGGGTCATCTCCCTTTTCTTTTTGAGAAGCCTGGCTAGAGGTTTGTCAATTTTGTTTATTTTTTCAAAAAACCAACTCTTGGTTCATTGATCTGCTCTACAGGAAAACAAGAATTCTGAGGCATATTCCTGTTGAGTTTTCTCATGTTTAAAACAAAGCTAACTGTATCTCTTAATTTAAATGAGATGTAAAAATATCTGACATAGATATATTTGTCAATATATATATATTAGATTTTATTTTTGATCCATTCTAAATCCCCCAATATCTTTATAAAATCAAAGCATAACATTTGGCCTAAAAATGAAATGGAACAGGGAACGTATAATGGAAAGTGGCAATACTCTGCCCCAGAGGTGACTACTTTGAATCATTTTTATTTTTAGTTCCTTTTTTTTAACTAATTATATCTTCAAATTTCTAAACAATACCTTTACTCAGCTATTTATTTGTTTATTAATTATAGACATTATCAATTGACACTTTACTCTGGCAGATGAAGGTTTTGTTCATTTACACACACTTCCTTAGCCCCACTCTATACGCCCAATATCATTACTCCATTTTATTTAGTCTTTTTACTGATTGCCTTTGTTAATATTATTATTTGTTATGTTTGTATTAGTTGTTTATTGCTGTGCAACAAATTGCACTAAAATTTAGTGACTTACACCAACAGTAAAGATTTATTGTCTCATACAGTTTCTGGGGGTCAGGACTTTGGGAGCAAATTGTCTTGGTGGTTCTGGCTCATGAGATTGTAGTCAAGATGTCAGCTGGAACTACAGTCATCTGAAAACTTGACCAGGGTTTTGAGAATCTGCTTCGAAAATAGCTCACTCACATGGATGGTGAGTTGTTGCTGTTTGCAGGAGAACTTTTATCCTTGCCATGTGGACTTCTTCATAGAGCTATGTAATTGTCTTCACTAGAAGACATTAGGTTCCCCCAGAGTAAGTGATCCAAGAAAAGACCAAGTGGAATCGTCTTCATGTTTTATGGACTGCCCTTGGAAGTCATACAGCATCATTTCTGCAAATTCTCTTGATTATATAGGTCAGCCCTGTTTAATATGGAAGAGGACCACACAAGGTCAAGGATAACAGAAATAGGATCACCTAGGAAGCTGCCTCCACAGTCTTCCTTCTAATATCCCATGATTCACATCTCTCTTATATGGTAAAGAAAATAAATACCCCTTATCCCTTTATAGTACCTACTGGAAGCTTAGGATCTTGCCATTTAAATTAGGTGTAGGTGTAGGTGTGGGTACTTGAGTACAGGTCCTAGAGTATAATTCCTGTTAATCTGAAGACCTGTGAACTAAAGAGACTAATTATCTGCTCCACATAGCCAATGTACAATGATGGGACAGACATAGAATAATCATAATAGACTCATTCGAAAAGGGGTAAAAGTGATCATTGGTCCAAACCATTTAGAAATCCAATTGGAATTTTCTTGACTTGACAATTTCTTGACTTAGTCCTACTCTTTTTCTGGAATAGATCTCCATACTTGTGGCTCTGCTTTCTGATTTACTATAGCCATCCTCTGGATGATCCTATATTTTCCATAAAAGATTGCCTGTGTTTCTAGCTGAATAATCTCTTTGCTTACTTTCTGCCTATAAATTTGTGGTTCCAGTCCTTTTTTACCCCATATGGTTTCTTTCCCTTTCAATCTAAGCCAGCAATATTTCTTCTGGAATAATTTGCTTTTTGGGGATTCACTCCATTGGGCAGAAGATAGGCAACATAGGAGTTTCTTTATGATGAGTTCTTCATCTTGATTTTCCACTAACATTGTTGAGAGATAACACCATTAAGCTTCTAGAAAGCTTAATATCCTTAACACCCTTAACACCTAGAAAGCTCTATTACTTAAAGTATCATCATAGATTTTTGTGGGATGTTAAAAGGATTTCATAGCCAAACACTTGGCTTTACCTTTAGAAACTTTTTCTGACAGTGTCCAAGATTGTAATGTTTTCCTAGAAGCCATATCTTAATTTAACATTGTTTTCCACCTCAAGAGGTTAGAAAATTTCAAAACCTGGCTTCATCAAGTTTTGGCTTCTTTCTTTTCTAGCTTATCTTTTTCCTCTTATATTTCAATATAAGCTGTAAGAAGAAACAAAGTGACTCTATCAACTCCTTGTCTGGAAATCTTCATTAGATCGCTCAGTTCATTAGGGACATTTTTTGTTTTCCATATTAATTCAAGCAGCAATATTGTTATTTTCTGTCACTATATAACAAGGATTCCGATTTCTCAGTTTTCATAACATTTTCCTTAGTTCCTTTAAACTCTCACCAGCAGCCTCCTCAAAGTCTATCCAGGGTCTACTAAAAGTCACTTCAAGGCTCTTTAGGTTTTCACTAACATTCTTTTTAAAGTCATTGCAGTCTTGACCCACTTCCCAGTTCTGAAGCTATGCCCAACTAAAGAGGTATGCGTTATGGCAACACCTCACTTCTAGTAATAAAGTCTGTATCAATTATCTATTGTTACTGAATATTACAATCATGAGATCAACCCTGAATTGGGCTCTGCACTGAATGTGGAACCTGCTTGAGATTCTCTCTTTCCTTCCTCTGTCCCTCTCCCACTCATGCTCACATGAACACACTCTCTCTCAAAAGAAAATAAAAATTAAAAGAATTTAATTAAAAAAATAAAAGAATGGGTAGAATATTCAATGGGAAGTGAACAGAAAGGATTTTGTTAAGAAGGTAATACTTAGGCTGTATCTTGAAAGATGAGCAGGTACTTACCAAGTCAATGGTGGGTAAAGGGTCAGGAATTTCCAGGCAGGAGAACCAAAGTAGCATGATGCCTTTAGAGAAACTTGAAAGAGTTTGAGATGGCATAATTGTAGAGTTATGGGTATAGAATGAGGAGGGAGAATGAAGCAGTATCCAAATCATAGAAGACCTTATATGACAGGTTACAGAGTTTTGACTTTATCTTGTGGGCAATGGGATTCCATTAAAGGGTTTTAATCAAGACAGCTGCATGATCATAATTATGTGTTAGATATATTACATTGGTTATGGTATAGAGAATGGGTTGAGGCATTAGAGCCTAGGAAGCTAGTTACACTACTGTTGTTATATTTCAATTGTAGGATAATGATTACATCATCTTGTAGGAGATTAGAACATGCCATTCCAAAATATGCCTCTCTGGCATAAGGATTATTTTGAGCTCAAGGCAATTGAGAGAAAGGGCACAGGTAAAGCTCTCTGCCTTCTTCCTACCTACCTGTAAACAAGATAATAAAGTCCCCTTGTGAAGATGTCTCCCTAGCCCTTACCTGTACCAGGGAAGGAATAACAATTTTACCACCAGAGATGAGATGGCACTGAAAGTCTACACAAACAAACCATACTAAATACTTCTTTTATTTTTAAGGTTACATGGGGTTATAAGGGTAGGGTCTTAATTTAAAAAGTTTTAATGTTTATTTATTTTTGAGAAAGAAAGAGAGACAGAGTGCAAGCAGGGGAGGGCAAAGAGAGGGAGACACAGAATCCAAATCAGGCTCTGGCTCTGAGTTGTCAGCACAGAACCAGACGTGGGGCTTGAACCCACGAATTGTGAGATCATGACCTGAGCCAAACACTTAACTGACATTTGACTGAGGCTTGTCCAAGGGCATATAGGACAGAGAGGAATATGGAGTCAAGTCTCCTGATTTCTAGTCCAGTGTTCTTTTTGGTATATTATTTCTCCATGCATTTAAACACAGAAACAAAAGCCAAGAACATTGTTTTATAGGTGTTTCTTCGCAAGTAAAAATTACATCAAATTATAGTCATTTCAAGCTAAGAAAAAGAAAAGTGAGTGAATCCTATCAGACTCTTATCTTTTAAACTCATACAGACTTAGGGAAGGTTGTTGAAATAAAGTTTATTTAAACTTTTAAGTTTTATTACTAATTTATAGACCCTTTAAGCCTATAACAAATATTTCCTTAGAAAAATCATTCTGAGAGCCCATAACCCTGATCAAGTCTTTGCCCTGCCGACACGTTTATTTTTGGCAGGCAAGAGTCTTGGTTTTGAAAAACTTTTAGGGTGAATAAATGAAATAAATGAAAATTGAATAAATGAAAATTCTTTTAATTAGCATATCTGTTCTTTTTTGAAAAATTGGTCAAAATAAGTTATAAGTATGGTACTTAGAAATAGCTCTCTTAGAGAAGTACATAAATGGTTTAAAAGACTTCCCAGAGATGTTAGAATACTAAAAATATTTTCTTTATATACTTAGGTAAAATAATTTAGCCTCAAAATTAGGGCAGTTCAAATTAATGAGCTTTTATAGTCTTTTCAAATGTGATCTACATTATACCTGGCATTTTTAAAGAAGCAAAATCGAATATGCCAAGTATTAGATGTGTTGTTAACATTTAATAAATACCAAAGAAAATAAGACCACTTCCCACTAAAAGAATAATTTGGATTTTGTAGCATCACTTTCTTTCCAAAATGAATTCATAAAAGACCAAGATTCTTTAGAAGAGTTAATTTTTGAAACTCTTAAGAAAATAAGAAATTAAAATTTTAGTTTATATACTTTTTATACTTAAAAACACTACTCCAAGAAAAAGAATCTCTTTATAAAAACAATGGTTTAACCAACTCATATCTTTTGAGCATTGACTATTTATAAAGTATTGTCTTAGGTTGGGCAGAGAGAGAAGTTGAGGTAGGTGTGACTGAAACAGACTTCCTAACTTTAAGAAGCTTACATTCTGCTAGAGGAGATAAGATATATGAAGAAATATCCTTAATGCAAAATAATTATAATGTGTCAAAAGACAGACAAAAACACAAGGATATAATATTTCAGAAACAGGCATCAGGGATGCAGCAGCAAGCAAACAAAATCCCTATTTTTAAGGAGATTTCATTCTATTGGGATGTTACATTGTATATAAGTAATGTATATCCATATCTGTATCCACACTTATCTATATGTGTATATAATGTCAGGTGCAGACTAAAGTGAAGAGAGTGACACTATTTTAGATAGGGTGTTCTGAGAAGGCCTCTTCTGATACTGTGCTATTTGAGACTTGAGAGAAGAAAGAAAATGAATCAGGAGGAATAACGGGCGAACAAGAGCATGCTGGGCACATGAGGAGAAAATTCCAGAAACATTTCAGTGTGTCTAGAGCTTAGTGTTGGGGGAGGTAGTCATGAGAAGGTTGGTTAAGAATGTGACTGGAAAGGTAACTGAGGCTAGATCATCACCCCCAATGGCAAGGGCTTTGTTGTTTCTTTAAAGGACACTGGCTTTTGCTCTGAATAAGATGGGAACCACTGGAGAGCTTTGACTAAAGCAATGACATAATAACTTGAGTTCTAAAGGATTACTCTGATTGCTATGGGGGACAAGTGCAGAGGAAGGAAGACCATTAGGAGGATGTATTAGTTAACTAGGAATGTGTAACAAATTGCCAGACAAAAAACTAGGTGGCTTAAAACAAGAAATGTATTCTCTCACTGTTTTGGAGGCTAGAAGATGACCTTAGAATTTACTCCTGGAGGGTCTGAGGAACAACTGATTTCATGCCTTTCTTTTAACTTTTAGTGGTAGTCAGCAATCCTTAGTGTTTCTTGGATTACAGACATATCACTCAAATCTCTAGCTCCCTTTTCACAAGGGCTTTCTTTCTGTGTCTATATCTATTTCTATTTTTTTTTGTCTCTGATAAGATTATTTGTCATTGGATTTAAGACCCACTCTAAGCCAAGAAAATCTCAAGATCTTTAACTGAATTGCATTGGCAAAGACCCTTCCTCCAAATAACGTCACATGCTGAGCTTCTGGATAGACATGTATTGTGGCGTGACTATTTAACCAACTGCCAGGAGTGTTTGAGTAATTCAGACCAAAGGCATTAGAGTGATGGGGGGAAAATTCAGATTCTAAGGTTCTTGAAGGCAAAAAGGGGGTATATCTGTTTTGTTTGCTTTGTGTGCTCAGGCAACAGAACAATGCCTGGCACATATGAGGTGCTCCACAAATGTTTGTTGGAATAATCTGTATTTTATCCTCCACTTATCAGAAGGCCATGACATCAGCAATAGACCAGGGCCAGGAAACTCCCTTGCTTTACTGAGGTATGCCAGTTTAACTCAGGCCCTTCCCCACGAGGTCCTCAAAGGCTCTTCCTGTCCCTTCTTTAACCTCCTTTAACCTTGACTGTCACTTCTTAAGTGAGCACTTGTGATGTTAGGTTCTCTGTAGGAGTCTTTTATCTCTTGTATTTTTACCAATTTATTACTTGTTTGCAGAGTGCTCAAGGAGCATTTCCTACCTTTGCATTCAGCAAAACAAAAACTAGCATTGTATGGCTGTAATCCCTCACAATTGGATTGAATGACGATTGATCCTCTGGACAATCCAGAACAGCCTAAGAAGCTAGAGATCTTTGACCTTTGTGATTACTCCTGTAGCTAGAGGAGGAGGGGGTTTATGTCTACAACTCAAAGATACCTGTGTCTAATAATATCATTATACTTGTAATCTGTGCTGAAGGTTTTGTCTTTTTCATTTATGATTTCTCTCTGAATTAAGGGAGAAGCTGGCTCTATTCCTTAATTCCCATGTTTTTAATTCAGTAACATCATTTCCTGGAGGTCCCTGTTAGGGCAATGGTTATTAGACTCGGCTAACACATGGAAATAACACATTTTTATTTAACAATAAAAATTTTTTGTCCCATCCTTAGAGATTTTGATTTAGTTCATAGGGGGTATGGCTGGGCACATGAATTTGTCAAATCTCCCCAGTTAGTTATAATATACAGTAAAGTTTGAGAACCATTGTCTTTATGGAGTGTGTAGGAAAGGCTTCAGCTGATACCAATTATTTATTTTAGTGGGTCTTTTGCCGGTCTCTGCACTTTTTGTATGAAAAAACCAGCAAGCTAGATAATTCTACAGGGAACTCCCTAATGCCAAACCCACATGCTGCTTTAGAGCCAGCTGTAGTCACATGCAAATCACACTCAGGAATTATGAGAAAGAATTTGACCGCATGTAACCTTCCTCTGCCCATCCACCCCCCACACCCACTTGGGAATTTTACTGTGTAAATACTATTCTTCATGCTTGGTCTACAGTAAGTAACTGACTCGATCAGTTTTCAGGAGAGACAGCCAATGCAAGAGTTAAAGTAGCATGACAATAATTTTCCCTTCATAAACATTAGACAAGCTAAGATAGTCATCTTTAATTGTTTCTTAGGCCAAGGAAGAGCTGGCTCCTCTGACCACGATTGTTTCTATTTTTCCTTACACACTTAAATTTAGTGGCTTCTAGGGCTACACTAGGAACTTTGGTGTTTTTGCACTTTAGACTTTGTCAGATGGAGAAAAGGAGGGAGAAGAGGGTCTGGACTGGGCCCATATGGGGTATACTGAGAGGCAAACATTGGGATTTCATGGTTTCAAGTTTCCCAGGGACTACAAAATAACTATGTTCTGCTGCTCTCTAGTAATAATTCTAATTAGATACAACTACACACAAATTAACTAACAAAAATATACTTTAGCAATTTTTAAATTGTACTGGATATGTTTAATTATTCAACAAACCACCTAGACTGATTCCCAGTTCCCAGTCTCTCTCTCTCTCTCTCTCTCTCTCCCACACTCAATGACTCTCAGCAGCTCTGCTAGCTAGGCACATAAGCTTTATAAATCTCAGATTAGGAGATAGTATGCCTTTGAAAGTCTTTGAAACAATTATCTTAGGAGATGCCCATGTTCCTCACCAACTCTGAAGGATACAGGAAAAAATAGAAACTACTCACAAGAATTCACATATGCTTCAGGAAAAGTGTAAATCCCTTTGCAACTGAACTAACATGAGTTTGCTCCTTGGTGAGTTACAGATAGAGACTATACCAGGTGGAGTTGTCGCACAGAGGAAACCTTATTTGCAGCAAATGAGGAGATCATAGGAAATAATTTCCAAAGCCATAACTCTTACAGCAGGGGTGAGTGGGTTCCTTTTATTTATAAGATGAATATTCAAAAACTGGAGCTTTGTCATGATATGTAGATTTCGGCATAAAGTCATGCATGCCTCTTAAGGACACATGTTTATACACATATTGTATGTTATGTTAATGAGGTTTATGCTCCTCCTTCAGTGGAGAGGTGAAGATTTTAAACATTATAATGAGGTAGAGGTAATTGTCAAGACGCTCCATGGTCCATTTGCGCAGGTGTAAGTCAGTGGTCCAGCTCAAACTGGTGTAGGCCACTGCAGCTCTTCCTGTTGCTTGCCTATAAAGGTTGAAGTTAATATTTTTGTGAAGAAGGGTGGGGGTATTGGTCAATGGTAATCTTGCTCATGACAGTTTTAACCCCATCACTCATATAATGTATGGTTTAAATCCTATAAAAACAACTCAAGAACATGTGTTAGGTCAATCTTTACTCTTAAAACAGCATTGGGAGTTTTGCCACTGATTTATTTTCCTAGCCAGGTAGAAACTGTAGTTTTTACATTCCCTTTGTTCACTTAAAATCCTTAACTACTGAGGATTTTGCATTTCTTTGTTCTAACACCTCCTAGGAAGTTCTACAAGAAGTGTGGTCAGGCAAAAAGTGCCAGTACAACATAAATTGTGGAAAATAACTGGGAGTCTAAAATGACTTCTCCTGTGTCACAAAATCTATGTCTATCTTTCTTTTTCTGGGGACTCCTAACTCTTTCTGGCTACACATTTATTTTCCATAGTTGCTTAGTTTGTTCTGAAGCTACAATTTTACATTATAAGCTATCATTTTACAATGACTGAAGAAACACAAATGTTAATTTTCCAGTTAGTGGTAATCTTGATGATTACCCACATAAGACAGGCTGAGGGCAAAGTACAAGCTAGAACATACACCCGCCCCCCAGGTGGGATATATATGATATTCCTCGGATACTCCTAGCTGCCCCAAAACAGGAAAGGACAAAAAAATGGTTAAACCAGTAAAAGTCTCTGCCAGTTTACAAGAAAAAGACGATTCCATCAATAGCCTAAAGTCCAGGAACTCCCTCCCTACTATCTTAATGTTAATACTTTGCTAGAGGAAAAAACAACCTCAATTTGACAATATCTAGGCCTCCAGTAATCTATGAATCTTTAGCATATAAAAGTCTCTTTGGAAACTTCCCTTTGGACTTAACCTCCCCCAAGTCCATAGTATGTAACCAGCCATTCTTCACAACCCCAGTGCAGCTCTTTCTGCCCACAAGTCCTGTCCCCATGCTTTAATAAAATCACCTTTTTGCACCAAAGACATCTTCAAGAATTCTTTCTTGGCCATCAGGTTTGAACCCCCACAATCACCCAAAACTTTATCATTCGGTGTCCTTATGTGAGGCTTTGAGTCTTTTCATCTGGACTTTGAACCGGTGCAAACTTGGTGAGTACTTTCTTTTTTCCTCTTTTACTCTCATTTCAGGGGCTTTTCAAGAAGTATGGTTTTATTGGAACACGTTCAAGTCAATTGCTCAGGCAATCCTTTGGCCTGTGGCTACTCTATGGGGAAAAGAAAGCCTGCCTTTAGGCTGGAAGTTAGTACCCTGGCCAGAATGTTGATGTCCTCTCTTTACTCCTGTCCTTATGCAAAGTTGTCTGTCTTGGGCACTGGACAGCAACCTAAGTTATAAGGACAGCTACCAATCTTAAGACTCCCATGTGAGATTTCCTCCTCATTGGTCTAATGTGATTCCCTGCATATCCCTGATCTGGCCACTCTCCTGGGAGCTGGCTGAAACAAGTACCTGATTGAATTAAAACCCAACAAGGAACAGTTTTCTAGGAAGCTGGCTGTAAAGACTATATGTGCTGGAATGTCACTTTAGACCACGATGGATTTCTATCTGTGCTGATTTCTGTCAATGCCCTCTACTAACTAAAATTACAAAATTTGGTAATTCCCCATTATAAAACTTTTCCAGTACTTTCCATGGTTTAAAAACGGTGGTTTCCTCATGGCCTTCTCAGCAAGGCAAACTTGGACCATACTCAGGCACCAATCTGTAGTTTAGAATGCAATGGGAAAGCAGGGGGGATGCTATCATCCCTCCTCAGCGGCCCTTAAAGGCTGGTCAGTGATCATAGTGACTTCATTAGAGGGATGCCTCAGGTTGTTTTGATACCAGGAACCTCTGACATATCCTGTGCGTGGGATGCCACCCAGGAGTTGGGGGGGGGGGGTGGCAGAGAGGGGGAGGGTGGATTCTCATGGTAATGGGCCTTCTCTTTCTCTCTAGGAGGAACATGGGAGCTTCTCTTCAGTCTCCAAGGACTCTCCCTTGGGATGCTTTTTTAACCCACTGGAAATAATTTAGATTACAAAATGTAGAAAAGGACTGATCTCCTTGTAATACTGCATGGTCTTAGTAAACAGAGCAAATGGACAGAGGTACCCTAGGTCCAGGCCTTCATGGCTCTCCCTGGACCCAAGGACCTCTTGCAGAACATGTTTTGTCAGTAATCAAGTCTGTAAACTCCCTCCTAATATATTGAATGATAATTATTTAAATAACCTCCTGATGATGAGGTTTTGGGGTGACGGTGGGGTGTGGAGCTGATGACCAAGAAAGAATTCTTGAGACATTTTTGATGCAAAAAAAAGGTGATTTTATTGAAGTGTGGGGACAGGACCCATGGGAAGGAAGAACTACCCTGGGACCCTGAGGAGAGACTGATTATATACTTGGGAGTTGGGGGGAGGTAAAGTCAAGGGGAAGGTTCCAAAGAGATTTTCATATGCTAAAGAAGACTAATTGGAGGAATAGCAATTGTCAAGCTTAGGTTGTTTTTCCCTCTAGCAAAGAATTGACATTAAGACAGTAGGGAGTTCCTAGAGAAAAGTTTTACTCTGCCTTCCTCAAGCAGGTTATAAGGAAATTTAATTTTATCTGCCATTTCGTTCTGTCTTTGTTCCCACATCACTGACAGAACTCAGGCACTGGAAGAAACATAGGCCATCCCTAACAAAGGGGATGATGACCTTTTCTCTTTGTTCATTCCCCTAATAGATGTGAGGTCTTCTCCTTCATTCATCTCCCGTGTTAATGGCCCTGATAATTGGAACCAATTGTGGTTAGTCTACCTCAGGATGGGTACTGTAAGGAATATTCCCAAGCAGCTGCTGAAACTCCACTTTTTTGGGGGTAGTTCCCTATCTTTTCTTGCCTGACATGGACTGCCTAATTCCACTAGTTGGTGGGGGGAGGAGACATGACGTCTGTTCCTCTTCCCTAGATAAGGTTTAGAACCTGTCTAAGACAAGGTTTAGAACTGGGGATTCTCTTTGTATTCCTTCTGCTGGCATCTCACCTCTTTTGCCTTTTTCTCCCCCTCTTTCTGTTTCTGCACCACCTTGGGTATGGCCTACATAACTGGTTCCTATACCATCCTCAGTGCCTCAGGCACCATTTGCTCCTCCCACCCTCAATGCCTAGGAGTGAAGAGCACCCACTTGGACCGCCCACTTCAGATCGCCCCATTGATGTCTTAGGTAAAACCTGACAATGGGAAACAGATTGTCTTTTCAGTGGACACAGGTGAAATATATTCGGTGATCATGAAAGGGCGGGCCTACGCCGGCCGACTCCATCTTGTTCTGTGTCCTTCACCTTGACCACACCTCCTCCCCTTGAGTAAACTCCACCCCTCACCTGCCTAACAGGACTCAGACGCTTCCCCAGCCAATAGGCTGAGGCCATAGCCATTACCTCACCAACTGCCCCTAGGCCCCAATATAACCTTTGTCCTTTTGAAACTCGCTCTCTCTCCCTGGTATCTCACCGCTGCGTCGGTGCAGATAGGGGATGGAGCTCAAGCTAGCTCAATAAAGGCTCTTTTGCTTTTGCATCGGACTCGGCTCCCTGGCGGTCTTTGGGGATCACGAATTCTGGGCATAACATTTGGGGGCTCGACCTGGGATCCCCAAGACACCCGAGGGACCCCCGACCCGGAGAGCCTGACTGGCCATGGTTAGTGTCTGTCTGTTTGTTCTGTCTTATCTGTGTGAGCTCATTTCTGGAATTATGGTAGTTCCCGACGCAGTCTAAGTGGACGCACTGGAGGACCATGGGCCGGGAGTTTCGGAAGACGTTCCGATCCTCCCTTCTGGAGGGACGTGGAATTCCCTCATCTGTTTTGGAGGGACGTGGAATCCCCTCAAAGGTCTGAGACGAGGCGGGTCACTCCCACTGGTCGGCGTGAGGCCGTCGTCTTTGGAGGGACGTGGAATACCCTCATCAGTTTTGGAGGGACGTGGAATCCCCTCAAAGGTCTAGGCTAGCTTTCAGTTTTGCTTCCATGGAGTTGGAAGACTTTCTAGGGGCCCTCTGTTTGTCTGTTTTTGTGTTTCTCTGTTTTGTTCTGTGGACTTACTGGACAGACGTTATGGGACAGACTCAGACTACTCCTCTAAGTATTATGATTGATCACTTTAAGGATGTGAGGGGAAGAGCTAACAACCTCAGTGTGGAAGTCCGAAAGGGTCGGTGGCAGTTTTTTTGTTCTAGCGAGTGGCCAACTTTCAATGTCAGATGGCCACCAGAGGGGACCTTCGACCTCCCTACCATCCACCTAGTCAGGAGTATCATCTCTCGGCCTAAGATGGGCCATCTTGATCAGCTCCCTTACATTATCACTTGGCAGGACCTTGTAGAAGACCCACCCTCTTGGCTTAAGCCCTTCCTAGCCCTGCTCCCTCCAGAGCCAAAACCCATTCTTGCTTTGCAGGGGACAAAGAAGAAAAGTCTTACCCAGCCTTCAGCACCCCTCTACCCTGTCCTACAGGGGGGTACTGAAGAAGAATTAATTTTTCCTCCCCCGTATAACCCCTCTAGGATGCCGGAAGAACACCATCCTCCCCCTCCGGGGGAGGCAGACGCAGTTCCGAGAGCGGGAGGCGGAAACGCTCCAGTGGGAAGCCCGCCCTTTACCAGACAAAGGGCTCAGAGGGAGCAATCTGCCTCTGCCGCCTACTCCACTACTCTGCCCCTGAGAGCCACCAGACCCCCAGACGCGGAGGGGAATCAGCCCCATCACTATTGGCCTTTCGCCACTAGTGACCTCTACAATTGGAAAGCTCAGAATCCTAAGTTTTCCAAGAAACCGGCAGGGCTTATTGATTTATTAGACTCTGTTCTTTTTATCCATCAGCCCACGTGGGACGATTGCCAGCAGCTTTTGCAGGTCCTGTTCACGACTGAAGAAAGAGAAAGAATCCTCAATGGGGCCCGAAAACTAGTTCCAGGTGCAGACGGGAATCCCACCACCAACCAGGTTCAGATAGATGCCTCCTTCCCCTGAACTCGGCCCCAGTGGGATTTCAACACGGCAGAAGGTGAGGAGAGGCTCCAGGTCTACCGCCAGACTCTAATGGGGGGTCTCCGAATGGCTGCTAGAAAGCCAACCAATTTGGCCAAGGTAGGAAATGTACAACAGGGAAAAGATGAATCTCCAGCTGCCTTTTTAGAACAGATCATGGAGGCATTCCGTACCTATACCCCCATGGATCCAGAGGCTCTGGAAAGCAAGGCAGCTGTTATCATGGCCTTTGTAAACCAATCGGCCATAGACATTAGGAGAAAATTACAGAAAATAGATAGACTAGGAGAAAAAATTCTGCAGGACTTCCTGGTGGTAGCCGAAAAGGTATATAATAACCGGGAGCCTCCTGAGGACAAGCAGGCTCGTTCCATGGCGGCTGCCAGCAGTAAGCAGACTCAAGACCTGGCCAGAATACTACTAGCTACCATTGCTGACTCCCCCGAGGAACGAGACCGCCGTCTCTGGCAGCTGGCAGATGACACAAGAAAAGGTAAAGGAACCACCAAGGGGGGGGGGGGGAAGCAGAGGCTGCAGAAGAATCAGTGCACATACTGCAAGGAGATAGGGCATTGAGCCTGAGATTGTCCAAAAAGGGCCAGCGGGGAGGGAAGCAAGACTGATCGAGTAAAAGTCCTAGAGATATATGAACTAAGTGATTAGGGGAGTCGGGGTTCAGACCCTCTCTCCAAACCCAGGGTAACTCTTAAAGTGGAGGGGACACCTGTTGACTTCCTGGTCGACACCGGAGCACAACATTCGGTCCTCCGCACCCCACAAGGAAAACTAGCCAGCAAGAAGTCCTGGGTACAAGGGGCAACTGGTATGAGCCAGTATTCATGGACTACCCAAAGAACAGTAGATTTGGGGATGGGCCGGGTATCCCACTCCTTTATGGTAATACCAGAATGCCCCTACCCGCTGTTAGGATGGGACTTACTGACCAAGATTGGAGCTCAGATAACTTTCAGACAAGGGGGGCCTCAGGTCACTGATGACAAGGGCCACCCCATCCAGGTCCTGACCATGAAACTGGAGGATGAATACCTTCTCCACCAGGAGGCACTCCCAAGAGAGGATAATATAGACAGATGGCTACAAGAATTCCCCTCGGTTTGGGCAGAGATGGGGGGGATGGGACTAACCACTCACAGGACCCCAGTCCTGGTAGAGCTCAAGCCAGGAGAGAGTCCAGTAAGGATCAAACAATACCCCATGTCTCAGGAGGCCCGGAAGGGGATCCAGCCACACATCCAGAGACTACGAAGCCTAGGGGTACTAGTTCCTTGCCAGTCTGCCTGGAACACCCCCCTACTGCCGGTCAAAAAGCCTCACACAAATGACTACCTACCAGTACAAGACCTCCGGGAAGTAAATAGGAGGGTCACAGACATACACCCAACTGTTCCCAACCCAGATACTCTCTTGAGCTCCTTGGCGCCCTCCAGGGTCTGGTATACTGTACTAGATTTAAAGGATGCCTTCTTCAGTCTGCCGCTGGGACCCCAGAACCAACCCTTGTTCGCCTTTGAGTGGCATGATCCGGAGGAGGGCTACAGTGGGCAACTCACCTGGACACGGCTACCTCAGGGATTCAAAAATTCACCCACCATCTTCGACGAGGCACTACACGAGGACCTGGGTGAGTACAGAAGGGAGCATCCTGGCCTCACCCTTCTGCAGTATGTAGATGACATCCTGATTGCTGCCGACATGGCCAAAGACTGTGAGCGAGGGACCCAGGACCTGCTGGCTACCCTGGGGGCCTTAGGGTACCGGGCATCCACGAAGAAGGCTCAGATATGCAGGGAGAGTGTAAGTTACCTGGGATATATCCTGGAGGGCGGACAGTGGCAGTTATCAGATGCCAGAAAAGAAACTGTCCTAAAGATCCCTACTCCCACCTCCCAAAGAGAAGTGAGGGAATTCCTAGGATCAGCCGGCTACTGCCGCCTCTGGGTTCCAGGTTTTACTGAGATCACCAGGCCCTTATATGAAGCTACCAAAGAGGGGAAAACATTTAAATGGGCTGAAAAAGAAGGAACTGCCTTTAATCAGTTAAAAAAGGCCCTCCTAAGTGCCCCAGCCCTGAGTCTACCAGACATTACGAAGCGCTTCCACCTCTTTGTAGACGAACATAAGGGAATAGCAAAAGGGGTTCTAACTCAAGCCTTAGGCCCCTGGAACCGCCCAGTGGCTTACCTGTCTAAGAAACTAGACCCAGTGGCTGCTGGCTGGCCGCCATGCCTAAGAATTATTGCGGCGACAGCACTCCTAGTCAAGGATGCAGACAAACTGACCCTAGGACAGGAGATCTGGATCACGACCCCACACGCCATTGAAGGGGTACTGAAACAGCCTCCGGATAGATGGATAGCAATACACGTATGACTCATTACCAGAGCCTCCTACTCAACACTCCACGAGTGCGGTTCCACCCCAGTGCAACCCTCAATCCTGCAACCCTGCTGCCCGACCCTGACCTAGGTGCTCCACTACATGACTGTTCGGGAATCCTGGAACAAGTACGTGGATTCTGGACGGACCTGACCGACCGGCCCCTCCCTGATGCTGAGATTACTTGGTTCACTGATGGCAACAGCTTTGTGCGAGACGGACACAGGTATGCGGGTGTAGCGGTGGTCACCGAAACAGACACCGTATGGGCAGAGGCTCTACCCTCCGGAACGTCAGTCCAGCGAGCAGAGATCATAGGCCTCACCAAGGCGCTGATGCTGGGAGCTGGAAAACGGCTTCACATCTACACAGACAGCCGTTATGCATTTGCCACAGCTCATATTCATGGGGCAATTTATCAGGAGAGGGGGTTACTGACAGCAGAAGGACGAACTATAAAAAATAAGCAGGAGATACTTAACCTGCTTACGGCCTTATGGCTTCCTGCCAAGCTAGCCATTATCCACTGCCAAGGGCACCAAAAAGCTGATAACCCAGTAGCTAGAGGTAATCGAAAGGCTGACCAGGCAGCCAAGGCAGTAGCCCTTACTTCAGTCCCCACCATGACCATACAACTACCGGACCCGGGAGACCCAGTTTTACCAGACCAGCCCAAATACTCCCAGGAGGAGTTACAGCAGATCAAGAAACTCCCCATGGCCCAGGAGATAAAGGGATGGTGGTATACACCTAACAAGGAGCTCGTGCTGCCAGACTGGCTTGGAGTCTCAGTATTAGAGCACATGCATTGGTCTACTCCCATGGGGGGCCCAAAAATTAAAAGACTTAATCCAACATGCCAGAATCAAGATTCACCAACAGGACACCAAAATAGAGCAAGTTGTATCTGCCTGCAAAGACCTGCCAACTCACCAACGCGAGAGCCACATCAAATAAAAAAGGAACCAGGCTCAGAGGCACCAGATCGGGAGCCCAATGGGAAGTCGACTTCACTGAAGTCAAACCAGGAAAGTATGGTTATAAATATCTTTTAGTATTTACAGACACCTTCTCTGGCTGGGTGGAGGCATACCCAACCAAGCATGAAACGGCTCAGACGGTGGCTAAGAAGCTACTAGAAGACATCTTACCCAGGTATGGTTTTCCTGCCATGGTAGGATCAGACAATGGACCAGCTTTTATCTCAAAGGTAACACAGGCAGTAGCCAAGGCGGTGGGGGCAAACTGGAAATTACATTGTGCTTATAAGCCCCAGAATTCAGGACAGGTAGAAAGAATGAATAGAACCCTAAAAGAGACCCTTACCAAATTAACCACGGAGACTGGCAGGGACTGGGTGACTCTCCTACCGTACGCTCTTTACCGGGTTAGAAACACTCCTTACACTCTGGGTTTTACTCCCTATGAGATCATTTTTGGCAGGCCACCCCCTGTTATTCCCAGCCTTCGAGCTGAATTTATTGCTGAGTTTAAAGATCAAGAAGTTTTTCTTTCCTTGAGAGGGCTCCAGAGGGTGCACGAGGACATTTGGCCGCGCCTCTGTGCCATCTATGAGGCTGGCCCGACCCGGACACCTCATCAGTACAGGCCAGGAGACTGGGTCTATGTCAAGAGGCACCACCGAGAGACTCTCAAGCCGCGCTGAAAGAGACCCTACATCGTGGTGTTGACAACCCCCACCGCTTTCAAAGTAGACGGCATTGTGACCTGGGTCCATCACACCCACGTTCGGCCAGCAGACACCTCCTCGATCCGGAAGGACTTCGTCACGCGATGGGCCATCAGTCGGGACCAACACAACCCGCTCAAGCTCAAGCTACAGCGCATTCAACCCACCTAATATTGGTAACTCTGTTAACTCTGCTTGTCATTGCTCATGCTGCCGGGAGTCCCCACACCCCCCAAAACATCACCTGGCAGATCATAGACATCAGCTCAGGGACAATACTTAATCAGACCTCCCAGAGCCATCCCAGGGACACTTGCTTCCCAGAACTTTGCGTAAACCTCCAAACTCTGTTCCCCTTGTCACCATAAATGCAGCCGGTCCCATGATTGGGTCCCTAAGCTACATGGCAAGGGGGGAATCAAAGGGCGGGCCTACGCCGGCTGACTCCATCTTGTTCTGTGTCTTTCACCTTGACCACACCTCCTCCCCTTGAGTAACTGCCCCCCTCACCTGCCTAACAGGACTCAGACCCTTCCCCAGCCAATAGGCTGAGGCCATAGCCATTACCTCACCAACTGCCCCTAGGCCCCAATAAAACCTTTGTCCTTTTGAAACTTGCTCTCTCTCCCTGGTATCTCACCGCTGCGTTGGTGCAGGTAAGAGATTGAGCTCGAGCTAGCTAGAATAAAGGCTCTTTTGCTTTTGCATGGGACTCGGCTCCCTGGTGGTCTTTGGGGATCATGAATTCTGGGCATAACAATCAAAGTAATTTAAGTTTGTTGGTTTAATTAAGGTAGACATGTCTTTAGAGTTATCAGCATTAAATATGAAACTTATTCTACCTATGTTTGCTAAAGATCAAATAAGCTCATATTATCTCTTCCAACTTATTAGTAAAAAGATGACTTAAAGGTTAATTTTGTCTATCTTAAAGTTTTCATGGGTAATTATTAAGATAGTTTTCAGTCTTTGGTAAAATGAAACTTTGAAGTTTCACTTGCATGATAAATGGGATTGAATTCGTTGGACATCTAGGTCTTTTCCAAAGAGGATAAAATACTAAAGCATTGATTACTGAACATAGGTTTGTGTTTTTGATTTACTGGAGAGCAAATAAGGCTATTTTGGGTCTGTTGGTAAACATGCTTGGTGCTTAAGGTTCATAAATTTGCCATCTAAAGAATTCTGGTGTAACAGTTTACAATTGGTTACTACTTAGTTTTCACTGAAGACTATGGTTTCTAAGAGTTAATTCTGCTGAATGAAGTTAAGACTGATGTAAATAAGGGAAACAACTCTGTATGTAAAAAAAAAAAGGAGATTTGTAAGAAAGATAAAAGGAATGCAAAGTATTTTTGTTAAAGGTAAAAGAAAGTAATTTTGTTCTAAATGAGATTGGTTGTTTCGAGAGATATGGCTTGGGACATGATTTGAAGGCAAAGGAGAGGTGTAGAAGGTTCATGAAGGGAAATTTTGGAAAGGAATTTTATGTGTGGTTAGGACAGACTAAGGTTGAAATAGATTCTGCTTTTCTCTCTGCTCAAAAGACTAAGTTTTCTTGGACTGTTGACCTGCTCTTGATAAGAAAATGTAAAAAAAAAGTTTTTTTGTTTGTTTGTTTTGTTTTTTCCTTTTTGTCTGCCAAGAAAACCAAAGCTGATGTTTGTCTTTTTCAGGTCTTTGATTACTTAGTTACAACTTCTCAATGTTAAAGGAGCTAAGTTTTTTTTGTTTTGTTTTGTTTTGTGTTTTGTTTTGTGTTTTTTTTTTTTTTTTTTTAGAAATTTATTGTCAAATTGGTTTCCATACAACACCCAGTGCTCATCCCAAAAGATGCCCTCTTCAATACCCACCACCCACCCTCCCCTCCCTCCCACCCCCCATCAGCCCTCAGTTTGTTCTCAGTTTTTAAGAGTCTCTTATGCTTTGGCTCTCTCCCACTCTAACTTCTCTCTTTTTTTTTCCCTTCCCCTCCCCCATGGGTTCCTGTTAAGTTTCTCAGGATCCACTAAAGGAGCTAAGTTTTGCTAACTATATAACCCTAACATATTTGCCTCTGGAACCTCTTATTGCCACCTTGGTTAAATAAGATTTGTAATGATATATAATCCTATTTAGGATGTGCTTTATAGCTTTCTAAGGTTTTAACAAACTTTCCCAAGATTTAAATTGTAAATGAAGTATTTTTGACCAATTAAGCTTTATTTATGTAAAGTTACTCTGAAAAGCATTGTCAAACAAATGGTAAACCTTGGGGCTGTATTGCTTGGGTAAATGCTATAACTGCTCAAATATACATGCAACTCCTAAACTTTTAATGTTTTGGTAATAAGGTCATCACTTGATTTTCTGATTATCAAAGTGTTAGATGTGTCACAGAATAACTGGATTACCTTGTCAATTGCATCATAATGAACTCTCATCAGATCTGTAACAGTGTCCATTTCTGAGTTTTTGTCATTTATAATTGTTCTTATTCTCTCACAAAACATATTTCATCTTCAAGGAGATTCATAAAAAACTTTTAGAACAAATACAGGTATTTGACATCTTTAAGAATGATACTAAAATGGGTATGAATTTCCAGAACTAAAAAGCTACATTCAAACTGAACAAGAATTAGGAACATCGGACCAAGTGAACTGAGGAAGATTATAGTTTTCGTGACCCTTGTTTTAAAATATTGCTGATTATCCAAATATTTGCTTTTCCAGATTAAGGAAACTTTCTCTTAAGACATCTATGACATACAGAAGTGTGATAAAGTATTCATTTGTAAACAAACTGAAGTGTTTAACTTTTCTTTTTACCTGAACCTTCTGAAATTCACAAACTCAGTGAGTGTTCTTTCTTTCATGGCAATTACAGTTATTTGCATAAGTTCAATAAGACTCTGTTCATCTTGTAACAAGACATCATTGGAAATACTGTTTATTTTAGCAAGGCTTTGACTGGAATATCGTATTTGAGAGACATACATAGGCTCAGATATGACCATACAATTTTAAGGAACTAAGGTTGACTTTATGAATCATGGAGCCATTAAGCTCCTTGGAAAAGCTAGCCTGATACCTTGCTTACAGAGCTCCCAGCAGCCTTACCAGGTGAGTAAAGAATGCCAATTTCTGAAAGGTGCAAGTACCTCAGGATACTTCAGGAATCTCATGAAGAAGAATTTGCCCAAATCTATAGGTATTGCAGGCATGTCTGATGGCAAGTACTTGGCTTGGCTTCTGGCCTAGAGAGGCTACTAAAAGTTCAATTTAGAGGTTCCTTATAAAAAGTTCCAGCAAAGCAAATTTTAAAAGATCTATACGATCAATCACTACTCTTGCTAAACTTATGTAAATAATTAGGCCGAGCTTGTTAAAACTGAACTTGCTTTACAAATAAATTAGTCTTGGTTTGACTATCTCTGGAAATGAAGGTTATTAGAGAGTAAAATCATGTTTTAATAAGGCATCTTTATGGATGTTAAATTCTAGTTCTGATTGTCTTTAAATGTTTGCCTAAGCTAGACAACTTGAGGTAAATTTCAGAAAAATTGTCATAACAGCACAGGTATGAACAATCTTCTTGCTTATTATTCTGTGGTGATAACAGAACCCCATGGGCATATGATTATTTAAACAACTAAAAAATGGGGATGGACTCCCCCAACAATTGTATATGAAAAGACTTTTCTCACTGTAGACCTATCAATCAATGAAGACTATAGTGTTTTATTAAATTATTCACTTGAAGCCAGGTTAATCCATAAATCTATAAATAAATATGCAAACCATATCCTCCCTAAACCTGAACTGACAGTTACTAGAAACCCACTCCATCCATATAAACCCAGGAGGCCTAGTTTATTTAAAGGATTGAAAGTCTAATACAGCAGGGGATTTAATTCCAAAATGGAAAGGCCCCTAGTAGGTCATATTATATACTCCCACTGCAATAAAGTTATAGGGGCACTCTTCATAAGCTCTTATATCTAAAATAAACCTGTACCCCCTTAACAGGAAACCAGTGAGCAAACTAAAGTACTTATTCCTACAAACTTGTGGAAGACTTCAAACTTCTCTTTTGATGGCTGTACCTTTCTTTTTCATTCCCCTTTCCCCAATTTACACTAACAATTCTTCCTTACAAAGGGGCATTCAAAAGGATCACCACAGACATTTGAGTTACAAACCAGAAAGACCATATAATCTCTGCTGCCAGTTACCATACCATCTGAGGCTGCTTCAAGCCTGATATCTAAAAAATCTTACTGGCAGCACTGGCAGACCCTGAGTTTGTAATTTTCTGTAACCATTAACCTATATTTTTCTTGTTTCTATGAAAGTACCTCTTCTTAATTACTTGGTTGTTTACTAAACAAAACAGAGTCTATGTAATGGCTATATACCACCTTTTACACAGTTAAAAACCTTAAATGACTCTCAAAATAACGTTATATTATTAAATACTAAAATAATTCAAATGCATAAAAATATTCTACAAAACAGAACAGCGTTAGATGTTTTAGCTGTTGCACAGGTGGAACTTTTGCTCTCATAAAAAGAAAATGTTGTGTATACATTCCAGATTACCACAAAAAATATTTCTGGATTTCTAACTGACATGAATATTTGAATTGTTGCTTTAAACAACCCCTCTCTTTCCTTTAGGTTAAACAACTTTAGCTTGACAATAACTAGGCCTCCAGTAATCTGTAAGTCTTTAGCATATGAAAATCTCTTTGGAAATTTCCCTATAGTAACAACTAGCCATTCTTCACAACCCCAGTGCAGGTCTTCCTGTCCATGGTCTCTGTCCCTGTGCTTTAATAAAATCACCTTTTTGCACCAAAGATGTCTTCAAGAACTATTTCTTGGCTATCAGCTCTGAACCCCCATCATTGCCCTCCAAATTTCATCAATCTAGCCAATTTAAAGTTGTCTCCCTCTCTCTCTCTCTCTCTCTGTCATTAATTCTCTTCTGCAAAGCTTCCCACCCCTTCCCAGTATTAAGTACTCATCCTCATACAATTGGGGTGGGGGCCTGGCTTGTGTGCTGGATTTCCCTGATGGCTGCTGCTGAACTTTGTGGAGATTCACTCAGAATTCTAGAGTTGGTATCAAGATTATTTTTGTGTTTTTTTTGTTTGTTTTTTTTTAAGTGTATTTATTTATTTTGATGGGGAGGCAAAGACAGGGAGAGATAGAATCCCGAACAGGTTCTGAACTATCAATGTGGAGCCCGCAGGGCTCAAACTCATGAACCATGGGATTATGACCTGAGCCAAAATCAAGAGTCAGGCATCTAACAGACTGAGCCACTCAGGTGCCCCAAGACTTTTTAGGTTTTTACTTATTTTGAGAGAGAGAGAGAGAGTGCAAATGTGGGAAGGGCAGAGAAAGAGGGGGACAGAGAGAGAGAGAGAGAATCCCAAGTAGGCTGTCAGCACAGAACTCAACATGGGGCTTGAACCCATAAATCATGACCTGAGCTGAAATCAAATGTCAGACACTTGACTGACTCAGCCACCCAGCCACCCCACCTCACAACTATTTTAAAGTAAAAAAAATCTGAACTAAATTCAGATCAGAAAGAAATCTTCTTTGAATATCCCTCATCAGACTAAAGCAGAGTCTCCAGAAAATATAGCTGCCATTAATGCCTCTCAAAAGGAGTTTCCTGTGGGGTACCTGGGTGGCTCAATTTGTTAAGCATCTGACTCTGGATTTTGGCTCAGGTCATGGTCTCATTGTTTGTGAGATTGAGCCCTGGGTCTGGCCATGCACTGACTGCATGAATCCTGCTTGGGATTCTCTCTCCCTCTCTTTGTCCCTCCCCTGTGCTTTCTCAAAAAATAAAACATTTTTTTTTTTAAATAAAGGATTGGAGAACAAGGGAAGATGGTGGCATAGGAGGACTCTGGGCTCACCGCGCGTCCTGCTGATCACTTAGATTCCACCTACACCTGCCTAACTAACCCAGAAAAACACCAGAAGACTAGCAGAATGGAGTCTCTGGAGCCAAGTGGAGATGAGAGGCCCACGGAACAGGGTAGGAAGGGCGGCGAGGCGGTGTGCGCTCCACGGACTGGCGGGAGGGAGCCAGGGCAGAAGGGCAGCCTACCAGCCAAGCAGAGCCCCCAAGTCTGGCTGGCAAAAGCGGAGGGGCCAGATGGAGTGTGTCCCGACAGCGAGCGTGACTTATCATCTGGGAGGTCATAACTTAACGGCTCTGCTCCGAAAGCGGGAAGGCTGGAGGACAAAAGGAGGGAGAGTTGCTGAGCCCCAGGACGACAGAGCTCAGTTTGGTGGGGAACAAAGGCGCTCACCAGCGCCATCTCCCTCGCCCATCCCCCAGCCAAAATCCCAAAGGGAACCAGTTCCCCAAGCAAGGGAACTTGCTTGCTCCCCGCAAACACCCAATGCTGTACTTCTGCGGAGCCACCCCCTTCGGCAGCGGGTCTGACTCCCTCCCGCTGCCACAGGGCACCTCCTGAAGTGGATCACCTAAGGAGAAGTGAGCTAAGCCTGCCCCTCCTGCCCCCGTGCACCTTGCCTACCCACCATAGCTAATACGCCAGATCCCCAGCACCACAAGCCTGGCAGTGTGCAAGTAGCCCAGATGGGTCACGCCACCCCACAGTGAATCCTGCCCCTAGGAGAGGGGAAGAGAAGGCACACACCAGTCTGACTGTGGCCCCAGCGGTGGGCTGGGGGCAGACATCAGGTCGGACTGTGGCTCCGCCCACCAACTCCAGTTATACACCAAAGCACAGGGGAAGTGCCCTACAGGTCTGCACCACTCCAGGGACCATCCAAAATGACCAAACGGAAGAATTCCCCTCAAAAGAATCTCCAGGAAATAACAACAGCCAATGAACTGATCAAAAAGGATTTAAATAATATAACAGAAAGTGAATTTAGAATAATAGTCATAAAATTAATCGCTGGGCTTGAAAACAGCATAGAGGACAGCAGAGAATCTCTTGCTACAGAGATCAAGGGACTAATGAACAGTCAGGAGGAGCTGAAAACCGCTTTAAAGGAGATGCAAAATAAAGTGGAAACGTCCACAGCTCAGATTGAAGAGGCAGAGGAGAGAATAGGTGAACTAGAAGATAAAGTTATGGAAAAAGAGGAAGCTGAGAAAAAGAGAGATAAAAAAAAATCCAGGAGTATGAGGGGAAAATTAGAAAACTAAGTGATACACTAAAAAGAAATAATATACGCATAATTGGTATCCCAGAGGAGGAAGAGAGAGGGAAAGGTGCTGAAGGGGTACTTGAAGAAATTATAGCTGAGAACTTCCCTGAACTGGGGAAGGAAAAAGGCATTGAAATCCAAGAGGCACAGAGAACTCCCTTCAGACGGAACTTGAATCGATCTTCTGCACGACATATCATAGTGAAACTAGCAAAATACAAGGATAAAGAGAAAATTCTGAAAGCAGCGAGGGATAAACGTGCCCTCACATATAAAGGGAGACCTATAAGACTCGTGACTGATCTCTCTTTTGAAAGTTGGCAGGCCAGAAAGGATTGGCACGAGATCTTCCATGTGATGAACAGAAAAAAATATGCAGCTGAAAATCCTTTATCCAGCAAGTCTGTCATTTACAATAGAAGGAGAGATAAAGGTCTTCCCAAATAAACAAAAACTGAAGGAATTTGTCACCACTAAACCAGCCCTACAAGAGATCCTAAGGGGGATCCTGTGAGACAAAGTACCAGACACATTGCTACAAGCATAAAACATACAGACATCACAATGACTCTAAACCCGTATCTTTCTATAATAACACTGAATGTAAATGGATTAAATGTGCCAACCAAAAGACATAGGGTATCAGAATGGATAAAAAAACAAGACCCATCTATTTGCTGTCTACAAGAGATTCATTTTAGACCTGAGGACACCTTTAGATTGAGAGTGAGGGGATGGAGAACTATTTATCATGCTACTGGAAGCCAAAAGAAAGCTGGAGTAGCCATACTTCTATCAGACAAACTAGACTTTAAATTAAAGGCTGTAACAAGAGATGAAGAAGGGCATTATATAATAATTACAGGGTCTATCCATCAGGAAGAGCTAACAATTATAAATGTCTATGCGCCGAATATGGGAGCCCCCAAATATATAAAACAATTACTCATAAACATAAGCAACCTTATTGACAAGAATGTGGTAATAGCAGGGGACTTTAACACTCCACTTACAGAAATGGATAGATCAGCTAGACACATGGTCAGTAAAGAAACAAGTGCCCTGAATGATACATTGGATCAGATGGACTTGACAGATATATTTAGAACTCTTCATCCCAAAGCAACAGAATATACTTTCTTCTCGAGTGCACATGGAACATTCTCTAAGATAGATCATACACTGGGTCAAAAAACAGCACTTCATAAGTATACAAGAATTGAAAATACACCATGCATACTTTCAGACCACAACGCTATGAAGCTTGAAATCAACCACAGGAAAAAGTCTGGAGAACCTCCAAAAGCATGGAGGTTAAAGAACACCCTACTAAAGAATGAGTGGGTCAACCAGGCAATTAGAGAAGAAATTAAAAAATATATGGAAACGAAAATGAAAATACAACAACCAAACGCTTTGGGACACAGTGAAGGCAGTCCTGAGAGGAAAATACATTGCAATCCAGGCCTATCTCAAGACACAAGAAAAATCCCAAATACAAAATCTAATAGCACACCTAAAGGAAATAGAAGCAGAACAGCAAAGGCAGCCTAAACCCAGCAGAAGAAGAGAAATAATAAAGATCAGAGCAGAAATAAAAAATATAGAATCTAAAAACACTGTAGAGCAGATCAACGAAACCAAGAGTTGGTTTTTTGAAAAATAAACAAAATTGACAAACCTCTAGCCAGGTTTCTCAAAAAGAAAAGGGAGATGACCCAAATAGATAAAATCATGAATGAAAATGGAATGATTACAACCAATCCCTCAGAGATACAAACAATTATCAGGGAATACTATGAAAAATTATATGCCAACAAATTGGACAACCTGGAAGAAATGGACAAATTTCTAAACACCCACACTCTTCCAAAACTCAATCAAGAGGAAATAGAAAGCTTGAACAGACCCATAACCAGCGAAGAAATTGAATCGGTTATCAAAAATCTCCCAACAAATAAGAGTCCAGGACCAGATGGCTTCCCAGGGGAGTTCTACCAGACGTTTAAAACAGTGATAATACCTATCCTTCTCAAGCTATTCCAAGAAATAGAAAGGGAAGGAAAACTTCCAGACTCATTCTATGAAGCCAGTATTACTTTGATTCCCAAACCAGACAGAGACCCAGTAACAAAAGAGAACTACAGGCCAATATCCCCGGTGAATATGGATGCAAAAATTCTCAATAAGATACTAGCAAATCGAATTCAACGGCATATAAAAAGAATTATTCACCATGATCAAGTGGGATTTATTCCTGGGATGCAGGGCTGGTTGAACATTCGCAAATCAATCGACGTGATACATCACATTAACAAAAAAAAAGAGAAGAACCATATGATCCTGTCAATCGATGCAGAAAAGGCCTTTGACAAAATCCAGCACCCTTTCTTAATAAAAACCCTTGAGAAAGTCGGGATAGAAGGAACATACTTAAACATCATAAAAGCCATTTATGAAAAGCCCACAGCTAACATCATCCTCAATGGGGAAAAAGTGAGAGCTTTTTCCCTGAGATCAGGAACACGACAGGGATGCCCACTCTCACTGCTGTTGTTTAACATAGTGTTGGGAGTTCTAGCATCAGCAATCAGACAACAAAAGGAAATCAAAGGCATCCAAATTGGCAAAGATGAAGTCAAGCTTTCGCTTTTTGAAGATGACATGATACTATACATGGAAAATCTGATAGACTCCACCAAAAGTCTGCTAGAACTGATACATGAATTCAGCAAAGTTGCAGGATACAAAATCAATGTACAGAAATCAGTTGCATTCTTATACACTAACAATGAAGCAACAGAAAGACAAATAAAGAAACTGATCCCATTCACTATTGCACCAAGAAGCATAAAATACCTAGGAATAAATCTAACCAAAGATGTAAAAGGTCTGTATGCTGAAAACTATAGAAAGCTTATGCAGGTAATTGAAGAAGATATAAAGAAATGGAAAGACATTCCCTGCTCATGGATTGGAAGAATAAATATTGTCAAAATGTCAATACTACCCAAAGCTATCTACACATTCAATGCAATCCCAATCAAAATTGCACCAGCATTCTTCTCGAAACTAGAACAAGCCATCCTAAAATTCATATGGAACCACAAAAGGCCCCGAATAGCCAAAGTAATTTTGAAGAAGAAGACCAAAGCAGGAGGCATCACAATCCCAGACTTTAGCCTCTACTACAAAGCTGTCATCATCAAGACAGCATGGTATTGGCATAAAAACAGACACATAGACCAATGGAATAGAATAGAAACCCCAGAACTAGACCCACAAACGTATGGCCAACTCATCTTTGACAAAGCAGGAAAGAACATCCAATGGAAAAAAGACAGTCCCTTTAACAAATGGTGCTGGGAGAACTGGACAGCAACATGCAGAAGGTTGAAACTAGACCACTTTCTCACACCATTCACAAAAATAAACTCAAAATGGATAAAGGACCTGAATGTGAGACAGGAAACCATCAAAACCTTAGAGGAGAAAGCAGGAAAAGACCTCTCTGACCTCAGCTGTAGCAATCTCTTACTCGACCCAAACCCAAAGGCAAGGGAATTAAAAGCAAAAATGAACTACTGGGACCTTATGAAGATAAAAAGCTTCTGCACAGCAAAGGAAACAACCAACAAAACTAAAAGGCAACCAACGGAATGGGAAAAGATATTTGCAAATGACATATCAGACAAAGGGCTAATATCCAAAATCTATAAAGAGCTCACCAAACTCCACACCTGAGAAACAAATAACCCAGTGAAGAAATGGGCAGAAAACATGAATAGACACTTCTCTAAAGAAGACATCCGGATGGCCAACAGGCCCATGAAAAGCTGCTCAACGTCGCTCCTTATCAGGGAAATACAAACCAAAACCACACTCAGATATCACCTCACGCCAGTCAGAGTGGCCAAAATGAACAAATCAGGAGACTATAGATGCTGGAGAGGATGTGGAGAAACGGGAACCCTCTTGCACTGTTGGTGGGAATGCAAACTGGTGTAGCCACTCTGGAAAGCAGTGTGGAGGTTCCTCAGAATATTAAAAATAGACCTACCCTATGACCCAGCAATAGCACTGCTAGGAATTTATCCAAGGGATACAGGAGTACTGATGCATAGGGACACTTGTACTCCAATGTTTATAGTAGCACTCTCAACAATAGCCAAACTATGGAAAGAGCCTAAATGTGCATCAACTGATGAATGGATAAAGAAATTGTGGTTTATATACACAATGGAGTACTACAGGGCAATTGGAAAGAACGAAATATGGACCTTTGTAACAACGTGGACATATGTTTTCACTCGTATGTGGATCCTGAGAAACTTAAAAGAAACCCATGGGGGAGGGAAGGAAAAAAAAAAGAGGTTAGAGTGGGAGAGAGCCAAAGCATAAGAGACTCTTAAAAACTGAGAACAAACTGAGGCATGATGGGGGGTGGGAGGGAGGGAAGGGTGGGTGATGGGTATTGAGGAGGGCACCTTTTGGGATGAGCACTGGATGTTGTGTGGAAACCATTTTGACAATAATTTTCATATATTGAAAAATAAATAAATAAAAAAATAATAGCGAACCAAATTATTTTCAGAGCCAAAAACACTGAGACAAAGATGTATTTTCAAAATAGGATGAATAACCTAAAATAAGAATCTAATAGTTGCTAATATATCAAATAATATAGAATTTTTATTCTATATTCTATCCATAGAATATACTATTCAGACAATAAGCTCCATAGGAAATTAAGAAATAGAGTAGCAAAGACTTTAAATCATTTTCTCAACCTATAAATATTCAAGGCATCAAAAATTAGACAATGACATAAAATACCTAAATAACAATGAGATGAGGCCATTATTATTGTTATCTCTGTAGTTTTCTCCTTAAAATAGGGAAAGCATCTTCTTGTCAAGTGAAACATTTTAAAAATAACCTACCATAAATACTAGGCCACTAATAAAATCTTAATAAAAATTCCAAAAAGTAGACATGGTACAGACAGCCATGATCACAGTATAATAAAACCAATAATGAATAACATAACTAAAAAGAAAGAAACCAACAAAACTGACCTTAAGGAGGTGAAAAACAAAAACTCTCTCACAGAACTCTTTGGTTTAGGAGAAAAATAAAATCCAAATGATTCCAGAATCTTAGAATATAACAATCATGAAAACATTACATATCAGTACTTACAGAATTCAGCTAAAACAATGTTTGTGGTTCTAAGCACTTAATAAATAAGAAACAATGAAAATAAATGAAATATCTATTTAAGAGATTAGGAAAAATATAATAAAATAAATCTAAGGGGTAGAAATAATAAAACTACAGAAATAGAAAAATGAGTGGCAAAAGAGAAAAAATTAAATAACTAATAAATTAACTCAAAATTAGGTCTTTAAAAAAGATTAAATGAGTTAAGATGGCAGAGAAGTGGGAGGACCCTGGGCCTTCCTCGTCCCTCAACACAGCTGTATTGAGGTCAGATTACTTGAAACACCCAGGACATCAACCTGCAGAGTGGCAGAAGATATCCAAGGTTGGAGGGAGACAGTGTGGCTGGTGGGAGGTTGCATGGAAGTGAATTGAGTGAGAAAAACTGTAGTGCCATGAGGGATGGAACCCTTTCTGTGGAGAAACAAAAGAGAGAGGACTTGAGTGAGTGTGCACTGAGTTCTCACAAGAGGAAAACCTCTCTACACCCATGGACTGGGGAGTGAGAAGGACTGAGTGTCACAGTTTTTATGCAGTGTTTGGAGCTTAAACTCTGAGGGTTTGCAAGTGCACAACTTTCTCTGGAGTGGAGCTGTGGCATGCGCTCCTGGAGAGAAGGAGGATCTGGACCTCGAATGCATAGAACGTAGTAGGGATCTCCAGGCCATACTGAGATAGAACATTCCCATTCTTGGAATTCTTTTGGAAAAAGGTATTTGTGGGCATTTAATTAAATATTTTTCCATCAGCATATTTTGAAGCCAGTAATATAATCTATAAGTCTCAAACCTTAACAAGATTCAAGTCCCTAAGCACTATAGCTCTAGTATTTTTTGAGCAAAGTAGTCCTCTGGCTGCCTGGTCTCAAGGCAGAAACGGGTCAGAGCCGAGGCAAATGCTATCTATCTCAAGGAAGTAGTGCCCCAAAATGCTGGTTTAGGGGATTCTACATACTGTCAGAGGCACAAGTCTCCTTTTTATTAGCAGATTTCATTCTGTTGTCTTGGAACCTGACAAAGAAAGGCATGCACAATCCAATCAAATGTAATTTCATTTCTGTGAATTTTTTAGTCCACACAAAAAGAAAATAAATTAACTAACAAACAAAAGTAACATTCTATGAAATAACGAAAGAAGTTGCTGTAACCTTCAGGTTGGGTGCTGATTCAAATCAAATTTGAAGATCTAGGGAATAGTATAAATAGGATAGTGGAAGAAATAAATAGGAGGATGAAATCCTAATTGAAAGAGATAGGCTTGGAATCCTACCATATAAAAACCATAAAAGGGGTTCAGCAGGTCATTTAATGGCTTAGTCTCCTTGTAGGTGTTCCAGTTACCTATTGTCATATAACAAACTACCCTAAAACTTTGTGGCTAAAAAAGAAAAAACAACCTTATTTTTATATTTCACAAATTATATATAGGTCAGGAATCAGATGGATGCCCCAGGGATGATTTGATTCAGAAGCACAATATCTAGACCCCAACTGGGATGATGTAAATTGTTGTGGGCTGAGAGAGGACACGCTGGCATCTGCTTGTGGCTAGTTTGGATTTTTCTGAGGCATGGTGGACTGGTTGTCAGATCTTACATAACAGCTGGCTTCCTTCAGAGTGAACATTCAAAGAGATTGGGGGGAGGGCGCAACAAGACTTCATTTCTGTCACATTCTGGTAGTTACAAGAAAGTCACAGATTCTGAAAGAAGGAATTATATAGGGGTGTGGATTGTAGCAGGTATGGTTTATAGAGACAACCATCTTTGAAGAATACCACACCAGGTTTCTTATCCTGGCTGAAAGTCTATGGTTGGAGATAGCAACCCCAATTTGCCTTGGATAGTCAAACTTTTAACCCTGCAAAGGCATAGAATTGTGTATAGAGAGATAATTAATAAAATATTCTGTGATACTTTGGGGTAAATTTAGGAATCATTTGTATATTTGGTGTTATGTTTAAGAGAATTTGCTATATTCATGTATATCTGAAAAATTAGCTTTGTGATTCCAATTTAAAATGTATTATTAAGTAATTTATGTTCTTGACTTTTTAGATGAAAAGGATAAGCGATCAAGTTTGTAAACATTAGTGAAATGTTTAAGGAAATTTGGGATTTACAATATTTTTAGTTAATTTATTTAGATTTAGGAGTGGCTAGGTAAAAAAAGGTTTTGCTTTTTAGGTTTAATGTTCTAAGTCCTTCAGAAAAAAAAAAGCAAGGATATTTAGACTTATAAAAGCAGTTTAAAATGCTTTTAAAAATATAATTAAGTTGTATATAGGTTGATTATTTAGGATGTAATGTTCAGTATAAACATTTGATAAATGACAATAAAAATCTTTCTTAAAGTTATTAAAATTCGCTGTTTTTTAAGTTTTATTTATTTATTTTGAGAGAAAGAGAGAGAGAAACCCATGTGAGGGAGGGGCAGAGGGAGAAAATCCCAAGCAGGCAGTGCAGAACCTGAGGCAGCATTCAATTCCATAACTGCAAAATCATGACCTGAACTGAAATCAGGAGTCAGATGTTTAACCGACCGAGCCACACAAGTGCCCTAAAATTCACTGTATTTATAAATAGAACAACAAAAATGAACATAAAACTTATGTACAACTAGGCTTAAAAAGAACTAGGATTTTTAAATATTTACATTAATGAATTAAAAATTAATTCTGTTTAGATATAAACAGTCTTTGATGTGCATGAAACCATTGATGCATAGAAAGCACCACAAATTGATACTTCTGATTCCATCTTATGCCTCCCACTCCACTAAATTCTGTATATTCTCCCTTAGTGTCTCAGATTTAGTATCTCTAGTGCTGAATACCTACCTATTAATCTATTAAAGGCTAAGGTATCACTGTTCTATGTAACATTCTTTGAATGAGGAAGCAGTCCCAAAGGCAATCAGAAGACATATTTGGGAGACTGTATGTTTCCACACAGATCCAGCTTTGGTGGCCTGAGCTTATAAGATTGAGGGAAGGGAGCTCTTTTAAAAAATAATATTAACTCCCAATATAAAATTAGTGATGAAAGAAAGCATATTTAAAATGAAAAAAGCATAATAAATTACATATTTTTTAAAAATATTACAAAATCCAAAGATAACATGGTTTTATCAGATAACTAACTGATACATTCTATAATATCTTTTTTCTACCTTTTAAACATTTTTTGGGCTGAATATTCTGATTTACTTTTTATACAACAATGATTCTATAATAGAGAATAGAAATAGGATATAAGAGGTTATGCACACATTATTTCTTCTAGTGTGAATGATCTTGTTCTTCATAACTATTACAAAAGTTTCTTTCAGCTCCACAATTTTTGTTGACAATGTAATGTTAATTTCTAAAACTTTTGTCAAATTTGAGTAATTCTCCAACAATATTCTTTCATATGGGGCTTTACGATTTGGAGCATCTTTCCACATGCTAGATACGTTTTAAACTTTTTTTTTTTTCCTGTACCTATGATCTCCTATGTTAGTTCATAGATATGTTTATGCATCAATACAATCTCTAACCTTCACTTTTATGTACAATGTTGGATGGTTGCCACAGTAGGCAACAGGGGTTTACCTGGAAGCTATGCTTATGCTGTAATAGGTAGCAATAACTACACCACGTTCTATTTAGCCACGTAATATAGCCCACTGAGCCAAAATTAAATGTCTTGGTAAATCAGTTTGCACTTAGCAAGATCTCAATATTGGTGCCATTTCTCCAACACTACCATGTGACAGAGAAGTCAGAGTAGTGAAAGAAAATGGCCCTCACCAGTTGGGGGAATAAATAGCTTATTTTTGGAAATTTTGCAAAAATCTTTGAACATATGATCATACAGCATATGTAAAATTGTATTAAAATGTTTATAAAGATGTTAACTAATCTACAGACTTTATTTGTATTTCACTAGTTTACCCACCCATGTTCTTCTTCTAGCCTGGGAGCCAAACTAGAATTCCATGTTATATCAAATTGTCCTTTTTTACCTCCTCTATGCCAATCTCCTGGTCTTTGTCTTTTATGAATTTTATAGCTGAAGTGTACTGGCAGTTATTTTGTAGAACATAATTCAATTTGGGTTTGTCTGATATGGTCTCCTGGTTTAGTTGAGTTTATTCACATTTGGGGAGAATGCCACGGAAATGATGTAGTCTTCTCAGTGTATCACACAAGGAGATACATGATGTCTTTATGCCTTATTACTGGTGATGATAACTTTAATCATTTGGTTATTTGGCTTCTGCATGATTTCTCCTCTGTAAAGTTATAATTCTTCCTTTTTTAATTAATAACTATTTTATGGGTAAGTGCTTTGAGACTGTGTGAATATCCTGTTTTTTATTACACTTTCACTAACTTTAGCATCCATTGATGATTCTTACCTACACTAATGGAATTTTTAAAAGCTAGATTTCTGAATTTGGGACCCAAGCCAATAAAGCCAGGTTATGGCCTTCTTGAATATTTCATTTAGAATATTCTTGAATATTTGATTTTCATTAGTTCCCAGTTTACAGAGTATCTTTTAAAATTTTTTCAATTTTTTTTCAAGGAAAGCAATATGCAAAATGCTTTCTAAACTCTAGTACAGGAGAGGGGAGAGAGGGAAGATGGTGGCGTAGGAGGACGCTGGGCTCACCGCGCATCCTGCTGATCACTTAGATTCCACCTACACCTGCCTAAATAACCCAGAAAACCGCCAGAGGATTAGCAGAACGGAGTCTCCGGAGCCAAGCGCAGACGAGAGGCCCACTGAAGAGGGTAGGAAGGGCGGCGAGGCGGTGCGCGCTCCACGGACTGGCGGGAGGGAGCCAGGGCGGAGGGGCGGCTCGCCCGCCAAGCAGAGCCCCCGAGTCTGGCTGGCAAAAGCGGAGGGTCCGGACGGACTGTGTTCCGACAGCAAGTGCGACTTAGCATCTGGGAGGTCATAAGTTAACAGCTCTGCTCAGAAAGCGGGAAGGCTGGAGGACAAAGGGAGGGAGAGCTGCTCAGCCCCCAGACGACAGAGCTCAGTTTGGTGGGGAACAAAGGCGCTCACCAGCGCCATCTCCCCCGCCCATCCCCCAGCCAAAATCCCAAAGGGAACCAGTTCCTGCCAGGGAACTTGCTCACTCCGCGCAAACACCCAACTCTGTGCTTCTGCGGAGCCAAACCTCCGGTGGCAGATCTGACTCCCTCCCGCTGCCACAGGGCCCCTCCTGAAATGGATCACCTAAGGAGAAGCGAGCTAAGCCTGCCCCTCCTGTCCCTGTGCACCTTGCCTACCCACCCCAGCTAATACGCCAGATCCCCAGCACCACAAGCCTGGCAGTGTGCAAGTAGCCCAGACTGGCCACGCCACCCCACAGTGAATCCCGCCCCTAGGAGAGGGGAAGAGAAGGCACATGCCAGTCTGACTGTGGCCCCAGCGGTGGGCTGGGGGCAGACATCAGGTCAGACTGCGGCCCCGCCCACTAACTCCAGTTATACACCACAGCACAGGGGAAGTGCCCTGCAGGTCCTCACCACTCCGGGGACTATCCAAAATGACCAAACGGAAGAATTCCCCTCAGAAGAATCTCCAGGAAATAACAACAGCTAATGAACTGATCAAAAAGGATTTAAATAATATAACAGAAAGTGAATTTAGAATAATAGTCATAAAATTAATTGCTGGGCTTGAAAACAGTATAGAGGACAGCAGAGAATCTCTTGCTACAGAGATCGAGGGACTAAGGAACAGTCACGAGGAGCTGAAAAAAGCTTTAAACGAAATGCAAAACAAAATGGAAACGACGACAGCTCGGATTGAAGAGGCAGAGGAGAGAATAGGTGAACTAGAAGATAAAGTTGTGGAAAAAGAGGAAGCTGAGAGAAAGAGAGATAAAAAAAATCCAGGAGTATGAGGGGAAAATTAGAGAACTAAGTGATACACTAAAAGGAAATAATATACGCATAATTGGTATCCCAGAGGAGGAAGAGAGAGGGAAAAGTGCTGAAGGGGTACTTGAAGAAATTATAGCTGAGAACTTCCCTGAACTGGGGAAGGAAAAAGGCATTGAAATCCAAGAGGCACAGAGAACTCCTTTCAGACGGAACTTGAATCGATCTTCTGCACGACATATCATAGTGAAACTAGCAAAATACAAGGATAAAGAGAAAATTGTGAAAGCAGCAAGGAATAAACGTGCCCTCACATATAAAGGGAGACCTATAAGACTCGTGACTGATCTCTCTTTTGAAACTTGGCAGGCCAGAAAGGATTGGCACGATATCTTTAGTGTGCTAAACAGAAAAAATATGCAGCCGAGAATCCTTTATCCAGCAAGTCTGTCATTTACAATAGAAGGAGAGATAAAGGTCTTCCCAAACAAACAAAAACTGAAGGAATTTGTCACCACTAAACCAGCCCTACAAGAGATCCTAAGGGGGACCCTGTGAGACAAAGTACCAGAGACATCACTACAAGCATAAAACATACAGACATCACAATGACTCTAACCCGTATCTTTCTATAATAACACTGAAGGTAAATGGATTAAATGTGCCAACCAAAAGACATAGGGTATCAGAATGGATAAAAAAACAAGACCCATCTATTTGCTGTCTACAAGAGACTCATTTTAGATCTGAGGACACCTTTAGATTGAGAGTGAGGGGATGGAGAACTATTTATCATGCTCCTGGAAGCCAAAAGAAAGCTGGAGTAGCCATACTTCTATCAGACAAACTAGACTTTAAATTAAAGGCTGTAACAAGAGATGAAGAAGGGCATTATATAATAATCACAGGGTCTATCCATCAGGAAGAGCTAACAATTATAAATGTCTATGCGCCGAATACGGGAGCCCCCAAATATATAAAACAATTACTCATAAACATAAGCAACCTTATTGATAAGAATGTGGTAATAGCAGGGGACTTTAACACCCCACTTACAGAAATGGATAGATCAGCTAGACACATGGTCAATAAAGAAACAAGGGCCCTGAATGATACATTGGATCAGATGGACTTGACAGATATATTTAGAACTCTTCATCCCAAAGCAACAGAATATACTTTCTTCTCGAGTGCACATGGAACATTCTCCAAGATAGATCATATACTGGGTCACAAAACAGCCCTTCATAAGTTTACAAGAATTGAAATTATACCATGCATACTTTCAGACCACAATGCTATGAAGCTTGAAATCAACCACAGGAAAAAGTCTGGAAAACCTCCAAAAGCATGGAGGTTAAAGAACACCCTACTAACGAATGAGTGGGTCAACCAGGCAATTAGAGAAGAAATTAAAATATATATGGAGACAAACGAAAATGAAAATACAACAATCCAAACGCTTTGGGATTCAGCGAAGGCAGTCCTGAGAGGAAAATACATTGCAACCCAGGCCTATCTCAAGAAACAAGAAAAATCCCAAATACAAAATCTAACAGCACACCTAAAGGAAATAGAAGCAGAACAGCAAAGGCAGCCTAAACCCAGCAGAAGAAGAGAAATAATAAAGATCAGAGCAGAAATAAACAATATAGAATCTAAAAAAACTGTAGAGCAGATCAACGAAACCAAGAGTTGGTTTTTTGAAAAAATAAACAAAATTGACAAACCTCTAGCCAGGCTTCTCAAAAAGAAAAGGGAGATGACCCAAATAGATAAAATCATGAATGAAAATGGAATTGTTACAACCAATCCCTCAGAGATACAAACAATTATCAGGGAATACTATGAAAAATTATATGCCAACAAATCGGACAACCTGGAAGAAATGGACAAATTTCTAAACACCCACACTCTTCCAAAACTCAATCAGGAGGAAATAGAAAGCTTGAACAGACCCATAACCAGCGAAGAAATTGAATCGGTTATCAAAAATCTCCCAACAAATAAGAGTCCAGGACCAGATGGCTTCCCAGGGGAGTTCTACCAGACGTTTAAAACAGTGATAATACCTATCCTTCTCAAGCTATTCCAAGAAATAGAAAGGGAAGGAAAACTTCCAGACTCATTCTATGAAGCCAGTATTACTTTGATTCCCAAACCAGACAGAGACCCAGTAACAAAAGAGAACTACAGGCCAATATCCCTGATGAATATGGATGCAAAAATTCTCAATAAGATACTAGCAAATCGAATTCAACGGCATATAAAAAGAATTATTCACCATGATCAAGTGGGATTTATTCCTGGGATGCAGGGCTGGTTGAACATTCGCAAATCAATCGACGTGATACATCACATTAACAAAAAAAAAGAGAAGAACCATATGATCCTGTCAATCGATGCAGAAAAGGCCTTTGACAAAATCCAGCACCCTTTCTTAATAAAAACCCTTGAGAAAGTCGGGATAGAAGGAACATACTTAAACATCATAAAAGCCATTTATGAAAAGCCCACAGCTAACATCAACCTCAATGGGGAAAAAGTGAGAGCTTTATCCCTGAGATCAGGAACACGACAGGGATGCCCACTCTCACTGCTGTTGTTTAACATAGTGCTGGGAGTTCTAGCATCAGCAATCAGACAACAAAAGGAAATCAAAGGCATCAAAATTGGCAAAGATGAAGTCAAGCTTTCGCTTTTTGAAGATGACATGATACTATACATGGAAAATCCGATAGACTCCACCAAAAGTCTGCTAGAACTGATACATGAATTCAGCAAAGTTGCAGGATACAAAATCAACGTACAGAAATCAGTTGCATTCTTATACACTAACAATGAAGCAACAGAAAGACAAATAAAGAAACTGATCCCATTCACTATTGCACCAAGAAGCATAAAATACCTAGGAATAAATCTAACCAAAGATGTAAAAGGTCTGTATGCTGAAAACTATAGAAAGCTTATGCAGGTAATTGAAGAAGATATAAAGAAATGGAAAGACATTCCCTGCTCATGGATTGGAAGAATAAATATTGTCAAAATGTCAATACTACCCAAAGCTATCTACACATTCAATGCAATCCCAATCAAAATTGCACCAGCATTCTTCTCGAAACTAGAACAAGCAATCCTAAAATTCATATGGAACCACAAAAGGCCCCGAATAGCCAAAGTAATTTTGAAGAAGAAGACCAAAGCAGGAGGCATCACAATCCCAGACTTTAGCCTCTACTACAAAGCTGTCATCATCAAGACAGCATGGTATTGGCATAAAAACAGACACATAGACCAATGGAATAGAATAGAAACCCCAGAACTACACCCACAAACGTATGGCCAACTCATCTTTGACAAAGCAGGAAAGAACATCCAATGGAAAAAAGACAGTCCCTTTAACAAATGGTGCTGGGAGAACTGGACAGCAACATGCAGAAGGTTGAAACTAGACCACTTTCTCACACCATTCACAAAAATAAACTCAAAATGGATAAAGGACCTGAATGTGAGACAGGAAACCATCAAAACCTTAGAGGAGAAAGCAGGAAAAGACCTCTCTGACCTCAGCTGTAGCAATCTCTTACTTGACACAAATCCAAAGGCAAGGGAATTAAAAGCAAAAGTGAATTACTGGGACCTTATGAAGATAAAAAGCTTCTGCACAGCAAAGGAAACAACCAACAAAACTAAAAGGCAACCAACGGAATGGGAAAAGATATTTGCAAATGACATATCGGACAAAGGGCTAGTATCCAAAATCTATAAAGAGCTCACCAAACTCCACACCCGAAAAACAAATAACCCAGTGAAGAAATGGGCAGAAAACATGAATAGACACTTCTCTAAAGAAGACATCCGGATGGCCAACAGGCCCATGAAAAGCTGCTCAACGTCGCTCCTCATCAGGGAAATACAAATCAAAACCACACTCAGATATCACCTCACGCCAGTCAGAGTGGCCAAAATGAACAAATCAGGAGACTATAGATGCTGGAGAGGATGTGGAGAAACGGGAACCCTCTTGCACTGTAGGTGGGAATGCAAATTGGTGCAGCCGCTCTGGAAAGCAGTGTGGAGCTTCCTCAGAATATTAAAAATAGACCTACCCTATGACCCAGCAATAGCACTGCTAGGAATTTATCCAAGGGATACAGGAGTAGGATGCATAGGGGCACTTGTACCCCAATGTTTATAGCAGCACTCTCGACAATAGCCAAATTATGGAAAGAGCCTAAATGTCCATCAACTGATGAATGGATAAAGAAATTGTGGTTTATATACACAATGGAATACTACGTGGCAATGAGAAAAAATGAAATATGGCCTTTTGTAGCAACGTGGATGGAACTGGAGAGTGTGATGCTAAGTGAAATAATCCATACAGAGAAAGAAGATACCATATGGTTTCACTCTTATGTGGATCCTGAGAAACGTAACAGAAGCCCATGGGGAGGGGAAGGAAAAAAAAAAAAAGAGGTTAGAGTGGGAGAGACCCAAAGCATAAGACTGTTAAAAACAGAACAAACTGAGGGTTGATGGGGGGTGGGAGGGAGGGTAGGGTGGGTGATGGGTATTGAGGAGGGCACCTTTTGGGATGAGCACTGGTGTTGTATGGAAACCAATTTGACAATAAATTTCATATATTAAAAAAATTAATAAATAAAATGCTGAGAGGCATAAAAAAATAAACTCTAGTACAGTGCACATTTATTTTTGTTGCTCATAACCACGAGGTCCAACCTGACTAGGCAGAAGCCTTTTCACACCAATAACTTGATGAGTATTACTCCATTATTCGTGGCTGTTAAACTTTCATTCCTTTATAAAAGTAGCTGCCCTTTTTAATTTTCCTGAATTCCTGGAGAAGAGTTATCTCTTTATAATTTGAAAGCCTAATCAAGAATAGATATAGAGATGTCTTTTTGTGACTTTTGTTTGAAATATGGCACTTTTAGTCTGCATACTCATTCAGATATGCATGCAATCAGATATTTCCAATTTGGGAAAGGTTTATCCAGGTAAGTTTTTCACCCTGGCTTTTGTTCTTTGTGTCTTGATTTTTCCCTAAAGATCATGCATATTTTTGAGGTGGAACTTGTTTCTTTAGTTCTCTATTGTCTCCTTCAGAGTTTTATCTTGTTGACCTCTCCTTTCCATTATAGAAGGATTTCTCAATTTTTTCATCAGTATGAATCATTCAGTTTTCTGTAGTGTCATTTTATTCTTTATTCCCTTCAAAGGGTATTAAAATTATTCTTTTGAATTTCTAATTTGAGGGAAAATCTTTGTTTCATATATATCCCTATTTATCTAATCCTCTTGTGTTCATCCTGTCCTTTAGTATTTTTTCTCCCATTTAATAGAGGCTATAGCTTCTCACATATTATTTTTTTTAATTTTATTGTTTATTTTTTAAAATTTACATCCAAATTAGTTAGCATATAGTACAACAATGATTTCAGCAGTAGACTCCTTAGTGACCCTTACCCATTTAGCCTATCTGCCCTCCCACAACCCCTCCCATAACCTTCAGTTTGTTCTCCATATTTATGAGTCTTTTTTGTTTTGTCGCCCTCCCTGTTTTTATATTATTTTAGTTTCCCTTCCCTTATGTTCATCTCTTTTGTCTCTTAAAGTCCTCATATAAGTGATGTCATATGATTTTTGTCTTTCTCTGACTAATTTCACTTAGCATAATACCCTCCAGTTCCATCCATGTAGTTGCAAATGGCAAGATTTTATTCTTTTTGACTGCTGAGTAATTCTCCATTGTATAAATATATATACCACATTTTCTTTATCCATTCATCCATCGATGGACATTTGGGCTCTTTCCATACTTTGGATATTGTTGATAGTGCTGCTATAAACATGGGCACTTCATGTGTCTCTTCGAAACAGCACACCTGTATCCTGTGGATAAATGCCTAGTAGTGCAATTCCTGGGTTGTAGGATAGTTCTATTTTTAGTTTTTGAGGAACCTCCATACTGTTTTCCAGAGTGGCTGCACCAGCTTACATTCCCAGCAACATTGCAAAAGAGATCCTCTTTCTCTGCATCCTCGCCAACATCTGTTGTTGCCTGAGTTGTTAACGTTAGCCATTCTGACAGGTGTAAGGTGGTATCTCATGGTGGTTTTGATTTGTATTTCCCTGATGATGAGTGATGTTGAGCATTTTCTCATGTGTTGGTTTGCCATCTGGATGTCTTCTTTGGAGAAGTGTCTCTTCATGTCTTTTGCCCATTTCTTCACTGGATTCTTTGTTTTTTGGGTGTTGAGTTTGATAAGTTCTTTGTAGATTTTGGATACTAACCCTTTACCTGACATGTCATTTGCAAATATCTTCTCCCATTCTGTCGGTTGCCTTTTAGTTTTGCTGATTGTTTCCTTCGCTGTGCAGAAGCTTTTTATTTTAATGAGGTCCCAGTAGTTCATTTTTGCTTTTGTTTCCCTTGCCTCTGGAGACGTGTTGAGTAAGAAGTTGCTGCGGCCAAGATCAAAGAGGTTTTTGCCTGCTTTCTCCTTGAGGATTTTGATGGCTTCCTGTCTTACATTGAGGTTTTTCATCCACTTTGAGTTTATTTTTGTGTATGGTGTAAGAAAGTGGTCCAGGTTCCTTCTTCTGCATGTCCCTGTCCAGTTTTCCCAGCACCACTTGCTGAAGAGACTGTCTTTATTCCATTGAATATTCTTTCCTGCTTTGTCAAAGATTAGTTGGCTGTATGTTTGTGGGTCCATTTCTGGGTTCTCTATTCTGTTCCATTGATCTGAGTGTCTGTTCTTGTGCCATCACATATTATTGACAGTAATAAATAGTTTTCTAAAAGTTTCTTCTTTTAGAAGTTCCTATAATTTCAGGAGGATATTTTCACCCTTTAATACAAGATACACAATAAATATGTATTAAATTTTTAACAAATTCCATATATTTTTGTTTCATATGTACTCATCTATGAGTGAGGAAACCCCACAGACCTATCTTTGGTCAATGGGCAGGGTGTGTGGTTCTTCCTGATTCCACATTTCCATACCCTAGTACAGTTGTGGCTCCTGAGTGTTGCAGGGAGGTGGCAGGTAGAGGCTTAGAGCCTCTAACCAAGTTCCTAAAACCTAACAAATACCCTACTGTGGCTGCTTTGGACTAAAGTGGAATATTTTTCTATGTGACTTCCTGGATTTCTGATAATTTGAACAGATGGAATATATTCAAAATCTACTGTTCTCAGATTGCACTGCTTCTAGGGCTTTTTCCGTCTTGTTCATTCATTTTATTGATTTAATTGTGGGAACTGCAGATGGTCCTTATCTTTCATAAGATAAAAATTTTATAACATGTTTTTGTACATTATTTTCTAATTCCTCCAAGTACTCAGATGTATTGATGTAATGGTTGGTACACACACACACACACACACACACACACACACACCCCATGCCAGTCAGGATACACTAGCTTATGTTACAATAACTGATGACTCCCAACAGGTTTGGGATTCATAATTCTACAGAAAAGGGTTAATTTGTGTGACCACTAAATCAAATTATATATATGATCTATATGTGTCATATATATATATAACATAGATGTACATTATGAAGTATAGTTAGAAAACAAACATGTATGAGCCTACTATCCAAAATAAGATCTAGAATTACTGGTAACATTGTATCTATCTGCGTATTTCTCCTAACCCCATCGCTCTCTCTTGCAGACATATCTGTAAAGATTTTTGTAGTTATCATTTCCTTGTTTAAAAAAATGGTATATACACTGACACACGAATGTTTGAACTATTGCTCACTGCTCTTGCCTCCTAGCCAACAAGTTATATTTTAGCTTTATTATAATTTTTGTATTTATAACAGTGTTTGAACTATTTGAATATTTTAGTTCATCCTTAAGTTCATAAATGGAGTATAAAATGGAAAAAATAAGTGTTGATGGCAGTAATAAGAAGTAAAGGACTTAAAAACTTAATACAGGAATGAAAATAATTAGAAATGTCAAAAATCATTATTTTAACTTTAATGAGATGCTTATTGGGTTTAAGCCATATCATTATGGGTTCACTTGTAAAGGAAAATGTAAAAATAGAATAAATGAACTCTAGAGATATATCCAAAATGTAGAGTATAAATAAATAACATATTAGTTAACTTTTACATATATTTATAACCATGAATTATACTCAAAATTAAAGGGTGATACATGCATTCTTCCCAAGATGCAACTAACCAGACATCCTTCATTTCCCTCACTTTCCTAATTGCATTCTTAGAACTACAGACTTCATATGGCTATAGGAAGAGAGATACCACTGTGGAGGCAGGGTAGGAGAATATACTAGCTAAATCAAATTTAGCTGGCCAGTCTTCTGGTTGGTGGAAACTTTGTCTTTCTGACCTAGGGCAAGTGTAATGGAGGGATGGAAGATGAGGTAGTCTTATTTCCTATTTTTGTATAAGCAGTCTCAAAGTCTTAATGATGTTAAAACAGTAAATTTTATCTCCATTTTTGGTTTTCAGTGGTTCAAATAGCTTTACCATTTGTGGAAATTTCTCAAAATTATCCAGCATTTTTATTTTTTGTATTTTTCTATCTTCTTGGGTATTTTAATTCATAAAGCAGAGAAGTTGGAGGGATGGTTAGCCAGATGCCATTTTAAACCAAGAATCAACAGTTAATATTTGTAGGGAGAACAAATACAGCATAAAATACAGTAGTTCAAGTCATTCAAAAACTCTCATTCCAGGGGCGCCTGGGTGGCTCAGTCGGTTGAGCGTCCGACTTCGGCTCAGGTCACAATCTCACAGCTCCTGAGTTCGAGCTCTGCGTCCGGCTCTGTGCTGACAGCTCAGAGCCTGGAGCCTGCTTCGGATTCTGTGTCTCCCTCTCTCTCTGCCCCTAACCCACTCGCATTCTGTCTCTGTCTCTCTGAAAAATAAATAAACATTAAAAAAATTAATAAAAAAAACCCTCTCATTCCAATTCAGCTTCCCTTCAATGCTCTAGGAAGGAAAGGTCAGTTTGGAGAAGTCTTGTGTTTCACATTATGACCTTCACAATCATTGGGCAAGGGAATGCGCAGAGTGGCAGTACTATATTTTACATTAAACTTAATCATGTGGATCTCTTTTCCAGACCTGGCTCAACTGAATCTTGGCTGGAATTTGAAAGTGTTTAGTAAAAACTCATTGCAGGTACTATTCCATTGATTTAGGAATTCACAGGAGCCACCAAGCCATTCTGGAGCCTGAAAATAATGACTCTTCCTTTGTCTTCCATTTTGGGGTCTATATTCTTTTTTGTCTTTTTTTCTTTTTTTCTTTTCTTTTCTCTTTTCTCTTCCTTATTTCCCTCTTTTCTTTTCTTTTTTTTTTTTTCGAGCTTAAAACATATATTTATTTTTCCATAGTTTCCATGTGTCAGCTGTCTCAGCATGCTGGAAATGAATCATCTGCTCAGTGTCCTGCAAGGCTGCATCTAAGGTGTTTGAGACCTGGGGGTCCTCCTTCAAGCTCATGTGAGTATTTGAGGCCTATATTCTTTTTTTTTTTAGTTTATTTATTTATTTTTAGAGAGAGTGTGTTTGAGGGAGGGGCAGAGAGAGAGGGAGAGAGAGGATCCTAAGCAGGTTCTGAGATGTCAGCGTGAGCTCAACATGGGACTCGATTTCACAAACCATGGAATCATAACCTGAACAGAGATCAAGAGTTAAACACTTAACTAACTGAACCACCCAGGCGTCCTGGGCCTATACTCTTAAGATGATTTCTTATATACTGATTCTTTTACAGATAGTTTTTTCTTTATTTTTTTATCTCTTATGGTGGTCCTTTACTTTCTATTGTGGTCTCTATTATCAAGAACATTTAAGAATATAAAACTTATTTTGCTAGTAGATTTCTTTTTTAACTGTAAAGTCTATTCATTAGTAGTCAACAGTCTAGGCTACAACTTCTCTGAGGACAGAAGCCCTGTCTATTTTATTCACCAAATGATTCTGAGATTTGGGTATTTTAATATGTAAATAATTCTTCTGGAAATTTTCATATATAACCTAGTAAATTATGTCATGTAAAAGAGATTTGGAGATCTGTATCTTCTTATTAAGTAGCTGTGTGATATTGGACCAGTGACTGACCTTCTCTGTGTCTTGATCTTTAAAATGAGGATATAAATAGCTACCATACCTATCCCATGGTGTTATTATTAACATGTATGAAAGTTCTTTGAAAACTATAGCCCTGTTATAAAAATTAGAACTCAAATAATTATTAAGGAGGTATTTATTAAGTATCTATCATGTGCCAGACCTGTTCTGAGTGCTAGGGAGGCAATGGTGAATAAAACTGGAAAGTGTCCTCACTTGTAGGGAGCTCACATTTTAGTTGGGGGAAACAAATGATAATCAAATAAACAAATAGGCATATTGTTTGTCAGGTGGTGAGGCATAGTATAAAAGGAAATTTAAGCAGGGGTGGTGGAAGAAAAATACTGAGTCAAGGGTGGAGGCATTTTATACAGGATGGTCAAGGAAGGCCACTGTAATAATGTAACATAGAGCAGAGAGTTGAATGGAGAAAGGGAGAAAGGATATATACTGGAAAACCACTCATGGTAGTGGGATAGTAACAGCCAAGGCTAATAAAACAAACCAAGAGCATTGGCTATTTCTAGCCAAAGTAGGATTCTAATTTCCCTTAATTCTCAGACCACTCTCTGAAGCACCAGGCAGTTCTTGACTAGGATAAATTTAGTAATAGGTTGAAAGTTCACTCTTGTTTGGAAAGCACTATGTAAATCCATTTCAATTAGGTTTAAATTAACTAGATCCTTAATAATAGTACCTCATAATTGTTGAAAATATATTCATATCTAATATGTCTTGTGAGAGTCACAAAATTCTTGAGTGTTTTTATCTGTTTTTCAAATGAAGAAACTGAAAACAGAAAGTGCTTTGCAAAGTTTCATAATTAGTTCTTGCTAGAACTAGGATGCCCTCTACATTTGCTGAAACCCTGACCCTGGAGTCATTTCCCTGGAGTATGTGGGAGGATTTCTAGAACCTCAACTGGCTTGGGGTTTATGAGACCCAACAGGGAACACAGCAGCCTCATCATGCCAGTCCATAAGGGTGTAGAAATTGAACACATGACCAGAGACTAACTGGGAAAGGCCCCAAACTCAATATCTTATAACTGAACCAATAGATTTTGGCTCTTTGTCTACTGACTGGTTATAGAGGAAAGCTTTCCTGAAGCCAGTTTTTAAGAACAAGAGTGTCCTGGGTGGCCAAATAGAAAATAGTTGTGAGTGGGTCTCCAGCAGAGCTTCTGCCAGCCACAATCAATCTCCTGAGGCCTTCTTTCATCCTTTCTATCCTGAATGCCACTGAGCAACAGCTCTGCACAAGCCTGTGATATTTTTGGTTCTGTTCCTTCCCATGCATACAGAGATCATTCTACTTGTTTCCCAGTGAAATGGAAAGAATTTCAATCAGTGGCATTACTTATCCTTCCAACTGTTGGAACTTAGAGAACTTCAGGCAAGTGAGAGATTTGGAACGGAGGGAGTTTGCTGCCACCAGCATCGATGGGAGGCCCAGAGCTGCTGCTGGGTGAGCATCCTTGTTTAGACAGATCAGCTTCTCACAAAAATGGGGTCTTGAGATTATCATCTACTTTATACTTTTTGTGGAAACTTGGAGCCAAAGTGTTCTCTTATATCTTTTAAACAGAAGCAGAGAAGAAAATAAAACAACAATAAAGATCAGCTCTTTCTCCCCTTCCTGTCTTTCCACTATTCCCATCTTTCTTGTCTTCCTTTTCCTTCCTGGAATGGAATGTTGGTGTCCTAGGAAATGGTATGGTGAGTGGAAGGAGGTGTAGCATGAAGGGATTGTCTGGTGTCTGAAGAAGCAGTACAGTGAGGTGGGGGTGAAAGAGGCACACAAAATGATGGGAAGAGTAAGATTCCAGATCTTGGTTTCTAAACACCATCCTCCACTAAGGGGAACCAGGACTCCCTAGAAATATGGCTGATTCTAAGACTGTAGTAAGAAAATTCCAAGATGAGGCTGAACCATCTTACTATATCAAAAAGCTAGTAAGTGCTCAATGAATGATGGGGACATGCCAAAAAGACAATGGATCTGTATCCATCTGTATTCCATCCAGAACTCTTACTAGCTAAAATGACAATTTGAGTATCAAGATAAATGCTGAATATCATATTATTAACCAATGAATAAAATGAAAAAATCATGAGCCTGTAATAACTAATAAATTAACTCTAACTAACTAACTAATTAAATGGAGAAGTAAGGTCTATTTCTTACGTTAGACTGTCATTTAATAAACATAGAAGTGATTATGGTATAAGGGAGGAAAACATTTCCTTTCTTTCCTTCTAGGTTCTTTGGCTAGTCTAATAATTAAATTGACAAAAGGCCAATTAAGAAAAAAAAACAAATAGTAATTTCCTATGTACAGGATCTCATAAAAATATAAGACTCAAAGAAGTGACCAGTAAACAGCTTTTACATCTTTTAGGCAAAGAAACAATACATTTGTAGGGAATTGATAAAACAAAGAGGTTTGAGTCTGGAGTAATTGGTGAAGACATAACAAGGTTTGTTTTGGTCCTAAATTCTCTATCTCTGGTGATAAAGATGTCTCTCTACTTTCTGGTACAGGGAAGACACCAGCTTTCAGGGGGACAACATAGGGTCAGAGTGTCCTTCTTGCACTAGCTTCTTCTTAAGTAACTTTAGTTCAAAATTTAGTTCAAAATGCCAAAGTGGCATATTTTAGAGTGGACTTCACTAAACCCCATCAGTTCCCTTCTCTAAAACTTCTCTGGATGTTTCACATATCAACAGTTGAGCTGATGGCTATGGAGAGCAGAATCAGTTTACAGCAGGTAAAAAATCTGCAAAGGGAGAAAAGAACATAGATTGGAAGAAGAATTAGCAAACAGGAAAAAAAAAATGAAGCACATTTCCCCACAACCCATTAAACCAGCTCCCAGTGTTGGGAATAGGTCACCCTCAATAAAATGGCTGTGATTCATTTATCTAATGGAAAGTGTTAATCTTTTTTAATAGATGTAAGTTAGACACTACTTGTTGTGTTTTATTTACATAAAAGCAGTATTTTTTTACTATCCCTTGCTGGGTAGTGAGTGTATCTAGAGCATGATTTTAGAGGACAACAGAGGCTTAGTTGTTACCTTGTGGCTGGAGTAGCTCAAAAATTTGCATAGTGGTGTTGAACTCTTTTTCTAGTATCATAAAAAGATTTAAGATTGCCTTTTCCTGTGTCTTAATTCTTGGGAATTAATAAGCCCCAAGGCTTGGAAATAAGGTCCTCAACATTGAAAAGAATTTGGAGTGGCAGATTTTCTACAGTTTCTCATCCCATATGATTATATGGCATGACTTTATGAACAAAGGAGCCCAAATTTATAATTTGACTGGCACTTAAGGTGGAAGATCTGGTGACAGAAGGAGCCAGGTATCTGAGTCCACATCATTCTGGCCATTTAGATTGAACACTTTATATACCCTATTGCCATTTAACATAAAAAAAAAAAACAAAAAAAACAAAACAGTGTGATTCAAAGATAAGGTCAGAGTGGAATCAGTAATCTTCTAGATCTGAGACATTCCAAGACCTTTGCAATAAGTAATGTTAGCATTAATACATCTCCACTTTACATGTACTTCTATCAGTTTGTAGAACACATTGCAAAATGTCTGATATGAGAGACCTGCAGTCTATTTTTGGCAACTATAATACTTGGTTTTGTCACCTGGTCAAGTTAGTCCAGATTTTTGCTTCACCCATATATAGTTTGGGGTATTTGGCAATCTAATCAGAGGAGCAGCTGAGATACCCAAGTCATACAAAGATAGTCTGTGAACCATCCAAAACATTTTGTCATTTGGCAAACATCTGTGCTATAAAAGGCAGTGCTACAGTCAATTCTAATCTCCATGACAGGTTTGGAGATATCTATGAAATCAAACCACAGGCTTTGATTGCAATATTGCCCTAGCATGTTACCCAGGAAAGGTCCAGTGTCATGTGTGTTTTCAATACAAAGGGAAATAATTCCACTTATTGTCTTTCTTTGGGTAAAGGGAAGTCCTTGAACTTCTATAAAGGTTTTCTGAGCCCAAATAAGTTACCAGAAGAAGAAACAGAGTGATGTTTTTCTTGTTGTGGATACCTTACCCTATCATTCATCCATCTTCTATACTTAGTCCACCAGGTATTCACTTTGGCAGGGAATTTTTGTTCAGTTTTTTTGCACCATCTAGATGTTGACATAACCAATAGTTGGATAGATTGAAATGGCCAGGATTTGGTAAAATGGCATAAGGGCGTGTTTCATCTGTACCTGACTTGTTAAAGTAAGGCTTAATAAGAGCAAGACACAGATTGAAAGAGTTACTATGTAAACTCAGAAGGGGAGTATGATAAATTGAAACAATCTCCAGTCAGTCTTCTAACAAATAATTAATAAATGTCGTAGAAAAAAAGTATCCATATCCATTAATAAGCTCTCTCTGTATGTGTATGTGTGTATGTGTGTGTGGTAGAATGTCTTACAAAGGAAGGGAAACAGATAAAAGCAAAGTTTCTTGATCCCAGATCTTGGGAAAAGTTGTCCACTTTGTGATGCTTTCTGCTTCATAAACCTGGGAGTTGACTCTGGAAATCCCTCTTAGGGATTATCTTCCAGTTATTATGGGAGTGATAACCTTGATCTATTTTGGCATGGCTTGCATGAATTCAGGAGGATTTTTTTTTTAATTTCAGTGGCATTGTATGTGGTTATCATACCTCATAAAGTTTTTCCCAGAGAGGTGACAGAGTATGTTTTGTTCTAAAGACCTTGATGTGCACCTGGTTTCCTTGTTCAAAGGGATGGCAAGGCTTGTCAGTCAGTGGAGGCCATGGCTTTTTCACTTGTTGGTGATATGCCTAGTATACCAGTTACTTTTTATATGTAGCTAGTCATAGCCTCAAGTTGTTTACTTAAGTTCCCACAAAGTTCACTTAATCCAGGAATGAAAAATTTAGAGATGCCATGAGGCATTGAATGTCCAAACACTATTTCAAAAGTGGTCAATTAATGGCTCCTATTTGAAATATTCTGGATCTTTATAAGGGCCAAGAGCAATGCTTCTGGCCAGTTAACCCCAATTTCTTGACAGATCTTTACCAAAGTCCTTTTTATTCCTAAATTTTTATGTTTCACTTGCCCTGATGATAGAGAATTCTATAGGATATGAAATTTTAAGGAGTACTCCAAGGTCTTTGCAAGCAAATGGTTTGTCTCTACTATAAAACGAGTTCCATGGTCTGACTTAATCCATAAAGGAATGACAAAACCTAAATAATCTGTTATTAATTTATTTGCAACTGTCATGGTATTAATTTCTTTACTACAATTACAGCATCAGAGACTTATAATATTCCTGAGATATGTGAGTCCATGTTAACTATCTCTAAATGTAAATGAAACTACATTCAGTCCATCCACTAAACATGAAGACAATAACCAAACAGTGAGAATAGCAAAAAGCTGGAGACAAATTAATAAAATCCATTTGAAGTACAGCAAAAGGCAGTATGGGCCTAGACAGACTTGCTGGGGTATACTGATTTCTTTCAGAAACTTGGTGTATTTACAATTGGTGTACTGGGAAATAATTTGTTCAGAAATTGTGTGGATGTCAGGGTAGAACCAGTTGTCTTTTAGTTCCTTAGCTATCCTCATGTCCCATATATGTCCCATTTAATGAGAGATAAGTACAAGCAAAAAAGTCAAAAGAGAGGGGGCTACAGGAAGTCTATTTGGCCCAAAGTATAATCCATCTGATTATTATTTTGCACCAGTAGTATTCATTTATCTTTTTTAGGCTGTGGGGCATTTGCCTGGTAGTTAAAACTATCAGCCAAGGATAAAAGCAGGCTTAAAAATTGGGTGGAAAAAGGGTGGGGGAGAGGAGGTCCATTTGGAGCTACATATTTAGCAGCTATTGTTTCCTAAAGACAGAATATCAGCCTCCTTAATATGGACTGAACAATGAACAATGGCAACTTTAGAAGGGAGATGAATAGCTTGTAACAGAGCAGCAATTATAGACCCATTAGCAAGAAGAGCACCACAGAGGTTAAGAATTTATGGAATTTCCAAATTGTGCCAACAGCATGGCAGACTCCAAAACCATATCTGGAGTCACTGGCAGTTTTCCATTTTGTGAGCATACGATCTCTGGTAAGGGCAATGTGTTCAGCAGCTTGGGCTGATTTTACAGTGGACAAAGAGTATGTCTTGTGTTTTGTGTGGTGAAAGTATGGCATAACTGGTTATTATGTTTTCCCAGAAACTTCGTTTACAGGAGCCATCACAAAATAGTATTAAGTCTGGATTATTTAGAAGGATGTCTAAGAAGTCCTCTTGTGTGTGAAACCATTACTATAGTTGCAAGGCAATAATGTGGAATGGGATGGGGCTCTTCATCATCAAGGAGGGGTAGTAAAGTGGCTGGGTTTAAAGTGTTACCGCAATGCAAGATGCTGGAATGGTTAATCAAAAGGACCTGTTTATAGGTTGTCTATTACCATATAGAGAAGTGCTGTGTCTTATGAACCTGTAAGAGAGCAAACAAAGCATGAGGAACACACAGGTGAATGTAGGAGACTGATGTGAGAGTACTGGCTTTGTCATTCAAGGTGACAGCTCTGGCTACCACATGCAAGGCATGGGGGCATACCCACAGAGTCTAATGACATGAGATATATGCCATAGGATTTATCTGAGTGTCAAAATGCAGTCCTAGAATACTTCAACAATCCCATTATTTTCTTGGAATTATGTTAAAAGGTGCTGAATTGGATAAACTGAGAGCTAAGGTGTATGTGATGTTAATTGTAAGGCTTCAAAGAGGGTTAATGCCTTTGAAGGCCAGGAAATGGGCTCTGGGATATCTGGAAGGAGGACATAGAGGTTTAGCAGGAATAGCAAAAATAGGAATCCATAGGCAGCAGTAGCTAGCTACCCCTAGAACTGTATGTAATTGTTTACTCATTTTGAGGAGAGGGATTGACAAAGGTGACTCAAGACATTTTGGGGTGAATTTTGAATGCCCCGAGATATTTCATGTTCTAAGTAGGTAACAGTTGTTTGTACCCATTGAAGTTTAAGGCAGGAGGCTTTATGGTTTCCTTCAGCTAGTACCTTGAGGAGAATAAGGGAGTCTGTAAGAGTGCCCTGCTTAGTTTGGTTACAGGGTGAAAGGTTATCAACATAACAAACTAGAGTAGAGACATTGGTAAAGGCTGCAGAATCCAAGTGAGCTTTAGGAGCCTGAGAAGCTATTAAAGAACTCACAATATGCCTGAGATATGAAAGTTAACTGTCTCACTTTAAATGTAAATGCAAAGAAAAATTGTAAGTCAGGATGCAATAGGATTCAAAAGAAAGCTGAGCCGAGGTAAATTACTGTAAATCAGACTACATAAGCAAAAACTGAAGTAAGAATAGCAGCTGGATTAGGGAGTATTGGGAGGTGAGCAATTACAAAAGAGTTTATGGCTCTTAGGTCTTGCACAAACCAATAGATTTAGTTTCTGAGTCAAATTTGTCTTCATTCTTTACTTGTCAGATTGGAGGAGTACTAGAGGGTGAGGAAGTAAAGCCAAGAACACCCTGGGGCAAAAGAAAGTTTATTATACATTCAGTTCCTCACTATGCATCTCTCAAGAGAGGTTATTGGGTTACTTGATGGAAATGTTTATATATTTTTTCCCCAAGTAATGAATGCAGGCTCTGCACTCAGTAACAATCCAACTTCACTTGTATGTGTGGCCCAAAGACTAATTGGGTCATTTAAAATTTTTTTTGGAAAAATTGTTTCTACAAATTTTAATTGCAGTATAGTTAACATAGTGTTATTTTCAGGTGTACAATGTTAAATAATTATTTATTACTCAGTGCTCATTATGATAAGTGAACTCTTAATCCCTTTCACTTATTTCATCAATCTCCCTAGCCACCTTCTCTCTGGTAACCATCAGTTTGTTTTCTATTTTTAAGAGTTTGGGTTTTTGTGGAGTTTTTTTTTTTTTTTTTTTTTTTTTGTCTCTTTGTTTATTTCTTCTATTTGTTTCTTAAATTCCACATAGGAGTGAAATCCTATGGTATTTGTCTTTCTCTGACTATTTCACTTGGCATTATACCCTCCAGATCCATCCATGTTGTGGCCAATGGCAAGATTTCATTCTTTTTTATGGCTGAATAATATTCCATTGTGTGTGTGTGTGTGTGTGTGTGTGTGTGTATGTGTGTGTGTGTGTATAAAACACATCTTCTTTATCCATTCATCTATTAATGGATATTTGTGTTAAATCCATAAGCTGACTATTGTAAATCCTGTCATCATAAATATAGGGGTGTGTATATCTTTTTGAATTAGTGTTTTTGTGCTCTTTGGGTAAATACCCAGTAGTGAAATTACTGGATTATGTGGTAACTTTATTTTTAACTTTTTAAGGAACCTCTATACTGTCTTCCAGAGGGCTGTGCCACTTTGCATTCCCACCAACAGTGCATGTTGTTCCTTTTTCTCCACATCCTTGATAATACTTGTTGTATCTTGTGTTTTTTACTTTAGCCTTTCTGACACGTGTGAGGTGATATTTCATCATGGTTTTGATTTGCATTTGTCTTAGGATTAGTGATGTTGAGCGTATTTTCATGTGTATTGGCCATCTGGATATCTTCTTTGGAGAAATGTCTGTTCATGTCTTCTATCCATTTTTTAATTGGATTATTTGAGTTTTTTGGTGTTGAGTTATATGTTCTCTATATATGAGTTGAGTTATATATGTTCTCTATATACTTTTGATACTAACCCCTTATCAGATATATCATTTACAAATATCTTCTCCTATTCCAGAGGTTGCTTTTAGTTTTGTTGATTGTTCCACTTGGTGTGCAGAAGCTTTTTATTTTGATACAATCCTAACAGTTTATTTTTGTTTTTGCTTCTCTTACCTCAGGAGACACATCTAGAAAAATGTTGCTAAACCTGATGTTTTATAATGAATAGATGTTATACTTTGTTAAATTGTTTTTCTGCATCCATTGAAATGATCATATGATCTTTATCCTTTATTTTATTGATGTGATGTATCACATTGATTGCTTTTTGAATATTGAAAAACCCTTGCATCTTCCAGGAATAAATCCACTTGATTGTGGTGAATGATTTTTTCCATGTATTGTTGGATTCAGTTTGCCAATATTTTGTTGAGGATTTCGCATCTATGTCCTTTAGAGATATTGGCCTGTAGCTTTTTTTTGTAGTGAGTTTATCTGGTTTTGATATCATGGTAATGCTTGCCTCATAGAATGAATTTGAAAGCTTTTCTTCCTCTTCTGTTTTTTTTTTTTTTTTTTTTTTTGGAGTAGTTTGAGAAGAATAGTTATTAACTCTTTTTTAAATGTTTGGTAGAATTTGCCTGTGAAGCCATCTGGTCCTAGACTTTTGTTTGTTAGGATTTTTTTTCTTTGTAATTATGGATTTACTTTCTTTGCTGGTAATCAGTCTGTGCAAATTTTCTATTCCTCTCTGCTTCACTTTTGGTAGGTTATATGTTTCTTGGAATTTGTCCATTTCTTGTGGGTTGTCCAACTTGTTGGTATATAGTTTTTCATAATATTCTCACATGATCTTTTGTATTTCTGTGGAATTGGTTGTATTTTTCCTCTTTCAGTTCTGATTTTGTTTGAGTTGTTGCTCTCTCTCTCTTTTTTTTTATGAGTCTTACTAACAGTTTATCAATTTGTTGACCTTGTCAGAGAACTAGCTTTTGGTTTCATTGATCTGTTCTTTTTTTTCTTTTTTTCTTTTTTTTTTTTTTTTTTAGTTTCTAGTTTGTTTATCTGCTCTAATCTTTATCATTTTCTTCCTTCTACTAGTTTTGTGTTTGGGTTTTTCTTCTTCTTCTTCTTTTTTAGCTCTTTTAGGTGTAAGGTCAAGTTGTTTATTTGAGATTTTGAGATATTTTTTGCATCTTGAAGTATGTCTGAATTTCTATAAACTTCCCTCTTAAAACAGCTTTTGCTGCATCCCCAAATTTGGACTGTTGTGTTTTGTCTCCATGCATTGTTTTTTTAATTTCCTGTTTCATTTCCTGGTCAACCCATTTATTGTTTAGTAGCATGTTATTTATCCTCCATGTATTTGTGGTCTTTCCAAATTTTTTCTTGTGGTCAGTTTTTAGTTTCATAGTGTTGTGATTGGAAAAGATGTAAGGCGTAACTTCAATTTTTTGAATTTGTTGAGACTTGTTTTGTGGCCTAATATGTTCTATGTTCTGGAGAATGTCCCATGTACTCTTGGAAAAAATGCTTATTTCACTATTTTAGGATGGAATGTTCTGAATATATGTTACATCCATCTGGTCCAGTATGTCATTAAAAGCCACTGTTTCCTTATTGATCTCCTGTTTGAATGACCTATCCATTGATGTAAGTGGAGTGTTAAAGTCTAACTGGGACATCATTTTATTTATTTATTTATTTATTAGCCTGAAGGTTTCTTTCTTTTTTTCTTTTTAATGTTTTATTTCATTTTGAGAGAGCATAAGTGGGGTGAGGCAGACAGAAAGGGACAGAGAATCTGAAGTAGGCTCTGCACTGACAGCAGTAAACCTGATGTGGGGCTTGAACTCACAAACCAGGAGATTATGACCTGAGCTGAAGTTGGACACTCAACCTACTGAGCCACCCAGGTGCCCCTAACTGGGGCATCTTTTAAAGACTATTCTTTTCAGAGGATTTTAAATCAAGACAATTTTTTCTTTTTTTAATAACATATTTAAAAATTTTTTTTCTTTTCCAATTTTTATTTAAATTCTAGTTAGTTAACATACAGTGTCATATTGGTTTCAGGCATAGAATTCAGTGATTAATCACTTATATATAGCACCCAGTGCTAATCATAACAAGTGCCCTCTTTGTTATGATCACCCATCTTCCCTATCCCCCACCCGCCCCCCTCCATCAAGATGAATTTCTAGTAAGGATATCACTGACAAATTTATCACAGCTGCTAACCCAGGAAATGGACAGGTAAGCCCTGGTGCACTGCTGAGGCCAACTGCTCTTTCCCTGAGAATTCCAAATGGGCTGGACAAATTGAGAGTATAGCCCCTGGCTGTGCTCACAACACTGTTGTCAAACAAACTTGGATAAACTCATTGTAAAAGAAGCCAATTACTCAAGAATGAGCATTCAGAAAGAGTAAGGAAGAAATTTATTTTGGGTGCTGGCAGCCAGGGGAGGTGGCAAGCTCAACCTTAACAACCCACCTCTCAGCCCACATGATGAACACCTGGGGTTTTATGAGGAGAGGTTAAGGGAGTATATACAAGAGAGCAGACAGAGATCATACCAACCCCCATCCATGATCACACACCCTCTGCCTGCTCTCTGATCAGGGCAGGGAAGGGGATGTGTGGGGTGTGGTCTTCTAAGCATTCCACTGCTGTCAGGGATTTTCTTGTCTGGCAGGTGGGATGTCCCAGTCATTGCAAAGGACCTTCATCAATGCTTCAAAAAAGTGTTATAAGAAATAAACACAATAGTGTTCAGTTAGAACATGAGTCAAGTAAGATATCTTACCTATTTCTGGTTTTAACTGTTGGGGTCTATAGTTGATCAAGAGGGCTAGCTATCAAGGAAAGTAGGAAATTTGGGGGTTTATCTGAAGGTGGAGAAATAAAAATGCATTTTGCATTACATTTTATTGTGGCATTTAATTTGCATAACAAATCTCTACCAGGGGCGCCTGGGTGGTTCAGTCGGTTAAGGTCTGTCTTCCGCTCAGGTCATGATCTCATGGTTCATGAGTTTGAGCCCCATGATGGGCTCTGTGCTGACAGCTCAGAGCCTGGGGTTTGCTTTGGATTCTCTGCCTCTCTCTCTCTGCTTTTCCCCCACTTGCACTGTCTCTCAAAGCTGAATAAATGTTAAAAAAAAAATTAAATAAAAAAATAAAAAATAAAGAAACAAACAAGTCTTTACCAAAAAGTTTTGCTAGTGAGGAGTTGAAAACTAGAAAGGCATTGTGTTGTGAAATAGGTTGCCCTGAGACTCTGACAGCCTCAATAAAATCAGAGGTGACAGAGATAAATCCTCTCAACATGTGGTAAAGTCCCACCAATGTTAATTTTAAAATCCAGTTTTTTATCCTTTGAAAAAAATTTAATGGTGAACTCTGAGATGTGACTGAGGATCAGCTGACCTCAATCAGTCAATGGTGAATTGCCTCAGAGGAGGGGGAAAAAATTTACCCTCTGGGGGGTGTTGGGGCCTAGGTGGATTAGTTTTTAAATGTTCCTTTCTCTTAATTGCAGAACAATTATTCTTCCAATGCCCTCCCCTCCCCCCTTTTTTTCTTTCATAATGTCTGCAATTGTCTAGAGGAAAATAGGAAGGGCTCTGAGTGGACTTTTAGTTGCTTTTATTTTATTTTTGAGTAGCTTTTAGAGTTATACTTTTATCTATCTAAAGATTTAAGTTTCAGAACAACAATTGTTGCTTTTTACTCTTTCCCCCCTGTATTCCTGCAAGCTATTCTCAAATAATTGAGTAGTTGTTTCTATCTCATAGGCTAGCTTGCTGGCCCAGTCAACTACATTATTTTGTATTTTCCTCTTTATATCAGGGAGAAAACCTCCTACTGAGGTGGAAATTAAAAGATTACTTTCTCAAAACAACAACAACAATTCCTGTGCTCTGGAACTTCTGGGTTTAGTGTAGTATGCCTTTGAAAATTATGCATAAAGCATTCAACAAAGACCTTCAGATGCCCTCCTTTCTGAGACCAATTCATTTTAGGGTGGAAAGCCTCTAACATTGCTCCTATCAAGCTTTCAATATCATCCTCCAGCTGAGCTATTTCCTGGTCAGTTTTAGGAGGACCTGGGAGACTTTCTGACCATCTGTTTCCCTGGGTGGGGATGGGGGGGGGGGCATGGGGGTAGTTTCCAGGGGGCCATCTGGCTTGTTTAACTACAGTACAATGATGGGAGGGAAAAACACTCCTTAACAGTCTCTCTGAATGGTGTTGTGAATGACCACTAATCTTTCTAATTTCTTTCCAAATTTGGTAGGATCTTCTGCAAGTAGAAGCAGGCTTTATAATTTAAAAGATCTGTTGTACAAAGGACATGAATTCTTTGCTGTGGGGATCCAGGATACACTCACAATGGACATTGCATAGGAAGGCCCATAGGAAGGCAGAAACTGATTACAGAGATGTGGAAAGGAGGAGGAGCTGCAAGGCACAGTAAAACCTCATCACCACCTGTCCCAGGTATTTCTGCTACATTCTTTCCTGACATATAGCATTTATATAAAAAGTCTGTATACCCTAGACCTGGAAGTCAGGCCATAGTGTTTTCTGTAAATCTCATAGGGAAAGAGATGATAAAACAAGTAGGTGTGTAAGGGATTTTCTGGGGAAGTTGGAGAAATTTGGGGAGCTAAAGAAATTTGTTGAGGAGGAGATGGGGCTGGGTTTTGAGAAGTGGGATTCAGACCAGGGACCCAGAGATTCAAAAAATCTTCTGGAGGGTCAGAGACAGGGAGATGGGAATAAAGAGTTGTATGAGAGGGTGAAAGGGGGAATTTACATTGGATGTAGATTTTAATTTTTTTTCTAAGTTCAGTTTCTTTTTTTTTTTTTCATCTCATTAAAGGAGTCCCTAAGGCTAGCCATTATATTCCTTTGTATCTTTTTTATGGGAAGAGTTGGACGTGACTTTTAAGGGTTAGAATAAATCTTTACCACAATGTGAGAGGCATTCCTAAAGTGGGTGGAGTGAAACATCTATGACCCAGAAATTTACTACCAGATTTATCCTAAGAAAACAAAGACCTTTATTGTCATAGGCAGAAGTATAATATAGTAAAACAGTGTCTCTGGTCTCTCACAGGAACATGAGGCTCCTCCTGTCTGACATTGGCGGGGGGGGGGGGATGGTGTGCTACTGGACTGGGACTTTTCCAGCAGTAGCAAGATAACAACGGTTGAGATGACAAAGACCCCTAAGGACGGGGACTCCTTATGACAAACTCCTCTGAGAATTAGCATAGCTGGACAAAGAGAATTCTGTTTGTGACTTTGTATCTCAGAACCTCAGTCTCTTCAAATGGCCACCAGATCCACATCAGTATGTGCACCTTCTGGATGACAGTGACCAGAGAGAATATTCTCCCTGGTCGCAAAGCTAAGCACTCAAGACACAAAATAAGGTGAAAGAAAAACCATTCCTGGTTTTTTACATAGGGGATCCACAGCAAAGCTTGACTAAAAAGACACTGGTCTGGTGAGAATGGTGAACTCACCAAGGTGTGAGGCTGGCTCACCAGCAGGCAGATAGGAAGTAAGCTTGGGTTCTACTCTGTTGACACAAAATGAATAAACCTTTTAGAATCTCTAAAAGTAAAAAAAAGTTTTATTCAAGCCCAAGTTAGGTAAACTGCCCAGAAAACATACTCTTCATGGGGAAAAAAGTACTCCAGAGAATGAATAGTTTTTACAGGGCTATACACTTTTTTTTTTCTTACATCTTGTAAAAGCTTAAAGGACTATAGATTAGCATATAGGCAGGAATCACAAGTTTTAACATTGAGGAATGCAGGGGGTAGAAGCATTGACTGATAATTTTAGGACAGAATGGTTTTCCTTTAGGCTACTTATCTACAAAACTGATGTACAATATATATTTGGTGGGCCATAAATCAGGCTTTTGGTTTAAACAAAGTTTATGTACAATCATACTGACTTAGAAAGAAATCTAAAATGGCTTCTCTTATATATCAGGCCTCTAGAGAGGTTTGTTGTTGTTGTTGTTGTTGTTGTTTTTCCCTCTAACTCTACAGCTTCCTCTTTATGAAAAACTATATAGAAGACAGAGGCAAAAGAAAACAATGACCGTCTCTGGGTGGAATGAGATCAGTAACAAACATATTTAAAACAAATCTTTATCAGAGTCACTATATGTAAGGAACTAATTCACATGAGTATTTTCTCCTGCTAATCTAAATTTAGAAAAAGAAAAGGACTTTCATCACTCTTGCTTCCACCAGACTTTGCAGGCAGAGATCCAAGAGGCTTTTGTGGTAAGAATTTCTACCTTATGCCACCTCTTGTCAGAGGCCCTAAATTCTCAGCTGCAGCAGCCCTGAGATGGGCAGCGTCCAGCCAGTGGAGGACCGCGTATTGGGCGCCAAAACTAGAGAAGGAAGACATTTCCTTTCTTTCCTTCTAGGTTCTTTGACTAGTCTAATAACTTAACTGATGCAAGACAGATTAAGAGGAGAAAAACAAACTTTGATGTCACAAATCTAGAAGCTTATAGAAATATGAGACTCAAAGTGGTGACCAAACAGGCAGCTTTTAGACAAAAGAATAAATTCACAAGGAATTGACAAGACAAAGAAATTTGGGCCTGTGTGGTAAATTGGTGAAGAAATAATAAGGTTAGTTTATATAGCCTTTCAGCCCTAAGTTCTCTATCTCTTATGATAAATGTATCTCTATATTCTGGTATAGGGAGAGTACTTTTCATATAGGAGATTTACCTCTTGCTTTTAAGGGGACAGGGGAGGATCAACGTGTCATTCATTGTACCAGTTCCTTCTTAAGTGAGTTTGATTCAAAATGATCAATATGCCAAGTAGCATATTTTGGGTGGCCTGCTCTGAATCTCATCAATGGAAATAGAGAATAGTTCTTTGTCAACCTTCATAGTGGTAGTTGATATAGGCAGGAGTAATCTATGGATGCTGAAGTTGATGTGCAGAGGAGGAAAATTAATTTCCTCTCTAACTTTTTAGGTTTTTAGCTGAGACTCTTCTACAATAAGAGACAGATTAACAATAGAAAAACAAACATGTTTAATAATATGTAAACCCCTGTGCAAATGGAAGATATGAAGAAAACTGAGTAACACCTGCAAATGGCCCAAGACAATACCTTAAATACCATCTTCAGCTAAAGATGAAAAGATGGTGGGGATAGGAGGGAGGAATGCCATTATGGGAGGTTATCAAGGAAACTAAACAGGGGTAAAGCTGTTATATAGATTTAAGTAAGTGCCTTCTTCATGAATAAGATTATCTTGTGATTTAGAGCCTTCTTTCTCTTCCTGGTACAAAGAGGGATACACCCTTACAAATGGAGATTTTGATCATGGATGAGGGGGGAGAGGCAAACCAAGAAGAGAGGCAAACCACAAGGGTGGTGGGGGCTGGGAAGTGGGATGGGTTAAATGGGTGATCGGTATTAAGGAGGGAAATTGTGATGAGTACCAGGTGTTGTATGAAAGTGTTGAATCACTAAATTGTACACCTGAAACTAATATTATACTGTATGTTAACTAAGTGGATTTTAAATAAAAACTTTAAGGGGCATCTGGGTAGCTCAGACAGTTAAGCATCTGACCCTTGATTTACACTCAAGTCATGATCTTGCAGTTTGTGAATTCGAGGCCTGTGTTTGGCTCCATGCTGTGTCGAGCCTGCTTAGTATTGTCTGTCTCCCTCTCTCTTTCTGCCCTTCTCTCTTTCTCTGTCTTAAAATAAACAACAAAAAACTTAAAAAAAGACAGAGGTTTCCTTTACAAATGTAAATGTTCCTTACAAAAGGGTAACTTCCACTCAGTTTTCAGAGCTCTGCCTATGCCTGCTGTTTCTTAAAATTAACCACCTCAAGATAATCTTTAGGCCAAAGAGAATATTTTGGGATATCACATTCTGTTCCTCATAAATGGAGAAAGTTTGGTGAGAAATAGGATATTGGTATAATATTAGACATCTCCTTACAAAATGCTAATCAAACACTAAAAAAATAGTGTTTTTTATTTAAAGAAATCTGGAAGACACCAGCTTGACCAGATAATCAAGGGTAACATAACCAGCAATGGTCTGGACCAACATTTTGTCCTTCATGATTAATGAGCTAAGAAAGGAGCAGGAGAAATTTTGTGGGATCCCCTAGCAAGCATGCATCGTCTCTGTCTGGCTAGGGATAATGTTGAATGGACCCAGATTAAGGGACATATCACAGAAGCAAATGCCTGAGAAGGATCAAGACAGTAGGACTGAGGAACAGTTTCAGACTGAAGGAAATTGATGCAATGTGACACTATGGTCTGAATGTTTGTGCCCCCCGCCCCAAATTTATATGTTGAAACTTTAGCCCCCAGTATGATGTTACTAGGAAGTGGGGTCTTCAGAAAATCACTAGGTCATGAGATTAATGTTCTTATAAAAAAGGCCAGAGAAAGTTCCTTTGCCTTTCCACCATGTGGATGAAGGGTAGCAGAATATGCTACTCAAACATAGGCTTTTTTTGGCATAAGAATGATCTTGAGTTTATTATTTTGAGCAACTGAAGACACAAAAGAAGAAAGAAGAAATGAAAATCTTCATTTATAAAGGAAATTTAGATCACAAAGTGGGCCTATACCAGGTAGAGAACTATTACCAGAGAAAACTTTTTCATCTGAGAGACTTATCAGGACAATATTTGTGGAACATTTTGTCCTCTCACCTTCCCATGAATTGCCTTCCCCTATTCCTTTCCTACCCCTATCCCTGCCTTTTGAGTCTCATGTTTTTGTGTACAAATGTACATATGTAATTAAAATTGATTTTATTCCTCTGTCTTTTATTATAGGGAGGTCTCAGCCATGAACTCAGAAAGAGAAAAAATATTTTTCTCCCCTACCTTAACATATAACAAGAAAACTGTCATCATAGGAAGGCTCTCACCCAACCATGCGGGCATCCTGATTTTAGACTTCCAGTTTCCAGAACTCTGAGAAATAAATGTCTGTTTGTTTATAAGCTATCCAGTCTATGGTGTTTTGTTATGGCAGCCCAGATGGACTAAGACACATGACAACCAGATAAGGTAGTAGTTTCTGCATAGTATCCTAAGCCAGAAAGGGGAAAAAAAAAACAAAAACAAAAAACTATTGAAACAACTAGGAAAGTTTGAATGGAGTCTATAGATTGGATGCTTATGTTGTTACATTATTGATTTTCTAATTGGAAGGCTTATAGATGGTGATGTAAGAGAATGTTCTTGTTTTTAGAAGTTACACCCTCTAGTATTTAGGGGTGATGGGGCATCATTTCTGTGTATGTGTGTGAGTGTATACATATATACATATAGATAGAGAAGGGAGAGAAGGATGAAGGTGGAGATAATGTAGTAAATAGAAATTTTAAGTGGAAAAGCTAGAATTCTTTATACTTCTCTAGCAACTTTTCTATAGATTTAAAACTATTTTAAAAAAACTTGCTTAAGGGCTCCTGGGTGGCTCAATTGATTGAGAATCTGACTTGATTTCAGCTCGGGTCATGATCCCAGGGACATGGGATTGAGCCCGGCATTGGGCTCCATGCTGGGTGTGGAGCCTGCCTAAAATTCTCTCTCTCTTCCTCTGCCTCTTCCCCACTCATGCTCTCTCTAACATTAAACAAAACAAAACAAAAAAACAAAAAAAACCCCACCTTGCTTAAAAAAACACAAAAATTCATGACCAATAAGTCTAATAAGAAAGAACAAAAATAGAAACATAGAGCCCAAATTAAACTAAATAAAACATTAAAAAATGATACTGAGGGGTGCCTGGGTGGCTCAGTTGGTTAAGAGACCGGCTTTGACTCAAGTCATGATCTCAGTTTATGGGTTCTAGCCCCACATTGGGCTCTTTGCTGACAGCTAGGAGCCTGGAGCCTGCTTCAGATTCTATGTCTCCCGCTGTCTCTGCCTCTCCCCTGCTCATGCTCTCTCTCTCTCTCTCAAAAATACATAAACATTGGAGCCCCTGGGTAGCTCGGTTGGTTAAGCGTCAGTCCAACTTCAGCTCTGGTCATGATCTCACAGTTCACGAGTTTGAGCCCTGTGTCTGGTTCTGTGCTGACAGCTCAGAGCCTGGAGCCTGCTTCAGATTCTGTCTCCCTCTTTCTCTCTGCCCCTTCCCTGCTCATGCTCTGTCTTTATTTCTCTCTCAAAACTAAATAAACATTAAAAAATTTAAAAATTAAACTAAACATCAAAAAATTAAAAAATGATACTGAGATCAGTTTAGAAATTAAAATGTTTATTTCATTCATCTAAACAGCTTTTTTTTTTTTAGTTCTATAATACAGCAGGCACTGTATCAGGTTCTGGACTAACATCAAGATGAATAAGGCATGAGCCCTAATAAAGCATACAGATATATATGTAGGGGTGCTGGGGTTGTTCAGTCAGTTAAGTGTCCGACTTAGGCTCAGGTCATGATCTCAGGGTTCATGGGTTCAAGCCCTGTGTGGGGTTCTGTGTTGACAGCTCAGAAACAGTAGCCTGGCTTGGATTCTGTGTCTCCCTCTCTCTCTGCCCCTCCCTTGTTTGTGTTCTGTCTCTGTCTCTCAAAAATAAACATTAAAAAATATTTTTAAAATATGTATTTTAAAAATATAAAATATGTTTAATATTTTATAAACATGATTAAAAAAAACTTCAAGCAAGGTGATGCAAGGAATTCATGCTTTAATCGCCCCTCTAATCAAAAGATATGGTAATTATTGGTGTTAAATTAAACAAAGCCTTTAGGCTGAGGCAGCCCTAACACTTTAGCAGCCCCCTAAGTAAGCGATCCAAGCCTAAGCCTGTAAATTCCTCAAGCTTAAGAAATCAAAACCTAAGGACAATCAGTCACAAATAACCAAATAGTCTTTTCCAAATAATGCAACTGCTTAAGCCAATCAAATAATTTTCTTGTTTTGCTTTCACAACTTCTTTTTTTTTTTTTTAATTTTTTTTTTAACGTTTATTTATTTTTGAGACAGAGAGAGACAAAGCATGAACGGGGGAGGGCCAGAGAGAGGGAGACACAGAATCCAAAACAGGCTCCAGGCTCTGAGCTGTCAGCACAGAGCCTGATGCGGGGCTCAAACTCACGGACCGCGAGATCATGACCTGAGCCGAAGTCGGCCGCCCAACCGACTGAGCCACCCAGGTGCCCCTCACAACTTCTTTATAAAAGTCTTTCCTCTAGCTTCCGGGAGTGGAATGCTTCAACCATTTGTGGTTTGTTGCTGCTTGATTTGAGTTGATTTTTGCTTAAATACAGCCTTAAAATTTTTAATATGTCTCAGTTTATCTTTTAATACTGGTAAAATATATTTAAAAATAGAAACAAAAAGACATAGCTGAGCTTAAAAATCAGACAAACATTTCTATGAGTTGGAAGTGGAGCAGTTAACAGGCTAAAGAGACAGACTCTGGACCTGGAAACAGGTACTGTGTCCAGAATTGAGATTTTGCCAGGAAAAGATAATTGGAAATAAGCCCTATTTGACCAGAAAGTGTTGAGGTGAGAGGGGAAAGGTCACTACCCTGAGCCAACCTTGCAGCTAGAAGCCAAAGATTGGGGTAAGGATTTTCTCTGCCATAGAAAGGAACTTAGAAAGAAAACAGAACTTTGAATTGGGCAGTTAGACAAGTGTAGGAATGGGAAGAAGGATAATCATGAACACACACTGTTCTAGGTACTTTACACATCTCATAACCCTGTGAGGGAAAACTACAGAGGTACAGAGAGCTTAATTAGTTTGACCAAGGTGATATTTCTAAGAAGTGGTAGATATTTGTCTTGTTTTGTTTTGTTTTGCTTTGCTTTGTTTTGCTTGCTGGCTCTTAAGCATTACAGATTCTCCTTTAAGAAGAGTGGTGGAAATTCTAGCATGCCTCCCCTTTCATTCTTAATTAAAATATCTCAGATCCTATTAAATATATTATTATGGATATAAATACAAATTGATAATTGCCACTTTAAAAAACAATTTTATGATATGCATTTTTCACACTGCAATATCTCTAAAATCTGAAAGCATCCCAGAACTTCTCTTAGCAGGCATTTGTGAGGCAAGATGTCCCTGACAGATCATAAGTAGCAAAATTATAGAGTAATTATATAGAGTAATATATTATTTATTTATTTATCTATTTATTTATTTATTTATTTTTGAGATAGAGACCAAGTGGGGAAGGAGCAGAGGGGAAGGGAGACAGAAACCCAAGCAGGCTCTGAGTTGTCAGCGCATAGCCTGATGTGGGGCTTGAACTCACGAACTGTGAGATCATGACCTGAGCCAAAGTCAAGGGTTAGACATCAATCGACTGGGCCACCCAGGCACCCCTAAAGTAATTATAATAAAAATTGACACCTAAGTCAAAAGAAAAAAATTTAAATTTTTTTAATGATTATTTGTTTTTGAGAGAGAGAGACAAAGTGTGAGTGGGGTGGGGGTGAGATGCAGAGAGAGAGGGAGACACAGAATCCAAAGCAGGCTCCAGGCTCTTGAACTGTCAGCACAGAACCTGATGTGCAGCTCAAACTCAGCAACCATGAGATCATGACCTGAGCCAAAGTCGGACACCTAACCGACTGAGACAACCAGGTACCCCAGAAATATTTTCTGATAAGTGTAAAATAAAAATTATATGTGATAACAAAGCATTGTAGCAAGACTTAATTGGCAGTTTTCTTTTCTTTGAGTGTTACGTAAAATGCCATAAGATAGTATTCTCCAGTTAGTCACATCCTGAATTTCACAGAACATAATACATTGCTTTTATTTAATTCATAGTTCCCAACTAGGAATTGTCTCTGTGACACTATCTTTGATGTCCCCAACATCAATCCAGGATAAGAATGAGCTCCAAATTATTACAAAAAGATCTTCTTCATGGGGCACCTGGGTGGCTCAGTCAGTTGAGCATCTGGCTCTTGGTTTTAGCTCAGGTCATGATCTCACAGTTTGTGGATAGATTCCCACGTGGAGCTCTATCCTGACAACACAGAGACTGCTTGGGATGCTCTCTCTTCTCTCTCCCCACTCCCTCAAAATAAGTAAATATTTTAAAAAAACTTTTTTTTTAAAGATCTTCCTACTTGGGAGTCTGGAAGGCCAGATGGAAGCAACCACAAACCTGTTATACAGAAAGAGGTGATCCCAAGTTTACCTGGAGCAATAGAGAGAAGAAAAAAAAATCTACTTACAATGAACCTGTTACTCAACATCCCCAAACCCATGACATTTAATAAAATAGCCAACTGACTAAAAAATCAGAAAAAGAATTCTCTTCAGATGAAATTCTGCTTGTAGAGCAATATGAAAAATACTTAAAGATGTTATGATGTTCAAAGAGATAAATGAAGATGCAATTTGCATTAAAAATAAACAATTATATTTAAAGGCAGAAACTCAAGAAAGAATGATATGAAAACTGATGTGGAATTTAAGAAACAAAACAACCAAAGGGAAAAAAGAGAGAGAGAGAGAAGGAAACCGTGAAACAGACTCTTAACTCTTGAGAATAAATTGATAGCACAGGGGAGGTGGGAGAGGGAATTGGTAAACTAGGAAGTAGGGATTAGAGAGTGCACTTGTGATGAGCATTAGGTGTTGTATGGAAGTGCTGAATCACTAAACTGTACACCTGAAACTAATATTAGACTGTGTGTTAACTATATGGAATTTAAATAAAAACTCTAAAATTTTTTTAAATACTTTTAAAATACATTTTCCTATTACCTTATTTTATCTTTTTAAAGGTTTGATTTTAATTCAAGTTAGTTAACACGCAGAATTGTATTAGTTTCAGGTATTCAACAGTTCCCTACATCACCCACTGCTCATCACCATAAGTATACTCCTTAGTCACCATCACCTATTTGACCCATCCTCCAACCCCTCCCCTCTAGTAATCATGTTTTTTTTCCTCTATAATTAAGAGTCCGTTTCTTGATTTGTCTCTTCCTGCCTCTCTTTTTTCCCCTTTGCTCATTTATTTTATTTCTTAAATTACACACACGAGTGAAATGATCTAGTATTTGCCTTTCTCTGATTGACTTATTTCACTTAGCATAAAATTCTCTAGATCCATCCATGTCATTGCTAATGACAAGATTTCATTTTTATATGGCTGAATAATATTCCATTTCATGTGTATGCCACATCTTCTTTATCCATTCATCAATTGATGGACACTTGGGCTGCTGCCATATGTTGGCTATTGTGAGTAATGCTGCTATAAACATAAAGGTGAATATATCCCTTTGAATTAGTGTTTTTGTATTCTTTGAGCTATTACCCAGTAGACCAATTCCTGGATTGTAAGGTAGTTCTATTTTTAACATTTTAAGAAAGCTCCATATTGTTTTCCAGAATGGCTGCATCAATTTGCATTCCCACTAACAGCATAAGAGGGTTTCCTTTCTCCATATCTTTGCCAATGACTGCTGTTTCTTGTTGTTGATTTTAGCCATTCTGACAGTGTAAGGTGATATTTCATTGCAGTTTTGATTTGTATTTCCATGATGGTAAGTGATTATGAAAATCTTTTCATGTGTCTGTTGGCTGTCTAGATGTCTTCTTTGGAGAAATATCTGTTCATGTCTTCTGTTCATTTTTTAATTGGATTATTTGTTTTGGGGTGTTGAGTTTTATAATTTCATTATATGTTTTGAATACTAACACTTTATTGAATATATCATTTGTAAATCCCATTTGTAATCTCAGTTGTAATCCCATTATTGACTGGGATTTTCTCCCATTTGGTAGGTTGGCTTTTAGTTTGGTTTGATTGTATCCTCTCTTGCTTTTTATTTTAATGTAATCCCATTAGTTTATTTTTGCTTTTGTTTCCCTTGCCTCGGGAGACATATCTAGAAAAGTTGCTATGACTAATGTCAAAGAGGTTACTGTCCGTGTTCTCTTCTAGGATTTTAATGGTTTCCTGTCTCACATTTAGTTCATTTATTTTTGAGAGAGAGAGGGACCACAAGTGCGAGAGGTGGCAGAGAGAGAAGAGGACAGAGGATCCAGAATGGGCTTTGTGCTGACAGCAGAGAGCCTAATGTGGGGCTTGAATTCACAAACCATGAGATAATGACCTGAGCCAAGTAAGAAGCTTAGCTGACTGAGCCACCCAGGTACCCCTCTTTCATCTATTTTGAATATATTTCTGTGTATTATGTAAGAAATTGGTCCAATTTCATTTTTCTTTGCATGCTGCTGTCCAGTTTTCCCAATGCCATTTATTGAAGAGACTGTCCTGTCCCAATTTGATATTGCAAATATGAATTCATTTATTGGTTTTAGCAGTTTTTTGGTGGAGTCTTTCCAGTTTTCTAGATATAGTACCATGTCATCTGCAAATAGTGAAAGTTCTACTTCTTCCTTACCAATTTAGATGCCTTTTATCTCTTTTTGTTGTCCAATAAATGTGCTTAAAGTGATGAGAGTGGGCATCCTTGTTTTTGTTCCTAGCCTTTGGGGAAAACCTCTCAGTTTTTCCCATTAAGGACGATGTTTGCTGTGAGTTTTTAATTTATGGTCTTTATTATGTTGAGGTATGTTCCCTCTAAACCTACTTTGTTGAGGTTTTTTATCATGAATCGATGTTGTATCTTGTCAAATGCTTTCTCTTCATCTTTTGAAATGATCATATGGTTCCTATCCTTTCTTTTATTAATGTAATGTATCACAGGGGTTGCTGGGGGCTGCAAGGCTACATGCAGCAATGGCTGGGTCTGACTTTGTGAGGAGCAGTGGCTAGACAGTACACAGATGCTGGGAACAGTGTGGTAGCTGGGTGCAGCACACCATGCCAGCAATGTACTTGGTAGCTGGACGCAGCATGTGGAAGCAGCTGTGTACCTGGTGGCTGGGCACTGTTCATGCACAGCTTTAACAACATTTGCCCTGGGCTGAGACTAACAGGCTTGGAGGAGACAAGTCCTCAGGAGAACTTATGGGTGTGCCACAATGCTAGCAGGTTAGGAAGCAGGTGTCTGTGCAGCCCTGCTTCCTACAGATGGCCCCCATGCTTATGCTCAGGGGCAGAGGAGAAAAATGGCACCTCCCAGCTCCCTTGTTTTTGGAGAAGTCCTCAACATGCTCTGAAATCAGTATGAACAGATATGTTTCACATTTATCCCTGGCATTGTATAAACTGCCGTTTTTATGTTGCTTCTCTGTGTGGGCTGCTATCTCTTTAAGGATGGTAACCCAGTTACTATTCACCCATCCTTCAAGCCAGGGTTGAGTCAGCTGACTTTTAAAGCTTCAGGCTCCAAGTCTCACTGGTTATACAAACTCTTGGAAATCAGCCCCTCTTGTTTTCAGAGCCAAACACTATAGGAATTAGTTTTCCCCATGTGAGCTCCCTGGGGCAAAGGCCTGTTTGTGTACACAGTTACTTCTCTCCTGCAGGCAGCCTCCCTCCACTTTTCTTATGTCCCTAAACTTTCAGATGCAGCTTCTTCTCTTTATTTAATTGTAGAGTGTTTTCTGCCAGCCTTCTGATTCTTCTCTGATTTATTGACTGGGATATGAGTGATATCTAGTTGTAAAGGTGGGATGGGGTGAACTTAGGGTTCTTCTACTCTGCCATCTTCCCATACTCCCTCAATTTTTTGAAATAAATTTAAATATTAATAGAATAATATCAATAAAAGTTAGTATTTATTAAGCCTTACCATGTGTGTTAAGACTTAATCTTAAGTGTTTTACATATATTGGCTCTCACAATATTGATAATAACTACAAAGTAAGTACTATTATCCCCATTTTACAGACGAGGAAAATGAAGCTAGCTTCCAGAGAAGCTAGTTTGCATAAGCCAGTTATCTAATGAATTGTAGAAGTGGAATTGAATCTAGACAGATTGGAAGCAGAGTCCTCACACTTAAACATCCCTTAATTCTGCCTATGACTAAATCTTCATTAGACGGTTGGAAAGAGAATTGGTAAATTGGAATGTTAGAGATCTGAAATAAATCTAAACAGAATTTAGCACAAAATTCTGTTCTGTACAAAATTCACAAAGACATAAACAAGCAAATAGCAGGTGTAAGACATACAGAATAAAGAGAGGGCTCAACATTTGTCTATTAAAAGTTCTGGAAGAACAGAATAAAAAAATGGTTAAACTAAAAGACCATATTTGAAGAAATAATTGACACAATTTTGACAAAATTAAATGAAGATGTAAATTGTTTTTTTTTTTATTTTTTAATATATGAAATTTACTGTCAAATTGGTTTCCATACAACACCCAGTGCTCATCCCAAAAGGTGCCCTCCTCAATACCCATCACCCACCCTGCCCTCCCTCCCACCCCCCATCAACCCTCAGTTTGTTCTCAGTTTTTAACAGTCTCTTATGCTTTGGCTCTCTCCCACTCTAACCTCTTTTTTTTTTTTTTTTCCTTCCCCTCCCCCATGGGTTTCTGTTATGTTTCTCAGGATCCACATAAGAGTGAAACCATATGGTATCTGTCTTTCTCTGTATGGCTTATTTCACTTAGCATCACACTCTCCAGTTCCATCCATGTTGCTACAAAAGGCCATATTTCATTTTTTCTCATTGCCACGTAGTATTCCATTGTGTATATAAACCACAATTTCTTTATCCATTCATCAGTTGATGGACATTTAGGCTCTTTCCATAATTTGACTATTGTTGAGAGTGCCGCTATAAACATTGGGGTACAGGTGCCCCTATGCATCAGTACTCCTGTATCCCTTGGATAAATTCCTAGCAGTGCTATTGTTGGGTCATAGGGTAGGTCTATTTTTAATTTTCTGAGGAAGCTCCACACTGCTTTCCAGAGCAGCTGCACCAATTTGCATTCCCACCAACAGTGCAAGAGGGTTCCTGTTTCTCCACATCCTCTCCAGCATCTATAGTCTCCTGATTTGTTCATTTTGGCCACTCTGACTGGCGTGAGGTGGTATCTGAGTGTGGTTTTGATTTGTATTTCCCTGATAAGGAGTGACGTTGAACATCTTTTCATGTGCCTGTTGGCCATCCGGATGTCTTCTTTAGAGAAGTGTCTATTCATGTTTTCTGCCCATTTCTTCACTGGGTTATTTGTTTTTCGGGTGTGGAGTTTGATGAGCTCTTTATAGATTTTGGATACTAGCCCTTTGTCCGATGTGTCATTTGCAAATATCTTTTCCCATTCCGTTGGTTGCCTTTTAGTTTTGTTGGTTGTTTCCTTTGCTGTGCAGAAGCTTTTTATCTTCATAAGGTCCCAGTAATTCACTTTTGCTTTTAATTCCCTTGCCTTTGGGGATGTGCCGAGTAAGAGATTGCTACGGCTGAGGTCAGAGAGGTCTTTTCCTGCTTTCTCCTCTAAGGTTTTGATGGTTTCCTGTCTCACATTCAGGTCGTTTATCCATTTTGAGTTTATTTTTGTGAATGGTGTGAGAAAGTGGTCTAGTTTCAACCTTCTGCATGTTGCTGTCCAGTTCTCCAAGCACCATTTGTTAAAGAGACTGTCTTTTTTCCATTGGATGTTCTTTCCTGCTTTGTCAAAGATGAGTTGGCCATACGTTTGTGGGTCTAGTTCTGGGGTTTCTATTCTATTCCATTGGTCTATGTGTCTGTTTTTATGCCAATACCATGCTGTCTTGATGATGACAGCTTTGTAGTAGAGGCTAAAGTCTGGGATTGTGATGCCTCCTGCTTTGGTCTTCTTCTTCAAAATTACTTTGGCTATTCGGGGCCTTTTGTGGTTCCATATGAATTTTAGGATGGCTTGTTCTAGTTTCGAGAAGAATGCTGGTGCAATTTTGATTGGGATTGCATTGAATGTGTAGATAGCTTTGGGTAGTATTGACATTTTGACAATATTTATTCTTCCAATCCATGAGCAGGGAATGTCTTTCCATTTCTTTATATCTTCTTCAATTACCTGCATAAGCTTTCTATAGTTTTCAGCATACAGATCTTTTACATCTTTGGTTAGATTTATTCCTAGGTATTTTATGCTTCTTGGTGCAATTGTGAATGGGATCAGTTTCTTCATTTGTCTTTCTGTTGCTTCATTGTTAGTGTATAAGAATGCAACTGATTTCTGCACATTGATTTTGTATCCTGCAACTTTGCTGAATTCATGTATCAGTTCTAGCAGACTTTTGGTGGAGTCTATCGGATTTTCCATGTATAATATCATGTCATCTGCAAAAAGCGAAAGCTTGACTTCATCTTTGCCAATTTGGATGCCTTTGATTTCCTTTTGTTGTCTGATTGCTGATGCTAGAACTTCCAGCACTATATTAAACAACAGCGGTGACAGTGGGCATCCCTGTCGTGTTCCTGATCTCAGGGAAAAAGCTCTCAGTTTTTCCCCGTTGAGGATGATGTTAGCTGTGGGCTTTTCATAAATGGCCTTTATGATCTTTAAGTATGTTCCTTCTATCCCGACTTTCTCAAGGGTTTTTATTAAGAAAGGGTGCTGGATTTTGTCAAAGGCCTTTTCTGCATCGATTGACAGGATCATATGGTTCTTCTCTTTTTTTTTGTTAATGTGATGTATCACGTTGATCGATTTGCGAATGTTGAACCAGCCCTGCATCCCAGGAATGAATCCCACTTGATCATGGTGAATAATTCTTTTTATATGCTGTTGAATTCGATTTACTAGTATCTTATTGAGAATTTTTGCATCCATATTCATCAGGGATATTGGCCTGTAGTTCTCTTTTTTTACTGGGTCTCTGTCTGGTATAGGAATCAAAGTAATACTGGTTTCATAGAATGAGTCTGGAAGTTTTCCTTCCCTTTCTATTTCTTGGAATAGCTTGAGAAGGATAGGTATTATCTCTGCTTTAAATGTCTGGTAGAACTCCCCTGGGAAGCCATCTGGTCCTGGACTCTTATTTGTTGGGAGATTTTTGATAACCGATTCAATTTCTTCGCTGGTTATGGGTCTGTTCAAGCTTTCTATTTCCTCCTGATTGAGTTTTGGAAGAGTGTGGGTGTTTAGAAATTTGTCCATTTCTTCCAGGTTGTCCAATTTGCTGGCATATAATTTTTCATAGTATTCCCTGATAATTGTTTGTATCTCTGAGGGATTGGTTGTAATCATTCCATTTTCATTCATGATTTTATCTATTTGGGTCATCTCCCTTTTCTTTTTGAGAAGCCTGGCTAGAGGTTTGTCAATTTTGTTTATTTTTTCAAAAAACCAACTCTTGGTTTCGTTGATCTGCTCTACAGTTTTTTTAGATTCTATATTGTTTATTTCTGCTCTGATCTTTATTATTTCTCTTCTTCTGCTGGGTTTAGGCTGCCTTTGCTGTTCTGCTTCTATTTCCTTTAGGTGTGCTGTTAGATTTTGTATTTGGGATTTTTCTTGTTTCTTGAGATAGGCCTGGGTTGCAATGTATTTTCCTCTCAGGACTGCCTTCGCTGAATCCCAAAGCGTTTGGATTGTTGTATTTTCATTTTCGTTTGTCTCCATATATATTTTAATTTCTTCTCTAATTGCCTGGTTGACCCACTCATTCGTTAGTAGGGTGTTCTTTAACCTCCATGCTTTTGGAGGTTTTCCAGACTTTTTCCTGTGGTTGATTTCAAGCTTCATAGCATTGTGGTCTGAAAGTATGCATGGTATAATTTCAATTCTTGTAAACTTATGAAGGGCTGTTTTGTGACCCAGTATATGATCTATCTTGGAGAATGTTCCATGTGCACTCGAGAAGAAAGTATATTCTGTTGCTTTGGGATGAAGAGTTCTAAATATATCTGTCAAGTCCATCTGATCCAATGTATCATTCAGGGCCCTTGTTTCTTTATTGACTGTGTGTCTAGATGATCTATCCATTTCTGTAAGTGGGGTGTTAAAGTCCCCTGCAATTACCACATTCTTATCAATAAGGTTGCTTATGTTTATGAGTAATTGTTTTATATATCTGGGGGCTCGGGTATTTGGCGCATAGACATTTATAATAGTTAGCTCTTCCTGGTGGATAGACCCTGTGATTATTATATAATGCCCTTCTTCATCTCTTGTTACAGCCTTTAATTTAAAGTCTAGTTTGTCTGATAGAAGTATGGCTACTCCAGCTTTCTTTTGGCTTCCAGGAGCATGATAAATAGTTCTCCATCCCCTCACTCTCAATCTAAAGGTGTCCTCAGATCTAAAATGAGTCTCTTGTAGACAGCAAATAGATGGGTCTTGTTTTTTTATCCATTCTGATACCCTATGTCTTTTAGTTGGCGCATTTAATCCATTTACATTCAGTGTTATTATAGAAAGATATGGGTTTAGAGTCATTGTGATGTCTGTATGTTTTATGCTTGTAGTGATGTCTCTGGTACTTTGTCTCACAGGATCCCCCTTAGGATCTCTTGTAGGGCTGGTTTAGTGGTGACAAATTCCTTCAGTTTTTGTTTGTTTGGGAAGACTTTTATCTCTCCTTCTATTCTAAATGACAGACTTGCTGGATAAAGGATTCTCAGCTGCATATTTTTTCTGTTTAGCACACTGTAGATATCGTGCCAAGCCTTTCTGGCCTGCCAAGTTTCAAAGGAGAGATCAGTCACGAGTCTTATAGGTCTCCCTTTATATGTTAGGGCACGTTTATCCCTTGCTGCTTTCAGAATTTTCTCTTTATCCTTATATTTTGCCAGTTTCACTATGATATGTCGTGCAGAAGATCGATTCAAGTTACGTCTGAAGGGAGTTCTCTGTGCCTCTTGGATTTCAATGCCTTTTTCCTTCCCCAGTTCAGGGAAGTTCTCAGCTATAATTTGTTCAAGTACCCCTTCAGCACCTTTCCCTCTCTCTTCCTCCTCTGGGATACCAATTATGCGTATATTATTTCTTTTTAGTGTATCACTTAGTTCTCTAATTTTCCCCTCATACTCCTGGATTTTTTTATCTCTCTTTCTTTCAGCTTCCTCTTTCTCCATAACTTTATCTTCTAGTTCACCTATTCTCTCCTCTGCCTCTTCAAGCCGAGCCATCGTGGTTTCCATTTTGTTTTGCATTTCGTTTAAAGCTTTTTTCAGCTCCTCGTGACTGTTCCTTAGTCCCTCGAACTTTGTGGCAAGAGATTCTCTGCTGTCCTGTATACTGTTTTCAAGCCCAGCGATTAATTTTATGACTATTATTCTAAATTCACTTTCTGTTATATTATTTAAATCCTTTTTGATCAGTTCATTAGCTGTTGTTATTTCCTGGAGATTCTTCTGAGGGGAATTCTTCCGTTTGGTCATTTTGGAGAGTCCCTGGCGTGGTGAGGACCTGCAGGGCACCTCCCCTGTGCTGTGGTGTATAACTGGAGTTAGTGGGTGGGCCCGCAGTCCGACCCGATGTCTGCCCCCAGCCCACTGCTGGGGCCACAGTCAGACTGGTGTGTGCCTTCTCTTCCCCTCTCCTAGGGGCGGGATTCACTGTGGGGTGGCGTGTCCCGTCTGGGCTACTTGCACACTGCCAGGCTTGTGTTGCTGGGGATCTGGCGTATTAGCTGGGGTGGGTAGGCAAGGTGCACGGGGGGTGGAGGGGCAGGCTTAGCTCGCTTCTCCTTAGGTGATCCACTTCAGGAGGAGCCCTGTGGCAGCGGGAGGGAGTCAGATCCGCTGCCGGAGGTTTGGCTCCGCAGAAGCACAGAGTTGCGTGTTTGCGCAGAGCGAGCAAGTTCCCTGGCAGGAACTGGTTCCCTTTGGGATTTTGGCTGGGGGATGGGCGGGGGAGATGGCGCTGGCGCCTTTGTTCCCCGCCAAGCTGAGCTCTGCTGTCCGGGGGCTCAGCAGCTCTCCCTCCCTTTGTCCTCCAGCCTTCCCGCTTTCCGAGCAGAGCTGTTAACTTATGACCTCCCAGACGCTAAGTCGCGCTTGCTGTGGGAACACAGTCTGTCTGGCCCCTCCGCTTTTGCCAGCCAGACTCGGGGGCTCTGCTTGGCCGGCGAGCCGCCCCTCCGCCCCGGCTCCCTCCCGCCAGTCCGTGGAGCGCGCACCGCCTCGCCGCCCTTCCTACCCTCTTCCGTGGGCCTCTAGTCTGCGCTTGACTCCGGAGACTCCCTTCTGCTAATCCTCTGGCGGTTTTCTGGGTTCTTTAGGCAGGTGTAGGTGGAATCTAAGTGATCGGCAGGACGCGCTGTGAGCCCCGCGTCCTCCTACGCCGCCATCTTAAGAGCTGAAGATGTAAATTTTGAATGAGCTGTCAAAGAGAGACTATGCGAATTGGAAAATTAGAGAAATGATATAAATTGAAACAAAATTTAACAATGTGCCAGAAAAAAGGTCATGTTACCCATGAAGAATTGGACATAGAATATATTTCTCACCACCTACAATAGATGACAATGGCATAATGTTTTAAAGTGTTGAAGGAATATAACAGTCAACATGATTTTGTGCTCAGTAAGTGAATCATTAAAGAGTGAAGGCAAAATAAAGGTATTTTAAGATATTAAGATCAACAAGAGAATTAATTGCTCATAGATCTTTACTAAAAGATCTGCAAAATATCAGCAAGAAAAAAGTGAATCCAGGTCCAAGAAACAATAGTAACATAAATTTATAGCAAATGGCAATTTAATTAATTATTGAATAAAAAATGTATTATTATTTTAGGCTAAAATTGACAACACAGGAAACAACAGGTGTTGGTGAGGTTGTGGAAAAAAGGGAACACTCTTACACTGTTGGTGGGAATGAAAGCTGGTGCAGCCACCCTGGAATACAGTATGGAGTTTTCACAAAAAGTTAAAAATAGAACTACCCTACGATCCAGCAATTGCACTACTAGGTATTTACCCAAAGAATACAAAAAGACTAATTTAAAGGGATACATGCACCTTGATGTTTGTAGCAGCATTACTGACAATAGCCAAATTAAGTGCCCAATGTCCAATGACTGATGCATGGATAAAGAAGAAGTTGTATATATATATACAGTGGAATATTAGTCATAAAAAAGGAGTGAAATATTGCCATTTGCAAAGATGTGGATGGAGCTAAAGAGTACTATGCTAAGTGAAATAAGTCAGAGAAAGACAAATACCATATAATTTCACTCACTTGTGGAATTTAAGAAACAAAGCAAATGACCATAGAGGGGGAAAAAAGAGAGAGGCAAACCAAGAAACAGACTCTTAACTCCAGAGAACAAATTTATGATTACTGGAGGGGAGGGAGGTGGATTAAATAGATGATGGGGATTAAGGAGTGCACTTGTGATGAGTACTAGGTGTGGTACATAAGTGTTGAATCGCTAAATTGTGCACATAAAGCCAATATTACACTACAGTGTTAACTGAAATTTAAAAAAAAAACTTAAAAAATGTTTTATTTTTTTAAAAATGAGTAGAAATAAAACATGTAATAAAAAATCAAATGGCAGGTGTTCTAAGGATAAAGTGCTCCTTACAGCAAGTGCTCCTTGCTGTAGTCAGCTTTATATTTTGTTAGAACAATAATAGCTGAATATTTGTATATTACAAATTTAAGCATAGCCCCTGTAGTGGGCTGAAAATGTTTTCTATGATGCCCATGTCCTAATTCTTGAAACTTATAAAAGTTGTCTTATATGACAAGGACTTTGCAAATGTGATTAAGTTAAAGAATTTGAGATGGAGAGATTATCCTGGATTATCTGGGTGGGCGAAAAAGACAATCCAAAAGTGTCTTTATAAGAGAGAGACAGAAGGAGATTCAACGACAGACTGAAGAGAAGAAGGCAATGAAGGGAATGGAGGCAGAGATTAGAGTGATATGGCCACGAATGATGGAATCCTGCAGCCACCAGAAATTGAAAGAGGTAAGAAAGTGTTTCCCCTTAGAACCTCTGTAGAGAGCTCAGCCCTGTTTACAACTTGCTTTCAGACTTCTGGTTTCTAGAACTGTGAAAGAGTACATTTGTTGTTGTAAACCACTAAGCTTGCAGTAATTTGCCACAATGGCCACAGGGAGCTAATATAAATACTAAATTAAAAATAATAAACTTAACAGGAACCCATGAGGGAGGGGAAGGGAAAAAAAAGAAGTTAGAGTGGGAGAGAGCCAAAGCATAAGAGACTCTTAAAAACTGAGAACAAACTGAGGGCTGATGGGGGGTGGGAGGGAGGGGAGGGTGGGTGATGGGTATTGAGGAGGGCACCTGTTGGGATGAGCACTGGGTGTTGTATGGAAACCAATTTGACAATAAATTTCATATATTTAAAAATAAAAATAAAAATAATAAAACCCAAAATATACCTCCCTAGCTTTAAAACAAAGAGTTAAAAAGAAGTCTCTGCCCAATAGCAGCAGTTACAATGTACTAATGAGTAATGCTAACAGATACACAGGTATGCAAGGCCTCAATGGAGAAAATTTCAAAATATTATTAATTACCTCTAGGATGAGAGGAAGAGGAAGAGGAGAAAAGGAAAGAAATAAAATCAAGCCTTGAGAGTATCTACAAGGTTTAAAACTGAAAAAAAAAAAATATCTGAAGCAAATATGGCAGAATGTTAAGAGTCCTTTAAACTCAGTAGTGGGTATATTAGTGCCATATTATTGTCTGTTACTGTTTTTATATTTGATATATTTTACAATAAGAATTAAAAAAATAAAATACCATGGATCTCTTTCATATCAAAGTGGAAACAGTTTAAAAGATAAGGTTATGTCTTCCGGCTTGATTTTTGTTTTTATATGAAGTCTTGGAAGCTGTTGACAGAAAGGGCATTGGGATCTGGACAGTGACTCATGATGGAGTTTGGCAAAGATGGAACCAATAATCCCCAAGTATGAGGGAAGGTGGATATACTCAGCTGAGGTACCATGTGTTACCCTCTATTTAAAAGAGATTCCAAAACATGACTCAAACAATCTCAATAATTGTTTTGCTTATTTGTTTATTTGCTTGCTTTTAAAAAAAATGCACTTATTTTTTAGATAACTTAGAGGAGATAGAGATAGTACCTGGACTATGGTAACAGCCAGATATGTAAGGACAGAAAAACTATATCAATTAGAGGTTGCATGACATGGAGGAGAATATGAACCAGAGTCAGGAAATCTGGTTCCAATTTTTAGTCTACAGTTAATTACCTGGGAGGATCTATAATTTATATCACCTATAAGTTGAGAAAATAACGTTAAAGCAACCTGTAAGTTCATTTTTGACATTATCATATTATAGCTGTCTTTCAATGTTTTTGTGCCTTTTATACATTAAATAAGCCAATGAAATAAATATGTTGTCTTTTCTCCTTGAGATTCACTAGTAATGAAAGAAAAGTGAAAAACATGGATACTGAGATGAAAGCAATTTTTTCTGCTTTTTAAATTAATTTTGTCATCACCATCAAAATTGTCTTTGAGAAAACAGAACTATGAAAAGGCCTTCTGAGATGACAATCCTCCATCCCTGGAAATTAGATCTGATAATTTTTTACTGAGTATTTTTGATATTTTAAAAATATATTAAGAAAATTCTGAATATCTCTACTAAAGAAGAAAACATCTGAATAAGTCTTATGAAAGAGAACCCAAGGAAATGGTCAGGTTAATGCACTGAATCCACCTGTTCATGTTTTGAGTCTTCAAGGAAATAATATAGTGGATGGTTATGACAGAGGCCACTAGTGACCCCTGAATGTACACTCTGTCCTTCTTCCTTTTATTAATATAGAGTTGACCCTTGAACAATATGAGTTTGAACTGTGTGGATCCACTTATATTCAGATTTTTTCCGATAAATATAGTGCAGTACTGTAAATGTCTGTTTTCGGTTTACTTCATTGCTACATTACTACATATATAACGCATATAAGATTTTTAAAATGTGGTAATCAACTGTTGATGTTATTAGTGAGGCTTCCAGTGAACACTAGGCTATTAGTAGTTAAGTTTGGTGGGGGAGTCAAAAGTTACATGCAGATTTTTGACTGTGTGTGTGGTGGGGAGGGTGTCAGTGCCCCTAATCACCATGTTGTTCAAGCACCAACTGTAACCATTAGAGTTTCAGCTAAGCAGTTGGCGTCCTAGCTACCAATTGCCTTTCTTAGCCTCCTTTGTGCCAGAAGTAAGATCTGGCCAATGAGTACAAGTGGAAGTTACAAGAGCAACTCCCAGGTCTGATCCTTTAAAAAGAGAAATTGCATGTACTTTACTTTCTATTTCTCCTACCTGCAGCCTGGAATTCAGATATCATGCTAAGTGAGGCAGCTTTGACTTTGTGATGAACAAATACTTGAGGATGACAATCCTGGAACACCAGGATAAAAGGAACCTGGGTCCCTGGGTAACTTTATGGAGCAGAGTTACTCTACCAGGATGGCAGACTTTTCACCTTTGGAGTTTTATGTGAGAGAGAAGTTAAAATATATTTTGTTTCAACCCAAAGTTATGGGTTTCTTTGTTACAGTAGCTTAACCTTTGCTTAAATTAGTGCAATGATTGAACAGGATCTTCAGATTTTAATAGAAGTTCCACAGGAGATGGGAATTTTTATCAAAGGTCTGTGACCACTAGTAAGACCAGGAACAAATAATAGCTTGAATATAAACACGAGAAAATGATGAGAAAAAATCCATATAGGGAGACCTGCAAAACAAATGGCTGGATTCTTAAAAATTTTCAGTATTATAAAAATTAAAGGATGCTAGGGTACTAGATTAAAAAAGCCTAAAGGACCATGACAAGTAAACGTGATGTGTGATCTTTGATTAGACTCTATATCAAAATAGAACAAAATAAAATTAGGTATGTATGCAATTATGTATATAATGTATGTTATACATATATAAATTCTGAAGATCTCTACCTGGAGAAGAAAACATCTGAATAAGTTTTATAAAAGAGAACCCAAGGAAATGGTTAGGTTAACGAGCTGAATTCACTTGTTCATGTACTGAGTCTTCACTAAAGGAAATAACCTAGTGCATGGCTATGGTAGAAAGAGCTAATTGCCCCTAGGTGCCATATTTATATGATGTTCTTGATACAGCTGGGGAAATTAGAATATAAAATACATATTGGATAATAAAAAAGTGTTACATTTCTTGAGTATTGTAGTCTTATTGTGGTTATGCAGGAGAATGTAGGAAACATATGCTGACCTATTCAAGGGTAAAGTGTTTAATGCCTGCAACTTATTTCTAAATGTTTCAGTAAAATAATAAAAATAGCAGTAGCAATAGTAGTAATTCTTATGTATGCTAAGATATTAACAATTAATAAATCTAGCTGAATCTATGGACATTCTTTGTACTATTCTTACAATATTTCTGTAGATTTGAAGCTGTTAAAAATAAAATGTTGGGGGAAAACTGTAGTAGAAAATATACATGGGTAGCTTTTAAATTTTAAAGTAGAAAAACATTTTTAAATGATACATATAAAAATTGATCATATAAGAAAATATACATTAGCTGTATTAAAGATTTCTGTTTATTGAAATAAATCATAATTATATTTATTATATTTTTGTAATTTTTGTTAACTGCCTAACTCTCCTCATTAGATATGCAGATTTTGTGAAAGCAAAAATTTTGTGTGTTTGTTCACTGGTTTATTTCTAGTTTCTACAACAGTGTTAGCACATAGTGGAAACTCCATAAGTATATGGTGATTAATTACTGAAGGAATAAATGAATGAGTTATATAATTAAATTCTAATATTAATTAGTAATCCTTTTAACCAAATTATAAAGCACTGTGGCTCAGTGGTTATGGTAACATCTAGTTTTGTTCAACAATTCTAGAACTCTGACTTATGTCATTTAATCCTATCACTTAATCCTGAAATTATTCTGATGACAGACTGCCTGGGTTCAAATTTTGATGCTCTCGTTAATTAACTACAGAACAATGATCACAGGCAAGTCATATAAATTCACTAAACGCCACTTTCCTCATCTTTAAAATTGGGGGAAATAATTATAACTACTTCCTAGGGCTATTGTGAGTAGTAAATAAAATTAAACACATAAAGCAAAGTGTTCAATTCATACCAGTACTTGGCTGATGTGAGCTACTAGGCTTATGTTGCTTACAGGACTTCTCTCGCCCTTCCTTATCATCATTCATACTGATTCCACTTTATGTTTTATGTTCTAGTCACTGTGAATCTCTTTTCCCTGAATATTCTTGCTCTTATATATACCCATAGGTATTTGCATATACTACTCCCATGGCAAAGAAAAACCTTCCCCTAGGTTTTGTTTTGTTTAAAAAAAAATTTTTTTTTAATGTTCATTTATTTCTGAGACAGAGAGAGATGGAGCATGAGCAGGGGAGGGGCAGAGAGGGAGGGAGACACAGAATCCGAAGCGGGCTCCAGGCTCAGAGCCATCAGCACAGAGCCCGATGTGGGGCTCCAACTCACAAACTGTGAGATCATGACCCGAGTCAAATTCGGACACCCAATCGACTGAGCCACCCAAGCACCCCTGTTTTGTTTTGTTTTTAATTACTGCCGTGTGAATATCATTATCTCAGAAATCTTTCCCTTGGGAAAAGATCTCTACACACCATCCCCATTTTAGTTTAGGCACTCTCCCATGTGATCCTAGAGGCCTGTCATGACCAAACACTATTGAATTAGGGCTCAATATCTGTTAAATGAATGAATTGAAACACCATTCCCAACATGACTAGACAGCTTTCTAAATGCACTGATCTGGCACAAAAGTGCTCAATGGAGGAGTTTTAAAACTAGCAGACACTAAGAGTTGCTAAGGAGTGCTTTCCTTCCTTCTCATCCCTATAATATTCTCTGTGCTACTATTGATCCATTTTTATCAATGCTCTATCTAACCCAAAGTGGAGGGAACCATTCAATCACTCCCTGATCAATCCCCAGGCCTTATTTCCTGGCTTGGAGAATATACAGTTGTTTTTTTCATGACTCAAGGCAGGCCTCTTTGAAAAAGTTTAGTAAAATTTTTCTGCCTACACTCAGAGCAGGAACTTGTTCCCAGCTCTGGGATTTGTACTATTGGGAAGTTAACTACCCAACATGTGCCACTGATTTGTTCTCTTGTGAATCACAGAGCCTGACACCTGGGCTGATAATATTCTATTAATATAAGGTATGATTATACACAGCATAAAGAGGTAAGGCAGGATCTGCCTCCTATCACTGTAACCTTGATATGAAGTAGCTTTGAAGATGACTGCTTGCCTAGAGGTAGAAAAATGTTGGCAAGACAGAGTGTTTCCTTCTGGCCATTCCATTCCATCTGCTACCATCTGACTTGATTCCTATTCCATGTATCATTAACACATTGTCCTCTTGTGTTTGAGGTCAGCTGGTGACATCTCTGTCCAGTTTGCTTTCCAGGGCAGACACCCAAGCCTCCAGGACTCACCGTCTATACTCAGACCATCATATGAACATCTGAGGCAGGGCACACATACTCCATTGGAACGGAGCTCTGTTCAGTTAAGAGTCTGCACATTTGAGGGATATGAACTTGTCTTCTCACAGTGAGTTTGTGAGGGTAAACCATAATAATTGTTAGCCACATAAACTGAACACAGTGTCAAAGATGAATGTGTTGTAGAAGAGCAAAACTGCTCTAATGCAAACATTGACCAAAATGCCACATGGTATTATCTATTCTATTATCCTAATTATTTCATTAGGATTTGTGGAGTCAGAAATTCTTACATTTGGTTCATTTCAAGAAATAACTCATGAGAAACGACTGTATGCCAGTAATATGCAATGTGCTGTAGGAGATTAACAACAAAACAAAACCTGGTCCTGTGTTTGAGAAACACAGTGACCAGTTACTCTAGTAATAATCCTGCCTTTATTATTTCATTGGCAAAAACTCTCATATTTTTTCTCCTTTCACCAGAGGGTATCTATTTCATTAATAAATTTAGTTCCCTATGTCTGGAATCTTTCTTTTTCTTTTTTAATGTTTATTTTTGAAGGAGAGAGAGAGTGTGTGAATGGGGGAGGGACAGAGAGATAGGGAGACACAGAATCTGAAGCGGGGTCCAGTCTCTGAGCTGTCAGCACAAAGTCTGACATGGGGCTCAAACCCATGAGCCATGAAATCATGATGTGAGCTGAAGTTGGATGCTGAACTGACTTGAGTCACCAGGCACCCCTAGAATATTTCTATACAGTTATTTTAAGACTTTCTTGAGGTGTTTTCTAGAACTATATACACAGTCTTCCTGCTTTAGACAAAACATAAATTTCTATAAGATAGAGGCACATTTTCTGCTTATTTTTCACTGCTTATAGGTGTTATCTAAGGACAGGTTGATGCTTCTTGACTTTAGGCATACTTTGGAATCATTTCTTCGGGGCGCCTGGGTGGCTCAGTCGGTTAAGTGTCCTACTTCAGCTCAGGTCATGATCAGAATGTCCGTGGGTTCAAGCCCCGTGTCGGGCTCTGGGCTGATGGCTCAGAGCCTGGAGCCTGCTTCGGATTCTGTGTCTCCCTCTCTCTCTGCTCCTCCCCTGCTCATGCTCTGTCTCTCTCTGTCTCAAAAATAAATAAACGTTAAAAAAAATGGAATGATTTCTTCAAGGATGTGTATATCCATTTCTTGGATGATGAGCTATTGGATATAGTCTAACAGCTTCCAAATTTGGTTTGCCTTACTTATGCTTAAATATGATAGAGTATATTTACACATAACCATACTGAAGTTCCTATGCCATTTTTTCTAACAGCTTAAATAACCCTTCACCTTGGTAGTTTATCAGATTGTCTACTTAAATTCTCAATAGCTCAATAATAATTCTGTTCTTTGGTGAATGCCCTTTTGAAAGATGTTTTGAAAAGAAGGTTCCATGATGAGAAACTACAATTAAGAAACATGGTACAGAGAGGAATAGGGGCTTAGGAACCAGACCAAATTAAAATTGTGCCCTACCTCTGCCACTTTGTACATGAACTTGGTCAAATCACTGAACCCCTCTGAGATTTGGTTTCCTTAGTAGCAAAAATAAGGTAATAATATTTATAATATATATAATATTTTATATATTATTATCATATGTTATTTATTTATATGATTTATATAAATTATTTTATATAATATATTTATTTATATATTATTTATATGTATTTTATATAATATATAATATTAATACAGATGTGTGAGGATCAGGAATAATACCCATAATGCATTTAGAGAGTGCCTGCACCATAGTCTAATAGAACTTCCTGCAATAATGGAAATTCCCTATTCTTCCCTGTCTTATATAGTTGCTACTAGTCCTATGTGGCTACTGAGTATTTGCAATATGGCTAGTGTGACTGAGGAATTGAAATTTTCATTTTTCATTTTATTTAATTTAAATTTAAATAGTCCCATACTGTTACTGTTTTAGAAATCAGAGGTCTAGACTATGATAGGTCCTCAGTAGATTATTAATGGGAAGTTTGGATTTTCTGAAAAATGGTCTAACACAGAAAAGAAGAGGAACAACAAAAATAGCTCCACCAAACCAGGAATTCTCATTAAAATTTTCTGATATTTTCTATGAGAATTTATGGCACACCAACATAAGAACATCTAAATATGACCTTTTAGTTTCTTATTACCTCATAGCTCTATGTTCCTTCCCTAGCCCTGAGACCAGCAACTACAAGACTTCCTTCCCACCTCACTACTGATATGGTCACCTGAACTACCATTATGTCCAGTAAGGAAGAGTCCTCCTGAGATCCTAGATTGAGAAACCTGTACTGTTGATGCTTCAACCCTCAAGTTACCAAAGATATTATAAAATCCTCTAAGAAAGAGTGTTCACTCTTTTGGTATTTGAGATCAGCTTCATTTAGAAGATTGTGAGAAAAAGATCTCTGAATGCATTAAATCCTATACTCTTATACACTTTGTTCACCTTGTCATCACAAGACAAAACAAGCTTCAAGATTATTCAGTTCAGCCAAGAATACTGCTGGAAGTAATTTATAACACTCACATTTCTCAATAGAAACTCTACACCAGTTTCTAAAAATACCAACTATTCTGGGCCAGGTGACCTTGGAGACGTCAGGGTCTGAGTAACTTGGGCTTCAATAGTTCCAACCCCCAAATTTTAGTAAGTCCAGCCATGAAGGCACTGTACCAATTATGAAAATTCCTTTGTTTATGGTTTAGAGACTTTATCTTAAGTTTTGGATAAGTCATGTTGATTATGAAATATTGCAGTTGAAGCAGAGTAAACTAGAGATTAGTTGTATCCTTTATAAACCAGACCTAAAGAGACTGATATTGGAACTTATGAGAAATTCCAGGATTCAGAAAATAATAAGAAATTAGCTACAGCCTTGAGCAAGCCAGATGGACATAGTACTTTGAGTCAAAGATATTCTTTGATGCTTAGAAACTGATACCAAATAGGCATAAGATCACAGTAAAATCACAAATAATAGAACATTTAAATTAAAAGGTTCTTAGAGATAAGCTAGATGATCTGTTTGTTCTATGGATAAAACTGAGACCCACAGGTGTGGTTCTCCCACAGTCATGCAGTTAGCTAATGGCAAAGCTCAGAACTTCTGGCACCATAATCTTGGACTTCCAGGCTCCAGAACTGTGAGAAATAAATTTCTATTGTTGATAAGCCACCCACTTTATGGTGTCTTATTTTAGCAGCCTGAACTGACCAACATAGGCATATACAAGTACCTAAAGTTGTATATGCTTCCCTTCAGAGATTTTCAATCCTTTGTAGGGCCAAGGGAGGGGGGAATAGATAAATATAAATACAATCCAATGCTAAGTTACACTGAGAAATGAGTTACAAATAAGAAAATACAATAATCCAACCAAGTATTTGGTAACGAGAGAGAGCAGTGTAGCTGAAAAGACATCATGAGAAAGATGGGATCTTAGCTGGGCCTTGAATGATTAGTCAATGAATTGGAGAGGTGGTAAGGTGATTTAAGTGACAGGATAAAGTATGAGGGAAGGCACAGAAACAGGAATGAAGAAGAAATGAGTCTAATTATAGTGAAGGGTAAGTGTTATGCACTGATAAAAATTTTTTAACACTTTTACTAAGTTCTTAGGTGCAACAGAAGTCAGGTTGGACAAAATGATATCAGTCTTCTGAGATATGTTTAAAGTGTCTTACAGCAGACCATCAGAGCTTTCAGTCTATAGATGAACAAAAGGAAGCCAATGGACAGCTAGACCATATTCCCTGAGGACAAGAAAAGTGGCCTGATCTTCCTTCCTTTTCTCCCCCTCTCTCTCTTTCTCCTCTCTCTCTCCATCTCCCTCTCTTCCTGATATATCTTTGGAACTCCATCACAGTTATCCTGTCCAAACAGTGTCTATGGGTCTACAATGGATGTTCTCTGGACTTCAATGCGGAAAACCTGGGCTCTAGCCCATTTGGTTCACTAGTTGAGTTGGACAAATCACTTTACCTGGAAGTTTAATGGCTAAGAACATGGACTCAGAGATAGCTGTCTGGATTTGAATAGACTGCTCTACCACTTACTATCAGTTAGACTTTATATGGCTTTTTAAAACTTTCTGTGTCTCAGTTTATCCACATGTAAAAAAGGAGATGCAGAATAATATCTACTTCATTAGGTTGATATTAGAATCAAATGAGTTATTAATGTGAAGCACTTATAACAGTGCCTAGTACATAGGCTTATGAAAGTTCCCTATTATAATCTGTAAAATAAAGGAATTATGCTATCTCCAAATTCCTACCAGAACAAATACATTGTGAGTCTTCTAGGATTCTTCCTGCAGTGAGTGAGTTTCCCACTGTCCTTTCTATGCCCCTTTTCTTATCTATTCCACTTCATTCATCTTTCAAATTACAACTTTCATCCTTGTCAAGAATTAGGAAGCTATCCAAATGTGCCACAGCTGGCCCAATTAGTTAAGTGATATAGGTGCTCTTTGCTAGGCATATGGTTCTTTGAATCAGGTGGTTATCATGTCACATGATAATTTATGTTCTTGTGCGGTAAAGAGACTTTAGGAGCCTTGATATGGAATGAGATCAGTACAAGTATCTGTATCATCACTCCAGAGAATCAGTATGGACTTCATTCTACAGGACAATGGAAACATGTGGAGTATAGCCATTAAAGCAAGAGTCAAGGCCAAGTGCCCCAAGACAGCATGACGTGGTAAAATAAAGTCGACCTGAAGTGAAGAGACCCAGGTTTATGTTCCAGCTCTGTTAGTGCATGTGAGATTTGGAGATTTGTAAACCTTGTAGGTTTAATTTTCTCCACTACTACCAAATGAGGACAACAAAACCAACTTTGTAAGTTGTTTTAAGAATTAAGGAAGAAATAATACAGTCCAAGGATATCAAAGACTAGAGGATAATACTTCATAAATGTATAGATTCTACAAATGTTAGTCATGTAATTATTCTTATTAGAATTTCAGCATATGGAAGGCCTTCAATTTGTGTTTTCCTTAAAGGACAGGACCTTTATTTTTTCTTTGATGTTGTTTTAATTATTACTATTTTTGGCTAAGCAATATATTTAATTCAAAAAGCAAAAAAAACACGAGACAGTATAACAGTGAAAGATCTTCCTTCCCCATCTCCAATTCCCACCTTCATCCTGCTACTATACATGTGTGTGGTGTGGTGTGTGTGTGTGTGTGTGTGTGTGTGTAAGCTCCCACAGCTTTTGGATGCATATGCTGGCAAAAACATTTATACATTTCAAAATGTATTCTCCTCTGCCCACCTATTTTTTAACCACAAATGGTGACACACTATCCCCATTGTTCTGTACTTTGCTTTTTTTCTTATTAAATCTTAGAGAAACTTCCAGATCAGTACATAAAAAGCTTTCTCATTTCTTTTTTCTCTTTAACCACTGAATGAATTCTATTGTATGAAGGTTGTCTATTTATGAAGGTTGTATGAAGGTTGTCAATTTAAGTTGTCTACTGATGCAAATTCAAGTTGTTTTTAATCTTTGCTATTACAAATTATTTCATATGTTTGTGAATATATTTTTAGGGCAATCTTCTAAAAGTGTAACTTCTGGGTGGAGAAGTATAACATTTATAATTTTCACATTAATTGACAACTGCCCTTTGTAAGGATTGTATTAGCTTATTCTCCCAGCAGAAATGTTTGAGAGGACCCATTTTCCCACCACATGCCTGCCAAAAAATCTTGCAGGTTTTGCCAATTTGAGAGATGAAAATGCTATCTCAGTATAGTTTTAAGTTTTGTATATGTATTTAACAAGTTTGTTCCTGAATTGACTATATATAGGAATCATTTATTTTTTATTTTTCCTCAATTGTTTCTTATTTTTCTGTTAGCTTTCCTTTTCTTTTGTATTAATTATTTTAGGCTTTTTTTATTAGGGAGATTCGCCTTATGTCTCTGATATGATTTGAAAAATATTCTCAATTTGACATTTGTGTTTTGGATTTGTCTATGTATTTGTCTATGAATTTGGATTTGTGTGTGTATTTTTTGTCATACACAACTCTCTAAACTTTTATGTTGTCAATTTATCAACCTTTTATCTCTACTGATTTTGAGTCATAGTTATATGGGCTTTTCCACTTGAAAGACCTGAAAATAAATCTTTTTCCTCTAGTCCTTTAATAAATTTGTTTCTTACATTTAAATATTGGATTTATATGGAATTTATGTGAGCATATGGTTGAAGCATAGCTCTCTTTAGTCCCCCACTTGTTATTTATCAAGTAGTACTTTTACTCTCTGATTTTGAGATGCCATATTTATCATTTCAAAATTCCCATTTGCATTGAGTGTATGTCAGGTCATTGAAGACTGTAACTTCTAACAAGTGAATCCACCAGAAAGTATAAAATCTTTGGAAGGGAAACAAAGAGAGGATGATACCTTGATAGGATCACTGTCACCAGTATGACCCTGTTCTTGTGTTCCTGCTATTTACTTTAATATCTATTGTAATACTCTGAAGGAATTGTGCTACAGGAGGTGGGAGTTTCTGGACAGGAACTGTTCCTCCTTCTATAGAGAGTAAATTCATTATGGAATCATATGAAAATAAATATAAAATTTTCCAGTGACTGGATTGAGATTCTTTCTGTCTGTTGAGGGTCATAAAAGTTATAAAAAGAGGGCTGACTCACAGAGCCAGGTTCAGCCTCAGTTCCAAAGCTTCTAGTGACCCTAGGAGAGAAAGCAATAATCTGTTTAATACCATTCTTCTTTACTTTTCTCTCTAGTCACCCCTCCAAAGTTGAAATCACTGTAATCGTAATAACTAAGTGTATTAAGAGTTTCTTATAAGTCTAGACTCTACTTAATGCCTCATTTATATTATCTCATTTGATCCTCACTGCAGCTCTGTGAAGGAGCTATTCATATCAAGTTTTTAAAATGTAGGCATCAGAAGCCAACTCTATCCAAATCAAGAATGAATAAGAAGAATTTATAATAAAGATATGGGGGAGTTCACAGAATCTAATGAATAGCTGAAGAAACAGGTTTAAAAAGGTCAGGAAAGAGTATGTAGGATTTGGAAGCAGAAACTAATTAACATACTGTCTTGTTGGAATTTCCCCTATGAAATGAATTAACTCTAGCCTTTTCTCATCAGTTTTTTACAGCACTCTGCCCCATATTCCGAGTCCCAGGAGAGAGGAGATTGCTGTGGTAGATTACACATGACCACAATTCTTTGTAGCAATTCCTATCAAAAGTTGGAGTCTATTTCATCACCTTTTAAATTTGGCCTGTGACTTGCTTTAAGTGATAGGAGGTGGTGGGAGTGATATTGTGCAACTAAGTGCCAGAGCAAGGCTGCAAGTGGTCTTGTGGCTTCTGCCTTTACTCCTTTGGAACCTGATACCACCATGCTCTGAAGAGGCCCAGAAGAGCCTTGTTCAGTTTAAGAAATCCCATGACCCCCTCCTGCTGCCACAGGGCCCCTCCTGAAGTGGATCACCTAAGGAGAAGCGAGCTAAGCCTGCCCCTGCTGCCCCTGTGCACCTTGCCTACCCACCCCAGCTAACACCCCAGATCCCCAGCACCACAAGCCTGGCAGTGTGCAAGTATCCCAGATGGGCCACGCCACCCACAGTGAATCCCGCCCCTAGGAGAGGGGAGGAGAAGGCACACACCAGTCTGACTGTGGCCCCAGCGGTGGGCTGGGGGCAGACATCAGGTCGGACTGCAGCCCCACCCACCAACTCCAGTTATACACCACAGCACAGGGGAAGTGCCCTGCAGGTCCTCACCACTCCAGACTATCCAAAATGACCAAACGGAAGAATTCCCCTCAGAAGAATCTCTAGGAAATAACAACAGCTAATGAACTGATCAAAAAGGATTTAAATAATATAACAGAAAGTGAATTTAGAATAATAGTCATAAAATTAATCGCTGGGCTTGAAAACAGTATAGAGGACAGCAGAGAATCTCTTGCCAGAGAGGTCAAGGGACTAAGGAACAGTCACGAGGAGCTGAAAAGCGCTTTAAACGAAATGCAAAACAAAATGGAAATGACAACGGCTCGGATTGAAGAGGCAGAGGAGAGAATAGGTGAACTAGAAGATAAAGTTATGGAAAAAAAGGAAGCTGAGAGAAAGAGAGATAAAAAAATCCAGGAGTATGAGGGGAATATTAGAGAACTAAGTGATACACTAAAAAGAAATATACGCATAATTGGTATCCCAGAGGAGGAAGAGAGAGGGAAAAGTGCTGAAGGGGTACTTGAAGAAATTATAGCTGAGAACTTCCCTGAACTGGGGAAGGAAAAAGGCATTGAAATCCAAGAAGAACAGAGAACTCCCTTCAGACGGAACTTGAATGGATCTTCTGCACGACATATCATAGGGAAACTGGCAAAATACAAGGATAAAGAGAAAATTCTGAAAGCAGCAAGGAATAAACGTGCCCTCACATATAAAGGGAGACCTATAAGACTCGTGACTGATCTCTCTTTTGAAACTTGGCAGGCAAGAAAGGATTGGCACGATATCTTCAGTGTGCTAAACAGAAAAAATATGCAGCCGAGAATCCTTTATCCAGCAAGTCTGTCATTTAGAATAGAAGGAGAGATAAAGGTCTTCCCAAACAAACAAAAACTGAAGGAATTTGTCACCACTAAACCAGCCCTACAAGAGATCCTAAGGGGGACCCTGTGAGACAAAGTACCAGAGACATCACTACAAGCATAAAACATACAGACATCACAATGACTCTAACCCGTATCTTTCTATAATAACATTGAATGTAAATGCATTAAATGAGCCAACCAAAAGACATAGGGTATCAGAATGGATAAAAAAACAAGACCCATCTATTTGCTGTCTACAAGAGACTCATTTTAGATCTGAGGACACCTTTAGATTGAGAGTGAGGGGATGGAGAACTATTTATCATGCTACTGGAAGCCAAAAGAAAGCTGGAGTAGCCATACTTCTATCAGACAAACTAGACTTTAAATTAAAGGCTGTAACAAGAGATGAAGAAGGGCATTATATAATAATTACAGGGTCTATCCATCAGGAAGAGCTAACAGTTATAAATGTCTATGTGCTGAATACGGGAGCCCCCAAATATATAAAACAATTATTCATAAACATAAGCAACCTTATTGACAAGAATGTGGTAATTGCAGGGGACTTTAACACCCCACTTACAGAAATGGATAGATCATCTAGACACACAGTCAATAAAGAAACAAGGGCCCTGAATGATACATTGGATCAGATGGACTTGACAGATATATTTAGAACTCTGCATCCCAAAGCAACAGAATATACTTTCTTCTCGAGTGCACATGGAACATTCTCCAAGATAGATCATATACTGGGTCACAAAACAGCCCTTCATAAGTTTACAAGAATTGAAATTATACCATGCATACTTTCAGACCACAATGCTATGAAGCTTGAAATCAACCACAGGAAAAAGTCTGGAAAACCTCCAAAAGCATGGAGGTTAAAGAACACCCTACTAACGAATGAGTGGGTCAACCAGGCAATTAGAGAAGAAATTAAAAAATATATGGAAACAAACGAAAATGAAAACACAACAATCCAAACGCTTTGGGACGCAGCGAAGGCAGTCCTGAGAGGAAAATACATTGCAATCCAGGCCTATCTCAAGAAACAAGAAAAATCCCAAATACAAAATCTAACAGCACACCTAAAGGAAATAGAAGCAGAACAGCAAAGGCAGCCTAAACCCAGCAGAAGAAGAGAAATAATAAAGATCAGAGCAGAAATAAACAATATAGAATCTCAAAAAACTGTAGAGCAGATCAAGGAAACCAAGAGCTGGTTTTTTGAAAAAATAAACAAAATTGACAAACCTCTAGCCAGGCTTCTCAAAAAGAAAAGGGAGATGACCCAAATAGATAAAATCATGAATGAAAATGGAATGATTACAACCAATCCCTCAGAGATGCAAACAATTATCAGGGAATACTATGAAAAATTATATGCCAACAAATTGGACAACTTGGAAGAAATGGACAAATTCCTAAACACCCATACACTTCCAAAACTCAATCAGGAGGAAATAGAAAGCTTGAACAGACCCATAACCAGCGAAGAAATTGAATCGGTTATCAAAAATCTCCCAGCAAATAAGAGTCCAGGACCAGATGGCTTCCCAGGGGAGTTCTACCAGATGTTTAAAGCAGAGATAATACCTATCCTTCTCAAGATATTCCAAGAAATAGAAAGGGAAGGAAAACTTCCAGACTCATTCTATGAAGCCAGTATTACTTTGATTCCTAAACCAGACAGAGACCCAGTAACAAAAGAGAACTACAGGCCAATATCCCTGATGAATATGGATGCAAAAATTCTCAATAAGATACTAGTAAATCGAATTCAACAGCATATAAAAAGAATTATTCACCATGATCAAGTGGGATTCATTCCTGGGATGCAGGGCTGGTTCAATATTCACAAATCAATCAACGTGATACATCACATTAACAAAAAAAAAAGAGAAGAATCATATGATCCTGTCAATCGATGCAGAAAAGGCCTTCGACAAAATCCAGCACCCTTTCTTAATAAAAACCCTTGAGAAAGTCAGGATAGAAGGAACATACTTAAAGATCATAAAAGCCATTTATGAAAAGCCCACAGCTAACATCATCCTCAATGGGGAAAAAGTGAGAGCTTTTTCCCTGAGATCAGGAACACGACAGGGATGCCCACTCTCACTGCTGTTGTTTAACATAGTGCTGGAAGTTCTAGCTTCAGCAATCAGACAACAAAAGGAAATCAAAGGCATCAAAATTGGCAAAGATGAAGTCAAGCTTTCGCTTTTTGAAGATGACATGATATTATACATGGAAAATCCGATAGACTCCACCAAAAGTCTGCTAGAACTGATACATGAATTCAGCAAAGTTGCAGGATACAAAATCAATGTACAGAAATCAGTTGCATTCTTATACACTAACAAGGAAGCAACAGAAAGACAAATAAAGAAACTGATCCCATTCACAATTGCACCAAGAAGCTAAAATACCTAGGAATAAATCTAACCAAAGATGTAAAAGATCTGTATGCTGAAAACTATAGAAAGCTTATGCAGGAAATTGAAGAAGATATAAAGAAATGGAAGGACATTCCCTGCTCATGGATTGGAAGAATAAATATTGTCAAAATGTCAATACTACCCAGAGCTATCTACACATTCAATGCAATCCCAATCAAAATTGCACCAGCATTCTTCTCGAAACTAGAACAAGCCATCCTAAAATTCATATGGAACCACAAAAGGCCCCGAATAGCCAAAGTAATTTTGAAGAAGAAGACCAAAGCAGGAGGCATCACAATCCCAGACTTTAGCCTCTACTACAAAGCTGTCATCATCAAGACAGCATGGTATTGGCACAAAAACAGACACATAGACCAATGGAATAGAATAGAAACCCCAGAACTAGACCCACAAACGTATGGCCAACTCATCTTTGACAAAGCAGGAAAGAACATCCAACGGAAAAAAGACAGTCTCTTTAACAAATGGTGCTTGGAGAACTGGACAGCAACATGCAGAAGGTTGAAACTAGACCACTTTCTCACACCATTCACAAAAATAAACTCAAAATGGATAAAGGACCTGAATGTGAGACAGGAAACCATCAAAACCTTAGAGGAGAAAGCAGGAAAAGACCTCTCTGACCTCAGCTGTAGCAATCTCTTACTCGACCCAAACCCAAAGGCAAGGGAATTAAAAGCAAAAATGAACTACTGGGACCTTATGAAGATAAAAAGCTTCTGCACAGCAAAGGAAACAACCAACAAAACTAAAAGGCAACCAACGGAATGGGAAAAGATATTTGCAAATGACATATCGGACAAAGGGCTAGTATCCAAAATCTATAAAGAGCTCACCAAACTCCACACCTGAAAAACAAATAACCCAGTGAAGAAATGGGCAGAAAACATGAATAGACACTTCTCTAAAGAAGACATCCGGATGGCCAACAGGCACATGAAAAGATGTTCAACGTCGCTCCTCATCAGGGAAATACAAATCAAAACCACACTCAGATATCACCTCACGCCAGTCAGAGTGGCCAAAATGAACAAATCAGGAGACTATAGATGCTGGAGAGGATGTGGAGAAACGGGAACCCTCTTGCACTGTTGGTGGGAATGCAAATTGGTGCAGCCTCTCTGGAAAGCAGTGTGGAGCTTCCTCAGAAAATTAAAAATAGACCTACCCTATGACCCAGCAATAGCACTGCTAGGAATTTATCCAAGGGATACAGGAGTAGTGATGCATAGGGGCACTTGTACCCCAGTGTTTATAGCGGCACTCTCAACAATAGCCAAATTATGGAAAGAGCCTAAATGTCCATCAACTGATGAATGGATAAAGAAATTGTGGTTTATATACACAATGGAATACTACTGGCAATGAGAAAGAATGAAATATGGCCTTTTGTAGCAACATGATGGAACTAGAGAGTGTGATGCTAAGTGAAATAAGCCATACAGAGAAAGACAGATACCATATGGTTTCACTCTTATGTGGATCCTGAGAAACTTTACAGAAACCCATGGGGGAGGGGAAGGAAAAAAAAAAAAGAGGTTAGAGTGGGAGAGATCCAAAGCATAAGAGACTGTTAAAAACAGAGAACAAACTGAAGGTTGATGGGGGGTGGGAGGGAGGGTAGGGTGGGTGATGGGTATTGAGGAGGGCACCTTTTGGGATGAGCACTTGGTGTTGTATGGAAACCAATTTGACAGTAAATTTCATATATTAAAAATAAATAAATAAATAAATAAATAAATAGATAAATAAATAGATAAATAAATAAATAAATAAAAAGAAATCCCATGAAAGGAAAAGGAGCTCAGAAGAGGGAGGCTCAACCATATCAGCTGAGGCCCATACACTTGAACCAAGATGTCCAACATAAGCCCAATTCTTTTCTAACTCACTAGCTAAATTCAGCCACATGAGTAAACTCAGGTGAAACCAGCAGAAAAATTGCCCATCTAGAATTGTGAGAAATAACAAATATTGTTGTTTAATTGTTAAATTTAAGAGTGGTCTGTTCAACACCAATGGATATCTGATACTTTTAAATTGGTTTAATCTGATTAATATCTCCGTCCAAACTCATACTCTTGTCTAAGAGACACCAGAGACCATTAACTGAAAGTTCAGTCAGGACAAAATACAAATGAGTGATTTCTTTAAGATATGGGGAATGTATACTCAGCGATTTAAAAAGCAACAGATATATACTAGACTATGGTCTGGCATATATATACTACAACCATGGTATATATAGTTATGTTACTACAACTATTATGGTTTATAGTATTGTAACCACTTTATAGAAAATGAAGGAAACTAAGATTCAGTAAGCAAAGTCCTTTTAGGATCTAGAGCAGTGAAATATCAGATTGGATTCTTTTATACATATATTTTATTTTGAAATAGTTTCTCACCAAAATTTTCAAGAATAGTATATAGCATCCATGTGTATTATTCCATCAGCTTACCCCAATATAACATAATATATTCCCATAGTACATGATCAAATCAGATGGAATTGGAATCAGTTTTGTCTGGTTCCAAAGTCCTCATTAGTGATCAAATGCTAAGTCCCAGAGTTGTGCTCATTGCACACACTAGAAAGAAAAACCATCCATTTATCTCAAGCCTATTTCTTTCTTGCTCATTTATTATCTAACCATTTCTAGCAAGAAGAATGCTATCACAGTGGGGTGTGAGCTCTGAATTCATGACTAAAATCATCTTAGAGGGGCCCACATGTAACCCATGACATCATCTCTGCAACTAGAGGATACATTCTACATAGCACCTATGTGAGACCTTCTAGAGAAGAATTATCATATGATAAGTTCTTATTATTCTTGAAATAGCTTGTGCACAATTTGTGTAAAAATTATTTGAGTTTCATTAGATTATGAAGCTTTCAAGACTGGAAGACATTTTATTCATTCTTATAGATCCAGAAGTTAACAAATTCTTAATAAATATTTGCTGACTCAATAGAAAAGGAAAGGATATTTTACATGATTTACTATGCAAAGGACTTTTTAATTTATTGAATATAGGGATAGTTGGTCATCCTGATTTTACATTTGCTTATTCCACATCAGTAGTACTCATTGAAATACAAATCCAGTCCTTTTAATTTCTCTCAATTATTGTACAGCAAATTTCACACTAGAAACTACCATTGACTTAGCTAAGTTAGAACCAACAACTCAAAGGACTAAACGTTCCATCATTTCCCCCACCCTCCCACCTCCATTCTATTTTTTCCAAAATCTGGCCAAAAAAAAATCCCCAAAAATGGCAAAAACTGCACAAGATGAAAATGGATTCTTTATTTTAGTTTTCTTAGAACAGTGCTTCTCAAACTAGAGATACATCTATTTTACTCTGGGATCTTATTAAAATGCAGATTCTGACTTGGTGGGTGTGGGGCTAGGCAGTCTGATATTCTGCATTTCCAACAACCTCCTGGAGGAAGTCAAGGCTACTGGCCCATAGATCACACTTTGAACAACTTGACTCTATGTAGACCAACTGGTAAGGGTGTTAGAAAACATAAAAGCAACAAAGACCAGGAAACTTGGGATACACTTATCTCAAAGTTAATGGATTTGCTTTTGGGTGAGCTATTGCTGGTTTCTCTGCCTTTTTGCCTAACAGAGATCTTGCATCAGTTGTGAGTTGAGAAATGGGAGAAAATTGTCTCCTATGCCATCTCTCCCACAGGCCATTCAGAGCAGAGGCATTTGGAATGCAGCCCTAACATACTGATAAATTTCATAAAGCTACAAATGTATGAAGAGAATAATGGATGGCTGATTGTGTGTGTGTGTGTGTGTGTGTGTGTGTGTGTGTGTGTGTTTACATCAGCGTCATGTGCTAAAGCCCACATTTTTGGCAATAGAACTTAATTTCTTAACTAAATCAGGAATCCCTTGACTTGTTGACTTTATTCTATATGATTTTAACCCAAAGATTCATGAGATATTGTCACTGATTCTCTTTATGTGAGTTGATAAAAGACAAGACTACATACTTGTCTAAGCATTTAAAGAGCACCTAATATTTGTTCATGCTGTGAAAGAGAAATAGAAATCTCTACCAAAACCAAAATGATGAGAAGTTACCTCTACTGTAGAGGGATCCATGGTGACCAGTGTAAGGTAGAAATAATTCAGTGCTGAATTGTGTAGTACAACCCACACTAAAATTCTAAGAGCCTAGCATTAATTTAGAGACTTAGAGTTTCATAATAACATAATTAAAGGCAACCTATGGCACTTCTAAAATGATAAAAAAATAATAATAAATGAATCATTTTCAAAGAGCATAGCTCAATGTTCAGGGCAAGAATAGTCTGACCAAGGTAATAACTAGTCCTCACCTGCACTCTGCTTTTTTAGATTCACATTCTTCATGATGTAGATAGCCTACATCATTAGCTCTTGATAGTGGTAGTGGTGGTGAACATGTCATGTCATAGTCATCCACTTTACCACTCACACTTTACTTAATTTACCTTGACCAAAACAAAAGTTTCTTATCACCCTGTAGGCAAGAGTGAGTAAATAAAATACACACATACACAATGCCACCTTCTAATAGTGATGAAGAAAATAACTTTAAGGGTCTGAGAGATGACTTCCCCATGTAAGGGTGGTCTCTTCATGTTACTATCAGCTATCTCAAGGGAATAAATGAGAACTATTAATAGTATAAGAAAAGTAAGGCTCTGCCTTTTAGAATTAAAAGAATACAAACAATTATGCTATAGATGTTAAGCTATAGTGATGTGTGTGAATTATTTCTCAATAAAACTGGGAAAAAATCTCCATATTACATGTTACAGAAGATAGATTACAGTCAACATAATTTTTTAATCAACTTATCAAAAAATAAAAATAATAAAATTAAAAGGATGATCAGATGGTTACTGGGTCTTTTTAAGTTGTCAGGAATGTGACATATGGTGCAAGTGTATTTGTTTAAAGATTAAATCCTGGGGCACCTGGGTGGCTCAGTCGGTTAAGCGTCCGACTTCAACTCAGGTCACGATCTCGCGGTCCGTGAGTTCGAGCCCCGCGTCTGGCTCTGGGCTGATGGCTCGGAGCCTGGAGCCTGCTTCCTGCTTCCAATTCTGTGTCTCCCTCTCTCTCTACCCCTCCCCCATTCATGCTCTGTCTCTCTCTGTCTCAAAAATAAATAAACGTTAAAAAAAAATTAAAAAAAAAAAAAGATTAAATCCTAACTCTGAGAGTCTTTTTCCTCCAACTTGGTAGGTCCTTTCACAGAGAAGCTAGACACATGAGCGCTGAGTAAGCAAGAGGCAGTTAAATCCACCCTCACAACCATCCTCAGAAAAGTAGAAGGAAGAGGCTCTTCCCAGCTCAGGATATAGTATTCCAGGTAGGGTGCAGCATTGCTGGGGTAGGAGAAGAGGGCTTTGTGGGGTAAGGGAAGAAGCAGCAAGGCCACCAGTGGGCCCCAGTGTAGAGTGGACAGAAGGTTCATCTTACCACCTTGGAGAGATAGCCGTGGGGCTCTCCCATTGATAAACCTGAAAGGTAGGGTGACCAGGATTATGGCTTAGGTAATTTTAAACATAGGTTTTATTATTATTTAGGTACAACAAGGTCAACAGATCAGTGTCATTGAAAACATAATTTATTATTCTCACAGATCCTAAGAAAAGGGGGTCCATCATTATGCTACATGATGTCACACAGGGAAGTACCAGGTTGGTCAAGAGGCACATGGAGTAGGAAAAAATGAGGTCAAGAGACTTTGCTGTGGTTTCTATGGGAAGGAACAAAGTAGTGTGAACAGGCTCTAGATTGGTGGTTTGGATAATTTAAGCAGGTGGTGGTGCATAGGGGCTGCCCCTAGTTGTCTGGTACCTGGCCTTGGGGTGATTAGGACAGGTGGATTGTGGCTCAGAGTGGGAGTGTCTGACAAAAAAAAAGGTGGTTACAGGTGTGGGCTCTGGATTGGCTAGTTTGCTTTTGAAAAGCCCTTTCAGAGTGAATTGTTTACTATCTTTGATAGACCTTGGGGGGGCAGTATGTTGTTAATATGGTGTCAGATTACTTGGCAACTAAAATATCTGTGGCTGAGGTTGGAACTCCAGCATTAGTCTGTAGGCAGGCTTTCCAATTTAGCCAATAGTTGTAGGACCTTTGCCTCAGTGATTGGTTTCATCAGTGACAGTCTTTGGGTTATAGGGCTAGTCTTATGCAAACTAGAAAGCACATAGGGCTTAGTATTTGCCATGTCTGATTAAAATAATGGCTTACTTGGAAGATTTGGGCCTCCAGATTGCAAACCAATGAAAGCAAGCAGGTCAATGATAAGGAGACCAACAGTCAACAGAAGACATTCAGCTGCCCTTGACAGTTTTGTTTTGCCTTGATTTTGTAAGGTGGAAATTTATGCTCAAATGGGTCCCATATTAGATAAACAGTTACCTGGGTCATGGGGCAATCTATGGTCAGTGGGTCTCAGGATAATAATATGCATTCTTCATCTGGTCTTCAGCCCTAATTGAATGGGAGCAATAACAAACATGTATAAAGAGAGAAGACAAAGAATCTCATATATACTGAGTCTTTATAGATACAGAGGTGAGACATTTCCTCCTTTACATATAGAGAAAGATGAGATGAAAAATTTTAAAGTTGGTATTCAATGCAAGTCATCCCATGGGTCATAAATTAAGAGAGATTCAGGCCTGGGGCAAGGTGGAGATCTTTCTGGGGTATCCAATGCTAAAATGACTGAATGCCTAAAGTTTGGCCAGTTGCATTGATCCTTGGATCCTCTTCTTTATCAGGGATATTCTGGCTAAGGAATGAAAAGCAGCAATATTCCACTGAGCTCCATTATTTTTGATGATTGGCAGTACAATCTATAGTCTATGAACTCCAAATGCTGTTCAATTAGTTAATCTCAAGGGAATATCCAAGTAGCCAAGAGGTATAGGGCAAGAATGACCTCCTCCAGCACTATGGCAATCTGGCAAAAGACTGAAGACAAAGGAAGCCACCCCCCGCCTGTAGATGGAATATATGAGAAGCCTCAGGTTTGGCTCCATTATGTATTAAAGAGAGCTTGATAGTCATGGTGAGCTTGTGAGTACTGTTTTCATGACCCAAAGCAAAATAGGCAACCAGATATGGAAAGGACAGAAGTTCAGGGTCTATGAGAGCCTCTACTTCCAGCAAAAGCCAGTAAGTAACTATTTTGTTTTTTGTTTACTTATTTGTTATTTGTTTGTTTGTTTACTTATTTATTTGGAAAGAGAGTGAGAGTGAGCATGAGCAGGGGAAGGGCAAGGAGAGAGGGAGACAAAAAGTCCCAAGCAGGAATCAAACTCACAAATTGTGAGATCATGACCTGAGCCAAAATCCAGAGTCAGATACTTAACAACTGAGCCACTCAGGAGCCCCTGTTTGTTTGTTTTTGATGGTGTATATCATGAGGCTGCGGATGGCAGTTTCTTGCATCAGAAGACCTTGGGCAACCTATGGCCCATCCTAAGCGATTCAAAGACTTAAGTGAGAAAATGTGGTCAAAGCCTTCATAGTGAAGGAGTCTCTGAGGCACATGGGAGTTCCTGATGATTTCAGTTGGGACAGATCTTAAGTCTTTTGTTGTAGGGAGGCCTCCTTAAGGTGGGCTGATTTGTGGCAGCATTAGTAAGATTAAGTAAAATTTGTAAATGAGGAAAATGTTCCCACAGAACCCAGAAAGGACTGAAATATTTGGACTTCTATGTCCTTAGTAATCTGTCAAATGAGAACAAGGACATCAATATGATGACATTCTTGTGCTTTTGGGTGAGGTGAGTACAGTTAAGATCTTGTTTGCAAAGATTGGATGCCATGACAAAGTTGTTGAGGTACCTCAGGGGTAGCCTTGAAATATACTGTGTAGCTTTGAAGTTGAAGGCAAACTGTGGCTGACAGCCTGTTGAAATGGACACTGAACAGAACAATTTTAGCCAAATCTATATTAGCAAGACATGTACCAGTTGTGGATTAGATGGTCAGTAACTTTGATAATACTGAATATTGGGTATGGGGACCACAGCATTAGGGTTTTAGTAATCCACCATGAGGCAACACTTATTTTTTCCAGGTTAGAACCAGAAAAAATTGGGCTTTTATTAATCAGATTTTATATAATAATTTTAACTCAATGCCCCTATTTTAACTTAATTTGGCCCATTTTGAGTAGGGGTCGCTAGAGTCCCATTTTATCAAGACAATTGTAAGTGCAGAAGACTTGACTTAATTTACCTTATTACTCACGGTGTTTAGAATGTTCATGTGTACTGTTGAACATTTTAGAGCAATAGTTACTATGGTTATGGGAAATCTAGGCAAGGCTATCATTAAAGTGAGTCATATCTATTTTTTTTAATTTTTATTTATTTTTTGAGAGAGAGAGAGAGAGAGCACAAGGTGGGGTAGACATATAGACAGAAGGAGACACAGAATCCAAAGCAGGCTCCAGGCTTTGAGCTGTCAGCACAGAGCCCAATGTAGGGCTCAAACTCATGAGCCATGAGATCATGACCTGAGCCAAAGTCAGACATTTAACTGACTAAGCCACCCAGGCACCCTGAGTCATACCTATTTTTTCTCTATTTTATACTTATTTACTTCCTTAAGATTATAGGGGGTACAATGTTCAAATTTAATTGTATCCCTAGGTATAACTATAATTTGGGCCTCAGCATTAAGTCTATGAAGCTGTGTCAGTTGGATGCATTTCAGCAAATGCAGAGTTATTTAGAGCCTATGCCATAGAAACACAAAAGTCAATCAGCACCCTTTTGTATTTTTCTGTTATTCAAATTCTTTTAGTATATAAATTCTTTAGTATGTTATATGTAATTATTATATATAATTTGTTATATATAAATTTTATTTATACAATAGTATATAAATATTAATATAAAATTTTATACAACTGTCAATGTATTAACATTAATATAAATATTAGTGTAGAATTTTGAGTTTCCAATGGGTTATATTTTAGACTTTTGTTCTTACATTGATTGATTGATTAATTGATTATAGAATTTATTTATTTACCTTTATTTTCTCCCTGTATTCAGGTATTTGCTTTGTCTTATTTTGTTTTCCTTTTCTCTTTGTTTCTTGCTTTTAGTTTTTGTTTTAGGCTTTTAGTCATCTGAAACACGGTTTTTAGTTTCTGTCTCCTGCTAGTAAATCAGCATGGACCTTGTAGATGGTTACAGAGGAAGGGAATGGCAAGGGGGCCTGGAAGCTTTCCTTTGAGGCAGTAATCTCTCACCTCAAGGCTTTCCAGCCCAGAGACATGGATTTGTCCTTAGAGAAAAATAGCAGCCTTTTTGTGGATAGCACAGGTATCCCCCATAATCCAAACCACCAGTTTTTCACTTTTTTTTGTCTATCTGTCCCCAACTGTTGTTTATCCTTTTTTTTTTTTTTTTTTTTTTTTTAGGAATTTATTGTCAAGTTAACTCACATACAATGTAGTGTTGGCTTCAGGAATAGATTCCTGTTATTCAACACCCAGTGCTAATCCTAGCAAGTGCCTTCCTCAATACCCGTCACCCATTTTCCCTTCCCTCCCAACCCCCCACCGCCATAAACCCTGTTTGTTCTCTGTATTTAAGAGTCTCTTATGGTTTGCCTCCCTCTCTGTTTGTAATTTATTTTTCCTTCCCTTCTCCTATGGTCTTCTGTTAAATTTCTCAAAGCCCACATATGAGTGAATTGTGATATGATATGATATGAGTCTTTCTCTGACTTACTTCACTTAGCATAATAACCTCCAGTTCTATCCATGTTGTTGAAAATGGTAAGATTTCATTATTTTTCATTGCTGAGTAGTATTCCATTGTATATTTATACCACATCTTCTTTATTCATTCATCAGTTGATGGACATTTAGGCTCTTTCCATAATATAGCTATTGTTGATAACACCACTATAAACATTGGGGTACATGTTCCATCACTCCTGTATCGTTTGGATAAATTCCTGGTGGTGCTATTGTTGGGTCATAGGGTAATTCTATTTTTAATTTTTTGAAGAAATTCCTCACTGTTTTCCAGAGTGGCTGCATCAGTTTGCATTCCCACCAACAGTGCAAGAGGGTTCCCCTTTCTCCACATTCTTGCCAACATCTGTTTTTTCCTGATTTGTTAATTTTAGCCACTCTGACTGGTATGAGGGGGTATTTCAGTGTTGTTTTGATTTGTATGTCCCTGATGATGAGTGATGTTGAGCATCTTTTCATGGGTCTGCTAGCCATCTGAGTGTCTTCTTTGGAAAAGTGTCTATTCATGTCTTCTGCCCATTTCTTCACTAGATTATTTGTTTTTCGGGTGTTGAGTTTGGTAAATTATTTATAGATTTTGTATACTAACCCTTTATCCAATATGACACTTGCAAATATCTTCTCCCATTCTGTCAGTTGCCTTTTAGTTTTGTTGATTGTTTCCTTTGTCGTACAGGAGTTTTTATCTTGATGAGCTCCCAATAGTTCATTTTTGCTTTTATTTCCCTTGCCTTCAAAGACATGTCAAGTAAGAAGTTGCGACCAAGGTCAAAGAGATTGTTGCCTGTTTTTTTCCTACAGGATTTTGATGGTTTTCACATTTTGGTCTTTCATCCATTTTAAGTTTATTTTTGGCTATAGTGTAAGAAAGTGGTACAGTTTCATCCCTCTGTATGTTCCTGTCCAGTTCTCCCAGCACCATTTTTAGAGACTGTCTTTTTTTCCATTGGATACTCTTTCTTGCTTTGTCAAAGATTAGTTGGCCATACATTTGCGGGTCCATTTCTGGTTTCTCTATTCTATTCCATTGGTCTATATGTCTGTTTTTGTGCTAGTACCATACTGTCTTGATGATTACAGCTTTGTAGTACAGGCTAAAGTCTGGGATTGTGATGCCTCCAGCTTTGGTCTTCTTTTTCAACATTACTTTCACTATTTGGGGTCTTTAGTGGTTCCATATATCTCTTAGGATTGTTTGTTCTAGCTCTGTGAAGAACACTGGTGCTATTTTGATAGGGATTGCATGAATATATAGATTGCTTTGGGTGGTATATACATTTTAACAATATTTGTTCTTCCCAATCCATGAGCATGGAATTTTTTTCCATTTCTTTGTGTCTTCTTCAATTTCTTTCATAAGCTTTCTATAGTTTTCAGTGTGCAGATCTTCTACCTCTTTGGTTAGATTTATTGCTAGGTATTTTATGGTTCTTGGTGCAATTGTAAATGGGATTGATTACTTGATATCTTTTTCCATTGCTTCATTATTAGTGTATAGAAATGCAACTGATTTTTGTACATTAATTTTATATACTGTGACTTTGCTGAATTCATGTATCCATTCTAGTAATTTCTTCATGGAGTCTTTCAGGGTTTCCATGCAGAGTATCACATCATGGTGATACATGGTTTGACTTCTTCTTTGCCAATTTGGATATCTTTTATTTCATTTTGTTGTCTGATTGCTGAGGCTAGGACTTCCAACACTATGTTAAACAGCAGTGGTGAGTGTGGACATCCCTGTCATGTTCCTGCTCAGGGGAAAAGCTCTCAGTTTTTCCCAGTTGAGGATGATATTAGCTGTGGGCCTTTCATATATAGCTTTTATGGTGTTAAGCTATGTCCTTCTGTCCCAACTTTCTTGAGGCTTTTTATCAAGAAATAATGTTGTATTTTGTCAAATGCTTTTTCTGCATCTATTGACAGGATCATATGGTTCTTATTCTTTCTTCTATTAATGTGATGTATCCATTGATTGATTTGTGAATATTGAGCCAGCCCTGCAGCCTGGGAATGAATTCCACTTGATCTCAGAGAATAATTCGTCTAATACACTGTTCAATTTTATTTGCTAGTATCTTGTTGAGAATTTTTACATCCGTGTTTATCAGGATTATTGGCCTGTAATTGTCCTTTTTAGAGGGCTCTTTGTCTAGTTTGGGAATCAAGGTAATGCTGGTTTCAGAGAATGAGTCTGGAAGCTTTCCTTCTGTTTCTGTTTTTTGGAACAGTTTGAGAATAATAGGTATTAATTCACTTTAAATGTCTAGTATAATTCCACTGTGAACCCCTCCTTGTTTATGTTTGTGATTAATCGATGTGTATATTTGGGTTCCTCCATGTTGGGAGTATAAATGTTTATAATTGTTAGCTCTTCTTGATGTATAGACCCCTTAGTTATGATATAATGTCCTTCATCTCTTGTTACAATCTTTGTTTTAAAATCTAGTTTGTCTGATAGAAGTATGGCTACTCCAATTTTCTTTTGACATCCTGTAGCATGATAGATGGTTCTCCATCCCCTCACTTCCAATCTAAATAGAGTCTTAGAGCGCCTGAGTGGCTCAGTCAGTTAAGCATCTGACTTTGGCTCAGGTCATGATCTCACTGCCTGTGAGTTTGAGCCCTGCGTCTGGCTCTGTACTGACAGCTTGGAACCTGGAGCCTGCTTCCAATTCTGTGTCTCCCTCTCTCTCTGCCCCTCCCCTGCTCATTCTCTCTCTCTCTTTCTCTTTCTCTGTCTGTCTATCTCAAATATAAAATAAAAACCAAACAAACAAAAAATTTAAATTGATTCTCTTGTAGGCAACATATAGATGGATTTTTTTGTTTTTTGTTTTTTGTTTTTTACCCATTCTGAGACCCTATCTCTTTTGATTGGGGCATTTAGCTCATTTACATTCAGAGTGGTTTTCAAGAGATATGGATTTAGTGTCATTGTGTTATCTGTAGGTTTCATGTTTGTGGTGATGTCTCTGGTCCTTTGTAGTCTTTGTTGCTTTTTCACTCACAGAGTCCTCCTTAGGATCTCCTGCAGGGTTGTTTTAATGGTCATGAACTCCTTTAGTTTTTGTTTGTGTGGGAAAGTCTTTATCTCTCCTTCCATTCAGAATGATAGCCTTGCTGGATAAAGGATTCTTGGCTGCATATTTTTCTATTCGGCACATTGAATATTTCCTGCTACTCCCTTCTGGCCTGCCATGTTTCATTGGACTGGTTTTTTGCTACCCTTATGTGTCTACTCTTGTAGGTTAAGGCTTGTTTGTCCCTACCCGCTTTCAGAATTCTCTCTTCATTTATTTTTGTATCTTTTTTTTGCCAGTTTCACTATGATATGTGATGGTGTTGACCTCTTTTTGTTGATTTTGAAGGGAGTTCTCTGTGCCTCCTGGATTTGGATTTTTGCATCCTTCCCCATATTAGAGAAGTTCTCAGCTATAATTTGTTCAAATAAACCTTCTGACCCTTTCACTCTCTCTTCATCTGGAACTCCTATGATATGGATATTATTTCATTTCATTGAATCATTTAGGTCTCTAATTCTCCCCTCATGATCTAGTAATTTCCTTTCTCTCCTTTTCTCAGCTTCATCATTTTCCATAATGTTATCTTCTATTTCACCTATTCTCTCCTCTGCTTCTCTTATACTTGCTGTTATTCCATCTAGTTTATTTTGCATCTCATTTACAACATTTCTAAATTCACCATGACGATTTCTTAGGTTCTTGGTCTCTGCTGTCTTTTATGCTTTTTTCAAGCTCAGCTATCAGTCTTTTGACTATTAATCTACATTCTTTTTCAGATATATTGCTTATATCTGTTTTGAGCAATTCTCTGGCTGTCATTTCTTCCTGGAATTTCTTTTGAGAAGAATCTTTCCATTTCATCATTTTGGCCAGTTTTCTGTCTTTTATGTGTTTTAATAGCTTGTTATTAGTACTCCTGCACCTGTGAGCACTACTATTTTTAAAAAAGAGGCCATATACTGTCCAGGGACTGGCACTTCAGGAAGTGTTTTTGGAGTGTGTTGTGTGCACTCTGTTGTTGCATCTTTGGTTGCTTTATCTCACTGCACATAGTGGTGGATTAGACCTTCCACCGAGTGTGCTTTGATTTGTTCATTGAAGTAATCCTGGAAAAAAAGAAAAAGGAGGGGAGGAAGAAACCTTATCTCATACAAAGAGAAAAGAGACAGGGGTGGGAAAAAAGAACAAGCAGAGAATCAAAGAAACTATGAGGCTCAATCCAGGGAGAGGGAGAGAGGAAAATAAAGGAGATACAGAAAAGGTGTAAAAAGAATAGACAAAAAATGCCAGATTAAGCAAACAACCAGAACAGAGAAAGAAAGAAAAAATTAGTTGACCAAAAATCAAATCAGGAACTATGTGCATGATGTCAAAGGAGGAAGATAGAAGGAAAAAGAAGGGAAAAGAGAAGAGAAGTAAAGGAAAGAAAAGAGCAAAAAGTAATAATAATAATAAAACAAAAAATAATAATTAGGAAAAAAAAAACAGAATAACATACAAAGCCACAGGACAGTTGTCTGTTGGTACCTGGGACCAGTGGCTGTGCTGAACGAGAGGCTGTCTGGGTTGGTCAGTGTCAATCTCACTCCAGTAGATTGCAGTTACCAGGCATGGAGTGGTGGGGTAGGTGTAAGTAGGTCCTGCCTCCACTGGGGACCACTGTCTTGTTCCCTGAAGCCCCACCATGTTGGCAATGGGGAGAAAAATGGTGATACACCAATCTCTCCTCCCCGGACCTGGTGTCTCAAAGCACACTGTTCAGACAACCCTCACAGAGTAGCATGGGCAGGTGTCTTGTCCAGTTCCACAGTCTTCTGCAACTCTAGGCACATGGCTGGGATTCAAAACCTGATGTCTTAAAGGATCCTGCTCCACATGGACCTGGTTCTGGAATAGTGTCACTCCGCCAAGCTGACAAAAGGCCTCTGGCTGGCGCCTAAAAAGTCTTTTATCCTTGGGGGTGCAATAAACCCTCTTCCCACAGTACTTGAGGGCGGGGGGGAATATCCTTTCCCAGTACACCCCTGAGATCACTACCATGCCCTGGGGCTGGCTCCCCCCCCTCCAGGTGCATGCAGGCTGGCTCCTGTCTGGAGAAAGTCACCCAACCCTGAAAACTCCAAACTCCACTCCTAAGGCTGTTTGCAAAGTAGAAACTGGCTCTCTCCCTATTTTTCATTCCCCAATCTGTGGTCCATAGAGGTTTTTCTCTTGTCCAAATACAATCCCACCCTTACACAGCCTCTCTTCTCTTCCTTTTGTCTCTCCACAAAAGGGGTCCCCTCCCCTTCCTGCCTATGCTGCCCGTTTTATCTCTCTCAATTCACAAACACACACCTCTCTCCCACCAAGCTGTCTCTTTTCACCTGTGGAGATCCTTCTGCCACTCTGCAGGTTGATTTCCTGGGTGTTCTAAGTGTTCTGACCTCAATACTGCTGTGTTTGAGGGACAAGGGAAATTCTGATCCCCCTACTTCTCCACCATATTGACTCCTCTCTTATGTTGTTTATTCTTTAAATGCTTACTGGATGAGCTCTTAGTAGTCCTTAACGGTCTTGTTCATGGGTGGAGGCCTCCCTCTCTCAGGTGAACCCATACTGTATAATAGATCTAAGATCCACTTCCAAGGAGAGTGACAGTGGCCTTATTGGTATTTTGGGGGCTCTGTGTGTTGAGGATAAGGCCCTTGGTGTGCTGGTAAGCAGTAGCCCATGCACATTATCCCAGCATTTCCCATCCCAGAATCAATCCTCAAGGGTCTTAGGTAGAGCAAGGATAAAATGTTCCTTTTTTCATTATTTTATTAAATATTGTGCCATCTGTCTCCAAGAATGTGATCCTTTATCTCCACTCATCAGGGGACAAATTGCAACAACTGCAAGGCAAGCAACCACACAAAATTTAAATCAAAAATAATACCTTTGCAAGGTGCCATGGTTTCTGAAGTAGATGCCCTCATACTGACCCTATGTATAGCTCACAACTCACAAGTGCCTCTGAAGAGCACTCTCTTTTTTAGTTGACCAGGCAGGCTGAACTACATGGGAGAATAGCAACTCAGTTTCCCTACCACGTATCACTACTGACTACTTGACTGATCAGGTCCTTCTCATGGCACTTGGAGGGAAGTCACTCCTTGCTCCCTTTGGAGGAGGCTTTGGTAAGTGCAGCTAGTCAATATAAAAAGTGATGCTGTTGGGGCATCATCCCATAATCTAGGTAAGTAGCTCAGCTCAGCTCAGAATTCAAGGAAGACTCAACTTTTGAGTTCTGAATGTAGGCAACACCTAGCAAACACAACAAATAGAGTTTTCAGCCACAACACAAATGCACATCAGCAGGCAGGATTACTTTCTCAGGCAGCTGTTGGCATCTAGTGAAACCAGTTAGCAAGCCAAGAACAGTCTAGTGCTATGTCATTGAAGTCTGAGGCCAAACCTCCCTTCTCACTGCACCTATTGTTTTTAAATATAGGTTTTATTATAATTTAGGTATGACAAGGCCAACAGATCAAGAAATGACTGCAGTTGAGGAGATAGTTTGTTGTACCCACAGCTCCCAACAGAAGGGTCACACTATACATTGGAGGGCCACATGAGTAAGCACAAGGGTCAGTCAGAAGGTAGTGGGGATAGGGGAAATACTGGAAAGAACCTTTATTATGTCCCAAGTTTCTATACATCTCTTATAAGGACATCTGTCATCGGATTTAGGACACACTTAGATAATCCAGGATGACCTCCTCATTTCAAAATCTTTAAATTAATTACATATGCAAAGGCTCTTTTCTTAATAAGGTAACACAGGTCCCAGAGATTTGACATGGACTTCCCCACCCAGGGGAGGTGGCACCATTCAACTCACTACAACTAGCTTTTAATTATATCACAAATCTGACCAAATCTCACCATTTCTACTGCTACCTCCTTGGTGTCATATACCATCATATCTCCCTTGGACAAGAACAAAGCCTCTTTACTGCTCTCTCTGCTTCCACTCTTGCCTCTGAAGGAGTTCAAAACAGCCCCCTCCCTCCCCAAAATATGCCACTTTGGCAGGAAGCTTGTTTAGAGCTAAAGGATATCAAAACCCATCAGACTCAGGAAAAACTCTTTACTTCATTTTGAACTGTCTAAAAGAGATACAGATTTCCCCATATATGGGAAAATCTGCAATTATAAAGGAAATTTACATTGGAAAGTAAGAAATGTACATGTTCCAGGAAGAGAGCAATTACCAGAGATTTTTTTTTAACCTAAGAAACTAATCTGCAGGGCAGGGCAACCTTTGTTTGTGGGACATTTCATCCTCTCACCTTCCTATGAATTGCCTTCCTCCTCTGTAGCCCCAGACCCCTGCTCCTTTCCTTAACTCAGAAGTATAGAAGTATAGAAGCCTCAATTGTTGGCTGCCTTTTAAGACTTATATCTTTATGGGGCTCCCCTATAAATTTTGTTTTTCTCCTGTTATTCTGTCTTAGGGAATTTTAATTGTTAGACCAGCCACAGAATTTGGAGGGATATAGATAGAAAAATTTTCCTTCCTCTGCATCCCCTAGCCATGTATTATCCAAAATGCAGCAAGATTATTATTTTATTTTGTTTTAAGTTTATTTATTTATTTTGAGAAAGAGGAAGGACAGAGAGAGGGAGAGAGAAATAATCCCAAGCAGGCTCCACACTGTCAGCATGGAGCCCGATGTGGGGCTTGAACTCACAAACCGTGAGATCATGACCTGAGCCAAAACCAAGAGTTGGACACTTAACTGACTGAGCCACCCAGGTGCCCCAAGATTATTCTTTTAAAATCTAAGTCAAATCACATCACTACTCAGCTCAGAAACTGCATAGACTTCCTTCTCATGTAAAATAAAATACAAAGCCCTTGTTCTGACCTATGTAATTTGGCTTCTGGATTCCTTTCCAACTTTTACCTTCTACAACTCTCTCCTATGACCCCACTCTCCAGTTTGCTTGCTATTCTCTCAAGCAAGCCAATAAACTCCAATGCTTTCACATTTGCCCCCTGCTCCAGCTAGATCCCTCTTCTCCAATGTATATCATTTGGCTTCTTCTCTCACCTCATCCAAGTTCCTACTCACTTGGCTCCCATATCTTCATAGAGACCTCCACTGAATGTCTTATCTAAAATACCACTCACTCTAATTCTCTATCCTGTAACTTTTTTTTAGCACTATGGTATATGATGTTCACATCTGTATTCATTGTCTGTGTTCCCTGAAGGCAAGAGCTTCTCAGTCCATAACAGTACCTAGAACAGTTCCATGCACATAGTAGACATTTAAGGAATTCTTTTTGTTGGAATGAATGAATGAATGAATGAATCTGTTGAGGGTTTTCTTAATCAGGGTCACCTTACCATTTGCCCAACTATACCGAATAGTTGCCCCATTTCTGAACTAAAGCCCACAGAAAAGAATTATCTGTGCTCAAGGGAACAATGAGCACATCAAAAATATTTTTTATTGAAGTATAATTTTATTGTTTTTATTTATGCTTTAAACAGTAGAAACTGGGCTTATGTTGAAGGAACTGTGGCATGAGAATTATGTAGTTTATTGCTTAGGAAAGTATTGAGCTGATACTGTCATTATTCCCATATAGACAAGGAAGGAACAATTATAAGGATAATTCCTTTAACATCCTACTTTCCAGGGTTATGGTAAATGGCCATTTCTGACAATTGGTTTGAAGTCTCTCTAAAGGCCAGTCCTCTTTGTATTAATTATTAAAAATTGAGCATGTACTGAGTTTGTAGGTACAGGGTTGAGAAAGAAAAAAAGGTATGTATCTTATAGAAACAGTTATGTAAACAATATACAAGCTAAATAAAATTTTAAAAACATAAGAGAATGTTAAGTGATGCAGTAAGCACAATTGAGGGAGGCAGCTGGAGATGAGCTGTGCAAAGTCAGGTTAAAAGTGTTCAATATCATGTAATGAAGGGCTCAGAGGCCCACCTTAGACACACACCCGTCCCTACCTCTCTCCTCTATCAGGGCACTGCATCCTAGTCCACATTTCTCCAGCCATTGGCCAAGAATAAACAAAATTCTTAGAATAACAAGGTACTTTCATATGATAACTCTTATCATCTACTGCCAGCTTCCCCACTGACTGACCTGACCTACCAGTGTGCTTTTCTGAGCAATTCCTGAGCTTGACATGCTCCTGGACAAGGCCTGGGCTCTCTGACCACATGTGCTAAGACTGGCCTCTGCAGTTACATGGGTTTCCTTGGCTGTTCTCTGTTCCTACCCTCACACAGAGGGGCTCTGCCCCTACCCAGCTCTGTGCTCTTCCTCCAGGGCCCATCCACTCTTCTCACTTATCACATTATTGGCCTTGAGCAGAGCCAAACTTTCTCTTGGTCCTATGCCCAGCAGTCTCATGTGTTCCCCAAGAAGTAGCCAAGGGCTGGAAGTTCCTTCTTTCTGTGTACCTCAGCCAGACCTACCGGCAGACCGTAGGCAGGCAAGTGCTCCAGGGCATCTTTCTGCCCTGGAAGCTTCTATTCACAACATGGATTTGTGAAGGGGGTGGACAGATGGGTGAACTGGGGCAGGAATACACATAGGATTTCCACTTTTTCACTTCCTTTTTACTTCTCAAACCTCTCCTCTGAAATGCCCTTGCTGAGGCCTCTAATGACCTCCATGTGCCCAAATCTTATCCAGCTAACTTTCAGTCCTGATTTTTTTTTCTTTCTCTGCTTAGTTTCCTATGGCTGCCGTAAACTGAATTTCTTAAAACAATATAATTTTTTCTATCACTCTTAGAAGGTCTTTTATTCATATGATTGTGACCCATGAACCACAGTGTGATTAACATATTATTTGTATAAAATTACACTGAGCTTTCTTTAAAAATACAAGAAGCATTCTTAGAAACATTATTTTATATATGTGTCATTACAGAGTATTTTTAATGCAGCACATTCTGGTAAACACATCCATTCACTGAAATAGCACTATTCTTTTTTTCCCCAAGTTTTTATTTAAATTTAAGTTACTTAACATACAGTATAATATTAGTTTCAGGTATAGAATTTAGTGATTCATCACTTACATACAACACCCAGTGCTCATCTCTACAAGTGCCCTCCTTAATACCCATCACCCATTTAGCCCATACCCTGCCCACCTCCCTTTAAGCAACCCTCAGTTTGTTCTCTATAGTTAAGAGTTTGTTTCCTGGTTTGCCTGTATTTTTTACTCATTTGTTCATCTATTTTGTTTCTTAAATTCCATATATGAGTGAAATTACATGGTATTTGTCTTTTACTGACTGACTTATTTTGCTTAACATAATACTTTCCAGTTCCATCCACATTATTGTAAATGGCAAGATTTCATTCTTTTTGATGGCTGCGTAACAGTCCATTGTGCATGCGCACGCACACACACACACACCACAACTTGTTTATCCATTCACCAGTTTATGGACATTTGGGCTCTTTCCATAGTTTGGCTATGTATTGTAGATAATGCTGCAATAAACATCAGCATGCATACATCCCTTTGAATTTTGTATTCTTTGGGTGAACAGCTAGTAGTGCAATTCCTGGACTGTAGGGTAGTTCTATTTTTAACATTTTGAGAAACCTACATTCTGTAAAACAACAGAAATTTATTTGCTCACAGTTTATGAGTACCAAAGTCTAAAATCAAGGTGTCATTGAGGTTGGTTCTTACTGGGGACTCTGAGGGAGAATCTATCCCATGCCTCTCTCCTAGCTTCTGGTGGTTGCCAGCAATTCTTGGCTTTCCTTGGTTTGTGGTGGCATCTCTGTATTCTATGCCTCTGTCTTCACATGGACTTTTTCTCTGAGTGTCTTTGTGTCTTCTCCTATCCTCATGGGGACACTAGCCATTGGATTTAGGGTTTACTTCAATTCAATATGACTTTATCTCAATCCTTAACTAATTATATCTGCAAAGACACCATTTCCAAATAAGGTCACATTGTGAGATTCTGGGTGGATGCAAATTTGGGGGGCAGACAATTCAACTACTACACCTTCATAGTGGCATTTAACAAACTTTCCCTACTCTTTCCCCTTATCTTTCTGGCCAATCCTCTCAGTATACATATTAATAAGAAACATTCTTAAAAATCACACATACAGTTTCTCTTGAAAAATCTGAATCTATAATTCCCACAGCTGCTCCCTTGAGATGATGGCTACACATTAGTACTTGCCTAATCCTATGATCATTTGAGTTTGTGATTTCATCACATGTAGGAGACTGTAGTTAGTATAAGATTAACTGAAATGCTAGTGACAACATAATAAGATTTCTATCATACTGGAAAAATCTATTGATTTCATCAATCTAGCAGATAATGCCTAAAAAAATTAGTGTCCACTATAGTTTAGGAACAATGCTTGATACTGGATATACAATTTTGAGCAAATATATATATATATATATATATATATATATATATATACCTTCTTTTATGAAAATTGTCTAATGAGGAAAAAAAATATGAATCACACAAACAAATAAATAATATATTTATGATAAATCTTATAAATAAGAAGCCCATGGTGCTGGGAAGATAGGATGGGGGAGTTTTTAATTAATCTGAAAAGTCAGGGAAGGCCAAGATATGAAAAATGAGAGATTTAACGATAAGGGAAAGAGGCAATTCATGCAAATGAAGCTATGTGCAAAGGTCCTGCAACTGGAAAGAAGATTATATGTAACAAGACTAAAAGAAGAACAATGTAGTTGAAGTGGGAAGGAAATATGGAAGAAATTGAGGGAGAGAGGCAGCAGCCAGATTGTGCAGAACCCTGTCAATTATACCAAGGTGTTTGTCTTTATCTTAAGAGCAATGAGAAGCTGTTAATGTGTTTTAAGAAATAGAATATGTTTAGATTTGTCTTATTAAAGAGATTACCCTGTGTCAATTTGTAAAGTAGATTTAAGGACTATGAGGGAAGATTTGTGTAAACAAATTGGGAAGCTTCTGTTAAAATCTAAGTGAGAAATGATGGTATTTTTGAACAGGGTAGTCTGATAGATATGGACAAATATAATAGATTTGAGAGAAGGTTAGGAGGTAAAATCCACAGAAATTGGTGATGGATTGGAAATGGGGAGCTAAGCAGAGGGAGTCAAGGATAACTCCTGGGTCTAGGAAGTATATAATTGGTGCTATTCTCTGAGGTGAGGAACACTGATCTGAAATGGTGAGGGCAGGGGAAGGGGTATGAGCATGTGCTTGCTTTAGGACTTTTTGAACTTGAGATACCATTGAAACTCTCAAGGAGAGCTATTGAAGTGAAAGATGGTGATTTGAGTCTAAAGCTCAAAGAAGTTTGAGATAAATTAGATAACATATAAAATGCTTAGCTCAGCATTTGTTCATAAGTGCTGGCCAGCATTATTTTCCAATAATATCTTTAGTGTGGTCAAAACTGACAGGATAAAATTTAAATAATTAAATGTGTTAACACATTTTGAGTACTTAAAACAGTGCCAAGAACATATTAAGAGCTTAATACAAATTAGAGAGGAAATAAAATTGAGATTATATCTCTGAAAACCCTTTTAACTTGTGTCAGTACAAGAAATTACTATGTATTCAAAGTTTGACCCAGCTTTGGAGACTTCACAGAAAAGGGATAAGTATCTGAATCCATTATTTAAAACATCTTACTTTGCTTTCTAGATAGAAATTTAACATTTCTAAAAGTAGTCCTTTGTACTCTTATCAGTAAAAGCACTGAATAAAGAGATATGAGACCTAGTTCTAATTCTTAGCCCAACCTTCCCTACTTATGTGACTAACTTCCTTAGATCTCCTGAATGAATTGTATAAGATGACCTCTTTCAGTTTCAAAATCCCATACCTGAAGTCTAAACACCTCAGTAAAAGGCAGTCTTTCACCACTCATATGGGGGAGCCCACAGGAAAGATACAGAAAAGCTGGATCTCAACAAAGAAACTGGACTGCATGCTGTATTACCACATTTCCAGCTGTGATGATGATATAGAGATGGCATGATCATCTGATTAACAGGCAGTTTAGACCTTTTATGTCAAAGGTCAGTGATTTCTCCACTTCCTGCCCCTGAGTCAGACACAAGAAGATGAGAAACACAAACACAGCAGGCTTCAGAACTCTGGTGCCTAGATACACATCATTTTGGGGAGCAAGGATGTGTGTGTACCAATGCACCACTTTGGGTTCCCAAACCCTTGGGACATTTGAGCCCTGGTAAATGGGTGAGGTAGCACAGCAAAGAGCTGATAGCATATCTAACTGAAGATTATCTCTATCAGATGCCCCTCTCCAAGAGGAAGCAAACACTTAAGAGGATACTTGGTGACATTTATTGCTCATGGTAACTTACTGACTACTGTATTTCAGAGTAAGACTGTAGATCACAGAACTTAGGGGAAAGGAAAGGTCTGTTGGTGGAGCTGAATTGAAATACCAGCTCTGCCACCAACTCTGTGGCCTTAGTCAAGTCACTTTCTGAGCCTTAGCTCCCTCATCTATAAAATATTTATTTATTCACCTGATTTACCTGACAAGATTGTCATGAAAATACTAATATTACAGGTGAGAGAGCAAAGCACAGAACCTAGCACATGGTAAGGAGTAATTTCTCAGTGAACATCTTAGATTATCTGCAAAGCAGACCTAAAATTTATTTCTCTTATGGTATTCAACAAGAAACTTTACCATTTGAAATGTTCATCAGGATACATTCTTTTCTTGGTCCTTATTCTCATGGAGTGATCCTTTCACAGAATTCTACTGGGATAAAGGAAATGAAGGAAGTGAAATAAAGGAAAAAGTGAGAGACAGAGAGAGACAGGCTCTGAACCAGTAAACCCCAAACTCTGGAGAGCCTGAATGGGTTCAGTGGAACTTTTTTGGAGTATTCTTCCTGTGTTTTCAACCATGTGGAGTCTCAGAAATATTTTCTGAGTCATAGGTCTTTTGTAATGTATTTGTAGAAAACTTATTGCTATAAACAGATCTATTCTGAGAGAATGCCAAATCATGTAGTCTTCCCAGGGCCCCAAGAGATTCAGGAAAATAGATCTAATGGGTAACAAAGTGGTTTTGCCAATTGCATATAATCTTTGAGGAAATAACAATTTATTACACTGATACACAGGGAAGAAAGTGTTTTCAGAGTCATAACCATTTTATTTTGCCTTTAACCTTTGTTAAGTTCTTATTATGTGCTAGGCAGTGTTTTTAAGTACTCTAAATGTGTTACTGTATTTGTCTTGTAAGTTTAATCATATTAGTTTCCATTACCACATTCCCTCTCCCATTATTATTAGTGGTAAAGGGCAAGATATTCCTACTTCACTCATGTCCTCTGTTGATTTGACAGAGAGCACTCATCAAATTCCTTGTGTTTTCTTGGCAATCACACAGCCATTAGAGTAGCTTAAGGGAAGATCCATAAAGCTCTGTGTGCTTCTGTCAAGACCCCTGCTACCTCCCCAACACCCACAGCCTCACTGCTATAATCTGCCAAAAAAAAAACATCACAGCTAATCTTGTGATGACTAGTTCCAGTTAGTCTGCAATACAAATGCCACCAGATCACTTCTCACTGCCCCTTGCCCGGACAACCCTAGCACTCCCTAGTCTGGACCAATTCCCTCTGCAGCTTGTTGCCACTCATCAGGAAAATATATTATTATTTTTTTTTAATTTAAAAATCCATCTCCTCTCCTCCAGTAATTAAGTCAGAATTTGGGTGGATGGGGTGGGGTTCAGGCACTTCCTAAAAGCTCAATTTTATGGCATTCTTCATACCACTTAAAGAAAAGAAAACTGCTAATTAAGTCTTGCTACCATGCTTTGTTGTCACATATAATTTTTATTTTATACTTACCAGAAAAGATTTCTGGAGCACCTGGGTGGCTCAGTCGGTTAAGCGTCCGACTTTGGCTCATGTAGCCATCGTTCCTGATTCTCATTGTTCCTGAATTTGAGTCCCGCATAAGACTGGGCTGACAGCTTGGAGGCTGGAGCCTGCTTCAGATTCTCTGTGTCCCTCTCTCTCTGCCGCTCCCCTGTTCTCTCTCTCTCTCTCTCAAAATAATAAAGATTAAAAAAAATTTTGTAAAGGGTTCAAACAGGTAGGGGCTTACTAAAGGATGTTAGGTAGTGTACAGGATCTCTAAGAGAGTCAGAGTACTAGGTGGGTCAGTTGGGCAGCTAAGAACAAAGCCCAACCCTCCTTCCTGGGAGCTGCCCTGGAGATGGGGATGTCTTCATTGCCACCTGTATCAGAAAATTGAGTGTGCTCACTGCTGGCTCCTCACAGGCCATACTATCAGTAAAAGGGTCTTTTTGAAATTAATATACAGTAAAATTGACATATTAAATTGGTATACAACTGTGAGTTTTAACACACATACACAGAACTGTTCCATCATCCCCAAATAACTCTGGGACCTCTCTATAGTCACACCTTCCTTCCACTGTCACCTGCTTTGTCCCCATAAGTATAATTTTGCCTTTTGGGCAATGTGATATAAATGGAATCATATAGACTGCCTTTTTTTCACTCAACATAATGCCCTTGAGATCAATCCAAGTGGGTGTGTATCAACAGCCTGCTCTTTTTTTTTTATTACTGAATAGTGTTCTGTTGTATGGATATACCAGTTTATTTACCCATTTGTCTGTTGAAGGACACTTGGAATATTTCTGGTTTTTATCAGCAATGGAACTGCTGTAAACACTCATGTCTAGGTTTTATTGTGAAAGGTTTTTTTTTTTTTTTTTTTTTTTTTTTTTTTTTTTGTCAATACCTGGGGATAGGATTGCTGGGTTATATGGTAAGAAATCACCAAACTGTTTTCCAAAGTGGCTTTACAATCTCATCCAGTGTGTGTGGTAGTTTTAGTTGCTCTACATCCTTGCCAGAAGTTGGTATTGTCAGTATGTTTGTTTGTTTTTCTTGTGATGAAAACTTTTTATTTTTATTGAGGTATAATTGACATATATTAACTTCAGGTGTACAATGTAAAAATTCTGTGTTTGCATATGTTGCAAAATGATCACTACAATAAGTCTAGTAACATCCATTACCATACATAGTTACAACTTTTTTTTCTTGTGATGACAACTTTTAAGATCTATTAGCAACTTTCAAATATACAATACGGTATTATTAACTGTGGTCACCATATGGTACATTACATCCCCATGACTTATTTATTTCATATCTGGAAATTTGTATCTTTTGACCCACTTCACCCATCCCCACCCCTCACCTCTGACAACCATCAATCTGTTCTGTTTTGTTCTTGTTTCGTTGTTTTTGCGTTTGTTCTTTTGGCCAGTATACTCCATCATGGCCATTCTCATAGGTGTGGTTTATGGTTTTATGGTTTTAATTTGCATTTCTTATCAGTATTAAATTTTTTTCTTATAACTATTTTTAATGTTCCCATTCAACTCTAATATGTACCTAGAGTTGCAAACCATTGAAAAAAACTAAAATGTGGCTAATCAATAAGGCCAAGGCTCTACTACAAAATCTATTAATGTACCTGTACATATATGCTGTGTTTCCACATGTTACAATGAATGAACTGTCAATGTTCCCACCAACTGCTCCATCTATACTCCATCCACACTAGGTTTTTTCCCCCTTCTTCCCTGCCCAATACTTGTGTAGTTGTTCCTTCTATTTCTTAACATTATCATTTTTTCCTACTACTGGATCACATTATCAACTACAATTACTTTACCTCACATTCCTCTCTAGCTACCACTCTTTTCTCTGCTCCCCCTTCAACAGAAATCTGTTGAAATAGCTGTCCATATCCACTATCTCTACAACTTTCCCCATTCCATCTTTTTCTACCATCTTCTTTTATATCTACTGCTATTAGACTTTCACCTCCCTCCTCCAGTCCATGAAAACTACCTTTGCCAAATTTCACCAACTGCCTTCATGTGCCAAATTCAAAGTTCAAGCACTCTCAGTCCTTAATGAATTCAACTTTAATCTGCAGAATTGACCACTACTTCTCTTCATCATTTTCTTTTGACCTAGCAGATAGGCTACTCTCCCATTTCTGTAGCTAGTCTGTCTCTGCTTCCTTTTCTGGTTACTTCTCATCTTCCATACTTCCATGATTTGGAGTAGCTCTCAGAAGGCTTCTCTTAACATTCACTTCCTAGATGATCTTATTCTTTCTCATAGCCTCAAATACCATCTACAGATTGGTGACACCCAACTATATATCTCTTGGTATGTGCATTTGGATATCTAATAGGCATTTAAAACAATATATGCATGATTGAATTCTTAAATAATCTCCCAATTTTTCTCTTTCGCAACTGGTCTTCCCTGTTTCAAAAAAAACAGCAATTCCATTCTTCCAGCTAGTCAGACTAAAAACCTTGGATTCATGCTTGATTTATTTTTTTCATATGTTACATCCATTCAACCAACAAATCTTGTTGCTCTATCTTTGAGTAGATCCAGAAGGCACATAATTCTATTCCCACTGCTATATACTAGTATAAGCCACCATCAACTCCCATGGAATTATTGGAATACCCTTATAAATGGTCTCTTTGTTTCCACTTTCCTCCTTCAGTTTATTCTTCACGCAGCTCAAGAGCAAACATTAAAAATATTCAAACTTTAAACACATGAGTCAGACGATATCACTCCTCTACTTAAGAAGGTCCAGTGGCTCCCCACCCCATTGTGAATAAAATGCAAAGCCCTTTATACCCACCTTCACATGACCTTGCCTTAACTGCCTTGTTAACCTAATTTCTACCCCTCCTCCACCTTCTGCTCTTCCAACTCACTCATAAGCAATCACTATGGCTGGTAACTTACAACAGATACAATTGCAGTTGTGTTCCTAGTGAGTTTGATTTGAGGGGATAGGGATGAAATTGTATTAGTGTAATCATTGGCCATTCTGAGCAAACCTCTACGTTGGAGAGCCTGTATTTGCTTTTCCCTCTGCTCATATCCCTTACCACTGATATCTGCTTGACTCTTCCCTCCCTTTATTCAGGTCTCTTTTCAAGTTCCCTCTATCAAAAAGGCTTCCCTGAGCATCCTTTCTGAAATAGCATCTCTCCTTTGTCACTCTCACCCAGTTTAGGTTTTCAAGGCACTTAATACCACCTCACATAAAATTAACTTCCCGTCGCCTGGGTGACTCAGTCAGTTAAGCATCTGACTTCAGCTCAGGTCATGATCTTGCAGTTCATGAGTTCGAGCCCCACATCAGACTCTGTGCTGACAGCTCAGAGCCTGGAGCTGCTTCAAATTCTGTGTGTTCCTCTCTCTCTGCCCCTTCCCTGCTCATCCTCTGCCTCTCTCTCAAAAAAAAAAATTAACTCCCCTTGAAGTTCCCTCCACTTTCCGGTTGAATACAAGCCCCAGTGAGACAGGGATATTTCTAGGTAGTCTAAGTTTTATTCCTTGATGTATCCTGTGTGCACAGTATAGTGTGTAGTACATTGATTGAGTTCAATATGAGTTGAATGAGTAACTGAATGAGTCTTCCCTCACATAACCATTTAGTGATAATTTTCCTTTTTAAAGCTTCCTTAAATTTCATTTGAGCTGGGTTTCAACCGAATAACTCCATGAGAACCCCATATAATGTAATTTTCTTAACCACATTTCCTAATGATAACTCTGACACCCTAAGGCACTCTAGGGATGCCCTAATTCTAAATTAGTTATGTCATCACTTCAAAGGAGACTCTTATTTGGAAAATTCATGGAGTAGAAATTAACCATAAATGGAGTACCCTGGGACCAAGGTAAACGCAGAAAAATGTATGCGTAAATATTCACAGACACTTACATACACGCATGTATAATCTCATACACACACACAGTTTGACCTTTTTGATAAATAGTGTATTTTCTTAACAAGGGAAATGCATTGGATTTAACCTCTGGAGCATGTCTTTCAGCTTTTAAATGTTTAAAATAAAAAACAAACAAAAAAAAATTAACTCCATAGGGATTCTTACAGAAACAAGCTGGCAGTTTTAATAGTTAAAAGTAGGTCATCCACAATGTAGAAATGACTACATATAAAACAAAATAGAAAAGAGCCAAAAGTGCATGCATTCATATAATAAATTTATACTTTTAGGAAATAATTTGATAAAATTTTAATCATGTTGATTTTTTTCCAAAGTACTAAAATGACATTGTACCAACTTATAAGATTACCTGCCTACAAACATGCTGTGTATAGATAACAATTCCATAACTCAAACAATGTTATCATTTTGATGCATTTCTTTTTTTATTTTTCAAAAAATTTTAACATTTATTTATTACTGAGAGACACAGAGAGACAGAGCACAAGCAGGGGAGGGGCAGAGAGAGAGGGAGACACAGAATCTGAAGCAGCTCTGAGCTGTCAGCATAGAGATCATGACCTGAGCCGAAGTTGGATGCGTAACCAACTGAGCCACCCAGGTGGCCCTTGATGTATTTCTAAATGGAGTTATACTTTACAAACTTAGCCTATCTTGGAACTCTAAATTTACTCCATCGCTCAAGGAGATTATTCATGGACATAATCGAAGCTATGTTTATAGTATTTACGTTTTAGAGAAATGAAGGTAAAAGTAAATTAGTCTGAAAATTTGTACCTTTCTGGCTTCTGAGTATTCTTTTCTTGCTAAGTTGTTAAAGTGTTATTAAGAATTTAGTACCATTCTAATATCCTTATTTTTTCTTTCATCCATTCAACAAATATTCTTTGATGAACCGCTGTGTACCTGTTCTGAAAGTTTGGGGTATATCAGTGAAAATAAATAGGCAAGATTTCTGTCCTCATGGAACTTACTATAATAAGATGTATTATTTTTCCACTGTTGCAAAACAAATTATCACAAACTTGGCAGTTTAAAAAAACATAAGTATTATCTCACAATTTCTGTAGGTCAGTAGTCAGTGCACAATCTAACTTTTAGGAACATTTTTCCCTTTTTTTAAATTTTATTTTAATTCTACATAGAGTGTTATATTAATTTCAGGAGTACAATGTACTGATTCAACAATTCCATACATTATTCAGTGCTTATCATGATAAGTGTACTCTTTTATATTTCTAATGTTTATTTATTTTTTAATTTTTTTACTGTGCAGTTTAAAAGCTTAACTTTTTTTATTAACTTGTTTTATTTTTTATTTTTTAAAATTTACATCCAAATTAGTTAGCATACAGTGCAACAATGATTTCAGCAGTAGATTCTTTAGTGCCCCTTACTCATTTAGCCCATCCCCCCTCCCACAACCCCTCCTGTAACCCTCACTTTGTTCTCCATATTTATGAGTCTCTTCTGTTTTGTTCCCCTCCCTGTTTTTATATTATTTTTGTTTCCCTTCCCTTATGTTCATCTCTTTTGTCTCTTAAAGTCCTCATATGAGTGAACTCATATGATTTTTGTCTTTCTCCTCCCCTTTCTTAGGAACTTTTGATCCCACTACAGGAAAGAGTCATGTGAAAGTATTACTAACAGTTCATTAGATACTAAAATCTTTTAAAACAAAGCAAATTAAAAACTAGGTACATCAACATAAGAATTTAATTTTAGTTTAGGGATGAAAAGACCATCATTATAATTTCCAATGTACTTTTTAGGATCTGATTGTAATCATCATCTTCACAGCAATTTACTAGGGCTGGTATTTGTGGTGATGACCCTTAATGATACAAAAAAGTTAGAATCTGCTCAATGTCATCTGTACAAAAGCCTGCAAACATATATTTTACATTGATTTCTATTCAAAGCATCTAGAATGTATTCATATTTTATTGCTTAAAGGCATAGACTTTTACCCATTAAAATTAAAATTGAGTCTCAGAAATGGCTAATTCCCTCATGTTGACTATTCAAAATTTGACTACACTTTGAAGGTGAAGAGAAAAGGCCTTGAAAGGTTTCTTGGAGGATGATCAGAGGGGAGTTTCCTCCAGTCTAGATAATCCTGAACAAACTTAGCTTGTAACCTCTGTCCCAGTTTCTGGTGGACATGTGCACAATTTCCCCTTTTCTCCTTATTTCCGTTTTTTTGTTTTAAGTCAAGTAGCAACATGATTCATACAATTACATCCTCCTCCCACAAAGTCTTAAAAAAGGCCTTCTAAATGAGAACAAATTTAGTGGCAGGTCAAGATTAGCTCATTGAATTGCAAAATTTCCCTTTCTGATTTTTGTTCTGTGTTTTTATTCAGAAATGGAAATAGTTGGATGGTATTTATGTATGCATTTAGGTTTGTGCTCCCCCAACTCATTCTTTGTGACCTAAAGAACAGAGTTTCATCCAGTTATGAGTGGCAATTTTTTTTAATGTTTATTTTTATTTTTGAGAGAGGGAGAGAGAGAGAGAGAGAGAGAGAGACAGAGTACAAGAGGGGAAAGGGCAGAGAGCAAGGAAGACACATAATCTGAAGCAGGCTCCAGGCTCCGACCTGTCAGCAAGGAGCCTGATATGGAACTCGAACTCACAAATAGTGAGATCATGACTTGAGCCTAACCGACTGAGCCACCCAGGTTCCCCATGAGTGGCAACTTTAATTAGGATGTAGATATTCTATCATCACAAAATACTTTCCTTTCTCATTGCTGAAGGTAAATAATTTAGACTATAAAAGAGAAGTGAGCCTCAGTGAGCCTCACTTTCCTCATTTATTAAATGAAGATTAAGAGTATATATTTTGTCTACTTTACTGGCTTATTTTGAGGATGAAATGAGCAGTATTTTGTAAACTTGCTCAGTCATAAGAACTACTTACTACTTGAGTTGCTTGTTTTTAAAAAATACCAATTTACCTAGATTCTTATGTTTTCCAGAGAACTGAGTAATTCTTATTATTAGATAGGTTTGGAAAACAATGAGATAACAGGAAATGGAATTTGCCAGCTGGAGAAGATTCAGAAATATAAGATGCTTGATTTTCTGATAGTGTCTTAGAACTGTACAAAAAATTCTTTAAAAATTATTGTCATTTGTTGTCTTTCTTTTCAGAGTAGAGATTGTTTTACTATCATTATTGTTGTTAGTATTGTTGCTTAAGACCTGGGTTCTAGTCTCAACTCTGCTACTATTTGGGTAATTTGGGTGACTTGTTTTGTTTCACTGGGCCTCACTTTCTTATCTGCAAAGTGACTAGGTGGTATCCATGCCTGATGTTTTATTTTCCCTTGATAATCTTCTTTCCAATTCCTAGTCTCTAAGTGCCTAGTATTGTGAAATATTTGATTTTTCAGAGTTTAACATACCATCATTTTTAAGAAATGATCATAATACTTCAAACATATCATTTGAGGATTTACTGTTTTTAAGATTCTATACTAGTATCACGGGGAATCCAAAGGAGTTCAAAACATTAAACAGTGTAATTGGGGAGAATAGAGATAAATGAACAATTATATGTGAACTCACAAGAGGACACTGATAATTGAAAATGAGAGATATAAGTGAATGTGCCATGAACACAGATGAAGGTGATAATACTGTGGGCAAGGGCAATCACAAAATGTTTTAGGAAGGTTTTATTCTTATTCTTCTTTTTATTATTTTTAATGACAAAATTTTATTATTTCTTAATAAAACAAAGCAAATCATGTATATTTTTAAAAAAATCAATAGAACCCAAGAATAAGCGATTACGTACTATTGTAAGGATTACAATCCTCCTCCCTGATTAATTCCCAAACATTTCTTCCTCAGAAGTAAACAATGAATTCTGCATGTCATTTTCCAGAAGTTTTCTATATACACACATACACACTCATATTGATGAGTGTTTTCAGGTCTTCTGGCTATTAACTAATCACTAAACAGTTCTTCATTGAATAACCTTGCACAATATGCCTATGCATGTATCATATGGTTTATCTGTAGGATAATTCTTCTAAATGGAATGGCTGGATATGTGCATTTAGGATTTTGAAAGATATTGCCAAATTGTTCTCACTTTAAGTTGTAGCAATGTAAGAGTGTACTATTTCCCTACACTCATATAAAAATTTTGCTTGTGATAAACTTTGACATTTTAATAGATAAAAATGGAAAGTCATTATTTTATGTTTCGTATAATAAGGCTGATTTTGAGAATAATCTAAGATTTTTATCTCCTTTTTTTCTGCAGCTCTTGTCCATGCCTATTTCTCATTTTTATATTTGATTTGATTCTTATTTATCTATAAACTCTTTATATTTTAAAAAATGAACCCTTTGTTTAACCTCATGTCTAACAAATATCATTCATTGCTAATTATTTTTGTCTTTTTGTTATGGTGTTTTTGTAAAGCACAAATTTTTATTAAATAAATTATCAATATTTTCCTCTCATAGTCCTGAGTTTTGCTTCTTACTTAGACATTCCTAACAAAATTATCCCATTATTTTTCCTTAGGTACCTGTGGTTTATTTTATAATGTTTATATTTATGGACCACCAGGGAAATAATTTAATGTATGAAGTAAGGTAGGGATTTATTTTTTCCAAATGGCTAGCTTGCTGTTTTCAAACTATTTATTGAATGAACCATGATTCCTCCAATGATTTGGAATGCCTTTTTTATTATATATTAAATTCACACATACATTAGGTCATATTTCTAAAACATCTATTTAATTGTATTGATTGATCTGTAAATATATGTCATACTATAATTGTTTCAATTACTATAACTTCATAATATATTTTAATAACTTGTAGGATTTGTATCTTGATACTCTTCAAATTTTTTCTAGTTATTCTCATATGTTTATTTTCTATATTAAAATTTAAGAGAAGCTAGTCTAGCTTCTAAAAACATTTTCTTGGGTTGCCTGGGTGGCCCAGTTGGTTAAGCGTTCAACTTTGGCTCAGGTCATGATCTCACTGTTCATGGGTTTGAGTCCTGTGACAGGCTTTGTGCTGACAGCTCAGAGCCTAGATCCTGCTTCGGATTCTGTGTCTCCCTCTCTCTCTGCCCCTCCCCTGCTCGTGCTCTGTCCCTCTCTCTCAGTCAAAAATAAATAAAACATTTAAAAAGTTTAAAAAATAATAAAAACATTTTCTTGGTGTTTTTACTGGGATCATATTAATTATAAATGATTTTGAGGAGACCTGACCTCTTTACAATATTGAGGTTTTTTTTAAAATCCAAAACAAGTTATCTTGTTCCACTTATTCATATCTTCCTTGGGTAGTCAGAGCAGAGAGAAATGGAAATGTAAAGAAAGAACAGTAAGATCCAAGAGCTGTAAAAGAAACATTCTGGGAACCCTGGGCAAATTTACTGTTTGGAGTCAAAGGGAAAGTAGATAAGACTGGGTAATATAGGAGTCAGGTTGCTGAAGAGCCTTGAGTGCTAAGTTAAAGAATGTGGACTTAATTCAGGCTGTTATAAGTCTTGCTTCAGGAAGATTCTTAACAGCTATCAGTGGTTTTCAACCAGGAGTGATTTTGTATGCAACATACATTTGACAACTTCTGGAGACTTTTGTTTCAGAGTGGCATGGGCAGTGCTACTGGCATCTAGAAGTATTGGCCAGGGATACTGCTAAGCACCCTGTAATGCACTGACCAGCCTACTACAACAAGAAAAAATCCAACACAAAATTTCAAAAGTGCCAAAATTGGAAATCCCTTCACTAGAAGGATTAAAGGGCAAAGAGAGACTACAATCAGGGAATTTATTTATAAGACTAATGCAGACACAGTGGGCTTTGCCCATGCTTTAATGTAGTTCCAATTGGCATCTCCTTCCAGCATCTGCCATTCAAAAGCAGAATGGTATGAGTGAAGCCTTGAAAGTCCTGGTGGACCCCATGCCTGCAAAGGAATTGTTTAGTGGTTTGCACACTTCATATTTACCTACATTAATTAAAACATAGAAAAACCTCAATCCAGAAAATATTTTGAAAAATTCTTGTAAAACTTTCTTTCAAAATAAAAGCTTGTTTAGAGTTTAAATGCTTGGAATTACAGAAACCACACTGGGCTAATTTTAGAAATTCAAGTAATTATGGATGGTTTTTCTGGTCTTGAGAAAAATGAACAGCATTTCCTGCTAAGGAAGCACATCTCTGAAAATGTTATACCTCTCTCTCTGCAAAATGGTCTCTGTTCCTGGGCTTCTAAAGCAACACTTAGCATAATACATACTAATAGTAGGCACTGATGAATAAAAATTTGTGAATACATAGTAAGGGAAAAGTAAACATATAACTATATTATTTCAAATAATTGCATAATATAAGCGAATAACAACAATTAAGTTCATTTTGCGTTAATATTGTTCAAACATTCTTGAGTGGGTTATCTCTTTGACTTCTCACAACAATGTAATAATGAGGTGGGGGTCATAATTATGCATAAGGAAATAAGGCCCAGAAGGGAAGTGGATTGCCCATGGTCACCTAGCTAGTGAGTAGAGAATGGTGATATAAGCAATCTGTCACTAGAATCCATCATTTAAAGCACTGGGTTATAGTGACTCTGCTACTTTTCTTACTAGTGATATACAATTCCCCTATCTGATTTGACTCTCACGATGGCCTGAGGGATAAAAATATAGGATTCTATTTTGTAGTCATGGAATTTGAGGCTCAGAGTTGAACCTGCCTGAGGCCCTACATCCAGTAAGACATAGTACTGGATCTAGAGGAGCCTAATGTTTCTTGTAATATATCACAGTCTATATCAGCTATCAATGTATTGTCTCTCAGCTCAAAATTCACCCTTTATCACTATGGCAGATGGAGTTGGATCCTGCAAATATTTCCCTTTTTCCAGTTGGCACAATGTTAATTTTTATTAGTGGAATGCTGGAGAGACACTGCCAGAGGAGGGTTTTTTTCTCTTACTGGTTCCAGAGTGCTCCTTTCTCAAAGCTCTAGCAGTGCATGATCTGTCCAACATTAACTTCTTCAGGTGAATTGCTTCTTCAGCACCCAGCTCCTTCAGGGCCCAATGCCCAGTAGCATTCCTTGGCAACTTTCTGGGAAGCTTTGCAATGAGCTCCGAGGCATGGCACCTCCTTGTAAGCAGCTCTCCCTGGCATGTTAGAGGACAGATTTCCAGCAAGTTCAACCAGCATGTTACCTGAACAACTTCATGGCCCTCCAGGGAGTCATGACTGTGCCCTCCAGGAGGTCTGGATCTCAGCCATAGGGAAAGTGACTTCTCTTGATATCTGCAATCCTATATTCTTCAGGGCTCTCTTTCCTCCTTACTAACCAATACCCCATAACTTCAATGTCCTGTCATAGTTAATAACTCTTTATTTTAGGGACACCTGAGTGGGTCAGTTGGTTAGACATCTGAGACTTGATTTTGGCTCAGGTCATGATCTCACAGTTGGTGAGATCAAGCCCCATATTGGGATTCTCTCTCTCCATCTCTGCCCCTTTCCAACTCATGTGCGTGTGTGCATGTACACATGCTTTCTATCTCTCTCTCAAAATAAATAAATAAACTTAAAAAAATAAATACTCTTTATTTTAAACTTTCTCTATCCAAATGACTGTGTGGTCTGTCTCTTGGTTGGTTCCTGACTAATGTAAGTTGCTTCCCTTTAGAACATCTTATTAAGATTAAGAACTGAAAATTACCTGGCACTCCATAAACATGAGCAAGAGAATCATGAAGCCAGGAGCCAAGGGAAATTTGCTTTTATCTTCTTTTCTTGGTCTGTTATCTAAGCTTCATGGAATGCAGGAAAAGGGATAAACCATATTGTACTTTTTATAACTGGTATCTATGGAATATACAAATGTTGATTGTTTAATGCTCTAAAAACAACTCAAATCCTGTTTACTTCTAAACATTTTTCAAATGTATCTCTAAGTATAACATTCAGCATCCAATTCTCCAACCATGGGCTTGACTGCTTTCCATCATTTGTAATCTCAATATGTCCTTTCTTCCAGGAATGAGTACATTTTATCACCAGCTTTCACAAGAACAATGCCGCCTCAAATGCACCCAGCAGCTTCAACCATTAAACCGTCAAAGAAGCTCCTGGGATATCCACAGCAAGTTTCACAGTCCCCTCTTTAGACAAGCAAAACCTGTCATTGGGAGAGTTAAAGGACTCTCAAAAGGGCAAGTGATAAACATCAAAGCTGCAAGCTAGGACTGAAATCCATGTCTTCCAAGTTTATTGTTCTTTTTTCTGTACTCCTTCTTCTCCCCATCTCCCTATTTTCTGGACAGAAGCTTTATCCTCTGTTAAGGAATTTCAAAGAAAAGCAAACAGGAGAGTGTGGAGGACTATTTGGGGGGCTGCAGGATTCTTTTAGCACCTGTCATATCACTGTTGAGCAGAAAGTATCTCAGGTACTGGACCAGCTACACTCCCATCCCATAACAGAGGTGGGAGTTGGGTATAGGTGCGGCCATGAAAATGGTATTGCATAATCTGAATGGGACTTTAAGGTCTTTCCCCAGCAGAGTGATAAGACTGCATAGAAAGGGAAGTGAGTATGTGTGTGTTTTGGGGGATGGGGGTGTCAACAGTCATTTTGTCTGTCCTGCTTGAATACTAGCAATGCTTTGTGAAAGCTGTCTGCCATCTGAAGAGGCATGCAGGCTGCTCTCACGGGGTGACTTAGTACTTGCACACGAGCAGAGGACTAGCATCACTTTACAGATAAGATGCTGGTATATCATGTTTGTACGAGACTGTCTTGGTTTACACTACTCTAGAGAAATTAATTCCTGTTAATTATTTTTAGCACCCATTTCACTCTCAAAATTAAATTACAGTCACCCTGTTAAGTCTACCACAGACAGCAGACACTGGGATGCTGGATGAAAGGTTGTATAATGATGTCACCACTTTGAATGTGAATGTTCATTCCTTCTAGGGAAACACTTTGGGTAGAATTGATGTTTTTTAAGTTTCCCTCATTTTGTGGAAAAATTCTCTCCTCCTCTTTTTGCTACTGATTCAGCTGTTTCTCTGCTTACCAGCACCTCCATTGAAGGTTTAGTAGAGTAAATCAAATTCATTCTCTAATTCTGTCATTCTTACAAAATATCTAAAGACACATTTATAAATCAATCAATCTATTTTATTTTTAATTTCCTAACAAATTATAGTACAGTTGAGTAAGAGTCAAATTGAGAGAAATCTAACTGGGGGAAAAAAAAAAACCATAGTAGATGTGAAAATTTCCAATTGAAATGTGTGTGTAACCAGAACACCTCTAGGCATTACCAACTTGTAACAATGATGGCAGCAATTAAGATGACATTAGCAGTGACTAGCATTTATTAAGCACTTACCCTGGGCCATTGACTGTTCTAAGCATTTTATATGCACTCTTCTACTTACCCCCAAAATTGCCATATAAGCTTTGAAGTGCTACATTTAATATAATATCCAAAAGGTAGTAGATACTTCCACCGTAGTACTCTCCTACACCTTACCAAAGATCTCCTAACCATACCCTCACCCAACTCCAGTTATTTCTGAAACCCTGGAGAGCCTCACAAGTACTTGTGTTTTCCTTTTCTTTTTTAATTTTTCAAACTTCTCATTTTGAAATAATTTCAGACTTACATAGAAGTTACAAGAATAATTCAAAGAATTCTAGTATACTTTCATCCATATTCCCCAAATGTTAACATTTTATATAACCATCGTCCAATGATCACAGTGAATAAATTAACATTGCATAAATGACACTATTATCTAGTCTATTAATAATGGACTAATGTAACTTTTTATGCTCCAATATCCAGTCCAGAATCATATATTGCATTTTTGTTTGTCACTTCTCCTTAGTAACCTTGAATCTGACATAGTTTCCCAGTCTTTCTTTGACTTTCCTGACCCTGATACTTTTGCAGAGCACTGACAGTGTAGTGTTCTTCAATGCAATGTTGTTTAATGTTTCTTCATGATTTAAGTTCAAGTTATGCATTTTGGGCAAGATTATCATAGAAGTGATGTTGACCTTCTCAGTACATATAAGGACACACATGATGTCATTTGCCCCTTTACAGGTGACTTTAATTTTGACTGCTTGCTACAGTGCTATCTGGTAAGTTTCTCCATAGTAAAGTTACTATTTTTTTTTTCCTTTTGGAAAAGTATGTTGTGGAGAGATATTTTGAGAACACATAAACACCATGTTTTCATCACACCTTTGCCAATTAAGTTTAGCCTATATTGATGTTTCTTGCCTGTAACAGCAATCACTGTTGTGTTTGCCAAATGGTATTGTCTTATTTCCATCAGTCCTTTTACATTTGTTAGTTGGAATTCTATGCTAAGAATGAGCTTTCTTTTATCCTCCACTTATTTAATGATTCATTATTTATATTAGTATGGACATAAGAATCCTTATTTTATTCCATGGTTTTATAATCATCTCAGATTTGGTCCCTGGATACTCTTGCAAGTTGGTGCCAATAGGACTCATGTTCTCTCTATCCTTTTTTAAAGTTTGTTTATTTTGAGAAAGAGAGAGTGCAAATTGGGAAGGGGCAGAGAGAGGGGGACAGAGAGAATCCCAAACAGGCTCCATGTTGTCAACACAGAGCCCAACACTGAGCTTGATCTCATGAACCAGGAGATCATGACCTGAGCCAAAATCAAGAGTCAGACACTCAACCAACTGACCCAGGTTCCCTGGACTCATCGTCTTCTCTTGAGGCTCTTTCGTTATGGAGGTCTGTGTCTGAGAAGCCACTTTTTGTAGGAGGTTCTATATCATCATCATTGCCTGAAAATACTGCTTCTCTAACCCTGTATCCTACTAGGCACTCCTGCTGCTGCTACTCTTTCTGTTTTTCTCTTCTGAGGGTCCTGGATGCTCTGGGTTTCAGGGCAGAAAGGAGACATTTCTCAGCTCTATGTGCACCTATGTCACTGGGCCTCAAGTGGCACTGCCCATATCCCAGAGTCACACATCAAGTGTGTGTGTTTTCAGGAAGTGACTTTCTTCAGCTTCTAACTTTTCTATCTTGTGCAGAGAATTTTAGGAATCCAAACAGGAAAAAAGGTGGTGAGTCCAGAGGCTTTGGAACAACTGACTTCCACAGAAAAGAATTGAAAGAGTCATGGAAAGTTGAGCAATAAACTGTGAGGTGGAGGTATAGTCTCTGAAACCAAATGTATTAGAAACCCTCCCATTGGAGAAATAATCACTTTATCAACCTGTTTCTGAGTAATGGTGAGCATCCCTCATACCATATGCAAATGTTTTTTCCCCTCTCAAATGGCTTTTATAATCATCACCTGTCTTGATCTTGATGCATTTTTATGGAAAGAAGCAAAACAAGGTTGTTATTGTTTAAATCCATTTAAGGGTGAGAAAACTGAGGTAGTTATAGGATCATACAGGCTAAAGGGAGGATATATACCTGATTTGACTGTCTGATTCTCCAGTTCAGATCTCTCTTAGGTCACAATGCTGATCAAGTCACTATCCTTCTCTTGGAATCTTGGCTGGGTCCCTCTATTATACAAAGGTATTGCTGGGTTCAGATTATTTTTATTCTGAGAGACATATCAAAAATTGGTGAGGAGATGATATGAGATTAAAAACAAAGCAGATTGTTGGTGGGAAAACAATATGGAGATGCCTCAAAAAGTTAAAAGTAGAACTGCCCTGCAGTCCAGCAATTGCACTACTAGCTTTTTACCCAAAGAATACAAATATGCTAATGCAAAGGGATACATGCACCCTGATGTTTATAGCAGCATTATCTACAATAGCAAAATTGTGGAAACAGCCCAAGTGTCTATTGACTGATGAAAATAAAGAAGTTGTGGCATACATACACAATGGAACATTACTCGGCCATCAAAAAGGATAAAATTTTGCCATTTGCAGTGACGTGGATGGAGCTAGAGAGTATTATACTAAGCAAATTAAGCCAGTAAAAGAAAGACAAATACCATATGATCCCACTCATATGTGGAATTTAAGAAACAAAACAAACAAGCTAAGTGCAAAAAAGACAAAGAGACAAAGAAACAAACTCTTGACTCTAGAGAACAAACTGATGGTTACCAGAGGGAAAATGGGGAGGGGGGTGAGTGGAATAAATGATGGGGATTAAGGAATACACTTGCTGTGAGGAACTCTGGGTATTGTATGAATGTGTTGAATCCCTATATTATACACATGAAACTACTATTAAACTGTATGTTACCTAACTGGAATTTAAGGAAAACTTAAAAAGAAATAAAAAGAAATACAAAGCAGAGTTTTGATGTATTGCTTTTATTGATTTATTATTCTTTTCTTAATTTGCTTTTTATGGCAACACTCAAATTTTGACTAACCTAGAAACAGGCTATGAGATCTTTATGTTTGTCAAAAGGGATCCATACAGAAAACATTGCACAACACTCAACTGAATGGTAGGCAAGCTCTTATCCAGCACTTTCAATCACTGATTCTAATACCATTTTCCTTAGCACCACCTAGAATTTCATTTGCATATTTTGATACATATTTCCAAAACTCTCAGATATATTTGTTAGGTTTGCTTTTTAAAAATGTTATTCATATATGTATGTACATATGTATGTATTTATGCTAACTTAACTCAAAAAGGAGGGTTACATGATTTAAGATAGAATCTAGCCCAAGAGTAATGGAATAATTTGAAGATTTTACAAGGATCTTCCAGTTGAAGGTTCTAAAAAGGAAGTAGATACCACCCAAATTAAATATGATTGTGACAACCCAGAATATCCATGATTTGTCTTAGTAGAAGTTCATTCTAAACAAAGTGTTGTTAGAACTCTGTTTCCAGGCTGTAAATTGAGCAGAGCCTCTTTGCAGAGAACTGGTTAAAGCAAATCCTGTGAATTCAGTATAAGGAATTAAATGTATGACTATACATTCTGCATGCCAGCTCCTTCTTTTTCCAAACTCTTCGATCTTGTGGGATCATCTTTAATTTAAATAAATGATCTAGAAATGGTTCCAGGTATGTTTCTGAATGTTTGTGGTATAGAGGTATGAATTGAACAATAATTTTTTCTAGAAAGTAGAACAGTAAATTTAGCTCAGAACTTCTTTCCTTTCCTTCTCCTGCTGGATTGAAAGAAACAGAAAATCAAGTGGTTTTTTTTTTTGGTTTTTTTTTTTTTTTTGGCAATCATAAATGATGATTGTCATCTGGATAAAAATCAGGTAAAACATGTATTGTAAATGGCTTTTGTAACCACCATTTTTACTGATCATTTACTCAGAGAAGGAAATAGGTTCATTTTACAGAATCTTCCTTTTAGTGTTCAGTGTTTAGTGGGCTGAAGTAAGGAGACCTAGATTTGAGTTCTGACTCAGCCATCCACTAGTTAAATGACCTGAGCATGACACTGGACCTCATGGAATGTCTGTCTCCATTTACACATTTGTGGAGCAAATAACACCTGCCCTGTTCATACTAAATCAAGTGAGGGGATTCTTATATGTTGTAAAGTGCCACAAAATTTTTGTGCTGATATTATTATTATTGTCATTATTATTATTACTATTACTATTTGCCATCTGGGGCTTTTATCTGCATATCCTATACTAAATTTCCATATCTTCCAAGACCAAAGTAGACCCTGTCTATGGTTTTAAGGCTTGTCTCAGACCCACAAGGAAATAGGGGGTTGCCAGAGTGTGCTATTGTTCCCTTCCCCAAAACTGAATGTGCTGTGTGGCTCAAGACCCTTCAGCAGAGACTGCCAGAAACAGAATCCTCTGTCTTGATCTGAACACAACCTGACATATGATAAGACATGATACAATGTTATTGTTCCAACAGACCCAGTTTCAGGCTAGGCAGCTTTTCAGCCAACTTCCTGTCCCAGGACCCTGCAGAGCAAGGCTGATTCCACCTGGACCACACACTAGAAACCATTGACTTTAGTGTCAGGAATGACTATGTCTTCACCACATCTAGCGCACTAAGTAGCAGACTTGTGGGAAGAATCAAGGCAGATACTGCTTGTTGGTTTGGATTTTTCTTGATTTGGGCTTACAGAATTGTGTGGACAATTTGATCAGGTCCTCTTTCACCTACAAGGATGTGTCTCTAGCTTTCCTTGCCAAATATAACGAAATGCCTTTACCACAGCTCTCAGAGGAGACATAGTCATATATTTTAGGAGCATTTGGCTCAGCACTATGAGTTATGAAATGATTTTGAAAGAGCTATCCAGTGATATCCTGTTTGGATAGAAAGGGAATGTGGTATATTTTGTTGTTTTGCTTTTTAGTGGAAAAGTAAATCTTACAAAACCAGACGAATTCCCTCTGCTTTCTCTAGTTCCTTTCCCCTGTGTGTAGGGGAGAAAACATAGAAGTACTGTCAGTGTCTTCATGCTTCCTACTATACAGAGAAAGATTTCCACCAGTGAGCACTTTAATCCCACAGTGATCTCTCTAGTGCAGTATATTTCCTCAAGATTGTATGTATCTAGCACCTTGGGATATCTGATTATGGTCTATCTGGGCTGTTGTATGATTCTTGGCTCTCCTCATGCTGTTCTTTCATTTTCTTGGTCCAAACAAGATAAAAATTTTGAAAGAGTTCCTTGGATTTCTGCACCCTACACCAAATTGTGCAATCTCCTCAATTCTGAGAGAAAATGAAGTCAGGGATTAACAGCTACAATATGGCAACTACAATGCAAGATCTGAGACCCTGTTTCAGGCTCTCCTCCTATGGTAGGGGGCACTCCTGCAGCCTCCTCCCCAGTCTGCCCTCTGTCGCGCATAGCCCTGCCAACATCATCTTCCTAGACGATAATTGTCAAGGAGCTCCCTTTCCTACCACCAGCAAGATAAATGCCAGCTTTCTCCAACCTGGCTTTTGAGGTTTCTTACAACCCAGGACCAGTATGCAGCTCCTTTGGCTCTCATTTTGATTAATATGGGACTTATTTCCTGTCCCATTGCCTGCCTCTGCCACTGTCACTGGTGTTTTGTTCAAAATATGTTTCATTTTCTTAAGATATATTTCTGGGATTTTTAGCCCAACTGAAATCAACTTCTTCTTTTTTTTTTTTTTAATTTTTTTTTAACGTTTATTTATTTTTGAGACAGGGAGAGACAGAGCATGAACGGGGGAGGGTCAGAGAGAGAGGGAGACACAGAATCTGAAACAGGCTCCAGGCTCTGAGCTGTCAGCACAGAGCCCCACGCGGGGCTCGAACTCACAGAGTGCGAGATCGTGACCTGAGCTGAAGTCGGCCGCTTAACTGACTGAGCCACCCAGGCGCCCCTGAAATCAACTTCTTCTTGAGAGTGATGCTCAAACCCTATAGCTTCCATAGTACCTTCCTTCACATGAAGTGATGTCTCTATCCTTCGAATTGACTCAGAAATTTTCTGTATTTTTCACTTCAATCAGTCAATCTTCTGCAATTGTAATCTTCAATAATGTTATGGACTGAATGTTTGCATTCCCCTAAAATTAATATGTTGGAATCCTACACCTCAATGTGATGGTATTTGGAGAGGGACCTTGGGGAAATAATTAGTGTTAGAAGAAGTGATGAGGGCAGGTGCCCTGGCCTCATGAGATTAGTGCTTTTATAAGATAAGACATGAGTTCTCTCTCTCTATTCTCTCCCTCTCCCCATCTCCCCACCCACTTCCTACCCTCCCTATTGGCAGGCACTAAGGAAAGGGCATGTGAGAACAAGGCAAGATGATGGCCATCAGTAAGCCAGAGAGAGGCTCATTACCAGAACCCAACCATGCTGGCCCCTGATCTTCAGGAGGACTTTCAGCCTCCAAAACTGGGAGAAAATAAAACTTCAGTTGTGTAAGCTAGCTAGTTTACAGTATTTTGTCATGGCATCCTGCACTAACTCAGACAAATATTTTAAGTCTTTTTCTGGGTAACTTCTTCTCTTGGTTTACTTCCTGCTTTCCCAACAGGATACCTTACACTCCTGGAGATCAAGGCCTTAAACACCTTAGCATCCCCCACAGGGCTTGATATTCAAAATATTAATTGGTCTCCTTTGAACTTAATCTTTCAGACCAATTGAAGAAAGATCTGTCTATATTTATGGAAGTATTTTTTTTTGAAAATCAAGAGGTCCAGTTTTTATCCTCAAAACCATATTCTAAGTAGAATAATGTTTCCTAAAAATTTTTTTCAAGAGGGGCGCCTGGGTGGCGCAGTCGGTTAAGCGTCCGACTTCAGCCAGGTCACGATCTCACGGTCCGTGAGTTCGAGCCCCGCGTCAGGCTCTGGGCTGATGGCTCGGAGCCTGGAGCCTGTTTCCGATTCTGTGTCTCCCTCTCTCTCTGTCCCTCCCCCGTTCATGCTCTGTCTCTCTCTGTCCCAAAAATAAATAAATGTTGAAAAAAAAATTTAAAAAAAAATTTTTTTTCAAGAAAATTCTTTTTGAGACTTTAATGTATAAATAGAAATTATTTGCCCATTCCCCTAGTAATTGGATATTCATGTGTATTCCTTACTCTTGATAAAATTTAAGTTAGTTTTTCATCCTTCCGACATAGTTTGAAACTCCAACCTGCTATCTTGTTTACACGATTTCTTCACAGGAGCCCTTTCTTCATAATTGCAAAGGTTAATGTCAGTTTATCCTTCATCCTGAACCACTGTGATTTTTTAGGAAGCTTAGTCAGAATTGGTGAGTTTTAACAATATAAGCATTTTACAAAATAAGTTTTCTTTTCCTAATCAGTCCACATTTTGCAAAAGCTTTATTTTTCCCTTAGCGCTTCCACTACTATATGGGAAAGAAAATAAAAAGCCTCCCAAAATGGCTGAGAGCTTGTTTCCCACTTCTTCCCTGCATGTGTGGTAGGGTTCTGACTCTCTGAAATGCGTCCTGAAACAATTCCAAGAATAGCAAGACGGAAGGGACTGACTTCTGGGAACTCATTGCACTTCCACGTAGAAATTGAGGAAGACCAGGTGGCCAGGAGATGTCAGCAGCTGATGAAAATAAGTGTGTAAGTATTAGACAAGTGACCTAATTTAGTGGGGCTGCTGTTCCTCAATGGGGAAAAAGACCACAATGCATTTTCTGTCCTCAAGCGGATGTTAGTTTGGCAGATGTTATCCATAGAAAGCATATTATTAAGAGCTCAGTTTTAACCTGAGGACTTAAGCCTGATTTGGAGTGCCTTCCCATTTCTCCTTCTCCACTGGCTGCTCTGAGCATTCTGTTTCCTGCCAATCTGATCACTGCTCTCTACTGCCCCTGCACTTATTGGTCCCAAGTGACTGTTCTTAGCATCCTTATTCAGAAACATTGGATGGTCCTTTAAAAGAGTCTACAACATTAATGACAAACGTCTTCAGAAAAATTTTGAAAACCCTCTACAATTTCTCTTCTTTAACCTATTCAGCCTTCTCTCTTATTATAACATCTCATACATGTTATCCATAACCCCATGTAGTTTGAACACAGTCTAGTGCTTCCTAACTTTGCTCAAGCTATCCTTCTTCCACATGTCCCTTCCCTCTTTACCAACCTGGCCAGTGCTGTGTCAAGCTATCCAAATTGGAGTCAAGGCAAAAGGAAAAATACACACCCTCATATATACTTACCAAAATATGTTCTCATATTTGGAATCAAATGCAAAAGTTAATAAAATCTCTATAATCAAAAAAACATGACTATCTATAAATCTCTGTGTTTCCCAATCTGTTTTCAGGTCATTGTCAATCCTCATAAATTTATATGGTAGGGGATTGGGTACCAGGAGCTGATTGAAAATTACTATTCCCATTATATAAGAATGCAGCATTACAAAACAAACATTCTTTCTTTACTGAAATGTTGATATTCTATTCATCATGGGCTCTTTTGTGTTTAATTTTTAAATATATATATATATATATATTTCATTAAAATACTATTTATCTTGATAACTGAGGGTTTTTTCCCTTTTTTATTTCTTTTTCTTGGAATACAGTTGACACATAATGTTATATTAGTTTTAGGTGTATAACTTAGTGATTTGACAAATTTATGCACTATGCTATGTTCACAAGTGTAGCTACCATCTGTCACCATATATTGCTATTAGATTATCATTGACTGTATTCCTTTTGTTGTGCCTTTTATTCCCATGACTTATTCCATAACTGGAGCCCTGTATCCCCCTCTTGCTTTCACCCATTTTGCCCATCCCCCATCTCCCTCCCCTCTGGCAACCATGAGTGTTTCTCTGTATTGATAGGTCCGATTCTACTTTTTGTTTGTTTATTCATTTGTTTTTGTTTTTTTGGTTTGTTTTGTTTTATTTTTTTAGATGCCACTTATGAGTGGAATCATAAAGTATTTGTCTTTTTCAGTCTGACTTATTTCTTAGCATAATACCCCTTTGGTCCATCCATGTTATCTCATCCTTTTTTATGGCTGCAGAATATTCCATTGTACACATTATATATGTGTATATATTTCCTTATTCACTTGTCTGATAACTGAGTTTTTTTAGTGGCACTCTTTTGCGTTTTGTACCCTACTCAAAATGGCTTATTCCCCTTACCTTAATCCCTGTCCTGAATCTGGCAAAACAGGGCATTCACAGCCTTGTTTAGGCTTTAATAAGCCTTAGCAGATCACACTCATTGAAATTGATCTCTCCATCATCATACTTCCACATCATGCTGCTTAGGCCTGGGTCTTGTTCTTAACTACTCTGTTCTTTTTCTGGTTATTGGCATGTGGATCTTGCTCATTTACCAGCTAAGGACTTATGGAGAAGTAGGTTCATACCTTTTTCAACTCTATATTCCTTGCTATGTTTAAAACAGCACTCTGCATATGTAACTATTTGATGAGTTTGGCCTTGATTAGATAACAAATACTAATCCCCTCACCTGAAATCCCATTCAGATGTTATTTGTTATAAGATATAACTTAGTAGAAATTCTTTTATTGCAACTAAGGGGAATTTGGTTCCTGAAGTTCTGAGGATATTAAAATTCCATTATAGAGGGTTGGAGTGTAAAGGCACAACAAAGAAATGCCCTCCTGCTCTTCTCTGTTAGAAATGCCCTCCTTGCTCTTCTCATTGGGAGGAGTCTCTTCCCATCTCTCCTCATTAGATCAGTGAGGGATTCCTTACAACCATGCTGCATACATTCTTTACTGTCTTTGCTATAGAACTAGGCTTGGGGCTCAATGCTTCCAGTGTTTCTCATATTTGTGGTTATTCTTGATCCTTTCCATTAATCTCTCTCAATCCAGTAGTATCTCTCACATGGGATAGGCCACTGTTGCCCTAGATTACTAGGGAAGAAGGGAGCACTTGATCTTTCCTGATGAAGCCTGGAGACTCACTGTGCTAGGGAAATGGCTCTGGAAAGGAGAACCAGGGTCCCCAAGGTGCAACTGTCCCTGATTTGAAAGGCTTTGGACCTACTGGTAATTCCCTAGGGAATTTGAAGATATTTCTCCACACATTTAATGGCATACCTTTTCATGCTTAAGTCAAGATGCTTTGTGTAAGAATTAAGGCAACTCATAATACTGGAAACTTTTTAAACCAAGAGAATAAATGAACAGCTGAATAAATGTCTAAGTAAAGTGGTCTCGGTGACCTCCCTATCACCCTAAAGGTAAAATATCCCTAGATGCTCAGGAAGAAAGGAGACAAAAGTGGGCCCTTTTATTTGTGGCAGGATACAAGGTTTTATAGGCTACTTATGACAAAGCTCAGTTGGTCAGAGCCACAAAGGGATAATACTGGGGATAAATTACCCCAAATCAAGGACTTTGACTGACCTGATGCTTCTGGACTGAATAAGCCTGTGGCTTGTTTGAGGCAGCTTTTAGACTTTGTTAAAGTTTACTGCTCCCTGCTGTAGACACCTAGTGCAGACTCTCTTGGCTGTGTGACCTAGCTTCCTAGTGGTGGCCACTGCTGACATAGCCACTAAGAATGCAGTCCAACTCACTGAGCTAAGCCTGGAAGCTCCTAAAGAGAAACAAATCACAGCACCATGAATAAATTACAATAACCTTTAACTTAGGTTAATACTATACTTGCTCTATTAAACCTTTGCCTCAGCCAATTCCACAGATTCCCAGGATTCTCTTGTTCTCAATCCCAAGTTTGACAAGTGGTGCTTACATGTCCCAACTGAGCAAGTCTGGTGGGTGGTTTTGCTAGAATAATTCCCTACTTGGCCTCTCCAAGCCAAAGACAGGAACTGAGAAGTCTTTTTAGGAATGATTTTCTCAATATTTTAAATTCCATTTTTCCTACATCATATCAGTGGGTGTGAGATGTGAGTGACACAGACATTTGGAGTTCTATGAGGTTGAGTACACCAAATTCCAAGGCTTATGGGCTTTAGACACATACTGAAACATACATGCTGGCCCACATATTTACCTTACTCTGTCCCCAGCACTGTGAGCTACCAGTATATCTCTTTCCAAGCCCATTTCCATTGTTACTCCATGTTGGTCTTTGCCTCTTGAGTAAATGAGCTAGATTCATTCATTCATACCCTCACTTATTCACTTCCTCATCAAAAATGTTTTGAGTAACTTCTATGTCCAACGCATAGGTTAGGTGCTGTGAGGGTCTCAGAGATGACTCCAGAGTACCTGAGAGCCCTGCTAGCTGCCACTTTCTTCTCCCTGGCAGTCCCATTCACTATCAGCTCCCTTTAGGTTCAAATCTCCTATTACCCTTACCTCATCCACAATTCCCTGGATGAATTAAGTTTAAGTGTTCAATCGGAAAAGTTTTGGAGCCTTATCCTTACAGAAAGGGGAAAAACAAGATTCCTAAAACCAGCAGACTGGTTTTTCAATTTGGAAAATATAAATTTTGGTTAGCTAAATACTACTGGACACCAGGAACTGTGTATGGGCAGAGAAATTGTTTGCAAGGCCTATACCAGGAGAGTCTGCTGCTCCGCTCCTGTGGGAGATCAATACAGGCTAATGTACTGACTCACCAGGGAGGGCTTTCTAAGAAATATGGCAGGACCAGTATTTTTCTAATGGTAAACATGGTTTTTCATGTGGTTGGTTCACCCAACTCTATCCTGAAGCCTACTGAATGAGAGAGTTCTAGCTGAGTTTTTGAACACTCAATCTATCTAATTCTGTACTAAATATCAAGCAAACTTCAGTAACTAGAGGCTCCATTGCCTGGCTTAAAGAGCCCAGACGTGGATGTGTATAGAGAAGATCTACAGGTACATATAAACATGGAAATGAGCAAACACCATCAGGACTGCTGTCAACACTTGAGAAGAAAGAAATATATTTTTAAGTTTATTTATTTATTGAGAGAGAGAGAGAGAGAGAGAGATCACAAGCAGGGGAGGGGCAGAGAGGGAGGGAGACAATCCCAAGCAGGCTCTGTGCAACTAGCACAGAGCCTGATGCAGGACTTGAACCCACAAGCCATGAGATCATGACCTGAACTGAAATCCAGAGTCAGGCACTTTACCTACTGAGCCACTCAGGTACCCCGAGAAGGAAGAAATCTTATTGTAAGGGACTCCTTATTAGGAATAAGTATGAAAATAAGAAACCTACAATTTGCTTGCCACATCAGAAGGCAATGTTTCAGGTGCATGCTGTTAAGCGTCACCACAGCCCCTGAAAAGCAGATGTTAATCTCATTTTCCCACAGGATAAAACTGAGGCATAAAGGTGACCTGGTTTACCTAGTGTGACTATTGGCAGGACAGGGACGGTGACCCAAGTATGTAAGTCTCCACACCTCTCTCAGGTCTTTCCCAGAAATCAGAGCCCTCATACAATCCCTTCCTCTGGGTCATGCAAGAGCCAGGGCTGCCCATTCAGGCAAGGAGGAGACCATGGCCCACTTGGTAGGATTTCAGGGGTGTTGCTTACTGAAAAGTTTCCCTCAATAGCTTGCCAGCACTGCCTGCTGGTAATCATATCATAATCGTTTCTTTGGTTGTTTACATTGTATTTATCTGCATTCACTCTCTTCCTATTTGTAGACTTCTCCTAAGCCCCAATAAAGCATTGAACTCTCCCCATTTAAAAACAAAAACAAAAACTTTCTATACTTCTGCCTGTCCCCCTTCCCCTACTTATAGCCTCCTCTTCAGTGTTCCAACTCTGGAAAAGAAGTATCACAGTGCTGCTATATGTCTTTATCCTCCTATGGCCTGTCCTCATGTCCACTAAACCAAGCCCTCCTAATAGTATTTTTTTTCAGCCTTTTTCCTACCCGGCCTTTCCATGGAATTCAATGCTACTGATCACCACTTCACTGAACTGCCTTCTTTCTCAGTTTTAGGCAATTTTATTTTATTTTTTCCAGATTTGTTGATGCTGGTCTGTTTTTCCCTCTTCTTTGCCTGAATGTCTGAATAGCTCTAATTAAAAGTTGATCCCTTGCTGTTTCTCCTTCTTTATTCTCACTCTTGGCCAAAGGCATCACCATAGAAAACCATGTCATAAACTGGAGGCAGGAAGCCATATTTTTTGACACCTCCTTCTATTCCTCAGTCTCCACATTCATCCACACAAAGTCCTATAAATTCTACTTTTTTTTTTTACTCATCCTGTCTCTTCTGTTATCTCTGCTACTGCCCCTTTTGAATTCTTCTCTTTTCTCACTTGTAATAAAGAGATTCCCAACTGATGTGCTGCTGATAATATCTTTCCATCTCAGTGGAATCTCTACATGGCTGTCAAAGAGATTCTTTGAAAGTACAAATATGGCCATATCAGGACATGATAAAAATTTTAAATAATTCTGTTCCACTATAAGTTAGTATCTGAATTCCATGGAATGGCCTTTAAGCCTCTTTACAAGGAACCTTGCTGTACAGTTCTTTGTTGTATGGCCTGCAACCAATCCCACCATTCACTCGGCCTTCCAGACTCTCAGAAGAACCTGTCACTCCTGAAAAGCTATGCCTCCCCATCTGTGCTGTTCACTTCCCTTTGTCAGAAGCACACTCTCAAGGTCCAACCTAAATATTACCTCCTCTGACCAAGTACCTCTCTTCTCCCCTGACTCTTTCCCACAAGAATGGTGGAACTGAGGTGTCCTTTGTGCATCTGCAACACTGTAATCCTTCTGCTAATAGAGCCCCACCCCCAAAACCCCCTTTAATGAGTTACTGGACAGGTAAGAGCCAGGTTTTATCTAACTTTGTTTTTCCAGTACAGTCACTGATACATCGTAGGAGCCAAATAAATGATAATGGTGATCATGAAAGTACATGAACTAATGAATGAATGGATAGATGGATGAATGAATGGATGAATGAATGAACTAATGCATTTAAATTCTTCTTTTAAGGGCTTTCAGGAAGGAGGAAAAGAGAGAGATGGAAGTAAATAAAAGGGGAAGCAGAAGCAATGAACAGGGTAGCATAACTTAGCTTATTCACCGGTTGTTTTTAAATGAAAGGGCTAGTTAAGTTTTATTTTGCAGAAAGCCAGCTGGCAGTTTAGCACTAGGGAGCTGCCTCAGGAACCCCAGGCCAGGTAAGAATCAGCAGAGAGCTGACTCCAATCCCAAAAGTGGGACTAGCTATACACAGCCTCTGGATGCTTGTGCATTCTGAATTGAAAAAAGAAAAATTATAAAAACAAACACTTCATAATTTTCCCTTGAGACTTTTTTGGGGAGTGACAGTTTTCTATGCCTAAAGAAAACTCCCTAAAATTGAAAAAGCTGCAAGCTTCCTAGGAGCTAGGTTTCCATAGTGTGGTTAGCGCTCCTCCTGGTGGATATCTACAAAATGAATCTTTCCTAATTCCATCCTTTTACCCATTTACTCGACATTCTCTCCATCAACTATTGCATGTGCCTTAGTTTTATATTGCTACTGTGACAAATTATCACAAATATAGTGGCTTAAAACAATATGAATATATTATCTTATAGTTGTTTAAGTGCCAAGAGCAGGCTACCCAAAAATGGAGCACTTTACAGGAAGATAATTTGAGCTGAAGGCAATTGAGACCCTACAATTTGTTGGGGAGCAGGAATACCTGTCTCCTCAAAGATACTTCTAACTTCAGTAATAAACAAGTTTACATGAGACAGATTAGCAGGAAAAAAATTTAATAGGCATACATTTGGAGAACCCACATAGACATAGAAATACCAAAGACAGGCAAAATAAGGTATATATGTCATTCTGAACTAAGGAAAAGGGGGTGGGATCTGGGATTTCAGAGGAAGGGAATGCACTTGACAGGGTGCTAAGAAGAGCAGATGTTTGGTAATTAGACGTTTGCATGGACATACAGATGGGCCACTCAGATAAAATTTATATCTGTAAATAACTATTATTCTGGGAAAGACCCTTAATTTATATTCTTCTATGTGGTTAATGGAGGGACAGAAGTTTCTTTTGAAACTCAAAAGGATCTCAAGTGACTTCAGCTCAAAAAAATCCATATGCCAAAGTGGCACATTCTGGGTTGGGGATGGAGGATCTGTCCTGAACCCCTTCAGTTCCCCCATCTAAAACTTTCATGGAAATATTACATATTAAAAGTTGAGCTGGACAAGGAGTTAAGATGGCAGAGGAGTAGGGAGGCCCTAGGCTTGCCTTGTCCTTCAAACAAATATATAAATATCAACTCATTTTGAACACCCAAGACACTGATTTGAAGACTGAGAGAGCAAAAAACGCACATCTAGAGGTGAAAAAAAACCCCACCACATTATGGAAGGTAGGAACTGCAGACAGTTGATTTGACGGAGAGAATGGCTGTGGGCGCTGCAATGGAGAAGGAGCCCTGATAGAGAAGAAAGGAGAGAGAGAGATGGGGAATTGCACAAGAAAAATTCTTCCCACAAACCATTGACTGGGAATAGGAGACAGGAGGACTACCACAAGTTTTTATAAGCAGCAGAGGGCAAAGCCTAAAGTTGCAGAAGTCGGAGACATCACCAGGTTGGCAACTGATGGGCTTAGCAGTGTTCTGGTGGAGAATGAGGGTAGAGAACAGGCAGCATGGTCTGAGGATCCCCGGATCCCCTGAGTTGGACGGGGAAAAGCAATTCCCCTGCTTGGAGTGCCTTTGGGAAAGGGGACATGATCTCTCTAGGGGCCAGGCACCCATCGGTTGCCATTGAGCTGCCCCGTTCACTAGCATAAGAATGAGGGCATTGGCTGAGAGCAGTGAGTCTTGGTGCCAGCTTTCTGCTGCACTTTGCCATATACTCCAAGCTGCTGTATGGTCGCGTGCCTGATTTCTGAGACAAACCGGCAGGTGGCAACACCACAGAGAGACCTTCCTCCAGGCGATCGGTGCAGGACCACACCCTCCAGTTCTCTAAAATTTGGAGTTTTGGAACCCAGCTGCGCACCTGAGATAAAGCACAAGAATCCTGCAGGGCCTGGCAGGCGGATAGCTGAGATGAAGGCAGGGATCTGACACAGGAGAGGTAATTGCTTTTCTGTAAGGACTTTCTGAAGGGTGCTGGGTGAGAACTCTCTGCTCTGGAGACCATACAATTTACACCCAACCCATCAGCGCTGACAGCTTCAGGGAACAAAACAGCGCCACCTAGGGGAGGCAAGAGCCATTTACCCCAAGCCTGGCCACCTTGTGCCTGGCAGGTGCAGCTACACTAAGGTAAATCCCCTTGAGAATTGGTGTGACAGGCCCCTCCCTCAGAAGACCAGCACAAAACCCTCACACACACACACACCAAATCCACAGACCAGAGTGCTACGAAACTTCAGCTCTAAGGGAAATAGAATTGAGACCCTTTTTATTTTATTTTTAACTTTTATTTATTTATCTATTATAATTTCTATTTTCATTTTCATTAAATTTTTTTAAGGCTTATTTATTTGTTTTGAGAGAAAGAGAGAGGGAGCAGAGCAGGGCGGGAAAGAGAGAGAATCCCAAGCAGGTTCTGCACTGTCAGTGCAGAGCCTGACACAGGGCTCTGTCTCATGAACCATGAGATCATGACCTGAGCCAAAATCAAGAGTCTGATGCTTCACCGACTGGGCCATGGAGGTGACCCTTTTTATTTTTTATTTTGTTTATTTTAATTATTTACATTTTTTTTATTTTTGTATTTATGTATTTATTTACGTATGTATGCATGTATGTATGTATTTATTTATTTTTTGCATCTAGCTTCTTTCAACAAGCACACCAAACCACCTAGGATCTAAGCATACATATATATAATTTTTTATGATTTATTTTTATTTTTTAATTTATATCCAAGTCATATAGTGCAATAATGATTTCGGGAGTAGAATCCAGTGATTCATTCCTACTATATAAATTTTTAAAATATTTTATTTTGTGTACCTGGGAGGCTCAGCCAGTTAAGCATCTGACTCGGTTTGGCTCAGGTCATGATCTCATAGTTCGTGGGTTTGAGTCTCACCTCAGGCTCTGTGCTGACAGTGTGGAGCCTGCTTGAGATTCTGTCTTTCCTTCTCTAGCCCTCCCCTGCTCACTCTCTCACTCAAAATAAATAAGTGAACTTTAAAAAATTATTTTATTTTAGGGGCACCTGGGTGGTTCATTCAGTTAAGTGTCCGATTTCGGCTCAGCTAATGATCTCATGGTTTGTGAGTTAGCACCCTGTGTCAGGCCCTGTGCTGACAGTTCAGAGCCTGGATCCTGCTTCAGATTCTGTGTCTCCCTCTCTCTGCCCCTCCCCCACTCACACTCTGTCTCTCTCTCTCAAAACTGAATAAACGTTAAACATTTTTTAAAAAATTATTTTATTATCATCATTATTATTATTATTATTTTTATCTTTTGGATCTAACTTCTTGTAACAAGCAGATTAAAACACACATAAGATCTAGTTTCCTTTTTTTGTTGTTGTTTTTTGTTTGTTTGTTTGTTTCTTGTGGACAAAATGACCAGGTGGAGGAATTCACATTAAGAGAAAGAACAGGAAGTAAAAGTAACAGCCTGGGATTTAATCAATAAGGATATAGTTAAGATGTCTGAACTAGAATTTGAAATAACAATTATAAGGATACTAGCTGGGCTTGGAAAAAAAGACACAGAAGACCCTAGAGAATACCTTATTACAGAGATAAAAGAACTAAAATCTAATATGACTGAAATTTAAAATGCTATAACCCAGATGCAAATCTGAATAAATGTCATGAGAGCAAGGATTGATGAAACACAGGAATGAATCAGTGATATAGAAGATAAACTTATTGAAAATAATGAAGCTTAAAAGAAGAGGAAAAGAAAGGTACTGGATCATGAATGTAGACTTAGATAACTCAGCAACCACTTCAAACATAATAACATTTGTATCATAGGAGTCACAGAAGATGAAGAGAGAGAAAAGGGGCAGAAGGTTTAGTTGAGCAAATTATAGCTGAAAATTTCCCTAATCTGGGAAAGAACACAGACATTGAAATCCAAGAAGCACTGAAAACTCCCATTAAATTAAACAAACACCAGTCATCACCAAGACATATCATAGTCAAATTCCAAAATACACAGACAAAGACAGAATCCTGAAAGCAGCAAGGGAAAAACTGTCCTTAACCTACAATGGAAGACAGATCAAGATCACAGCATATCTGTCCACAGAAACTGGCAGGCCAGAAGGAAATGGCAGGATATATTCAATATGCTGAATGGAAAAATATGCAGCCAAGAATAGCCTTTATCCAGCAAGGCTGTCATTCAGAATAGAAGTAGAAATAAAGAGTTTCCAGACAAAAAGTAATAAAGGAGTTCATGACCACAAAACCAACACTGCAAGAAATATTAAAGGGGACACAGAAAGTTGGGGAAAAACACCAAAGTGACCAAAGAATAGAAAGGAACAGAGGACATCACCAGAAACACCAATTTTACAGGTAACACAATGGCAATACATCCATATCTTTCATTAATCATTCTGAATGTAAATGGACTAAGTGCTCCAATCAAAGGAGACAGGGTATGAGAATGGGTTTAAAAAAAAACACAACAAAACAACAAAACAAAACAAAACAAAACAAAACAAAAATGACCCATCTATATGCTGCCTACAAGAGACTGATTTTATCCCTAAAGACACCTGCTGATCTGAAAATGAGGGAATGCAGAACCATCTATCATGCTATTGGATGTCACAAGAAAGCTGGAGTAGCCACACTTATATCAGACTATTAGAATTTATTTTATTTTATTTTTTTATTTAATATATGAAATTTATTGTCAAATTGGTTTCCATATAACACCCAGTGCTCATCCCAAAAGGTGCCCTCCTCAATACCCATCACCCACCCTACCCTCCCTCCCACCCCCCATCAACCCTCAGTTTGTTCTCTGTTTTTAACAGTCTCTTATGCTTTGGCTCTCTCCCACTCTAACCTCTTTTTTTTTTCCTTCCCCTCCCCCATGGGTTTCTGTTAAGTTTCTCAGGATCCACATAAGAGTGAAACCATATGGTATCTGTCTTTCTCTGTATGGCTTATTTCACTTAGCATCACACTCTCCAGTTCAATCCACGTTGCTACAAAAGGCCATATTTCATTCTTTCTCATTGCCACGTAGTACTCCATTGTGTATATAAACCACAATTTCTTTATCCATTCATCAGTTGAAGGACATTTAGGCTCTTTCCATCACATGGCTATTGTTGAGAGTGCTGCCACAAACATTAGGGTACAAGTGCCCCTATGCATCAGTACTCCTGTATCCCTTGGATAAATTCCTAGCAGTGCTATTGCTGGGTCATAGGGTAGGTCTATTTTTAATTTTCTGAGGAAGCTCCACACTGCTTTCCAGAGCGGCTGCACCAATTTGCATTCCCACCAACAGTGCAAGAGGGTTCCCGTTTCTCCACATCCTCTCCAGCATCTATAGTCTCCTGATTTGTTCATTTTGGCCACTCTGACTGGCGTGAGGTGATATCTGAGTGTGGTTTTGATTTGTATTTCCCTGATATGGAGCGACGTTGAACATCTTTTCATGTGCCTGTTGGCCATCCGGATGTCTTCTTTAGAGAAGTGTCTATTCATGTTTTTTGCCCATTTCTTCACTGGGTTATTTGTTTTTCGGGTGTGGAGTTTGGTGAGCTCTTCATAGATTTTGGATACTAGCCCTTTGTCCGATATGTCATTTGCAAATATCTTTTCCCATTCCGTTGGTTGCCTTTTAGTTTTGTTGGTTGTTTCCTTTGCTGTGCAGAAGCTTTTTATCTTCATAAGGTCCCAGTAATTCATTTTTGCTTTCAATTCCCTTGCCTTTGGGTTTGTGTCGAGTAAGAGATTGCTACGGCTGAGGTCAGAGAGGTCTTTTCCTGCTTTCTCCTCTAAGGTTTTGATGGTTTCCTGTCTCACATTCAGGTCGTTTATCCATTTTGAGTTTATTTTTGTGAATGGTGTGAGAAAGTGGTCTAGTTTCAACCTTCTGCATGTTGCTGTCCAGTTCTCCCAGCACCATTTGTTAAAGAGACTGTCTTTTTTCCATTGGATGTTCTTTCCTGCTTTGTCAAAGATGAGTTGGCCATACGTTTGTGGGTCTAGTTCTGGGGTTTCTATTCTATTCCATTGGTCTATGTGTCTGTTTTTGTGCCAATACCATGCTGTCTTGATGATGACAGCTTTGTAGTAGAGGCTAAAGTCTGGGATTGTGATGCCTCCTGCTTTGGTCTTCTTCTTCAAAATTACTTTGGCTATTTGGGGCCTTTTGTGGTTCCATATGAATTTTAGGATGGCTTGTTCTAGTTTCGAGAAGAATGCTGGTGCAATTTTGATTGGGATTGCACTGAATGTGTAGATAGCTTTGGGTAGTATTGACATTTTGACAATATTTATTCTTCCAATCCATGAGCAGGGAATGTCCTTCCATTTCTTTATATCTTCTTCAATTTCCTTCATAAGCTTTCTATAGTTTTCAGCATACAGACCTTTTACATCTTTGGTTAGATTTATTCCTAGGTATTTTAGCTTCTTGGTGCAATTGTGAATGGGATCAGTTTCTTTATTTGTCTTTCTCTTGCTTCACTGTTAGTGTATAAGAATGCAACTGATTTCTGTACATTGATTTTGTATCCTACAACTTTGCTGAATTCATGTATCAGTTCTAGCAGACATTTGGTGGAGCCTATCGGATTTTCCATGTATAATATCATGTCATCTGCAAAAAGCGAAAGCTTGACTTCATCTTTGCCAATTTGGATGCCTTTGATTTCCTTTTGTTGTCTGACTGCTGATGCTAGAACTTCCAACATTATGTTAAACAACAGTGGTGAGAGTGGGCATCCCTGTCGTGTTCCTGATCTCAGGGATAAAGCTCTCAGTTTTTCCCCGTTGAGAATGATGTTAGCTGTGGGCTTTTCATAAATGGCTTTTATGATCTTTAAGTATGTTGCTTCTATCCCGACTTTCTCAAGGGTTTTTATTAAGAAAGGGTGCTGGATTTTGTCAAAGGCCTTTTCTGCATCGATTGACAGGATCATATGATTATCCCTTTTTTTTTTGTTAATGTGATGTATCACGTTGATTGATTTGCGAATATTGAAACAGCCCTGCATCCCAGAAATGAATCCCACTTGATCATGGTGAATAATTCTTTTTATATGCTGTTGAATTCGATTTGCTAGTATCTTATTGAGAATTTTTGTATCCATATTCATCAGGGATATTGGCCTGTAGTTCTCTTTTGTTACTGGGTCTCTGTCTGGTTTGGGAATCAAAGTAATACTGGCTTCATAGAATGAGTCTGGAAGTTTTCCTTCCCTTTCTATTTCTTGGAATAGCTTGAGAAGGATAGGTATTATCTCTGCTTTAAATGTCTGGTAGAACTCCCCTGGGAAGCCATCTGGTCCTGGACTCTTATTTGTTGGGAGATTTTTGATAACCGATTCAATTTCTTCGCTGGTTATGGGTCTGTTCAAGCTTTCTATTTCCTCCTGATTGAGTTTTGGGAGAGTGTGGGTGTTTAGGAATTTGTCCATTTCTTCCAGGTTGTCCAATTTGTTGGCATATAATTTTTCATAGTATTCCCTGATAATATTTTGTATCTCTGAGGGATTGGTTGTAACAATTCCATTTTCATTCATGATTTTATCTATTTGGGTCATCTCCCTTTTCTTTTTGAGAAGCCTGGCTAGAGGTTTGTCAATTTTGTTTATTTTTTCAAAAAACCAACTCTTGGTTTCGTTGATCTGCTCTACCGTTTTTTGAGATTCTATATTGTTTATTTCTGCTCTCATCTTTATTATTTGTCTTCTTCTACTGGGTTTAGGCTGCCTTTGCTGTTCTGCTTCTATTTCCTTTAGGTGTGCTGTTAGATTTTGTATTTGGGATTTTTCTTGTTTCTTGAGATAGGCCTGGATTGCAATGTATTTTCCTCTCAGGGCTGCCTTCGCTGCGTCCCAAAGTGTTTGGATTATTGTATTTTCATTTTCGTTTGTTTCCATATATTTTTTAATTTCTTCTCTAATTGCCTGGTTGACCCACTCATTCTTTAGTAGGGTGTTCTTTAACCTCCATGCTTTTGGAGGTTTTCCAGACTTTTTCCTGTGGTTGATTTCAAGCTTCATAGCATTGTGGTCTGAAAGTACGCATGGTATAATTTCAATTCTTGTAAACTTATGAAGGGCTGCTTTGTGACCCAGTATATGATCTATCTTGGAGAATGTTCCATGTGCACTCGAGAAGAAAGTATATTCTGTTGCTTTGGGATGCAGAGTTCTAAATATATCTGTCAAGTCCATCTGATCCAATGTATCATTCAGGGCCCTTGTTTCTTTATTGACCATGTGTCTAGCTGATCTATCCATTTCTGTAAGTGGGGTGTTAAAGTCCCCTGCAATGACCACATTCTTGTCAATAAGGTTGCTTACGTTTATGAGTAATTGTTTTATATATCTGGGGGCTCCGGTATTTGGCGCATAGACATTTATAATTGTTAGCTCTTCCTGATGGATAGACCCTGTAATTATTATATAATGACCTTCTTCATCTCTTGTTACAGCCTTTAATTTAAAGTCTAGTTTGTCTGATAGAAGTATGGCTACTCCAGCTTTCTTTTGGCTTCCAGTGGCATGATAAATAGTTCTCCATCCCCTCACTCTCAATCTAAAGGTGTCCTCAGATCTAAAATGAGTCTCTTGTAGACAGCAAATAGATGGGTCTTGTTTTTTTTTTATCCATTCTGATACCCTATGTCTTTTGGTTGGCGCATTTAATCCATTTACATTCAGTGTTATTATAGAAAGATACGGGTTTAGAGTCATTGTGATGTCTGTATGTTTTATGCTTGTAGTGATGTCTCTGGTACTTTGTCTCGCAGGGTCCCCCTTAGGATCTCTTGTAGGGCTGGTTTAGTGGTGACAAATTCCTTCAGTTTTTGTTTGTTTGGGAAGACCTTTATCTCTCCTTCTATTCTTAATGACAGACTTGCTGGATAAAGGATTCTCGGCTGCGTATTTTTTCTGTTTAGCACACTGAAGATCTCGTGCCAATCCTTTCTGGCCTGCCAAGTTTCAAAAGAGAGATCAGTCACGAGTCTTATAGGTCTCCCTTTATATGTGAGGGACGTTTATCCCTTGCTGCTTTCAGAATTTTCTCTTTATCCTTGTATTTTGCCAGTTTCACTATGATATGTCGTGCAGAAGATCCATTCAAGTTCCATCTGAAGGGAGTTCTCTGTGCCTCTTGGATTTCAATGCCTTTTTCCTTCCCCAGTTCAGGGAAGTTCTCAGCTATAATTTCTTCAAGTACCCCTTCAGCACCTTTCCCTCTCTCTTCCTCCTCTGGGATACCAATTATGCGTATATTATTTCTTTTTAGTGTATCACTTAGTTCTCTAATTTTCCCCTCGTACTCCTGGATTTTTTATCTCTCTTTCTCTCAGCTTCCTCTTTTTCCATAACTTTATCTTCTAGTTCACCTATTCTCTCCTCTGCCTCTTCAATCCAAGCTGTCATTGTTTCCATTTTGTTTTGCATTTCGTTTAAAGCGCTTTTCAGCTCCTCGTGACTGTTCCTTAGTCCTTTGATCTCTGTAGCAAGAGATTCTCTGCTGTCCTCTATACTGCTTTCAAGCCCAGCGATTAATTTTATGACTATTATTCTAAATTCACTTTCTGTTGTATTATTTAAATCCTTTTTGATCAGTTCATTGGCTGTTGTTATTTCCTGGAGATTCTTCTGAGGGGAATTCTTCCGTTTGGTCATTTTGGATAGTCCCCGGAGTGGTGAGGACCTGCAGGGCACTTCCCCTGTGCTGTGGTGTATAACTGAAGTTGGTGGGCGGGGCCGCAGTCAGACCTGATGTCTGCCCCCAGCCCACCGATGGGGCCACAGTCAGACTGGTGTGTGCCTTCTCTTCCCCTCTCCTAGGGGCAGGATTCACTGTGGGGTGGCGTGGCCTGTCTGGGCTACCTGCACACTGCCAGGCTTGTGGTGCTAGGGACCCGGCGTATTAGCTGGGGTGGGTAGGCAAGGTGCATGGGGGCAGGAGGGGCAGGCTTAGCTCGCTTCTCCTTAGGTGATCCACTTCAGGAGGGGCCCTGTGGCAGCGGGAGGGAGTCAGATCCTCTGCCGGAGGTTTGGCTCTGCAGAAGCACAGAGTTGGGTGTTTGCGTGGAGCTAGAAAGTTCCCTGGCAGGAACTGGTTCCCTTTGGGATTTTGGCTGGGGGATGGGCGGGGGAGATGGTGCTCGAGAGCACCTTTGTTCCCCACCAAACTGAGCTCTGTCGTCCGGGGGCTCAGCAGCTCTCCCTCCCTTTGTCCTCCAGCCTTCCCGCTTTCTGAGCAGAGCTGTTAACTTATGATCTCCCAGATGCTAAGTCGCGCTTGCTGTGAGAACACAGTCCGTCAGGCCCCTCCGCTTTTGCCAGCCAGACTCGGGGGCTCTGCTTGGCCAGCGAGCTGCCCCTCCACCCCAGCTCCCTCCCGCCAGTCCGTGGAGCGCGCACCGCCTCACAGCCCTTCCTACCCTCTTCCATGGGCCTCTCGTCTTCACTTGGCTCTGGAGACTCCGTTCTGCTAATCCTCTGGCAGTTTTCTGGGTTATTTAGGCAGGTGTAGGTGGAATCTACGTGATCAGCAGGACGCGCGGTGAGCCCAGTGTCCTCCTATGCCGCCATCTTCCCTCTCTCCTATTTTATTTTTAAAACTGTTTTTAATTTTTATTTTATTACATTTACATCCAAATTAGTTAGGATATAGTGCAACAATGATTTCAGCAGTAGATTCCTTAGTGTCCCTTACCCATATAGCCAATCCCCCTCCCACACACCCCCATAACCCTCTTTTTGTTTTCCATATTTATGAGTCTCTTCTGTTTTGTCCCCCGCCCTGTTTTTATATTATTTTTGTTTTCCTTCACTTATGTTCATCTGTTTTTTCTCCTAAAGTCCTCATATGAGCGAAGTCACATGATTTTTGTCTTTCTCTGACTGACTAATTTCACTTAGCATAATATCCTCTGGTTCCATCCATGTAGTTGCAAATGGCAAGATTTCAATCTTTGTGATTGCCAAGTAATACTCCATTGTATATATATACCACCTTTTCTTTATCCATTCATCCATCAATGGACATTGGGGCTCTTTCCATACTTTGGATATTGTTGATAGTGCTGCTATAAACATGGGGTGCATGTATTCCTTTGAAACAGCACACCTATATTCCGTGGATAAATGCCTAGTAGTGCAATTGCTGGGTCGTAGGGTAGTTATATTTTTAGCTTTTGAGGAACCTCCATACTGTTTTCCAGCATGGCTGCACCAGTTTGCATTCCCTCCAACAATGCAACAGAGATCCTCTTTCTCTGCATCCTCGCCACAATCTGTTGTTGCCTGAGTTGTTAACGTTAGCCATTCTGACAGGTGTAAGGTGGTATCTCATGGTGGTTTTGGTTTGTATTTCCCTGATGATGAGTGATGTTGAGCATTTTCTCATGTGTTGGTTTGCCATCTGGATGTCTTCTTGAGGGAAGTGTCTCTTCATGTCTTTTGCTCATTTCTTCACTGGATTCTTTTTTTTTTTTTTGGGTGTTGAGTTTGATAAATTCTGTATAGATTTTGGATACTAACCCTTAATCTGATATGTGATTTGCAAATATATTCTCCCATTCTGTCGGTTGCCTTTTAGTTTTGCTGATTGTTTCCTTCACTGTGCAGAAGCTTTTTTATTTTGATGAGGTCCCAGTAGTTCATTTTTGCTTTTTTTTCCCTTGCCTCCAGAGACGTGTTGAATAAGAAATTGTTGCGGGCAAGATCAAAGAGGTTTTTGCCTGCTTTCTCCTTGAGGATTTTGATGGCTTCCTGTCTTACATTGAGGTCTTTCATCCACTTTGAGTTTATTTTTGTGTACGGTGTAGGAAAGTGGTCCAGGTTCCTTCTTCTGTATGTCGCTGTCCAGTTTTCCCAGCACCACTTGCTGAAGAGACTATCTTTATTCCACTGGATATTCTTTCCTGCTTTGTCAAAGATTAGTTGGCTGTATGTTTGTGGGTCCATTTCTGGGTTCTCTGTTCTGTTCCATTGATCTGGGTGTCTGTTCTTGTGCCAGTACCATACTGTCTTGATAGTTACAGCTTTGTAGTAATAATTTGAAGTCTGGGATTGTGATGCCTCCTGCTTTGGTTTTCTTTTTCAGGATTGCTTTGGCTCTTCAGGGTCTTTTCTGATTCCATACAAATTTTAGGATTATCTGTTTGTCGCGGCCGGCGCAACAAACACCGAGGTCAGGGTCCTGAGGGTAGGGGAATGCAAGAAAAAAAAGAGAGAAGAGAAAGTTTGGGAACAGGAGGGTCCCCTGGGCTGATGGCCCAAGTGACAGCTTTATTGTTGCTGTACACAATCTTTTATAACCAGATTCTTATGGGTTAGGTCATTCTAAGAATAAACAAGTTTCACATAATTGCTGCCCACCAAAACATTTAGTTCTGTGTTTCTTGTGCATTTTCTAGACAGGTCACCGACCTTGTTGATAGGATTGCTAGCAAAACACAATTCCCATGTTTGTTTCTATCTGACTCGGGGTAGAAAAAGGGAGGTAGCATTACTGCCAACACCTGCAGACCACAGGCTTCAGGAATTAACTTTCTCAGCCTTGACAAGGCTTTCGTATGCACTTGAGAGTGGGGGAATGGGAGGGGGAACCACCGGGTTGGCTTGAGTCAACAGGGAACATTGCTCGACCCAGTCTCAGCCTGGCACCGGGGCCCAGCCCCCCACATCTGTTCTAGCTCTGTGAAGAATGCTGGTGTTATTTTGATAAGGATCGCATTGAATATGTAGATTGCTTTGGGTAGTATCGACACTTTAACAAATATTTGTTCTTCCTAACCAGGAGCATGGAATCTTATTCCATTTTTTTGTGACTTCTTCAATTTCTTTCATCAGCTTTCTATAGTTTTCAGTGTATAGATTTTTCACCTCTTTGGTTAGATTTATTCCTAGGTATTTTATGGTTTCTTGTGTAATTATAAATGGGATCGATTCCTTGATTTTTCTTTCTGTCACTTCATTGTTGGTGTATAGGAATACAGCCGATTTCTGTGCATTGATTTCATATCCTGCAACATTGCTGAATTCATGAATCAATTCTAGCAGTTTTTTGGTGGAATCTTTTGGGTTTTCCATGTAGAGTATCATGTCATCTGTGAAGAGTGAACGTTTGACCTCCTCCTGGCCAATTTGGATGCATTTTATTTCTTTGTGTTGTCTGATTGCAGAGGCTGACTTCCAACACTATATTGAATAACAGTGGCGAAGAGTGGACATCCCTGTCTTGTTCTTGACCTTAGGGGGGAGGTCTCAGTTTTTCCCCATTGAGGATGATATTAGCGTTGTGTCACTCATATATGGCTTTTATGATCTCGAGGTATGCTCCATCTATCCCTACCTTCTTGAGGGTTTTTATCAAGAAAGGATGCTGTATGTTGTCAAATGCTTTTCTGCATCTATTGAGAAGATCGTGTGGTTATTGTCCTTTCTTTTATTGATATGATGAATCACATTAATTGTTTCGTGGATGTTGAACCAGCCTTGCATCCCAGGTATAAATCGCACTTGGTCGTGGTGAATAATTTTTTTAGTGTATTGTTGGATCCGGTTGGCTAATATCTTGTTGAGGATTTTTGCATCCATGTTCATCAGGGAAATTGGTCTATAGTTCTCCTTTTTAGTGGGGTCTCTGTCTGGTTTTGGAATCAAGGTAATGCTGGCTTCATAGAAAGAGTTTGGATATTTCCTTCCATTTCTACTTTCTGGAACACCTTCAAGAAAATAGGTGTCAACTCTTCCTTAAATGTTTGGTAGAATTCCCCTGGAAAGCCATCTGGCCCTGGACTCTTGTTATTTGGCAGATTTTTGATTACTAATTTGATTTCCTTACTGGTTATGAGTCTGTTCAAATTTTCTATTTCTTCCTGTTTCAGTTTTGGTAGTGTATATGTTTCTAGGAATTTGTCCATTTCTTCCAGATTGCCCATTTTATTGGCATATAATTGCTCATAATATTCTCTTATTATTGTTTTTATTTCTGCTGTGTTGGTTGTGAGCTCGCCTCTTTCATTCTTGATTTTACTTATTTGGGTCCTTTCCTTTTTTTTTTTCTTTTTGATCAAACTGGCTAGTTGTTTATCAATTTTGTTAATTCTTTCAAAGAACCAGTTTCTGGTTTCAGTAATCTGTTCTACTGTTTGTTTTGTTTTTTTTGTTTTGTTTTGTTTTTTTTTTTTGGTTTCGATAGCATTAATTTCTTCTCTAATCTTTATTATTACCTGTCTTCTGCTGTTTTGGGGTTTTATTTGCTGTTCTTTTTCCAGCTCCTTAAGGCGTAAGGCTGGGTTGTGTATCTGAGATCTTTCTTCCTTCTTTAGGAAGGCCTGGATTGCTATATACTTTCCTGTTATGACAGCCTTTGCTGCATCCCAGAGGTTTTGGGTTGTGCTGTTATCATGTTCATTGACTTCCACATACTTTTTAATTTCCTCTTTAACTTCTTGGTTAGCCCATTCATTCTTTAGTAGGATGTTCTTCAGTCTCCAAGTATTTGCTACATTTCCAAATTTTATCTTGTGGTTGAGTTCGAGTTTCATAGTGTTGTGGTCACAAATATGCATGGTATGATCTCGATCTTTTTGTACTTAGTTAGGGCTGACTTGTGTCCCAGTATATGGTCTATTCTGGAGAACGTTCCATGTGCACTGGAGAAGAATGGATATTCTGATGCTTTAGGATGAAATGTTCTGAATATATCTGTTAAGTCCATTTGGTCAGTGTGTCATTCAAAGCCATTGTTTCCTTGTTGATTTTTTGATTAGATGATCTGTCCATTTCTGTGAGTGGGGTGTTGAAGTCTCCTACTATTATGGTATTACTATCAAAGAGTTTCTTTATGTTTGTGATTAATCGATTTATATATTTGGGTGCTTTCACATTTGGTGCATTAGTGTTTACAATTGTTAGGTCTTCTTGGTGGATAGACCCCTTGATTATGATATAATGCCCTTCTACATCTCTTGATACAGTCTTTATTTTAAAGTCTAGATTGTCTGATATAAGTATGGCTACTCCAGCGTTCTTTTGTTGACCATTAGCATGATAGATGGTTCTCCATCCCCTTATTTTCAATCTGAAGGTGTCTTTAGGTCTAAAGTGGGTCTCTTGTGAACAGCATATAGATGGATCTTGTTTTCTTATCTATTCTGTTACCCTATGTCTTTTGATTGGAGCATTGAGTCCTTTGACAGTTAAGTAAGTACTGAAAGCTATGAATTTTTTGCCATTATGACGCTTGTAGAGTTCGAGTTTCTGGTGGTGTTCTCTGGTCCTTTCTAATCTTTGTTGCTTTTGATATATATATATATATATGACATTTATCATATATATATTATATATATTTCATATTTTTACTCTTTTCTCCCCTCAGAGAGTCCCCATTAAAATTTCTTGCAGGGCTGGTTTAGTGGTCACAAACTCCTTTAATTTTTGTTTGTGTGGGAAACTTTGTATCTCTCCTTCTATTTTGAATGACAGCCTTGCTGGTTAAAGAATTCTTGGCTGCATATTTTTCTGATTCAGCGCATTGAATATATCCTGCCACTCCTTTCTGGCCTGCCAAGTTTCTGTGGATAGGTCTGCTGCAAACCTGATCTGTCTTCCCTTGTAGGTTAGGGGCTTTTTTCCCTTGCTGCTTTCATGATTCTCTCCTTGCCTGAGTATTTTGTGAATTTGACTATGATATGCCTTGTTGATGGTTGGTTTTTGTTGAATCTAATGGGGGTCCTCTGTGCTTCCTGTATTTTGATGTCTGTGTCTTTCCCCAGGTTAGGAAAGTTTTCCACTATGATTTGCTCACATAACCCTTCTACCCCTATTTCTCTCTCTTCCTCTTCTAGGACCCTTATGATTGTGACGTTGTTCCTTTTTAATGAGTCACTGATGTCTCTAATTCTTAAATTGTGCTTTTTTGCCTTAATCTCCCTCTTTTTTTCTGCTTCACTATGCTCTATAAGTTTTGTCCTTTATATCACTGATTCTCTGTTCTGCCTCATCCATCCTTGCCGCCTCTGCATCCATCCATGTTTGCAGCTCAGTTATAGCATTTTTAAATTCATTCTATTTTTTACTTCCTTTTTCTCTGCAGAAAGGGATTCTAATCCATTTTCGACTCCAGCTAGCATTCTTATTATCGTGATTTTAAATTCTGGTTCAGACATCTTTCTTGTATGTGTGTTGGTTAAATCCCTGTCCGTTGTTTCTTTGTGCTCTTTCTTTTGGGGTGAATTCCTTCATTTTGTCATTTTGAAGGAAGAAAAGGAATTAATGAGGTAGAAAAATTAAAATTAAAAAAAATTAAAATTAAAAAATATTAAAATTAAAAAATTAAACATACACACATACGAAATCTAATAAATGATGCTAGATCCTAGGTGTGTTTTGGTCTGGGTGTTGAAAGTGGTTTGACAGATTAGAGAAAAAAAAGGTGGGGGGAGGAAATCATTTGAGAGTTTGAAAAAATGATTACACTGAAGTAGACTAAAATGAAATGATAGGAGTAAAATAGAATTTGAAAAATTTACACAAAAGTAAAAAATATAGTAGGAAAAAAATTAAAGAAAAGTATTTTAATAGAAATTGAAGGTAAAAATGATGTTTTTCACTTTCTGCATTCAAGAAAAAGAAAAGAAATGAAGTAGAGAAAAAAGAAAACAAGGAAATCATTTGAAAACTTGAAAAGGTGAATACACTGAAGTAGACTAAAATAGAATGATGGAAGTAAGGTAGAACTTGAAAAAAATTACACAAAAGTAAAAAATATAGTAATAAAAATTAAAGAAAAATATTTTTAATAAAAATTGAAAATAAAAATGAATTTTTTTCTTTCTGTATTCAAGAAAAAGAATAGTGTAAAAGAGAAAAAAAAAGAAAATGGAATAGGTGGACCTGCTAACAGATTGAAATAGGACTGAAATTATTTTGTTTTCCCCTAGAAGTCAGACTATGTAGTGCAATATACTTCATAAACTAAGTAGGCTGTGAGACTTGTGTTCTTGAGGAGCGAGGTTGGCCCAGTTTGTCAGGGCTCAGCATAACAGCTTCATTCTCCACTTGATGGTGCCACTAGCCCACTGGGGTGGACTGCTGCGGCACTCATAGGTGCCTATGTGCATGTGTGTAAGTGGTGAAAATGGTGTCACCCAACTACTCAGTCTCTAGTATGGGAACTCAGTTCTCTCCCATCCACAATCACTCACCCGTCCTCTGTCTTCAGCGTTCGTCCACTCCCCACTTCTTCACTGTCCGTGACCAAGCCTAAGGCAGTACCTCCCTCCTGAGTCTTGTCTGAGATGCAGCTGTTCTCCCTGCCCTGTGTTTCTGAAGGACTGTGGGATTTACCTATTCCACCCCTCTGTGGGAGGGTCTCATTGAGCAATGGACAAACAATGGCCAAATGTCAGATGCACCCAGGAACGCTTGCTGGATCCTGCTGCTGCCAGAGCCCCAAGACTTGGCCAGGTGCCAGCCCACCCCAGAAAAAGTTTGCAAGATAGTGTAGCAGCAGCTTTTCAGGGATTATGGAAAATCACAACACACATCTGGCACCAGGCTTCACCCTTAATGACCTTGTTCCAGCACCAGCCAATGTGGCCATTTTCTGAGGTCTGTTGGGACCAGGTGGTTTCAACAGTCTCTACCAATTGTGCTCCCAGAAGTGGAACCGCTTTTCCCCTGTGGCCCGAGAACCCCCCGGACCCTGCTCTGTTCCTGGGGATTTGCCCTTCCCACCAGAGCACCACCAAGTATCAAACTGCATAGTTGCAGACTTTGTGCTCCCCTTGTTTACAGTCTTAATGGAATTTAAACCCTCTCCTTTCTTCTTTCTCCTTTCTCCATTTTTAGCTTAGTCCCTGTGGCTGTTTCCAATTTTCCACTTTCTCTCCAGCTGCTTTTGGGGAGGGGTGCTTTTCCCGTATTCTCCCCTCCCCCCAGTCTCTGTCCTCTCTCTGCCTGCAAAAGCAGCTCCCTGACTACCACAGGTTTCTCTCTCCCCAAGTTCACCTCTCTGCACCACTTACCTGCTGAATTCTGTGGTTCAGGTTGTGCATATTGTTGTGTTAATCCTGCAATCAGTTTTCTAGGTGTGTAGGATGGTTTAGTGTTGATCTGGCTGTATTTCATGGACGCAATACACACAGAAAACTTCCATGCTGTTCCACCATCTTAGCTCCCCCCACCCTAGACTATTAGATTTTAAACCAAAGACTATAGCAAGAGATGAATAAGGACATTACATCATACTTAAGAAGTCTATCCATCAGGAAGATATAACAATTATAAATATTTATGCCCTCAATTTGGAACACCCAAAAATACAAATCAATCAATAACAAACATAAAGAAACTCATTGATAACAATACAATAATAGTTGGGGACTTTAACAACACACTTACATACTTATGGACATATTATCTAAGTAGAAAATCAACAAGGAAACAGTAGCTTTGAATGACACATTAGACCAGATAGACTTAACAGATATATTCAGAACATTTCTTCCTAAAGCAGCAGAATACACATTATTTTCAAGTTCACATGGAATAATCTCCAAAATAGATCACATACTGGATCATAAATCAGCCCTCAACAAGCACAAAAAGACTGATATCATATCATGCATATTTTTAGACCACAACACTATGAATCTTGAAGTAAAATACAAGAAAAAATTTGGAAACACTAAGAATACATGAAGGTTAAAGAATACATTACTAAAGAAAGAATGGGCTAACCAGGAAATTAAAGAAGAAATTTTTAGAAAGTACATTGGAGCAAATAAAAATGAAAACATGACAGTCAAAACCCTTTTGGATGAAGCAAGGCAGTCCTCAGAAGGAAGTATATTGCAATACAGGCCTATATCAAGAAACAAGAAACGTCTCAAATACACAACCCAACCTTACATCTAAAGCAGCTAGAAAAGGAACAACAATAAAGCCTAAAACATGAAGAATAAGGAAAATAAAGATTAGAGCAGAAATAAATAATATAGAAACAAAAAAGTACATAGATAAATAAAACTAAGAACTGGTTCTTAGAAAGAATTAATAAAATTGATACCCTCCTAGCCAGACTATTCAAAAAGAAAAGAGAAAAGACACAAATTAATAAAATCATAAATGAAAGAGGATATATCATGCTCAACACCACAGAAATACAAATAATTATAAGAGAATATTATGAAACTTATATGCCAAAATGTGGGGCAGTATGGAAGAAATGGGCAAATTCCTAGAAACATACAAACTACCAAAACTGGAACAGGAATAAATAGAAAATTTGAACAGACCCATAATCAACAAGAAATCAGTAATGAATCAGTAATCAAAAAATCTCCCAAAATCAAAAGTCCAGGGCCAGATGCATTCCCAGGGGAAATCTATCACACATTTTAAGAAGAGTTAATACCTATTCTTCTCAAATTGATCCAAAGAATAGAAGTGGAGGGAAAACTTCCAAACTCCTTCTATGAATCCAGCATTACCTTGATTCAAAACCAGACTAAAACCACAGTAAAAAGCAGAATTACAGACCAATATGCCTGATGAACATGGATACAAAAATTCTCAACAAAATACTAGAAAATCAAATCCAACAGTACATTAAAATAATCATTCAGCACGATCAAGTGGGATTTATTCCTGAGCTGCAGGGCTGATTCAATGTTTGCAAGTCAGTGAATGCAATACTCCACATTAATAAAAGAAAGCATAAGAACTATAGGATCTTTTCAGTAGATGCATAAATAGCATTAGACAAAATACAAAATCCATTTTTGGTAAAAACCCTCAACAAAGTAGGAACAGAGAGAACATACCTCAATATCATAAAGGCCATATATGAAAGACCCACAGCTAATATAATCCTCAATGGGGTAAGAGACTCTTAAGAACTGAGAACAAACTAAGGGTAGATGGGGGCTGGGGGAGGGGAAAGTAGGTGACGGGCAGGGAAAAGGGCACTTGTTGGGATGAGCACTGGGTGTTGTATGGAAACCAGTTTGAAAATAAATTATATTTTTTAAAAATACTCAATGGGGGAAGAACTGATAACTTTCCTCCTAAGGTCAGGAACAAGACGGGGTTGTCCAATCTCATCATTACTATTTAACATTGTACTGAAAGTCCTATCCTCAGCAATCACACAGTGAAAATACTTAAAAGGCATCCAAATAGGCAAGGAATAAGTCAAATTTTTACTATTTGCAGATGTCATGATGCTCTGTGTAGAAAACCAGAAAAAAAAAACATAAAAAGAAACAAAAAAACTCAACTAAAAAATTACTGGAACTGATAGAAGAAGTTAGTAAATTTGCACAATACAAAATCAATGTTCAGAAATCTGTTGCATTTCTATACATCTATAATGAAACAGCAGAAAGAGAAATCAAGGAATCAATCCCATTTACAACTGCATCAAAAACCATAAGTTACCTAGGAACAAACTTAAACAGTGGTAAAAGATCTGTAAGTTGAAAACTATAGAAATCTTATGAAAGAAATTGAAGGTTACACAAAGAATTGAAAAACATTCTATGTTCATGGATCTGAAGAACAAATATTGTTAAAATATATACACTGCCCAAAGCAGTCTACACATTCAATGCAATTCCTGTCAAAATATCACCAGAATTTTTCACAAAGCTAGCACAAATAATCCCAAAATTTGTATGGAACCAGAAAAGATCTCAAATAGCCAATGTGATGTTGAAAAAGGAAAGCAAAGTGGAAGGCATCACAATTCCTGACTTCAAGCTGTATTTTTTATTTTTTTGCTTATTGGGTAGGATATTTATTTATTTATTTATTTTTTAATATGAAATTTATTGTCAAATTGCTTTCCATACAACACCCAGTGCTCATCCCAAAAGGTGCCCTCCTCATACCCATCACTCACCCTCTCCTCCCTTCCACCCCCCATCAACCCTCAGTTTGTTCTCAGTTTTTAAGAGTCTCTTATGTTTTGGTTCCCTCCCTCTCTAACCTCTTTTTTTTTTCCTTCCCCTCCCCTATGGTCTTCTGTTAAGTTTCTCAGGATCCACATAAGAGTGAAAACACAATATCTGTCTTTCTCGGTATGACTTATTTCACTTAGTGTAACACTCTCCAGTTCAATCCACGTTGCTACAAAAGGCCATATTTCATTCTTTCTCATTGCCATGTAGTATTCTATTGTGTATATAATTTCTTTATCCATTCATCACAATTTCTTTATCACAATTTCTTTATCCATTCATCAGTTGATGGACATTTTGGCCCTTTCCATAATTTGGCTATTGTTGAGAGTGCTGCTATAAATATTGGGGTTCAAGTGCCCCTATGCATCAGTACTCCTGTATCCCTTGAGTAAATTCCTAGCAGTCTATGGCTGGGTCACAGGGTGGGTGTATTTTTAATTTTTTGAGGAACCTCCACACTGTTTTCCAGAGCGGCTGCACCAATTTGCATTCCCACCAACAGTGCAAGAGGATTCCCGTTTCTCCACATCCTCCCCAGCATCTATAGTCTCCTGATTTGTTCATTTTGGCCACTCTGACTGGTGTGAGGTGATATCTGAGTGTGGTTTTGATTTGTATTTCCCTGATGAGGAGTGACGTTGTGCATCTTTTCATGTGCCTGTTGGCCATCCGGATGTCTTCTTTAGAGAAGTGTCTATTCATGTTTTCTGCACATTTCTTCACTGGATTATTTGTTTTTTAGATGTGGAGTTTGGTGAGCTCTTTATAGATTTTGGATACTAGCCCTTTGACCAATATGTGCAGAAGTTTTTATCTTCATGAGGTTCCAATAGTTCATTTTTGCTTTTAATTCCCTTGCTTTTGGGGATGTGTCAAGTAAGAAGTTGCTACAGCTGAGGTCAGAGAGTTTTTTTTCCTGCTTTCTCCTCTAGGGTTTTGATGGTTTCCTGTCTCACATTCAGGTCCTTTATCCATTTTGAGTTTGTTTTTGTGAATGGTGTAAGGAAGTGGTCTAGTTTCATCTTTCTGCATGTTGCTGTACAGTTCTCCCAACACCATTTGTTAAAGAGATTGTCTTTTTTCCATTGGATATTCTTTCCTACTTTGTCAAAGATTAGTTGGCCATACGTTTGTGGGTCTAGTTCTGGGGTTTCTATTCTATTCCATTGGTCTCTATGTCTGTTTTTGTACCAATACCATACTGTCTTGATGATTACAGCTTTGTAATAGAGGCTAAAGTCTGGGATTGTGATGCCTCCTGCTTTGGTCTTCTTCTTCAAAATTACTTTGGCTATTCGGGGCCTTTTATGGTTCCATACTAATTTTAGGATTGCTTGTTCTAGCTTTGAGAAGAATGCTGGTGCAATTTTGTTTGGGATTGCATTGAATGTGTAGATAGCTTTAGGTAGTATTGACATTTTGACAATATTTATTCTTCCAACCCATGAGCATGGAATGTTTTTCCATTTCCTTATATCTTCTTCAATTTCCTTCATAAGCTTTCTATAGTTTTCAGCATACATATCTTTTACATCTTTGGTTAGGTTTATTCCTAGGTATTTTATGCTTCTTGGTACAATTGTGAATGGGATCAGTTTCTTTATTTGTCTTTCTGTTGCTTCACTGTTAGTGTATAAGAATGCAACTGATTTACGTACATTGATTTTGTATCCTGCAACTTTGCTGAATTCATGTATCAGTTCTAGCAGACTTTTGGTGGAATCTATCAAGTTTTCCATGTGTAATATCATGTCATCTGCAAAAAGTGAAAGCTTAACTTCATCTTTGCCAATTTTGATGTCTTTGATTTCCTTTTGTTGTCTGATTGCTGATGCTAGAACTTCCAACACTATGTTAAACAACAGCGGTGAGAGTGGACATCCCTGTCGTGTTCCTGATTTCAAGGAGAACGCTCTCAGTTTTTCCCCATTGAGGATGATACTAGCTGTGGGCTTTTCATAAATGGCTTTTATGGTGTTTAAATATGTTCCTTCTATCCCGACTTTCTCGAAGGTTTTTATTATGAAAGGATGCTAAATTTTGTCAAATGCTTTTTCTGCATCAATTGACAGGATCATATGGTTCTTATCTTTTCTTTTATTAATGTGATGTATCACATGATTGATTTGTGAATGTTGAACCAGCCCTGCAGCCCAGGAATGAATCCCACTTGATCATGGTGAATAATTTTTTTTACATGCTGTTGAGTTCGATTTGCTAGTATCTTATTGAGAATTTTTGCATCCGTATTCATCAGGCATATTGGCCTGTAGTTCTCTTTTATTACTGGGTCTCTGGTTTAGGAATCAAAGTAATTCTGGCTTCATAGAATGAGTCTGGAAGTTTTCCTTCCCTTTCTATTTTTTGGAATAGCTTGAGAAGTTTAGGTATTATCTCTGCTTTAAACGTCTGGTAGAACTCCCCAGGGAAGCCATCTGGTCCTGGACTCTTATTTGTTGCGAGATTTTTGATAACTGATTCAATTTATTCACTGGTTATGGGTCTGTTCAAGCTTTCTATTTCCTCCTGATTGAGTTTTGGAAGTGTGTGGGTGTTTGGAATTTGTCCATTTCTTCCAGGTTGTCCAATTTGTTGGCATATAGTTTTTCATAGTATTCCCTGGTAATTGCTTGTATTTCTGAGGGATTGGTTGTAACAATTCCATTTTCATTCATGATTTTATCAATTTGGGTCATCTCCCTTTTCTTTTTGAGAAGCCTGGCTAGAGGTTTGTCAATTTTGTTTATTTTTTCAAAAAACCAACTCTTGGTTCCCTTGATCTGTTCTACAGTTTTTTTTTTTTAGATTCTATATTGTTTATTTCTGCTCTGATCTTTATTATTTCTCTTCTTCTGCTGGGTTTAGGCTGCCTTTGCTGTTCTGCTTCTATTTCCTTTAGGTGTGCTGTTAGATTTTGTATTTGGGATTTTTCTTGTTTCTTGAGATAGGCCTGGATTGCGATGTATTTTCCTCTCAGGACTCCCTTCGCTGCATCCCAAAGCGTTTGGGTTGTTGTATTTTCATTTTCTTTTGTTTCCAAATATTTTTTTAATTTCTTCTGTAATTGCCTGGTTGACCCATTCATTCTTTAGTAGGGTGTTCTTTAACCTCCATGCTTTTGGAGGTTTTCCAGACTTTTTCCTGTTGTTGATCTCAAGCTTCATAGCATTGTGGTCTGAAAGTATGCATGGTATGATTTCAATTCTTGCATACTTATGAAGGGCTGTTTTGTGACCCAGTATGTGGTCTATCTGGAGAATGTTCCACGTGCACTTGAGAAGAAAGTATATTCTGTTGCTTTGGGATGTAGAGTTCTAAATATATCTGTCAAGTCCAACTGATCCAATGTATCATTCAGAGCCCTTGTTTCTTTATTAATCCTGTTTCTAGATGATCCATCCATTGTTGTAGGTGGAGTATTAAAGTCCCCTGCAATTACCACATTCTTATCAATAAGGTTGCTTATGTTTGTGAGTAATTGTTTTATATATTTGGGGGCTCCTGTATTTGGTGCATAGACATTTATAATTGTTAACTCTTCCTGATGGATAGACCCTGTAATTATTATATAATGCCCTTCTTCATCTCTTGTTACAACCTTTAATTTAAATTCTAGTTTGTCTGATATAAGTATGGCTACTACAGCCTTCTTTTGACTTCCAGTGGCATGATAAAGAGTTCTCCATCCCCTCACTTTCAATCTGAAGGTGTCCTCAGGTCTAAAATGATTCTCTTGTAGACAGAAAATAGATGGGTCTTGTTTTTTTTTTATCCATTCTGATACCCTATGTATTTTGGTTGGAGCATGTAGTCCATTTACATTCAGTGTTATTATAGAAAGATATGAGTTTAGAGTCATTGTGATGTCTGTAGATTTCATGCTTGTAGTGATGTCTCTGGTACTTTGTCTCACAGGACCCCCTTAGGATCTCCTGTAGGGCTGGTTTAGTGGTGATGAATTCCTTCAGTTTTTGTTTGTTTGGGAAGACCTTTATCTCTTATTCTATTCTAAATGACAGACTTGCTGGATAAAGGATTCTCAGCTGCATTTTTTTTTTATGTTCATCACATTGAAGATCTCCCTGCCATTCCTTTCTGGCCTTCCAAGTTTCAGTAGATAGATCAGTCACTAGTCTTATCAGTCTCCCTTTATATGTTAGAACATGTTATCCCTAGCTGCTTTTGGAATGTTCTCTTTATCCTTGTATTTTGCCAGTTTCACTATGATATGTTGTGCAGAAGATCGATTCAAGTTACGTCTGAAGAGAGTTCTCTGTACCTCTTGGATTTCAATGGCTTTTTCCTTCCCCAGATCTGGGAAGTTTTCAGCTATGTTTTCTTCAAGTACACCTTCAGCACCTTTCTCCCTCTCTTCCTCCTCTGGAATCCCAATTATGCTTATGTTATTACATTTTATCACATCACTTAGTTCTCTAATTTTCCTCTCATACTCCTGGATTTTTTTATCTCTCTTTTTCTCAGCTTCCTCTTTTTCCATAATTTTATCTTCTAATTCACCTATTCTCTCCTCTACCTCTTCAATCTGAGCTGTGGTCACCTCCATTTTATTTTGCACCTCATTTATAGCATTTTTTAGCTCTTCCTGACTGTTTCTTAGTCCCTTGATCTCTGTAGTAATAGATTCTCTGCTGTCCTGTATACTTTTTTCAAGCCCAGCGATTAATTTTATAACGATTATTCTGAATTCATTTTCTGTTATATTGTTTGAATTGCTTTTGATCAGTTCGTCAGCTGTCACTACTTCCTGGAGTTTCTTTTGAGGAGAAACTCAAAAGTTTCATCATTTTGGATAGTCCCTGGAGTGGCGCAGAACTGCAGGGCTCTTCCTCTGTGCTGTCTGGAGTAACTTGCATTGGTGGGTGGGGCCTCAGTCAGACCTGATGTCTGCCCCCAGCTCACCGCTGGGGCCACAGATTGATGTGTACCTTATCTTCCCCTCTCCCAGAGGCAGGACTCACTGTGGATTGGTGTGACTGCTGTCTGGGCTACTTGCACACTCCCAGGCTTGCAGTGCTGCTTCTATGGGGTCTAGCATATTAGCTGGGGTGGATCCGCAAGGTGCATAGCAGTGGGAGAGGCAAACTCAGCTTTGCCTTTGGTGGTCCACTTCTGGAGGGGTCTTGAGGTACCAGGAGGGAGGCAGACCCTCGGAGGGATGGATCCACAGAAGCACAGCGTTGGGTGTTTGCGCGGTGCAGGCAAGTTCCGTGATGGGAACTGGTTCCCTTTGGGATTTTGGCTGGGGGATGGGCAAGGGAGATGGCGGTTCTCAGCACCTTTGTTCCCTGGCAAGCTGAGCTCTGTCCTCCAGGGCTCAACAACTCTCCCTCCCATTGTCCTCTAGCCCTCCCACTCTCCAAGCTGAGCTGTTGACTTATAACATTCCAGATGTTAAGTCCCGCTGGCTGTCAGAACAGACTCCATCCAGCCCCTCCACTTTTGGAAGCCAGATGTGGGAGTTCTGCCTTGCAGGGAGGGCTGCCCCTCCACTGCCCTGGCTCCCTCCTGCCAGTCCCTGTAGCAGGCACCACCTCTCTGCCCTTCCTACCCTATTCTGTGGGCCTCTTGTCTATGCTTGGCTCCAGAGAATCCATTCTGCTAGTCTTCTGGTGGTTTTCTGGGTTATTTAGGCAGATGTGGGTGGAATCTAAGCGATCATCAGGACATAGTGAGCCCAGCGTCCTCCTATGCCACCATCTTCTGGGGGAAAAACAAACAAACAAACAAAGAAAAAAGAAAAAGATTTCAAGCTGTATTACAAAGCTTGGAATCATCAAGACAGTATGGTACTGGTAGGAAAAACAGATGCATAGATCAATGGTACAGAAGAGGAAACCCAGGAATGAATCCATAACTATATGTTCAACTAGTCTTCAACAAAACAGGAAAGAATATCCAATGAAAAAAAACACAGTCTCTTCAAAAAAAAAAACGGTGTTGAGAAAACTGGACAGCAGCATGCAGAAGAATGAAACTGTACCACACACAAAAGAACACCACATACAAAAAGAAATTTAAAATGGATGAAAGACTTAAATTTGAGACAGGAAACCGTCAAAATCCTGGAAAACAGAGGGAGCAACCTTTTTGACCTTGGCCATAGCACCTTCTTACTAGACACATCTCTGGAGGCAAGGGAAACAAAAGCAAAAATGAACTATTGGGGCTTCATCAAGATAAAAATCTTCTATATAACAAAGGAAATAATCAACAAAACTAAAAAAAAACCTTGAAATGTTAGAAGATATTTGCAAATGATATATCAAATAAAGGGCTAGTATCCAAAATATACTAAGAACTTACAAAATTCAACACCCCAAAAATTAATATTTCTCCAAAAAAAGGCATGCAGATTGCTAACAGACACGTGAAAAAATGCTCAACATCACTTATCATCAGGGAAATACAAATCAAAACTACAATGAGATATGACCTCACACTTGTCTGAATAACTAAAATTAATGACACAGGAAACAACAGATGTTGGTGAGGCTATGGAGAAAGGGGAATCCTCTTACACTGTTGGTGGGAATGCAAACTGGTGCAGCCTCTCTGGAGAACAGTATGGAAGTTCCTCAAAAAGTTAAAAATATAACTACCTTATAAACCAGCAATGTGCTACTAGGTATTTATCCAAAGGACACAAAAATAGAGACTGAAAGGGGCACATGCAACCAATGTTTATAGCAGCACTATTGACAATTGCCAAATTATGGAAACACCTCAAATGTCCATTGATTCATGAATGAAGTAGATGTGATACACACACACACACACACACACACACACACCGGAATATTACTCAGTACTGAAAGGAATGAAATCTTGTCATTTGCAATGACATGGGTAGAGCTAGAGTGTATTATGCTAAGGGAAATAAGTGAGTCAGAGAAAGACAAATACCATATGATTTCACTCATATGTGGAATTTAAAAAACAAAATAAATTAACATATGAGAAAGAAAAAAAATAAATATGAAGGCAAACCATAAGAGAGATTCATAAATATAAAGATCAAACTGAGGGTTGCTAGAGAAGAGTTGGGTGAGAGGATGGACTAAATGAGTGATGGGTAATAAGGTGGTACTTTTGTAATGAACACTGGGTGTACATGTAAGTGATGAATCACTAAATTCTATTCCTGAAACTAATATTACAATATTACTTATGTTAAGTAGCTAGAATTTTGATAATAATTTGAAACATTAAAAAGAAACAGAGAAAAAAAATAAACCACCTCAACAAATTTTTCTCTTCCTTATTCTTGAAGCCTCCCCATCCATTTTACTTGTTTTCTATAGAACCCTTTGTTCCAGAAACTCAGTAGTAATATTTACATCTTGCTGACTTTAATGTATACTTGAGGCCACCTTGAAGACATGACAAATGTCACTGGTTGCACATACCAGATTCCTAAAAACGTCCAGATTCTTTATTTTCCTATAAAGCTCCTCAGTCTTTTACCCTGAGTAGGTCTTCAATTTTGAAGGCATGAGCCTGATGCAGCCTCCTCTTCTGGGTAACATAATAAAACTACCAATCCTTTTTATACCCAAACTCTCTCTTTGCATTACATATTTCAGCTTCAGAATGCAGCTTTTCAACAAACTTGACCTTCAGTAAACATAACTAGAATAAGTTTTATATTTAATATTGATAACTCTAAAGACATATATATATTGATTAAACCAACAACCTTAAATTAACTCTAATATCAAATATTTTCCCAGATCATATGAACTTGAAAAATATTTGTTATTTCCTATCTTTCTGAATTCTAGGATGTCTAATCCTTACAATCACTTGCCATTAAACCAACTAAACAGAACTCTTTTACATATTAATTTTAGCAATACCATCTGGAGGTAAAGAAATCTCACATTTACAACATATGTGGATACACACTATGAAACACAGACAAGGTGTAAACAAAATCTTAATTTTGTTTCTACTAATATTTGTAGAGAGGATATTATAGGCCCAAATTTTAAACATTTCCATTTATTTATTTTTATGAAAATATTTTCTCTAGGGTTTGTATTTCAAAGATTGGCTCTTAAGTCCAAAAGAAGATGGGGATATAAATTTATATCAATGGAAAAGCAGAGGAACTAAGTTTTCTCCAAGGTGGATATTTGGAGTATATTGGCCTGTTATCAGAGGTGCTGGAGTCTTTGCATAAAAGCTATTTCAGAAGTTTGATTTGTGGTTTTTAATTTTTTTAAATGTTTGATTTACTTTTAAGAGTGAGAGTGTGAGTGGGGGAGAGACAGAGAGAGAGGAAAACAAAAGATCTGAAGCAAGCTCTGCACTGATAACAGCAGGCCCAACGTGGGGCTCAAACTCACAAACTGTGAGTTCATGACCTGAGCCAAAGTCAGACACTCAACCAACTAGCCACCCAGGCACCCCTCGGAAGTTTTTTTTTTTGTTTGTTTTTTGTTTTTTTTTTTTTTTTTTTTTTTTTTTTTTTTTTAAAGCACTTCCTTTTTTTTCCCCTTCAGTCTCAGGAGATTGTTGGCTGTGTTCATATTTCAAAGACACGATAAGGCGATACCTGGCTGGTTCAGTCAGTGGAGCATGAGAGTCTTGATCTCAGGGTCATGAGTTCAAACACCATGTTGGGCGTGGAGCCTACTTAAAATAAACACACACACACACACACACACACACACACAAAGATACGATATGATTTATAATTTAAAGGGCCAGAGAAAAATGTAAACAAATTTTTTTTCTAGAATTTCAGGGTAATTGGTATTTAAAATTTATCCTTTTATTGAAGTATAAAACAATTTTGTTCTATTTTTCTTATCTTTTATAATATCGACAAATATTTTGACAGGAATATGCAAGGTTTGGAGATTGGTAGAGTTAGGTGGGTTTTAACTTGTTTCTAGAGTTGTAGTTCTGGTTTTGTGGAGATTTGTAAGATAAAGACAGTTGTTTCTAATTCCCCAAAGAACTGGATTAAAGTCTGGATATCAAAGGATTGGCCCATCTTTTTAACTAAATTTGTTTCTGTTTGTCAGGGAGAATTTTTTGTCTGCTTATTTGTTTTGTTTGTTACATTCCTTATATAAGTGAAATCATATATTTTTCTTTGTCTTATGTAGCAAGATACCCACTAGTTCTAACCATGTGGTCACAAATGGCAAGATCTTTTTTATTCAATTGTGTGTGTGTATATATATATATATATATCTTTACCTATTCATCTATCAATGGACATGTGGACTGCTTCCATATTTCCATATTTTGGCTACCATAAATAATGCTGCTATAAACATAGGAATGTATATATCTTTTTGATTTAGTATTTCATTTTGGGGGTTAAATAACCAGTAGTGGACCAGGGCATCATATGGTATCACTATTTTTAATTTATTGATGAACCTCCACACTGTTTTATACAGTGGTTGCACCAAGTTACATACCCATCAACAGTGCACAAGGGCTCCCCTTTCTCCAAATCCACACCAATACTTGTTATTTCTGGTCTTTTTGATACAAGTCATTCTGACTGGTGTGAAGTGATGCCTTGTTTGGAAAAAATGTGTATTAGGGGGGCGCCTGGGTGGCTCAGTCGGTTGAGCGTCCGACTTCAGGTCAGGTCACGATCTCGCAGTCCGTTAGTTCGAGCCCCGCGTCAGGCTCTGGGCTGATGGCTCAGAACCTGGAGCTTGTTTCAGATTATGTGTCTCCCTCTCTTCCTGCCCCTCCCCCATTCATGCTCTGTCTCTCTCTGTCTCAAAAATAAATAAATGTTACAAAAAATTTAATTAAAAAAAATGTGTATTGGGGTCCTTTGCCCTGATTTTTAAATCAGATTTTGTGGGGCCCCTGGGTGGCTCAGTTGGTTGAGCATTTATTCAACTTCGGTTCAAGTCATGATCTTGTGGTCTGTAGGTTCAAGCCCCGTGTCTGGCTTTGTGCTGACAGCTCAGATCCTGGAAACTGCTTCAGATTCTGTGTCTCCCTCTCTCTCTGCCTCTCCCCTGCTCACACTATCTCTCTCAAAAATAAACATTAAAAAAATTAAATCATATTGTGTGTATGTGTGCATGTGAGTTGAGTTGTGTAAGTTCTATATATTTTGTTTTCTTTTGTTTTTATTTTAAATCCAGTATAGTTAACATATATGTCATATGTTATATTGGTTTCAGTGCTATATTGGTTTCATTATTCAGTGGTAATCAAGATGGGTGAACTCTTAATCCCCTTCACCTGTTACACACATCATCCTACCCACCTCATCTCTGGTAACCATCAATATGTTCTGCAGAGTTAAGAGTCTGTATTTTTGGTTTGTCTCATTTTCTTTTTCATTGCTCACTTGTTTTATTTCTTAAATTCCACATTTGAGTGAACTCATGTGGTATTTGTCTTCCTCTGACTGGTTGTTTTGCTTACAATATATTTTCTAGCTCCATCCATGTCATTGTAAATGGCAAGACTTCACTCCTTTTTATGGTTGAGTAATATTCCACTCTACCACACCTTCTTTATCCATTCATCAATGGATAAACTTGGTCTGCTTCCATTATTTGGCTATTGTTAATAATTTTTGCAATGAACATAGAGGTACATATATCTTTTCAAATTAGTGTTTTTATATTTCCTGTGTAAATTCTCAGTAGTGCAATTACTAGATCATAGAGTAGTTCTATTTTTAATTTTTTGAGGAAACTCCTTACTTTTTTCTACAGTGGCTGCACCAGAGTTTATTACTAAGTGCACAAGTCTTCTTTTTTATCCACATTCTCACCAATACTTGTTTTTTATTGTTTTTTTTAATTTCACCACTCTGACAGGTATGAGGTGATATCTCATTGTGGTTTTGATTTGCATCTCCCTGGCAATCAGTGATATTGAGCATATTTTCCTGTGTCTGCTGGCCATCTAGACATCTTCTTTGAAGAAATGTTTGTTCATGTCGTCTGCCTATTTTTAAATGGATTATAAGTTCTTCATGTATTTTGGCTACTAGCCCTTTATCCCATATGTCACTTGCAAATACTTCTTCTATTTCCAAGGTTGCCTTTTAGTTATGTTGGTTGTTTTCTTCACTGTGCAGATTTTTATTTTTATGTAGTCCCAATGTTTATTTTTGCTTTTGTTTTACTAGCCTCAGGAGATATATTTAGTAAGAAGTTCCTATGGCAAATGTCAAAGAGGTTGCTGTCTGTGTTCTCCTCTAGGATTTTGATGCTTTCCTATTTCACATTTAGGTTTTTAATCCATTTTGAATTTGTTTCTGTGTATGGTGTAAGAAAGCTGCCCAGTTTCATTCTTCTGCATGTTACTGTCCTGTTTTCCCAACACTATTTGTTGAAGAGACTTTCTTTTTTCCATTGCTGAAGATTAACTGACCATATAGTTGTGGGTTCATTTGTTTCTTTCCCCAAATTAGGAAAGTTTTCAACTATTATTTCTTCAAGTAAATTTTCTTCTTCCTTTTCTCTCTCTTCATCTTCTGAGATCCCTATAATGTGAATGAATGTTATTATACTCGATGGAGGTCACTGAGTTCCCTAAGTCAATTCTTGCTTGCATAATCCTTTTATCTCTCATATACTCAGCTCGATCACTTTCCATTACACTGCCGTCCAGGTCATTAATTTGTTCCTCTGCTTCTTCTAGCTTGCTATTACTTTTGTCAAGTGTATGTTTTAGTTCATTTTTTCATGTTCTTCATTTCTGGTTGGTCTATTTTGTTTTCCATCTCTTTGTTAAGGGTCTCACTAATGTCCATCAGTTTTTTCTCAAGTCCAGTGAGTATCTTTGTAATCACTTTAAATCCTCTACAGGCATATTACTGATATCCATTTTGCTTATATCTCTTGCTGTGATTTTGTGGTGTTTTTTTCATTTGGGATATGTTCCTTTGTCTCTTCATTTTGTCTAACACTTTGCATCTATTTCTCTATGTTAGGAAAGACAGCCATATATTTCCTGCACTGGAAAGTAGTAGCCCTATGAAGAAGAGGTCCTATGTCAACAAACCTGACACTTCAAGGTTGTCGCTTTGTCAATGGATGAGTGTGCCTTGCTGCTGTAGCTGAACCAGTTTTTCTTTCAGTCCTGCCACCTGCAATGGCTCTCTTTATTTTTTGGGTGCGGTTTTTGGTCTCTTTGGTGTTAGACGGCCGGTCTGGGGATTCCTTGGGCTTGCGTTGGGTCAGACCAGGCATTTGCCAGAGATGCATACCACCTAACTGCAGAGCACTTTCTCTGTGTTGTCCCCTGAGAAGCATTTATTGGTGGATGGGGCCTGTAGTCAGACCAGTTGTCTGCCTCCAGCCCACTGCTGGAGTCTCCATTTGACGGGTGTATGATTATCTTTCCCTCTTTCTGGGGCAAGAGTCACTTTGGAATGGTGCTGGCCTGTGTAGGGGCTGCTTGCACACTTCCAGGCCTGCAGCAGTACCCTGTATGGGCTCTTGCCAGGAGCATATTGGAGAGGGTGAATTCCCCAAAGCACTGCCTAGGGGTTTGTGCATCAGTACTAGTGAGCTTAGGTGCCATGGGAGGGGCCCCGCAGTACCAAGAATGAGGTACCTTCCTTGGAAGTAGGGTGCAGAGGGCAGGGAAGAGGGTGCCAGTACTAACAAGCTTCGTGTGTCCCCAGTTCTCAGAGAGGGCCATGTCATGAGGGACTCAAGTGAGCCTTTGGGAGGGATGGATTGGTGTAAGTACAGTGTGTGAAGAGGGGTGGCAGCGTTAGAAAGTTAAGTAGACAGCCCCTCAGGTGTCTGTGTGTTTATGCTGGGGGCAGTGGAGGGAAATAGTGCCTGCCAAGTTCCTTTTTCCTGGAGGAGTTCTTGAGCAATTTCTGGGACAGGTTCTGAGATGAGTAAATAACTCTTCTTCCTGTATGCCCCAGGCACTTTCAAACTACGGCTTTTATGCTGTATCTTCGTGAACTGTTTGTTGTGCTAAGGGAGGAACTCAGTTTCCTCTCACTGTCCCAGCTTTCCTAGGGCTGAGTTCATAGATTTTTTAAATTCCAGGTTTTAAGCCCCACTGGTTGTAAGAAATCTTGAAACTTGGCCCCTCTGGTTTTCAAAGGCAAACGTTTTGGGGATTAATCTTCCCCTTTTAGGGGCCCCAGTGTGGGGTCTGTTTCTCTCCCTTTTCCATGCCCAGTGTTCCCCGCCCCCCTGATTGGAGCATCCTGTGGGTCCATTTAGCTCCTGACCACATCTCTACCTTTCCTACCCTTTTTGATATGGTCTCTTCTTTTTAATGTGTGCCCATCTTTGGGTCATTTTATGAGTTATTTACCCTGATGTGAGTGTTCTCTAATTGTATCTATGAGACAAGGTGAGCCTAGGGTCTTTTTACTCCATCTTCCCCAGAAGTCAAGTAGCATATTTCTTGAAATATGCAGAAAAGTTTCTACATTTAAGCTTTACTGATAATTCACAGCTGAAAAAAAAAAAGAGCTCTGTATTAAGTTTTGTGCATGAGCATAAAGTGTTAAGTTATTTTATAACAGAAAGAGCTCAGACTTTGGATGTAGACCAACCTGAGTTTAAATATAGACTTTACTGCTTGTTATGTGAGAAAGTGATTGTGTGCACTTAAGCTGATTACTTAAACTCTCAGACCATTTTCTTGTTTATAAAATGGGGACAGAAATGCTTAACCCAGGAGGATGAAGTAAGACAACATATTTAGGAGGGCCAATATGTCATAGATTTCTCTTTATGAAGTTTAGTGGAAGAAAATTATAAAATCATAATGAGAAAAATAAAGAGACCTGAGTAAATGGAGAAATAAATGTAAAATTCATTAACTGACAAAAACAATGAATGGAGATAGAAGTAAGATTACTGATTACCTTTAGGAGGAGAGTGAATTTTGACTGAGGAGAGACAGCCTTCTGAGGTGATGGAAGTGTTCTACATCTTTATCTGAGTAGTAGTTACATGCAGATACATAAATGTGTTGCATATACACTTAAGATTAATGCATTTTACTGTAGATATAAGATACACAATTTTTAAAGAAAAGAATAGGGGGAGAGGAAGCAAAAGTAGAAGAGGAGGAAAGTAAAAGAAGGAGAAGAAGAAAAGAGAAAGACAGAAAAGAATGGGAAGAAAAAAAATGACTACAAAAACTGGTTGGTGGGGGAGTCCTAGAACTTAAGACAGTGGTCTGAAGATGTTTAAATATGCCCCACCTTCCACTCTCTTTCCTTAGGGCTTACCAAATTATCTGTATCAGTTCTGGAAGCTATGGGAAGAGACATCCATACATAGAGACTGTGAAGAATTTCTGTGCATACTGATGTGACTGAATGAAGAAAGGGTAGACCATATTGTGATTCAACCATGAGAAAACAGAATCTATGTGGGAGTAAGTGGAAGTGATTTGCATTTAAAAATCCTTGTCTTAGACCAGCAGGAGATGGAGGCCAACACAACCAGGGGACAGCCAGAGTGTAGTTGCACATGTAAGATTTGCTGCTACCACAATTTATGGAAAGTACTCTGAATGCAGGGATCACCAGAGTGTTGATTCCCCCACATTATTCACCCACAGCCTGCATGCCAGGCATTGTGCATGCCAAAAGCAAATTCACCCATGTCTTTGTCTCAGCTAATTGCTAACAAGAATAGTCATGCCAGTTCAAGAAATAAATCACTTTCATTCAGACTACTTCAGAAAATGTAAAAAATAAATGAAGGCAAACAGACCAAACTCTCTAACATACTTGTCTCAACTCTGCTCTTTTCAATGTTTTTATAAGAAAGTTCCAACTGTGAGTAATTTTTTCGCCATCTTCATTTAAAGGACCTGGAAAATTTTGAGTAAAGGCTCATATAAACTCAATAGCTGCACTATTAAGGATTCAAAAGAAAGATTTAGGGATAACACATAAGAGATAGGAACAAATTTTTGGAAATTTTGGGTGTTAAAATGTTTGATAAAAACTGATGGGAAAATTAGCAAAAGAGGGATGTCCAATAGCAAATTCAAACAAAACGACATGACAATCAGAGAAAACCTCTCTAAAGTCCTTATTTCTAAGTCAACATGACTGTATATAACTTTGTTCAAACAAAGCCGGATTCTATGGCCCACCAGGATGCATTATACATCTGCTTTGTAAATCGTAGCTGAAAAGAAAACCATCTTGTCCTTAAGATGCCCATCAATGCTCCTACTTACTCCCTGCATTTCTTTATGATAAAACTAGTTATTCCTGCCTATATGTTAATTTATAATCTTTTGAGCTTTTACAAAATGTAAAAAAGTATATAACCTTGTGAAAACTGTTCATTCTATGTGAAGATTATATTTCCTAAGATAAAACTCCCTTTGAGAGAAGTTTATTCATTCTGCATCAACACAATAAAAAGAAAGTCAATTTATATCACAGAACTTCATAGGTAATTAGGAATTGAAGATGGTGCAAGAAAAAGGGCTGAAAAACAAGAAAATTGGTATGTGTAAGGACACCTAGGTTCCATCCAGCATATCCTAAAGCTTACCTGCCCCCTGGGGAGAAAAGAAAAATTTAACCAAAAAGGCAAAAACTAAGGGCATTACTCACAATGGAAGGCAGAGAAGAGGTGCCATGCCTAAAACAGTGAGAGTAACTCAACAGAGGTCTGCTTTCCCACCCTGAGTCCACTTAAGCCATTATGATCTAACAATGTTAACTTCAACAATCCCCTACCACCAGGGGGGAAAGTTTTTACTGGAAAAATTAAAGACAAGACCAACAGACACTGATATGGGACAGTTTTCCCCAAAATGAATCAACTAACACCCAATCACCCCAGGAGTTTATAAGCTCTAGTCATCATGTAGTCTTCTAGGGACTACTTAATAGATTATAAGACATTTGAAGAAACTCTCCCTGATTAAAGACAGCTCAAAACAAGCAAGGGAACTGGAGAAACATGCAAATGCAGGGAATGAAAAACATAGCTTGACCCACTCTCAGAGAAAGAAAATATATTATAACCATGAAATGAAATTAAAAGAGTATTTAAAAATTTGGAGACCTCTTATAAATTAAATTATTATAGCTAAAATGGAAAAATAACTCAAAGAACAGATGGATACAAAATTGAGGAAATATCTCACGGTGGAGAGATTAAACAACAACAACCAATAAGTTTAAAAGTTTGAATAGGAGGGAAGAGAAAGATAATCAATCCAGGAAGCCCACAGTCAACTAACAAGATTTCCAGAAATAAAACAAAAAGTGAACATAAAATAAAACTATAAGAAAGATAGCACAATAAATTCCCAGAAAAAAAGAACATAATTTTCTAGATTGAAAAGTTCCATTGGGTATGCGGCACAAATAATAAAAGAGATCTCCACAAAGTCTCACTATTGTGAAATTGCAGAAGACCTGGAATAACATCCTAAAATCCAAAAGCAACAGTAGATCTATTCAAAGGACTGAGAATTAAATGGTCCTGGACTTCTCAACAAAAATGCTGAAATCAGAAGACAAAGGGCTGCATTCAAAATCTGAGGAAAAATTAGATCTCCAAAGGAAAAGCGAGCTGAGCCTGCCCTTCCCGCCCCCATGCACCTTGCCAATCCACCCCAGCTAATATGCCAGATCCCCCGCACCACAAGCCTGGCAGCGTGCAAGTAGCCCAGATGGGCCACGCCACCCCACAGTGAATCCCGCCCCTAGGAGAGGGGAAGAGAAGGCACACACCAGTCTGACTGTGGCCCCAGCAGTGGGCTGGGGGAAAATATCAGTTCTGACTGTGGCCCCGCCCACCAATGCAAGTTATTCAAGACAGCACAGGGGAAGTGCCCCGCAGTCCTGGAACCACGTCAAGGACTATCCAAAATGACGAAAGGGAAGAATTCCCCACAGAAAAATGTCCAGGAAATAACAACAGCTAACGAACTGATCAAAAACGATTTAAACAATATAACAGAAAGTGAATTTAGAATACTAGCAATAAAATTAATCGCTGGACTTGAAAAAAGTATAAAGGACAGCAGAGAATCTCTTGCTACAGAGATAGGGACTAAAGAACAGTTAGGAGGAGCTAAAAAATGCTATAAATGAGTTGCAAAATAAAATGGAGGTGACCACAGCTCGGATTGAAGAGGCAGAGGAAGGAATAGGTGAATTAGAAGATAAAATTATGGAAAAAGAAGAAGCTGAGAAAAAGAGAGATAAAAAATCCAGGAGTATGAGGGGAAAATTAGAGAACTAAGTGATGCACTAAAGAGACATAATATACGCATAATTGGTATTCCAGAGGAGGAAGAGAGAGGGAAAGGTGCTGAAGGTGTACTTGAAGAAATAATAGCTGAGAACTTCCCGGATCTGGGGAAGGAAAAAGGCATTGAAATCCAAGAGGCACAGAGAAGTCCCTTCAGACGTAACTTGAATCGATCTTCTGCACGATATATCATAGTGAAACTTGCAAAATACAAGGATAAAGGGAAAATTCTGAAAGCAGCTAGAGATAAACGTGCCCTAACGTATAAAGGGAGACCTATAAGACTCGTGACCGATCTCTCTACTGAAACTTGGCAGGCCAGAAAGGAATGGCAGAGAGATCTTCAATGTGATGGACAGAAAAAAATATGCAGCTGAGAATCCTTTATCCAGCAAGTCTGTCATTTAGAATAGAAGGAGAGATAAAGATCTTCCCAAACAAACAAAAACTGAAGGAATTTGTCACCACTAAACCAGCCCTACAAGAGATCCTAAGGGGGATCCTGTGAGACAAAGTACCAGAGACATCGCTACAAGCATGAAACCTACGGACATCACAATGACTCTAAACTCATATCTTTCTATAATAACACTGAATGTAAATGGCCTAAATGCGCCAACCAAAAGACATAGGGTATCAGAATGGATAAAAAAACAAGACCCATCTATTTGCTGTCTATAAGAGACTCATTTTAGACCTGAGGACACCTTCAGATTGAAAGTGAGGGGATGGAGAACTCTTTATCATGCCACTGGAAGCCAAAAGAAAGCTGGAGTAGCCATACTTCTATCAGACAAACTAGACTTTAAATTAAAGGCTGTAACAAGAGATGAAGAAGGGCATTATATAATAATTACAGGGTCTATCCATCAGGAAGAGTTAACAATTATAAATGTCTATGCGCCAAATACGGGAGCCTCCAAATATATAAAACAATTACTCACAAACATAAGCAACCTTATTGATAAGAATGTGGTATTTGCAGGGGACTTTAATACTCCACTTACAGAAATGGATAGATCATCTAGACACACGGTCAATAAAGAAACAAGGGCTCTGAATGATACATTGGATCAGTTGGACTTGACAGATATATTTAGAACTCTACATCCCAAAGCAACAGAATATACTTTCTTCTCGAGTGCACGTGGAACATTCTCCAGATAGATCACATACTGGGTCACAAAACAGCCCTTCATAAGTATACAAGAATTGAAATCATACCATGCATACTTTCAGACCACAATGCTATGAAGCTTGAGATCAACAACAGGAAAAAGTCTGGAAAACCTCCAAAAGCATGGAGGTTAAAGAACACCCTACTAAAGAATGAATGGGTCAACCAGGCAATTACAGAAGAAATTAAAAAAATATTTGGAAACAAAAGAAAATGAAAATACAACAACCCAAACGCTTTGGGATGCAGCGAAGGGAGTCCTGAGAGGAAAATACATCGCAATCCAGGCCTATCTCAAGAAACAAGAAAAATCCCAAATACAAAATCTAACAGCACACCTAAAGGAAATAGAAGCAGAACAGCAAAGGCAGCCTAAACCCAGCAGAAGAAGAGAAATAATAAAGACCAGAGCAGAAATAAACAATATAGAATCTAAAAAAAACTGTAGAACAGATCAAGGGAACCAAGAGTTGGTTTTTTGAAAAAATAAACAAAATTCATAAACCTCTAGCCAGGCTTCTCAAAAAAAAAAAAAAGGGAGATGACCCAAATTGATAAAATCATGAATGAAAATTGAATTATTACAACCAATCCCTCAGAGATACAATTATCAGGGAATACTATGAAAAACTATATGCCAACAAACTGGACAACCTGGAAGAAATGGACAAATTCCTAAACACCCACACGCTTCCAAAATCTGAGGAAAAATTATATTTAGCCCAGAACTCTGCATCCAGACAGCTATCAATTAAGTACAATATTTTTAGACATCCAATGTCTCAAATTATTTACCTCATTTGCACCTATTTAAGGAAGTTATTGGAGGATGTACTCCACTAAAAAAAGGGGGGAGGCAAACCAAGAAAGAGGAAGAAACTGAATCCAGGAACTAGGGGATCCAATTTGAGAAAGCAGCCTAGGGGAGGCCCCAAAGAGCAGTCTTGAAGACAGCTTAGAAAAAACAGTCCAGAGGACATAGGGCTGAAGTTATGTCTCCAAAAACGAATCATATTGAAAGATTATCTAGTATGATCAGATTATTAGTTATAGGGGTTTTATAAATCTTTTGGAGGACCTGAGAAAACTGAGTGACAGTCATCTGGAAAAGTAGGCAAATGAAGCAGGCATTACCAATTCCAGAAAAAAACAAAATGCTGTAGAAAAGGGAATGAAATCAGAATACCATTCTTAGTTCTGCAGTGAGTAATGCTGATGTGGTCATAATAATGCAAATACTTATTATTAATTTGATAAATTGTGGTATAATTTTATTGGAAATTAGAAGGCAGCATAACTGGCAGTAAAAATATCTAATCTCTATCTGCCATTAAAGGAAGATAGTGGATGTCAAAAGATATTAAATCATAGATATTCATGGAGGGAATCTGAAAGGATAGCAGAATAGAGGCCTCCAAGCTCACCTTGTTCCATGAATACAACTAGATAACACTCACATCAGGATAAATAACCCAGAAAATGATCCAAAGACTGGCAGAACAAACCCCACGGCTAAAGATAAAGAGGAGATCACATCAAAGGTAGAAAGGGTGAAGACACAGTTTGGGAGCAAAACAGATCATGGCTGTCCACAGTGGAAAGGGGGCAAGTGTTGCAGAGATGGGCAAAAAGCACGTTCACATCAGGGATCCCATGAACAGGGATGATGAATCATCATAATATTTGCCTTGGAAAGTGAGAGGGATCAAACTTTGTGAGTTCTTACAACTAGTGAGACTTGAAACCTGGAATTTTATAAATTAGCAGACTTGGCTCCGCGAAAGCCCAGAGGGCATTAGGAAGCAGAGTCCCTGCCCTTAAAAAGACATCAGGACAAACAGCCTATGCAGATAGAGCATAGAACCACCAGTTTGAAAAATGCTGGGGGAAGATGGGAGGGAGAATGATTTACTTATCTCAGAGCTTGGCCTGAAGAGAAGGGATTACAGGGGACACCTCCAGGAACAAAGGAGCTGACAGTTGCCATTTCCCTTCCCCACCCCCCAGCATAAACAATGGCCATCTTCTGGAACCAGTGCTGTGCCCACACAAACTTGCTTACACCAAGTCCCCCACTCCTGCAATTCTGTGAATCCACCTTTCCTAGTCATGCTCCCCTTAGTCCCAGTGCTATGGGCTCTCTCCTTCAGAAGAATAGCACAAACCCTGCCAACACCACATCTCCCCACCTGCACATATTGTGGGATCTCAGTTGTGATGGCAATGGGTGCAGGTCTCATTTCAGAAGTAGACCACCACATACCTTGTTAAAAGAGGTTGGGTAACCTCTGCTATGGACCAAACACTGCCATAATAGGCAAAAGAGCTTCTGCAGACAACTGGACTGAAGGGAAAAGAGGCCAAGATTCAACAGTAGAGCATAAGTAACACACATAGGAGACATTCCCTGAAGCATCAGACCCTGGAGAAGAGTGGACACTGCATTGAAGAATACTACAGAATGTTCATAAGGCTATAATCATTGATAGAAGAAGTAGATGACTTTACTAACACAGGGAAACAGATACAGAGAGTTAGACAAAATGAAGAGACAGAGAAATAGGTCCCAAGTGAAAGAACAGAACCAAACCACAGCAAGAGACCTAAGCAGAACGGATATAATACGTCTGACAGAGAATTTAAAATAATAATAAAGAAACTCACTGGACTTGAGAAAGAGTAGAGGACATCAGTGAGATCCCTAACAAGAAGATAAAAAAAGAACAAATCAGGGATGAAGAACACAATAAATGAAATTAAAATACACTTTATTGCAAAATAAAACAAAATACACTTGATGGAATAAATACCAGGCTAGATGAAACAGGGGACCGAATTAATGAACTGAAAGACAGAGTAATGGAAAGTAACCATCTGAGCAAAGGGGAGGAAATAAAATTATGCAAATTGAGAATCATCTTAGGGATCTCACTGATTCCATTAAGTAGAAAGAATTCACATTACAGGGATCTCAGAAGAAGAAGAAGAGAGAGAAAAGGAAGTAAAAAATTTACTTGAAGAAATAATAGCTGAAAACTTCCCTAATATGGGGAAGGAAACAGATCTCCAGATCCAAGAGGCAGAGAGAACCCCCAACAAAATCAACCTAAGGTCCACACCAAGATACATAGTAATCAAAACGGCAAAAAGTAGTGCTAAAGAATAAAATTTTGAAGCAGCAAGAGAAAAAAAAAATAGTTACATACAAGAGAAACTCCATAAAGCAATGAACAGATTTTTCAGTAGAAATTTTGCAGGCCAAAAGGGAGTAGCATTATATATTCAAAGTGCTGAAAGAGAAAAATCTGCAATAAAGAATATTCTATTCATGAAATATGGCCCTTTGTAGTAACGTGGATGGAACTGGAGAGTGTTATGCTAAGTGAAATAAGCCATACAGAGAAAGACAGATACCATATGTTTTCACTCTTATGTGGATTCTGAGAAACTTAACAGAAACCCATGGGGGAGGGGAAGGAAAAAAAAAAGAGGTTAGAGTGAGAAAGAGTCAAAGCATAAGAGACTCTTAAAAAATGAGAACAAACTGAGGGCTGATGGGGGGTGGGAGGGAGGGGAGGGTGGGTGATGAGTATTGAGGAGGGCACCTTTTGGGATGAGCACTGGGTGTTGTATGGAAGCCAATTTGACAATAAATTTCATATATTGAAAAAAATAATAAAATAAAATAAAATAAAATAAAATAAAATAAAATAAAATAAAATAAAAAGAATATTCTATTCAGCAAAGTTATCATCCAGAATAGAAGTGAGGAGTTTCTCAGACAAACAAAAACTAAAGGAGTTCATGACCACTAAACCTGCCCTACAAGAAATATTAAAAGGAACTCTTTCAGTGGAAAGGAAAGACTGTGAGGGTATGAAAAGTTTTTTAAAAAGCAATAAAAATAAGTGCTTCTGTAAATATCAGCCAAGGAATTCATAAAATAAAAGGATGTAAAATATAACTTCTAAAGCATGAGGAGGAAAGGAATAAAGGATGAGTTCAAACTTAAGTGACCATCAACTTAATATAGGTTGTGATATGCAGAAGATGTTATATGCAAACCTAATGGTAACCACAATTCAAAAGCCAGTAATAGATATGCAAAGAATAAAGATAAAGGGGTCCAAGTATATAACAAAAGAAAGCCAACAACCATGAAAGACAGGGAGCAAAGAAAGGACCAGATAAAAACTACATAAACAACCACAAAACAAGAAACAAAATGGCAACAAATACATATCTATCAATATTTACTTTGAATGGAAATGGGAAAAAAATGCTCCAGTCAAAAAAATGCCCAGGTATGGGCACCTGGGTGGCTCAGTCGGTTGAGCGTCCGACTTTGGCTCAGGTCATGATCTCACAGTTCATGGGTTCAAGCCCCACATCAGGCTCTGTGCTGACCGCTGGGCTAGAGCCTGCTTCGGATTCTGTGTATCCTTCTCTCTCTGCCCCTCTCTTGCTCACGCTTTGTCTCATTCTGTTTCTCAAAAATAAATAAATGTAAAAAAAAAATTTAAAAAGACATAGGGCGACATAGTGGTTAAAAAATAAGCCCCAATCTTGAGGCACCTGGGTGGCTAAGTTGGTTAAGTGATTTCAGCTCAGGTCATGATCTCATGGTTCATGAGTTCGAGCCCTGTGTTGGGCTCTGTGCTGACAGCTCGGATTTGGATTGACAGCTGCTTTGGATTCTGTGTCTCCTTCTCTCTCTCTCTGCCCCTCCCCTGCTCACAATCTGTCTCTTTCTCTCTCTTTCTCAAAAATAAATAAACATTAAAAAAATTATATGAAAAATATAAGACCCAACCATATGTTGCCTACAAGAGACTCACTTCAGACCTAAAGACACTTGCATATTGAAAGTGAGGGGCTAGAGAAACATTTATCATGAAATGGATGTCAAAAGAAAACTGAGGTAGCAACATTTTTATCATACAAAATAGACTTTTTTAAGATTTTATTTTTAAGTAATCCCTACACCCCAAACATGGGGCTCAGACTAACAGCTCTGAGATCAAGAGTTACATGCTCTACTGACTGGGCCAGCCAGGTACCCCAGACAAAATAGACTTTAAAACAAAGACTGTAACAAGAGAAAAAGAAGGTCCTAAGTAAAAATAAAGAGGACCATCCTAAAAGAAGATAAAACCATTGTAAATATTTATGTACCCAACATAAAGCACCCAGATACATAAAACAGTTAATAATAAACATAAAGGAACCAATTTATAGTAATACAATAATAATAGGGGATCCTAACACCCCACTTATATCAATGGACCGATCATCCAAACAGAAAATCAATTAAGAAACAGTGGCTTAAAAAAAAAAAAAAAAAAAAAAAAGAAACAGTGGCTTTGAATGATACACTGGGCTATATAGATTTAACAGATATATCCACAACATTCCATCCTAAACCAACAGAATACATGTTCTTTTCATTTGCATGTGGAGCATTCCCCAAAATAGATCACATATTATCCTACAAAAAAGTCTCTACCAATTAAAAGAGATCAAAGTTATACCTTACATCTTTTCTGACCACAACACTATGAAACTAGAAATCAACCATAAGAAAAAATCTGGAAAGACCACAAGTATATTGAGGTTAAATAACATGCTACTAAACAATGAGTGAGTGAACCAGGAAATAAAAGAAGAAACAAAAATTACATAGAAACAAATTAAAGTGAAAACAAAATAATCCAAAATCTTTGGGATGGCCAGCAAAAGTGGTTCTTAGAGGAAAGTTTTTAGCAATGCAAGCCTACATAAAGAAGCAAGAAATATCTCAAATAAACAACCTAACCTTACATCTAAAACAACTAGAAATAGAAGAAAAAAACAAAACTGAAACCCAGCAGAAGAAAAGGAGTAATGAATATTAGAGTATAAATAAATGATGTAGAAACTAATAAAATAATAGAACAGATCAATGACCAAGACCTTATTCTTTGAAGAGATCAACAAAATTGATAAACTTCTAGGCAGACTCATTAAAAAAACAAACAAGCAAGCAAACAAACAAAATAAAAACATGACCCAAAGAAACAAAATAAAATGAAAAAGGAGAAATAACAGCCATCACCACAGAAATAAAAACAATTGTAAGAGAACATTATGAATATTATATGCCAACAAATTGGACCAACTAGAAAAATGGATAAATTCATAGAATATTTCTATATCTATTTCTATATGTTCTATGAATTTATCCATTTCTTCTAGGTTGCCAAATATATATAAGGTTATATATAAGGTTATATCCTTCTAGGAATTTATCCATTTCTGAATGATAAATTGAAACAGGAAGAAATAGAAAATTTGAACAGACTGATTACTAGCAATGAAATTGAATCAGTAATCAAAAAACACCCAACAAACAAAGTCCAGGACCAGATAGCTTCACAGGCGAATTCTACCAAACATTTAAAGAAGAGTTAATACCTATCTTTCTCAAATTATTCCAAAAAATTGAGGAGAAAGGAAAACTTCCAAATTCATTGTATGAGGCCAGTATCACCCTGATACTAAAGCCAGTTAAATACATCACCAAAAGAGAACTATAACCCAATATGTCTGATAAACATAGATGCAAACTCCTTAACAAAATACTAGCAAACTGAAATCAACAATATATTTAAAAAAATCATTTACCATGATCAAGTAGGATTTATTCCCAGGATGCAGAGCAGTTCAGTATTCACAAAACAATCAAAATGATACATCACATCAATAAAAGAGAGGATAAAAACCATATTATCATTTTAATAGATGCAGCAAAAGCATATGACAAAGTGCAATATCCATTCATGATAAAAACCCTCAACAAAGTAGGTTGGGAGGGAACTACCTCAACATAATAAAGGCCATAGCTGAAAAACCCACAGCCAACATCATATTCAATGTGGTACAACTGGGAGCTTTCCCCCTAAGGTCAGGAACAACTCAAGGATGTTCATTCTCACCACTTTTATTCATATAGTACTGGAAGTCTTAGCCACCGCAATCAGACAGCAAAGAGAAATTAAAGATATCCAAACTTGTAAGAAAGAAGTAAAACTTTCACTATTTGCAGATGACATGGCACTCTATATAGGAAACCCTAAAGACTCCACCAGAAAATTAGAACTGATAAATTAATTCAGTAAAGTCACAGGATAAGAAAATCAGTGTGCAGAAATTTGTTGCATTTCTACATACTAATAATGAAGCAGCAGAAAGAGAAATTAAGAAAACACTTCTGTCTAGAGTTGCACCAAAAATAATAAAATACTTGGGAAGAAACTTACCCAAAGAGGTAAAAGATCTGTACTCTGAAAACTATAAAACATTAATAAATAAATTGAAGATGACACACAAAAAAGGAAAGACTTGCTCATGGATTAGAAAAATAAATATTATTAAAATATCTATACTAACCAAGGCAATCTACAAATTTAATGCAATCCCTATCAAAATACTAACAACATTTTTCACAGAACTAGAACAATCTTAAAACTTGCATGGAACCAAAAAAAAACCCTGAATAGCCAAAACAATTGAAAAAGAACAAAACTGGGGGTATCACAATTTCAGATTTCATATTATACTACAGAGCTATAGTAATGAAAACACTATGGTATGAGCACAAAAATAGACACACAATTCAATGGAACAGAAATGAAAACCCAGAAATAAACACAGGTTATAGGGTCAATTAATCTTGGACAAAGGAGGCAAGAATAAGCAATGGGAAAAAAAGTGTCTTCAACAAATGTTGTTGGGAAAACTGGAGAGCTACATGCAAAAGAATGAAACTGGACACCTTCTTACACCATATGCAAAAATAAATTCAAAATGAATTAAAGACTTCAAACCATAAAAATCCTAGATGAGAGCACAGACAATAATGTCTCTGACATTAGCCATAGCAACATTTTTCTAAGTATGTCTCCTGAGGAAACAAAAGCAAACATACACTATTGGTACTACATCAAAATAAAAAGCTGAACAATGAAGAAAACAATTGACAAAACTAAAAGGAAACCTTGGGAATAGAAGAAACTATTTGCAATTGATGTATCTGATAAAGGGTTAGTATCAAAACTATGTAAAGAAGTATACAACTCAACACCCCCAAACCGACAAGTGTTGGAGAGGTTGTATAGAAAAAGGAGCACTTGTGCTCTGTTGGTGAGAATGCAAACTGGTGCAGCCACCTCAAAAAATTAAAAGTAGAACTACACTGTGATCCTTAAATCACACTACTTGGTATTTACCCCAAAAGTATAAAAACACTAATTCAAAGGGATACACACACCCCTATGTTTAGAGCCGCATTATTTACAATAGCCAAATTGTAGAAATAGCCCAAGTTTCCATGAGTAGATGAATGGATAAAGAAGATGTGGTATATATATACAATGGGATATTATTCAGCTATAAAAAGGAATAAAACCTTGTCATTTACAACAACATGGATGGAGCTAGAGAGTGTAATGATAAGTAAAATAAGTCAGAGAAAGACAAACACCACATGTGGAATTCAAGAAAGAAACAAATGAACAAAGGAAAGAAAGAGAGAAAAACCAAGGAACAGATTCTTAACTATAGAGAACAGAGAGGATAGGTTGGGGGATGGGTGAAACATATGGTGGGGATTGAAGTATACACTTATCATGAGCACTTAATAATGTGCAAAATTGTTGTATCACTATATTGTATACCCCAAGCTAATGAAACACTGTATGTTAACTATACTGGAATTAAAATAGAAAACTTAATTTAAAAATAATTTTAAAGGGTATTAAATCCAGAAAGAGCTGAGTAAGTTTCTTAGATGTAAAAATAAAAACAAAAATAAATAAATAAAACACCTAAAAATTTGAAACTGTAGGATAGGATTCAAGGGTGAGGATGCATGAAGCAAAGCACAGCTTTTTTCCTTTATATACGCTTGAATTATTTGTTTTCCTTTTTTCATTTTAACGATTGTATATTTCAAGACAAGATACGTTAATCAAGACTGGGGACACAGGCATAAAGATTACATTACATTATTCAAGTTATATTAGGGCATAAGCAGTAAAATAGATTAATGGTAGATCTCAGAAATAAATCCTCACATATGTAGTCAAACTGACTTTCTTTTTTTTTCTTTTTGTTTAATATATGAAATTTATTGTCAAATTGGTTTCCATACAACACCCAGTGCTCATCCCAAAAGGTGCCCTACTCAACACCTATCACCCACCCTCCCTCCCTCCCACACCCCATCAGCCCTCAGTTTGTTCTAAGTTTTTAAGAGTCTCTTATGCTTTGGCTCTCTCTCACTCTAACCTCTTTTTTTTCCTTCCCCTCCCCCATGGGTTCCTGTTAAGTTTCTCAGGATCCACATAAGAATGAACACATATGGTATCTGTCTTTCTCTGTATGGCTTATCTCACTTAGCATAACACTCTCCAGTTCCATCCACGTTGCTACAAAGGGCCCTATTTCATTCTTTTTCATTGCCACGTAGTACTCCATTGTGTACATAAACCACAATTTCTTTATCCATTCATCAGTTGATGGACATTTCGACCCTTTCCATAATATGGCTATTGTTGAGAGTGCTACTATAAACATTGGGGTACAAGTGCCCCTGTGCATCAGTACTCCTGTATCTCTTGGGTAAATTCCTAGCAGTGCTATTGCTGGGTCATAGGGTAGGTCTATTTTTAATTTTTGAGGAACCTCCACACTGTTTTCCAGAGTCGCTACACCAGTTTGCATTCCCCCCAACAGTGCAAGAGGGTTCCCGTTTCTCCACATCCTCGCCGGCATCTATAGTCTCCTGATTTGTTCATTTTGGCCACTCTGACTGGCGTGAGGTGATATCTGAGTGTGGTTTTGATTTGTATTTCCCTGATGAGGAGTGACGTTGAGCATCCTTTCATGTGCCTGTTGGCCATCCGGATGTCTTCTTTAGAGAAGTGTCTATTCATGTTTTCTGCCCATTTCTTCACTGGGTTATTTGTTTTTCGGGTGTGGAGTTTGGTGAGCTCTTTATAGATTTTGAATACTAGACCTTTGTCCGATATGTCATTTGCAAATATCTTTTCCCATTCCGTTGGTTGCCTTTTAGTTTTGTTGGTTGTTTCCTTTGCTGTGCAGAAGCTTTTTATCTTCATAAGGTCCCAGTAATTCATTTTTGCTTTCAATTCCCTTGCCTTTGGGGATGTGTCGAGTAAGAGATTGCTACGGCTGAGGTCAGAGAGGTCTTTTCCTGCTTTCTCCTCTAAGGTTTTGATGGTTTCCTGTCTCACATTCAGGTCCTTTATCCATTTTGAGTTTATTTTTGTGAATGGTGTGAGAAAGTGGTCTAGTTTCAACCTTCTGCATGTTGCTGTCCAGTTCTCCCAGCACCATTTGTTAAAGAGACTGTCTTTTTTCCGTTGGATGTTCTTTCCTGCTTTGTCAAAGATGAGTTGGCCATACGTTTGTGGGTCTAGTTCTGGGGTTTCTATTCTATTCCATTGGTCTATGTGTCTGTTTTTGTGCCAGTACCATGCTGTCTTGATGATGACAGCTTTGTAGTAGAGGCTAAAGTCTGGGATTGTGATGCCTCCTGCTTTGGTCTTCTTCTTCAAAATTACTTTGGCTATTCGGGGCCTTTTGTGGTTCCATATGAATTTTAGGATTGCTTGTTCTAGTTTCGAGAAGAATGCTGGTGCAATTTTGATTGGGATTGCATTGAATGTGTAGATAGCTTTGGGTAGTATTGACATTTTGACAATATTTATTCTTCCAACCCATGAGCACGGAATGTTTTTCCATTTCTTTATATCTTCTTCAATTTCCTTCATAAGCTTTCTATAGTTTTCAGCATACAGATCTTTTACATCTTTGGTTAGACTTATTCCTAGGTATTTTATGCTTCTTGGTGCAATTGTGAATGGGATCAATTTCTTTATTTGTCTTTCTGTTGCTTCATTATTAGTGTATAAGAATGCAACTGATTTCTGTACATTGATTTTGTATCCTACGACTTTGCTGAATTCATGTATCAGTTCTAGGAGACTTTTGGTGGAATCTATCGGGTTTTCCATGTATACTATCATGTCATCTGCAAAAAGTGAAAGCTTAACTTCATCTTTGCCAATTTTGATGTCTTTGATTTCCTTTTGTTATCTGATTGCTGATGCTAGAACTCCCAACACTATGTTAAAACAACAGCGGTGAGAGTGGACATCCCTGTCGTGTTCCTGATCTCAGGGAAAAAGCTCTCAGTTTTTCCCCATTGAGGATGATGTTAGATGTGTGATTTTCATAAATGGCTTTTATGATATTTAAGTATGTTCCTTCTATCCTGACTTTCTCGAGGGTTTTTATTAAGAAAGGATGGTGAATTTTGTCAAATGCTTTTTCTGCATCGATTGACAGGATCATATGATTCTTATCTTTTCTTTATTAATGTGATGTATCAGATTGATTGATTTGCAAATGTTGAACCAGCCCTGCATCCCAGGAATGAATCCCACTTGATCATGGTGAATAATTCTTTTTCTATGCTGTTGAATTCGATTTGCTAGTATCTTATTGAGAATTTTTGCATCCATATTCATCAGGGATATTGGCCTGTAGTTCTCTCTTTTTTTTTTTTTACTGGGTCTCTGTCTGGTTTAGGAATCAAAGTAATACTGGCTTCATAGAATGAGTCTGGAAGCTTTCCTTCCCTTTCTATTTTTTGGAATAGTATGAGAAGGATAGGTATTATCTCTGCTTTAAACGTCTGGTAGAACTCCCCTGGGAAGCCATCTGGTCCTGGACTCTTATTTGTTGGGAGATTTTTGATAACTGATTCAATTTATTCACTGGTTATGGGTCTGTTCAAGCTTTCTATTTCCTTCTGATTGAGTTTTGGAAGTGTGTGGGTGTTTGGAATTTGTCCATTTCTTCCAGGTTGTCCGATTTGTTGGCATATAGTTTTTCATAGTATCCCCTGGTAATTGCTTGTATTTCTGAGGGATTGGTTGTAATCATTCCATTTTCATTCATGATTTTATCTATTTGGGTCATCTCCCTTTTCTTTTTGAGAAGCCTGGCTAGAGGTTTGTCAATTTTGTTTATTTTTTCAAAAAACCAGCTCTTGGTTTCCTTGATCTGCTCTACAGTTTTTTGAGATTCTATATTGTTTATTTCTGCTCTCATCTTTATTATTTCTCTTCTTCTGCTGGGTTTAGGATGTCTTTGCTGTTCTGCTTTTATTTCCTTTAGGTGCGCTGTTAGATTTTGTATTTGGGATTTTTCTTGTTTCTTGAGATGGGCCTGGATTGCAATGTATTTTCCTCTCAGGACTGCCTTCACTGCATCCCAAAGCGTTTGGATTGTTGTATTTTCATTTTCATTTGTTTCCATATATTTTTAAATTTCTTCTCTAATTGCCTGGTTGACCCACTCATTCTTTAGTAGGGTGTTCTTTAACCTCCATGCTTTTGGAGGTTTTCCAGACTTTTTCCTGTTGTTGATCTCAAGCTTCATAGCACTGTGGTCTGAAAGTATGCATGGTATGATCTCAATTCTTGTATACTTATGAAGGGCTGTTTGTGACCCAGAATGTGATCTATCTTGGAGAATGTTCCATGTGCACTCGAGAAGAAAGTATATTCTGTTGCTTTGGGATGCAGAGTTCTAAGTATATCTGTCAAGTCTATCTAATCCAATGTATCATTCAGGGCCCTTTTTTCTTTACTGACCGTGTGTCTAGATGATCTACCTGTTTCTGTAAGTGGGGTGTTAAAGTCCCCTGCAGTTACCACATTCTTATCAATAAGGTTGCTTATGTTTATGAGTAATTGTTTTATATATTTGGGGGCTCCTGTATTTGGCGCATAGACATTTATAATTGTTAGCTCTTCCTGATGGATAGACCCTGTAATTGTTATACAATGCCCTTCTTCATCTCTTGTTACAGCCTTTAATTTAAAGTCTAGTTTGTCTGATATAAGTATGGCTATTCCAGCTTTCTTTTGACTTCCAGTGGCATGATAAATAGTTCTCCATCCCCTCACCTTCAATCTGAAGGTGTCCTCAGGTCTAAAATGAGTCTCTTATAGACAGCAAATAGATGGGTCTTGTTTTTTTATCCATTCTGATACCCTATGTCTTTTGGTTGGCACATTTAGGCCATTTACATTCAGTGTTATTATAGAAAGATATGAGTTTAGAGTCATTGTGATGTCCATAGGTTTCATGCTTGTAGCGATGTCTCTGGTACTTTGTCTCACAGGATCCCCCTTAGGATCTCTTGTAGGGCTGGTTTAGTGGTGACAAATTCCTTCAGTTTTTGTTTGTTTGGGAAGATCTTTATCTCTCCTTCTATTCTAAATGACAGACTTGCTGGATAAAGGATTCTCAGCTGCATATTTTTTTTTTTTCTGTTCATCACATTGAAGATCCCCCTGCCATTCCTTTCTGGCCTGCCAAGTTTCAGTAGAGAGATCGGTCACGAGTCTTATCAGTCTCCCTTTATATGTTAGAGCACTTTTATCCCTAGCTGCTTTTAGAATGTTCTCTTTATCCTTGTATTTTGCCAGTTTCACTATGATATGTCGTGCAGAAGATCGATTCAAGTTATGTCTGAAGGGACTTCTCTGTGCCTCTTGGATTTCAATGCCTTTTTCCTTCCCCAGATCCGGGAAGTTCTCAGCTATGATTTCTTCAAGTACACCTTCAGCATTTTTCCCTCTCTCTTCCTCCTCTGGAATACCAATTATGTGTAGATTATTTCTCTTTAGTGCATCACTTAGTTCTCTAATTCTCCCCTCATACTCCTGGATTTTTTTTTATCCCTCTTTTTCTCAGCTTATTCTTTTTCCATAACTTTATCTTCTAGTTCACCTATTCTCTCCTCTGCCTCTTCAATCCGAGCTGTGGTCACCTCCATTTTATTTTGCAACTCATTTATAGCATTTTTTAGCTCCTCCTAACTAACTGTTCCTTAGTCCCTATCTCTGTAGCAATAGATTCTCTGCTGTCCTGTATACTGTTTTCAAGCCCAGCGATTAATTTTATTACTAGTATTCTAAATTCACTTTCTGTTATATTGTTTAAATCCTTTTTGATCAGTTCGTTAGCTGTCGTTATTTCCTGGAGATTCTCTTGAGGGGAATTCTTCTGTTTCATCATTTTGGATAGTTGCTGGAGTGGTGCGGAGCTACGGGGCACTTCCCCTGTGCTGTCTTGAATAACTTGCGTTGGTGGGTGGGGCCACAGTCAGACCTGATGTCTGCCCCCAGCCCACCGCTGGGGCCACAGTCAGACTGGTGTGTGCCTTCTCTTCCCCTCTCCTAGGGGTGGATTCACTGTGGGTTGGCGTGGCCCGTCTGGGCTACTTGCACACTGCCAGGCTTGTGGTGCTGGGCATCTGGCCTATTAGCTGGGGTGGTTCAGCAAGGTGCACGGGGGCAGGAGGAGCAGGCTCAGCTCACTTTTCCTTGGGAGATCCGCTTCGGGAGGGGCCCTGCGCCACCAGGAGGGAGTCAGACCTGCCGCCGTAGGGATGGATCTGCAAAAGCACAGCATTGGGTGTTTCGGTGGTGCAAGCAAGCTCCCTGGAAGGAACTGGTTCCATTTGGGATTTTGGCTGGAGGATGGGCAAGAGAGATGGCACTGGTAAACGCCTTTGTTCCCCGCCATGCTGAGCTCTGTCATCTGGGCTCAACAACTCTCCCTCCCATAGTCCTCCAGCCCTCCGAGCAGAGCTATTAGCTTATAACCTTCCAGATGTTAAGTCCCACTTGCTGTCCGAACACACTCCGTCCAGCCCCTCCGCTTTTGCAAGCCAGAGTTGAGGGCTCTGCTTTGCCGTCGGGCTGCCCCTCCACCACCCCGGCTCCCTCCTGCCAGTCCGTGTAGTGCGTACTGCCTCTCCGCCCTTCCTACCCTCTTCTGTGGGCCTCTCGTCTATGCTTGGCTCTGGAGAATCTGTTCTGCTAGTCTTCTGATGGTTTTCTGGGTTATTTGGGCAGGTGTGGGTGCAATCTAAGTGATCAGCAGGACACGGTGAGCCCAGCGTCCTCCTACACTGCCATATTCCTCCAAACTGACTTTCAAAACAAGTTCTGAGAAAATTCAATGGTGAAAAAATAGTATTTTCAAGAAGTGATACTGGGAAAATTGGAAATCCACATGTAAAAGAATGAAGTGAAACCCCTACATCACACCATATACAAAAACAAACACAAAATGGGTTAGAGATGAGCTAAACCTAAAAACTGTTAGAATAAAATACACGTATAAATCTTCATTGGTCATAAAATAGAACAAAGCTGTAAAGAAAAAAAATGATACCTGGAATTCATCAGAATTACAAGCATTTGTGCACCAAAGGACAGTATCAAGAGAGTGAAAAGACAACCCACAGAATAGGAGAAAATACTTGCAGATCATATATCTGTAAGGGATTTGAATGCAGATTATGCCTCCTTCTAGTTGTGTGATCTTAGGCAGCTTGTTTTCCCTTAATGAATCTCAGTTTCCTCTTCTGTGAGCTGAAAGAGTTGGAATAACTGATAGAAGAAAATAGCACTTAAATACTTTATGGTTTATAAAATGTGTTCTTACTCATTTATCATCTTATTTAATCCTCATTACAGCTCTGTTGTGAAAGCACTACTATTATTCCCACTTAACAAATAAGGAATTTTCTATTATAACATTTCCTTTATGTAGTGGAGTTCTACCACTGCTTTGTTTCCTCTCCCCAGGGCCTTGACATTCCATGACATGATTCCATGGTAGATGTAGGTTGAACACCAGGCCATCTCCACATTGTCATGCACTACACCTTACCTTTCTTGTTTTCTTCTGAAGATTTCCCAAGCTATCTGTTGTGTCCTCCACCCTGTCTGCTGACCGAGAACACACACCGGACTTTGCAACCCTTCCTTTAAGAACAGTTGTCAGTCATTGAACTAGTCCAAGAGTCTGAGTAACCAATAGAAGCAAGATTCTATTCAACTTCACTCATGTCTCTTGTAATTTCAGGATACTTTATGATAACTCATTTTGGACGATAAATGCAAATAGTCCTTGATCACTCCTCTTGCCTCTGCTACCACTGTGCTCTTCACTCTATAAAGGAAGAAGAACAAAGACAAAAAGGGGGAGGAGAAGAAAGAGGAAGAGGAATCACATTTTATTTCCAGTAATTTCCTGAAAGCAGAAATTCAAACCTCAAGGGACATTTGTATTTCTGAGGTGATGTGTAACATTGGAGTGACCTCTCAGCTTTGACTCAGGCTCACAAAGGCCCTGCCTCTGGCCCTCAGTGGAAGTGCCCCCACATAATCCAATGGAGAAAGGAAACATATAAATTTCTGCAGATGGTGACACAAAAGCCCAGAAATATGAAATGATCCACTCCAGGCCACACAACTAAAATGTGGGAGAGCTAGATGAAAACATTAGGATTAGGCCTGTCTACTCCTGACTTGATTTTCCTTCTATCACCTTATGACCTACAACCATTCCTCTCTTAAGACCTTCAATACAACAAGTATGGAGAGTGCTGTGTTCCAAAGCTACTTTGTTCCAATCCTCCTTTGTTTCAGAAAATGTTTTTCTCCTACAGACAAGGCTGCAGGGATGAACTCTGCAGGACTGACTTGTGTAACAGTGGCTCTGGTGCACTGCCTATAAAGCTCAGCATACTTGGAGAGAACTAACGGGTATTAAAGACAACAGAGGTAATCTGCCACATCCCATCCAGAGATATTCAGGGATGTTAGGTGGGAGGACTGCATTTCCCTTTCTTTGTGTCAGCCTCAGAGGACAGACTCACACAAGCGTTACAGAGCTTTCTCCAGGAATAGAGTCAAGTCAGTTTGGGCTATATCTTGGAATAATAAATTCTGCAAGTAAGACAACACAGTAAAAGATAATATTCCCTAATATTAACTCTCAGTTTTCTATTGCTTTTAGAGTGGTTCTTTGTGGAAGTGTTCTTAGACTCTGTGATCACTAAGACTGGGACTTTCTTAAATATTTTAGCTACTTTAGTCATATCCCCTCAGATTTGGGTCCCTCCCTGTAAGAATTTTCCTGTCTTGGGGTACATGAGTGTCTCAGTCAGTTAAGTATCCAACTCTTTATCTTAGCTCAGGTCTTGGTCTCAGAGTCATGGGTTCAAGCCCCTCATCGGGCTCCACACTGGGCATGAAGCTTATTTAAAAAAAAAATCTTTCTGTCTTTCTCCACGCTGCTCTTCCTGCCACACATTCATCAGAGTCCCCTCTGCATTTTCTCTGACTCCACAGTCACTGCCTTAATTTGTGGTGCTGTGGCTTCCACCCAGGTGTTATACTTTGGAAACAAATGTCTTTTGGTTTGTTTCCAACAGTCCCTCTTAGAGTGCCTATTGTTTCACTGGCCTGTTGAACACAATGTCTCACTAGTCCCACTGTCTTTTCTGCTGCACCATAATTGATAATTCAGAGCCCATCATCTTATAAACATGTTTATGGTCTCTTCAACTCCTCTCTTTCCAGATGAGAAAATTCACATCTTCATCTTTTCCACAGGGGAGGTCATCTGACATTGTATGTTATTTAAAAAAATATATATTGTGGCTCATTTTGCTGGATTGATATTTTCATTTTTAGAAGAACTTAGTATCACTTATGAATGTGGAAAGTTTATAATACATTCTTTTCTTCATATCATATATAAAGCCATGAATAAATACCAATCCCATTTTCTATTTTTATAGGATTCTCCTTTTTTTACTCTTCCAAACATAGACTATGTTTATGATCTATTTGTGATCTAAAATAAAAAATGCTCCTTGACTTACTTTGTAGTATGTGTTTTTGACTTTTCTATAATAAATTATAATTACAATAAATTATATCCAATTTTTTCCCCTTAAATATGTGTTTTATATTGCTTAAACAATGCTAACCAACAAGTCAAGGATGAGTTCCTCTTTATTATTTTATTTTTTTAATGTTTATTTATTTTTGAGAAAGAGAGAGAGAGAGAGAGAATGTGAGCAGAGGAGGGGAAGAGAGAGAGAGAGACACACACACAGGATACGAAGCAGGCTCCAGGCTCTGAGCTATCAGCACAGAGCCCGACGTGGGGCTTGAACTCACAAACTGTGAGATCATGACCTGAGCCAAAGTTGGACGCTCAGCCGACTGAGCCACCCAGGCATCCCTGAGATGAGTTCTTTAAAAAAATTCTTCCTATTTTTGAGAAGAGAGGGAAACAAACCACAAGAGACTCTTTTATTATTAATTTATTTATTATTGTTTAAATTTAAGTGAGACTCTTTATGATAGAGAACAAACTGAAAGTTGACAGAGGGAGGTAGGTGGAAGATGGCTAGATGGGTGATGGGTATTAAGGAGGGCACTTGTGATGAACACTGGGTGTGGTATGTAAGGATGAATCACTGAATTCTACTCCTGAAACCAATATTGCACTGTATGTTAACTAAAATTTAAATTTAAAAATTCTTCCTACTTTATAAATGTGGTACAATTTTTGTAATAAGCCCAGTCTTTATTATAAATTCTCCTCCACATGTAAGAGTGTATCATTATCAGTACTCCTGACTCTTCTGCACCCTACCTTAACCTCACTCCCACTTTTGTACAGGGATCCAGTGACCATTCACTCAGTGTACATTTTTAGTTACAGCTTACATATTCTGACAAAGGATTTTCTAATTTCACCTTTGGGCTCTTCAAATTCTGAGACAATATCATCTTGACTAAATGACAATATAAGCACACCTGGTTTTAAAAATCAGGTAAGTCTAATTAATACTAACCCTCTAAAAACATATCCATAAATCAGCCATCCATTGTCCAAGTAATAAGGATTCACAGCTGTTCAGCTTGAACTTGTTCCAGTAATTTGGAGTTTGTACTGAGCCCAACAAACTCCTGCAAAGAAATGTAATAATCAAAGCCAGACACCATTAACATTTCAATCTGATATCCAAGTACCTCACAGCCTGCACCTGTGGGTCTTTCCATTTCTACCTCTGCCTCTATCTCTACCATTATTCCCACCCAGACTATGCGCATTTCTGCCTCTTTGTACTTTAACACAGAATGTATACTAACTTGCATTAATGATCATTTTCATACTGTGTATATCCTATTTGCTAAAATACATGGGAAGCTATTTACAAGTGGGTGCCATGACTCTCATCTCTTTAAAACCCCACATTTAATAAATGTTTGAAAAAGGTAGAAAAATGTCAAAATATTTATAGGACCTATGTATTTGCCCACACATTCTCTTTTGATATAAAAGAGCATCTAGTTTACTATGTCTGAATTAGCTAATAACTTATTCATTAACAAGTGAGAACAATTCCTCATTATAATATTTGTATTAGGAAATCCACTGTTTGAAGGGATTTCAGGGAAGTTTCTTTTCACTTCCTCTGATAAAATATTGGATAAAAAAATGTTTTCTTTTTTCTGCCCTCCTGCTTTTATTTCTAAAAGTGAAAGGAGTTTAGGAAAGGTAGAAACACGGCCACCCATTCACCGAGGACAAAGTCACTTTAGCAGCTCTAGGTTTAGCCACAGAAAAACTACTCAGCTTCTAAGAACCAGGCAAACAATTTCCCACATTGGCAATTTGGCAGCAGTACAATGTTGAGGACACTTTCTCAACTCAGCTGAGAAAACTCAGGAAAGACCAAATGGAGGAACAGAGGACAAAGTTTTATGGTCTGTTGGGGATGTGCCAAAGAATATCAGATAATAGATGAAATGCAGTTTGTCATTTACCCCATTGGTTTCAGGGGCACACTGTGCTCAAAGCTGTTTCAATGGAATGAGTCACTCCTTGCAGAATCCACCACAGCTCAAGTTTAATCAGGCTTACAACAGCTTAGGAGAAAGCATAGCTATGTCCTCCCATAAAAGATGGGCCAGCTGAGGTAGCAAAGCATTAGAGGAAGAGCTATGGGTTACATTGATAAGGAGAGAACCGGGGAATGGCACTCATGGAAGTCAGGGGTAGGGGGAGGTATACCCAGGGGAGAGGGAAGTAAAGCCTGTTGAGCAGCCCATAGAGATCTCATGATTAGGGAAAGAGGTGGTCACTCTTTGGTCACTGAAGTCCAAGGCTCATGGATCCAACATGTGACAAGGCTCAGAGACCACTTTCTGCTGCTACTGCTTACTGCCAGGCTCCTTGTCACTGTCTTCCCCCAGAGAAAATTCCCTTGTGGGCTTCTGAGTTGCACATATCCGGGTCTCCATGGGGCAGTCCTGGCTCAGAATTGCCTGAAGCAAGAGTCAGGAAGAGAAATTACTGCATATATTTTACCAGTCTCCCAGTTCCCTTCCCTCACTAGCTTACTCAAGTCTAGTATTGTTCGGGAAAGAGTCAAGAAATGGGGTAGGATTCTTTTTCTGCTTCGTTTACAGGCACAGGCCTCCCAAGGCACCTAGGTATAGCAACTCTAGTCAAGAGAAATATCTGGAATGCTTTTAATTGAATCTTAAAAGTGGTAATGCAAACTATAGCAGGGAGTCAGCTGAAACTGGAACCATCCCCTATCAGACCCCTCTGTCTTCTTCCATCCCTTTGAGCAGCCCCCATATCCATCACTAAGCACCCTTAGGGTGCTCACGCTGCAATAAAAAGAAAGTATCTTATTAACTAAAATCATATGTTGTGGTCTCTTCCCTGGGTTTTGTACTTTAAATGATGACCTGGTAAAGATAATGGCAGAAAAAAAAAAATATATATATATATATATATAATGGCAGACATGAATTAATGAATTAATGAATGAATTAGCCTGGTGGAATTTTGCCTTCTTTGCAGAAATAATTTGGTAACTCATATTTTGCTAGTAACTAAAGTACAGGATGCTTTTGATGGCCCCCGCACCTGAGGTTCTCATTGTTCTTCTTTACTTAGGACCCTTTTTAACCACCCGATGTAAGAAGCAAAGTGGTTACATAGAAAAGGGAAAATAAGGAAGAAAACAAAGGAAACATAAAGGTGAAAATTAGATCAGAAAACATGGCAAAGCAGAAAAACACTCAAAGAGGGAGGAAATGGCATAGGATAAAAACAATGTGAGAGAGATATGGAAAAAAAAAACCCAGATTATTATTTTTTTAGCAGCAGTCAGAGCCCCTTACCAGCTTTTCCTCCTTGGCTGGGGGGCTTCTCAGGTAGTAACAGAGAGGAGCATACATGATGTTGATGACCCCAATGATGACCATAAGCCAGGGGAAGCCAATGGCATGCACAATGGCTCCCCCGGTGGATGGGCCTGTGAGGAATAAACCAAATTTACCAGTGTTTATTGAGCCTTGATCACATAGAAGACACCATGCAAGGGGCAATAGGTGACCCAGAGGATGTCCTGAAGTCAAATATCTCCAGAACCTTAGGAGAATCAGCCTTCTGACTCTATTTCCAGTTGGTAAACAGTAAACAAGAGAAAATGGAAACCAGGTCCTGGGTGCTCCCTTCTCCCCTGCCAACATACCTATAGCAAAACCCATGCAAAAAGCTACATCAGCTATGGCATAGACACTCCCATACACCGAGGTATGACGCAGGTCCACCAGGTGTCCCATGATGGGCATCACAGAGGAATCCACCATACCTGTAGCCAGAGGAAACAGGACACTGTCAGCTCTACTCACAGTCCCTTCCCTTTTTGTGGCATCTTTCCTTCTTATTCTCCTTTAGTCTTTTTGCCTGCTATCCTCCCACTCAGCACTGACACCTATTCCTGGTAGGAGTTAGAAGTCCACATCTTTGTCAGCTGCCCTCCTGCTCCTTCTGTCTTTTCATATACCTCCTTTTATCTGACCCAAGGCCAAAATTCAGGAGGTTCTTATCTCCTTTAAAAGTACTCTTACCTATGGAAAAGCCAAGTCCTGCATTGGGGCCAATGAGACCAAAAATATTATAAGCCAGAGGAACCTGCAACAGGGAAGGGAGAAGAGTTCATCAGGAGTCCAGCTGAATCACCACAGAAACAAAGCGTTTTCATATGGAATGCATTTATTAGCCATGTGCTGTGTACCACATGTATTATCTATCTGGATTCTCACATCTCCTTATGAAGAAGAATCTTTACCTCCAATTTAAAGATATGAAAGTTAGATTGGTGCCATTTGGATTAAACATCCTATCCAAAGTTAAGATCTAATAAGTGGCAAGATTAAGTCTAAACCTCAAATTTGACTCCATTATACTATAACAATGCTTGAGCTTCTGTTGAATGAGCCCTCCCCCTACTTTAACCACCGCCCACCCCCCCACCCCAGACATACATTTCTGTCCTCACTATTCATTGAATAGTGTTTCCTCCCTTTTCTACTAGGAACATTCAAAGGTTTTAGTTAAATTCTAACTTGGTAGCCACTGGAGGAAGACAAAATACACCAACAACAAATTACCCATAATCTAGAGGGGCAGGTGGCATGTTTGGGGTGCTATATCAGCAAGCTTGTGAAACTCATTATTCTGCCTTACCAGTGCTCCACTGAGAGCCTTCCTTTCCTCTTTTGCTGATTCCTTACCTCCCTCTCTCCTTGAGCATCTGTTACCTACACCTGCCCCAAAACATTTACCCCTCAGAGGTTTAAAATACCATTTAGATGTTAGTGGCTAAACACAATTTTAAGGATTATTCCCAAGGGGTATTTATATTTTACCAGCAGTTGTCTTAAGATTTACTGTGGGCTCACTATGTGTCAGACACTGTTGCTATTTATATGGACAGCCCTATGAAATGCTAACAGAATCCTCTCTACACAGATGGGGATACTGAACAAAAAGAGGTGACATATCTAGCTCAAGTCACACAAGCAGAAAGTGGAAAATCTGAGAATGAATGTGGAGCTCATGTTCCTGATCAGGACCTCCAGCCTTTCTTGAACACTGTATTCAGTGCTTTACAGCTCTAGTCTCATCTCCCTCAAGCCTAGGAGACAATTGTGCTGATGATTCCCATTATGGAGAGGAGAAAATGAAGGTTTAGAGAGCTTGAAGGGGGCTCTTGAAAATAAGAAAGTTCTTCTTTCTTTCTTTTTATACCAAATATTCTGGCACCAGAGCCTGCAACTCAGATGATGGTTCCCCTAGGGTCCTGTCATGGTGGGATGAATAAATTAAGTCATAAAAGTCATCACTCTGTTGGCCCCAGAAACAGATACCAACTTGGATAGTTTCATGTGCCCATACATAGGACCTCAGACCTCTGGCTACATCTGCCCCAATTACACTTCCTCCCTCCTTCCCTCCTCCTTTAATGGGATGCCTGATGGCATCTCTCCCAGTTCTCAATTCCTACCTATGCAGAAACAGTCCTTCCAACAATCATTGCCAAGTTAACCCTCCGTTTATTTTAAAGGAAAATGGTCTTTAAATGTCTCTCTGTCTCTGTCTCTCTCTCTCTCTCTCTCTCCCTCCTAGACTTATACTTACACAAAGCAAGCTGGTACCTATAACCATCATCCCAATCATGGAGCAGAGCCACCTGGAAGAAAAAAGCCATCAGCAAATATTGCTAAAGGGAGAAATTCCTACCACCCCTAATTCCAGGAATCCCTTAGGATGTGAGAAGATGAAGACATCTCTATATGACTTGTTTATAACCAGGTGAGAGATCTTTCCCTGTTTTTTCATTGCCCTCATCTATTCCAGGCTCCATATCTCTTTCCATAGTAGAAGCAGAGGAGGTGCAACGGAACATATTATTTCTTCCTCTAGAAGAGGAATCAACTTACTCAGAATGTACTTGCCCCTTGGTAGTAACCCTCAAACATAAATCATGCTACTCCCAGTTCACACTATATCTTCCCTATTCATATTTTTTCTGGTCTTCAAGGTTCATCTCAAAAGCCACAGAAAATACCATACTTCTTTCCTTTTCTGACTTCCTATAGCAGGGGTTTTAAGAACTTATTTTTTAAATCTTTATGCTGAGCTCCAAAGATAAAACTAAAGTTTTTCCCACTGTAGTTGAACAGAATCCATACTCATATTTTTAGCCCTCAACCTTTTACACTTGATGGCCTCTGAGGTCCCTCTAGAACTCTCTAGGGATCTATGGAACACAATCTGATAACCACTGCCCCCAAAGTACTGAGCTTTCTCATGACTGTTCTCTGTGGGGTTATTTTAGCACTTCAACTAGACAACAAACAACTGGAAATAAAGGTTATCCCTCACAACCAGCTCAGGGCCATCCTTTCTCTATATTGTCCTCACCAACTACCCACCCTCATCCTCCCTGTGGGCAGCTTTTATCTATGTGTACTTGTTCTAAACTTTAAATATCAGAGAAGCTGTTCATTATCCTAAGCTCAGGGACAACCTCAAAAGGTTCTCTCATCCTACATTCTTTTTATTCTCCACAGATTCCCAGGTTACATACCGACCCATCTTGTTTGCCAACACACCAAAGAGGTTGGTGCCAATGAGGTAGGACACACTGGCAGGCAAAAAAGCTAGACCTGTGGAAAGACAAAGGTCCTCATCTTAGGACATTCCCAGTTAACTATTACATAATTTATTTCCTACAAGACAGTTAAGTCTTCAAGGACCCCAAGCCACTTTGTTGCCTATTACCTTCAAGGACCCCAAGCCACTTTGTTTTGTGGTTTGGAGATCCTTGTGCAAACCCAGAGAAGTTGACAGAAGGCTCTCACCTCCATTTTCCTCAGGAGTAGGACTTTGTTTAGCTTTAATACAATGTGTTCCAAGCTCCCCACTTAAACTTCTTGAAGAATGGCTCTAATGAGCCATTTTCATGTATAAAATCCTTTTGATTATCAGCATAAGACCATCAGCATTAGAGAGAGAAATAAATATATCTTGGGACGTGAAATTCCTGCCTTGCTATTCACCTTTCTTTCTATTGCTCTGGTAATGATCTTGGGTATGTTACTAAATCTTTCTGAACTTTGGTATATACATCTGGCAAAAACAAAGCTATGACTCTATCATACCAATTTACACTGAGAAGTAAATTGTATAATGTATGTAAAAGTATTTTGTAAACTGAAGCACCAGCTACATTGCTTTCTCTGACTGTAGAGCCAGGTGGTTTAGATCATGGGCTTTGGAGCCACACAGTTTTGGGTTCAAACTAGTTTCGCTACTTTTTAGCTCTGTGACTTTGGGCAACTTACCCTCTCTGAGTCTCATTCATTCATTCAGTTTACTTTTAATGAGCTTTTACTATGTCTCAAGTGTTCTAGGATTAGAGGGGGTAAATAAGATAGACAAAATCTTAGCTTTTGGAGAGTTTACATTCCAAGAGAGGGGAGCCAGAAAATAATAAACACACAAACAAATGAATGAAAAAAGATAATTTTGTAAAATGATAAGTTCTGTGAAGAAAATTTAATGTGGTGACATGGAAGTGTGACCAGGAACAAGGCTAACTTCAGTTTGGGAGTTGAATACTTTTTTGAGGAGATGACATTTAAACTGAGATTTGCGAATCAAAGCAGAGCATTCAAAGCAGGGGGGAAAAAGCACATCTAATGCAAATACCTTAAAGAAGAAACCATTTGTCTGTAAGGAAGTCTGTGTGGCTGAAACACAATGAGCAAAGTGAAGAGTGATAAAAAAATATAGGTCTATGGGGGAATGGGTTAAATGGGTAATGGGCATTAAGGAGGGCACTTTTCAGGATGAGCACTGGGTGTCATATGTAAGAGATGAATTACTGGCTTCTACTCCTGAAGCCAAGGCTACACTGCATGTTAACTAACTTGAATTTAAGTAAAAAAAAAAAAAAGAAAGAAAGAAAGAAAATGTAAGCCTAGAATTTGGGATTTATTCCAAGTGCAATGGGAAACTTTGGAGGGAAACAACATATTTTAATTTACATTTTTAAAAGTCCTCTGGTTGTGGTTAGAAGAATGGGATCACAGGACAAGCATGGAAGTCAGAAGATTATTTGTAGAACCCAAGAGGAAAGTGACAATGCTTCAGCTTAGAGGTCACAATAGAAAGAAGTGAATAAAATCAGAGGTGTTAAGGTGGTAGAGTCAGTGGAATTTTCTGTCAGATTGGGCGTGGGCATAGTGGGAGTGAGGGAAAGAAAGAAATCAAGGATCACTCTTTTTTGTCTTACTTAATTTGGTGTACTACTTAATTTTGTCTTACTTAATTTGGTAGAGGAAGAGCTTGGGGGAAAAAACATGAAAGGTTTGAAATGTGTATTAAATATCCAACTGGAGATGTCAGGATGTGAGCATACAAGTCTAGACAAGTCTAGACAAGTCTGATCCTAAGCACAGATATAATGTTTGACTCATTGGTTTATACATGGTTCTTAAAGCCATAGGGAGGGCTGGGATCACCTCTGAAATATCAGATAGAGAAGAATAGAAATCCAAGGTCTGAACCTTCAGGGACTCTTAACTTTAAAAGTTAGCAAAAGAAGAGGAGCTAACAAAGGTAATAAGAAGTAGCCAAAGAAGTGGTTGAGAAGGGATGGAATGCAGAAAAAGAAGAAGTAGAAGAAGAAAGAAGAGGAAGAGAAGGAGAAGAAGGAAGAGGAGGAGAAGGAAGAAGATAAAAGAAAAAAAGGAGGTGGAAGAGGGAGTTGAGCGAGGGAGGAGGAGAAGAAAGAGGTGGAGATGGGGGGAGGAGGAAGAAGAAGAAAAAGGAGTAATAGTGGTGCTGGGGGCAGGTGGGGGTGGGGTGGTAATGGTGGTGATAGTGGTGGTGGTAGTAGTAGTAGTATTAGTTGTTGTGGTTGTAGAAATAGCAGCAGTAGAAGTAGCTTGGCCTCTGAAGGAGTTGGGATGCTTCAACCATAAAGAGAAGGCAACGAATGTGGGTACAAGTGCAGGGAATATGTGAGTTCCTATCTCATTGCTTCTATTTTCTCAATGACTAGGAGATGAGAAGGATGAAGGTAAAGGAATCAGGGTACAGAGGAAGTTTGAATGGATAAGTGTAAAATTATCATTTCAGAAAGTTGGAAGGAGAACAAAACTGGGGACTTAGAAAAATGTTGTTGGGTAATATGAAAACCTACTTCAATTTTTGTAAAGTAACTCCACAACCAGCAGTGAGCCCAATGCGGGGCTTGAACTCATGACCCTGAGCTGAGATCAAGAGTCAGACACTTAACCAACTGAATAACCCAGGTGCTCCTATGAAAACCTACTTTAGATTTGTAGCCATAAATATAAGGTTAAACTGAGAGCCTAGTTGTGTGTTTTCCTACAGCCCCAATCCACTACTCATGTGCAGACAAGGAGTGGGAAAACAGATTGGCTTAACCAGAATTAATGCTGTGCCAGCTGACAACCCTAGAGGGAGAGCAAGGCAAAGGAATTAGCAATGCTTTCAAAAGAGTAACATCATGATGGAATCCAAGCTGAGTAAATGAATAAGTGAGGATATGAGAAATGATGGAAATAGGAAAAGAATTGAGGCCAATGGATTGGTGAGCTTAGAGTAGCCAAAATTTGTTGATATGGAGATATTAGAATACCTGAGCAGGGAATATGTAAGTTGATAACCTGAAAGCTTGGAATTGAAATTTCAAAGGTGATACAATTAAAGGTTTGATTGGTTGAGGTGGAGAGGAGAAAGAAAAATTGCAAAAGATTATTGTAAGAAAGTAGATTAAGGAATAGGCCAAGATGTTGGTAAAGTTCTCCACCTGGATATTGAAGCCACCAAAAGTGGCTATAGGTGTAAAGGATAAAAGAATATGAACCAGGTATTGACAACTTTAATGAATGAGAATGGGTAAGTAAGGGGTCAATAGGTGATTGCAATGAAGAGAGGTAGAGGGGGGTATAATATGATGACATGATCTTCAAGAGTGTTTGGGTCTTTGAAGGAGAATTAAGAAGAAATGATCCAGCAGCAGCAAAAGTAAGCAAAGTCTAGAGGAATGTGGACTTCCATCAAGAGGGCTGGGAAAGGGTGTTCTCAGGAAACATTAGGGTTTCAGGGCAAGAGAAGATGAAGGAAGTGTTTGGAGAAGAAGATGAAGGCACGGGGACACATGTCAATGACAGGAGGTTCTACAAAGCCAGGGAGTTTTTGGAGGGGAAAATAGGAAATTGGGTAAAGATTAAGAAATTTATTTTTTTTAATTCAAGTTAGTTAACATACAATGTAGTCTTGGCTTCAGGAGTAGAACCCAGTGATTCATCTCTTATATATGACATCCAGTGCTCATCCCAAAAAATGCCCTCCATACTGCCCATATGAAATATGGCGTTAATAATAATTCCTACCAGATGGGCTGGTTGTGAGCTTTGAGATAATGTATGCCAACCATTTTTCACAGTGTCTGGGACACAATAAGTGCCCTCAGAGCACCAGCCTTAACTGTTAACATCATAACCAGTGAGTAGCAGGATCAGGACTTGAACCCAGGCCTTCTCCTTCCGACTTCCTGTGTCTCCACTACCCATACCAGTGGTGTGAGAGCACAGATGGCTCTGGCATAAGGGACTGTAGAGAATGCAGTGTGAGTTTCTTCAAGTCTCACTAGCCTCTCTATGCCTTTCTGTAGCTATATGAAGCAGTGTTGCCTGATGGAAACTGTCATGATGATTACAATTAAACCCAAAGTACAACAATTCACCAGTTATTGGTCAATGGCTTGTTTGACTTTAATATTCTCTTCAATGGGCTGAAAGTGAAGCATATCTTAGTGTATTTGTCTATTTGTACAGGGCATCAAAACTGTACCCAGTTGTTTATTTGTAATTGCTTTTAAAAATTTAAAAGTATACCTACTCCATTTTTTACCTGAGATCTGGAAATGAGCATCTCTAAGAAGCCCACTAGCCACTTAAATACATCTCCTTAATATTGCTTTGAATGACATGGAATTTTCTAAATGAGATTTTCCTCAACTAACGTGGCTTGTTCTTTAGGATCTGGGTATAGGTTGCATTTCAATAGTATTTTGTGCAAAATAGGTGTTACAAACTATATGTCTACAGACAAACATATATTTTTCACAGCATATCTTCAAAGGAGCAGGAAATTACACATATCTGTGACTGTTTAAATAATTTCTAGAAAAATAATGATGAAAATAATAATTTTTATTTGCTGAGTATAACTATCCTGTATTCTTGTACTATGCTAATCCCTTTAGAATACATAGATATATTTAATCCTGAAAACATCTCCCTTTTTACAAATGGAAAAAAAAAGTGGTGTGAAGTGGTATGAAGAGGTTAAATAACTTATCCAAGGTCACAACCAGTAAGTAATCAGGATTCAAACCCAAGTGGGCCTATTTCCAAAGCCTGTGCTGTTTCCTCCACTTAGAGTGCTGGGTCACTTAAAAAGTGTCCAGTCACAGACCACAAAGCACCCTCAAAACTGCTGTCTCCAACTCCTAACAACCATGAGAGGTTGTCTCCATTTAGTGCAATATTTTTCAGTGTGGTCACTGATACCACATCAGCATCACCAGGAAACTTATGAAAATGCAAACTTGATTCTGTCGAATTTCTGGGTGGGGCCCAACACTCAGAATTTTAACAAGCTTTTCAGATGATGTGAGACTTTTTGAAGCTAGACTTACAGATGCAGATAGCATTGAGGAAAGTTGTAAAGGATGGTGGGAGACAAAGCCTTACTGGTGTTTTGACTTACTCTCCAGAGGGCTTTCTGCTGCAGCCTCACCTCCATAAGGGACTGTGTGGAATCAGCCCAGTGAATTTCTTTTGGTGTCACTAGCCTCTCTATGCCTTTCTGTACCTAGAGGAAATAGTGGTCCCTAAAAGAAACTGTCATGACAATTACAGTTAAACCCAAAGTCAACAATTCAGCAGTTATTGAAGGCTGGTTCACTTTTCTCTCCTATAGGGTGAAGAAAGGCTGAAGAGGAGTTGTTCTGAGCTGTATTTGCCCACCTGCACCAAGAGCCTGAGCCAGCAGAGCCTTGGAGCAGAGGATGCTTTTCTATTACAAGCACCAATTCAATTAATTGTCATGGTCAGAGGTAGTCGCAGCCCAGAAAAATTCAATTTGAGGCTAGGAGTGCAGCTTGGAGCCTTGCTTAGAATTGTCCCCTAAAGAATTAGATTTAGTACTTTTTATTGTATACTGAATTTTATCAAATTCATATCAACTTCCCCTCTGGTCCCATAAGCTTCTCCTCTCTACAGTGACTGAATGACATGTAGCCTTCTATGTTCCCTTTTCTTAGGCTTCCTGAACCTAAGCTCATCTAAGCTCAGATGAGTCATGAGTACCTCTCACCATGAATCAGAGGAGGCTAGAGGCCTTTCTCACAGAACAACATGCTCCATAAACACCTTGTTAGAGGTAAAAAGATAGCAAAAGGGTAATCTAGGGGAAGGGGAGTTGAAGAGAGAAAAGTGTGGATGTTAATGGTGGTGCATATTAATATTCCACAGGTGCAAGGCATTTCCACAAATTATAACATGTATTCCTCATATTACCCTTTGAACTAGACAGTATTCTGATGCCCTCTTCAGAGATGAAAAAAAATATTCTCAGAAAATTGATGTGGTTTGCATAAGTTTGCATAGCCAATCAATGGAGCTGAAATGAAAACCGAGGTCTTTTGACTAAAAATTATTGATCATTCTATGACTTAGCTGGGCATGTTGACTCTCCATAGCCCCTCTCAATCCCTCCCACCCCGCCCATCTCAGGATGCTTCTTGGAGGTACTGCCTGGCCACTCAGGCTCAATTTATAAGTATGGAAAGAGAAAATACAAATGACAAAAAAAAAAAAAAAAAGAAAAGTGGTGACAAAGGAAGCACATTGTGACCCTGAAGACCTGGACCTGATAATGCTTCTCAATTACCTGAGAAATGGCCATGGCACACACCTCTGGCTAAGCCCAAGTTGGGGAATAATGTCACTTACCTAACTGCCACTCAGGGGAACACATGGTCTGCATCATCCAGATGGGCAGTGTGGGCTCCAGCATGGCCACTCCCATGTTAGCAAAGCAGAGGGAGCCTGGAGAGACATTTCTGTGAGCCCCCATGGCTACCCTGAAGCCCAGACTCTTCCTATCCCAAAGGGAGGCATTGTCAGCTTACCTGCAGCCACCAGGATATAAGGGTCTTTGAGAAGTGTAAGAAGTGGAGTCCCCTTGGCACTCTGAGAACATGCACAACAAAAAAACATCCATTTGTACAGTGTACATCTCTCCTATTTTCATATAATCTGAGAATATGCAGACAGGACCTTAGAGACCATCTATGTCAGCTATGTTACAAGATGGTCAGCTATGACCATCTATGTTACTGAAGAGAGCAGACACACAAGTTAAAGGAGATAAAGTGACTTGTCCAATGTCACAGAGTCACCTGGCAGTTTACCTCCTGTATATAAGACAGACAATGTAGTAGTCATAAAGAGTAGGACAACATATTCCATACATGATTCCTGCCTTCAAATGATCATCAACCAGATGAGAGTGGATTGTCAGCAAGGCCAGCTTTGGACAATGGATGTCTGGACTTCTGCTCTTGGGCCTTACCACTAGATCTCACTGGCATTAATGTTTGCCCTGGGAGAACCACAGGCAAAGTACTGAATCCCAAAGGTGAACACAGAGGTGATAACTTAGAAAGCTTCTCAAGCATTCTGAATGCTTTATTCTAACCATTTTGAGCCATACTAGACAAGTATAGCAGAAAGTGTTTGAATATCTAGATTAAAATGTGAGCCTATGGACACCTGGGTGGCTCAGCCTGTTAAGCTTCCAACTCTTGGCTTTAGCTCAGGTCATGGTTTTGTGGTTCTTGAGTTTGAGCCCTGCGTTAGACTCCACACTGATGTGCAGAGCCTGCTTGGGATTCTCTCTCCCCCTCTCTCTCTGCCCCTCCTCTGCTCATGCTCTCTCTCTATACCAAAATAAACTTTAAAAAATAAAAATAAAAATAAAATATAAGTTCTAAATATTCAGTTCTAACTTCTGTCTACCCCCAGCAAATTTTTATTCCAGCTAAACTCAATCATTCCATCTTCTTCCCATTCATTTAGTGGGTTATTTTTGCCTAACTAACTTCGTGGTTATTTTTGCCTAAACTATCTTCCTTCTCTCTACAGGTCCAAATCGTCCAAATTCTACCCTTCTTCATAGTCAATCTTAAATAGCTCCTTCTTTTCCACAGTATTCCATGACTCAGTAGCTGGAGCTTCTCCCACTTTCAAACTTCCTGAATTCTGTGCCTTAATCCATGGTGCTAACTACATCTTATCTTGTAATAGAATGAATAGTTTTGGTATGATAATCATCTGTGCATACACACAAGGGTGGATTGAAATATTCAGAGATATTAAAACTAAACATATAATTCAAATTAAAGAGACAAACCTAAATCATAAAATACACATAAAGAAGTCCAATAAGCCCTTTGGCCCAAAAATTCCACCTCTAGAAATTTATTCTATAGATTACTTCCAATGTAATAAAATGTATATACATAAAGTTATTAATTGTAGCACTATTTATAATTGCAAAGTACTAGAAACTACCTAAATGTTCAAATCTATGAGATTGAATAAAATATGGTACATGCACAATGGCATTTCATACAGCCAGAAAAATAATAATTGAATTTTTTGCATATCTGTAACATTACCATCTAAGTCAAAATTATTGAAAAAGATATTAGAAAATAATTTCTCCTCTCACAACACTTTTGACACTGAATGTGGGAACTTTCACCAAGCAATTCTTCAGTTCTTTGTGGGCACCAATTGGTTGTCCTAGAATGTAATTCAATTCTGACACTAAGTACTTGGAGTTAGCACACACCCCACAGATTAACAACTTGGTCCCGCAAGACTGCCCCCACTTCAGATCCCAATTGCAAGTAGTGTGTTCCCATATTACCCACACTTCTGTCTGATGTGGCTATAAAATCAAGGTTTTTAGATCAAACTTTCCCACATTTTCTGTACTTACTTGTCTTTTATTCTATGTGGTTTAATATGAATTTCTCAGAGCCATCTTTGGCTTGGGGTCAGACAAATACCAACTCTGATATTTAATTTTTTTTTAACATTTATTTTTGAGACAGAGAGAGACAGAGCATGAACAGGGGAGGGTCATAGAGAGAGGGAGACACAGAATTGGAAGCAGGCTCCAGGCTCCGAGCTGTCAGCACAGAGCCCGACGCGGGGCTCGGACTCACGGACCGTGAGATCATGACCTGAGCCGAAGTCGGCCGCTTAACCGACTGAGCCACCCAGGCGCCCCCCAACTCTGATATTTAATCGTGATAGGATGATAGTGTGCAAAGATGCTCTTGGTGGAGAGTTTGAACAGCATCTAAAGTCTTCTCTAGCTCTGAGGTGTTATAACCATGAATTCACAGGTCCCAATGTCATTCCCTCTTGTTCTGAGTTCATATATATAAATTCTGTAATGTTTCTTTAATTTTTCATAAGGTCCTTCCTCCATCTTTGTCCAACATCAAACCAGACTCCCTCACCATCCCCAACATTACCCTAAATATGGACCTATCTTGGAATCCAGATATAGTTCTCACTTTCCATCACTCCACTCTTCTTCACCTTTCTTCTTATGGTTTGACAGGGATGATCTAGGGGAGACTGGGTCTTAGCACTTAACCATTCTATATATCCCTTGGCAATGGAGCTTGGTGCCCTCTTACCTCAGGAGAGACTTTGGAAGGCTGTAGGATACACAGCTGGAGTGCTAAGAAAGAAAGAGGCAGAGAAAGAGACAGTTTAGTTTGTCCACTGATTATTTGGAAACTCCAGTAACAGCCATAATTCTATTGCTATTATCACCCTATCATGTAGAGATCTAACTCTCTGAATTTCTTCCTTCTTTCCAAGAATGGGGCAGTCCTTGATTTTTCAAGTATGTCAAGACTGACACCATAGCAGAGTACATTGCCAACCTGATTTAAGCTATCATCTGTCTGGTGATCTCTTATGGTGACTTACCTCCATTTAGTAGCGCCAGAAAGGCCAATATAAGGAAGGGTGAAGACCGCCCAACAAACACATACATCACACTTCCAAAAGGAGCTCCCACTGGAAAAGAAAAACAGATTTCAGAGGTAAGGGTCAATTCCTAGTTGGTGTGATTTGTCCACATATATCCAATGAGATTTACCAAAGCTCTACGAGGCACTGAGCTCCACATGAGGTTCTGGGGATTCAGAGATGAAGAAGACCTGGTTCCCAGGGGCTTACTTTCAAATAGAGAAAATGCATGTGATTGGGGTGGGGTGGGATGACCCAAATAATTAGAACATGGTGAAAAGTAAAGTTCAACAGGAAAGTTTCAATCTACAAAGTGCTGTGTAAACACAGTGCAGTGAGTTCAGGTGGCCACAAGGGCTTTGTCAAGTGGATAATACAGGTGGGGAAGAAGCATAAGTGAAGAACATTGAGGTGTCATAAAAGAGACTGTAGTTGGAGAAGAAATAGAATGAAGTCAGTTCAGTGTTCAGTCACTAGAATGTGAGTATTTGGGAGAGAAAGAGTAGAGGTGGGGAATGTTGATGCCAAATAGTCAAGTGCCCCGTATATCCAGATAAAGCATGTATTTGGCCTTGTGAGCTATGGAGAAACATGTTTTTTTAGCAGGGGAGAAATGCCACCAGCTCTGGGCATAGGACATTTTTTCTGGTGGCAACTTGGGGGAAGAAAGGAAGGTGAACGAGATCAGGCAGTAGGCTGGTTCCAACTGAGATGTGATGAGGAACCAACCTTGAGGAAGTAGCTATACAGAATATACTGGGCTTATCCATTTGAGAGTGAGAAGTGATAAAGGAGACCAAGATGAACCAAAATTTTAGCTTGGGTGGGAAAATGGATATTAACAAAGAACAGGGTTTTTGTTCCCTCTTCTCCCATGGTTGTGGTGGGAGGTGGGGTATGGACCAGGGAACAGACCTTTGGTGTTTTTCCCTCAATTAGATTGCAAGGAGGGGAGAAACCATGTGTGAGGCTTCTTACCCATATCCCCTCTGTCCTAACATTGTGCTTGGCATGAAATAAGTGCTCCGTAAAATATTTGACTTGTTGGACTAGTCAAATGAATCATATGAGAGATGAACCTCAAAGGAAGTATGTTACAGCTTGGGTTTTTAGGCCAGAAAATGTGAGTCTATATCCTGGCTCTGGCATTTTCTGTATGTGTAATCTTGGATGGTTGCTTAAACTTTTTAGTTCTCATCTGTATAATGAAGACAATAATTCCTCCTTTATAGTGGTGTGATGACTAAGAGAGATTATGTCTGCAATATATTTAGCACAAAATCTGTCAAGGAGCTCCTTTCATTTTGAGAGCACTAGCCATGTGTGGAAATTGAGGTGAGACAGTGGCTGCTAACATGGGTTTCTGGACCATTCCCAGGCCCTCATGGGCTATTAAGCTTCTTAAGGGGAAAGAGACTTTGCCTTTTTTGGGAAACATTTCAGAAGGACTCCACATGTAATTGGAAAGAAAAGGGGAAAAAAAATACTGTCTTCCTTGAACTTAGAAACACCTGCCTCCTGGATCCATCTTCAAAGAGTATGCACTACCCTACCCTCTGAACCTAGATTTGGGTCCAGGTTATGCTTACTCAGCACTCCCAAAGCCAGGCCCCCCAAGGCAATTCCCATGGCATGCCCTCTCTCATAGTCATCAATGTAGACACTTGCCAGCATCCCAAGACCTGAAAGAAGAGTTACATAATGGAGTTAGCATACAGGAGCCCTCTGTCTGCCTCTTTCACTGAATTCTTGGTCTATTAGTTCTTAGTCTTCTATCCCTATTATATCTTCAGGGATCATCTTACCTAGAGTTCCAGTTTGAGGGTTTTTATAAAACTTAATGCATAGTACTTTATAAATACTGTCCTCACTGGTCCCCCAAACTCTCACATTGCTGTCTCCTTCTGCTCACAATATTGTTGGAAGTGTAAAAGTCTCTGGGAAGGGTAATACAGAATACCACTGTCCATTGATTCTGCATTTCATTGCATTTTATCATTCCCTATCTTATTTTCCTGAAGGAATGTATATGAGGTAGGTCAAAAAAGGAAAAAAATCTATAAACACAGAACACTATTCTATTCAATGGAGGTGCTAAAGGAAGACATAAACAGAGTATCTGGAAGACAGCATGGGTTGGGCTTTCATGTCAGTTGTTCATGTGAAAAATGGCATAAAATATCTACTTCATAGGATTACATTAAATGTTGTATTTGATGATACTTTTCAAAGTGTGATAGGGTTACTGGTAGTATTCACATTATTCTTCCTATAAAATGTTAAGAGGGGGACAGAGAAAAGACCATAGAGTAGCATTAAATACAAACCTGGCCTACTGCATGGTCTTACTGAACTTACTTGGACCTAAGATGGCTATATCCAAATATTATCAGAGGAAGTTGTGTCAGGCTTAGGTATTTATAACACTGCCAATAACTACAATTATATTGTTTTTGTTTATTCTTTTAATGTTTATTTATTTTATTTTTGAGAGGAGGGGGAGGTGGGGGGGGCGGGTTGGGAATAGAGAATCCCAAGAAGGCTCCACGTTGTCAGCATGGAACCTGATGCAGGGCTTGATACTACAACTGTGAGATCATGACCTGAGCCAGAATCAAGAGTTGGACACTTAACTAATTGAGTCACCCAGATGCCCCCAATTGTCTTGTTTTTGAATCATAATTTCTTCCTACTAGGATACTTTCTTATCTATTCATATAAATCTTATAGGGTCTGAAGATGGTAAGAGATGTATGGGTGTGTGTGTTGGGTGTGTGTGTGTGCATAAGATGTCAGTATTACCTGCAACAGAAGAAAATGAGGATCCAATGCCTTGAAGGGTTCGAGCCACAAAAAGTAGGGTATAGGTACCAGAAAAAGCAAACACTGAGTAAAGAGAACAGCAAGAATGCTCCAGTTAGCAAATTGTCTTTATCCCTGGCCACCAGAAAATATGCCCATGATATTATAGATATAAGCCACTAGATATATGTTTTAATAAAGCATGATCACTGCTTTCTGTTTTTGGATTTGTCTTTCTAATCTCCCATGCCTTATTTAGGATTTAATTTTCATTGACATGAAAACTGAGAAACCACAGAAACATAAACCAATTCACCACACAGTGGATGGAAGGCTGGATTTCCACATTTCCTGTCCAAAGCTCAACATCCTGTCCATTGGAATCATGGCTGCCCAAAAACTTTAATGCCTTTAGATCCTACTTCTCAATCCTTTATATTCAACACCCACATTTGACCTTTGCCATTGTTGGGCTCCATTGGGTCATCTAAAGTGAGAGGACAAAAGCTATGTGTAATTGAAGGACCATTGGCATTGGGTAGAAAATAATATCTTGTGATCCAATCAGGTATTTCCTCTTATTTTACCTGGAAGATCTTTTAACCAAATCAAATCAGTGAGTATGTGTTAAGTAATACCAAACACACAGCTATCATATACAGACTCTGTAGCAGATGTGAAATAAAGAAAACATCCAGTTCATGCCCTTTAAGAGGTTCAGCCTACTCAAGACTAGCATACAAAAAACTGAGTACCAAATAGAAATACATTATCAAAAACTAAATTACAGGGTGTTGGTAGTAAGCTTGGTAAATCTAGACATGTCTCACCTCCATTTCAGGACAATGTCCCTGAAAGAAAGAAGACTCTCTCCCAAAGTATTTGAATCAGCAGAATTTGAATCCATTTACCCTTTCATTACAGATGTGTTTGGTTGTTTGCTGTCTTATAATTTTCTCCCATTACTTCCTGACATGATCATAGTCTCTCAAACATGCATGGACTTGGTTTCTCTTTGCTGGCTTTCTAATGCCTTCTCCTAAGCTTTCTGATTTTCAGTCTGTTCAAGGTTGGCTATTCCTATTTTCTTTGAGAATGGAGTTACCAACTTGTTACAGTTTGCCAAAGACTTTGCATTCTGGAAGGCCCCTGAATCTCAGGCAAAATAGAATGGTTGATAACCCTATGTAGGAAAACCAAAACAATTTCTTTCTCACTTTGCCCCCAAACATGGTCTGCCATTTCACTCCTAATTACATTAAGCATAGGTCTCAGCTGGAGGCCCTTAAGGGTAATAATGGGCATCAGCAACCTCTTTTCAGTATTTAAAAAACCCTAAAGAGATGCCACATAAAATTCTGTAAAGAGCAAACATTTGCTAGAATTAGGCCAATTCAGTATAGCAACACTGGTTATAGCATGGAAACAATAATTATTATTTAATTGCAGAGAATCAAGCAAGGACCTTATACTAAAGAGTTTGGGATACTATAGCATTATCTTATTTTGCAGGGTGCTTGTTTTATCTCCCCAGACACACATCATAAACCTCTGGACTGGAACCATGTCATTTCATTCTTTAACTCCCCTCAATGGCTTTTGCCATCAAGACATAATATGTGTGCTCTACAAAGTTTTTTGGTGAGAATTATGGTCTCATTTGATAAAACAGAATCCTATTCATTTTTAATCTATTATGTGGCATGGACTGAGATTCTACAAGTTCAATAAACATTTCTAACTTGAATTTCCTCACTTTCTTTTATTTAGCTAGAATTTTCACAAGTAAGCTGCAGTTCTCAGAACTTCACACATCAAGCTTCTGCTCTTTGCAGCTTTCCAACCCTGAATGCAACAAATTCCTGTTAAGCATTGGTTGATAAGAGTTAAGCCCTATGCTGAAAGGGAAGAAAACTTGAAGAAAGGCAATAGAAAAAGCAGAAAAGTAACAAAAAGGTGATAAGAAAAACAGGAGAGAGAAGGAAATAATGTTACTGGAAGCAGAGTAAGCAGAGGCAAGCTACCTTCTCCTGTATTAACCTCCCACCCCCCTTCATTCCTTCTTATTTTAATTCTCAGGGTCAATTTCCAGACATAATTTGTTCACTTACTATTTTTATTCCATCTCTATTTTATTAGAACATTTATATTATACTGGATAGACTGTCTTTATTTTTCTTTTTTTTTAAACAAAATTATTTCTCTAAACTATAACCTTTAATGTCTTTACTTGAAGGCAGTAGACTCTTTGGTATTATCCAGTTGCTATTGTCCAATTTAGATTCTTTGCTGGTGGCCCTTTACCTTTGTGTATCAAAATAATACAAACTTTCTCCAAATATGGGAGGTTTGTACTAAACTCATTCAAGGGACTACTGATACACACACACACACACACACACACACACACACACACACACACACTATAGCCCACCTATTTAAAAAGTATTTACAATTTTCCCCAGCTGATGGAAGCAAAGTGTCTTTTCTTCTATAGCAGAATATACAAATTCCAAGTAGAATGATTTGCCACTACTGCTCTAGTCCCTATATCAAAAGCAGCAAAGTATTTAAATCAGTGTCAGGCTATTTAGATACTACCTAGCTAGCTTGACCCTACTCTCTTTATTGTAGTGGATGTGATAAAATCAAAGGTAATCAATGAATAAAATAAAAGATGAAGCAAATTACTTACTAACTGTGGAGAGAAACAGGATAACAAAGCCAACAAACATGGGGATGTGATATCCAATCCTAAAAGAGAATTAAAAAGAAAAAGATACAGTCCCAATAGGCATCCATATACTTGGACTATATATTTTTTTCTTATAATTGGGAATATAAATGCAGTTATTGAGTACATGGAAAACATGTCTCTGAATGCAAGTTTAGAGATGAATATGACATATGAATGTGTATAAGCAAATAAACAAATATGCAAATTTACCCAGAGACCAGGGCCAAAATCTTTTTTTCCAGGAAGGATGCCCTAGTCAGAGTATATATCCCTTTGAAACATCAGGGTAATCCCAAACACTTCTAACAAACCAGTGTTCTGGATTGCAGTAGTCCTGCCTTTGAGATATGTTCCAGAGCACTGAAATAACATCAACAGTATACTTCTGACCATTGGTTCTTTTCTTGGTACTCAATAGTCAGTACATCATTAAGAAAATTTGAGCTCCATGGCATTTCATCAATACCATATTATCCTTTGGGTAAACAGCTGACTCCGCAGAGATAGACAAGTGAGTTCTTTTCTTCCTCTAACTACCTTTATGATACCACAGCCCATCCTCTTGCTTCTGAGCCAGTGAGTACCATGTAGAGCACTGAACTTATTGAGATACCTGTTGATGAAAGGTCCCACGAATGGGTTGACCAGAAGTTGCATCAGAGCCTTTGAAGCAAACAGAACCCCAACCCGTATGTTCTCTTCCTCCAAAAACTCTGTGCCTTGCAAGCAGTTGTTTTGTTGTGCTGGGATGGCTTCAGTGACTAGAGGAGGGATGGTACCAGAAGTGCGATCTGTCCATGCTGTGCCACTGGGTGCACTTTCTTTAATAGCCATGGTGTCATTTCCAAAGAAGGAGAAGATTGTGGAAAAGGCACGAGGAGTAAGGACATGCTGGGAAACTGTGGTGGTGCCAAGGTGCAGAGGAGTGTTGATTTCTTTGAACTCTGTGGCATATAGGAAGTTGGGTACAATGGGCACTGAAAGTCAAGAAGGACAAGTGATGAGGGCTAAGGATACTTTTTAATGCTAATTGGTTCAAAGGCATTACTATAGGCTCTATATCATGCTCAGTGTGACATGATTTGAAGCCTACTAAAAGACTGCGCCATCCAAATTATCCTTTTAGATTAAGTAAATTCCAACTAACATAAAATTGGTCGCATTACTCCTGGATTCTGTATGGGCCAATCACCTACTCACTAACATTTATTTTTAATCACAAAATCATTACTTATGGAGTTTTCACAATTTTTCTCAAACATACATACAGAGAGTGGGGAAATTTTCAACTCACCAGATGCTCACTTTCATAGCTGAGGTTGAACAAGGCAAGCTTTGTCTTACTGTTTCAGCTTTCATACAGAGATGGCAAAGAATGGAGATGGTAGGGTCAGGGAAGTATAGTGCAAGAAGGTCTAGCTCTGGGATCAGTTGGACAGAGCTTGAACCCCAACTTAGCATCTATTAGTAGGGAAGTCACAGAACACTTCTGAACCTCATTTACCTTTTGTGTTTTTCAAGTCCACTCACTGCTAAATTTTAGCAGGGTGTGTGCTCCCTGCTGGAGCCCAGACCAAATTAACCCCCAGGGCAGAGACATCCAAACATACCCACTACAGTAAGTAGCATGTTGTCCAGGAGCAGAGCAACAAACACCACCACCAGTACCAGCTTCCGGGACTCTCTCCTCTCCTTTAGCAACTGCTGAGGAGCATCCCAAACTATCCTGAGCATGGTGAGAGCTGGGCTGAAGGTGTCTTCTCCAGTTTCTTATGGAAGGTCCTCTTACAGCTATAGGTCTTCTGCAGCCTTTACAGAAGAGGGGAGAAATCCTGCCCAGACAAGTGGAACTCACTATTAAAATAAAAAAGTGCAAATAGTTGCAGATACTAGAATGGTATTTGAACCATTTCCATGTCTCTGTTCACTTATACATCTCAACAATTCTACTGGGTTCCTGGAATGCCTTATAAGAAAGCACTGCTTACCACCTTTTTATATCTGGAATTCTACCTAGCATATTTTTTTTCTTTTTTTCAAATTTTTATTTAAATTTCTATTTGAATTCTTTATATATATACATATATATACATATTTAAATATATAATATATTAACAATATAAATATTATTTTATTTAAATTCTACTTAGTTGCACTAACTACAGTGCAATGTTGGTTTCAGGAGTACAATCCAGTGGTTCATCACTTACATACAACACCCAGTGCTCATCATAACAAGTGCCCTTCTTAATACCCATCATCCTTCTAGCTCATCCCCCACCCACCTCCTTCCATCAACTCTCAGTTTGTTCTCTATGAGAAAGAATCTGTTATGGTTCACCCCCCCTCTCTTTTTTCCCTTTCCCGTATGTTCATCTTTTTTGTTTCTTAAATTCCACGGATGAGTGAAATCATGGTATTTGTCTTTCTCTGACTGACTTATTTCACTTAGCATAATACTTTCTAGCCCCATCCATGTTGTTGCAAATGGCAAGATTTAATTCTTTTTTAAAAATTTTTTAGGTTTATTTATTTATTTTGAGGGAGAGACCACAAGCAGAGGAGAGACAGAGAGAGATGGAGAGAGAGAATCCCCAGCAGTCTCTGCACTACCAGTGCAACACCAGGGCAGAGCCTGATGCAGGGCTCGAACTCACAAACTGTGAGATCATGACCTGAGCCAAAGTCAAACGCTTAACCAAATGTCAAACTGAGCCACCCAGGTGCCCCAAGATTTCATTCTCTTTGAATTCTGTGTAATAATCCAGTGTGTGTGTGTGTGTGTGTGTGTGTGTGTGTGTGTGTGTGTAAGCGTGTGTGTATCACATCTTCTTTATCCATTTATCAGTTTATGGACATTTGGGCTCTTTCCATAGTTTGGCTACTATTGATAATGCTGCTATAAACATCAGGGTGCATGTGCCCCCTTTGAATCTGTATTTTTATATCCTTTGGATAAATACCTAGTACTGAAATTGCTGGATCATAGGGTAGTTCTGTTTTTAAATTTTGAGGAACTTCCATACTGTTTTCCAGAATGGCTGCACCAGTTTGCATTCCTGCCAAAAATGCAAGAGGGTTCCTCTTTCCCGATAGCCTCACAAACACCTATTGCTTCTTGTGTTATTAATTTTAGGCATTCTGATAGGTGTGAGGTGGTATCTCATCATGGTTTTGATTTGCATTTCCCTGATGATGAGTGACATTGAACATCTTTTCATGTGTCTGTTAGCTATCTGGATATCTTCTATGGAAAAATGTCTATTCATGTCTCTGCCCAATTTCTAATTGGATTTTTGTTTTTTGGGTGTTGAGTTTGAGAAGTTCTTTATAGATTTTGGATACTAACCCTTTATCACATATGTCATTTGCAAATATCCTCTCTCATTCCATAGGCTACCTTTTAGTTTTGTTGATTATTTCTTTTTGCTTTGCAGAAGCTTTTTATCTTAAGTTCCAGCAATTCATTTTTGCTTTTGTTTCCCTTGTCTCTGGAGACATGTCTAGTAAGCAGTTGCCATGGCTGAGGTCAGAGAGGTTGTTGCCTGTGCTCTTCTCTAGGATTTTGATGGTTTCCTGTCTCACATTTAGGTCGTTCATCCATTTTGAATTTACTTTTGTGTATGCTGTAAGAAAGTGGTCCAGTGTCATTCTTCTGCACTTCACCGTCCAGTTTTTCCAACATCATTTGTCGAAGAGACTGACTTTTTTCCATTGGATATTCTTTCCTACCTGTTGAATATTAGTTGACCATGTGGTTGTGGGTCTATTTCTGGGTTTTCTTATGTTGCATTGATCTATGTGTTTTTGTGCCAGTACCATGTTGTCTTGATGACTACAGCTTTGTAACATAACTAGAAATCCAGAATCACGATGCCTCCAGCTTTGCTTTTCTTTTTCAGCGTTGCTTTGGCTAGTCAGAGTCTTGTTTCCACATAAATTTTAGGATAGGAATTTCATTAAATAGATTACTTGGAGTAGTATATACATTTTAACGTGTTTGTCCTTCCAATCCATGAGCTCAGAATTTGTTCCATTTCTTTGTATCCGCTTCAACTTCTTTCATAAGTGTTCTATAGTTTTCAGAGTACAAATCTTTTCCTTCTTCAGATAGGTTTATTCCTAGGTATCTTATGGTTTGGGGTGCAATTGTTAATGGTATCAATTACTTGATTTCTTTTTTTTGTTGCTTCATTTGTTTGGAATTTTACCTAGCACATTAAGCAGACTCTAGCTCTATTCACCTAACTCTCTTTGTCACATGTCAGACATTTGCCTATCACTTCAATGGTTTATGTTAATATCTGAGGACTACTTGTATTATCACTTGTTTAATCTTTTTCTCTAAATCAACTCTTTTTAAAAATCAAAATACTGTTGTTTTAAGAAATAAATATGCCATACAAAAGAAAAGAAAAAAGTATGGTGGGGTTCCTGGGTGGCTCAGTCAGTTAAGCATCAGACTTCGACTCAGGTCATAATCTCACTGTTTGTGGGTTTGAGCTCCACATAGGGCTTTCTGCTGGCAGGACAGAGCCCACTTTGGATCCTCTATCCTTCTCTCTCTCTCTCTCTCTCTCTCTTTCTCTCTCAAAAATAAACATTTGAAAAAAAATATAGTTTATGCCTATGTACCAACCCAAAATTATAGCCTATGGTCTGTACCACCCCAAAATATCTCATGTGCCTCAACCTGACCTAGACCAACACTGTCATCTCACAGATGAGAAATCTGAGACTCAGGAAGTTAGGACATCTGTCTCAGGTGACACAATTAGTATTAAACTGTAATAATGCTCCAAGCTTTTTAACTTGCAGGATTATATTCCACCATCTTCCCTTGCTCTGTGGTACTTGAAGCACTTCTATTTTGTCTGCTCAGAAAGGTGTGTTACTATGTGTAAATAAAATACTGTCATGGCTAGTTCTCTCCTTAGGATTTCATATCATTAATCAGCATTAAGTCACAGTATTTTTTTTAAACTTCAGGTAATAACAGTTTCTGGGAATACTTTTATTTTTGTGTGTGTGGCTTCTGTTGTGGTATCAACAATGACAATTATATAAATTTTAAAATATATTACTGTCATGAAATATATCAGGCTCTAAAATTATGTAACCTTTGATTTGGTAACCCCACTTCTAAGAGCCAATCTTAAAGAAAAGATCAAAAGTGCACCCAAAGATTTATGTTTAAAATTATTAATTGCCAAATTATTGATATCAGTGAAAAAATAAAACATTTTAATGGTGGAATATAAACAGCTCTTAAAATCATTTTTTTTCAAATGATTTTAATGACTTAGAAATACAGTTAAAAAACAAACTGTATTTGCAGCTTGATCTTAAGCACATAAAAAATAAAAAATGTGCATATTTTGAAAGATTAGAAAGATATACACCCAGTGTCAGCTATTATAATCACTGCTTAAATCATTTTGTTTTTGCTTTTCTATAATTTCTAAATATTTTAAACTATTTTCATAATATAAGAAGTAAATAATTTAAATGATTATCACTGGAGTTCAACAGTGGGCCTCCAATGTTGGGAGTATCCTAAGTACTGAGCTACTCTGTTCTGTTCTAAGACCAGAGCTGAGAGAAAAACATCATCCATATGACAGTTCTAATTGACCAAGAGGTTCCCCCACTGAACCAAATTCCCAGATAAGTTTTAACCAGAAAATGCATGCAATCATTTAAGATCCTTCATTTCTCTATATAAATAAGGTATTTCTAAATACAAATTTAACCTGGGATACATAAGGAAGAAAATAAGAGACTAAGAAAAAAAAGCAATAGAAAACTACATGTAAAATGGAATAAGTACTATATAGACAGATCAAAAAATATATAACAAAACCAACAAAACCAAATCAAGAATTTGCCAACCAATCGTAGTAAACTTAGTTTACTAGGGAATTTTAGTCAAAATTCTTTGTTGAGGACCCAAATTATAAGGAAGGATTAAATGTGTTCAGGAAGAGAAACATCTTACCTTAAAGCCCATCTTTTGTGAGGTACTCAATGAGTTATTGACAGCTGTTTGCTGTTCAGCAGGGACTCTGTTCTCTGAGTAGATGTGCTGATGTATTTATTGCCACCTGTTATCTGAGGATGTCATGTGAGCCCTTTGTCCACAAAGATTTAATTGGAACCTCCAACAGGTTTCATTCAGACCCTTTGTTCCCTGCAGTCAGAAGCAGGAAGGCAGGACTAGAGAGGATAAAGTGAAGGGGAAATTATCCTATGCGAAGATGGACTGGGCTGTGTTGTTTTTCCTCTGTGCTTATCTATCATTGAACTAATTAACTCTTGCCTGGATCTGAATGTAAATTGGAAGATAGAATGAAGCCACAGTACAGCTCCTGTCCCTTGCTACCTAGTCAAAGAGACTCCATATACCCCAATTGCTTTCTGGAAAGAAACAAATCCTGGAACACCCACAGGATCAAAACAAACAAACAAAAAAAAACTATGCAAGTTGTTCTCAAATCATAAAAATCCAACTTCTATGGCTTCTGTAAAGACATAGTTCATGCTGCCATTTTTTGCATAAAGGTGCTAGCTGATTGCCAAGCACATATTGGCCTTCAGTAAATATTTCTTGGATGGATGACTGAATGAATGGCTACATGAGAGAGTGTGACTCACTGTGGGGTCTTGGAGTGGCACTACAGATTTATATTTTTCTGACACTAAGAGTCATCAGTGGGTCAAAGAACATTAACAGTTTACAAAAGAGCAAGAGTAGCAACAGTAGTTTCCACCTTATGGTTTCTCCTAATTGTTTTAAATAACTTGAAGACTTTCAATTTAGGGGAAAAAAAATAAGGAAAGAGCTTTAAAGGAAATCTAGAAAGAGAAATAAGGTGAAGAGGCAAGGATATTTAAGGGAGCATATGAGTTTCCTGTTGCTGCTATAACAAATAACCACAAATTTAATGACTTAAAACAACACATATTTATTATCTTAGAGATATAAAGGTCAAAACTTCAAAACAGGCTTTATTGGGTTAAAAATCGAGGTGTTGGCAGAAATGCATTTCTTCTTGAAGCTTTAGGAGAAGCTCTGTTCCTTTGACTTTTTTAGCTTCTAGAGATGGCCTGAGTTTCTTGGCTTGCAGCTCCTTTCCACCTTCAAAGTCAGCAACAAGGCACTAACTCATTTAACTCTCTCTCTCTCTCTCTCTCTCTCAATTCTTAGCTTCTGTCTATTCCCTTAACTTTTAAGAACTCATGTAATTGCACTAAGCCCATCCAGATAATCCAAAATAATTTCCTCCATCTGGAGATCCTGAATTCAATCACATCCATAAAGGCTCTTTACCATGTAAGGTAACATATTCACAAGTTCCAGGATTAGAATGTGGACATCTCCGGAGGCATTATTCTGCCTACTGCAGGGAGCATGATGTACTTCCCCCCTTACATACCCTGTGACCTGAGCCTTTGTGAAGAGAGGGGGTTGGGGCCAAAAGATGGAGGAGCCTTATTAATATAGACACTCATAAGGTGATGTCCTATTTGAAGCCCAGGTGACACTTCTGTCATCATGCTGTCTACCCTTAGTGTGGTTCTGGAACTCTGGGAGCTTAGGGAAACCACCAGCAAAGCAAAGCTATGACTAGTAGTGAGCACCAACAGCAGAGGGCTCAGATGAAGCATCTTTGCAGGAAGAAAAAGCTGTTCTGAGATACTTTAGAACTGGGAATGCCCCACATAACCAGAAAACTATGGTTTACAGGAGCTGAGGGCCTGAGAGACCAGATACAGACTGAAAATCATCATACTTGGGGCATTAATAGAAACAACAGCGACAATAATAATAGCTACCATTTATTGAGCACCCATTATGTAAGTCATGTTTCTAATACATATATATGTTTATATTTATATAGATTGACTGTGACCATATTAGCATTTACAGGCTAGCCAAATCTGGGGTATTTTCACAAAGACTCATCACTGTTAACAGTCAGAGTTTTGTCTAGTAAATAGGAATGAGCTTTTATCTTCCTCCTGTTTAATTTTATTCATTTTAATTCCAATGTAGATAACATACAGTGTTATATTAGTTTCATGTGTACAATATAGTGATTCAAAAATTCCATACATTACTCAGTGCTCATCAAGACAATATACTCTTAATCCCCTTTAACTTATTTCACCCATTCCCCACCCATCTGCCCTTTGGTAACCATCATTTTGTTCTCTATACTTAAGAGTCTATTTTTCTTTTCTTTTTCTTTCTTTTTTTTTTTGGTTTGTGTCATTTTTTTTCTTTGTTCATTTTTTTGTTTCTTAAATTCCCCATTTAACTGAAATCATGTGGTGTTTGTCTGTCTCTGACTTGCAAATATTTTCCCCCATCCAGTATGTTCCCTTTTAATTTTAATGATTGTTTTCTTCACTGTGCAGAAGTTTTTTATTTTAATGTAGTCCCAATAGTGTGTTTTTGCTTTTGTTTCCCCTGCCTCAAGAGACATATCTAGAAGGATGTTGCTACAACCAATGTCAGAGAATTTACTGCCTATGCTCTCTTCTAGAATTTTTGTGGTTTCAGGTCTCACATTTTAGGTCCTCAACCCATTTTGAGTTTATTTTTGTGTATGGAATAAAAAGTGGTCCAGGTTCACTCTTTTACATGTAGCTGTCCAGTTTTCCACTACCATTTGTTGAAGGGACTGTCTTTTTCCTATTGCATATTCTTGCCTCCTTTGTCAAAGATTAATTGACCTTATAATTGTAGGTTTATTTTGGGGTTTTCTATTTTGTTCTATTTATCTAGGTCTCTGTTTTTGTGATTGTACCATACTGTTTTGATCACTATAGCTTTGTAATGTAACTTGAAGTCTGGAATTGTTTTACCTCTAGGTTTTATTTGTTTTGTTTTGTTTTCAAGACTGCTTTGACTATTCAGAGTCTTTTGTGGTTCCATACAAATTTTAGGATTGTTTGTTTTAGTACTGTGTAAAAAGCTGTTGGTAATTTGATAAGAATTGCATTAAATGTGTAGATTGCTTTGGGTAGTATAGACATTTTAACAATACTTGTTTTTCTGATCCATGAGCATGGAATGTCTTTCTTTTTCTTTGTGTCATCTTCAATTTCTTTCACCAGTGTTTCATAGTTTTCAAAGTACAGGTCTTTCACCTCTTTGGTTAAGATTATTTCTAGATATATTATTTTTGGTGCAATTGTAAATGGAATTATTCACTTAATTTCTCTTTCTGTTGCTACATTATTAGTGTATAGAAATTAAATGGATTTCTGTACATTGATTTTGTATCCTGTGACTTTACTGAATTAATTTATCACTTCAAGTATTTTTTAATTCTCCTGTTTAATTTCTTAATGTAAAAAAAATAAAGCTGATGTGTGTATAATGAAATAGAAATTCATATATACTATTAGAAGCTATGCAAACAGATACAGTTCTTTAGAAAGCAATGTGGGTTTCTAACTTTTGTCATTTAAGTCATAAAATATTCATATCTTTTGACCCAAAATTTCACTTCTAAGAAATCTATTCTAAAAAACATAAGCTAAAATATGGAAAGAACATGATAACTACAAAACTTTTACCATAGCATTTAGGGGAAAATTGGGCATGTCAAACATCAAATATTCAACTATAAAAAATGCTTAAGGGCCATCTGGGTAGCTCAGTTGGTTAAACATCCAGCTTTGGCTCAGGTCATGATCTCACAGCTGGTGGGTTTGAGCCCCGTTTTGGGCTCTGGGCTGGCTGGAGCTGGCTTCAGGGTCTGTGTCTCCCTCCCTCTCTCTCTGCCTGTACCCCACTAGCACTCTGTCTCTGTCTCTCAAAAATAAATAAATGTTAAAAAAAAAATTTAGATGTTTAAGTACATGGGATTGAAGAACTATCATGTTGCTATTAAAACAGAGAAGAAAAGATTATTATGAAAACTATATATATCAATCTAGAAAAATTTATCTATGTTTATACCTAGATATAATGGAAAGTGAAAGGTAGGACATAACACTTTATGTAAATTCATAACAGAATTATGCACAATTTCCAAAAGGTAGGCGTAACCCCAATATTCACTGATGTGTGAATGGATAAACATATATGGTATATCTATATAGTGGGCTATTATTCACCCTTTAAAAGGAAGACAATTCTGACACACGCTAATCTTAAGGGTGAATCTTGAGGACCTTATGCTAACAAGTAAAATAAGCCAGTCACAAAAAGACATATACTGTATGACTCCACTTATAGGAGGTATCTAGAGTGTGAAAATTCATAAAAACAGAAAGTAGAATGGTAGTTTCCAGGGTCTGGGGAAGAGGAGGAAATGAGGAATTGGTGTTTAATTTATATATAGAGTTTCAGCTTTACAAGATGAAGAATAAGATTGGTTGCACAACAATGTGAGTATACTTAATACTACTGAACTGCATGTCCAAAAAATGTTAAGATAATAAATTTTATGCATATTTTGCCATGACCAAAAGGTGTTCAAAATTTTATGTATATTGTAATTATATACCTATAAAAACTCCATATCATAGGATAAATATATTTAAATTATATTAGTGGTTATGCTAAGTGGCAAATTATGGGTGATTATTTATTATCTAAATTATAATAGAAAATGTAAAGATAAAAAGTCACCAGTCTATATGCATTTGAGCTGGTGAACTCTGAATCCTTGATACAAACTAATGATTTCTAGCCAGAGCAGGTTATTGAGAGCAATTTGGGATGGAAATGAACGTTTGAGGCTCTTTGAGAGTGGTTATCACTCCAGTTAAAGTGGCTAGCACACAGCAGCATCAGAAAAGACAGCTCTTTCTCCAGACAAATAACATGCATAACCTAATTATACTTACCTTTAATTGTGACTGACATGGCCTGCCAGAGCAGATAGTCCTCTAGCTCAGATCTAGAGGGTGCTTTTGTTTTTCATTGCTTCCTGTTTTTCTTGCTGTTGAAATACTTAACAATCAGTTCAGACTTCCTTTTATACCAAGTATATGTCAGAGTTCCAGCCTCAAACTAGAAGCTTTTGGTTTCGGTCATAGGCTTCTGAAAAGAAGGCCAGGAAGATGTTACTTTATGGCTATGATCTACCTGGCATTGTAGACCCTGTAGGGGTGGATTTGTGTCCAAAACTATAGGGAATTGCTATGCCTGGTAAAGTGAGGAAAGAGTTTGTTTCAGATCAAGGGACATAAGGTGGTTTAAAACCAAACCTAAAACAACCTGGAACTTCATTGAATAACTGTATTGTAGGGACCCTGGTGACAAACTGGATAGTAAATAAATAAGTACACTGGAGCTAGGGAAATGCAGCACTCCCCCACTCCCAACCAACATCTCTTGATCCCTAGTGCTCTTGAGAAGATAGCCTTGCCTGTAGAGATAGCAGACTTAGAAATGTTTAAAACCAAAGAAGGTATAAAATCTGCCTCTGTGAAACCAGCCTTCTCATCTTTAGAGCCAGGTGCCTTCAAACTCAGTCTGGATTTCCTTTAGACAGGGCTACCAGGAGAAGCCTGCATCTGTCCCATTACAAGGCAAAACTAAGTGGTAGATTGTCTTCGTAGAATTTGTCCTTAAGAGGCTTTTCTGGCTGTTGCTTCTCACCTGCTACCTCAGTCCTTTGTTTCCTTGGTAGAGACCTAAGCCTCTTTTATCTACATGACTGTCTATCTTATACTTTCTGCATTCTTCTAACTTAACCTGGTGAAGTCCCTCCCTTCTTTCTAGTTTTTTATTGCCTCTCAGTATGTCACTTCAAAAATCCTCCCTTGTTATCAAGTTTCAGCCTGGGTGTTTCCCCCAAATTATCAGTGTGTATCATCTCTGCCCAGTGTGACTCAAGCCCAGTGTGACCCACCATGCTTAGGAAATGAAGCCCCAGTACAGTTACCAGTGAGCACTTTTCCACCTCCTTTTCTTTAGTGCCCACTGCCATGCAAGAATTGGTTAAGAACAAGACTGGCCAAAAGCCAGAAGCAGAGATATAATACTTTATTCCACTTGTGGCATTTTTCTTTGCATTGCAATTATCTGCTCCTAGAACGTATACTACTTAAGGGCAGGGGTTTATCTTCCTTATCTTTGCATTCTACATAGCATTTGGCATATTCCCCAGTTGAAGTACTCAATATAACTCTGTGTTGTTGCTGTTGGTGATAATGATGATGAGATGCTGATGAACTTTTTTGCTTCACTGAGCATCACATAAGACTGGCAAGGTATTAGATACCCTGAAGGACACTTGCACTTCCCAGAGCCTCGTTGCTTAAGAATGGGAATAAGGAGGGGTGCCTGGGTGTCTCTGTTGGTTAAGCTGTTAAGCATCTGACTCTTGGTTTCCACTCCAGTCATGATCTCAAGGTTCATGAGTTCAATCTCCATGTGTGATTCTGTGCTGACACCTGCTGGGGATTTCTCTTTTCCTTTCTGCCTCTCCCCAGCTTTCTCTCAAAAAAAAAAAAAAAAAAAAGAAAAAGAAAAAAGAAAAAAATATATGTGTGTGTGTGTGTGTGTGTGTGTGTGTAAACATAATAAGAAAATTCCACCTTCTATATGGAATTCAGCTCCCACCCATCTTGACTGTGTGAGCAGAATTCAGCAAGCAGAGGTGAGAGTTTTGAAATCCACCATTGACCCTTGGGATCTTGGCCTTAGCATTGGTTCCTTATTAACTTTAATTCATAGACCAGAGATGGAAAATCTATTATCTCATGCACCATTGCACTGGATCAGAGAGTCTGTAGAAATATCCATGACTTCAGAAGGGTATGAAAGGCCAGTGGTACTATCTTAAAAACAAGGGCCATATTTTCTGTAAATATCTTTCTATAAACACCAGGAAGTCTAAAAGAATCACCTGTGGGGCACCTGGGTGGCTTACTCAGTTAAGCATCTGATTTTAGCTCAGGTTATGATCTCACGGTTTGTGAGTTCGACCCCCACATCGGGCTCTGTGCTGACAGCTCAGAGCCTGGAACCTGCTTCAGATTCTGTGTCTCCCTCTCTCTGCCCCCTCTCCAGTTTGTGCTCTGTCTGTCCTTCTCTCTCTCAAAAATAAATAAAAACATTAAAAAAATTAAAAAGAAAAGAAAAGAAAAGAAGCACCTGAATTAGCAAGGTTTGGGTCCTGGTTCTGCTATTCACTAGCTATGAGACTTTGCACAAACTACCTGTTTTTTTTTTTTTTTTTTTTTTTTTTTGTGCCTTGGTTTGCCAACTTATAGAGTTTGTGGTGGAGGTTCAATGAGTAGATTAGCAATAAGTGCCTGTAAGAGTGCCTGTCACATAGTAGACACATAATATTAGATTCCATGAATTTATTTATCAAAGAAACAGTAAAACATTGACTTTGCTTCAACTAAACTCTGTTTTGGGATGGAATTTACAAACATTAAGTTCCCTAAAATAAATGTCTGTTCTAAATTGAATATCTACCATGAATTGCTTCAGAGCTATTACTTCTTGCTTACCATGAGAATTTATGTGCCTTGCTCAAGACTCACATCAGACACCTGATTAACATTCTTCTAATCCAAATCCTCTCAAAGATCTGCCTTTCTGTGGAGACCACCCTAACCTAAGCAAATCTTAGCTGACTTTTCTCTTACTAGTTAGACAATCAGCATGACATTTCATGCTGTTTTGCATGTTGTTTTTGTTGGATCAAGTGTGTTAATCTTGTCTCCACAATTTAACCTTTAGATTCTTATAAATAACATTTCACAAATATGTCACCTTTGCTTTAACAATTTGTTACAGGATTAGAGAAACTGTTTGGCTAAAAGCACAAAGCTCAGTCCAATACACTTACCACTTGGGAGCAGAAACATGTCCTTCAGTGTTTCCAAGATTTCCCAGTGCCTAGAACCATGCTGAGTTCATTATCAGTATTCACTTATGCACTTGTTGATAGAAAATATCATTCAAGTTTTAACCGTACTTCTCTAATAAGTATGTTGCAAGTAAGCTGGGACATAAGGCCTTCCTAGTGATGGTCAGATTCAGACATTGAGATAGTACAGGCACACTGCCATGACAACTATTGGTAAATTAGAGTTGATCCAGAGCAGAATAAGTCCCTAGGTTTTTTCCTGAGAATCCCAGATGTTCTAAGTGTAGCTTGTCCCCAGGTCATCTTTGCAACCAGAGTAGAGGTTTCAGACAGACACCAGGTCAGTGCCTGGGCCTTGGATTCTTATTTCAAAGAATCAGAAACCCCCACCTCTCTTAGAATTAATTTGGTCTTCCAAAAGTCTCCTAAATAGGGATAGAACAGACCCTATATTTGCCCTGCATCAGAAGGAATCTGCCAGACTTAAAAGAAATGTATACACAGGTGATAGAGCCAAAACTGGGAAGCTATGGAAGCTATGGAGCAAAAACAAACAAACAAACCAAAAAGGATGACCTAAGGTCTAGGAAGTTCTAAGATCTAAAGTCTAGTGAAGTAGAAGGTCTTAGCCCTTCTACAACCTTGCTTCTGGAACTTGGAAAAATCACTTTACTTCCCTGAGTTTCTTAGCCTGTAAATTAGAGAGTTAAGTCTGGTTGATTTGTAAGGTCTATCCCAAGACCTCTAGTCTTTGAGGTGAAACAATGAGTTCTCATCAAATGCTGACTCTGTGTCATCTGTCACTACTTTCTTTGACCCAGCTTCCTCTCAAATCTCTATAATATAAAACTTTTCATTTGCCTGATTGTATGCTTATTTACCACTAGTCAAATCTGCCTGTTAAAACAAAAACTGTACCATTTTAAACAGAAGCATCTTAACATTCTTAATTTTATTGCAGATTAAAAAATGCAATGGAGGCTTATGCTATATATATATACTGTATATATACGTATATATGTGTATATATATACACATATATGTGTATATATACAGTATATATATAGTATATACTATATATATAGTATATATAGTATATACATATAGTATATATATGTATATATATACCGTATATTGACAGAATACAGAACCTTCCATAACTCAGAGATTGTCACTGTTACTATGTGTATGTATTCCTTTCCAATATTTTCTCTGAGGGTATGTATTCACATACAGATAATAGACATTATACTGTATATGCCATTTCATATAGAATTTTGACTTAATACTGTATTGTGAAAAATTTCCCATGCTTAAAATATTTTTCTATCTGCCTTGGTGTCTGAATAATACTCCATCAAATAGACACATCAGCATTTATCCAACTGATGGATAAACGTATGGATACATTTGGGATGAGAAAAGGCCGTTTTGATCTGGCAACAAAAGAAAGGCTTTGACAAAAGTTACCTGGAGTTTCAAACCTCTTCCCATTTCACACTGCTAAGCAATGATACAAGCAGCACCTGATAAAGGAACTTCCAACCATTGTCTCTGCCTCGGATTTGTAAGTTTAAATATTTGCACCATTTGCTCATTAGTCATTATTCTGATTGTAGGGGGCCCTCTATTGTTCCCTCTCTTTCCACAACACATCAGTGATCTTAGTGACAATGAAAATAATATAGAATAGAACCAGAGATCTGTTTTCAGGAAGTCAATACAGTTTTCAGCCTATAAAGCTCACTTTGCATCTGACGGTCAGAATTACAAAATAACCAACATTAACAACAAGAAAGAGAAAATACACACACACATGCAGGAATTAATTTCCCATCTGATGCCCAAAATTCTATATTGATGATCTTATGCTAGTTTTTGCCTTGTTGCCTGGAAATGTACAGCTCTGTTTTATACTCTGTTGTGGTTTGTCTTTATAATGCTTTCCTTGATCAAAATTTTCCAGCAAATGAAAAGAGAAACACCTTCTATGGGGAAAATTAGGTCACTAGCATGAGCTGTTTTTTTTTTTTTTACTTCCCTTCTCTGATTTTCTTCCACAATAATCTTTTGTAATAAAAGAATAAGCTTTTGCCTTTTTTTCTGAGATGTTGATTTCTAAAAGCTCTCTTTTTAAATCCTTGAGAACTATCACATAAAATCTTCCCAACTGACATATGGAGACTCAGAGACAAAAGGAATTGAGGATCAGCCCACAGTTACACTGTGCGTTAAGAGATAGTCCACACTGAATCTGGGGCTGGTGACTCTGAGTCTCATGTTCTGACCACATTCCCTACTGCTAGGGCCAGTTGGTCTTGCATTCCTTGTGGGTAAAGTCAGGACAGGATTTCAACAAATAAGAAAAGGACAATAACCAGCATAAGGGTGAGTATTTATTAGGAAGGTAGTATTATGATTCTCAGTTTGCAAATGAGACCTAGAAAGAATAAATAAACAAATTTTTGTTCAAGGTTATAGAAATAATAAAATCAGGATTTAAATTAAATCTGTCTAGCTCCAGAGCCTCTTAACCCTAATACTGAATTTCACCCCTTTCCTCAGGTCAAGCTGTCTGTGTGAGTGTATGTGAGTTTGGATTATTAATGTCCATTTAAAAAGAAAATAATGATACCTCCTAAAAAATTGCAATATCAATTATTTATATCACTGCACAATGTCTCCTGATTTTTATAAACGTACAAAGGTGTTTTATGTTATTACAATTGGTCTATATCTATGTTTAGCTCATTTTACTCACTATTATTTTGTACAAATAGTTCCATATACTTAAAATCCACTAGCTAGGGGCCCCTGGATAACTCAGTTGGTTAAGCATCAGACTGTTGATTTTGGCTCAGATCCTGATCTCATGGTTTGTGAGATTGAACCCTGTGTCATGCTCCACATTGACAGCATGGAACCTTACTTGGGATTCTCTCCCTCTCTTTCAGCCCCTACCTTACTCTCTCTCTCTCTCTAAAAATAAATAAATAAACTTTAAAAAAGTCTACTAGCTATATATTATATGCATACCAATATCCATTAAATGTAGAATCCTTCTACCAAAAATCTATTAGAAGTAATAAATGGATTCACTAAATTTAGAACATAAAATTAGTATATAGAAATCTGTTGCATTTCTATATACTAATAATGAAGTAGCAGAAAGAGAATTTAAGAAAACAATTCTATTTACAACTGTACCCAGGAATAAACTTAGCCACAGAGGTCAAAGACCTGTACTTTAAAAACTATAAGAGGGGTGCCTGGGTGGCTCAGTCGGTAAAGCGGCCGACTTTGGCTCAGGTCATGATCTCGCGGTCCGTGAGTTCGAGCCCCGCGTCGGGCTCTGTGCTGACAGCTCAGAGCCTGGAGCCTGTTTCAGATGCTGTGTCTCCCTCTCTCTGACCCTCCCCCGTTCATGTTCTGTCTCTCTCTGTCTCAAAAATAAATAAACGTTAAAAAAAATTATAAAAAAAAATAAAATAAAAACTATAAGACACTGATGAAAAAAATTGAAAATAACACAAACAAATGAAAAGATATCCTATGCTCATAGATTGGAAGAATTAATGTTGTTAAAATGTCCATACCACCCAAAGCAATCTACAGATTCAATGCAATCCTATAAAAATACCAATAACATTTTTCACAGAACTAGAACAAATAATACTAAAATTTGTAGGGAGGTACAAAGACCCAAATAACCAAAGCAGTCTTGAGAAAGAAGAACAAAGATGGCAGTATCATAATCCCAGATTTCAAGATATACTACAAAACTATAGTAATCAAAATAGTATGGTGCTGACACAAAAATAGACACATAGATCAATAGAACAAAATAGAGAGTGCAAAAACAAACCCACACTTATGAGATCAATTAATCTACAACAAGGAAAGCAAGAATATCCAATGGGGGAAAGACAGTGTTTTCAATAAACGGTGCTGGGAAAACTGAACAGCTATATGCAAAAGAATGAAACTGGATCACTTTCTTACACCATGCAGAAAAATAAACTTGAAAGGATTAAAGATCTAAATGTGAAAGTTGGAACCATTAAATTCCTAGAAGAAAACATAGGCCGTCATCTCTTTGACAGCAGCTTTAGCAGCATATTCATGGATCTGTCTCTTGAGGTAAGGGAAACAAAAGCAAAAATAAACTATTAGGACTACATGAAAACAAAAAGCTTTTGCACAGCAAAGGAAGCCATCAAGAAAACAAAAGACAACCTACTAACTTGGGAGAAGATATTTGCAAATGGTATATCCAACAAAGGGTTAATATCCAAACTATACAAAGAAATTATACAACTCAACACCAAAAAACCCCCAAATAATCCAATTAAAAATGGGCAGAGGACCTGAATAGATACTTTCTCAAAGAATGCATACAGATGGTCAACAGACACATGAAAAGATACTCAACATTACTGATCATCAGGGAAATGCAAATCAAAGCCATAATGAGGTATCACCTCACACCAGTCAGAATAGCTAGTATCAAGAAGAAAAGAAATAACAAAGTGTTGGTAAGGATATGGAGAAAAACTAAACCTTATGCATTCTTGGTAGGAATATAAATGGTACAGCTACTGTGGAAAACAATATGTAAGTTCTTAAAAAAATTAAAACTAGAAATACCATACAATCTGGTAATTCTACTACTGGCTATTTTATTTACCCAAAGAAAACAAAACCACTAATTCAAAAAGATACATGCATCTCTATGGTTATTGCAGCATTGTATATGATAGCCAAGATATGGAAGCAGGCTAAGTGTCCATTAGTAATGAATGGATATAGAGATGTGATGATGATGTGATGTGATGTGATGTGATGTGATGTGATGTGATGTGGTATGTGTGTGATGGAATATTACTCGACCATAAAAAAGAATGAGATCCACTTGCAATATGGGTGGACCTAGAGGGTATTATGCTAGGTGAACTAAGTCAGGCTAAGAAAACAAATATCATATGATTTCATTTATATGTGGAATCTAAAACAAAACAAGACAAAACAGACAAACAAAAAAAACCAGAAACCCCTCTGGTGGTTGCCAGAGGCAAAGGGGGTTCAAGGATGATCAAAATGGGTGAAAGGGAGTGAGAGGTACAGGTTTCCAGTTATGGGAAGAATAAATGATGGTGATGAAAGCTACAGCATAGAGAATATAGTCAATGGTACTGTAATAGCATTGTATGGTGACAGATGGCAGCTACACTTGTGGTGAACATAGCATAATGTACAAAATTGTCAAATCTCAATGTTGTACACCTGAAACTAATGTAACACTGTGTGTCAACTATACTTCAGTTTTTAAAAATTAAGTTAAAAATAAAATTGTTAAAAGCCATATATAGATACAGATACAAACTCCTTGTCCAGTTCACTACTATTATTTAGGTTATTACTTCATTTTTGTTATGATGAATAGTAGTATTGTTATAACAAGCTATAAACATATTCCTTTGGTTAATAATCCTGTTCTTGAGATTACCAAGACAAATTATTGGATCACACACTATGAACAGTTTTGTGATCCCTAACCCATAGGACTGGTAAATTTACAAAGCTAGGAGAAATGTTTTGGTGCACTTCTTAGTCCCTAATCCTGCCAATACTTAAAAAAAAATCATTTGGTTAGTTTTCTTAATTTTAACAGATGCAATAGAACTTTATGGTTTTCTCAGTTAGAATTTTTTCATTATTAGGAAAACTAAAATTTTTCCATAATTTCCTACTTTCATTTTTCTATACATAAAATATTTGTTTAACCTTTGTCTTTTTATATATTAAAAAATTATTCTGCTCCTGAAACCAATACTACACTGTGTGTTAACTAACTTGAATTTAAAGAAATAAATTTTTAAAAAGAAAATATTTTAAAAATATTTTTAAAACATGTTTAAAGTGTTTAAATATTAATGCTCTAAGCAACTGAGAAACTCTCATGTTCAATTTCGATCGAGTCATATTTTGAGATATCATCATAAAACCTTAATAAATTATAAAATAAAAATAATTATAATTGTCCAAGACATTAGAGAAGATGCCAAGTAATACTATCTGACACTACCATATGGAAATTTGATTTAACACCTATGATTCTATAAATGGATATACCACTTATCCAATTACTCAGTTATGCTTACTTATTTATTTTCTTTAAGAGTTTTGGTTTTCTGGAGTTCCTGGGTAGTTCAGTCCATTGAGTGTCCAACTTCTGATTTTGGTTCAGGTCATGATCTCACAGTTTGTAAGATCAAGCCCCTCATCAGGCTCTGCACTGACAGCATGGAGTGTGCTTAGAATTCTCTCTCCTCTCTCTCTGCTCCTTCCCCTGCTCATGCTCTTTCTCTTCTCTCAAAATAAATAAATAAATAATTATAAACAAGAGTTTTAGTTTTCTTTAAGAATCAGATAAAATTCTATTGGTCATCTCCCTGGAAAATGCCCATATGCATAATATTCTTTTTGCATAAGGATTCACAGATTTCCATGTATTCCCAGATAATGACACCTGTTTTACAATAGTCTTAGACTTATCTCTATCATTTTTCCCTTCAAAATATTCCTAACTGTGCTCTTATCTACATCCTCCTGCCAATCCCCTTGTTCTGTATGAGGTTACAGAGAGGAACGGTAGAGGAGAAAAATATAAATGGACACTTGTCAGTGTTGTCATTACAGCACTGAGTTCTGTGACAGAGATAAGGCCAGAGAACTGTGGAGGTGTTGGAGGAGAGCCACAAGCTATCATTGCTCACCCAATTACAACAGCACCCTAACTGATCTCTCAATTTCTCTCTTGCTTTCTGTCTCAGTTCATTTTTTGCTCTTGCCTTCTGTTTCAGTTCATTTTTTGCCTGGTAGAACAGGATGTCTTTTTAAAGCATAACCAGATCACATTATTCCTTCAAAAACCTCTCTACTCACACTAATAAAATTCAAACCCCCTATTCATATCTTCAAGGCTCTATCTGATCTGGCCCAGCCCTTTCTCCTACTGCTGTCTGCTTAGCTTAATTCATTCTAGCTCCACTTTAATTCTGCCTCAGGACTTTCCACTTACTTTTGTCTCTGCCTGTATCACACATCTTCTGACCATGACTATCTTTCTCTCTTTATTTAGGCCTCAGGTGGCTGAGATCCTGACCACACTACTTCAAATCTGTCCTTCACCCTGTTTTGCTATTTTTTCATCACACTTGTTACTAAGCACTTCATTAATGTGTTGTTTGTTTTCTGATTTTCTCACTCTTATAAGTGCCATGAAGACAGAGACTTTGCTTATTCACTGGTGTATCTCTAGAGCTTAGAACAGTATCCAGTACAGATGATAAATTGTTCAAATATTTGTTAAATAAGTGTTTAGGTTAATACTTTGTTCATGCACTGTAGACCATAATTGAGTCTTGCACATAAACAATAAAAGAAAACTTTTTAAAAAGTAAAAATTTGAGGAGTGCCTGGGTGGCTCAGTCGGTTAAGTGTCCAACTCTTGATCTCAGCTCAGGTCATATCTCACGGTTTGTGAGTTTGAGCCCCATGTCAGGTTCTGCACTGACAGCACAGAGCCTGTTTGGGATTCTCTCTCCCTTTTCTCTCTGCCCCTACTCTACTTGCACTGTCTCTCTCTCGAAATAAATGAATAAACTGGAAAAAAAAAGTAAAAATTTTAAACTACTCCTAAGATAAAAAGAAAAAAAAAAGTGTAATTATATTAATTCACATGTATTTTTTTTGTTATTCAAAATGTAGAGTCAGCCTAAATGTCCATTAATAGGAGATGCTAAATCAACTACTGTAGATTCTACTATGGAAATATTGTGTAAAGTTTCAAAACAATGAAATAAAGTTTTATTTATTGATATAGAATGATGCCCAGGATTTATTATTAAATGAAAAGAGCAAGTTACAGAACACAGAATGGTATGCACAACATGATCTTATTCATATTAAATACACACACACTTGCCCCAAATCTAGACAGATACCTATCAAATTGACAAAAGTGGCTCCCCCTGGGTGGAACTGGGTGGGAATCAAGAGGAACTTTTGACATATTTGTATTGTGCACATTAAAAAAACAAAACAGGAAAAAACATGAAATGAGAATAAATTACTGTATTACTTGTTTGATTGAAAATAAATTTTAGAAAACAAGAAAAACAGGTATGGCAATAGCTAATAGTCTGATATTCATATTTGAAACGTACCTACTATTGTGAAAAATTAGCATGAGAAGACCTAATTGTAATTTTTATTAAAAAAAGAAGCTGTCATACATTGTATTTTGAAAAAAAAAAATCAGTGCAAACACCTAATAAAGGATTGAAATCACACAGAAAGATTAAATTAAAAGTAGAATTTTCTCACACATATGTGCATACATTTTATATATGTATTTATGCATATATACGGAGATATACACATATATACATACATCTATACTTATATAAATATATACATATATACTTAAAATACTATATATTTGTATACTTAAAATGTATACAAATTAATCCACTCTACATACCATTTTGTAATTGCTTTTAAAAATCTTATAATTTATTTTGAAGGATTTCTTAACACTTAAGGCTATACTGAATTCTTCAAAGGTTAAGGAATACCTTTGACTGGGTAGGCTGTAATTTAGGAATGGGCATCTAGATTATTTCTAGATTTTTCCTATTTCAAAATGTTTCAATGAATATGTCTGTATATATCCATGTACATACATATAGATCAATATAGATTACATATCATATAATAATATACATGATGTATATATGCAATTTAAAATATTTATCACATATACTGAGATAGATAGATGATAGATAGATAGATATACAGAAGGATAAATAGATGAGTCTGACACCACCAAATTGCTTTTCTAGATATCATACCAATTATGCTTTTAGCAATAGAATACGAAAATTCTTGTTTCCTTATGCTCTTACCAACTTTGGACATTAGTTCAAAATTAATGTCATTCTCACAAATTAAAACAAAATGGTGTCTCATATTGTTTTCCCTTTCTTTTCTTTAATTATTAAGACATACTAAATGATACTCAATCTCACTCAAAATTAAGGAATGTTTGCTTCAGTGTTATAGTTCGAAAGAGCTGTGGGTATTTATATCAAAGGCATGGAAATGATTCACCTAAAATAGACTAAATAACCAAGTAATGTTCACTTAATTTGTAATATATGATCAGGTATGTAGTTCAAACTCTAAAATTTTCACATATGTGAGAAAGTTTATTGTTCTCCGTTAAGTATCTATCTCTCATTATATCACAATGGTTTTCTAGAGGCTACATACAATGTATATTTGTAGTACTTCTATCCTTTGCCTTCTCTTCAGTTTTTGGTATTATACAATAATCCTTTCTAAAGATTTTCTCTTCCTTTTCCTTCTAAGACATGTGCTTTATGTTTTCTCCAACTCTAATATCATTCCAAATTTGATTGCAAGATATTCTTTGTTTGTTCATCCCCTAATCTTAGTGAACCCTTAAAGTTGGTCTTTAGCATCTCCCCACAGTACACACACTGACTTACTTCTTTTATTTCCATATTACCTACATGGTGATGCCACAAATTTTTATCTCAATTCAGCCTGTATATATTCTTGTGGGATATTTACCTATGCAATTCAATAGAAATCTCATTCCGAATATTCCACTGGAAACAACTAAACAGATCCCCAAATTAGCTTTTATCTTTTCCTTCACCACCGTCTGCAAAGTTCCACACTTCCTTCTCTATTCTCTGAACTATAAACAGCACCACAATCAATTCAATCGCTCAGACCCTAGGCCTCAACGGTCACCTCCTACAACTAGCTAGTCGTTCTTGTATCAGTTCTATCTTTTAATTTTTAAAAAAATGTTTACTGATTTTTGAGAGAGAGATCGGGGTGGGGGTGGGGGTCGGAGAGAGAGAGAGGGAGACACAGAATTCAAAGTAGCCTCCAGGCTCTGAGGTCTCAGCACAGAGCTAGACACAGGACTGGAACTCAGGAATTGTGAGATCATGACCCAAGCCAAAGTATAACTTTTAACCAACCGAGTCAGGGGAACTTCTATTTCTGAAATAGTACTGGAATATGTTACACGTGTCTCACACTGCTATCACCACCCTAAACATTCCACCAAATGTTTTTTTAAATAGATACATGAGGGAATAAATCGGACAGGAAGACAGTAAAGTGCAATAAATAATGGCACATAGTGCCCTATGTTAATCATGGAATAGGTTTAATATCTTTTCCGTTTTTCAAAGTGCTTTTTCAGAACTTGAGTTTTCCTCATTCAGTGTCATGAAGATGGGTGACCTTTTCTTGTACATGCTCGCCTCTCTTCCCCCTCCTTCCCTTCATGTGGATCCCTTTCGTCTTCATTTCTTCTCTCTCTCTTAAATCTAGCCTTTCTTTCTGGGACCCACTTCCGCTTCTCCTTCCCTCTCCCTGGCCCGGCGCCTTCCCTCACAGCACGCTGGTCAGCTCCTCTCGCTGGTAGGCGGACTCACACCCGCCCACACGGAGCCGGAGTCACGAGTCTGCCGGCGGTGAGCTACGAAGCAGGAGGCTTAGCGGGCGGGGCGAGGCCGGGGCGAAGCCGGGGCGAGGCCCCGGCTCCGCAGCGCGCGTGGGCGGAGCCAGGCACACCGTCCGCCCTTGCTATATGTGCGCCTGCGCTGGGCAGCTGCGGGGCCAGTAGGGACGGAGGAGACAAGATGGCGCTGCGGGCGATGCGGGGAATCGTGAACGGGGCCGCACCCGAGCTACCCATGCCCACCAGCAGGCCGGTGGTGGGATCTCGGGAGCAAGCGCTGGCAGTTAGCCGGAACTACCTTTCCCAGCCTCGCCTCAGTGAGTATCAGAGAATAAGACGAATCTTGTTTTTGCTCCTTACCCAGTCCCGTGCTCTCATTCACCTGCTTAGCGGGGGAGGGGGGATTTATTTTTTCCTCTCTCACCGCCCCTACCCTGACCCAAAAGTCTGTTCTTAGAAGGAGATATGAGTGTACCTAACGTTTTCGTAACATAGGTAGGCCAAGGGCAAGAGAACCGCCAGGAACTTTTTCCTGGGGGTGGTGGGCTACGGGCTATTTGCCCCGCCCTCTCCAACTTCCCTAGACTGGAGCTTAATCAGGCACTTGCTTCCTGTTTCTGAGGCAAGGCCGCTTCTTGTGACTTCAGTCTTCAGCTGCCCCTGCCCCATATCATTTGGATATGTACCCTCTCCTCCCTCTGGTATAGACCTTTAGGGGTAGTCTGGAGTTCCTGCCTAGGGAGACTCTGTAATGCCATCGCTGACGTGGTCTGGCTTTTACTTGATGGAGGTCAGGCCCACAGCCAGAGGGAGATGTTTTGTGGAAGGGCTGCTCCACGGGAGGACACCTTGATATCAGAGAATGCTACAGCTGAAAAGTATTCTGCAGGTCATCTAGTCTAACGCTCTCATTTTACAGTGTGAAGCTTACAGTCTGGGAAGTACACGACTTCCAGACTTTAAATGCTTAAATGATTGGCAAAGCAGGAATTAAAATTCCGTTTCTTAATTTTCTCTGGGCCCTTTTCTACCATTGTCTCTTCATTTACTGATGAGTTAAACCTAACACGATTGAGTGCAAGGATATCCTGGGGAAGCCAAGCAGCTTTGCCCGTATTATATAGTCTATGTGCAAAGCATATCATACATATGCATGTTTAAGTGTTGTTGTGACTGTAAAAAAAACCTGCCTTAATAAACCATGTTTTAAGTGGACTACCAAAAGAAATGTTTATTTATTTATTTATTTTTATTACTAAACAGTACAGTTGTGTAGCATCAGATGTCTTCACAGCTTCCTTAGGAATTAGGGATCAGCCCTGGAAATTGACTCTTTTTAAAACCTGGGGAAGCACCTGATGTTTCCCCAGGTGGTGAGACAATGTTTGCACTGGTTAATTGCCAGAATGCCTGTTTGTGGGTGGCTCTTTGGTTAAAAAAAATTTCAAATGAAGGGTTCCAGTCTAGGGCTCTCCAGTCTGACTAATCCTATCCTGATCTATCACTAGGTCATATGACAGCACTGCAGTGAGTGGAAGAGGAAAACACAGTTGATTCCATGGTTTACTAAAATGTGCTTTTTACATTGAGAATTATCTGAATTAGAAAATGCCTGTTGGAGATTTATATAAATTAATGTTTCAAGAAATTGACAGATATTGCATTCTTATATAGATTTAGACAATAAATTTATACCCAACAATTACACATTTTATTTTATGAATTGCATTTGCATGCTTTGCTTTTCTGGGTAGAGCAGGTAAACATTAGTGACTTGTAGGAAAAGATTATAAGGGTGCAATAGTTTCCATATAATTTTTCTTTCAGTGTTAATTCAGAGAGTATCAACTGAAATAATAAAATTGTTTAAAACATGGTTGTTAATCCTTAAGAGAGATGAGTATGGTTTTTCACTATTCTTTGTGTGCTTAGCCAGCGCTAAAGAACTCCAGAGGAGATGCCTCCTGACAGAATTGTTACAATATAATGCTTAAAACTGAACCTCAGGAATCCTTTTTGTATCCTCAGTGTAGCAAGGTGCTTGACACATAGAAGGTGTCTTGTAATTGTTTGATAACCTGCATTTAAACCCCTTGTTTTAATAGTTTAGGAGATTCTTAATGTGGGTGGAATCAGAGTAGGGAGTTGGGACACTTATTTGAGTTGCCCTTCTGTGTCTGGGTTATTCTGAAAAGCATAAATGATACTGAATTTAGGCTAACAGTTAACTATATTTGAATATCATCCTTTTCTTATATTGCCATATTCTTGATTCTAGTCCCACAGTTTTAATTGCTTCTGAGTAAATATTGATTAACTTCTTAATTTTTCTAAAGATTGATTATACCACCTTAGGTGATATGTTATTATAGTAATTTAATGTGTGCTTTTTGAATAAAGGAGTGGAACTAATTCGGCAGTTCCACTGTAAAAATTCGATCCTGTTTTAAAACAGCATCACAATTATGGGTCTGTTAACGAGAAATGGAAAATGAGATATACAGCCTTGAAGTAATCATGAGCATTTTAGTTGAATTTCTAATCACAAGGAAAGAAAACTTAATTTTCTTTTAAATTGTGAGCAAAATTCAGTAATACATATAGAACTTTTATACACTGAACATTTTGAATTAGATAATCTCTATTGTTCTTAAGACCTTACTTAGATCAGAGCTAACCTTAAGTTTATTATTTCATGGTGCAGAGTTAGCCTCAGAACTAACCTTATGTTTCCTATTTCATAGAGCAGAGTTAGCCTCAGTGAAAAGTCAAGTAAAGGAATTATCAGTTTGCCTTTTTTTAGAACCTCTCAGTACCCACCTGTCAGGGTGTGGGTCTCTACTATTCTTGCATAATAGAAGATGATTGCTTAGGGTTTTTGTTTTGCTAATAAAGTGGAGGCTAGAGCACTGGATCTGGTATTATGCAATGACTGTCTAATTTTCTCTGAAAATTTCACAATCATTAAGTGGTGTTACTAGTGTTGAACAATATCATATCCTGCAGGAGGAAGAGGATGTCATCTGACAAAATAAGTGCTTCTTAAAACCTTTGTAAATTTTGATTTTAAAATATTACTCCATAAATATTACTTGATAGTACTTGCTTGATAGTTAAGGATCAAAGATGTAATGTGTTCAACATGTAATGTAAACATGTATCTATGTTGTCAGAAGTTCTGAATATCCCCTGCAGACTCAACTTACTCATCTGGGAATTTTCATAAGAGTGGTCATTATTTTGGTAAATACAAATGTTTATATAATTTGTGAATAGGTTTTGACTTTTCGTAGAGCAGCTTGATGTCTTTGGCAGCCTTACTCTAAACTTTTCTCTCTGCTTTGGGCTGTTAATAGTAATTGTGAGGAAGGCTGGGTAAACACTGTTGAGAGGTAAAAAGTAGTGTTTGGTATCATTTTCTCTGCTTGTATTTTTTTAAAATAGTTTTATTATGGAAAAGAGCTATAGTTGGTATATATAAACTGTCTTATAGTACCTGTTTGTAGTCAAAATGCTAGGAATTGTGTCACCTCTATATTTATTAAATTATATAGGAGACTAAGTTCAGAAATACAGGGTCATAGAATACCAACCTTAGAATTAGGGGGAGAAAAAGCCAAACAAACCAAAAATCCAATTCTAAGTCCGGTTCTTACATTTAGTAACAAATTTGTCAGAGCCTTAGTTTAAGTGTAGAGTGGCTTTATCAGCCTTGCTGATCTCCCAGCATTTTGTGAATCTGAAATGAGGTAACTTCTCTGACGACACACTGTATAGTGTGAAACACTCTCTAAATGTAAAGTTTGGTAATATTTTTATTTAGTTTGGGTTATAGCTTTTATTTGTTCGGTTTGTATATGTCAGTTTAATTTAAATCAAGATGTTGCTTAAGCTCTGATTTGTATCTGAAGTAGTCTCCTTGCATTTTTTAAGCTTTCCAGTGAGGGGAAAGAAGTAAGCATCTCCGTTAGATTCTCCCACTCTGCCAGTGGCTATATGCCATTGTAGAAAGACTGTGTAGCAGTAGTGGCAAAATTTAGACACAAGAGAAGTATTGTCCAGTGCATTAAATAGCAACAATAACTTACTTTTTCATAGCTAAAGTTGCAGACTTGTGAAATTGTTTTGAGTGGTATAGCTACTTAAGTCTTACTAATAATTACAAGAGTGTACCAGACCACGGAAAACAACCAGTTCAGTTTTGGAATTTGAGCTGCAGTACAGAGTTAAAAGAACAAGTGGCTCTGGGTCCAGGCTATATATAAGTTCAGATTCTTGGGGCACCTGGGTGGCTCAGTCAGTTAAGCATCCAACTCTTGATTTCGTGTCAGCTCATGATCTCAGGGATCCTGGGTTCGAGCTCTGAACTGTTAGCATAGAGCCTGCTTAGGATTTAATCTCTCTCTCTCCCCCTCTCTCAAACTAAATACACTTTAAAAAAAAAAAAAAAAAAAGTTCAGATCCTTGTCAAGTTACTTGACTACTTATCTGAGAGTCCTTTTTCTCTTCTAAAACTTGGAATAATATTCGTTAACTCTGATCTGTTAATGGAGATTAAGTGAGAATTCCTGACAATTACTTATTAACTGTATATTGGTGGTGTTGGTATTAAACAATTAATTTGAATGGTTATTTATAGACTTTTTAAAGTATGTACATTGTTGCAAATTTAGAGACTGCTTTTGATGAAATAGAATTTTCTGTAACAGAAGTCAACTTGATTCATTGTTTCCAGCAAAAACAATGACTAGTGTTTCTTTTTCTTGGTCAGGCTTTTGCTTGTGACTGGCAAAACTTCATAATTTGAAATGAGCTTGAATTTAAACGTGAGATTCTGAAGGATCTGGTTGCGGAGGCTAAAAGTTCAGAGAAGATGCCAATCTTGGTGAAAAAGTAGAGAGAATTTTCAGAATCTGAAGAATTTTGTTGGTTACATTTTATTCAAAACAGTTGCCTCTAGGAGCACCTGGATGGCCCAGTTGGTTAAGCTTCTTTCTGACTTTGGCTCAGGTCATGATCTCACAGTTGTTGGGTTCTAGCCTTGCGTTGGGGCTCTGCGCTGACAGCACGGAGCCTGAGCCTGCTTTGGATTCTGTGTCTCCGACTCTCTGCCCCTGCCCTGCTTGTGTGCTCACTTGCTTGCTCTCTGTCTCTCTCTCTCTCTCTCTCTCTCTCTCAAATAAACATTAAAAAAATAAAGTTAAAACATAGTTGCCTATAAATCTCAAAACTAGATCCTCACCCCCAGCCCACCAGCTGAGACCCTCCTCTTATCCCTGACTAAGTGAAGGTTTTGAAAATGTGTTGTTCCTATTTTTTTTTTTTAAATTTTTTTTTTTAACATTTATTTATCTTTGAGACAGAGAGAGACAGAGCATGACCGGGGGAGGGTCAGAGAGAGGGAGACACAGAATCTGAAACAGGCTCCAGGCTCCGAGCTGTCAGCACAGAGCCCGACGCGGGACTTGAACTCACGGACCGTGAGATCATGACCTGAGCCGAAGTAGGCCGCTCAACCGACTGACCCACCCAGGTGCCCCGTTCCTATATTTTTAAAAGCTGTGTTCTAGGAAAACATGTTTCAGATGTAGCTCCCTTTGCATTTCTACATAGCAGTTTTAGAAAGTCATTGAAAAACTGAATGTTCAAGTTCACTCAAAATGAGAAAAATTAATTTTTTTTTAGGAGTAGGAATTATTTTTAAGAGTATCAGATTATTTTCATATAGTGGGGAGGATTTTCATAAAAAGCCTCTTTTTTTCTGTTTCTGTAATTTGAAGGGAATTGGATTGTTTTACATTACCATCCATTCAAGTAACTTAGCTTTTTAAATTTGTGACTTGGTTTTTATTATCCAAGGTTAAAAAAGTCATTTGGGGCCCTCTGTTGAGATAATTACAATTACAGATATTCAAGCAAATATTTGGTATCAGGTTTAAATGTCCTATGAGCATGAAAGACAAATGCCCCTGATAGTGCTTTCCTGCTTCCAGCATTTGTCCCAGGGTGCTTGCTTTCTGGTTGAAGAAATTGTTTTCAAGTTTTTAACCCCCTTGAGTGGACAGACTAGTTATATTAAATGGTTTCCTCATTCTTGGAAGTCTATATTTGTGCCAAAAATCTCCATCCCAAGACCTCACAAGAAATGAAGCAAATGAAAAATTCTCAGATGACAATTTCTTAAAATGTATTTAAAGCCTTGTATTAAGTTTTCTTCATTTATTTCATTTTTTCAGCTGTTCTGATTATGAAATTTAGTTAATTCTGAGATTAGAATTATTGTCTCCTGAGTGTTCTGTTTTATACCTAAATAGCGTTACATTTGACATGTTTGTCGGTGTAGGATAGCTGGCTCCTTTCTGAAATGAAGGATTTGGGTAGTACCTTATTGGCTGGTAGTTTATTCCTAGAGAATAATTTGCAGTAGAAAAATACAGGCCTCTAAACTGACAGTAACATTTTACTTTTTCTAAGAAAAAAAAAAAAAGATCTTATTTGACCTCTTCCATTGCCTACTCCCCACTTCCTAAAGTTCTTTTCCCTGTAATTTTTATGACATCATTTAATTATGGCTTTTTACCTCACAGATTACATTTTCTCAGATTTCCTTTGTGAGTTTTGTCATTTGTGTTTAAAGTTGTTGAGGACTTCCTTTCCCTTCCTTATCTACTTTGTTAAGTGCCACCTCTTATTTAAAGGATTATCTTTTCTCTTTGAAGTAAGAACTGCTAGGTTTTTCCTGTGCTCCCACAAACCGTCTATGTCTGTTATAGCCCTTAACTCTCCCCACTTCTCCATATAAAACTGGGAACTTGTGAAAGAGCTCTGCCCCTCTATGCCATCTTTGTTTTTGTGTCCTGGGTCCATAAAATAAAGTGACTTACAGTAAGAACACAAAATGTTTTTGGTTGGATGAGGATGGATTATGAAAAGTTGTACAGGCACAGGCATATTTCACAAATTCAATGAAAAGTTTTTAACTGTTTCACTGCTCCATATTATAATAGGTGCAGTAGAGAGAGGAGCTTTTTGGTAATACTACAGAGACAATTGTGGGTTGTTGTCCTCTTTGACTAAAGCTGACTCTTCTGTGTTTCTTTCCAGCGTACAAGACAGTATCAGGAGTCAATGGTCCACTAGTGATCTTAGATCATGTTAAGGTAATACCACTATGATTATCATTTAAACATTTATGTAATTAAAGACATGGCATTAAGTCCTGTTCAGCACACTTTAAATTTTGTGTTACTGTTTTTAAGCCATTCTTTGGTCTGAATGTCAGTGCTATCTAGGAGACTAGTTTTAAAATCAAAAGACAGAATATTGGATTCCAGTAGTGGATCTACTGTGGATTCTGTTTATGGCCTAGAATTCCTCATTTGCAAAATTAAAAAAAAAAGAAGAAAGAGAAAATTGGGGAGCGGTGTCAATCCTACCTCATAGGTTTATTGAGGAAAAACAACAGTAATCTATGAATGTGTTTTATAACCTATAGATCATTATTAGCTATGTGATATCTTTTGGCTGTTGTCATAGACTGCCATGTGTTATACTTATTTGTTAATAGTATTTGTCTTCTTTACTAAATTTTAAGGTCTTTGAGTGAATAAACAAAGTTACTTTTATCTTTGAGGGCCTGACACTGGTTTTCAAGTAATGATAAACAAGAACAGGTTATCTCAGCAGTGACTGAAACTCTAAAGAACAGTTTTTACTTACTCAGTCTGTTGTAAGGATCTTTAGTTACATATTGGTTATTTAGCTACACCTATGCTTAAGAATTAAAAACACTATTACTGTTATTATAGAAAAAGAGGCATAGGATATAGACTATAATTGAATATCCTAGGGAAAGCCTCCTACCTGAGCTGTATGATCAAAATATTTTCCAAGAAAATAATTTATGTAGTATACTCTCTAGAACAATAATTCTGTATTGGTTGGTGTTGGGGTGGATTAGGGGAGAAGCACACAATTATTAGTTTGTTGGGAGAAGTAATGGTGGAAATATGTTTGACATGTGACCTCTCTGGAAGCAGAAAATAAATCGGAAAACATTTCCTCAAAGAAAGGGCAAAGTGCATTGTCTCTTCAGCTTTATCACTAAGATTATATTTTTATGCATGACAAGGTTCCTTTACAAATTTTAACCTTAAGATTAAGCATAACAAATGCATCTTCTGGCCACAGTCTCATGCTAGTCTGCAATTTGATTTAAAGCCTTAATTTATTGCACTCAGTTTGTGCAGGGTGTAGGCAGGTGCCCATTAATGTTTTGTGAAGTGGAGCCTACACTTTTATTTTTGAGGAAAAGATTGGATGCTTTCTTTTTTTTTTTTTTTAATCCTTTATTTCTCCTTTTTTTTTCTATGTTAGATAATATTTTTGACTCATTATAAATGTTATTGAAAACAATTAAAAATATTCACATTTCAATTCTGTTAAGCGCTGAGCTCAGAACAGAAGATGTGATGGTGAACAATGGGCCCTCCCCCGTGGAGCATCATGTAGTGGAGAAGCAAATATAATACATATATATATAAATATCTAGTTAGTATTGCTATGAAGGCTAAGTGTGGGATGCTATAAGAGTCGGTAACAAAAAGGATTTTTATTTTTAAGTGTATTTATTTTGAGAGAGAGCACATGTACGTACACAAGCTGAGGAGAGGCAGAGACAGATGGAGAGAGAAAATCCCAAGCAGACGCCACTGTCAGCATAGAGCCTGACTTGGGATTCGATCTCACGAACTGTGAGATAGGACCTGAGTCGAAATTGAGTCAGATGCTTAAGTGACTGAGCCACCCAGGTGCCCTGAGAAGGACTTCAGAAAATATCTTTCAGGAAGTAATTTTAAGAGTGATCAAAAAGTTTCATTGATGTTTGCTCCAGCTGAGGAAAAACTGGTAAATATATGTAGTTGTAGAAATGGCTTTATAACACCACATTTAGAGTAGCTTTTAGAATTTAAAGGTTAAAGAACAGATAATTTTATGCAAATTGTGTCAGAAAAGAAGAAGATGGAGACTGCTCAATTCATTTTATGAAACTGGCACATCTTTGGCTTCCATACCAGACAAAGGGTAGTAGTGGAAAAGAAAAAAAGACAACTATCCTCGCTTATAAATACGGATTCCAAAATTTTTAATAAATTTTTAATAGTCATGTATTGGAGATTAGCAAAAATGAGTATGTAAAAAATCCATAGAATTGTGACAAAGTAGAGTTTGTCCCATTAATACAAAGATAATTTAATGTTAGGAAATATATCAGTCATTTAGCTTAATTCAGCTCATTTATGGATCAAACTAGAAAGTGCTTGTGCTCCTCTAAATTAATAAAGAAAAGGTGATAAAATTACTCATTTCTACAAAAACAAAAGGTTTTAACCTCTTAAAGGATATTTACCATAACCTACAGCAAACAACATACTTAAGGAGAGACTCGAATAACATTCCCATTTAAATCAGGAAAAAGCTGAGGATGCCTAGTTGTCACCACCATTTTCTATCTTTGTACTTGGAACCTGACCAGTGCTGTGGCTAAAAGAAAGAAGAGTATAAAGGTATTAGAGGAAAGGCACAGGTGTCATTATTTCTTGATAATACCATTAACTAAAACCCAAGTCATTCAGTAGGCAAACTACTAGAAACAATGGTGTAACACAGAGTTGCTGGATACAAGAATCAGTCTATAGAAATCAGGAGTGTTGTATGTGGCAGAACTCCTTATTTACAGAAAACCTTAAAACTTTGTTGGAAGACAAAAAGGAAGACTTAAAATAAGTGGAGATTCCATGTTCATTAATGAAAAGACTCAGAATAGGCAAGATACTGATTCTTCTCAGGCAACAGAATCAGAGAGAAATTACAAATAAAAATTTGGTGCAGGCATAAGCAATTGTTATCAATGGAGCAAAATTAAGCTCCCTCAAACCAACTCTTGTCACAGTGCAGATTGTGACTTGGTAAATGATAAAAGCAGCATTGCAAGTCAATGGGGGACATTTTGTGCTGCATAAATATTTTTGGGGTAATTGGCTTTCTATGTGAAAAAAGAATAAAAATGAGAAAAAAAATGGATACCACAAACAAAGGCAATTGGATTAAAGTTAGCCTAAACCTGAAAAACTTACTAGAAGACAAAATTGAAGACTATTTGTACGACTTAGATTAGATGATTTTCTTTCCTAAACCAGACACAAAAGGCACCAACATAAAGGAAGACAAGTTATTTTCTTACATAAAAAGTTTTGATATGATACCATAAAGAAAATTAAAAGACAAGAAACAGTAAAACCACATACTTACAGAAGGATTAATATCCAGTACCTATAAGACTCCTACAAATCAAAGAAAAAACAGATCCATTTGAAAAGTGAAGAAGAGATATAAGCCAATCATAGGTAATGAAGTCTTAATTGTCAATGGAAATGAAAAGCTGTTCCATATTAGGAGAATCTGGAAAATACATATTGAAAAGATGCTATTTTTTACTTCATTAAAATGGCAAAAATTAAAGTTCAAATAATAAAAGATTGGCACAAATACAGGGAAAAGATAGTTTTGTATACTGCTAGGGAGATCTTAAAAAAATACAGTTCCTTTGTAGAGTAGTATGAAAATTTAGAGAAAATGGGCACAGCCTCTAGCCCATCACTTGGTAACCAAATACCTTATGGAAAACCCACTTGCATGAGGAGCTGCGTGCAAGAATGCTCTTGTAGCATATTTGTAATAGTGTAAATTTGGAATAACCTTGAATAAAATGTGGTGTCATTTGATTTTAACTACATTTGTTTTGTTTTAACATTAATTTTGGGATGCCCATTTATTCACATGTTAGCATCCCCAGGTGTCTTATGGGTACCTGCGTGGCTCAGTCAGTTAAGTGTCTAAGTTGGGCTCAGGTCATAATCTCATGGGTTGTGAGTTCAAGCCCCATATCAGGCTCTGCTCTCAGCGCAGAGCTCGCTTCAGATCCTCTGCCTCCTTCTCTCTCTGTCCCCCCACTCGCATGTGCTCTCTCTTCTCTCTCAAAAATAAAAACATTAAAATAAATAAAATTTTTAAAAGAGTGTTTTAAAATCAGTGATGCACCATTGTTTAATGGAGAGATGTTTTCCTTCACATCACACAGGGAGCGATGCACTTTGCAATAGATTGTGTTGATAAAAGAGGTAAGTATTACCATGACAGATCTAAAACATAAGATCAAGTGAAGAAAAAGAAAAGCTTCAGGATGATATATATAATACGTTGCCATTTATGTAAACAAAACACTAAAATATATTTCTGGGAAATCTGCATTTTAAAATATTAAAAGTGGTGGGGGGTGCCTGGGTGACTCAGTTGGTTAAGCATCTGACTCTTCGTTTTGGTTCAGGTTATGATCTCAGTTCATGAGTTGGAGTCCTTTAGCAGGCTCTGTGGCTCTATGCTGACAATGCGGAGCCTGCTTGGGATTGTCTCTCTCCCTCTCTCTATGCCCCCTACTCATGCATGCATTCTTTCTATCTCTCAAAAATTAACTTAAAAAAAATAAAATATTAAAAACGGAAGAGGCATACATACTTGGTTAGGAGAGTTTGAGGGGGAACATTTATCTTCTTATTTTCAGTTGGCATTTTTATCCCCTCCCCACAAAGTATAAGGGTGAGTACACACACAACCCAGAAATAAACGTCAGTTCTGAGTACTGGGAATGTGGTCATTTGTAAGTTTTGTGCCTTTCTTTAGTTTCAAAGTTTAAGACATATACACAGAGAAGAAAAATTTAATTGCTGTGTTTTTATGGATTTAAGACCTTTCTCTGTACCTTATGCTGTGTTTACCAGTATATGTACCAGGTGCTAAGTGTTTAAAGAATGTAAACTACCTGACGATGTTATAAACTCTCAGTATATACCTTTGGGGGAGATTTTACATGCATACATGCTATGATGGAGATAGAGCATACAGAGGAATTTGGGGAGCTTTTAAAAGTTGGTTATTGATCTTTTATTTTTTCTTATACAGTTTCCCAGATACGCTGAGATTGTCCACTTGACATTACCGGATGGCACGAAGAGAAGTGGGCAAGTTCTAGAAGTTAGTGGTTCCAAAGCAGTGGTTCAGGTAAGCATCATTTTCAAAACCTGGCCAGTTGAACAAAAACATTAAAGGACACGTCTTGTCTTTTCTAGCAATTATTGAGTAAGTATATCTTGATTACTGGCTATTGGTAGAAAAAATTTTTTCTTGTTGTCTTGCCAAATGTCAGCATCTATATTCGTTCTAGCCCAATAGCTCCACTGATAAATGGCTTTTTTTTTTTTTTTTAAATAAAACAAAGCAGATAATCACATGGAAAGAGAAAGATGAAAAGACAGAATTTATAGCTTATGGGATGAAACCAAAACAAGATCTGAGTTTGTTTATTTCATTGTCTTGTATAATACCTAGTTTTTAATGTTACCAATTATGAGAAATGCCAGTTTTCTCAAATAACATGTTCCTCTAAAAAGTACTATAGAGCAAGGATCAGCAAAATTTTTGTAAAGGACTACATAGTAAATTTTTAGGCTTTGTGGGGCCACCTAAGGTCTGTGATGCATATTCTTACTCTTCCTTTCTTTTCCTTTTTTTTGTTTTTAAACACTTTAAAAATGTAAACAACATTCTTAGCTTGATGGAGTTGGCCTAGAGGCACAATCCTTGGTTTAGAGGTTGGCAGTTTGGTTCATCACCAGGGACATTTCTCTGTTTATTATGAAAATACTATGCATTGATGTATTTTACTTTATATAGGCTGTTTAACAGACAAAAATAATATTTAAGTACTTATGATCTAAATCCCTTTTACTCTTCTGATTACTTTTTCTTTCTCAATAGGTATTTGAAGGGACTTCAGGTATAGATGCCAAAAAAACATCTTGTGAGTTTACTGGGGATATTCTCCGAACACCAGTGTCCGAGGATATGCTTGGTAAATGGATGTTATGCGTTGTGAGCAGAGATCTGTTTTCTTTTAAACATATTTCCATGGAGTCTTTCTTAAAAATTATGACTGTTTGAGTCACAGTCCACTCTGTACTGTCTTGTTACTGTTTTACAGGTAGGGTATTCAATGGATCAGGAAAACCTATCGATAGAGGTCCTGTTGTACTGGCTGAAGACTTCCTTGACATCATGGGTAGGAGCAATAAATGGATTTCTGTGTTTTGAAGAAAATAGCCTCTATTTTATAATATCTTTGTCAGAGAGTGATTTTTTTTGATATTTTAAGTAGACAATGTGATACATATTAATTGTATTATTTAATTTTTTTCTAGAAATCTTAAAATTTTATATAAAATATTTTAAGATATTATAAAATATCACTAGGGTATATCTGAAATATAAATAGCTTTGAAATGTAAAGGATTTTGAAATTAGGATTTCTCTCTTATTTATTTTGTTTTAGGAACTTGAGTTCTGCTACCATATATTTTGTGTCTACAAAAGACTGGAAATGTTACTTAATGGAAAAGTTACTTAAACAATTTCAGATTTTTAAAAATAACTGATTCTTTAAGAGTAGAAAGAAATTATTTATATGGCTATAGTCTTAATGTATTAAATGTTATCTTTTGGAACTACTTTAGGCCAGCCTATCAATCCTCAGTGTCGAATCTACCCAGAGGAGATGATTCAAACTGGCATTTCAGCCATAGATGGCATGAACAGTATTGCTAGGGGGCAGAAAATTCCAATCTTCTCTGCTGCTGGCTTACCACACAATGAGGTGAGAACTAGGATCTGTTTTGTGTGAAATTTAACAAGGGAGATTTTTTTTTTTAATGTTTTATTTATTTTGAGAGCTTGTTATTGCGAGTGGGGGGAACAGCAGAGGGGAAGAAAGAGAATTGCAAACAGGATCTATCCACACTGTCAGTGCAGAGCCCAATGCGGGGCTCGATCCTACAAACTATGAGATCATGACCCGAACTGAACACTCAACCAACTGAGCTACCCAGGCACTTCATCACAAGGGAGAATTTCCAAATGCTTCACTGTTAGTAGGAAACCAAATAAAGGGTTTTCAGCAATACTCACTTGTACCCATTGCCCATTTCAACAGTATTGTGTTTTTCATGCATGAGGTTTATCTTGCTTACTCTTACAAATCTTTGCAAAAAGTACAAAAACTTTTTTGGGTAAAGTCCTTTAGAACATTGTTTCATTTATAATTCCAATTTCAAAAAGTTTAGGATAAAAACGATTTTGTTGTAAAAATTTTAGATTTCAACTCAGTTCGTTTATACTTGTCATCAGATTGCAGCTCAAATCTGTCGCCAGGCTGGTTTGGTAAAGAAATCCAAAGATGTAGTGGACTACAGTGAGGAAAATTTTGCAATTGTATTTGCTGCTATGGGTGTAAGTATAATTTTTTTGTTTTAATATGACATATAAAATTAATTGTTTATGTTATTAAAACAGTGCAGAAACAACACATACATTGTTGGATTTATTTCTAGGTAGAGAAGTTGCAATTTGGCATTTTGGGGTAAACTCAGGATTAAAATTTAGCACTTGACTGCAAAATTTAAGAATAATTTTCTCTATACCCAAAGCAGGCTGTTTTTACTCTGTTGGCTTTTGTGAAATTTTGGGGAGTACTTGAAACTTTAAAAGAAGGAACAGTGTAGATCCATAGCTTAGCCTTCATCAGAAATAAATATTGAGAATTTTTCTTCTCCCTGCACTGATGAAGTCATTGTTATTTAGGTAAACATGGAAACTGCACGGTTCTTCAAATCTGACTTTGAAGAAAATGGCTCAATGGACAATGTCTGCCTCTTTTTGAACTTGGCTAATGACCCAACGTAAGTAAATAGAGCTATTTCTTTCTGCTCATTCAGGCTTTAGATCAAAAATGTTACTAAGCCAAGGGAAGTAAAACGTTACAGTGAAAGCAACATGGGGATAGGAATGGCAGAGCTGTGTTTAATTAAATTCAGCTCTTCTTGCTGGCTAATTGGCTTTGGGCTAATCACCTTGGCTCTGAAGTTCAGTTGTCTCTCTCATAAAATGTGACAAATAATACTTGTCTCATACTGTTGTGCATTTTAAGTGAGATAATACATATAAATTACCTAGTACCTAGTAAGTGATCTTTTCCTCTTACTTGAGAAACCTAGCCCTTGCCTATTTCTTCCCTCCCTGTTTCTCTCTGTTTTAAGAACAATGTAGTTCTGAGAAATTAGGCGCCCGTTTCTAAAATAATCTAACTTTGTAGCATTAAGTAATTCTTACTATAAAAATATATAAAATAACTGCTTACTTTAGAACTTTTAAAGTAATAATTGCTTTATCCTCTGCAATCTATTTAAAACTTTGAAGGGAAACTGTACTGTTATTTCCAGAATCATGTTGTTTAGTCTTTGGCCTTTTAATTTGAGTAACAAAGGACTTAATGTTCCATTTCAGTATTGAGCGAATTATCACTCCTCGCTTGGCTCTAACCACAGCTGAATTTCTGGCCTATCAATGTGAAAAACATGTATTGGTTATCCTAACAGATATGAGTTCTTATGCTGAAGCACTTCGAGAGGTAACTTTTTTCTAAAAATGGATTATTTTTCAGAGTTATCTTGTCTCTTTACAAGTTTTTATTTTTCTTTAATCATTTTTTTTAAGCTTCATCACTCACATATTAGTAAAATACCTTAATTGGAAAGGAAAACACAACTTTTTTTTTTTGTTAACCTAGTTGAAATTATTATAGGATAAGATTTAAATTATTAGCCTAGTTATCGTACTGTAACCAGCTCCATGCATTTAAGACTTGATTCTAAAAGAGAGCAAATGATGCAAGTTGTTTATTCAGTTATTCTCCTAGGATGTTCTTTGTCCAGATTGTCAATTTTTAACCCTTTTCAGAATTTCATTCTTAATAATGTTAGTATTTAAATAAAACAGCATACTCTGATAGCACCCTCTTTAGAACTTTTTCCTTCAGAAAACTCAGTGTTTTTTTAGGAACAATGTTAAGATTTTCGTAGTTACCACCCAGAAGTTTGGGGTGTTTGTTCTAATACAAGTTACTGAAATTTTGAGTAAGTTACTCTTTTAAACATGTAAAAAGGGAAAAAGGACTTCTGAAGAGACATGCTGTATAAATACCCAGCTTCTTAAAACTCCCTATGATCCATCACCATATCTCATTCTATTGCAGTGCTTTTTCAGCATAGGAGTTTTTTTTTCCACCCATCACAGACCAGTACTTTTTTAAAGCACAGTTAAAATGAGTTATTAGCAAATTTTAAAGAAGGTATAAACTTACAAGCCTGGAATTTTACTTTTACTAGATTCAACAGATGTCAGATTGCCATCAGTTTTTTAAATACTTATTCTACTTTCTGTGTTATCTCATTACACATTGATAAAAGCTGGTCTGCAGACCATGCTTTGAGTACCACTACTGTAGCACACTCTTTTGGAGGTGCCAAAGTAACACCTAAAAGTTGGGCTTAATACTTTAGAATTCTTGGTGGTTGTAGGTTAATATATATGCCTATATTGTAGTGTGCATGTCTCTAAGAGAAAGACTATAACTATTCTTATTTTGTGTAATGAATGGACTCCTGGCTCTGTTATCTTGGGAAATTATTTAGCCAACCCTTGATTCCAACTGTAAGCTGGAGTTAACAGCATTACCTTCCTCACAGGATTGTTGTGAGGATTAAATTAAATATGTAAGCTGCATCAAATGATCCCTGGTATGTATTTCCTTTCCTTTTGACCTTTTCAGCATTAGTTAGCTTACATAAATATGGCAAGATCCGTGGCATGAAATAAATCTTGTGAACTAAGAATGTTCTCTTAGTTTTAAAATAACTTCCTTTGATTTATAGAATTTATAGATTGATTTATAGATTTTTTCTAGCAACATATTTGAAGATTTGCATTATGGTGATATGATTGTAGCAAGAAAAAAGAAAAACTTCTGCCCCCCCCCCCCCCCAACATATTTGTTACAGAATAATCTGAACTTGTGTTGCTAGGTTTTTAAGTCATCTTCTAGAGACTATTTAAAATTAAGAGAGGATACTTCCCACATTGTAATTGGGCATGTTTAAGAAAACATGTTCTAACTAAGCTTACTTTTCATATTCTGGTATGTGATATTCTCCTTCTTGACTTACTGTCAGGTTTCAGCAGCCAGGGAAGAAGTTCCTGGTCGAAGAGGTTTCCCAGGTTACATGTACACCGATTTAGCCACAATATATGAACGTGCTGGTCGAGTGGAAGGTAGAAATGGCTCCATTACTCAAATCCCTATTCTCACCATGCCTAATGATGGTAAGCTTTTGGTCTTTGAATTATAGCACACCTAATCACTGTAAGAACTTGATTCTAAGACAGAAGAACATTTACCTTTTTGAGTTGAAATTCTGCCCCCCCCCCCAAAAAAAAAAGTTTTTATTTAAATTCCAGCTAGTTAACATACAGTGCAATATTACTTTCAGGTGTAGAATTTACCCATTTCCCCCCACTCCCCACCTCCCCTCCCATAACCATCAGTTTGTTTTCTATAGTTAAGAGTTTGTTTCTTGGTTAGCCTTTTTCCCCTGTGTTCATTTGTTTTGGAGTTGAAATCCTTTTGAGAGTTTATCCTTCAAGAGTTTAGTGATTTGTTTCTAAATAAAATTTTTCATTTGATAACTGCCTATAATAATCATCCTTTTGTGGAAGAAGAAAAACAATTTTCTTTATAATTAAAATTTTCAATTTTCATTTATTAAATTACTACTGGGTGACTGCTATTATTGGGGACACAGATCTAGATATAAGGAATTCCTTTTGTGTTTTTAATTCAGTCTCTCTTTAATGTAAGTTACTTGACCTAGTTGGATATTTTTTATGTATGTGTACTAGTAAGGTAGCTTAAGTGCCAAATGAAGAGCACAAATAAGAAATGCCACAAGACTTTAGAGACAGAGTGATCACCAAAGGCTGCTTAAAAATGACTCTGTTTTAGAGGGGGAGGCAAACCATAGGAGACTCTTAATGGAAGGGAGGTGGGTGAGGGGACAGAGTAGATGGGTGATGGACATTAAAGAGGGCACTTGTTGGGATGAACACTGGGTGTTATATGTAAGTGATAAATCACTAAATTCTACTCCTGAAACCAATACCACACTATATGTTAACTAACTAGAATTTAAATATTAAAAAAAGGACTCTTATTTTGTGAAAGTACACAGTGCAATGCCTGTGTGAGTGTATGCTCGGGAGTGAAACCATTCAGTAGTCCTCTTCTGTTACTGCCTTTTTGTCCTTACCTCCATGCTTAAAAAGCACTTTTACAAAATATTTTCAGAATCAGTAATAACTCACTGTAAGCACTGTTTTCAGTGTTTTATAAGTATTACCTCATTTGATCCTCATAGCAGTTTTGAGGTAAATGTTCTACTCTGAGGCACAGGGAGGTAAAGTAACCTATTAAAGTTAAGAAGTGATAGCTTTAGAACCTAGACAGTCTGAATTTATAATTCACACTATACTGCCTCTCACATGAAAATACTTGTTCCAAGAAAGTACCTACAAAATTACTTTATGCATTTAACCAACTTAAAAACGTCTTGCTTTGTGGAACTTTATTGGTGCTGCCTGCATAGTGGTGGTTTGCTTGTCTAACATTCCTATACTTTCTGTGTTGAAATGGTGCATATCCACTTGAAATAGCTTATGAACGAAGCATGTTCTCTCAGTATATATTAAATTGGTAAACCTCTGCCAGGGAACTTTGTGTTTAAAATGGAATTTTATTTATATTTTGGAGAGAAATAACTAGGAGACATGGTACTTTTTTCTGAATGCAGCTAATTGACCTTAAATGCCCAATACATGTCTAACTGTGCTGCAACTCTAAATAACGCCAACCAATATGGTAACCTCTAGCTACATTTGGCTGCTTAAACTCTAAAGTTAATTAAAATTAGGTAAAATTTGAAATCAAGTTTTTTGCTTACATTAGCCACAGTTCAAGTGCTCAGTAGCCACATTAGGCTGGTGACTACCATATTGGACAGCACAGATATAGAACTTTTCTATCACAGAAAATTATTCTAAAGAGCACCATTTTATGTAATGCTATAGGTAATGTACTCTCACTTCTTGTGGGTTTGTTCATATGATATGGACACTTTAATGTCAGATGTTTTCCTCTGGTAGATATCACTCACCCCATCCCTGACTTGACTGGATATATTACAGAGGGACAGATCTATGTGGACAGACAGCTGCACAATAGACAGGTATTTGACATTTGAGCAGTGCTGTCAATCTTACAAATCTATTCTTCAGTTTCTCTTTAGTGACTTTGACTTTGCTTTTAGGAATTATTTTGTCAGAAAATGTCAACTTGAATTGTTTATAATACAGCTATAAAATTGTCATTTTTCTATACTTAAGTCCTATTGTGGACAAGAATGCCAATACTAAGAATGAAGTTTCCACTTTTCTTAAAATGGAGTCAGAGTTCTCAAAGAACTTTCTTGGGTATTCTATTCCATAATAGTATAATCTACCAGTCTTATTATTAATACAAAAAAATATATTTTTCTATTTTTTATTGCAGTATCAGTGACAGTACATTTTATTAGTTTTAGGTGTGCCAAGTAATGACTTGATACTTACATGTATTGCAGGGTGATGACAGTAAATCCAGTTACCATCCATCAATACATATAGTTACAAAACACTTTTTCTTTATGATGAGAACTTTCAAATCCACCCACCTGGCTACTTTCAAATATGCAATGCAGTATTATACACACTGTAGTCACCACGCTCTGGATTACATCTTTATGACTTACTTGTTTTATAACTGGAAATTTGTACCTTTTGACTCCCTTCACCCAGCGCCCATCTCAGGCAGCCACCAGTCTCCTTTCTATATCTGTAAGCTCACAGTTTTTTGGGTTTGGATTTTTTAGGTTCCACATATAAGTGAGAACATAAAAGTATTTATCTTTTTCTGCCTGACTTATTTCACTTAGCATAATGCCTTCAAGGCCCATCCATGTTGTAAATGGCAAGATTTTTTTTTAATGGCTGAATAATCAAAAAAAGATTGATGGTTTTGTAATAGATATGGCTTCTAATACCAGCTTTTGGGTGGAATTACTTACTGTTAGTTAATCTTTTTATTTCATATGTGATTATATGAATCACATAGAGCTCAGAAGGCTATTTAGATTTGATACTGTAGGCAGATGTTGAAAATTCTAGTTTTTCAATATGCTCTTGTACTTTTTTTTGTAGGTTTCATTTTGAGTTTGATTCTCAAAAGAAATACTATGCCGTAAAGTCTCACTTCCTTTTCTTGCTAGGAAAAGATATTAGAACTTAACTAGGAAACAAATAATGCAGTTTTATATAATTTAAGGGATAATAATGAGTTTCAAAATGCTTCTTTACTACCAGTAAATCTTGAATTTTGTATTTAAATGTACTTTTTTTCCTCATGTTCTGTGCAAGATTTACCCGCCTATTAATGTGCTGCCCTCTTTATCACGGTTAATGAAGTCTGCTATTGGAGAAGGTATGACCAGAAAGGATCATGCTGATGTATCTAACCAGCTGGTATGTATGTCATCTTAAGGATGGGGTTTAAAGAAATGAATACCTTTCTTAGTCCATTTGCTGTCTTACGCCTCTTGTCTTTCTCCCATATCACTGTACTTATCTCCCAATCCAAGTAGAACTTTAATAAAGGTTGCATGTGTAGAATATATAATCATTCATTAGAACCAAGTCTTTTTTTTTTCCCCCAGAGTATTCCTGAATGATACTGTAATTTCTTACTTAAGATCTTAAGCAATCACCAGAACACTAAGGGATACAGCTTTGTATATTCTGTGAAGTCCTTGGTTTTTGTAGTTGTATGAGATTGTACACCAGGCACCATAAAGAAAAATACTTTTGACCTTAAAGTAGAAATGGTAAGCCTAGGAGCACCTGGGTGACTCAGCCAGTTGAGCATCTGATTCTTGATTTTGGCTCAGGTCATGATCTCATGGTTTGTGGGTTCGGGCCCCACATTGGGCTCTGTGCTGACAGCATGGATCCTGCTTGGACTTCTCTCTCTCTTCCTTTCCTCTGATCACACTTTCTCTCTCAAAATAAATAAGTGAACTTTAAAAAAAAAAAGCAAACTTCATACCGCAAATAGTTTTTCTGAACTTTGAGATGGATTTCTTTGTGGTATGAGTTCTGACTTCACATGCTATTAAAATGTAAGCTCATTGAATGTTGAGGAAGTGTATGTTTTAGAGAATATTAGTAGTGCCTATGGACTGCATGCCAGAAGACTCCTTTCTCAGTGAGACTATAATAATATTTTTCTTATACTTTCATATGAACTTTATGTGAATTATGTTTGTAAATAATGTGAAATTCCTTCTGTGGTCTCTTACATGAAGATAGGTATAGAAATACTCCTAAATATATAGCCCAGATTACTGTTAACATTTATAAAATCTTATCCCTATTCATATAAGCATTTCTTCTCTTTAGTATGCATGTTATGCTATTGGTAAGGATGTACAAGCCATGAAAGCCGTAGTTGGAGAAGAAGCCCTTACCTCAGATGATCTTCTTTACTTGGAATTTCTGCAGAAGTTTGAGAGGAACTTTATTGCTCAGGGTAAGATGACTGTTTTCTCACAAATATAAAAACCTCATATATAGTTTTGAAGACTTCTTTCCCAGTCTGGACAATTTACATTGGTCTCTACATGATTTTCCTTCTGAGTAGACAAGAGGTTCTTCCAATTGTCTATCATGTCTTTTTGCACTTAGCCCTCAAGCTCCTTCCCCTTTGCCTTCAACTCCATTATCCATTCAGCTCCCATCTGAATTTTTCCTTCTCTTTCACCTGGCTTTCTGCTCTGCTGCCTCCACTGCTGGTTCTCCTTCCTCTTAACCCCTCTGCAATGATCTCCTCTTGCTTTGGGGGTTTGGGGCTTTTCTGATTCACTTATTTTCATCTCCTTTTCTGATATCTTATCTTCCTCTTCCTTCTCAGAGGCTTAGCTTCCTGTTTTTTCTGAGCTTTTTTTTCCCTCTAGATTTAACTTTTTTCTTATGCTGTTGACTAAATTGCTATGTAGGATCCTCATCCTCTTTCTAAAGCTCTAATCCCACATCACCAACTAGGATACTTTTGTTTATGCTGCCATCTCCTCAGGCTTAGCATGGTCAGAACCCAGAGTTTTTTGGGGTTTTTGTTTTTTTGCTGAACACCTGCCTAGCAGTTCTCTTTTCAGTTTATCTATCTCTTGCATGAGCATTGTCCTACTGAGCCCAAGCTCAGTAATTGGACATTATTCTTCACTTTTATTCATTTATTCTCCAGTGACCAAATATTTATTAATTTGTGGTGTTCTTATTTAAAATATCCTAAGCACGGAGCCTGCTTGGAGTTCTCTCTCTCTCCCTTTCTCTCTGCCCCTCCCCTGCTTGTGCATGTTCTTTCAAAATAAATGGAAATAAACAATAAATAAGATATCCTATTCTGGTTTCATTTCCATTACAGTACATTAGTCCAATGTTTCTCAAATTTTAATACACTTTTGAATCAACTGGGATCTTGCTAAATTAGACATTCTGATTCAGTAGTTCTAGATGGAGCTAGAGATTCTGTATCTGGACAACTTCTTGGGTAATGTGGACGCTACTGATCTCTGGCCACACTTTGCATCTTAAGGCCTAGTCCATACCCGTTTCCCATCATCCTAGTCATCAGTGCCAGCTTTTTCATCACTTTTCCTGACTCTCTACGTCTCATTGCTAGAATAAATTTATTACTAATTTTATTGATTGTCCCTCTAGTAAAAAAGGCTCTATAATGGTTTTCATCAAATAGCACATGTAGGGTTTTCAAGCTGTTTTGATTGGTCTCTCCTTTGCCACCTGCTAATGCTGCTAATACTCTATATTTGACCTCAGTGGTACTTACAACAAATGTGTTTTCTTTGGAATAATGCATCACGCTATACACTTAGGACCTGTGCACTCTTCTATGTATGTGATGCATTTTTTATTAACATTAAACCCAAAAAAATGTGGATAATTTTTTAATGCAGAATCATAGTACCTTAAAAAGATTAAAATGAAGTTCTTTTAGTAGAGAAAAGAACCCAGAATTTCAGCCACTCTGATTCTTCAGGCAAGAAATGAAATTTATTTGAGGATAAGAGTGATTCTGCTATTAAAAATAATTAGTAACAACTTTGAAAATGACTGACCTATTCAGGGTATTTAGTTGACATTTAGGGTTTCTCAGTGTGTACAACCCTCCCTCAAATTCATCCTCTGTTTCTAGAAAAGTGCCTTTCTTGTAATCTCTGGACAGAATACTGGGTCTAGTTTCCATTGCTCCAGGTATTTAGGATCCTACCCAGTTATCCAAAAAGTTGTCCCCCCACACACCAGACTGCCCTCTCTGACCTGCAGGCCTCTCTCCCTTTTCTCTGATTCCTGATGGTACTTAACTGTATCCTCATTTACACATTCGGTTGCTTTCAGTCTTAGGAGACCTAACTGCTTTGTTTCTGTTTTTTTTTTGTTTGTTTGTTTGTTTATACTCGATGCTCACAGCCCTACTGTGCCATAAATAATGAATAACACTGATAAGTGGTAAGTAGTTTACCGTTACTCATTCAATCTCATTTTTTTCTAAGGACCTTATGAAAACCGCACTGTCTATGAGACTTTGGACATTGGCTGGCAACTGCTCCGAATCTTCCCCAAAGAAATGCTGAAGAGAATCCCTCAGAGCACCCTGAGTGAATTTTATCCTCGAGATTCTGCAAAGCATTAGCTGCTACTTTATCGCTGGCTCGATACACTTGTGAAATAGTGTTCTGTTTTCTTTATTCCTTTTGCACTCCCTAATCCCCCATCTCTGTGTTGGAGTTTGCCTTGTTACCCTGTAATTAAAAACAAAGAATAGTAACATGCTGTGCCAGTGTTGCAATGTTTTAAACTTCTAACAGACTTTAAAATATCCCCTGTTGAGAAAACCCAGGTCATCAGTGCTCTTTTTAAAGTAGCTTCAGGGATGGAGGTGAATTTTTCTTACTGATGTGTGTTTGTACATAGTGGTACAGTTAGTTGCCTAATAATGTCTTCATTATTTGGGTCTCCTCTACCTTATCTCTCAGCCCCCTCAAGAGTATCACTGTCTGAAATTATAACGCTTTGATCTCCAAGTTAGGGCCAGGATCAGGTCTAAAAGAAGCCTCCTGTCTGAAGAGCCAAGAGCCTTTTCCCTGAGCATTTGTTTTTGGATTGTTGCTGTGCTTGTAGGTATGTGCTGCTGCTCTAAGCAGATGGTTTAACTTTCCACCTGCTTTTTCCTACTTAATGACTAGATTAGAAAAGGAGTTTCCCTTTTCTCTTTAGTCCATATGAGTTGGGAATCCTGTGTTTTACTGTTCTCCCTCCCTCTGAGTGACACAGAATCCTGCAGCTTTTGCACAGCTGGCATCACTCTGATAGTAGTGAGATGCCTTGTCTTAATGATCCTTACTGGGTTTCCCTGCAGAGGAATCATAATTAAAATAACTAATAGAACTGTTGCTTGGAAAGAGTTGGGGTATAATAAAAGAAGAAGGAAAAACCCATATTCATTCTACATTCTGACATGCTGACAGTGGCTTAAGTTTCTAAAGTGTTTACCAGACGCTGAGGGCAAGGTGGGGAAGAGAAAGCTTTTCTGTGTATGGATATTTTAAACTCTGTTGACAGCAGCCTTTGGAAGACCCCCTATTTGGTCCTGTTTTCTGACCCATCTCTGCCTTTTCAGGTTAATCTTGTGATACAAGTGATAGCATTTAAAAGCTTTCGCCTTTTAATTCTCGCTCCTTCCTATTGTGAGCCCTGAGCTGTCTTCTATGCACTTTTGCCATGTCTACTGTTTAGTCTCTTTGTGTTCTTTGTTACTTGGGTGCAATAGCAACTTCTCTGTGCATTCCATCTTTCAAGTTGTGTAAAGTTCTTTTTTCTCTGAGGGTGTAGGGGTGGGGGGGAGTCAGCATGATTATATTTTAATGTAGAAAATGTGACATCTGGATATAAAATGAAAATAAATGTTAAATTAAATGGAAGTTACCTAGAGTGACTCTGTATCTTCTAATCAGAAAAACAATAATAACAAGTGGATATATAATATATAATCACCTCTCTGATTTAGTTTTGAACATCATAACTAGTGTTGTGCACCAGCCTCCTGTGTTATAGGGATATGGCCCATGTTTTATATCCTTCTGTCTTCAGGCTGACCTTTCTACCTTCCAAGCTCTTTCCACAGTAATATATCTTCCAACATACTGTGTTTTGATTCAAGCTTGAGAGTTACTACAAGTGTTTTACAGCATTGTTAAAACATTTTTCAAGACCTCTAGAACCTATCTGCAATGGATGAAAGAGGATGATAAATAGAAAATGAAACACATATTGAAGCATGCCAAAACTTGCTTCAAATAATACCTTAAATAGACATCCAGAATATAAAGAAAACATGGTGGTTAAGGACAAAGGTGTGGCATCATGGAGGCTTCCATTTCTCTCCCTTCTTCAAAGCAGTTGTTAGGAGATAATAGAGGAGGAAGGGACCCAATCATGCAAGAACTAGGTAGACCTGTGTTCTAATTCTGGTTCTGCCAGTATTCATGGGACCTTGTTTAGTCTTTAAAAATTTTGACTCTGTGTTCCTTTTAGGGTTGTTAAAAGGACTATGGCCAGTGCCCGGTCCCTGATAGGCACTCGTTGTAGACCACTTTTATTAACAAACTCTTACTGAGGCAGATTTGACTGAGTATTCTTACATAATACTTAGGAAACATTGACTTAGTACAACTCTTGTTACTTACTTTTTAGTGGAAACATTAATGTACCTTTTTTTAAGTTTAATTAAATAATCACACCCAACACGGGCTTGAACTCGCCACCTCAACATCAAGAGTCGTATGCTTTTCTGACTGAGCCAGTCAGGTGCCCCTTAATGTACCTTTTTGTGCCAGTGATAAGACCTAATTAAAGGACCAGTTAAAAATGAGACTTTAACATGGACCCTTGTGATTATGTAATTTAAAAAAGGAAATATTTCAGTCGACTTCTGGGAAGAGAAAAAGTATTTTCAAAGGCCAGGCTAACTAGATGACTCTAAATTAAACATTTATTGCTTTTATTTGATTGTCATTTCACTTTGCGAGATTTCATGGAAGTAAAAAGATGTTTTCAGACTAATAAATACCTCACTAAGCTGTTTTATTTTCAAATGTCTGAGGTCAACAAAGCATTGTGTGTTAGGTTTTAAAAATGAAAGTTATGTGACTTACTACCAATTTATTCCACATCCTTTTACCAAGTTGGGGCTGAACCCCTACCTAGTGCTTAAGCGAACTGTGTGGTGTCTTCATCCTCTATATGAAGCCCTGCAACAGTTGAGGAGGTGACTCTGTGTTTAGAAATAATGAGAAATCTCTTTCAGTGACTAATCACTCACAGAGCTTTGTATCCTCAGCAGGAGTGGCCCTGAAGGGCTAGAGTTAGGAATTTCAGGGCTTACACCAAAAGTTAAGCTTTTTGAGGGGAGGTGAGACGGGGTTGTAGGAGCTGACAAGAACCTCAAGTCCATCTTCATTACTTTTGACCAGTTATATTCTTCACTTCCACAAGAGGGCAACAGCTCTTCAACAGCCATGCTCTGGCTAAACACTGAGCCCCAGAAATGGGGACACTTCACCTGCAGCAGCAGGACAATGACTCATTGAATCAAATGGTGTTTTGGGGGCTACACCTAAGCCTGGGGGCTACAAGGAAACATGCTGTAATAAAAATAAACCAAAACCAAAATTGGTGCAAAGAGCAACTTCTGACTGGACTCAGAAGTTCTAGATTAGAAAGATTGCAGAGCCTATATGGTCCAACTCTCTCCTGATAATTGAAGGCCCTTTTAAGCATCGGAAACATGGAAACCCCGGTTCCGGTGAACATGGAACTGTCTCAGGAGGCAGTCTACTTCAAGGATTAGCCTCTCTGATGATTGGGATGCACCCAAGTCAAGGTAAACTGCCTCTGGATAACTTTAACTTTTCTTTTTTTAAATCTTGGCCTGTCCACCAGGGCTCTTCCATGTGATAACCCTACACTGCTCTGAAGATAGTTGCCAATTTTAAGTCTTCTTCAGTCAAATTTTTCTAGTTGACCCCTCACTTTATGGGTGATGGAATTTTTCAGTAACTTAATAGGATCCACATCTGATCTTCTAGAACGGGAATCTTTGTACTTCTGTTCTAAGCTTTATGTTGTCCCCAGAATAAGAAGTTTCTTCAAGAGGCTCAGCCCATGAGAGTCAAGTAGTCTCTGGAACTGAAATCATGAAAACACTAAACATGATTTTTGGGACTAACTCCCATTGAGGCTAGGATGCTGATTCAAGCTTAGGCTACTGGAAATCTCAATATGCTCTGAACTAAGACATTCTGTTCTCTGGTTCTATTGTACTTTCCCCCAGGATCTGCTTATTCAGTAGCACTCAGGTGGAACCCAAGCACTAGGGAATTTCATTAATGGTTTACCTAATAGATACTCATTGTACAGATAAGACTCAAAAAGTACAGGTAAGTAAAAAGAAATAAGAATCCTATAATCCTACCACTCAGAAGAAACTATTTACAGTTTGTCATATAGAATCCCTTAACAATTATGGCTTCTTTCCCTAGATACTATGTATACCAGATTATGGAAGTTTAAACTACAAACTCTTAATACATACACTTACAAAACAGCTATGTATTTTAATTGAGTGGTTAAAATAACACGGCACGTAAAACAAAAATAATTTCAAAATAAAGTTCTTTTGTTTAGATTTCTTCAACTACCATGAACACAGTACTTCTTAAAAGCCCCTTCTTATTGGTCCACTACTTCTATCTCCTTCAGTGGCTTTGATCAAGGCCACAGTCAGGTCTGAGGAAACTTTTCCATTATGCTGCTTTCTAAATTTTTTTTTTAATGTTTATTTTTGAGAGACGGAGCATGAGCAGGAGAGGAGCAGAGAGAGAGGGAGACGCCAAATCTGAAGCAGGTTCCAGGCTCTGAGCTCTCAGCACAGAGCCCAACATGGGGCTTGAACCCACAAACCGTGAGATCATGGCTTGAGTCAAAGTCAGACACTTAACTGAGCCACCCAGACAGCCCCTCATTATGCTGCTTTCTATGCTCTCTTCCCCTTTCCTATCATGAGACCTCAGAAACCAGGGTGGTCAGGCTGACCCTGTGGGAGGGTGGAGAAGGAAAGCAGGCTGAGGTTCCAGTAAAGCTAGAAGCCCCCACTCTACTTGAAGTCAGGGGTAGGGGCAGGGTAAAACCTGAAAGGTTGTATGCTCATTTCTGGGCCATCCAGAGAGGGACTTGGCCCATGAAATGTACCCCTGAGTACTTCAATAATGCCAGGCAGTTACTTGTATGTTTTGCCAAGGATTCTGAAAGATAAAAAACACAAGTATGAAAGGTGTTTTAAGCCAATAAGGGCTGATGTGGAGAAATTTAATCACAGGTTCAGGCTGCATGCCATGGTTTATAGGAGAATCTGCTTTGACAGATCATTACCTGAAGCACTCAATGTGCCCTGGACTGTTGCAGGTCATGCGGTTGTAGGTCATGCAGGAGAATGGTTACTTGTGTGTGTGTGTGTGTGTGTGTGTGTGTGTGTGTGTTTTAATAGCAGCTGTACTGAGATAGAGTTTACATACCATACAATTCACCTACTTAGAATACTTGCCATTCAGTGTTCTTAAGTATAGTCACAGAGTTGTGCAACCATCACCACAATCAATTTTATAACATTCTGATATTTCCCCCCCCCAAAATCCTGTACCAATGAGAAGGCACTCCTTATTTTCCCCAGACCCTATCAGTCTGTATGGATTTGCCTATTCTGGACATTTTACATAAATGGAATTATGTAATATGTAATCTTTTATAACTGCTTCTTTCACTTAACCTAATGTTTTTAAGGTTATCCATGTCTAAGCATGTATCGTGCTTCTTTTTATTACTGAATAATACTCCATTGTATGGATATACTAATTTTGATTTATCCATTCATCGGTTGATAAACGTCTGGGTTGTTTCCACTTTGTGACTCTTCTAAATAATACTGCTATGAACATTCATGTACAAGCCTTTATGTAGACATATATGTCATTTCTCTTGAGTATAAACCTAGAAGTAGCATTACTGGGTCACATGGTAATTCTGTTTAATCTTTTGAGGAACTACACAACTGTTTCCGAAGCAACTGCATCAGTTTACATTTCCACCAGCAGTGTGTGAGGGTGGGATTTTTAATACCAAAGAACGTTTTGCTTGAGAAGCGAGTAACTTCTAGAAATCTTACTTGCTGTGCTTTTAAAGATGTATTTAATGCCATTTTTAAAATTAGACCTTTATTTACTATGAGACCAACTGCTTAAATACAGTTGAAATTGAAGATATATGAATGTTGCAGCCTGCCTTTTTACTTAATTGCCTGTGAAGCTGCACTTATCAAGCATTCAGACAGTTTAATGACTGTATAATACTTTACCATAAATAGACCATATTTCCTCTATTGTTTAACACTTGAGATAGTTTTAACTCTCACTTATGCTGTGATGCATTTGTTGGTATATAAATAATTGTATTGTGAGCTATTTACTTAAGAGATTTCCAAAAGTATAGTAAAAAGAGTACAAACACTACTAAAGCTCTTGACTTATACTGGTAAACTGCTTTTAAAACATATTTATGACAACTTATGGTCCCACCATCAGTGTATGAGTGTTCATTTCATTTTGCCCACACTCACCTGAGTGTTTTTCCTTGTTAAATATAATCAAAAACAGCATCTTGATTTTAAGAAAAAAAATTCTATTAAGGTAACATATAGACAATTACATAAATCATTAATGTATAGCTTGATGAATTTTCACAAAGTGAACACACCTATATAACCAGACGCAACTCCATGGACTGGACATTTCTAGCACCTGAGAAATTACCATCATGCTCCTTTCCATGACCCAACCATTCCCCACTCACTCCCCAGGAAAACCACTATCCTAACTTCTAATACCATGGAGAGAGTGTGGGGAAGCTATGCTAATTTAATTCATATAAAATGTATATTATAATAAATCAAGTTACCACAAATCCCTAACCTTTTTAGCCATTTGTGTTTCTTTCAGAAATCTAGGTCCTATACTTTGCAAAGATAGATTTCCTTATTTTCAGTTCAAACCTTGGGTGGGAAACAACGCAGCCATATCATTTCTAAATCCCAGGATCTCAGATTTGACCTGGGTCAGTGTGCCATGCTTCTTAATGTCCCGTATCCCTCCTGGGAATCCACTGGGACTTTCTTATCATCTTGCTTAGGTAATGATGCCCCTCATACATCATCAAGCCAATCTCCAGAGGATACCACTCCAGGATTCTAAGCCAGAAATAGAATTTTCACATGAATGAAACATTTTACCCAAGATAAGACCACCGCTAAACTCATGGATCTACCCCTGATCAACTTTTCTATAAGTGGTGACTCCTTTCTAAAACAGGATGGAGTAAGTATCTTAGGAAGCCATTGCTCTTTCCCCACAGACCTGGGCACAAGCCTGGAATGGGAGAACTATTTTCCCAGGTCTGAGAACATAGGATACTTTTCTCAGAAGATCAGGCATTTTTCTCCAGCCCTGCCTTATCTGTTCTGTTTCCTGGTCTTCCTCTTACACTGACACCCAAGAATTAACATACCACAAATGATGTCACCAAAAATTCAGGAGACTGGAGCATTTCTCTGCTGCTGCCATGTAAAGAGAAGGAATAAGAAATAGGGATTTCCTCAGAAATTCTTGGAAGATCTAAGTATATTGCTGTTTTTAGCACTATCCTTCAAGCCCACTTAAACCCACCATATTATATTGGTCTTTACAACCATCCCAAGATAGGGCAGGATAACATTATTCCCTTTTATCCAGGAAGCAAGCAAGTTAAACAATTACTTGGATTTGCTGGTAGAACAGGAACTCATGGATCCTGAAATCTAGTTGAGTGACTTTCTGTCATTCTGTACCTCTGCTATGGTTAGGAGTCCTCAGACTCTGGCAGCCTAGTGTGGATAATCATGGACTTTGGAGAACAACAGGCCTAAGAGGAAATCTATGTTCTACCACAAAATTACAAGAATTTAGGCAAGTCATTTACCATCTTTGACCCTGTTTATCATATAAATGGGGATGATACCTACTCTAAACTATTGGATTAAGTGAAAACACCCCCAAATACCTAGCAGAATATCTAGGTTTGAATCCTGGCTGTGCGCCTTTCTTACTGATTGTTTTATCCTGTCCCTTCATTTCTATGTCTATAGTAATACATCTTTTATTTAAAAAAGAAAAGAAAAGGGGCACCTGGGTGGCTCAGATGGTTGAGTGTCTGACTCTTGGTTTCAGCTCAGGCCATGATCTCATGGTTCATGGGATTGAGCCCCAAGTCAGATAACAGCCCAGAGCCTGTTTGAGATCCTCTCTCTCCCTCTCTCTGTCCCCTCCCTACTTACTCGTGTGTGCATGTGCTCTCTCTCTCGCTCTCTCTCTCTCTGTCAAAATAAATAAATAAACTTGAAAAGGAAAGGAAAGGAAAGGAAAGGAAAGAAGGAAAGGAAAGGAAAACATTTTTTTCATGATCAAATGATTCACAGCTATGGAGAAATTGAATGCCCACACCTCAATGACTAAATCAATTACTTTTAGCTTCCTCGACTGTACATCAATCTGAGCAGGGCCATCCCTACAACCATCATGTGGTAATAGAAATCAAAAGTAAATGAAAACTACTTTCTAGTGCATGATCTCAAAACAATGTAGAAATATTAAGACTCCATGTTTCTTAAAAGAATTTGTGATCTTAAGCCTTAAGTGTTCAGGGGAAGCTAATACATCTCTTGTATGGCTGGTGAGATACTTTCCATTTTTATTAATGTCAGCACTGAAGCTAGATATTAAGTAACTTGCCCAAGGTCACATAGATAGTACACAATTGACTGGGTTTAATTCACAGTTTGTTCTCCAAAGACAATGGTTTTTTTGGTAAGAAGGTCATGAATAAGACCTTAAGTCTTATTAGAAAAATGAGACCTATAGCCATAAAGGTGAGTCATGCAAGTTTCTAAGTGGGCTTGTTTAGGATTGCATTCCTAAATAAAACTGTTTAAGGGAAGAGGGGTCAGGACTGGCAACTTTTTGCAAAAGAGGAAAACAAAATAGCAAAGCATAGTGACTCAGTACTGCCTTCTCTCCCCACCCACCACCACAGCAGAGAAACCTCAAGAGAGCTGCCATGGGGGTGGCTGTGTGGGACCAGGGAGGTCCAACTATCCCACTGACCAAAAAACCTCTCATTTCTGCTAGTGATACCCACTGAGGACCAGGGCTCAGCAGGCAGAGGTGGCAGTGACTAGGGAATCCTCATAACCTCAAGGCAAGACAGGATCCTGTGGCTCCTGAGGGGCTCAGGAAGGCACAGAAGCACGTATCATCAGCTCCAAGAAGGCTTTACACTATAGGCTTCAGAGAGTTTCAGTGACACAGCACTGTCCCTTCCAAGAGAGGGTGCCCTTTCCCAAGAAGAAGTTCTCAGAAGACAGCCTTGGCCCAGCCCTAGGCAGCAGTTGGACAGCCTAAGAGAGGGAGTCCTCTTCCGAGCTCTGGCCGGGTCCTTAGACCACAAGCCCAGCCACTACTGCTCATGGTTTGATCATCAAATATGTAAAATATTGGGTGGGCCCTGCATTTCAGGTAATGCCTGGTTCACCCTCAGGTTGGGAGCTGTTAGGGGACCATGCCCTGTTAGCCAAGACAGATGACCCTGAAAGAGGCAAGTGACCCTGCCATCTGTAGTGGCAGTAGTAAAGTGACCAGGGTAGAGAAAGAACAGATGAAGGGGATGGAAGGAGAAAGAAGGAAGGGAACAATCATGTCTCCTGCATGTCTCAGCACCAAGCCTGAGCCTTATACTGCCTCATGTTTTCCTCATACTTTATTTAGCCCACCTTCCAGGGGTGGTATAATAGGGAAAGATAGGATAAAACAGACAGAGAGGGAAAGGTTAGGACCTGAGGTCCCTGGGTGGGGAAAAACATATTTTTGGAACAATGCTGGGAGCGTTTAACTACAGCCAAACCTTCAGGCATAAGGTCCCTCTTCAGAATGTAACCGACACTACCTACTCCCACTCAGGATCCCCTCAGGAATTCAACAATCAGAATACCTAGCTAAAAAAGGTAAACCATAAAACTTATAAGAAGGACAGTATGACTAGTCTGACTCCTCACACAATGGAATAGAGCCAATCAGGAATGGATAATCCAGCACCTGGAGTTATCCTGCCAGTAAGGCTAGAACCTGAGAAGGAATGAGGGAGAAGGGAAGGGGTGCTGATCGGAACCTTATAAAACAAAGACCCTTACCTACAGTCACACGCCTTCACTTTCGAACACCCCCTCTCTCTAAGGAGAGCTTTCCTATTATTCTTACTTTCTGAGTTTATACTCTAATAAACTTCGGCCTACTGCTCATTGTGTCCACCTCCTCATTCTTCGAAGTGGCAAGACAAGGAACCCCAGGTTTTGAGGTAAAGAATCCTGCAACAGTGGTTCTGGGGCTTAAACCTTTGTCCTAGGGGGAAAGAGTCTGTTAAATGTTATTATTGATGGGCACTGTGTTATATACGCTTTCTCATGATCGATCAGTAGGCATTGATTCCTATTTTACAGATGAGAAAACTGAGGCTCAAATTAATTAACCATGACCAAAGCTCCACAGAAGCTGAGTACCAACAACGGTCACCATATTTGTGCAGATTCCCAGTCCCAGGCTTTTGGAGCAGAACCCTGACTTATCTTGGGTGCTGACTTTGGCCCTGGGGTTTGAGGTGGAGCCAAATGGTGTCCCTAGAGCGCCCCTTCTGCCAACGGGCCCCCTGTGCCTTCTTATCCCCAAGTTCACGCATTGGTTCTTATCAAAACCATCAAATATCCTGTCCCCATCTTATAAATTAGCTCAGATGCCACCAAGTCTGCCTGGAAGTAAACTGCCCGTTAAACAAAGAGTCCCTTGAGCCCTTCCTCCCCTCCCCCGTCACCACAGTCCTGCGGGGGCAGCAGGTATCTAAGCAAATGGTGAAACAGGACCGCAGCTGCTGCCCAGCACATTAAATGCTGTTTTTTTAATTCCCTCTCCCACTAAGTGGTGATTACCCGGACTGCCTGGGGGCTGATCCTTCCAGCCACCTGACTTCGGTCAGTGGGGCACCCGGGAGTACAGGAGCAGCTGGCCGGGGCGCACTTCCGGCAGGGGCAGAACCGGCTGTGGCAGATGCTAGGCACTGATTATTCAGGGCAGGGGTTGCACAGTGGGGCCTGCATTTGCACTTCAAAGGGGGACAGGCCCCAGTTCCCCACTCTTGGGACTTGTGTCTGTTCTGGGGAAAATCAAGTTGCTTTGAGTGAGTTAGCCATTGGGGCCCACCCCCTTCCTAATGGGAGGGCGGTTTTAAACACCCGGAGTTAAAGCGCACTCCCTGAACACTCCCCAGAACCCTCCTCCTCTGTCTTGCAGCTCTTCTTGGTTGGGGTCTGTTTCGGTCTTCGCTGGGCATGAAGGGCTGTGGTGATTAGCTACCCCCCCACCCCCACCCCGTATTAATGCCCTTGATCGCAGTCCTCCCAACACCTCTTGTTATGCGTTGGATTGTGTCTCCCAAAGAGAGATATTGACGTCCTAATGTCCTAACCCCCAGTACCTTAGAATGTGACTTATTTGGAAATAGGATCATTGCAGATGTAATTGGTTAAGGTGAGGTAACCCCTAATCCAATATGACTTGTGTCCTCAAGAGGAGAGAGACACTGAGAGTGACATGTGCAGACAGGAAGGCACAGGGGAGGAGGCCAGGGGAAGATGCCAGCAGAGATTGGTGTGATGCTGCCTCAAGCTAAGGAACACCTGGGGCCAGCAGAAGCTGGAAGAAAAAAGGAAGGATCCTCCCCTGGAGGCTTCACAGGGAGTGAAGCCTTGCTAACACCTTGATTTCGGGCTTCTGGCCTCCAGAACTGTGAGAAAATAAATTTCCTTTCCTTTAGGACATCCAGTTCGGGGTGCTTGTTAGGCAGCCCTAGTACAGTAATAGACCCCTAAAAGGTGGGTGGCATTATCCCTATTTAAGCAGGAAACAAGCTGGAGAGTTACCATGACTTTGTGGACTTCCCAGGGGGACCAAAGCTGAAGTTGTGGGGCCTCTGTTGTTCACATACCACTCTTCTCGGCATAGTTTCACAAGGACCTCCCTATAAGCCCAGAGCAGTCTGTTGTGACTAGAGGAGACCAGCCCTGGTGCCACCTCCACAACCCCCACCACCATGACTAACCCCATGGGAATTAAGGTGTGACCAGGGCACTGAAACCACATGATGAAATGGAAAGACTAGACAGATCAATCTCCTTTTTCCCAGGATCCCCCCTACCCCAGCTGTTTGTGAAGTCGGCCTCATGATTACTCCTGTGTCAGTCTCCTCAGCCTAACATTGGCCCTGAGTGCAGAAGCTGCCTCCCTCTCTTCCCCTGCTCTTTCTCCACTCAGTAAATGCTAACGGACTTCATCTCTTATGCAGGGTGTGGTTGGGATTTGAAAGCTATTAGCACCCTCAAGGAGCTTACAGTCTGAAGGAGACCAGGAAGGAAGATGTATTTCGACTCCTTCCAGGCTCCTGAGCAGCAGGAAGGCAGCAGTACCAAGACATGTCCTGGCCCAGAGCACAGACCCTGAGGTCATTTCTGTCCCTGCTGCTGAAATGTGGCTGTCTTCTTATGGCCTCTAGGAAATGGGGCAGTAAGAGCACTGCCGACCTGGGGCATGAGGGTCTTTGCAGGCTGTAATATGACTACTGTAAGACCCCTCAACCCCACTGCTATGGGTGTCCTAATAGGTCAGAGTGAGGGTGCTGGGATCCAAGGGGTAGGGGGGTGACATCCCCACCCACAACCCAGGCCCCCTTAGTTACTGTGGAACAGCCCTCATCGAAGTTTCCTTTCAGAAATTTTGGCCACTAGAATTCCAGGGAAGGAAGCCAGTTTGGGTAAGCTCAGGAGATACAGATTAGAGCACAAGAGGGAGAGAGACAACCAAGGGGGAACCAGGAGAAAGTATTGTTCCAAAGGTCATTAGCCATGTGGGGGACCTCTGCGGTGTCCCCGTCATTCAGTATGCCTGTGAAATGGGGATACCATATATCACAGCTGCCATGGCTCCTGTGGGACATGGACCTGAAGCCACGTAAGCCAATGTGCTTTTCCTCACAGGCTTCAGAGCTGCTGGGCTCCCTCATCTCTGTGACTCTGAGAGAAAAGAGGGACAGTTACTATGCCTGCCCTTTTTGGAACACAAAGCAGGAGATCCTTCCCCAGCCCAGTCCTGCTCCAGCCTTCTTTCTAGGATGCTGAAGCAGTCTTAATGATTTCTGCTTGCCTAATTAGGCTGTTGGGTGGAGAGCCCTTAGTTCTCCCCAGACCAGCCTCCCCACTGTCACAGTCATTTGTCTCTACACCTTTTTCCTTTCCTCTGTGTAGAGCACAATAGTCTGGAAATGTCTACTTCCTGTCATTTACTACCTGGGATGGCTTTACCAGGTAGCCATAGGGTAAGAGACTTGCCATGTACCCTCCAGATCTCCAGGACCATGTGGGTACAGAAAGCCAGGGTCCTTGGAGTTAAGACATTTGCACAAGGTCATTTGGGGGAACTGGCAATGGAGACCCATGGGAAGTCTGACTCCCCATCCAGGCCACATCCACTGTGGCCATGTTGCTGCTGGGCCAGCTTGTGAGGCCACTGCTCAGAGGTTAACCACAGGTGAACTGTCAGCCTGGCTCTATGCAACCCAACACAACACGACACAACACAGCACAATCCCCCTTAGACCTCCTTCCCTTGCCAACCCTAACTCTGGCTGGACCAGCTGCCCTGCATATGCCTAAAGTTCCACCACTGGAGAATTGCTGGAGACATCCAGGGATCTTTAAAAAGTGTATGTCAGGGGGCACCTGGGTGGCTCAGTCGGTTAAGCGGGCCGACTTCGGCTCAAGTCATGATCTCGTGGTCTGTGAGTTAGAGCCCCGCGTCGGGCTCTGTGCTGACAGCTCAGAGCCTGGAGCCTGTTTCGGATTCTGTGTCTCCCTCTCTCTGACCCTCCCCCGTTCATGCTCTGTCTCTCTCTGTCTCAAAAATAAATAAACGTTAAAAAAAATAAAAAAAATAAAAAGTGTATGTCAGCTAGGCACACTGGAGATATTTAACATATGTTCCTTCTCTCCTCTGTAATTTGCCCAACTTCATAAACAAGTTTGGTTCTTGGCAGTAAGCATTACTGAGCATCTCTACAATTTTATTTTGGAATCAGGAAGAAGGGAGTTGTGAAGGTAGCCTGTATTTCAGCTTTACACAGCACTCTTAGCTTGGTCTTGGTGTCATCCATGAGGGCTTGGAGGGTGGGACGGCTAGAACTAGGATGGATATCACGCCATCCATAATGCTTTTGCTTGTGGTGCAGTGTTGTGGGAGGGTGGGTGGCAATAATAAGGGTATAGGGAAGAGAGGGAGAAGACAGAGTAGGGAACATGTAGACCATGGTGGATGGCCTAGATACCCCCCTCTAGGAAGATAATTTCCCACCTGCTGGGAGTGTAGTGGCTGCAACTGTCAGCTGAGTCCCTCTCTGAGATTTGCTCTTGGCTCCAGATAGCTTCCTAGCCCATAGCCACACCTCTTCTAAGGGGGCCCCAGGTGATGACTAGGATGGAGGTGAGGGAGTTGAGTAAAGACTTTGTGTCATGATCTCACAGTTCATGAGTTCAAGCCCCACATTGGGCTCTGTACTGACAGTGTAGAGCCTGGAGCTTGCTTTGGATTCTGTGGTCTTCCTCTCTCTCTGCCCCTCCCCCATTCATGCTCTGTCTCTCAAAAACAAACATTTTTTTTTTTTTTTAAAGTGAGAGCTTGTGTTGTGGCTACAATTAGGTCCCACACACTGGGGGCCACCATTCTATCATATGTAAAATACAGGGTTGTTATAAGTGGTAAATGCAGATGCTAGCTTGAGAAGCCATCTAGCCCCCAGCCCAGTAAAGGTTAACTTCCCTTCTTAACATGGGCAGCACCCCCTTGCCCTAAACCCCTAGCCTGCTCTATTGTACCTCTGTCTTCTTGCCTGGAAGAACTGGTCAAGCAAAGGGAACTTTGGACCCTGAACACTCAGGCTATATGTGTACTGCCTGGCTCTGGGCCTCCACTGGCCAAGAGAGTGCCAGTAGCTGATGGGTCTTGATGGCTCAAACTGTCCTGTTACTTTTGGTTTAAGGAATTTAATTTGTCTCACCTGTCACTGATTACAAACACCATCTTAAGTCTACTTACAACTCAATTAGCCCTTATTGAGGTGGTAGGGGGTGGCGGGCCCTGAAGGGAGAATACAATGGGGACTTGGGGTGTGTGCATAAATGTGTGCTGGTGCTGGCACTGGAGAGGCTGCCCTTAGTGGGGTGGTGAATAGGATTGTAACTGAGTACCCTGGGCATGGGGTTTTGGTCAGTGTCACAGGCTGGCTCCAGCACAGACCTGCTCCACCACACCCCCTAGCAATTCCCTCTTTGTTCCTTTCTTCTCCCAGCTGTGCCCTCTGTCTCTCCCAGGGGTTTTACCCCACAAGCCAGCTTTCTGGAGTTGAGAGCTGGGGAGAAAAGCTGAGGGTGGGGGAGACAGTCAGCTGTTCTTCAAGGGGGGGGGTTTTGCTGAGGCTGCTAAGAGTCTTGGGCATCAGTGTAGTTCAGCATAGCTGGAAGCAGTGACATTATACTAACAAATAATGATAGCAATAAATTATAGTATTAATAAAAATAATAGCAATACTTTAACTTTCAGTGGGCATTATCTCATTTAATTGTCAAAAACAACTGTCTGAAGCACAGGGAAGTTAAGTAACTTATCCAACTATGTGAGGCTTGCACCCACAGACCGCAAGATCATGACCTGAGCTGAAGTCAGACACTCAACCAACTGAGCAATCCAGGCGCCCTGACCCAAAATTTCCTTTATAATTTTCATGTGTGGAAGGACATTTGATGTTTCAGGCTTTTTGGTGATCTTCATTGGAAGTGATGGGAGGAACTGTTTCTGACAGAGAGGAAGGTGAGGGCTGTTGTAGGAGATGTTTGGGGCAGTAAGAGAGAAGGTGACGTGGGAGAAGCACTGTAAGTCCCCTGTTAAGGTGTCTGCGGAGGCCCCCAGGAAAGGGGAGATTCCTAGGAGAGGGAACTGGGGTGGGCATGGGAGGTCCAAGTTAGGAAAGGATGATGACCCAGTCTCCCAAAATATTGACATAAGAGGACATTTTGTTTTTCCAACCTTCCTTTTCCTATGCCAATTTCCCCCGTGCTGCCTTTCCATACAGTACCACCAATGCCTGTTATCACCCTGTTAATTTCCTTCATGGCACTTATCTAAATTGAAAATCATCTGATTTACTTCCAGAGTATAAGCTCCATAAGGAGAAAGGTCCTTCACTATTTTTGTTCACTTCTGTATTTCTGGTATCTAGAACAGGGCTTGGCATAAAGTAGAACTTAATAAATGTGTGTTGAATAAATACATGTATGTTAACATGAATGAATGAAATGATGAAATTTCAGGACTTGCGATGCCTGGGTTGGGGAGAAGTTTGGAGGCAGTGTGACCTTCTTCATATAATTCAGAAAGCACCTGATGCAGAGGCTGCCTGGGGACAGTGGCCGCTCTGCCTCCCACCTCACAGGCGCAAGTGTGCACACTATGTTCCTGGTTTTATGAGGACCCTGAGACTGTGCTTCTAGTACTGGACAGGCTGAGGCTCCAGCTGCTTGTTTTCTGGAGAGGAGGAGCCCCTCTCTCTTTTTCTTTCTCTCTCTCACCCCCCCCCCCTTTTTCTAAAATAATAAGTAGGTCTGGGGGCTTAAGAAAAGGCTTGTGTCCTCAACAGCACTTCAGGGGAAGATGGGCAGGAAGAAGGCTTTGCTCTCTACTTTGCTGCCCCTCCTACAGCTAAAGCAGTCTTTAGCCCCACACATTTCGAAGAGTCCTGCTTTTCTATTGCTCCTAGACTGTTGGACAGAGAGAGGCTTGTTGGAGCAGCAAGTAATGGGGTTGCTAGAGAATGGCTATTTCTATGCCACATAAGAAATCACCATGAATTTAGTGGCTTAAAAACACTGCCATTTAATGTGCTCATGGTCCTGAGGTCAGGATTCTGGAAGGGCAGGATGGGGGGAAGCAAACCCCTGTTCAAAGGGGGGGTCTGCTGGATCAGCTGCACTTAGCTGGAGCCTAGCTGGGACAACAGGATTACTCCTGCTCAATGGATGATGACTGACCCAGTCTGATGATCTCTCCAGCATACCAGAGGGGCTTTTTACTTGGCAGCTCAGGGCCCCCAGGAATATACATTTGGAAGCTTCCAAGCTTAGGTTGCTTTCGAAGCTTAGGCTAGAATGGGTTGGGCATCCCTTCTGCTGACTTTAATTGGTTAAAGTGAGTCCCAGGGCCTTCCAGAACTAAAGGGGAGGGGCCCCACCAGGGTGTGATTAGGGGAAGGCATATTGCAGTGGCTGTCACCAATGCAATAGCCTACCCAACATGAGTCAGATCTAGGAGGAAGAACAAGACGTGTTACTCCAGGCCTGAGATGACCCCTTTGTTCCAGTACTGGGCCTTGAAATTAGATAGATGTAGGCTCCCATCCTGGCTTGGTCACTTCTCAGCTGCCTGACCTTCCTTGGCTTTGGAGGCTTACTGCACCCTGGCCTCCTGCCTCTCCAACCTTCAGTGTTGCTCCTGTCACCTGTATAGACAGGCAAGTGTGAACACCTGTCCTGGGATGTGCTTCCTGTCTTTCCCTTTCTGCTTGTGCCTCTTATGTCCCATGGTTGCTCTCCAGGCACTCTCCTGCCTGCCTCCTTTCCCAGACACCCTGATCTGTCCCCTCTCTGAGGCATTGCCATCTACCCCTGATGCATTCCACAGGCTACCTTGTGTTTTCAATTTTCTTTTTACATGTCCCTTCTGTCTCCTGCCATCTGAGTAGAAGCCCTTTGAGTGTAGGATTTGAGTCCAGAGAAGCTGGGAATGCTTGCCAAGGTGAAACAGGCAGGTTGGCTTGGAGAAGGCTAGACAGATGGCCACTGTGGTGACTGCACCTTCACAGCTGGGAGACTCTGAGGTAGTAGCAACGAGAGCCACCCTGGTCTCCTGCCAAAGAGGCTGGATTAAATAGGCCAAGGAATTGGCTGGTGAGGTGAGCAGCTAGAACATAAGAAAGGGGAGGCGGAGGTTAGGGTTGGTGGAGGGGTTCTCTTTTGGAGAGGACCCTGTGCCTTGCAGACAACCATGTCCCTTAGTCTCCTTTTCTCCTTCCTCAGGATCAGTCCAGGGTCTGTTCATAGATAAAATCACAGGGTTGGAGAGTAGTAGAGACTGGCTGGAAGTCCACATGATGCCAAGGCCCGTGCTTTGCCACCAGCCAACACTGCCTTCATCAAGGCTGTCTGCACCTCTCTCACTGGCAGGTTGAGATGTCACCTTTCCTGTTCCAGGTGGAGAAGCCCCAAGGAGCTGCCATGCCACAGCCTGGAAAAGCAGGGTAGCTTGAGTAGACAAAAGTGGTTCTAGAGGGCATGAGAAATGGCATTCTTTATTCATAAATAGAAACATAAAATTATCAGAAATAGTTTACATGGCCATTTTTGGGCATCAAAAATAAAACAAAGCTGTCAAAAGCAAATCAATCAAACAAACAAAATAACAAGAAACCACCTAGAGAAAAATAACTATGTGCATATTCTTCCAAATGCCAGTCTGTCCAAAGCCAGCCTTGACTGGAGGTTCTAGCTCTGCCTGTGGACTCAGCACAAGACCGACCACACAACAGGTGAGGGAAGCATCCACTGTACAGGGTTCACAGCTTCCTGCCACAGCAGCTCTGGCTCAGGAGAACTCAGGATCCATGGGGAAAGCCCTCCCCCAAAGCTGCTTGCCCCAGCCTGCCTTCCCCTGGGTATCCCTCTCAGCTGGGCCGGGGCAAGAGCAGGGCAAGGAGCAGAGGCTCAGCAAGTGCTTCTCAGGGGAGAGCTAGCTCTCCCCGGTCCCTGTAGAGTTCAGTGCCTGTGGAGGCCAGAGTGCAGCCAGCGGGACACAGCAGCCAGAAGAAATACTCCCAGGGGAACCCTGAGAGAGTCTGGTCATTGCAAGGCCCGGAGGCAGAGTCCCCTTCTTGGTGAAGTGGTGCTGGATGCTGCTTGCTATCTCTTTGTAGGCAGCCAGAGCATTTTCAGACCAAGCATCCTTTGGAAGAGCAGAGCCAGTGGATCTGACTGAATGAGCAAGTATGCCAGCAGGAGTGTTCAGAGCAAAGGGCAGCCAGCTCCTGCTGGCTGGCCCTGGGCCAGACCCTCTGCTCTGAAGCCCTGTCATCTGACTTCCCAGTCCCTGCTCAGCCTCTGTTGTTCAGAGCCTCCTTCCAGAAAGGCTGAGTTTGGCATGGGGAAGGGAAGAAAAACCACATGGCAGTGAGGTCGCTATGTTACACTGTTGCACTCTGGTGCCACTTTGGGCTACTCTGGGGCCTTGGGCTGGTGGCAGACCAGGTAGGGCATCCATGGTTTGGCTTTAGGTCAGGATGCAGAGTGCAGGGCAGTGTCACACCATGGTGGAGTGCAAACCTTGCCCCTGAGCTCCCTCCCCTGGGCTTAGCACACACCTCTTCTCAGGCAAGGTCTTGAGCGAAGAGGGCCGGCCAGGCTTTTGGCTGCTTTTTGGGGGTGGGGAGTGGTGGGGTATCTCCAGCCTGGGAAGGAAACAGCAGCCCCTTTATCTCGTGGCAATCTCACTGAGAAAAAGGACTCAAACAAGGCACAGGCTGGTGAAAATAGAGGGAATGAGGGCCGTGTGTAGGAGTGCTGACAATATAGACTCCATTTTTGGCCCTCCATCTTGTTCGTGTTCACTTGATGACCTCTCTTGGGAATACGTGTTCTGGGCCCCTCGCAGATTAACATACGTACCTTAGACATGCCTTCCAAGGCTGGTATTGGGGGAGGCTTGTTTCAGCCTCCCATGAATCTGTTAGAAGATTACAGTCTTTCCTCTTCCTGATGAACAGGTGGTGCCACAAGATCTAATTAAAGGTTAGCTGTCAATTAGGTGCATGCAAACCCTTTGATATTACTATAATGCCCTTCTGTGTGTTCCCTGGCTGTATAAAATCTGTGGACTAAGGTCCAGACTTTGTGGAGAATAGCTGTGTAGAGTGCCTGGATCATCCCCCACCCTATTCTGTCAGTACATTACCCTGAATAAAATTCTGTGTAAACTGAATGGAGTCACCTGCTTTGTTTTCTGGTCTCAAAGTGCCTTCTCAGTTTGGGAGATAGTATACCATCCCTGTTCCACTTTCTAACAGTGTGGCTTAGGGAATGGGATATCTTTGACCTGAGGGTCTGCACTGTGCCCTATGGAGGGCACTGCACTCCAGGCAGGAAGGAGGCTTTTAGTCTATCCGTTTCAGGTTTAAATCTAGCCTATGACTAAGAGCAATTGCTTGAAATTCCAGAAAAGCTTCTCTGTCACATGAAGGCAGCAGGACAGGCACAGTTTAACCTCAGGGACTAGAAGGCAGAGCCAATTGCAGAGAAGGTGGCCCTGCCCTCAGCCCAACTCAGAAAAAACGTGGTGGCTCTGGAGGAATGGGGGCTGTAGTTGGGGTGGGGGGAGGGTGATGAGAAGCAGCTCCCACTCCCACTCTGGGTCCTTGAAAAGACTGTGGTCAGGGAGGCAGAACCAGGGGTTTGGTCTCAGATTGCTAAATACCCAGACTCTCATCCCTCCTACCTCAGTGAACCCCTCTCAGCAAGCAGGCATGAAGCTCAGGAATCCAGCAAGGCTTGGCTGTCCTAAGAAAGAACAGCAGCTGTAGCTTGAGTCAAAAATAGAACATGGAACAGTTCTGGCTGCCTGCTAGATCTGGCTTGCTTCTGAAAAGACAAGAAAGAAAAAAAGACGAAAGAAGACCAAAAAAAATTTTTTTTCTCTGAACCAAGCAACTGAGAAACTCTACCATTCTCTCCTCCCCCAGCTCTACACATCTTTAGAAGAGAAACACCAGCACCCCCTCCCCGCTCCGCCTTCCCCTGCCAGGTACTGGCCCAGCCCCCAGAAAGCTGAAGTCCTCTGGTTTCTTTACAGCTGGGGGCTCCTATGGGGCCCAGGTGGAGGGAGGCTAGCCAGTGGCCCTGGGCTGTTCATTAAGACTGTATTTGTGCCTCTTCTCTCTGCCTGGGGCTCTGGGGACTGCTCCTGACCTATAAACCACACCCACCCTGTGTCAGGTGTTTTTAATCTCCCCCTCCCCAGGGCCTCAGTGTCTATGGCTTTAAGAAGAGTGGTCACTGAAGTCAAATTTGGGCTACCAGTTGTCTAAGGCTGCTCACCTCCAGTTAGCAGGGCCCAGCAGGGTCTGGTCATTACTGCCTGGCTTCTCCCTCTAACCTTCTCTGGGCTTTGCTGACTCTAGACATTCCTGGGCTGCCCCAGCTTTCCCCTCTTGTCTGTGGCTGTCCAGAATTGGGACAGCTCTGATGTTGCTAAGCAAGGTTCCCCACACCTGACTACAAGCCCTACAATTCGGAGACCACAGGAGAATAGCTCAGGTTATAAACAGGTCAGGATCCAAGGCTTATGGTCACAGATGGCTTCTTTCTATTCCCAAGGCATCCCAATGTGTCCAGGGGCAGAAAGGTAGTTGTGGGAACACACTGAAGGGAGTTTCTGTCATGGGGTGGCCATTGGCCAATATGGCAGTCACCATCATCCCTGGGAGAGGGTCTAAATATTTTTAAACAAAGGACAAGGTTTAGGGATCTATTAACCAAATGATGGAGATCCCTGGATGCATCTGTTGGGAAAGCTAGAGGTCTGGTGGGCTGGAGGGATGGTAAATGCTGGAATGTGGGCAAGGGTTGGAAAAGTCATGTAGCAGTCCTTCTCCTTCTCTCTCCTCCCCTGTTGGGTCCCAGGTCTGTGCCTTGGGGAAGGCTTCTCTCGGAGACATGAGTTATTGAGCAGGGTAGTGGGAAGAGGACCCCTCCTTGACAGGCTCTGTACCCCTGCCTCCCAATGTCAGGTCCCAGGCTCTCCCTCTCCCAGGAGGCCCCTCAGATCTCAGTGGCTATGATATCCTCGTAGGGGATGTCGGCCCCTTCAAGGTCAATTTCAAAGGCCTCCCCTGCACCGTCCCCATGGGCCAGCTGCTGCAGGGCCTTCTCCAGGCGCTGATTCCGCTGGTACATGGCCAGGTAGCTCTGCTGTAGCTGCTTCTGGTACTGGATCACCTTCTCCTTCTCCTCCTTCCACACCAGCCGCTCATGCTGGAAGCCTGAGGACATCTGGTCGTGGCCTTGCCGCTCCTCCTTGAGCTCTGCACGCAGCCGCTCCAACTCCCGCTGCAGGGCGGGGATGTCCTCAGAGAAGGTAGTCCCAGGCCCTGGCCCTAGCCCTGGCCCCAGAGACACAGCTTCCCGCTGCAAGGCAGCCTGGGCCCGCAGCTCCAGCAGCTCCTGCTCCAGCAGGTTCACCTTCTCTCGGAGAAGCTCGGACTCATTTTTCTTGCGCTGAAGCTCATTCTCACAGACCTCAAGCTCCAGGCCCTTGGTGCGCAGAGCACTCTCTAAATCCTGAGTCTTCAGCTCCATGCCCTCCAGTTTGCCCCGTGTGTCCTTCAGCTGTGCCTTCAGACTAAGGATCTCACTAGCCTTGGTGTTGATTTCTGTCTGGGACTCTTTCAGCTGCTGCTTCAGAAGAGAGATTTCACCCGACTTCTGGCACACCTGCCAAGGGTTGGGTTGGGAAGAAGAGAAGGTGATAAGATATAAGAGGTCCTTATCTGGGGAGAGTAACATCTTAACTGCCTAAAGAATTAGGCTGGTCCTGACACGGTGTCTCAAGAGAGTTCCCAGGCATGATGGTCTGGGTGACCCGTGAAGGCCAAGCCCCTCTCTGAGGTTCCTGTCATTCTGTAGTCTTAGTCTGTCCACATGCCTGTCTCAACCCCAAATTAGAGTCTATATCTCAATCAGTACCCAAACCCATGGTTGTGTGTAAACCAATGCTCACTACTGGTAGCTCCATCATCCACACTTAACATTAATGACCTTGAGTTCCATGTCTGGCAAACTTCTGTCATTCATGTTTGTGCCCACATCTTCTGACCTCACCCTTGTGCATACCTGGCTCCCCTCCTTCCCTACTGGGGATAAAGACTATTTTCAAGCATTAACTGCTACACGCCAATGACCAGCTACATGCCAGTGACCAGCAACATGCCTGCCTCAGAGACAGTGTCCAATTCAGATCTGCCAAATGGCAAGCTACTATGTTCTCCCCCTGCCCCACCCCTCCACCATTTCTATTCTTATTCCCCTTCGAAAGTTGGCCAAAAGCAGCAGACAAAATCAAAGGCACTGATTCAGACCCATGCATCTCTGGGGTCTTGACCATTTGGGGTCATGGGTGGCTCAAAAGATGACCTAGACCAGTCTGGTTGGCTGTGTCACAAGAATGTTTCCTGCTGGCCTGTGGGAAAGCTGGACAGAATGAAGGTCAGAGCCTGGGCCTCTACAGAATGGATTCTTGGAACAAGACCAGAAGCTACCTTAATTTTTCCTCACTTCTCTCATAGTAGGAACCCCCAACTCCTTGCTCTCATGAGCCACTTATGAAGCAATGCATAACCTCATCCACAATGCTTGTGTGGGACCAGGAATGTCTTTCTAAGGCAAAACCTGTGTTTGTTTCATGGAGGGAGCAACATAGAGTCATGGTTGAGGCATGGGCCTGCTTTTGAATCCTGGCTCGACCACATATGTATATGATTGGCTGATCTTGGTGATAGTATGGGGTAGTGATTAAAAATGTGAACTTTGGAGCCAAATCATTAAATCAAATCCTGGCTCTGATACCTATTATGTGGTGATCTTGGGCAAGTCATTTAACTAGTTGTTTGCTACTATAACCTCTGTGTTGTCAGTTTTCTTAACTAAATTAAGGATTATTTATAATAACCCTACTTCATAGGGTTATTATAAGGATTAAATGGGAGAACCTAGGGTTTGGCACTTAATAAACACTTGATAAATTACTATTCTAAATATGTTTGCAATATATTTATGTGATATTATAAATACTTATTTATTTTACTGTCTAGACTGGACAATCTGGGAATGAGGTCACACTGATGTCTAGCTTAGCTGGGAATTGGACAAATAAGCATGGATGCCTAGCACCAGGACGAGCTTATATCTTTGAGGTGCCCCAAAATGTCTCTGATCCCTGGCTGAGAAATGATAGTTAGGGTGGGGTCTTCTGTGCCATCATCAATAGGAAAGAGGAAAGACCCCTATGGCCAGCATCCTTTCCTCTGTGGGAAGCCTGGCAAATAAGTGATTTTCCCTTCTCACCTGTCCAGTACCCCATTCATCTCTTTCATAGAAAGGATCATTTTCCTCTCTACTCCTGATAACATTTGTCACTCTAATTTCTAGAATGAGTACAGAAAGCTCCAGTGCAAACAGGTGCTTATGTTGCTGAGCTTGTGTCACCCTGACCTGGGGTGGCACTGGTCTAATCAGACACAGTGCCTCCTCAGTTCCTTTCCAGGGTAGGAGTCTTTGGGGAGAATAAAAGAACCACCATGCCCACACCCCTATCCACCTTGAGAGGCCCTTCAGGTGAGAAAAGCTATTTTCTGGAGATCAGAATGTGGGGGTTAGCTTCTCCAGCTAAGCCAGGTCCAGATGCCTCATTTCCAGGTATGGTGTGCCCTTCTCTTGCTCTTCTATGTTTCCATTGCAGCCCACCAACTAGAAGCCCCACTTACAGTTCTGTGTAGAATGGCCCATTCTGTCAGTGATACCTGCCACAAATGAGGTCACTCTTACTAGTGCGTGGGGTCCCTTCTCTCAAAAATAACAAAGTCTGCTCTCTTGTGGGCTCTTGAACCAGCGTGAACTCATGCTCAGGCATGGCTTGTGTTTCTTTTGAGCTTTCTGCAAGCAGATGAAGTGGGTCGGCCATCAGCCCAGTGAGGCCTCTATTCCCTCAGTTCCAGCTCCTCAGTCAATGACTCAGTTAGCAAACTGAATTCTGGAGGCCATGAGGCCCTGAGGCGGGAGAGAGTAGGAAGCTCACACTAATTGTACTCCCGACATGGTTCACCATGGAGCCCTTTGTTTGGGTCACAAGGCTGGCACTCTGGCTCACTTTGTCTGGGCAATTTGTGTACACACACCATGGGCTAGAACCTGGAGGAGAAGTGGGGACTGGTATCAAATAGCTGACCACCCCAAGCCCCCACCATAAGCCTCACCTCCCACTGAGTCTCTTCCAGTGCAGGGGCAAAGCTGGTCTTCTCCTTCTCATAGGACTTGAGCTTGGTCTCCAGCAGGTCCTGTTCCTTCATGAGGCTCTCAAGCTCCTGCCGGAGCTGCCTCTTCTCCTGCTGGAGCTGGAGCACCTGGAGGTGCAGCATCTGCTGTGTGCGCTGGCTCTTCTGTGAGGCTTGCTTCAACTTGCCACTGCACTTCTGCTCCAGACCATCCAGCTCCTCCTTGCAGCGCCACTGCCGTTCTTCATAAGCCTGACTGGAGGCCAGCTCCTTGTCCTCAAGGCTACGCTGCAGCTTCTGGAGTGCTCCCTCCCTCTCCAGCAGCTTCTGCTCAAGCTCCTGGATGCTGCACTCATCTGTGGAGATGGGGGAGCGGATGCATGAGGAAGCCTTGTCTGCCTTGCTTGGGTGGGCCAGCTTGCTGCCCCCATCGGAGAAAGACAGAGCCTTCAGACTCATCATGTTGCTGTCCTGGAGGATGATGCCCTGGGTGATATTGTGGGCTGAGCCCCCAAAACGGCTGGTGGGCCCCACTGGTGTAACCAGTGGATCCAACTGGTAGCTGCTGCTGGTGCTGTGCGTGGGCAGGCTAGACATGGAGTTCCGGCCAGAGTCAGACAGTGCCCCAGAGCACAGGCTGGGCTTTGGATCCTGTTCCTTGGGCTTGTCTGGAGGGGCAGGGTGCAGCTGGTGGCTGGCGCTCTCAGGGGATGAGTGGAGGATAGCTCCTGACCGTGGCAGCACAGGCTTGAATGCTGTGGGCCTCACTGCACCTTTCTCTGACCCCTGGTGAGGAAAACAACCATATTGATTCCATGTCTCACTTCAACTCCCCTCTCACCTTTCCCTCCCTTGCTGGGTGTGTGTGCTGGCCACACAGCATCCTTTTTGGTAATAACCATAGGCGATCTTGCCTGTTGCTATGAAGCAGCTGAATATGGTGAGTCTCTCTCAAGAAGGAGGAATTCCTTTGTGGGTAGGGGATGTACTTAAGGATCACTGAGTTACTTTGTTTTACAAACTACTAACCTGTCATCAGCTTGTCCCAGACCTTGTGAGATGATGAATAGCATCTTTAGGTTCCCTGGCTGAGATCCCTAGGCCAGGGCTCTGGTTCTGGGTCTCTGTGTGGTGTAGGGTAAGGGCATTAGGCTCAACAAGCATGGTCGACAAGCATCCCTTCTTCACCTTCACTGCCCCTTCCAGTAGGCCAGAAGCAAGAATACTGGCTGTGACTAATATCAAAGGGTTGGGAAGACCACTTGCAATAACAATCCTTTTTTTTTTTTAATGTTTATTTATTTCTGAGACAGAGAGAGACAGAGCATGAGTGGGGGAGGGGCAGAGAGAGAGGGAGACACAGAATCTGAAGCAGGCTCCAGGCTCTGAGCTGTCAGCACAGAGCCCGGCGCGGGGCTCGAACTCACAGACCGTGAGATCATGACCTGAGCCAAAGTCGGCCGCTCAACTGACTGAGCCACCCAGGTGCCCCAACAATCCTTTCTTAAAACTGTCATTTTCCTTGGAAGAGTACCTTGCAGTCTACAAACCCTTTAAATTTGGAAAGCTTAAAGCTCTATGCAAACTAAGTGGGTCACTTCCTAGAATATCAAAGTCATGGATTCATCCCCCCAGGTGGGGGCATGTGATTAACTAGGGAAATTGTTCTCAAGTCCACTAGTTGGGCCCATGAGAACTTGAGCTGGCATAAGGGCTGGATTTCTGACTTTATAGGCCTCTTTTCACCTCATCCCTGCTAAACTGATGATAACAAACTCAGTTCTTATCCCACCGAAGACACTTTCAAGGCCTGGCTTGAGTGAGGAGCTGCTGCACCACAACAGCAGCAAGTGAGGGAAAGGCCCACCTCCAGGAGTCTGCTAGCAGCAAAGCTGCTAGCTCTCTACAAGCAGACTCTCCATTGGCTCTTCCAGATGATAATAGAGCTCCCTCCCCTTGCCATGTACTTGAAAATGCTGCTGTTGGTCCTGTTTTGACAATCCAGAGTTCCATTCCAGTAGGGCTCAGAAAGGCTTTCATTTCTCTTTTGCTTTTTGTGTAAGGGCTCACTCAAGACTTCCAGTTTAGGGGCATGACCAGTGCTTCAATTCCCTCGTCCAGCCTTTGATCTCTGTGGTGTGACTGAGCATTTCCACCCTCACCACCACTGCCCTGGCTTCTTGGGTTTTTAAATGTTTGTATCACTGCCTTCATTCCCATCCTTGCCCCCACTCTCTTCTTCCCATTTTGCTCTCTATTGCTTTTCCAACCCACCCACTCTTACCAAAGACACTTGCTTACCATTTCTAGCTGACTGGAGAAGGGCATAAGCTTGGGTGGGGTGGACGGGCCAAAGTCCACCCCAGCCTGGCCGCCTATGTCCCCACTAGACAGTGCAGTGTAATCTGGGTGGTGGGAGCCCCGGGCTTTCTGGCTGACCTTGATGTAGAAGAAGTCTTCACTCTTTCCCATTTTGGAGCTGGACTTGCCATGGCCTGAGTCCTGGGAGAAGCCAAATCTCAGAAGCCCATCTGAATATCGATTGAGTTTCTTGAGATGGGAGGACTTGCCCAGCTTGTACCGTGAAGCTCGGCAGTGCTTGCCATGGAAGCTGTGGCCAGAAATGAGGCTACTGACACTACCCATGCTGACTTGGGGCTAAAGACAGACAGGGCAGAGCAGGGATCTGATGTGGCTGCAGCAGTAAGGGGCAGTCCTGGTACCAAGAAGAAGCTGCGGTCATAGCAGAAGCCTCACAGAACCTGGGAGAGCTGTAGACCTGTAAGGGGACAAAAGGTAGAAGTCAGCCTGAGATGAGCAAGCCACGGCACAGTCCTCAATGGTGACTTTCGTGAGGAGCTGCTCTGATGGCCAGATCTGAGCAGTAGAGAAATGTATGCTTCTCCTGATGAAAACTCAGCCTTGACTCTGTTACTGGACTCTTTTGTTCACTCTTCCTTTGTCTACTAATTCAACAAACATCACTGAGACCCTCCTTTGGGATGGCCCTCCTCTAAGTCCTGTGATACAGTAGTGACTAACATGGCTATTGTCCCCACATTCATGGGGCTTGTGTTCAATGTAGTGTGGACAAGCCATCAACAAATCAATGTTTACCATCCTTAGGATATATGTGCTGGGAGCGGGGAAATAAAGCACAGTGAGCAGCATAGAATTCTGGGAGGTCATTATTTTATACAGGTGGCACAGGGAGGCCTCTTTATTGGGGTACTGCTTGAAGAAACCTCAAGAAAATGAGGGAGCAGCCATGTGGAAATCTGGGGAAGAGAGATGCTCAGAAGCTTCAAGAGCAAAAGCTCTAAGTCCCTGTGGTAGCTTGTGCTTGGCATATGTAAGATCATCCAGGAGACCAGTCTGGCTGGAGGATAGTTAGCAATGGGGGCAGTGTACAATAGTCAGAAGTCAGAGAACTAGCAGGTTCCAGAAAACATAGAGCGTGGTTGGCCATAGAGCTTGGACTTTTACTCTGATTGAGATGAGGAGCCCCTGAGTGACTCTGAGAAGCTTATTACTTGATCTGACTTAGGCTGTGGTGGGTCACTCTGGCTGCAGGTTGGAGACAGTGGGCTGCTGACTGGCCTGGATGGAAGTGGTGGGCCAATTACATTAGGTGAGTGACTAACATGGCTGGGCCAGGGTGGTAGCAGTGTATTACGTTTTAGGTATAATTTTAGAGTTGAGCTGATAGGATTTGCTACTGAACTGGATGCCAGACATAAGAGAAAGAAAGGAGTCAAGAATGACTTCAATGCTTTGTTTTTTAATGTTTATTTATTTTTGAGAGACAGAGAGACAGAGAGAGAGTGCAAGCAGGAGAGGGACAGAGAGAGAGGGAGACACAGAATCCAAAGCAGGCTCCAGTTTCTGAGCTGTCAGCACATTGCCCGACACAGGGCTTGAAGTCACGAAATGTGAGATTATGATCTGAGCTGAAGTCAGACACTTAACTGACTGAACCACCCAGGTGCCTCCTTCAATGTTTTTATCCAAGCAACTAGAGGACATAAGTTGCCATTTAATGAGAAACAAAAGACTACAAAAAGAGCCAGTTTAGGATGAGATGGGGTGTAAAGTAGGAGTTTGGTTTAAGACATTAAGTTTGCAGAGTCAATTAGACATCCAAAGAGTGCTGTAGGGTAGGCAGAAGGATGGGTGAGGAGCTGTAGATTTCCATGTAAAAGTTGTTTGTTCTAGAAGCCAGCTATGTCACTAGATGACTTCACTACAGAAGTAAAGGCAGGAAGATAAGGGAAGTCTGAGGACTGGTTAATGAAGGTCAGGAAGGTGAGGAAGAATCAGAAAGAGAAACTGAGAAGGCTCTAACTGATAGAGGAGACATAAGAAAGAAACTGTTTCATAAGGATGGTGTCAAGTGCTGCCGATGATGACTGTATTGGTCAATGGATCTGGCCAGGTGGAGGTACTGACCTCGATGAGAGTAGTTTGGGTGAAGGAGTAAAAAAAAAAAAAAGACTTTACCAGAGAGCGTTCAGGAGAGAAAGAGGAGGGAAATAATTGTACCCTCAAACATTGAGAAGTACCTTCAGTTTCGCAAAGTGATTCTGAAACACACTTAACATGTTTTTAAAAGTAATAGGAATGTACAATCTAGTAATCTCACTACTGAGTATCTACACCAAAAATACAAACACTAATTCAAAGGGATACATGTACCCCTATGTTTGTTGCAGTGTTATTTACAATAGCCAATCTATGGAAGCAGCCTAAGTGGGATGGATGGATAAAGAAGCTGTGATATACACATGCGCACACACACACATGCACACACACACTGGAATATTATTCAGCCATGTAAAAGAATGAAATTTTGCCATTTGCAATGACATGGATGGAGCTAAAGGATATAATGCTAAGTTAAATAAGTCAGAGAAAGACAAGTACTATACGATTTCACTCGTATGTGGAATTTAAGAAACAAAACATGAACAAAGGGAAAAAAAGAGAAAAAGAAAAACCACAACACAGACTTAACTATAGTGAACAAAGTGATGGTTACCAGAGGGGAGGTGGGTGGGGGGATGTGTGAAATAAGTGATGGGGATTAAGGACTACACTTGTCAGTGATGAACACCAGGTGATATATGGAATTGCTGAATCACTATGTTGTACACCTAAAACTAATATAATACTGTATGTTAACTATACTGGAATTAAAATAAAAAACTTAAAAGTTAAAGGAATGTATTTTATAATCAATGCTTAACATAACAATAACCTTGCCAGTCACCACATAGAGGAATACACTGGGATGTCAACACCAGCATATTTGTAGATTTGGACAAATCTCTAAGCATAGGTCACATGATTTTCAAAGCTGGGAAAAACTGTGGTTGTCATGCATTGTGAAGGAGTATTTCTGAGTCAAAAGACAGATGATGGGAGGGAAACTATAAGTTTAATAAAATGGGAAATGCAGAAGAAACTCTTTCTTCTTTCTTCTGCTCTAAATTACACTGTCAATCCTAAAGTTGTGAAAGAAGTTCCAGGTGGGTTATAGAGCACTGTACGTGCACAGTGAAAAAGAACAAGAAGACTCTTTAGACTCTGAATATGAAGGCTTGAACTCAAACTTGCATTGTTATCATGAATTATAAAATAGTTATGTTATGAATAAATGCATTCTATATTCCATTAGTAGAAACTAAACACAATACAACATCATGGTGTAAGTGCAATGTATGTTTTCTTTGAAAAGCTTTTTATTAAATTGATGGCCTTTTAGAATCAAGGAAACACAATTATGTCTACTGATAGGATTGTTATGAGAAGTTTATAAGCACCAAAATAATCTAACAGGTCTGGTATGCCTACTGAATGCCCAGTACCTAATAGGCACTCCACAACTGGTAGGTATTTTCATTGGTATCTATCATTGCTCTCTCCAGCATTCATCACCCCTATGTTATCCTCAATGCCTCACCTCATTTTCCAGAACTAGTGCTCTCAATTCCAAATGCAACTTTCCTGCACCCCAATCTCTAATGGTATTACTTAGGAATACAGAGTTCCTCTGTTAATTTAACAGCTGACAAAGACAAATTGTGTTTTTTGTCCCCCACATCATCTATCTTTTGCTTAGCTGGGACTTCAGATCCTAAGAAGTTGTCCAAATGTAGGAAAGCTATTTTTTTAATTTTATTTTTTCTTAATTTACATCCAAATTAGCATATAGTGCAACAATGATTGCAGGAGTAGATTCCGTAATGCCCCTTATCCATTTAGCCCATCCCCCCCTCCCACAACCCTTCAAGTAACCCTCTGATTATTCTCCATTTTTGCGTTTCTTATGTTTTGTTCCCCTCCCTGTTTTTTACATTATTTTTGCTTCCCTTCCCTTGTGTTCATCTTTTCTGTGTCTTAAACTCATGAGTGAAGTCATATGATATTTGTCTTTCTCTGACTAATTTCGCTTAGCATAATACCCTCTAGTTCCATCCACGTAGCTGCAAATGGCAAGATTTCATTATTTTTGATTGCTGAGTAATACTCCAGTGTGTGTGTGTGTGTGTGTGTATGTGTGTGTGTATACACACACCACATCTTCTTTATCCATTCATCCATCGATGGACATTTGGGCTCTTTCCATACTTTGGCTATTGTTGATAGTGCTGCTATAAACATTGGGGTGCATATGTCCCTTTGAAACAGCACACCTGTATCCCTTGGATAAATACCTAGCAGTGCAATTGCTGTGTCGTAGGGTAGTTCTATTTTTAATTTTTTGAGGAAACTCCATACTGTTTTCCAGAGTGAGGAAAGCTATTTTTGGCCCAAAGACTCGCCTGCACTCTGCACATTACACTACTTGGGTAATGGGTGACTTAGTTTGTACCTACCCAGTACACATTTATGAATATTTATATATACAAAGTTGTAGAGATACAACAGTTGGCTATGGCATCAGACAGATATGGATTTCAAAATTAACCTCTGTGAGGTTTCTTTGCTTATAAAATGGAAAAAAAATAACTATTTCATAGGACCAATATGAGGATGAAGCAAACTAACAAGTGCAGTGCTTCGTGCATGATCAGTGTTCTACAGATGTATGTGTGATCAACAGAAGTCCAAGATGAGGGTGCTGTCCTCAAGAAGTATATAACATAGTTGGAGTATAACTATAATATTGGGTAGACATATTGCATGAATTTGTGGCTCTCTTGCTCCACTACCATCCCTTCTCAGGTGGACCCTCCTCCACATTTGTCTTTCCCCAGTCTGTTCTTCCTAAGCATCTGAAGTGTCACAGTATCATGCTCCCTGATGGAAACCCTTCAAAGATTCTAAATGTTCCTAGAATAAGGCACTGGGAAGAGCTTGGTTTTTGCCTGCTGCTCCAATCTTATCTCACCCCATTTCCTACTTGCTCACATCCACAAGTATAACCAGACTTGTCTCTCCTCTGTTGTTGAATACACCAAACCTTTTCCCACTCAGGAGCTTTCACATCTCCTGTTGCCTCTGCTGACAATTCTCTTTCCTTAGCTCTTCATGCAGATCTTTCTCATCCTTCAGTTCTCAATTCAGATATTACCCCTGCATGTGGCTTTCTATGGTTATGCTGGAAAAAAATCTATGTCCCCATTACTATTATTCCAGCCTGTTTATTTCCTTCATAACAATTGCTTAACTTGTAATAATCTTATTTTTTGTTTATTGTGTGCATCTACACCAGAATGTAAGCTCTATGAAAGCAAAGACTTCAAATTTATAGCTCCTAGAACAAAAATGAGGAAGTGAGGCATTGGCTAAAAGAGGTTACATGATGTGGTCCTTGTCAATTAACTGGCCAGTGGCCAAACTGGGACTCTAACCTATACCCAAACTCCATGATCTCTTTGCTACAGCACAATGTTCATGGGGACTGTAAGTAAGGCTCAGAGATGTTAGGATGGCAGAGTAAGTTTCCAAGGATGGAGGAAAGCCTGGAGGAGAAATCAAGGTCCATGGCCTCTAGCCATAGCTTTGTTTCCCTTTGGCAGATGACAACAAGGTTTTAGGGACAGGTAAGCTCCCTGGTTCACCTGAGCAGCAGTATGGATCACCTCTGATGCACAAGCACTGTGCTAGGCTCTACAGGATCGAGAGGAAGAAGACTAGTGATGCCAGGGAGCAAAGGAGAGGACTGGGTTTAGGATGGTGGTCTCTGGTCCTCTGAGTTTATTCCTGTCCTGTAGGTCCAGATACCCTGTTCTCCACTTCCTAGCTCTTGACACACAGAGGAGCTTTGAAGTTTGAGATTATCCCCAGATCTACTTGAAGCTAAACTAATTACCTTTAAGTGTCTAGGCTTGTTCTGTTTTCAACTTGGAGAGAGCATTACAGAAATGTGGATCAATCCTAGTTCCCAAACCCTAGGTCTTTCCATCTACCCAACCCTGCCAGACTTGCTACCTCTGCCCTCAGGAAGGACAAGACAAAAGGGCACATTTGTATTACTGGGAAACAAAACCCTCCTGGCCCAGAGTACTGTATGTACTTGCAGTGAAAATAAGCAATCACACTGACCATGGAGATTCAAGAAGGGGAAAGAAAGAGGGAAGAAGGACAGGAGAGGAAAAGTAAAGGATCCATAGAACCTCTCACTAAGCATGTTTATAGACCTTCTCCTGCATGACCTCCTACTGACTTCAAGGTCCAGTGATGGCTTCTGCAGCATTTAATCTTTCAGAGATGAATGGTCATCTCTCCAACTATCTTTATTTTTTTTAACGTTTTTTTTATTTATTTTTGAGACAGAGAGAGACAGAGCATTAATGGGGGAGGGGCAGAGAGAGAGGGAGACACAGAATCGGAAGCAGGCTCCAGGCTCTGAGCCATCAGCCCAGAGCCTGACGTGGGGCTCGAACTCACGGACTGCGAGATCGTGACCTGAGCTGAAGTCGGCCGCTTAACCGACTGAGCCACCCAGGCGCCCCACTCCAACTATCTTTAAACCTTCCTGAAGTCAGAGATGGAGCTGAAGCTTCTTTGTATCCCCCTTGGTACTGAGCACAGTGCTAAGAACAAAGAAGGTGCTCGGTACATTTTTAATAAAATCAGCTCACAGGGAACATAGGGATTTATTGAGCGAGCTTCTGGAAGGGAAGATGAAGCATAGCGAAGACATATGACTTACACTGAGGTCCCACAACAGGTAGGTAGGAAGGCAAGTCTATGAAAAACTAGAATCCAAATCTGGTTTCAATCCAAATTTCCATTTCTTAGACTTTGAGTCAAATGGTCACTTGGAGCAGAGTAAATTTACCCTCTCTTTCACTCCCCAGTCGTATCCAAAGTTTTTGACCAAGACAAAGAAATATAAGGCAGTGTCTGTTTTTAAGAATCTGGTTGAGAAGCAAGACAAATACACCTAGATAAAGAGTCTAAAAATCAGCACTGGTTTAATTGAAAACACAGGAGACACTGGCAGTAGTTGGCTGAATTAGAGCCAGTGTTCTCTACCCCCAGCACACGAGTGTTTTTAAATTTTTTCTTTTGTATAGAAGTGAGATAAAGGTTCTCACCCTACATCTACCTGTTATAGATTGAAGGTTTGTGCACCCATAAAAATTGAATGTTGAAGTCATAACCCCCAATGTGACTGATGGTATTAAGAGGTAATTATTATAATATTAGTAGGCTCAGATGACCTTGAGGATGAGGCCCTCATGATGGGATTAGTGCCCTTACAAGAAGAGACCAGAAAGCTTGCACTGTTCATTGTCTCTCTCTCTCTCTCTCACACACACACTCTCAATCTCTCTCCCCTTTCTTTCCCTTTCCCTTCCTTCCATGGGAAGATACAAGAAGAAGGTGGCCATCTGCAAGCCAGGAAGAGAGCTCTCCCCAGAGACCAAATCTGTCAGTGCGTTGATAATGGACTTCACACTCTCCAGAACCGTGAGAAATAAATGTCTGTTTTAAGCCCCCCAGTCTGTGGTATTTTGTTATAGTGGCCTGAGCTAGCCACCCCATGTTCCCCCCTCCCCACACACCAGACACCCTGGCAGAAAACGCTGCCTAGGCTATCAGGTTACCCTGTTTCTGGCATTGTCTTTATAGTTTTCCCTACTGCTTCTCTGTCTTGATAGTGTTGATAGTCCCAAAGTACACAGACCTGTTCTTTGGGGAGAGTCCTATAATGGCAAGATGCTTGGTGGGAAGTCAGGGAAGTGTAGTTCTAATTTTAGTTCTACCTCACCCCAGCTCTGGCACACACAAAACATTCGCTTTCTGTCCCTACCTGCTGTAAATTGTTTGCTCCTTTAAGCAAACTCCCCAAAGACAGGACCTGTGCCTGCACAGTTGTGGGTCCATAGGAATAACCATCAGGTACCATTCATTAGGCCCCCTACCTGGTGGTGTGTTCTACCTGCATTATCACATTAGGCCTCAACAAAGGTTCACAGACTGGTGGATCTGTTTTGTCATCCAGCATGAGATTTAATCTTCCAGCATCTCTATCTCCTTATGCGTTAGATCAACACAGCAGCTTATACCTACCTGACAGATCAGGTATTCACAGAATTAAATGAAATCACATACATGATAATGCTTGGCCCCAGTAAGAAGAATGGTACACATGGGATGAATTTAAACCGAGTGCTTGTGAAATTACAAATCAATGTGGAAAGATGCTAGAACTAGATCCTCACATGTCTTGAAGTTAAAAGAGCAGGTTTTACTTAAAAATACAGAGAACAAACTGAGAGCTGCCAGAGCGGAGGGAGATGGGACAATGGGCAAAATGGATGAAGGGAAGAGGCAGATATAGGCTTCCAATTATGGAATGAATAAGGCATGATAATAAAAGGCACAGCACAAGGAATATAGTCAATGATACTGTGACAGCAGTGTATGGTGACAGAAGGTAGCTATACTTGTGGTGAGTATCAACTTGTCAAATCACTATATTGTACACCTGAAACTAATGTAACATTATGTGTGAACTACACTCAAAAAAACCCAAAACCTAAAGTAGACGTTTAGGGAAAGTTTGCCACCCCTCACTCCCACCCCCATCTCCCTATGGCAGGCAGGGCTGGATTCATGGGGACTTGTAGCAGCTAGACCTGCTTTCTGACTACCAGAGGGCAGCTGGGGCTTGCAGAGATGTGAGAGCAGCCCCGTGGCAACTGCCAGCTGGGGATGAGGGTGGGGAAGGGGACTCTGGCTGCACCAGGCTGGTGGGTGGGCCCATAGCCAGCTCCCCAGCAGAGGTCTCTCTGGGGCTAAATGGGACACTTACCCAGAGTTAATTGACTCTCCTTTCAAGATGACTCTCCCCTGACCCTCTGTTCCTTCCTCTAGTATATTGTCTGATTCAGCTTTCCTTATCTAGAATTCCAATGTTTGTATTCCTGTCCTTAACCTCTCCTTCCATTTGCTGCTCTAGATGAGGGTCAGGGGCTGGGGCTGGGGCCAGGGTTGGGGCAGGTTAATCATCTCAGCTCAGTCTGCAAGCCTGCTGAAGTTTGGTTTGCTGACGCCTGGAGGGCTCCATGTGCAAAGCTCAGTACATATTTTCTGAGTGAATGGGTGAATGAAAAGGAAGAGAGAATGGAGGAGAAAGAGGGTGGGGGAGTGTGGGCAGCATGAGGAGTGGCTGAGGTCTGAGGGGGAGCATGTTGATTGAGGGTTGGGAGCAGAAGCCTACGCAGTTCTCACTTAAGTGCACTTGGGTCTGTGGAAAGGCAGAAAGTGAAAGAGAAATCACTGGCAGGCTGAGTCATACCACCAGGGTGAACAATCGGAAGCAATGCTGCTTCCCACTGCTCAGGAAGAATCAAAAGCCATTCTGCCTGGCAGCCTTTTGTGTTCAGGTCGTCAATATTCAGCTGTGGCTGAGCCTTCCTCCATCCTGGTGGGCAGCTTGTGTCTTAGCAGTGATGATTGACATTTCTCCTCAGGAATATGATTACCCACCGATCCCAACTTGCCCTTCTCTCTTCCAAAAATAAAGCCACAGTTACACGCAAAGCTCATGCAAATTTAACCCCGCTGCTTTTAGTGCAGCAGCTGCTCCCACGTGAGAAAGCAGAAGGCAAGCTTCATCCACACTCATGACTCAGGTGCTACTAGGCACAAGGGCCCATGTGAGCTAGGCAGCACCCAGTGAAGAGAGTCACTTCTCTTCCTGGTAAAGGGGGAAGCATCTAAAGAACAGTGGCTCAGATCTTAAATGAGAGATTGGGTGAGATATCTAGAGGAGGGCTGGGAAACTTCCTAGGCTCCTTTCCATCTCACCTGATCAGACATAAGGGGCTCCGGACCAGTTAGGACTTTGGAGGCCAGAATGCAGGGTACAGACAGCTCCCCTTCCTGCCAAACCCTTACCACCCTAGAGTGCACACTAAGTGGGGTACCTCCTGGAAGGGTGGGTTTGAAGATAGGTCTGTGTTTGAGTGACTGACTGATGGTCAGAACTGAGACTCAGACAGTGACTGAAATGTGTTTTATCTATTTGCCATCTCTGTGGCTGCCTAAAGTATTGTGAGGTCAAATTTAGGTTCATTAGGGAAGAATTTGTAACAAATTAGCAATGCAGGCCATGGTTTAGGAAAGGGGTGTGGTGACACACCATTAGCTACATGACATCCCTGGTCCAGGTACCAAAGTTGGAGCCTGGTTAGCCTTTGGCAAATCAGACAACCTAGCATCTTGAATTGGATGGGAGATGTTCGAGGTTCCCACAGATTTCTAACTCTATGGAATGCCTTTGTGGCTCCACCTCACCAAAAATCCAACTCTTCTTTCATCTATCCCCAGCTCCATACTGTGGTTCTCTTCACTCTCCAGACCAACTTCCTTGGTCAAAGGGAAATACAACAGGTGACCTATCACCATTTCATCCAAGGAGCCAGTGGGAGGGGAAGGGCCACCTGAACAGTAAAAGGGCTTTAAGACCCTTCAGTGGCATCACAGAGACAACTATCTAATTACTTATGCATGAAACCCATCCTAAGAGGGCAGGAGCCTCAGGGCAATCAGGATAAGAAACAAGTTGGCACAAGATCATAGGTAGAAAAACAGAAGGGAAAAAGCTTTTGAAGCCCAGAGGTGCTGCTTCAATGTTCCACAGTAAGAGGCTACTGAGGCCCAAAGAGGTTGGGTGATTTTTCCTGGGCCACACAGCAAGGGAGGAGAACTGGGGCTAGAGACTTGGCCTCCTGGCTCCCTAGCTGGTGTTCTTCCCACTTAGGTCTTTGTTAAACAAGAGAGGAAAAAGGGCTGGAGTGGAATTATTCTATGTTGAGATATACTCTTTAAAATTGCTCAGATCAAAAAAGTCAAATCAAAGATGAAATCAAATCCACATATCCCAGCAACCTGTGACTTCATGTGTCATCACCAGCCATAAACAGGGGCTGAGGCCAGGTGAAAAGCAGTATTGTTCCATAAAAAATCAAAGGATAAGTGGAGCATCTGAGTATGGTTGGTGTGAGGGTATGACAAGAAATAAGAGGAAGAAAGAGTAGAAAGAAGTAGGCAGAGCAGAAAGACTTTTCCACCTACAAGACCCTTGTGAGAGCACCATTTAGGGAACAGAAGAGTAAGATCTTACAACAGAAAGCATTGACTCTTCCAGAAGGTGGGGATGCATGAGACAAGGATGGAGGGTGGATAAAGTGGAGGAAGAATGTGAGTGTTTGTCCTAAAAAAGCTCCCCTTCCCTCCTCACCTTTCCCCCTCATCCCCACCACTTACTGGCTTTTATACCCAACGACTATATCCAGTATATAAAAGTATGTATTAGGGGACAGGGAAGATACCTGGAAGGTTTTGGTACTCAGAAAGGGATTGGAATTGGGGAAGCCCTGGCAGAGGGCCAAGCTCAGATTCATGACCTCTGGATGCTAGAAATGACCTAGAGTGGCTTGAAGAGTTCAACCTGGTCCTTTAGGGAGTGTGGCTTTTGAGATTTGGAGTTGTCCGTGTAAATCTGAGTGTGTTTGTGAGTGTTCAATGGCATGGTCTGTCTCTTGGGATCTGTGTGCACAACATGGGAATCCTGTGACCATTCCTGATGAGTCTCCACATGTCCTGAGTTAATCTTCTCTTAGTACCACTGGATGTGTCTGGCTGGGGAATTTTGACTTCTGTGTCACCTCTGCCCTGATTTCTCAACTTCCTTCCTTCCTTTCCCAGGGAGTGTTCCTGTCAGTGAACTTGAAACCTCACACCTTGCAAAGGAGCCTCTGGTGAACATAAGGCAATCCCCCTGCCTTCCTGGAACCTGCCCCCACTGGTCCTGAAAGTGAGATAATTAACCTCTCTCCAAAGTCTAGATACCCTGAAGGATGGCCCATGGATGCCCCTAAATTCCTCATTACTGTCCCCACCACCTCTGTGACACCTTCTGGTAAGGGTTACACATAAAGAGACTCTGAAGTGCTACCCAAAGATGTTGGGACTTGAGGGTTACTACAGCCTTGGTCCTGTCCCTCCTTGCCCATCATGTTCCAGTGATGCTAAATGGCTCATGGTTTCCCAACTTGCCATCCTTGCCACTCAGTGCTTTTCACACACTCTTCCCTCTGTCAGGGATGATCTCCCTGACTTTGAATCACCGGGAAAGGTAGACAAGCACCTCTGCCTCCCACTGCCTTCCTTGGCTGTGTCATAAGGAAGGAATGCCAGTCCTATGCCATGCTAGGAAATCAAACCCAAGACACAAATATCCATTACCTACACTTTAGGGGAGGGAGAGGGTTGGGCATACCACAGTTATACTGGGGGGCTTGGAGAAGAAGCTGAGATCTGGGCAGGAGGAGGGGACTTCCAGCTAGGGGCTCTTATACAACCCTAGGTGACATCTCCTATGCTGTGTCCCTTAAATATTTTGAGCTGCAATAGCATACTTGGTGTCCTCAGTGCCTCTGGGGACAATAACCATATCTACTTCATCCCATATTTCTGAGGAGTAAATTGGCAATGCAAGTAGAGCACTTAGACTCAACACCCAACTTATTGTAAGCTCTCAATAACTGTCAGCTATCATCATATGATATTTCAAACACTATTTATCTTTCAAGGCCCACTTCAAGTGTTGCCTCCTCTGTGGACCTTCCCACATAAAGTGGAGGCATGTCAATCTCTAGATCCTCTTTGGCAATGGTTTTCAAAGGGTGACCCCCATACCACCAAAAACAGCTCCACCAGAAACCTTGTTAGAAATGCATGTTCTCAGGCCACCCAGAGCCTGGGGCCATACAATCTGTGTTTTAACAGACTTCCAGAAGAAACAAAAGTTTGACAACCACTGTTGTGGAATTTTCTTTGTATTATATCATTGTACTAATCATAGCCTGACATAAATTTTCACTGTAAGTTCCTTGAGGGTAGGGACCTTTTATATTCTGAGGAAATTCTGGGGAAGTCCTTGTGAATTTGACTTAGGTTAGCACTTTAATTAGATTTAATCTGAGTAATTTGTAACTTCCCATTCCTCCCTGACCCTGTCTCTTGATTCCTTCAACCTTCTCATCCACCCAAGGTGCTGAGGAAAATCTTACCTGCCTTCAATGAAAGAAGACCACCTTCCATCCGTCATTCCTGCATCCTTTCTTTCCTCCCTCCCCTACTTCCATCTTCCCAAGTATCCACTTTGGGCTCATGAAATTGACAGTGAATGTAGAGTAATGGTAGAGGGTACTTCTGGGGCATCAGAAAGCTCCAGATATTGAAAAAGTTTGGATTAGGGATATGAAATATTGTCCCTGACCCAGTAACATTGCAAAGACTTTAAAAACTTAGGAGCTTCTCAGGTGGGGCTGATCTCTCAAAATGCAAAACCAGGGCAAAGAAGTCTGGCCCAAACCCCCTTGTACAGAGTCCTTCAAGGATACCCCTGGGTAGCCTGCTTACACTGTGACCCACTGCATTATAGCAAAGTGGAAGAGAGTAGAGAGTATGAGAACTCCCTTTAGTACCTTCTCCATCCTGCTGTACTGGCTATGGGGCTCTCTCTCTCTGCCCTGTGGGTAGTATAACTAGAAGATGCACTGATTGTGGCCAATTAGATACATATTTTGCATAAATATATTATTTAGCCAACTTGCCAAGCAAGACTTTCTCTGTTTCCAACTAAAGTCAGTGACTTGCAAACACAAGTCTTCTCAGGGAACACAGAAACTGTGAACACATTACAGGTTATAGTAGGGAGATCATATAATTTGGACACTTTTAAGAGCGAAAGAAGACACTAGTATAAATTACATCAGAACAGCACACATAAACTGAGGCATATGGTCACCTTATGTATCAGCCATTATTTCTCCCCATGAGGGCCAGGCCATGGATGAGGATGTCAAAAAAAGAGTTTTGGCATCTCTTGGCCCCCATCCCCTCCCCTCAGCTATTAAGTGTTCTGTTGACTATAAGAAACAAGGAACAGGAAGCAACTAGGAAGTAGTAAGTCCTGCTAAATGGACCACTTATCAGGTGCTTTATCTATAGTGATACGTAGAGTGCTATGAGACCTTATACTTCAATCACCTTTGCATTGGGTTCTTATCTCATCTGTGCTGACCACACCCTGGACAGGTATTGGTAAGCAGAGTTCCAGGTGTTACAGGTAGAAAAACTGATTGTAGACCCAGGACTTGGGTTCAAAGGCCAGAACTCATCTATTGCCTCACACAGCCTAGTCATGGGGCAAGCAAGGTGAAAACAGGATTGAAATGCCTGGTAGAGTAGCCACAGCTATGTGTCACCTCCCAGTATATGTACCAGTGGTCACTTTGACAGAAAGAGATATCTGTAACTGTTGGGGAGAGCTTTTGGGAGTATCTGTGCCTTTGTCTTACATTCACAAGTATTTGGTGAGCATTTACTATGTGCAGTCACTATCAGGGCTCTACAGACATGGCAGTGAACAGAATGGAGTCAGCCCCTATAGACATGTAATAACAGATCTAGCTTGCATTCAACATCCTGTCCAATCTAACCTCAACCTGCCTTCTAACTTTATGTCCCACTATCTCAAGCTTTGCCAGTGAAACACTCTTCCCAACTAGTCCCAGAACTTAGGGTCACAGACACTCAGGGTTGCATCTGACATTCAGAATGGCCTCGTTGCTAGCATCCCTGATTGTGCCCAGAGTCCTGTCTAGTCCTTCCCCTTCTCCATGCCTTTGCTTGTGCTACACCCTCTCATCTGAGGCACAGTGCCTCCCCCTCTGCTGGATCCAGCCCTCCCTGCCTTTTTCTGCTCAGCACTGTGTATTGCTAAATAGTGCTTTTGTCACCCAAATGGATAATAAACTCTTTCTGAGTCCAGATGCTTACATCTGCACCAAAGAATCAAGATCTCCTAGCAATCTTGGGCTTTTACTGCTACGTTTTGTATTTCTCAAGTCACATCTAGTAAAACCTCTCCACTCTGTAAGCTCTGTACCACCTCTGCATCTTACTCCCTGCAGATAACTTCATCTCTATAGTACAGAGATAAGTAGAAGCACTGGGATCAAACTCCCTCAATTCCCCGAACTCATGAACTTACCTAGAGTTGAAGTGATTCCTGCCTGCTTTGTACCTGTCAAAATGGAATGTCTTCATATCAGGCTAATTCTTCTAGCTATGGCATGGTTCCATCAACTCCAACTTTCTCAGGGGTCTGGCACTAAGAATTATGTTCTATTCCTCTATTTCTACAAGTTCTGACTTTCTATTTTTTCTGTAATTTTTTAAAAAGTTTACTTATTTATTTGAGAGAGACAGAGACAGCATGAATGGGGGAGGGGAAGACAGAGAGAGAGAGAGAGAGGGGAAGAGAGAGAGAATCCCAAGCAAGCTTCATGTTGTCATTGCAGAGCCCTACATGGGGCTCAAACGACTGAAACCATGAGATCATGACCTGAGCTGAAACCAAGAGTCAGATGCTTAACTGACTGAGCCACTCAGGTGCCCCATGGCTTTCCATTATTCTCTCACATGACCATTTAAACATGCATATGTCTGCCAAATTAAAAGCAACACACCAACTCCTGAACTCCATTCCCCCCCACACACCTAGAAATCACTGCCTTTTCCTCCTGTTCACAGACAAGCTTCTTGAAAGAGAAGGTCCTACTTACTATTGCCACTTGCTCATTTCCCACTTATCCTCTGTCTACAGAAGCCTGGTTTTCTGTCTCTGATAATCCACTAGAAATGTTCTCCAGGGATATTAATAAATCCAACTGACACTTTCTAACAGTTACAAACTTGACCTCTCAGTCACTCCATATTTGTTTGTTCTTTTTTTCTTACTCTATTCTTTTTGAGACACTTATTCCTTGGCTTATATGATACTATGATCTCTTGGCTTTCCTCCTATCCCCTTCGCCTCTCCCTCTGTCACTTTTCCCTCTTTTGACCTGAAAAGGTGGTGTTATTTGGGGTTCCATCTTGGACCCTCTCCTCTGGTCCTGGTTGGCTCACACTTTCCCATGGCTGTAGCCACATCCACATGGTGATGATTGGATCTGTGTCCATAGCCAAACTTCTCTCCTGAGCTCCTGACCTGAACATTCAACTACCTGCTGGCCATCTTTACTGGGATAGGCTACCACATCTCAAACTCAACATATCTGAAATGGAATTCACCATTCTTTCTTCCTTGCCATTACCCACCTTCCCCCAGCATGTCTCTCCTTCTAGGTTCTTAGTCTTGGAGAATGGTACAACTGTGACCAAGCCAGAAATCTGATTCCAAGAAACCTGACCAAGCTCAGAACCCTTTCCCTCTTCTCACCCTGATAACTGACCAGTCTCTAAGATGTGCTATTCCTGGTTTTCCTAAAAACCAGCATTTCCCTCTGACTCCACTTCCAATGTCTTATGATCTACGTTTCTATCATACTTCCCTTGGGATATCAATAGGTCTGTTATTTGCTCTTTCCCATCCTCTCCCAAAGCTTCTCTGTTGTCCAAAAAATAAAATCAAAATTTCCTAACGTGGCAGAGAAGGCCTTCATGATTAGAACTATTCATCTTTGTATCTCCATATTATATGGTGTCAATCCCTTCCCTCACTTACCCTTCCCTACATCCATTTTGACTAACTTGAGTTCTATAAATATGTAGTATTCTTCCACTGACCCACTTCCCAGGTTTTCCCATGCTATTCTCTAGGCCTAAATTCCTGAGACTTTGCTGAAACAGGGCTTCTACTAGAAGGCCTTCCTATGCCTTCAACACACCCTCTGTTTAGTCTTTTAACAGTGTTAATCACACTGCAGTGCAGGTCCTTTGTAGTCATACACCTTTCTCAACAGATTATAAGACTTTTATACACTGTTCTCCCATCCCAGAGCTCAATAAATGTTTGCTGATAGATAGCATGTGTTTAAAAATCATATTCTAGAAAAATAAATAAAAAATAAAAATCATATTCTATATTTTGGTACATGGGTCCCACGAGCTACCCTTTCCTAGCTAGAATACCACAAAACACTACATAGTGGACATTTATAAACTTTTTCATCCCTAACCTCCATGCCCAGGGGTCTTTTTGGAACATACTAAGTAGCCTGGAATGTATGTGACATTTCCCCGCACTGTGCTTTAAAGAAGGCTTCTCTGTGTGGCACTTGTACCTCAGTGGCCCCCTAGTCTGGTCCAGGGCTTTGGATGTGTTGGCATTTGTAGACTTGTGTGTTAGACCTTCCTCACATGGTAAGAGTACAACTGAATGACCTAACCTGCTTGGAGGAAGATCATGCATTAAATTCAACATCTTTAATGATGCTATATTTTTCTAAGTCATCTGTACTCTGAGCTCCATTCTATAAAGAGAATTCTGTGAGGAGACACATTTTGCTGATTTGCCTGGGACTGTGGAAATTCCTGGGAGAGTAGACTTCAGTATTAGAATGGGGAAAGTCCCAGTAAAACCCAGATGAGTTGATGGCCTTATCTAGGAAATTGGGATTAGCACAAAGAAGATTGAAATTAGTCCTGAGTGACACCTTGATTTGGCCCTTGGCTTCTCATTGGGTGGTTCCCTAGGCTGATGCTATAGAAAACAAAGAATGGCTACCTGTGTGTGTGTCTCAAATGGTTTACCATTCAGGGGTGTGATTTTGGGCTTGTGGAAGGAAGTGTCTGTAGGGCCACAGTGGAGGGCAAAGAAGAAAATGTATGGAGGGAATGGTGAGTTAATTTGCAGGTGGGAAAGAAACAGGTGGGAAGAAACAGAAGAATTGAGCATATCTGTTAGCTCCCAGTCCACTCCTCCTCAATTCCCTGCTTTCCCACGGACCCCAGAGTGAAATGAGCAGGGAGTGGGGTAAAAGCCTGAGCAAGGGGAGGAGGTCTAAAAGGATCTGGGAAGGGAGAGATCCCAAGGGGAGAAGGGAAGCCTGGGGGGAGGAGAAGAGAATGAAGGAGAGAGTAAGAGGGGAGAAGGAAAGTGGATAACAGCAGAAGGAGGGGAAAGGGCCTTCATTGTGATGTAAATGCATTGATTGGGAAGGGAGTAGGAGCTGAGTGAAGAAGGGGGAGGGTACTGTGCTGAAACAGCCATGGAGATGAAGGCAAAGAATATATCATAGCTGTTGGTTATGGAGATCTGATTTCTTTTGTGCAAGTGTCACATGGCAGGTGAGCTGTTATTAAATGAGAGAAGTCAGGGCTTAGTAGAAAGGAGGTATGTGGTTGAATGCATCTTAGCATGATAGAAGAAAGCATGGGACTGGACCACATTTTAATAGAAAGAACAGTATTTAAAGCCACTAGCCACTTATCCCTAACCCCATTACTACCACCACCAAAAAAAAAAAAAAAAAAAAAAATGTGTAAATTGCCTGTAAGTTATCAAGAAGTAATACAATCCTGGAATAGATTTGTTTTGTTTTACACATTTTAATATACAATGCCTTGAAGAGGGAACTAAGGACTGTTAAAAGTGTGCCCAGGATAGGATATCACAATTGAAGGTAAGTATATAAAGCTGGTACTAATTTTAACAGAATAACACAAAATGACTTAAGAATGGAGTTTTAACTGGGGACATTCATTCTGAAGGTTTTACCTCAGGAGGATTTTCCCTTAGAGAGTTGAAGGGAGGGAGAGTGGCAGAAAACTTCTGCAACCCCAGGTGGTAAAACTATCCTAAAAGCACCCTTTTCTATGTTTCTACTCATCACAAAGGTGAGAATCTTGTGCAAGATCCAAAACAACAGGATTTGTCAGTATCTTGGAAATTTCCCAGGGGGGTTATCCTTGTCTACTGCCAATTCTGGCTTGGTGCAAAGTTGGGGAATTCTGGGACTGGAGGGAAGCTGGCAATAGGAGAATGTGTGTGAAAGCCCCTCCATGCAACCAGGAGTGTCCTGGGGTGCATTGGGAAAGATCTGTGGAAATAACGCTATCAACTATGAGTTCCTCGGAATGTCTCACTCACCATGGTATCATTTAGCACAATGCCTGGTACACAGTTGGAGCTGAATAAATGCTCACTGAATGAACTTCCTGCCTTAGATTTCTTCCAGCTCAAATAGATCTTCCACACTGAAGCAACTGGAAGTTACCTTGCTAAAACACAGACCTGATCAGTTCATGTTAAAGTCCTTTTCACCTTCTCCCCTTTGGAGAATTGTCTTAATTTCCTTCCTCAGAGACCTGCACTCTCATTCATGACTTTAATGACCTGAGTCCCAGTCTCCCTTTCCAGTCCTGTTCCCCACTTCACCCTCCACTTGTTCTTCACCATTTCCTCTAATACCACTCAGTACATAATACCCTCAGAGCTTTGCTTGCTCAGCTGTTTGCTCAATTTAGAATTTCTTTCACAACTTGTCCCTATGTCCCAAGCCTGTGATAACCTACTCTTCAAGGTCCCACTCAAATATCACTTCCTCCATGAAGCCTTCCTGTCCTTCTTGCTTCTTTGCCTGTGGTTTCACAAGAGAGGGCCTGAAGCTATGGCAGCACTGATCTCATGTAACTTCTCAAGTTGCTAGTTATTTACCTATCACCCCAGTAGGCTCTGGGGTTCTTGAAGACTCACACTTTGATTTGTTTTCACATATTCAGCTCAATGACTGTTAAATGAAGGAGGGAAGTAAAACATAGAGGCTCAAAGAGGTTGGAAGAAGGAATGTTAGGGGTATGATGTTAGGAAAATATAAAATGACAGATACCTAGCCATTTGCCTCAGAAATTTCTGCAATCAGCATTGAGTTTCCTTTCCCCCAGCTAGCTTCCAGTAGGAGTAGAACTGCTACTGACCACAGGAGGAGAGCAGAGGGCCCTTTGGCCAAGGAAAATGTTCTCATTCCCTTAGGCAAACCCCACCCCACCAAATGTCATCAGGGTAGAGATGAGGTGGAAGTCCTCTACTTTTCTCAGTCCTCTCTAGAATTTCTAGGAATTGGCCCTGATCTTCTCAGACATCCCACACTAAGGGTGTGCCCTTCCTCCTGCTTTAATATGCCCAGTAATAGTGCTAATTGAAGGAACTTCAGCTCCTTCTGCAGCCTTGTTTTGTCAGGTGTAAAAGTCCTCTCTAAATTTCTGGTTGTGGATACCATTCTTGCTGGCACCCTTCCTTTGGAGTTCAACTGTCACTCAGGCCTCATGAAAGGCCTCTTACAACTCACTCATTCATTGTACTTCATTGTCCCTGTCCATTCATTAACATTCACTGGGATAATTCCTCTCACTGCCACATGCATAGAGGCACGTGCACATGTGTTCAGACCTCACTTCTCATTAGCAGTGAGTACACTTGTAATAAGAAGCAGTACTGCCTGAATGGGGGACCACCCTCCCCCTCTAATAGCTGGGGAGTCTACTGCACTAATGTTATTTCAAGAAGTAGCAGGAAAATTGGTGGCCTCTGCAGAACAGGCAGGGAGGAAAGGGTGGGGGTGTTCCTGGCAGCTCTCTTCTCTAAAACACCATCAGCTACATCACCCCAGACAGATACTGCTCCTCATCCCCTTCCCCTAACCCCATTCCTCCCAGAGCCAGCTAGTTCTAGAGATCCAGTCTCTGCCTTCCTCTTGGACATTAACCTGGCATTCAAGGTTCTGCAGAAGATGGCTCTCAAGTACCTTCCACCAGTCTTATCTGCTATATCCTGCTTGAATTGAATTCTACTCCCACCAAGCAGGTCTGCTCCTATGATCTTTAGCTCATGCTTTGCTTATATATTTTCCCTAACCACTGCTTAGGGGCCAGGTGGTTGCAATGGCTTGGAGAACTGTTATTCTACCTCAGCAATTCAGCAAAAGTGGTACCTTTTCAACATTTTTTAATCTTTATTTATTTTTGAAAGAGAAAGAGACAGAGTGCAAGCAGGGGAGGTACAGAGAGAGGGAGACACAGAATCCAAAGCAGGCTCCAGGCTCCCAGCTGTCAGCACAGAGCCTGACACAGGGCTTGAACTCACGAAACCATGAGATCATGACCCGAGCCGAAGCCGGATGCTCAACCGACTGAGCCACCCAGGCACCCCAACATTTTTTAAACTAATGGTTAACAAGATGGTTGTTAGGACCATGAAGAAAGTCATTAGAGGAAGCACACCAAAAGTAAAACTGTGAAGTAAGAGATACAAGAGAAAAGAGGCAGTGGAATGGTGGTGCTTTCATTACTGTCTATCACCTACCCACCAAAATATAGTCCCTGCTCTTCCCAGCCTGGCCCAAGAAGCAGGCTAATTTCTCCCTGATGTTAGGATCCCAATTCTCCTCTTAGTACTGAAATCCCACTACCAGGCCTTCCAGGACCTAATCTAGCCCTGCCTTTCCATGAGGGAGATATTCCCTGTTCCCCACCAGGACCCACTATCCTTCTGATGCCCATGGGCTTCTTGGCAATACCATCAACTAGCACTCAAAAGTCCTCTGCATGTGCACATACCATACCTACTTAGATGAGACCCAAAATTTCTAGAGGGAATCCGGCAGAGGCTCATACCTCTGCAATCCCCCAGAGCACCCCAAGGGAAAAGTCTGTAACTTAGCAGCTGCTTCCTTTACTGGGCTTCTGGTTAGGCAGATGCAAATTGCTTGCCTAATAAGAGACAGTGACATTTGTTCTCTCTCAGGAAAGATAGGACCTGGTAGGCAGTTGCTTTTCAAAGGGGGCATTTTGTAACTAAAAGAACACAGGCTTTCAAGTCAGATAGATGTGGACTGCGACAGAGCTCTAACACTAACTAGCTATAAGAGCCTTGGGGAAGCTACTTCACTACTCTGAACCCCAATTTTCTTTTTGCATTTGTCCATTGCAGTTGGGCTTCTCAGGCTTGGTGTTATTTACAAATTGGACTAGATAATTCTTTATTGTAAGAGACTTTCTCATCTCTCTCTCTCTCTCTCTCTCTCTCTCTCTCTCTCTCTCTCTCTCTATATATATATATATATATATATATATATATATATATCAGATGCCAATTATACCCACTCTCTGCCCCCCTCCCCTGCCCAGTTGTGACAATTAAAAATGTCATAGATATTGCTGAATGTTCCCTGGGGAGCAAAATCATTCCCAGTTGAGTGATCAAAAACCACTAGTATTTACACCTTGGGATTGTTCTAAAGATTAGATAATGTGATAGCATATGTAAAGCATCTGCCACAGCATCTAGCATATAATAAGGAATCAATAAATATTAGTCCCATCAGATATTTTAAGTAGAATTAGGCAGTTTTCCTTCTATCTTCGCCCACCACGGAATGTCCCTGGAGCCTCAAAGTGCTGAGTGCTAGTTGGGTAGAGTGGGGGTAGCTTTAGAAAGGAAGCTCAGTAGAAGGTGTCTAAGTCCAGTGATCTCTCCAGGGTGTTCAATGGCCTCAGACATTTTATGGACATTCAGGTATGTCTTAGAAGTGTCTCCAGGGAAAAGGGTGATGTAGCTGGAGGCCCAGAGGAACATGGGTTCAGTAGTTTCTCTGGAGAGCCTTTTTTGTAAGCAGGCTGCCCATTTGTGCTTCAATGTGCTCCTCTCCCCTGGTTGTTCTGGGAGATACATGGCCCATTTCAGATGCAGGACTATCGCTTATGTAGAGAAGCTGTTTGTACTAGCAAGGAGAGAATGTGGAAGATACTGCTGAGACACTAGCCTGGCTGGAGCACAGGAAGGAAGGACTCAGAGGAAGCTGGCTATAACTGTAGACCCCAGAGGGTAGCCTTCCTGCCCACCCTGCCCTCAGTGCATCTGGCCTTTGCAGCTGCCATATTCTGCCTGCTCAGCTCTTGGAATCTCTACTAGGGTGGGAAGACAGAGTAAGGAGAAAAGTCTCCAGAAGTAGTATATCATTCAGGCCTAGGATACATGGAAATCTTCCAAGTCTACAACCAGCTTCTAGCTTCTATGAGAAGTAAAATTGACCCAATATAGGAAATTTCAGAGTTGTCTGAGTTATAGACACCCCGACTCAATTTTTTAAAATATTTATTTATTTAGAGAGTGTGGAGGGGCAGAAAGGGAAGGAGAGAGAGAATCCCAAGCAGGCTCCACATTGTCAGTGCAGAACCTGACACAGGGCTTGATCCTAAGAACTGAGATCATGACCTGATCCTAAATTAAGAGCCAGATGCTCAACTGACTGAGTCACCCAGCACCCCAGCAACTCATTTTTTTTTTTTTTAATAGCGGAGTAGAAAGGGCAATGGACTAGGGCCTTAAATTGCTCCTCTGGGCCACTGATTGATTGTGTGGTCTTGAGTGAGTCATTCTCTCTGGGGCTCCCCTTCATCATCTGCTCTTGGGCAGCACTGCAACTGCTCTTTCCAAGGAAGACTTTGAGAGGCTCTGGTGAGATCAGCAACCAAACATGCTTTGAGAAGAAAGAATTATTGGTGCATGCCCACCACCAAGTTCAGTCTCATGCTGAGAACAGGCCATATCAGAGCCATCTGAAAGGTAGTCACTGGCTGAAAGGACTGAGCTCCCAGTATGAGAACAGACCAAGGTGGGCCACCTCTGGGGGGCCAGAGTGGAGCTGATCTACAAAAGTTACCAAGGTCAGTATATAACAGGAGCTAGGAGAGAGGGTCTAGCAGGTGAAGAAGAAAGAGTTCATTGTTTTTATTTGGTTGTAGTTTTAATCATAAGATTATCCAAGAAAGGTAAACACATGTCAAGTTTCACTCTTTTTTAAATGGGGAGTTGAGATCTAAAAGCCCCAAAGGAAATTCCTCACTTATATGTGTTGCTCATGGGGAGCTGTGATCTGACCCATGGGTACCTGGCCCACTGTGGTTCCTTCCTCTGCATTTGCTCTCCCTTCCCTCCCTGAGGGTCTACATCATCTCATATCTAACATGTCGTGTAACCTTCAAGAAGGCCTGCCTCCTCTCTTCCCACTAACCCTTTCTGCACAAAGGTCTTCTAAATACAGATTTCAACACTTGCCACACTAATCTTTCTGATAACCTTTTCCTGCTCCCATGGTCTACCTCATCAAGACCAATGCTACCATCTGACAGTGTTGGGAAACCTTCCCATTAAGTAATATAGTCAAAAGGCTTGTGTTTGAAACCTATCTAACCAGCACTTCCTCAGAGAAACAACTTGGCCAAGCACCTTAACTCTCTGAGCCCCTTTCCTTATCTCTGAAAATGGTATAAAAATCTCACATGTGGTGATTTCATAGGTGTGCAGTGAGAATCAATGACACAGTGCATGTGAAAGGGCTTTACAAACTATAAAGTGCAGCACCAATATTAGAATCCATTCAGATCTCTTGAATTTCTCTCAAAGTTCATTCAAGATTGTTTTCTTATTCTCCTATTATTTCTATTTATAGGGATTTTCACTCCCTTAACTAGCCAGACAAATCCTTCCCTCCAGAGCTCAATGACCTTCCTATTGTGATATTTTTCTTCACTAAGGATACCCTTAGTACTGAGTCCCTGACCGGTCTCGGTTCTTCTGCATGCAGGTCAGAGTTAGTGAGCCCCCACCAAGCAATGTGCTTAGGGTTCATCCGTTGTCTCATTTAATCCTTGCAATAAATGTAGCAAAGTATCTGGATACAATGTCAATATACAAAAATCAATTGCACTTGTATATACTAGCAACAAATAAACAGCAAAAGAAATTTTAAAAACTACCATTTAAAAAATGTACATTTCAAAAATAACTGAAGTAATACATGGTCTCTGCATTGAAAACCATATTGCTTAAATTATTTAAAATGTTATTTAAATTATTTTATTAAATTATATAATTATATATATTAAATTATTATTTAAATTATTTGAAGTAATTTGTGATAAATGTGATAAAATCTAAACAAATGTAGACATAGGTCAGGTTCATGGATTAGAAGACTCAATATTCTAAAGATTTGAATTGTCTCCAAATCGGTCTATAGAATCAATATAATACCAATGAAAATTCCAGCAGCTTATATGTTGAAATGCAAATGCTATATGGTCCTATTAATAAGATGTTGGTAAAGAGGGTAAAGTTATGGTGTCAGGATGAGGGACAGAAGGACAAAGGGTATGAGGGCCAGAGGAGTTTCAGGGGTACTTTTAACACTCTTACCTTTTGCCTTGGGTTCTATGTATGTAAAATTTGTTTGAAAATCCATCAGTTTGTTCATACATGATTTGTGCATATTTCTGTATGTATATCATATACTTCAGTACAATTTTCACTTTAAAAAATTCTCACATTGACCCCAGGAGGTGGTTCTACCTCCCAATTTGCCAATGACTATACAAGGCACAGAGGGAACAAGGAACTGGTCCGATGTCATAAGGTGGATGAGAGTCAGAGAGCTATTCACAGAGGCAGAGAGGTGGATGCACAGCCCACCCTGTGTGCATTCCTTAACACCCTCTCCTGACTTTACATCTAGTCATCACTGGGGCTTTATCTCTTCACAAGCAGGGACCCTGAATCCTACTTGCCTCATGCTCCCTTTGTTGCCTGCACAGGGCTGAACATGGCAGCCCAATAGATGCTCAGTGTTATGGGCTGAAAGCTTCTGTCCCCTCAGATTCATATGTTGAAGCCCTAAGCCCCAATGTGATGGTATTTGGAGGTGGGGCCTGTGGAGGCAATTAGGTTTAGATGAGGTCATGAGGATAGGGCCTGCATGATGGGATTAGTGTTTTTTTAAAAGGAAGAGACCAGAACCTTATTTCTCCACCACATGAAGGCACAGCAAGAAGGTAGCTATCTGCAAGCCAAGAAGTGGCCTCTCACCAGATACTATATCTGCCAGCAACTTGATCTTAGACTACCCAGCCCTCTCAACTGTGAGAAATTAACATTTATTGTTCAAGCTACCTGCTTTATGGTATTTTGTTATAGCAGGTCAAACAAAGACACTCAGTAGGAAGAAGAAGGCCAGAAGCTAAATCTATAAACTTTCCAACCTACACTTTCCCTCCTTCCTTACCTTCTACTCTTTTCCTTCCTGACTCTAAAGAGTGTTCCTGAGCTTGCCTGTTCTTGACTCTGCCCCCTACTTGGCAGAGTGGTGTTACCTTTAGGATGGGGCTGGCAGGGTGGTTTCAGAAAAATGGCTTCAGCAGTGCTCCCAGAATGCAGTGCAGAGTTGGAGCAGAAGACCTGCTCCTCTCCCTCAGGCCTCTAGAGCCAGGCTATCACCAGCAGGGTGAAGTTTCCTCCACTCGCCTACTCCTGGAAAGACCCTCATGGGTGACGGGGGAGCCAGACTGGTGTGCCTCAGCTCCCACCTCTCTCTGTCCCCAGGACTTGGTCTTGACTCCTCTACTTCCATTTCAGCCTCCAAGCTCTTTCCTCCTTTCTACACTTGATCTTAGCCGAAAGGCCAAGAAGCGATCTTCCCTCCTTTCTAAAGAGAGAAACTGTCCCTGTTGGCAGAGCCCTGTGCAGAGTTCCCTCCCCAACAGAGCTGAGGTATTCTTCAGTTTCCACCTCACTGAAGAATCAGAAACTGGATGCTGTCAGGAGTCTCCTCTGAAAAGGCTGATTCCAGCCTCCCATGGCTCAAGAAGAAGGTGGCCACTGCCCAGGAAAGGCTGTGGGGAGATAGTTTACCAACATTACCATTGCCTCTGGCCAGAGGTAGGTGCCCAAGTTGAAATAGCAGAGTCCAGATCCCTTAGATGTCAATCTGGAGGACATAGTTCCTCTTAACCTCCCATTTGTTAGGTTTGGATGAAGGACTATACATACATGATCTGGAGTAATCTGTACCCCAGATGCAGAAAATGAGGTCTTAGGTTTTATATCTAGCAAGGGGCAATGCCTGGCTTTGAACCCAGACTGCCATCAACAGAGCTTTAGCCACACACACCATCTGTTTACCCCTAGTGGTACTGATGCTCTGTAGACCTTAACACCAGCCAGTGTTTCTCCTGCTCCCTTGCCCAACCTTCTCCCCACAGGCTTACCTGCTCCTCCAGACCTCATCCTAACTCTGCCCCCTGCCCCTTCCTCCTGCTTCACCTCCTCCTATACTCTGGGTTCAGTCTGTAATCCTTGTTAGTCCTTTGCAGCCCTAATCTTGGACTAACACTGTAGCCTCTCCAAGCTTCCATTCCTACCTGTAAATTGGAGCTAACAGTAGTACCTACCGCACAAAGTTTCTGTATATATCGAGTGAGATTTTATTTGTAAAGGAAGTGGGACATATTTGAGAGATTAGTAAATGGCAGCTATGTTTGTCTTTTTGTTTTTTAACATATAGAACTTTGTGACTGAAAGCATTTTTGTGCTCTAATTCTAGACTCAAATTCTTCATATATTTTTCTCCAACATTGCTGTTCTCTGGGCTCTACTTCTTTTCTTTCATTATCTAAAGAACTGGGACATTTCCATTTAGGGCCTTTAGAGATTAGATATTTTTTAAACATGGGTAAACATGTATCGATTTTTTTTGTAGAAATTGTTCTTAAAGTGCTTAGAAATCACTAACAAATAGATAGTAAAGTCACTGAGGATGCCAGAGGTATCCTTGGGGCCTACCATAGAGCCTTGCCCAGAAGAACTCAGTACATTAAAGGAAAGGAGCAGATAGTCAGAAGCACAGGTATGAATAGGGGGGAGCAGACAAAACCCCTTAAGCTGGTGATGGGGTGTTTTTAGCTAGAGACATCTCCTCATTCCCCTGCATGTTCTCTGAGTCACAGCCAGCTAACAGCAGCCTGGCCCCAGGGTGTAGATGAAATCAGATACCTCTGTCTTCCCCAGAGGCATTTCTGTGGGTCTCTGGCCCTAAAATACTCTTGGGCTGAAGCATGTGATGTTGGCCTATCCTGTCTCTTGCTGTTACTGCTAGGCCCACACTTTCTGCCACCTCCTGAAACAGGAGCACCTATGGGGAGGGCTTTTCACCTGAGTCCATGGAGCGGCTAGAGGAAGAAGAGAGAGTGGGAGAATCTAAGGGATGATGTCAACTCAGTGGCTTGGAACAAGGGGAGTAAACATGAAGCAGCACAGAGGCTGGTCTGCACCATGAAATGTCCACTCTTGCACTGGATCTGGTGCATACTGAGCACTCTGTGGTACTGTGGCAAAAGAAACCTTCATAGACACCAGTCGTAGAAACAAGACTCTACCTTCTACTAGTACCTTTATATGACTCAATGTGGAAATATATATGCCTGTAAAGAGTGAGATCCCAAGAGCCCTTTCTGGTCAACAAGAGAAGTGGCTGATCCCTGGGGTCCTCCTGCCACTGTGTCCCTGAAGACTCCAATCCTGAATGCCTGAGAAGTGCTGTGCATCCAGCACAGGTCTGGGCAAAGCAGGGAAATGGCGCTTCAATTAGACCAGATCCCAGAAATCCCACTTGCCTCCTTGTTCCTGTTTTGGAGCTGCTCCAGGGCCAGGCAATAGAGCAAGGTCCTCAGTAGCTGGCAGAAAAGGTATGAGGAACAGAGAAAGAGGAGAGTTCTTGGTTTGTGTCGCCAACCCTTCATCCTGTTTTCCTATCCTGGGACACACCTCTCTAGGGCCCCGCTGAGTGCAGACATTTTAAGTAGGGACCTCAACATAGCACCATTATTTTTGACCCTTGGCAGGCTTTCCTGAAACCAATTTATGCTGATGAGAGTAAGGCCTAATTCCAGGCTGCCTTGTGTCTCTCTAACAGGTTCCACATCTCTCATCAGCTTCTGAATCCATGAAGTGCAGTCAAGTGGGAGTTTATAGCTGCTGTCTCAGGGACTGTGCCCAGGGCAGGCCTTTGAACTCTGTCTTTCTCTGAAGACAGGAGGTTCCCACTGCTGTCTAATGCGGGAGGGCAGAGGCTGCTGGAGGGAAGTCCTGTGGATGCCTTTGTTCATGGACAGCTCTTTAAGATCTGTTCAAGCTGTCCTGGCCCTAGAATCAGATGGCCCTGCAACTGAGCTAACAACCTCTCTCCCAGATGTTTCTAAAAGCCATGAGAGCCTCTTGTCACTGGAGGCACTGCCTTCTCCCCAACAGATACCAACATACTAGAATGGAGAAATTGCTAGACTCTGAAGATGTAGGTTCTAAAGTCAGATCAGAGACCTAATAGCTGTGTGCTTGTGCCATGGAAGAAACCACCTCAACTTTCTGTACCATGCCATCAAAGTGGAGAAGTTTCCCCTGCTTAAAAAAACACACACACAAAGAAAAAAGAAAAATAAAAAGCAGAGAAGGAGCTGAGAAGGCAGGTGTAAGGTGCACTAAATGCCAGACTGCTCATTTCACATGGGAGGGTTCATGTATCTGTCCCTGGTATAGAATGTGTGTCAAAACAGCAGCAGCTTTGATTTGGTCCACCCAGGCTGCCTGCCCCATATTGTTAATGATGCTATTTAGGCAGAATAATGTTGCTTTAATTTCCTAAGACAGAGGTGGACTTTTCAGCTTTTCATTCTCCTATGTGAGACTTGGCCAAACTTGGGCCTTCTTTCATCTGTTCATCTCCCAATGAACTAAATGCAGAGAGAAGTTTCATTTGATTTGTTTTTCTTTCTCCCCTTTTCCTGACCTTATATGCTACATAATCCAGAAAATGACCCAGATGGAGAAGGCACTGGCTTTGAAGCAAGAGGCAGGAGGAAAAAATAAAGAGGTACAGTATAAAATCCTTGTATCCAGCCGATCACCCTGGGGAGAAATCTTTCTCCCCTAACTCCATTCCACACATGCTCCAGATGGTGTTATGGAGTCTTCTTGAGGGCAGAGGGAAAATCCAGTGGCCCTTCAGGGTCTCTGAGCCCTCCCGTCCCTTGCCTCCTGTCCTCCACACATTTGGCATAAGCCAATGTGAGCAAGAGATCTACTTCAACACTGAATCTCTGCCTCAGGACATTCAATGATGCCACACTCATCTGTTGTACATAATTTCATTAACCAATTTTAATTTAGTCAAATTGACAATGTAGTTAGAGAACCAGAGTGACAAAGGTGGAAGTGTTTCACCCCCTCTCCGGTATTGTTTTTAGTTATGACTGTCTCTTTGTGCCAGAGTAAGCAAATAAGAGAGCAGTTGTGAGGAGGCACTTGGGTGGGTCAGCTGACTGAGCTCAGGTCATGATCTCATGGTCCGTGAGTTCAAGCCTCACATAGGGCTCTAGGCTGTCAGCACAGAGCCCACTTCAGATCCTCTGTCTCTCTCTCTACCCCTCTCCCATTTATGCTCTCTCTCTCTCAAAAATAAATAAACATTGGGGCATGTGGGTGGCACAGCCAGTTAAGCTTTTGGTTTCAGCTCAGGTCACGATCTCACGGTTTGTGGGATTGAGCCCCACATTGGGCCCGCATTGATAGTGCAGAGCCTGCTTGGGATTCTCTCTTTCTCTCTCTCTCTCTCTCTCTCTCTCCCTCTTTCTCTGCCCCTCTCCCACTCATGCTCTCTCTCAAAATAAATAAATAAACTTAATAAATAAATAAACATTAAAACAAACAAACAAACAAAAAAATAAAGCATTAAAAAAAAGAGAGAGGGGGCACCTGGGTGGCTCAGTCAGTTAAGCGTCCAACTTCAGCTCAGGTCATGATCTCACGGTTTGTGAGTTTGAGGCCTGCATCGGGCTCTGTGCTGACAGCTCAGAGCCTGGAGTCTGCTTCGGATTCTGTGTCTCCCTCTCTCTCTCTGTCCCTTTCCTGCTCACACACTCTCTAGATAAACGTTAAAGAGAGAGAGACAGAGAGAGAGAGAGAGAGAGAGAGAGAGAGAGAGAGAGAAAGGAGAGAGACAGGGCGTAGTTGTCATGCAGTATTGGCTGACTCCAAAGTTTCCCCTTCCTAATATCCTGGACATGTCTATATGAAGGGCTCATGACCTTCTTGGATGGACATCTTAGTCTCATGCTGGCCTTCCTTCCATTGGCTGAGAGGAAGGAGATGAGGCTAACAGAAATAGAGCTCCTACTATGTTTCATGTGCCTTTACTTATATTGGGTCATGTAATTTTCACAAAAATTCTACCTAGGACACAATACATTTTATAGATGAGAAAGCAGGCTCAGAGAGGCTAAGTGACTTGCCTGATGCCATACAGCTGTTAGGTAGCAGAGTCAAACACTGCCAAAAACAATGTTTTTTCTGCTTTCCACTCCCAAACTTGCCTTAAGGGTTGACAAGCATGAAAAAACCCAAGCCTCACTTGTGGGGCTCACCTGCTCTACCGGGGCCGTAGGTTGCCATCCAGGTGAGGATGAACTTCTCTGGAGACTAAAGGCATATGGCATGAGCTGAAGTGTTTCCTGAGGAAAGACTCACTGGAGGCTGGAGATGTCACAGGACACTGCCATGGCCTTATCCTCCCTTGGTTAGTCAGGCTTCTAGAAAACACAAGGGAAGCTCCTGGGCAAGTAGAAGAAGATAGGGAATGATGTCCTGAGATCTTGGGAGCTGTGGGCAGGAGGACCCCTGGAACCCAGTTCTGAGATTGAAGAAGGTCCTTACTTGACCATATCTGACTCTCTGAGCACTGGAATGGACATCTGCCTCCTGGCTGAGAATCTCTCCCAATGTGACATCAACTCTCTGGGTGGTTAGCAGAGCTCAGCGGCACCCACAGCCTTCTCATTTTGTTCAGATTTGGTTTAAATTGGGCACATATGAGACACAAACAGCAAACTTGATTTTCATTTTGGAAAGGTGACAACTGGTCACAACTGAGACTGGCATAGTAAACCTTCACTATCACATTAGATGGGAGCTTCTCAGAGCTCTTGGAACAACGAAAAAGGCAAAAGAAAAGAAGGAAATCAAACATCTGAAGACCCCAGAAAAATAAGGAGGAATACAGGAGAGAAAAATGGAGGCTGTGGAAGTCCATTCAGTGGAAGTCCAGGGACTCCCTTGACTTGGGTGGGGAGAGACCCACAAAGACTGAGAATATCCCATTATTGACAAGGACATATGTCTTCTGGGGCAAACCTGCCTAACACTAAAGATTTGAGGATCTAATGAATTCTATTGGCCCTTCCATCTTTGTCCACAGTTAGCAGCAGGTTAATGTAAAGAGTCTGAAGTGGGAGCACCAATCCTAGTTCTGCAACTAACCAGCTGTGGGACCCTGAACAAGTTCCTCCCCAGTCTGGGCCTCCATGCCTTCATCTGTTTAAAAAAACAAAAACAAAACAAAACAAAACAGAACAAAACAAAACGGCTCCTGTGATTCTGTCTAGGTCTAAAGCAGTGCAAAGCAAGGTGTTACCCATGTATCTTCTTATAAATAAGTTCCTAGACTAGGAACTTTCCTCTCCTTGAGCCTTAGCTACCCTACATTTCCAGGCAGTGGGAGATCTCTGGGAACATGTGCTATCAATCAGGAGATAGGAAGGAGGAAAGAAAGTCATTCTACTAAATAATGTTATTTCTAGAAAGAAGTCTCTCCAACCCCAAATCTATTCTATTCTCCATTGCTGGATTAACTTCTTAAAACCAAGGTTTACTATAAGCCACTGTCTACCTGTTACTTGTCATTTACCACTGCCTACTAAATAACAAGCAAACTCCCAAGGGGTGCACAAGGTCCTTCTCAATCTGATTCAACCTGCTTTTGTTTCCCCACAACCTATTGTCCCCTATCTTTGCCACCCTCCCTCCATCTCTTAAAATCACACCGAGGAGTGCCTGAGTGGCTCAATAAGTTGAGTGTCTAGCTCTTATTTCAGCTCAGGTCATGATCTCACAGTTCATGGGGTCGAGCCCCACCAGGGGCTCTGTGTTGACAGCATGGAGTCTGTTTGGGATTCTCTCTCTCCCTCTCTCTCTCTCTGCCCCTCCCCTGCTCATGTTCTCTCTCTCTCAAAATAAATAAATAAACAAACAAACAAATAAATAAATATTAAAAAAATAAAATCACACCCAGATCACAGGGTGCTTCTCAACTTCTATATCTTCCATGAAGACTTTTTAGACTAGTTTAGCTTTTTATAGGGATATTTTCTAATGCATCTGTTGTCTCCCCTAATACCAAGGCTGTCTGGAACAGTCTCTGTCTCATTTGTGGGTCCTGCCAGGAGCTGGTAGAGTGCTTGATATGAACCTAGTATATGCAACTTTAAGAGAATGCAACTAAAATAGAAAAAAATGGGTCCAGGGACCCAGAGCAGGAGTTCTTGGAGGTGAGTAAAGACAGCAACTTGGGGAAGAAGGTTTTGGATGGAGTTGGAGGAGTGGATAGCATAGAATTTAAGGATCCTTTCAACTCTGATATTTTGTGTTTCTATGAAGAACACTGGACATTTCTTCAACACAGACTCTTTAGTTTCCTGATAAATCTTGGAGCCTTGGGTTTGGAGGTCCTGTCTGTAGCAAGAGCTACCCACTCCAAGCCAGTGCAATGTCTCTGAGCAGGGCAGTTGCAGACCCATGGAGGGGAGAAGTGCAGGCAGCTGGGAGCAGACAGCTCCCTTAAGTGGAGCACTGCCTTTTTAGTGCAGGTGGAGGCTGCGGCTCTGCCTGGTGGCTTTTGCTTTCCCCACCTGCCTGCAGTTCAGTTTGCCTGCTGGTGCCACTGTGGTATTGGGGCTGGAGGAGGTTGTCTCCTCAAGATGTGAGCACAGTCTAATCCTACCCAGCCTCCTCCACATGTGCACTGCTGAGATGCACTTCAATGGGAAAGAGAAGAAGAGAGCTGAAGCTAGAATGTCTGAAGGTTGCAATAAATATGGGAGGTTCTCTGAGTGCTTAAAGGGTCCTTCTGAAATCCTCTGGCCTCTGACCTTGCTGCTGAGGTGGCCAGGGCAGATCCAGCACAGGCATCCTCCAGACACTCCAGTCAGACTCCCTCTTAGTGATCAGCAGAAGGTAAAGAGCAACCTCAGGGCTCATTCCCCCAGACTTCCATCCCTTGACAAGCTCAGTTAATTCCCCATTGTTTCTGCCTCCCTAGCTGTGTGGTGGCTTCTGTTCTCAGGGTTTTTTTCATTATCTTCATGGATAAGAGGGTGGGAGGGAAGGAACCAAGGTTGGGGGATCCATCAGGTTCCAGGCCAGCTTGTGTTGGTACTGTATTCCCCTTCCAACCTCTGCTTGGGAGACCAAATGTATGTTATCAGTGACTCAGAGAACCTTCTGTCAAGGTCACTCTGTTCTGCCTGATGCTATCTCTGCTGTCTGACATGAGAACTGATTCTGTTCTCCACCTCCTACCAGCCTCAGTGCAATCCTGGGCACTGGATGAGCCAACAAAGAGTGCCCCATCTGTTGGCTGGAGATCATGTAGAGTCTCGCTATACCAGGACAGAAAGTCTTTAAGTTTCTGCTTCCCTAGCTGGTCGGTTCCTGTGTGGTATAACCCTTTCTCTCCCTGAAGCTTCCTTGAAAGCTGAGAGAGAACCAGCCTTGAAAGTTCCCCTGTTATTCCTTCTTTTCTTGCCTGCCTGGGTTTTCAAACTCTGTGGCCCTTGGGCACCACAGGGAGATCTGAGAAGGATCTGAGAAGGAAGGGCCACTGTAGGCCTTACCATTACCCTCAGCCATTTGAGTCTGAACCTTAAGTGAATTCAGAACCTGGTGCTCTACATGTGAGGCATGGCATATTTTCCTTTCAAGGGATTTATAATCTAGGCAGGGAGGAAGGATAGAGAAGCTAAATACTAATACATGGGAACAGATGCTCAATGGGTGTGACAGTACATATTGCAAATTTAAGGAAAAGGGAGCCAATAGGGGGGCGGTCTTTCTCCCATAGCTGATGTCCTTTATTCCCTCTAGACCAAGCAGGTGCAGCCCCTCAGTAGTGAGCATACCCCTCGTGTCTCCTCCTATTGAGCCAGGACACACTCACCTATTGCTCACCACCCCACCATCTAGAGTTATTGGAGTTCCTGGGGAAAGGTGCTGGCAAACCCAAGCTTTGTTTCACTGCCTCCTTAGCTTTCTCTTGCCTCCTTCCCTTGCATGCCTATACTCAATTCTCTCTTCAGCAGGAATATAATGTTCAGCTGCTTTACACCCACTCTCTGAATGCTGCCAGCGAATAATGACTAAGGTGGTGGGTGGAAGTACAGCAAGTTGAGACCAATTTAGCAGTCCAGGATGCCAGGAGGAGGGTGATTTAGCAGCAAATGGCTTTGCAACTGCAAGGAGAGTGAAGATGCCCCCAAAGCCAACAGGCCAGTGAGCCAAGTGCACAGCCCCACCCTGGTGCCTCAGGCAGGGATTGCCTCAGCCACCTGGCAGTCTATGCATTGCAGTTACATTCATGCAAAGGACAGGGTCTATCCTTCAACATCAATTGATTTCCAGAACAATGCCCATCTTCACCCCTGATCTCAACTCCACTTTGACACTTTTGAGGGGTCTGTGTCCTTGTGTACCCCTTAGTCTGAGAGTCTCACCTAGATTTATCCCTCTTCTGGTGGATGCTATGGCCTGGGAACTTCTGCAGCTCTGAAGGGCTGATGGCAATTCAAAAGACTGCTCTGGGCATGGCAGAAATTGAGGTTCTGTGGCATCAAGGAGGGGTGCTGCCAAGTACACTTTAGATAATGCCATGGAGAGACCAACCCAAGTAGACACAGGTGTGGATCTTCCAGGTCCTGCCATCTGGGAATGTCTGAGGATTCATGCTATGGGATGTGACTGTGAGTGTGGATATCAGAGGAGAGCATGTCTCAGTGGGAGAGACGAATGAATGAATTTGGGGTGTGTGTGTGTGTGTGTGTGTGTGTTGTGTGTGTGTGTGTCTGCCTGCTAGCAGTCATCCTTAAGGCAGTTATCTTCTCCCACGGTGATTAACTGACTTGGAAGCAATTCTGTGGGTGATCTGTATAGGGCAGCTCCTTACTGCCTCTGTTCCAGGTACTGGACAAAACCCACATCACGTCTGTTTAGACACCAATTTTGCCTGTCACTTAATAAGAAAAATCACCACTCTACTGGATTGATTAGAACAATTAGTTTTAGCTGATAGCTAACACACATACACCCTCACATTCTGTCTGCCATCAGGCCTAATGATAGGGTGGTAATAGCCTTGGACTGGGGGTCAGGAAAACTGAGTTCAAATCCCAGCATTCCACTTAAAATTTTCGGTGAGCTCCTTCACCTCTGATCAGCTCATTGAGTTTTCCCATATGTCCAACTGTGGAAGATATCTTCTTACAGGGTTGATGATGATTATACTAACAACACCATCACCAGCAACATTAATATCCCTTTTCAAGTGGACAGTCCTGTACAAATAAAAAGAGCTGTTAAAATTATTATTATAGGAAGCCTAGGGATGATGATAGGCCGTCAAGTAGAAGTTGATGTCTGTCAGGAAGCAACAGAGTAACAGAAGCAGGATGGAGATTGCAGACACAGGGGCAGCTTTGCCAAACGGCAGTTAGCCTGAAGCTCAATGCGACCATGCTTGATTTTTGACACATCCCCACCCACTTCTCTAAATACTTGGAGAAGGGGATCCAAAGTGATTCTGCACACTCATTTTGCTGAAGGCAGTTGTTAGAGGTGAGTTACCTCATATCTTTCATTTCCCAGCTCTGTCTGCTCTCAGTGTCTTCCTGAGTTGCATGGAAGGAGGAAACAGGCTCCCACCAGGATTCCTCTTGGGAATAAAAGCTCCATCTCCTCAGGTCTCAGCTTGCATCTTGAAACTATAACCTTGCTGCTGCTATGTCTACTCTTTTTACACATTCCTGAAGCTCAACTTCAAGGTTTAGTTCATGACCACCTCTTCCCTGGTGTCTTTGAGATCACCTCCCTCATGCTGTGCAGCTGCCATGTTCAAAGTTAGTACAATCCAATTTTCAATGTACTTGTCATTGATTCATGTGTTCTGGTTCTTCTTTTCAATTTTCATCACAATTTTTATTCTCAAGGCATTATTGAAACATTTCTTAAAATCCCCCAACTCCCTGGTACCTTGCATGGATAAAATCTTTAATAAATAGTGAAATGCAGTTTTAGGAAAACTAAAATAATCTCAGACCTCTGAGAAGGCATGTGGCAACCTTTGAGAAATAATAGGGTTGTGTAAAGGGTATGGAAAGGGAGTCACCAGACTGTAATCATGTGACCTTGGACAAATCATGACCAGATTACTTCCCCAAACATGGTAGCAATTCACACTCCCAACAGCAGCTTATGAGTGTCTATTTTAGATCAGTGGTTTTCAAACTGTAGCAGCATAAAGATCTATTCAAAAGCTACCTCTGAGTCCTACCACTTAAATTACCTAAAGATTCCCCAGACAGCTAGATACTACTTTGTTGGCAAACCCCTAGAAACACCCCATCATTGCCCTGGAACCACTGTCCTCCTGGGGTTCCAAATGCACAATTTTAAAACCTCAATTCTAGACCCTAGCAACTCCCGCTTATATATATTTGTGGGTTGACTGAACCTGACATAGAGTGCCTATGTTGGAAGGGTGGCTGGGAGCTAGATTTTCCTTAGGTTTCCAAACTGGAGTCAGGAACTGAGATGGAGGAGCCCTGTCTAGGCAGCGGCCCTGAAGGAGGTGACCCAATAATAAAGGCAGGAAAGCAGAGGCCACACCAACGAAGTGTGTCCATGCAGTAACCTGCTATTGGAAAAATGCTCCCTGCCAATGGTCTCTGACAGTTCTTTTCCTTCCCATTACTTTATTAAACAAGCATTTATTAAGGGCCTAATCAAAGTAGCCACAAACTATACTCTGAGTTAGGCATTCACGACACTATCTCTGCCTCTAAGAACTTAGCAGGCTCTTCAGGACCAGTGAGTAAATGCCAGGATAGCATGGAAGAACTCAGAGGAAGCCATGTGACCCAGAGAAACTCAGGGAAAGGAGAGGGGAAGTTTTCTTGAAGGTGTTTATTCTCATGGTTAAAATCAGAATTGCAAGTGGGAGCTTGTTAGGTGGAGGTAGAGGGAGAGGGACAGGGCAAGAATATTTTGCAGAGAGGAAACATGTATTTCTATTTTTAAAGCAGAAGAATATGGAAAGAGCCAGGGCAGGGGTGCCTGAGTGGCTCAGTTGGTTAAGCGTCTGACTGAGGCTCAGGTCATGATCTTGTGGTCTGTGAGTTCAAGCCCCATGTCGTGCTCTGTGCTGACAGCTCAGACCCTAGAGCCTGCTTCAGATTCTGTATCTCCCTTTCTCTCTGCCCCTTCCCCACTCATGCTCTCTGTCTCAAAAATAAACAAACATTAAAAAAAAAAGTAAAAAAAAAATAGCCAGGGCTGAGCTGAGCAGAGTTCAATTCCTTGCTCCTCCATTTTCTACCCTAGCTACGTTATTAATTTCCTGGTCTAATAATCATACACCCTGCAGGGCTGTGCTGAGGATTAAATGAGATAATGCATAACAAGTACTGTGCACATAGTATACTCAGTGAATGTTAACTATTGCCCATTACACCGACTATAAGCTGGTTAACCATAGGTTTGCCTTCATTACCTTATTCATCTTCGTAGCCTCACTGCCAGGCCCAAAGCCTTGCATTTTGTAGGTATCCAATGAATATTTATTAAGTGAATGCTGAATAAGTACAAAGGCATATAAATAAATTTTCAGGATTAGAAAGCCATTTTTTATATGGCTGGAGCCCATCTACCTCTTTGTCCAGACAGACAGACATAGGCAAACGCATGGCTTCTCAAGACTGCATGGCAAATCTTTCCCTCACATACTCCCAAAGCATTGGGTCTCCCAAAACACACCTTTGACAGCAACTATTTCACACACATCTACTGTGGCACACACAGACAGGAGGCTCCTCCTGCAGACACAAATGCACATGCTGGATTGTTAAAGCAGGTTTTACTTCATGAAGTGCACAGAGGCTGCCATAAATGTTAAATAACAACCATCTCAAATGTCCCATCCTCCTTCTTGCTCTCACATAGACACTTTTGAGAGACAACCTTTTTTTCTCCACCTGGGTTTTTTCTCACCTCATGAAGAGTGAATGTCCACACTCACATCTTCTCAGCTGAGAGTTTATCCTTTGACTTCCTAACTTTGCTCCCATTAGCAGTGGACCTCAGGGAAATCCCTGCCCCTCTCATGCCTCAGTTTCTTCACTGGTAAAACAGAGAATTAACAATGCCTCATGCCAACCTGGTAGTTACATTGTGAGGATAAAGGAGATAACAAATGAGATAACGTCTGTGATGTGCAGAAAGCACCTCAGAAGAAAGGCACTGGATAAATATAAGGTGTAAATGCCACACCTGATTAGTGTGTATGCCTCTGCCCACAGATTTCCACCCACACACTCTGCTCTTCTCCACCCTTGAACACAAACACCCTTCCTGCCTGTAAATGCAGTCTCAAATACCCATTTTCATGTATGTACAAATATATACACACTTTCAACACCTGTATTTTCTGCAGAATGCCCACAGAAAATTATTTTTGAACTTAGAGGAAGCTCAGGTTACAAACTCTAGCTCCTACCTACAGAATCACTTCAAGGGTACCTGGTGCTGGAAGAATTACCAAGCAGACGGCTCACCTCTCTGTGGCTGGGCTGCTCAGCTCCCATGACTGCAATTAGGCTGCACTACCAGCAGAGCAGGAGACCCTTTATCTGGTACAGCTCTTGCCAAGAGCTCTCCAGAACTCAATGCCTCCACACTAGTTTGCCAGCATCCAAGACCCAAGATCAGGGCTGATGGTTGCAGGAGGGTGTGGATGGAATGGGAGAGGAGGGACCCAGGAACTTTAGATGCTTAGATCCCTAACACTCTTTGTTCCTGGGGAACTGAGTGCTCTGAAGCTAACAAGTCTCAAGCACTTTCCTAGGCCTGACATACTTGTGGGTGAGAAGAACACTCATTTTCTCCACAGTTTACTCCTTTCCACTCGGACCACGAAGGAGAAAGCTCACCTGGCTTGTGGTGTTTTGGTGCCTGTTGCTGCTGAGTTGTATGCTCTGAAAGATGGAGTTAAGTATGTTGAAGGGTGTGGTGGGGGGTGTAGGGAGTGGGGGGCTGGCTGCCTATGGTGGGTGAAAAAAAGAAGTGAATGTAGTATGTGTGGGTGTGGAACTGTGCGTGTGTTAATTTGGCTAAATGGCAACTCAAGGACTGATCCTGGTGACCCACAACTCCAGGGTGCCACTTACCTTCATTCATTAACCCCCTCTCTACCCACCTGAGCCCCTGTGACATATTCCTTCAGTGAAACATTACAAACCTAACTGTATCGCATCCCTGCCACCCTGTGAGTGCAGACACAGCCCATCTCCATAGTTCCAGAAGTCAAAGTGCAGTGACCGGACCCCAGCTGTCAGACCCTCTGTCTAGGACCTGGCCCCCTCAGGGCTCACGCACACTCCCCTTTTCCTCATCTCAGACATCACTTAATATCCATCAAGATCAGATTCGGGGCTTGGAGTAGATAAAACCAGTCTCCGGGAGACCGAGACAAAGACAGAGGACAGACGCAGCATCCTTTTCTCCAGACTGGGACCAGAACAGCAGCACCCACCCCGGCAGAGGGAGAGACCCTGACAGTTACATGCAGAGACAAAGACACCTAGACAGAATCTGACATAGACAAAGACCGACGGACGCACGGACGCACTGGCACGCCGTGGGGAGTGCAGTTTCCCTGGGAGCCCTGGTGCGGGTGCCGCGGCTGCAGACACTTCTCAGGAGCGACCCCTCGTCCACCGCACCTTACCTGCCCCGTTGAGCCTCGGACTGACTTGAGAATTTTTTTTCAGTGTGTTTCGCAGTGTGTTCCCGGTTGTCTTAGCAGAGCTGCCGGCCGAGCGGGTCCCGCGGCGCCGCCACAACTCGCGGCTCTGGCTAGCTGGACCAGGCGGGCAGAGAAAGTTTCGGCCTCCCCGCGCGTCCGCCGCCCGCCAGCTCTCCGCGCGCCGGCCACCGCGCGGGGTCCCGGAGCCGAAGGCGGGGCGGGGCGGGGCGGAGCGGAGTGGGGCGGGGCCAGCGCCGGCACCGCTCATTGGCTGGGGCGGGGCCTGCAGCCTCTCACTTGCGGCTCGGCGGCCTTTGTTCACCGCTGACAGCTGGGGCTGCTCTAGACCTCTGGGCTCCTTGGCGTCCGCCGTCCGCCGTCCCCCATCTCTCAGCTCTCACTTCCAGCAGACCCCGCCGGGCGGCCCTGAGTCTTTCTCTCCACCCACCCCTCCACCCCGCCCTTCCCTTTCTCCTACTGTTCTATATTGTTCTTTTCCCTTCATTTTTTTTTTCCTTTTATTGTGTGCACTCCGTTCTTATTCCTTCCGGTTTCCTTTATCCATTCCTTCGCTTTCTCCTTTTTCCCGTATTCCTCTCCTTCTTTATCACCCCTTCTAGTTACTCGCCAGTTTCCTTTCTCCAGCACGGTCTCCCTACAGCAACCCCCAAATCCCGCAAAAAGGTTGGATTTCTAGGTTCAAAGAGGGACCCGCAGCTTTGGTGAAGGGCATTGCTTCACCCTGCTAGGACTATAGACTGGAGGCCGGAGCACTGGCACTCCCACTCCTAAGACATTTCAAAGACAAACTTTTTCAGCTTCCTCGCGGGGACTCGGTTTCAGGTGATAGCTGAGGCCTATTTCAAGTTTATAGCTTTAATTCTCACCCAGTGCATTTTTAACGCTATCATTTTCTCTACCACTCCCACTTTTAACTTCTAGCAATTGAGCTAGGAAGGAAACCCAATTTACAAGCTTTGGTAGGACAAAAGACCAGTTAAATGGGGTGCTGGGTGTGGCATGAAGCTCTGATCCTGAGAGTTCACCCAGGCTAATCCGCTAAAACCACGAATAGCTCTACCCAGGGAATGCCATCTTCAGCCAAAAGAGGTGTGTATGTGTGGAGGAGGGAAGATGGAGATGGCTAATCTCTGATTATAAGTAGAGTGGGGAAAGACAGCCCTAACAGAAGCAACATCATTTTGTTTCAGCCACCCCACTGCTCAAAACTTTGTAAGAGATCCTTACTACTTCTGAAAACCCCTACTCTCAATCCCAGGCTTCCTGGAAGGCAATACAACATAGAGTTTAAGAGCACAGACAGGCTCTGCTAATTGTCTTCTCTGCATCCCTGAGCTAGAGCATTAACTTCCTTATATCTCAGTTTTTTTTGGTTTTTTTTTTTTTTTTTTTTGTTTTTTGTTTTTTGTTTTTTGTTTTTTGCGTTTATGAAATGGGGGTAACAATTCCTGGAATGTAAACTTTCTGAGGGCAGGGACTTGTTCTCTTTTGTTCTTTTGGTCTGCTCTGTTTACAGATGTATCCTCAATACCTAAAACTTGGGTAGCATATAGTAGTCATTCAATAACTGCTTGTTAAATGAACCAATTCCTAGTTCATAGGTTTGCTATGAGGATTAAATAAGAATCCTTGGCATGTGATAAGTACATACACATGGTAGCTATTACAAATAACATTACAACTTTTTTGAATCAACTCCAAAGGCTATTCAGCCTTCTCTAAACATCACCTCTTCTTTTTCACCTCTGTGTATACTTGTCACTCAGTTTGAGAAGTCTTTCTCTACTTGTCAGAATTTGAGACCTAAAACACAATCCTTATTTATCCCTTCTTCTATCATCTCAGTCAAAATGACAGTTCCTTTCTCTAAAGCTCCATGCTTCTTGTGTCCCATTCATTGACACAGCATATGTAAGCTTGCTTGCATGGCGGCTGTTATTGCAGGTCTGTCTTTCTGTAGACCATGAACTATGTAGAGTCGGGGACTTGGTGTGCTCCCTCACAGGTGGGAGTTTCTCAGAAACATTTGCTGAGTGGTTTAATATAAACCAAACATCTCAGCACTTAAAAAAAAAAAAAAAAGGTATTATCTTGGAAGGTAGAATAAGGGATCAGGTTGGCTTCAGACTTCAGTCAAACTAATTTTTGTGTTTTTAGATGTGAAATTCCATGGAAGGGGAAAAAAGTCCTGGAAGTCTGTTTCTCATTCTGGCCCTACAGTTACTACTTAAATGCTCTTGGATAAGCCACATCCTTGACTAGTCCTCAGTTTCTTCATCTGTAGTAGTTTGGATGAGACTCTTTAAGGGCATTCATCCAGCACTGACATAGTGTGACTCTCTGATAGAGACCTTCTAGGGAGAATATAAAGCATGATGTGTAGTGCTCTTATAATGACTGAGTTAGGCAAAGGGTATGGGCAGTGTGTTGGTGTGTTGGTAGAACCAGGATACAGTATGAAATAACAGAAATGCCCTGTGCAAGGGATGCTTCAAAGATAGAATGGGGTGCATTGAAAGTGGGGGTGGAAGTAAGGAAACAGAATAAGGGGAGGAGAGCTGCCATGGTAGTGTGTGTGTGTGTGTGTGTGTTCCTAAAAGCCTCAGGAATGTGGTCTCCAGAAGCAGAAAGCCATAATTAGCTCCCTGATTCAGCTGTTGGGTATGGTAACACAATGACTTGCTGTGTCTGCCCCTGACACCCCTGTTGGGATTCTCGATGTGGCTCCTCTTCCTTTTTCTGGTGAAGGGGCACTGCCCTAACTGGGCCCCAGGTGTCCCATCTGGACCTCTGCATCCTTCAGGCTCTCCTTTGCCTGAGCTTAGTCTGGAAAGATGGGTCACAAAGCATTTTTTTTTGTAAAAAATTCCCTACCCTCCTCATCTGTTCACCACCTAAGATTCAAGTAGTTTGCCATTCCGGCTTCTATCTTTAGGATCTCAGACTGATCACATAGGACCAGGCCCATGGACCAGTTAATCTAACAGCCTCTCTGGACTAGATACACCTCTGCCTTTCTCAATGTACTTTCACCTATTACAACTTAAATAATTGTCCATCTTGTCTGTGTGTTCAATTCTTCTGTAAACTTCTCATTCAAAAGACTATATCCTTCTTGTTCAACATTGAATGCCCAGTACATTGTTGGTATACAGAAAGCACTCAGAAATATTTGAATGAGGTCTATAGAGGGGGGAAAGATGATATTTTAGAAAGAGAAATGGACTCAAATACAAAAGAATCACATCTAGTCCCACTTCTTCACATGTGTGGTCTTCTTAAAACCTTACTGAGACTCTGTTTTGCTCATTGGTAAAATGGGCTTATTAACATTATCCTCACCTGTCTTGTGGCAATGATGCAAAAATGAAAAGAATTAATGAAGTTTAAGGTGGAAAGAAAAGCAAAACATGTAAAATAGTTGTTTAATATTATTTCAAGTCTAAAATTCCAGATACTTATGTTAGACAGTAAGAAAAGCTGACTATAGGGGCGCCTGGTAGGCTCAGTGGGTGGAGCATGTGACTCTTGATCTCAGGGTTGTGAGTTTGAGCCCTATGTTAGGTGTGGAGATTACTTTAAAAAAATAAAAATCTTAAAAAAAAAAAAGAGCTGACTATATTTAACTGAGTTTGGGTAATCTCCAAAAGTAGATGAGAAAATATAGTGCTAGATCACTGAGTCACTACTGCATCTATATCCAAGCTACCCAGGAAAGTACAGGAAGGCTGATTTTTCTGAAAGCCAATCTAATGCCTCTTGACCTGGAAGGATGCCCCACCAGTGTCCTGTCTCCCTCCATGATTGGGGGGTGGGGGAAACAGTTCCCCTGGAATTTTCCAGATGTTTAGTTCTTATAACCAGAATTTACATTCCTTCCCTGTTTGTCCCTGGACACCTTGTACCTCTTATCCCTGAACTTTAGTAAACTCTTATTTGCATTGGGAGGAACATCTATTCCTTGACTTCTCTGGGTGTTATGAAGACAAATAGGATAAAATGCAAGTAATGCTTTTCCTTTCCTAGAAAGTACTAAATGACTCCAAGAAATTGTTAATCATTATCATCAGGAGGATTATCATGTAGAACTTCATTCTGAGTACTTAATCTGTATTCAGGAGACCAGGGAAGTTGTAGAGGGAACAAACACCTTTAGGAGCCCTAGGGAGAACATGCTGATGTTAGAATTCCTATCAAATGAAGACTTATTTACACTTGCATGCTCAAGTTATCTCAAGAAGTTTGTCCATCCGACTCTTTCATTGAAAGGAAAACTGAGTCAAAGAGCAAGGTGAGAAATTGACCCAGCTTTACTGGAGCTGGGACCCCAAGGTTTTGAGGCATGTATCCTATTGCTGCCTCAGAAGCCTTGTAACTGATACAGTGCCTGAATGTGGTTTGGTTTGGTTAGTGGAGACCAAAGGCAGGCAGCCTTCCCCTGAGCAGAAAGTAGTGAAACAGCCACATTGGCTAATGCAAAACCAGGGCTCAAATGGTGCTAACTAGCTTCTAGTGTAAATAGGCTTTGTTCATCCATCAGCTGACAAGGCTCATGTGATAATCCTTTAGCAAACCCTTCAATGTAAATACAGGGTTGAACTAGATTACAGAGAAATAAGGAGGAAGTATTATGATTTGACATGTCCTGCCTCACCTCAAATACCATTTTCAGTGGGATGCAATAGGCTATTTCTAATTCTGGTCTGGCCTATCACCTGTTTTGGAATCTATCTCTTCTGTGGTTTTGACTAGTTTGTCTCAAACTGTGAATCAGGAGGATGTTTCCACTCATAAGTAACAAAAAGCCTAAATCAAACTGGCCTAAACAATAGGTAACAAAAATCTCATGAATTAATACATTAAGAGATTAGCTTCCAGATTAGTTCATACCTTGGCTTCACAGTGTCCTCATAGATGAGGTCTTTGCATCTCTCTGTTCTGCCATTCTTGGAGTATGGGCTTTGCCCTCAGGATGTTTGCTTCATGACTTTGGTTGGATATGCCAGTCTAGTTGTCATACCCAGAACCAGTGATGGGCTGAGAAATAAAGGACCTTTTTTTTTTTCCCTGCATCTCTTTCTTAAGATCAAGAAAACCTTTCCTGGAAGGCTCTCAGCTGACACCGGATAGGATTGGGGACACCATCTAGCAACCATTGGCATACTCAAGGAGAATACCATAATTGGCTTTGACCAATTGGTTGGGGTGGAATATATACTTGGACATACCTGTACATTTCACCTTTGTATACAAGGGGAAGAGGAAGCCATGGAGAAAAACAGTCATTGCTTGCCTATGATGTATCTCATCTTTGCTGGACATTTTATCTACAGTGTCTTACTTAAAAATCACAGAAATCACCATCTCTGTTTTCCAAATGAGTAAATTAAATAATGTATGCCAAATCCCACCACTAGTAAGTGAAGGAAAAGGGACTGGAATGCAAGTTCATCAAAAGCTTCTCCTCTCTCTATTGTTCCAGGCTATCTCTTCCAGTTGACTTCCAGGTTGACCCTTCTCAGCTCTACCCAAGACTGGAGACCCCCGAAATGAATTGAAGTCTTCCAGGAACCACTATAAGCACAAGAGATAAAATAGCTTTCTAGTATCTCCAACACCTCCCTGTATGCCCCCTTCCTTACCTATTCACCTTGATTTCTCCCTCTTCCTCAGCATGTATGTCTCCTTGGTTCTATACTGCTCCCCACCTTCATCAAAGCCACATTCATCTCTTTTCCCTTGCTTTCCTTCAAACCATAATAGAAGTCTTTCAAGGCCCTCCCCAAGCCCTCACTTAGTCCTCGTGGGTCCCCTACCCCCACTTCACTGAAGCCTATCAAATAACCCACCTATGTCCTGCTATTCTTTCATTTATTGTGCAGTTTGTAACTCATATTCTATTATTTCAGGTGAATGCATCTTGTTTTCCTGGTAGATGTTTAAGTGCTCAGCCCAATGCCTGGCACCTGATAGGCACTCAACAAATATTTAATGACTAAATGAGGGCAGGGACCACCTCTTATTTTTCTATATCCCTAATAATACTTAGCCTGCCGATGAGCATATGGGTGGTGACTAACAGACTAATTGACCTTGGGCTAATTTCTCCCTAGGGCTGAGGATCCGCATGCAGATGAAGAAGTTGACATGACCTTTGTCAGTTCTGAGGGAGGTCTTTGGCAAATGGACCCTGTCAGGCTCACATTTACTCATATCCCTGAACTCTTTTAAACAAACAGAGCATATGAGAACATGGCTTCTGGGAAATCATTTAGATCCCTTATGGGGAATGCTGGCATGATCATTTCCTTCCCCCAAGGGGGAGGGGGTGGAGGGGATAACAGAGGCTTTTTAGACCCTGTGTGCTGAAATTTAATTCACACACTTAGTCATTTCTCAGGAAGCTGGTGGGATTGGGGGGGTCCCAGACAGAAAGGCTGATGTTGTACCTTAAGAGTTGGTAGGATCAGACACTGGTCTTCTGGGATGAGAAGCCACTGCTGGCCTGCCTGACTTTTTCATTGAAATCTCCAGGTCATTGCACCTCTCAACAAGCATTGTGATTCTCCCCTTAGGTCTTCTGGGGTTAACCTCACTGCCTATACTTTATATGTGAACCTCTCTAGATGTTGACCACACATTTTGCTTTATTCCCAGACTGACTGCAGTCACCATGAGAAGGCTTCAATCTTATTGCCTGCAAAAAATAAAGGAGCTACGGAAAGGGACAGAGGAGTGGAGGTGGTAGGTAGCTGTACCAGGTATTCTCTCAGGTTACTTTCAGCATTCTCTGACTCTTTTTAGCTAAGTTTGCTAGAAACAAAAAAGAAGGATTGTTGCAGCAGCCAGGTGAGCATTCCATCCAGAAGAGGCTTTTAGTAAACTTTGAGAAGGTTTGTTTTCATGATACAATCAAGGCAAAATGTCAAATAGCATCAGTTTGCTGGGGGTTTCCTAGTACTAGTACCTATCTCACAGTGCTTAGCACCACACCTGTCATACAGAAACCCCTTTAATTATTTTCTTTGATACCTCTCCTCCCCCTGTCAGAAACCCAGCTGGGAAACTTTGGCCAAGTCTCCTGCCCATATCCTCAGTTTCTGGCACTTTCGAGTGGTATTGACGATGTAATTCCACAGGGAAGGACACACACACACACACACACACACACACACACACACACAAATATAAAGCAGATTAAAATATGTTTACTAAAATTCTTGGGGATACTGTGATTGCTATACAATGGAGCATGTCACACTAAGCTGAAACCAATAGGTTTATATTGTTTCCTTCCTAGCTCCACTGCCCACCTCCTTTCCTAAAATCTTTGAATTTTATCAAAGAATATAGTCTAATGAATGAGGCAAGAGTGAACTCTATGGCACTAGCATGGGGAGAGGAGTCACCTGGGAGGGCAATGGGACTTCATCTTGTCCTTGAGATCCCAAAATTGGGTTCCCAGCGGAGCTAGGATGCTAAGAACAAAAGAGCTAGCTTGAAGTTAAGGGGGAGGCAGCCAGGGGACCCTGTCCAAAATGGCAGCTTGAGAGGAAGTAGCTGACTGCCTGTTCTGGAACCTCTCAGAGCAGTGTTTAGCATGTTCTCTCTCATTAATCCTATTTAAAGCTGAGAGGGGAGGCGGGGAGTCCTGTTTCAACTTGCAGTGGTTAGGTTCCCTGCTGCCACTGCTGCAGGGCTAAGCCTAGTGCTGGGAGGGGGAAGGGGCTTTCTGGAGCCACCTCTGCTGGCTCGCAGCTTCTCAGAAGAGCTTCTCAGAATCCCTCTACCATTAGACCTGATTTTACTGGCCTGCCATGGCCCTAATCTGTGTTGAGGAAGAGGATGCTTGGTGAGAAGGCAGGAGGTATGCACTGACAGGGTGGCTGGTTGGCTATTCTGGTAATGAAGGGGTGTTGGAGAAAGGTGAGGAACTCTCCATTGAGGTGCAGGTGGAGGAGGGAGAAACAAAAAGGAAGGGGCTCTTGTGCAAGAGTGCTTTCTGAGAAAGTGCCTCTCCCTCTGGGCATGGGGAGGTCTCTAGCTGGCCTAAAAACACATTCTCTCTTTGCAGTGCTCATAAAAAAGCCAGATCTAGGGAAAAGGGGCCTTCCTGGCCTTGAAAAGGTAATGTGTCAGTGAACCTACCATTAATAATGTAGGGTCAGCTTTTTACAAGGGAGAATAGTGGACAGTGTTTACCTCTATAGTATTATTTCTGGGAACCAAAAGAGACTTTTTTTCCCAAATATATTCCTGTGAGAGTCAATACTTGAGATTCATTTACACTGAGACAAAATCCTCTAGTATTATCCAAAGATTAGAGTTCATGGGTAGCTCTGATGTTTACTAGCTACATGACCATGAATGTCATTTAACCTCAGCTGATTATCTGTAAAGTGCACAGAATACCCCCCACATCTGTCATATATATCTAACTCAGTTGTCAACAAGGCCAAATCAGGTGACAATATAAAAATGCTTTTAAACCTCAAGTCACTATATATACATGGCAGTTGCATTCCTTTCACTCAGGGTACCTGCCACCCATGCAGACTTTAGGCCCCCAGTATATGTTTCCCAATAAGCTCTAAGAGCCAGACACTGAAATTTTATAACAAAGACAAGCTTTCTCTCTTAGTTATTTCTTCTTGTTCTGAAGACCCTTTCTTAGCCTGGGCTTCTTTCAGTTTGCCTGAAAAGATACCATGATTAAGGTCAGAGCCTTTCCTGGCAAGACTGGCCAGCAGTTGAAAGATCTGCTTGCCATATCATAAAAGTGAATTGGAAGTAGAATTAACCCATGGGAAAGACAGAAGCTTCTAATATCTAATGGTGTCTAAAGACTTAGTAGTAAGAGTAATGTGCCAACAAGAAGCCAAATTTGTAAGCTCACGTCCAGCACCAGCCACGTGACTTTATAAAAGAACTTAATTATTTTCTATCTTAGTTTTTTCCTCTCAGTAAAATGGGGATAATAAAATTTGTGTTTCCCTTTGGATTGCATGAAGGTGATGGGGGATTGTGAAGGAAAGGCTGCAAATGTGAGGTAGTTTAAACTCCTGGGGTTGTCAGGCATCCTTGATAAATGCCCATTTGGCAGTGCTCTTGCTATCTTGAAGCACAGCCAACTTCACTATGATTTGCATTAAACTCCCACAATGCAAGACACCATCATTATTGCCTCGAAAACAGTAAAGCAGTAGGGTAGAATATGCTATTTCAGGACTTAAAACTGAAAAGCAAAAAGAAAAAGAAAAGAAAAGAAAATCAGTGTGAGAATAAAGAGATAATTTAACAGAATTATACTCATGAGGAAAGGGAAGACATTATATATTAACTTCTAGTCAAGTGAAACTTGACATTTACATAGCAAGTGAAATCTCCACAGCTAAAATACAAGTTAACAGCCCTATTATCCCCAGGCAGAGAAAGAGAAAGAGAGATGCAAACTATGTCTAAGATGTCTAGGGGGATTTGAGGAAAAACAGTCTTGCTTTAGGTTGACAGAATCTTGGCCTGGTCATCAGAAGATGTGGTCCTTCAGGATTTCCTTTTCTTCCTCCAGAGTAGAGACTTAATATATTTGTACATACTTTATACTTTTGAAGTACAAACGTCATCTCATTTGATCTTTGCCAATCTTTTAATGTAGGAAAAACAGAAACTATTACCCCCATTTAACAAATGAGAAAACTGAGGCTCAGAAAAATTAAGTTGTATAATTAACAAACTACAGAATAAAACAGAAGCCATTTCTTTCTTTGGTTCACATTCTTGACATCCAGGCTGAAAAACTCACCCTGTAATATGAATTTTGTAGAATTTGATGGGGATAAGTTATCCTATCCTACATCTCACCCAGAGCAAGAATCCTAACTACAACACACAAAACAAGTAGTTAGCCAGTTCTGCTTATTGATTTATATTAACAGAGAAGTCACAAACCATTTTATTTTTGATAAACCATTCTATCTTTGATATCTGTAAATGTTGGGGAGTTTCGTGAAATTAAAATAAAAATTTCTCTCTCAGTAATATCTATCTACCATTGAATTGTTCATTAAATGTTGAAGCTTGAGCAGAGTTTAGAAATGATGAAATTATGGTTCTGGTCTAAGTAACAAATCTACCATGAGTTGGGGAATGAGCTCTGGCTCTGACTGCCAGTCTGGTTCTCTTATCCTCAGCACGATGCTAATTCTGATTGCTTGAGTCCTTAATAAGCCTTTCCCTCTTCCACATGAAAATCTTTCAGATATTTGAAAACCACAATCTAGTGTAAGGAGTCCACAATCTAGTGGAAAGGAGTTTCCTCCTTTCCAAATTTAATGTTCCCATTTTACTTTGCCATTACTCATATGATGTGATTTTCTCATTTATTCAACAAATATTTCAAGATATTTCAAGTATTTGAACCATACTCATCACTGTGCTAGGTGCTAGGAACAGAGCAGTGAACAAGATGGGTGTGTTCTTGTCTTCTGAAGCTTAGAGTCTGGTAGGGACTAAGGTCATTGAACAAATAAAATAAGATGTAACAAGGTGCTACAGAAGGTACATGGATGTCTAGGAACTATTTTGGGGAGAACACTTAATCTGTGCTGCCACGAACCATCCTTGTTACTATGTGCCCACATGATGTCTAGTTAGGATCCTTATGAAGTGTGGGACTCTAAAGATGCCACATCAGTCCAAGTATTTGTTCAAGGCAGAGTGCAGCTATTCTCTCTCTTTCTTTTTCCCTCCCCCATCCACCCATTCTCTCTGTCAACACACTAAATATATGTTAAAGCAAGGTAAGACTGAGTTTGCTTTTTACCAAATACACTGCATTGAGGTGTCCTCGAGTCTATATAATCTACTTTTCAGTCAGACCTGATTAATTTTTTAAATTGAAATGAAGTAATTCACAATTTACTTGTATTATGTTTCATTTTCTTGGTTTGGGTCCAGGATCCTAATTTGTAGCAATCTCTTCTTGTCTTTATTTCTATTAACAACGATATGTTTGTAAGAACTAGGAACTTATTCAGGTTATCTTAATTTATGAGAGTTTATTGTAAGAACAATAAAGGCCTTAGCACACCCCCAGTGAGGGCTCTGAGTAAGGAAGAGGAGGTAACCAAAGCAGCCCCTAAAGGAGGACAGCGCTGGGAACCAATCTGCCACATAGGTGTTCTCATTTCTCTACCTCTTTTTCCTATTCTACTCTCTGTTCTTTTCCTTCCTATTTCTGCCTGTGGCTTCTTTTTATTCTTGATTTTTTCTTATTGTCTTTTCTTGTGTTTTTCCACTTTTACACTATTCTATCAACTGCATTTGCTGCTTTGGACACCAAGAAGATCTGATTAAGTCAGCCATCCTTCTCAAGAATCAAGTGTCCATATGGCCCTGGCTATTTGGATCAGGCTTGCTCCTTGATCTAATCATCTATAGACAGGACTCTGGCACTGTGTGGGAACAAGCATACTTTTCTACACATAAGGAATCTCTCAGAAGAGGGATGTAGATATGTGAGCCCCAGACCACAGTCTCAAAGACACTAAAAGTGTCTGAGTGCTTCATAATTATCTCCTTGCTTATACTGGGGTTTAAATCTCTAAAATATTTGCTTTCTGTTTTCTGAGTTTTATCCCTTTGTGTCTCAGTTTCAGACCTGGCCCCTCCCTTATAACATGGGCAATTTCACTTTTCCTCTTTACGTGTGTGGTGAGAACAAGACTCATAATCCCAACCACTTGTCACTTGAGGCAAAAGAGATTTAGTACTTTAAATGATGCCTCCTTTAACAGGTATGTCTTATGCATCAACAAAGATATTGTCTGAACTTATGGTAGAATTAGCAGGCATTCAGATTCTCTTCTTGTCACTGTGTCTGGCCTTTGAGGGACAACTAGGGAGGGAGACTGCTGGCTTTCTGAAGAGGTGGAGACATGTGCATCTATGGTCCCTGTGGTTAGCACTCTTTGGGAGAACTTTACAGTTTCTGCAAAACTTGAAGGCTGCCATTAAAAAGGGTACCTATCCAAGTGTTCATTGGCTGCTTACTTCAAACATGGAATGTAATTGCTTATCCAGTTGCTAGCAAGCAAAGAATGAAGGTGAAGTCAGGTTGTGGCTGACTTCCATGAAAGTAGAACTTGGTTATATATATTACGATATATGTTAAGATCCATATGGCAAGAGAAGTACTTTAAGTATGAAATTAAGGTGTTATTCAGGGCACCTGGGTGGCTCAGTTGGTTAAGTGTCTGGTTCCTGACTTCAACTCAGGTCATGATCTCACAGTTTGTGAGTTTGAGCCCCACATCGACTCCACACAGATCTCTCCCTCTCTCTCTTCCCTTCCATTACTTATGCTTTCTGTCTCAAAATAAATAAATTAAACAAAAACTTAAAAAGAAACATACAGTATTATCCAAAGATAGGTTTATCTGGGGAGTATCAATAAAAAAAAAAAAAGGGATATAAGTAGACCCAGGCAGTTCATACCCATTTTGTTTAAGGGACAACTGTATACATAATATATATTTTCATGCTTTATGAAATTATTTTTCATAATGTGTGGAAATATAAAATATAAAATATATTTTATTTATAAGATTTATAACATTATATTTTGTTTATCACACAAATGTGTGTGTATGCATATGTGAAATAAGCCTTGTAAACTACTAGCAATTTTAGGTGATGTTCTTTGGGCAGTTTGAGCAACACCATTCTTTTCTACTATGTATCACACCCAAATATTGATAATACAAAGAAAAAGTGGCTGTGGTTGAAAAATTGACACACCACCTTTATTATTAACAAAGACCAGATAGGGGAATGTGAATGGAGTCAGTGGGCAAATGTGATTCTTTTTTTTAGAGTGTTTATTTATTTATTTATTTTTTGGGGGGTGATGGGCAGAGAAAGGGAGAGAGAGAATCCCAAGCAGGCTCTACCGTATAAGTGTGGAGCCTGACATGGGGCTGAATCTCAAGTAAGATCATGACCTGGGCTGAAATCAAGAGTCAGTTGCTTAACCGATTGAGCCACCCAGGTGCCCTGCAAATGTTATTCTCAATCTACAAATCCTTCTGTGGGGAGAAAGATAGAAATCAGGAATGCCACACTTCACATTAAAAGAAATATCAAGAATGAGGATGACAACTACTAACCACTCTAGTTGTTTAACCCACAGGGTTTAGCCATTAAGCTGAGTCAACAAAGAATATGTTCTTCCTCTTCAAGGCTGGAGATCAGCACTAAATTAGAGCAGTTGTGTTGTCCCCTCAGTTCCCACTCAGGGGCCAGTTATCATTTCTTTGAGTATCAGGTTAGTTTATCCCTAAAGATTCTGAAGTGGGTCAAAGCAGTCCCCCAGTTAAATAAACCCAAGACTACTTTGTACTCATGGTTGAAAATTGACTCCCTTTCCAATCCCAAATTATATCTAATTATATTTTTCAACATTTATCAGAGGTTTTTCAATGAAATTAAATGACCCACTAAGATCTTCCAATTATAAATTGTCTTAAGACAATTCAATAATAAAATGTCAGCAATTTAGGACTGTCCCAGATTTGAATATAAATGCCCCTTATTATCAAATTCCCAGGGGGAATTTAAAGTTCAGAGACTAAATTTCCTTGCTAAGTCAAAGTTCAAAGAAGCTAATCTCCATAATCAAATTAACTTGTTTCTATGAGTTAAAGGTCAAGGAAATTAAAGTTTAAAATTCATCCTCTTCAATTTCTTACTGTGCTTAGACTCAGCCAGAGAACTTCCTGATGATTGAGTTGAACTGGGATTCCTTTAGCAGCTGTACCCTGGATTCTCACTGTAATTCCTTCAGAGTCTCAGGAGTTTTATTAATCCAACACCAAGCCTCAAATACCTCACTTTTAAAAAGCTTGGTTGGTTGATAGAACAATTAATTATCACAGTACAGACTTTCTGTATCCTCGAATCCAGAAAAATATCCTCTCCTTGACCAAACTCTGCTCAGGCTTTTCTGAGCTCTTTTTAAACTACGCTCGGTCCTTAGGCATGTTCTCAAGAGCCCAGTTTAAGCAAGAATCCTGCTAAGTCAGTTTATCCAGAATCTCCCATCCTTGATATCTGATCACCTTTGATATCTACTCAGGTTCTTCATCCTATACCATCCCTCAAATGGCATCTGATCATCTTGGCCAGGCTTCAACAAGAATCCCGTTAAGGTGATTATCAAAATCTCCCCTTACTCCTTGTGTTTCATCTTAGTAATTTTCCATCCACTGGTTCTACCCTGCTCCTTGGCTATTAATCCCCACTTTTTCTTGTATTCAGAATTGAGCCCAATCTCTCTCCCTTACAGCAAAACCCCACTGTAGTAATCCCTGTAACCTATTGTAATAACCACCCCCTCCCAATAAAATTTGCCCTACCATTCTTTGACAAGTACCAGAATGAATAATTTTTTCCCTTAACATCCTGGCCCCACCAAAAGAATTCCCATATCATCATTTTGGTCTGAAAATTCAATTTCTTGCCCCATGCACCAAATGATATGGCATCTCAGTGGATTCAATCAATAGTACCTCTTTTTCCCACCTCACCTCTGATGCAGATAAAGGCAAAGTCATAAGATATGGCTTATATCTGTGGCAAGTGAGTTTTCTGATTTCCTGAATTACACACACATACCAAACTAGTAACAGAAAATGTCAAACTAAGTGAGGACTCCCTACCACACCTCTCTTCCCCAAGACATAAGACCTAGTGTGGAGTAGAAGAGAACTGCAAATCCTTGTATGCAACTGAGCTGAGCTGAGCATTCCCAGTTTATTATCTTTAAATAACTAATCCAATTAAATTATACCTTTTCCTCTGGGAGGTGAGAAGTAGGAGAGACTAGGAGTGTCACACCTCCTGTGGAAGAAGCCTCTAAAGTGAGGAGGAATTGTCCACCATCCATGTGGGAGAACTTGTATTATACAGGATTATAAAAGTGGCATTTAATAAATATACTATGCAACCTAGCTCCTAAGTAGGGAGTCCATTCATTCTTTTCCTTAGTTTTTGCTCTAGAGGTATATTAAAAATGAATAAACCAATAAAACCTTTTACATTATTATGCTTGCTTTTAGTAAGCTATCCAGTTTATTCTACTCTAAACCTTTTGCTATTCTTACCACTGCTTAATTTGTCTGTGAAATAACGTAATGGATAATAATTCAAATTAACCATCTGAATGTTTTCTGTGAAATCTAACATTAGCAATACCTATGACTACCTCAATTCTCATAGAGTATCTTGTCCTCAGTTACACAAAATGCTTCTCAAACAAGATGGTAAACTGAGCTATTGATTTTCCACATGAGTGCAAGGCATTAAATGAGAGCAAGAATAGTGTTTTCAAAAAATGTTGCTGGACAGATATATCTATATACAGAAAAATGAATTTGGACCCCTATCTCATTCTGTACCAAGAAATAGAACTCAAAAGTATGATAAATTTAAGTGTACACAATAAAACCATAAAACTCTTAGAAGAAAACATATGTACAAATCTTTCTGACCTTGTGTTAGGCAATGACTTATTGGATATGATACTAAATGCTTTAAATGACTAATTGACAAAATAAAAAAAAAATAGGTAAGTTAAAATTTTTGTATTACAAATGATACCATCAATAGAGTGAAATTACAATCCACAGTATTGGAGAAGATATTTGAAAATCATATATCTGATAAGGGACATAAGAATATCCAGAATATATAAAGAAGTCATAACTAAGTAATAAAACACAATATGAAAATGGGTAAAGGATCTGAATAGACATTTCTCCCAAGAAGACATAGAAATGCTTCACAAACACATAAAATGTTTCTCAATGTAATTAGTCATGAAGAAAATGTTATCAAAATATAATGAGATACCACAACCATTAGAATGGCTATAATCAAAAATAGATCATGATATATATTGGGGAAGAGGTGGAGAAGCTGGAATCTCATACATTGCTAATGAGAAAGTAAAATGGTACAGCTGCTTTGGAAACCAGCCTGGCAGTTCCTCAAAGGTTATACACAGAGTAACCATATAACTCAGCAGTCTAGTTATAACTTCAGTCTAGTTATAGACTAAAGAGAAATTAAAATTTATATCTATCCAAAATCATGTACATGAGTATTCATAACCAAAAAGTGGAAACAACTGAACTATCAACTAATAAATGAATGAATAAATAAAATGTGCTATATGCCTATTATGGGATATTTTTCACCATAAAAATGAATGAAGTACTGAATAGGCATATAGAGAGACAGAAAGAAAATTAGTGGTTGCCTAGGATTGGAGGGTAGGGTGTTAATGGGTGATAGATAGGTCTACACATAGGGAACAGTGTTTCTTTGGGAAAGACAAAATGTTCTAAAATTGATTGTGATGTTGGCTTTACAGCTCTGACTATATTAAAAACCATTGAATGGTATACTTTAACTGGATTGAGTTGTATGATATGTGAATTCTATCTCAATAAAGTTGTTAAGAAAACAAAACAAAACAAACAAACAAATTTGTGTACTTCTTGAAGGTAGAATCCATTTCTCATGCTTCTTTGTGCAATGTATGTGAATGTGTAAAGGAATGGACTTCATTGATTTTGCCCTGGGTTGAGCTTCCACATAACAACACTTGACAGCATTAGAAACAATGAAAGGTTTCCACTTCTGTTTTTCTTTTTTTAATGTTTATTTATTTTTGAGAGAGAGAGAGAGAGAGAGAGAGAGAGAGAGAGAGAGAGAGAGAGCATGAGCAGGGGAGGGTCAGAGAGAGAGGGACACACAGAATCCAAAGCAGGCTCCAGGCTCTGAGCTGTCAGCACAGAGCCCGATGCGGGGCTTGAAATCATGAACAGTAAGATCATGACCTGAGCTGAAGTTGGACTCTTAACTGACTGAGCCACAAAGGCACCCCAAAATGTTTCCATTTCTTAATATTTCTGAAGACTGCATCAGGCAGATGTAGTTTTCACTTCCCCATGTTCATCTTCTTCCTTTGCAGTTTTATTAAGGAACTTGGAGAAAGATGGATTCAAAAATACCAAAAACAACAGACACTGGAAAGCCAGCCACTTCCCCTCCATGCCTGTAGCTTTTGTACAGTCCCTCACAATTGAATTGTACCACAGACCTAGCCCTGTCCCTATTGGTCCCCCCTTATTGTCACCATTGCGCGCCAAGGTGCAGGGGCACTGTATCATGCCTCAGTGTAAGCTTCTGCCTAGACAAGTCAGAGGTCCTCCATATATCTCCAAAGCATGAGCTCTCACAGGTCCTACTCTGGGCCCTCCATCTCTGGAAAATCTCTGCCCAAGACTTTGGTGTACAAATATTCCCCTATCAGTTTGTACTAAGAATGGACCAAAATGCCACCTCCAGGAAACCAAACCTGAGGCTCTTACCATGTTAAGCCAGGAGAACAGCTTTCTCTATCTTCCCCCGCATCTTTCTGTCATTGCCCTCTCCCCACTTCCACTGTTTTCATGGAGTTTCCAGCTTCTTTTCTGGCAAGCCATATCAGGTACTGAGGAACACAGAATTTGAATTCAGACAAACCTGTATTAGCATCTGCCTATTCCTGTTCTTATGTGAACTCAGAGGAGTTACCTAGCCTCTCTGAGACTATTCTCCTCATTACTAAGTAGTAATAACTTGCTGAGAGGGGAGGGGCAGAGAGTAGTGATGTGAAGATCAAATGAGATAATGCAACTGAGGTATTTAGCATAGCATCTGGCCCCTAGAATGTGTTCTGGAATTGGCAGCAGCTTTTATTTTTTCTGCCTTAGACTGGGCCAAAAGCTTATCTGAGACAGTGTGGTGAGGACATGCCCAAGTGCTGAGCCTCACACCTCTGGTTTGTGCAGTTCCTACTAGGCTGGACTTGCAACATCTCTTTTCCCTCTCTCCATGAATCAGCTACCCTGAGTGCTCTGATAGGGAAAAGGCAACCAACCCAGTCCTTAAAACATGCAAAATAATAACTCTAGGTCTCCCAAGTCTGGGACTTCTAGGTTGATCCTGGAGTCGGGGCTAGAAGAGAGCAGAAGGGTCATGGAGCTGCCTCCACTACATTTCTGCTGCCCTGCCTCAGGACACTCACTATACCCTCCAAGTCATCACATTTGGAGAGAAATCAGTCCTCTCTGGGGACATGTTTAAATGCATTAATGCACTGAGGTCCTTAGGTCATAAGCACTTTCTAGCAACCTCCTATCCTGGGCCCCTCCCCGACCCCACACACTCCAAGAACTAGTGTGTTCTTTTTTAGATTTGGGGTCCTCACAAAGCCTGGGAACAGCTCGGAAGCCCTGGGCTTGAGATGTGTCTTCATGTTTCCTCATCATGTACAGTACTTGGACAGTGCTCAGTAAATATTTTTGGAGTGATTAGTCAGCGTGGGCTGCTTTCCTTCCCTTTCCATCTCTGAGAGCCCAGCTGAGTATGGAATGAAAGGGAAATGAAATAAACATCTCAGGCCCTGTAGCCCACCAGGGTCAGGATATTTACAGTGGTGTTGTGAGTCAGAACTGACCCCTTTTTTTTTGTCATCACCCAAGGCACCGGAACTAAGAGCATAAACAGAGGCAAAAGAGGAGGAGGAGGGTTTTAGAACATTGGGACTTGTCCCTGAGTAACACTTTATCAAAGCCCACAGCTTTCATCAATAAACTTTTAGTAGAAATGCTTTATTGGCCAGATTATTCTGTGAGTTTTTGTGTACAGAATCACATTAAATACTCATAATGCCTTTGCAAGGGATAGTCTTCAACAAGTTAAAATTCAGTCAGAGCAATGATCAAGTCCCCCAAATGATTTTTTCCTTTAACTTATTTTCGAAGAATTTCACTGCATCAGAGAGGGGAGGCATTTGGTCTGTTTAGTCAGATATGTAGCTAGGTTTGGAAATGGGGAGATGTTTTACCATTAATTGTCAGTTATTAGTCAGTCTAGGGACCTATGATTTGAAATTAGGTTTTCAATTTTGTCCACAAGCATTTAATGGAAATATTTAAGGGCAATTCCTTGGGGACAACCCTCCCAAGGAAATGAATGTTGAATTTAAAACTTTTCCCACCCCTCTTGGTTTATACTTGCTCCCGAAGTAGCGCATAGGGAAGTTAAGTGACTTGTTCAAAGCATGGCAATAAGTTAGGATCAATGATAAGACCAGAATCAAGTTTTCTGTCTCCTAGTTCATGAGTTTTTTCAACTCATCATCAACTCTTCCCTCTGTCTGTGTCTCATTTCCCCTTCATTTTATTTTACATATTTGTATTTATTTTGAGAGAGAGAGAGAGAAGAGAGAGAGAGAGAGAGAGAGAGAGAGAGAGAGAGAGAGAGAATGTGTGTGTGTATGCAGGTACATGAGAGGGGGAAAGGGAGAGAATCTTAAGCAACCTCCATGCTGGGCATGGGCTACTGAGGCTGGATCTCACTAATGTGAATTCGTAACCTGAGCCCAAATCAAGAGTTGGATGCCTAACCCACTGAGTCACCCAGGTGCCCCTCATTTCCTCTTCAAAGGCTGTGTACAAAGACTATGGAATGCTTGTTTGTTTCTCCTTGGTAGGAAGGGCTGGTGAGACAGTTCAAACCTTAGACCCAACTCACTATTGTTCAGCATTGAGGGTGGGATGAACATAAAAGGATAGAAATTAAATTGCTTTTCAGGAGCTTTGAAGAACACTATTTCCAAATTTTGGCAAATGACTCAGAAATACAGTGTTCTGTTGATCCGGTTACTGCCAGTTTTCTATAACAAATAATATCATGCAATAAATGATTCTTTGGGTTCATGCCTATTCAACATTTTACAATTAAATAATGTATGTTAGCACTTTCATCTGAGAAGACACATTTATACCCTTAGTCACTAAGCTTGCATGGTTATTAATCTTGCCTGTGTGTTTCCTAATCAGATTATAACTTTCTTGGCTGCAGGAACCGTTCCTTCAATTCCTTTGTATTTCTCACAGTATCTAGCAATGCTGGACATTAAGGTTTTTGTATTGTCAAGTGCTAAATTTTTTTGTAGAGTAGATGCTAAATAATCTTAATTAAATGGATTGTAAACAGAGCCAAGATGAGCTCTCTTTGTCCCACTATCAATTTGTGTCAGTAATTCAACTTCTTTTATCTCTTGCCACCTCAGACATCACAAACAGCAGACTAGCCATTTACATGAACTTGAAAAATCACAAGCTAGGTTGGAGGAGGAAAAATAAAATGTTTGCTACATATGAAGATTTATTGACTGAGAAAACATAAGAGTTTAAAAATACCATAGAGATAATTTAGCTTGAAGCTTTTTCAAACTTTTCTCCAGAAGACAAAGCAGAGTAAACATCTCCCCAGGAATGTCATATACAAATGTCTTTGTATTTATATTCAGTTTATTTTAAAAATCATGAATCTGTGCCTATTGCCCATCTTTACCTACTAGTCCATAGGGCCAGGCTCCAGGCAACTTTCTCACCTTAACTTTGCCCTGCCAAGTCATTCAGATGCTATTAGGAATTTAGAATTTAAATAAAAACAGACTAGGGGTTAAAAAAAGTAAAAGAAATAAAAGCCCAGAAACTGCTGCTGCTGAGGCCTTCAAAACTGCCCTGGCTCCTACCCTTACCAATGTCTCCTTATTCAGACCATGAGTTCTCCAATATCTTGTTGATACTTCCCTTTTGGAAGGTAGCTTGATTTGAGTGTACATCTATCCTTCTGCACATGCAAGCTCTTTAACAGATATATGCCAGTTTTATACTCTGTTGTGCTTTCATTAGCAATTATTTCTGGTATTTTACTTCATTAGTGAAAATTCTTTGTCCCTGATTAATTTGGACATCCTATGACTTTAATATTGTAATACAATTTGTGAAAGCGTAATTCACATTAAAATGGGGAAGAAAATGTACAAGATTAAATCACTTTAAATTGCTGATATTTGACTATTTTTGAATCTACAGCAATTTCATATGGTTGAAACTAATACATTTAAAATTAACCATTAGGAACAACAAGGAATAGATACAGGCTTCCAATCAATCACTCCTCCTTTAAACATTTATTGAACACCCATATGTGTAATTCAGTCCATTTGAAGCTTAAAGAATCACGAAAAAGTATGATACACAGACTCTATTCTCAAGAGGTTTACTGAAGTGGTTATAATACAAGGTAGACAGTGATATATAGGATAAATGAGGCTTAGGTTAAATATTATTCAGAGAGGAAAGAGAGATGTCTTCTAAGAATGTTAAAATTTTCATGAATGTTACTGTTTCAGAGTGGGGCTTTTAAAGATATGTAACATTTTGGGGCACCGGGTGGCTCAGTCGGTTAAGCATCCAACTTCGGCTCAGGTCATGATCTAGCAGTCAGTGAGTTCCAGTCCCTCATCAGGCTCTGTGTTGACAGCTTGGAGCCAGGAGCCTGCTTCAGGTTTTGTGTCTCCCTCTCTCTCTGCTCCTCCCCTACTTATGCTCTGTCTCTCTCTGTCTCTCAAAGGTGAATAAATGTGAAAAAAATTAAAAAAAGAAATATATGCAACATTTTGATATTCAAATAGTTGGGATAAGAAAACTATTCCAGAGAGAGGAAATAAATTGTGAGCTGAGATAGAAAGAAGAAAGCTGTGAAATTATTGTTCATGAATAGGAATCAGAAATTAATATCTTAGCTAGAATACAGTAAAAGCAAAAAATGAGACAGAATATTGGAAGAGAAAATGGTGGCCAAATTATGGAGAACATTGTAGCAGTCAGGAATTAGAAAGGTTTTCCAACTAGGGAATGCTGTGATTAAAGCTGAATTATAGGCAATATTACCAAACAGTATGAGGAGGTTGAATTGGAGTGGTGATGACTGGTGGCAATAGTCCAAGAGTAAGGTGATGGAGAAGATAGGGTGATAGCAGTGAGATAGACTTTTGAGGTTTAGGTCAGTATAACTAGACCAAAGGGACACATAGTGTCAGTTCTCTTTTTGATACTTCAGAAATGAATATTGGTCATACCTCCTGTATTCTATGAGATCCTCAAAAAAGGGAATTGAAGGGACCTCTGTTGAAAGGATTCCAGCAGACAGCTTGTGTTAACTTGAAGTAAGGAATCAATGAGAAGGACTTGCATTAAGCAAGGAAAAATATAAATTTGAAACTCATTTTATCATAAATGTAAATATTCATTTAAATATAAACATGTAATTTGTACTTATAAAAAATACGAATTTTGGAATCACTTCCACTTAGTAAGGCCTCAATTCATTTTCTTTATTTGCTCTTGGGCATTTGAAATTCAGTGCTTCTCAGAGCTATGAAACCCAAATATTGTACAGAGAATTCTAAAGTTTTAGCCAAGAAAAGTTCTCAAGGTAAAAAATATGACTATAAAAGCATCCCTGAATTTTTTCCCCTGTATTTCATCTTCTTGGATGTCTCTCAAAATTAGATCCTATGTGAGATTCATATGGATCTTTGGGTGCTTGTTTTTGAGCTCTTTGTTGCTCAGACCTAGGAAGGTTTTGTGGCTTAATGAAACAGATATAAGACTTTCAAACCAGTCTATGTTGTAATAAACTGGGACCATACTCATCTTCTTGTAAAGAACTAGAAAACTAAAAAAAAAAAAAAAAAAAAGTAAAAAATTAAAAAAATATAATAATGTGAGCTCTAAGATTGCTAGAGCTTTCCTCCTGGAGGCCCTTTCTGGATGTCAGCACAAAGAAAAAGTCCTAGACAGAACTCAGCAGTCTTTCTGAGTGGAGCAAACAGAATACAGAGTTTGGGAAGACTAAAGTAGTCAGAATTTCTGAAACAGTGTGCCAGAGATGGTGCTTCATGGAAAAAGAGATTCATAAACCTACATAGTAGTGACCTTAAATTTATTACTGAATATTAAATTGCACATGCATAAAGTTCTACCAGACCAGACAAAGGACAATTCAGGGAAACACTAAAATGAACAGTCTGGAAAGTGTTTTACTTCTGACCAGCTGGTGTTGAAGGTCTTCACTGAGCAACAGGGCTTAAAGTGGAAACTCCAGAAGTGTCCTTCCTTAATATTGATGCCAAACTAGTGAGAGCATAAGAGCTTCTCTAAACCCACTCTCTTAAAACTAAAAACAAGCTTTCAAAGGATCTAGCAGATCCACAAGGAATGTAACTGTTTTCCAGAACAAACTCCAATATCCCAAACTTTAAAAAAATCCAGCACACAAAAGTATAAAACATGATCTCTAGAATTCAATCAGAAATCACTATATATGTGAAGAAACATAAATAGGTGACCCATAATCAGGAGAAAAAATAAGACTATAGAAGTAGATGGGGAAATTACAGAAATGATGGAATTAGCTGATAAGGAATTTTAAAACAATGAATGTAAGCGTGCTCAATAATTTGAAGGAACATATAAGTAAAAGACATATATTGAAAAAGACACAAATGGAACTTTTAGGAGTAAAAAGATAGAAATATGAAATGAAATACCCACTGGATGGAATTAATAGAAGTTTAGAGAAACTACAAAAGAAAATATTATTTAGCTTGAAGATATAACAACAGAAACTCAGTTAAATGACCTACACTTTCACTTTAAGAAGCTAGAAACAAGTGAGCATATTAAATCCGAAGTAAGTATCTACAGGAGAAAGTAAAGAGCAAAAATAGTAAATAGATAATCGGAAAAAATATAGGAAGCAAAACCCGACAAAAACAGAACAAAAGCCTATTCTTCAAAAAGGTAAGTAAAATTTATAAACCTCTAGCTAGACTATCTCAATAAATAAAAAAGAGAAAACAGGGTGCCTGGGTGTCTCTGTTGGTTGAGTGTCTGGCTCTCGGTTTTCGCTCAGGTTATGATCTCGCAGTTCATTGGTTCGAGCCCTGCATTAGGCTCTGTGCTGGCAGTGTGGAGCCTGCTTGGAATTCTCTCTCTCTCCCTCTCTGTCCCTCCCATGCTCGCTCTCTCTCTCTCTCTCTTAAATAAATAAATAAACTTAAAAAAATAAAGATAAATTTTAAAAAGAGAAGACATAAATTAACCATATCAGGAATGAGAAGAGAGTAAATCCTTATATCAACAAAACAGACACATTTTCCTGTTTGATGTGTTGGCTGAAGAGGTGGTGAAGGCATTGAAGATGCTAGAAGTCTTTGTGGAGTGAGTCTTAAAATGGTCCCTGCCATCATGAGGAAACATGTTGAGAATAGAAAATATGGGTGGCTGTAGTGGGCAACTAGCTAAATAGGAGTAAAACATATCTTGGGTGACCCTTTACAAAATCTTAATTCACATAATCTAGTCATGGAGCTATGTCACATTTGAGAACAATAATCCAAGCAGGACACAAGACTCTTACTGGTGTCTCTCACAGTTATTCAAGGGTATGTAAGTGCACTTCATAGAATCTCTTATTAACATCCCTTCTCATCTACTCGTTCATACCCAGCAATTCCTGTAACCCATCCTCTGAAGAATATAATCTTACTCTCTACATTTTCCTACCTCCACAACATTTCCCCCTTCTGCCATTTCTCTCAATCTGGTCATATCCATCAAGAAAACTGTGCTTCATATACTTGACTCCCTTATCCTCCCATATGAAACTCCCTAGGGAGTGTATTTCATCTTCATTGTGACTGCTTTTTATTTCTGGAATCCATTTGTTTGGATTTTGTCCATGTATTTCTCTTAAAATAGAGAAGATGGAAGCCGTGGTAGAACCAATTCCATATATGGTGATGGTGGGATCAAGTTTTGAATCCCCACACAAACATTTTTAATTCTGACAGACTTGTAAAGCTTGCTTATTTAGCTTTATGTTATTTTAGACATTTATTTTTCTTTCATTATTTACAAATGTTTTGTTTGAAGTTTCACGTTTTATCATTTGTGCTATTAGGAAAAGTAATATAAAATTTGTAGAAGAAAAATTAACATACTGCATCAAAAACCTTCCTTAAAGATACGCAAACTTTTACAAATTTTTAAGATAGTGAGAGAGAACATGCATGTGTGCGCACAAGCACATGTGAATGGTGAAAAGGCAAAAGGAGAAGGGGAGAGAATCTCAAGCAGGCTCCACTCTGAGTGCAGTGCCTAATGTGGAGCTCTATTTTACAACCATGAGATCATGATCTGAGCTGAAACCAAGAGTCAGACACTTAACTGAGCCCAAATTTTATTTCTAAGAAAAAATCTTAATGAAATCTTTATGAGGTTATGTAAATAATTATCTACCAGAACATTTCTACAACAATAGTCATAAGAAGTGATGAATTAGAAAGTACTTTATGTTCAACCAAGTGGACAGGAGTTAATAAAATAAATTATGACATTCATCACCTAAAATAATGCTATAAAACACTTCTTTTTTTTTCTTTTAAAAAAATTATCACTTTAGTAATCATGTTTTAGTAATTTTATATCCCAAAGGTTGCAGCAGTCATACAAACAAAAAAAATTCTAGAGTGTTAAAAGAAATTAGTTCACAGATAAAAGTAAATCATGTTCCCATAGTTGATTATAATGCCAAGTAAGACATCCTTGTCCCAGATCAGATTAGATAATCTAGCTTTTTAATTTTATTTTATTTTATTTTATTTTATTTTATTTTATTTTATTTTATTTTCATTTTATTTTGTTGTTTAGGAAATACTTTATTTTTTATTTTTGTTTTTAAATTTATATCCAAGTTAGATAGTATATAGTACAATAATGATTCCAGGAGTACAATCCAGTGATTAACACCCTACATATAACACCCAGTGCTCACCCCAACAAGTGTCTTTCTTAATGCCCCTTGCCCATTTAGCCATACCCCACCCATAAGCCCTCCAGCAACCCTCAGTTTGTTCTTTATGTTTAAGAATCTCTTATGTTTTGCCCCCTCCCTGTTTTTATATTATTTTTGCTTCCCTTCCCCTATGTTCATCTGTTTTGTATCTTAAATTCCACATGAGTGAAGTCATATGATATTTGTCTTTCTCTGACTAATTTTGCTTACCATAATACCACTAGTTCCATCCACGTGGTTGCAAGTTGCAAGATTTCATTCTTTTTGATTGCTGAGTAATACTCCATTGTGTATATATATCACATATTCTTTATCCATACATCTGTCAACGGACATTTGTGCTCTTTCCATACTTTGGCTATTGTTGATAGTGCTGCTATAAACATTGAAGTGCATGTGTCCCTTTGAAACAGCACACCTGTATCCTTTAGATAAATACTTAGTAGTGCAATTGCTGGGTCGTAGGGTAGCTCTATTTTTTAATATTTTGAGGAAACTTCTTACTGTTTTCCGGAGTGGCTGAACCAGTTTGTATTACCACTAGCAGTACAAAAGAGTCCCCTTTCTCCGCATCCTCACCAACATCTGTCTTTATGTGAGTTGTTAATTTTAACCATTCTGACTGGTGTGAGGTGGTAGGCATCTCAGTGTGGTTTTGATTAGTATTTCCCTGATGATGAGTGATGTTGAGCATTTTCTTCATGTGTCTGTTAGCCATCTGGATGTCTTCTTTTGGAAAGTATTTATTCATTTCTTTTGCCTATTTCTTCACTGGATTATTTGTTTTTTTTGGGGGGGTTGTTGAGTTTGATAAGTTCTTTATAAATTTTGGATACTAACCCTTTATCTGATGTGTCATTTGCAAATATCTTCTCCCATTCATTTGGTTGCCTTTTAGTTTTGCTGATTGTTTCCTTCACTGTGGAGAAACTTTTTATCTTGATGAGGTACCAGTAGTTCATTTTTTAATTTTGTTTACCTTGCCTCCAGAGATGTGTTGAGTAAGAAGTTGTTGTAGCCGAGGTCAGAGAGATTTTTTGCCTCCTTTCTTCTCTAGGATTTTGATGGCTTCCAGTCTTAAGTCTTTCATCCATTTTGAGTTTATTTTTGTGTATGGTGTAAGAAACACCATATGAGTGTGTATGAGTTTATTTTTGTGTTTGGTGTATGGTAAGAAAATGGTCCAGGTTCATTCTTCTGCATGTCGCTGTCCAGTTTTCCCAACACCATTTGCTGAAGAGATTGTCTTTATTCCATTGGATACTCTTTCCTGCTTTGTCAAAGATTAGTTGACCATACGTCTGTGGGTCCATTTCTGTGTTCTCTATCCTGTTCCACTGATCTAAGTGTTTTTGTGCCAGAACCATACTGTCTTGATGATGATAGCTTTGTAATGCATCCTGAAGTCTGGGACTGTGATGCCTTCAGCTTTGGTTTTCTTTTTCAGGATTGCTTTGACTATTCGGGGTCTTTTCTGGTTCCATACAAATCCATACAAAGGATTGTTTGTTGTAGCTCTGTGAAGAATGTTGGTGTTATTTTGATAAGGATTGCATTAAATATGTAGATTGCTTTGGGTAGTATCAACATGTTAACAATATTTGTCCTTCCAATCCATGAGCATGGAGTATTTTTCCATCTTTTTGTGTGTGTTCTTCAATTTCTTTCATAAGCTTTCTATAGTTTTCAGTTGTATAGATTTTTCATGTCTTTGGTTAGGTTTATTCTTAGGTGTTTTATGGTTTTTGGTGCAATTGTAAATGGGATGTATTCCTTGATTTCTCTTTCTGCCACTTTATTATTGTTGTATAGAAATGCAACTGATTTCTGTGCATTGATTTTATATCCTGTGGCTTTGTCAAATTCATGGATCAATTCTAGCAGTGTTTTGGTGGAATCTTTTATTGTTTCCACATAGAGTATCATGTCATCTATGAAGAGTGAAAAGTTTGACTTCTTCCTTGCTAATTTGGATGCCTTTTATTCCTTTGTGTTGTCTGATTGCTGAGGCTACGACTTCCAATACTATGTTGAATAACAGTGGCAAGAGTGGACATCCCTGTCATGTTCCTGACCTTAGGGGGTAAGATCTGTTTTTCCCCATTGAGGATGATATTAGCGGTGGGTCTCTTGTATATATATGGCTTTTATGATCTTGAGGGATCTTCTATCCCTACTTTCTTGAGGGTTTTTATCAAGAAAGGATGCTGCATTTTGTCAAATGCTTTCTCTGCATCTATTGAGAGGATCATGTGGTTCCTGTTCTTTCTTTTATTAGTGTGATGTATCACATTTATTGATTTGTGGATATTGAACTAGTCTGCATCCCAGGTATAAATCCCACTTGATCGTAGTGAATGATTCTTTTAATGTGTTCTTGGGTCTGGTTGGCTAGTATCTTTTTGAGAATTTTTGCATCCATGTTCATCGGGGAAATTGGTCTGTGGTTCTCTTTAGTGGAGTTTTCCATTCCCTTACTTTCAATCTGAAGGTGTCTTTAGGTCTAAAATGGGTATCTTGTAAACAGCATATAGATGGACCTTGTTTTCTTGTCCATTCTGTTACCCTATACCTTTTGATTAGAGCGTTTAGTCCATTGACATTTAGAGTGAGTACTGAAAGATACGAACTTATTGCCATTGTGTTGCCTGGTGAGCTGGAGTTTCTGGTGGTGTTCTTTTGTCCTTTCTAGTCTTTGTTGCTTTTGGTCTTTTTTGTTTTGTTTCGTCTTTTCTTCCCTCTGAGAGTCCCCATTAAAATTTCTTGCAGGGCTGGTTTAGTGGTTACAAACTCCTTTAGTTATTGTTTGCCTAGGAAACTCCTTATCTCTCCTTCTATTTTGGATGACAGCCTTGCTGGATAAAGAGTTTGGCTGCATATTTTTCCTGTCCAACTCATTGAATATATCCTGCCACTCTTTTGTGGCCTGCCAAGTTTCTGTGGATAGGTCAGCTACAAACCTTATCTGTCTTCCCTTATAGGTTAAGGACTTTTTTCCCTTGCAGCTTTGATAATTCTGTGGGTGTATTTCATAATTCTGTCTGTGTATTTTGTGAATTTGACTATGATATGCCTTGTTGATTGTTGGTTTTTGTTGAATCTAATGGGAGTTCTCTGTGCTTCCTGGATTTTGATGTCTGTATTTTTCCTCAGATTAAGAAAGTTTTCTGTTATGATTTGCTCACAGAAATCTTCTACCCCCTTTTAACTCTCTTCATCTTCTGGGACCCCTATAATTCTGATGTTATTTTTTTAAATGAGTCATTGAGTTCTCTAATTCTTATATCATGCTCTTTTGCCTTAGTTTCCCTCTTTTTTTTCCTGCTTCATTATTCTCTGTAAGTTTTTCTTCTATATCACTGATTAATTGCTCTGCTTCATCCACCCTTAGTGCCACAGCATCCATTCGAGATTGCATCTCAGTTATACTATTTTTAATTTCTTTGTGACTAGATTTTCTTTTTTTATCTCCACAGAAAGGGATTCTTTGCTTTTTTCAACTCCAGTTAGTATTCTTATTATCTTGAGTCTAAATTCTGGTTCAGGCATCTTGCTTATATCTATGTTGATTAAGTCCCTGGCTGTCATTTCTTCCTGTTCTTTTTTGGCGGTGAATTCCTTCATTTTGTCATTTTAGAGGAAGAAAAGAATTAATGAAATAAAAAATTAAATATAAAAAATTAAAAACAACACACAAAAAATCATATAAAGGAAGCAAGATCCTAGGTGTGTTTTGGTCTGGTTGTTGAAGGGCGCTTGATAGAATACAGAAAAAAGGGTAAGAAAAGAAAAGAAAGAAAAAGGGAAAAATATAAGAAAATTTTTAAAAATTTTAAAAAATGTGTAGAGTAAAATAGACTAAATGAAATGGAGAAAGTAAAATAGACTAAGAATTTACAAAAATAATAAAAAAACATACTAGAAAAAATTAAAGAAAAATCTTTTTTATAAAAACAGAAAATAAATATAATTTTTTTCTCTTTCTGTATCCAAGAATAAGAAAAGAAGAGAAAAATGAATAAATGGACCAGTGAACAGAGTGAAATCTGAATGAAATTACATCCAGTTTTCGCTTGAAATCAAACTATGAAACACTTTATAGTCCATAAATTAAGCAGGCAGAGAAACTTGTCATAGTCCTCTAAGGCTTGGTTGGTGCAGTTAGGGGTTGGTGTAACATTTCCGTTTTCCACTAGGTGGCGCTGCTTAGCTTACTAGGGTGGATCAGTGTGGCACGGGATAGTGTATATGTGCATGCATGGGAGATGTGAAAAGGGTGTCACCCAGCTTCCCAGTCTCTAGCATCAGAACTCTGTGCTCTCACCAATTGGCAATCAAGCATCCCTCCTTTGTCTCCAGCTTCCATCCACTTTCCACTTCTACATTGTCCACGAGCAAGCTATAAGCCTTCCAAGTGGCACCTCCCTCCTGAATTTTATCTCAGTGGGGCTGTGTTTCCAAACCCCTTACTTCTGAGGGCCCTATGGCTTGAACCTGCTTCTACCCTCTGGGTTAGAGTCTTGCCAAGCAATGGCCAGGTGCTGGCCCTTGCATGGGAATGCTCACATGACCATGCAGCTACAGAGGCCAAGACACTGTAGCCGGGTATCAGCCTGCCCCAGAAAAATTTTGCACGGTTGTATAGCAGCAGTGGTTTGGAGACTATGGTAGATCACAACACACATCTGGCACTGCACCCTAGTGTCCTTGTTCCAACACCAGCAAACTTGGTTGCAATCTGGGGTCCTCTGGGACCTTTGCCTGTGGGTAGGCTGCACAGCCTGTACCAAATATCCTCCAGGCAGGTGAGCCATCTCTCCCCATGTGGCCCAAGTACCCTTTGTACCTCACTGTCTACTCCTGGGGATTCGCCCTTTCTCTTTCCACCAGAGCACTCCTAGGTATCGAACTATGGAGTTTCTGACTCTGTGCTCCCCTGTTTATAGAGTCTTAATGCTATAGAAAACCCTCTCCTTTATCCTTTCTCCCTTTCTTGCTCAGTTCCTTGTGAGTGTTTCCACTCTTGCTTTCTCTTTAGTTGTTTTTTGGGTAATGCTTCTCCTGTACTCTCCCTCCTGTCTCCATCCTCTTCACAAACAAAAACAGCTCCCTACCCTCCATGGCTTCTCTCTCCCCCATATCACTTCTCCATGCTATGTATCTGCCAAGTTCTGTGGCTCAAGTTATGCAGATTGTTGTGTTAGTCCTCAGATCAATTTTCTAGGTATGAAAAATGGTTTGGTGCTGATCTAGAGAGAAGCAGAGAACTTCCATGCTGCTCTGCCATCTTAGCCCCTCCCCTAAAATACTTTTTGATGGCAAGGTTTTAAAATGTTGAAAATAGGGGCACCTGGGTGGCTCATTTGGTTAAGTGTCCGACTTTGGCTCAGGTCATGATTTCACAGTTCATGAGTTCAAGCCCTGCATTGGGCTCTGTGCTGAAAGCTCGAAGCCTGGAGTCTGCTTTGGATTCTGTGTCTCCCTCTCTCTCTGTTCCTTCCCAACTCGCACTCCATGTCTCTCTTTCTAAAAAATAAAGATTATTTTTTTAATGTGGATAATATATGGTTAAATAATTATGGCATGCAATATAATTAAAAGATATATTTTTTAATTGAATAATATAGTTCATCCACATTTAGAAAAAAAAGGAATCGTGTCCAATAAACCAGCATAGTAGTTGGGTAGCAGGTGATTTTCCATCTGTGTGCTTTTCTGTTTTTGACAATGTGCATGTATATCAGTTAGGAATACTCTTGGCTCCTCTTGGATGCCTATATCAGCAGGAATGCTCTATAGAAATGTGATTTCAGTGGTTTACTCAAATAGGTTCCCCTTTATTTACTAGAAGTTTGAAAATGGATGGCTTTTAATCCTGGTTCAGCATCTTGACAATGTCAGGGAGGACCAGCATCTTTAATGTTCTTATGGCTGTTTCCTCACATTTATTACCTAAGCTACAAGACGGCTATTGAAGTTCTAGTAGTAAGCATTCCAGGCAGAAAAAAGAAGGGGAAAGAGGGAACACAATAGACCACCATTTCAGTCTTGTTGGCCAAAATTGAAAAGTGTACCCTCTGCCCCTCTTCAGCTCCAAAGGGTACTGAGAAACTGAGTATCTTAGCTTTTACAGCCTCATAACTACAGGCAGAAAGGAAGAAACATCTAGGAATGCTTGATTGAGCCAACCTCTGGTGTCTGTATTATTTTGCATATAATATGTGTGCCTGCAAGTGATATGTACTACTTTGATAATTAGATTAAATTTTAAAAAGAGGTTAGTAAAAACCATTTACTCATCTAAAATTAGAGGCCAAATATTATAGAGTATAGAATTTGATGACATCATTTCAATGGGTTGTTTTGTTTATAATATTTGTTATGTGAATAACATTGTGCAAAATACTGTGGAGGAAAAAGGAACTTCTGACATGATTAGCCATTAAAAGATTTATCTAGTCTAGAAGACATGTCCTATATTAAACACATTGTATAGTATAGACTACAACAGGAAAGAAATGTCAAAGCCAATGGTAGAAGTAAGTATTGCCCTGAAATGTCAGCAAGGAACTAAGTATGGACACAGAAGCTTCCTGGAGGACATAGTACCTGAGCTGGGTTTTACAGGATGTGAGAATTCAAAAGAATTCCTTCAACTCAGCAATAGCCATGAGGAAGCCACAGAGATGGCAATGCAAATGTCATGTGTGGGTCAGTGTGGAGGTTGGGTGAACTTGAACAGTTAGGGATTGTTACAGTGAACCTGTAAAAGTGTGCAAACAAATATTAAAATATTTTCTTTCCAAGGTTAAGGGAAGTCCACATATCCCTCCAGGGAGCTTTTACCTCATTCCTGTGACATCTGCCTTGTTGACTCAGTGTGTCTGCAGGCCTGTTCCTATTGTTTACAAGGAGCCTGAAATACCAAGAGCCTATTCCTGCCATGAGACACCTGCCTATACTTTCTGTCCTGTCAGAGACTGCCCAACATAGACATTAGCCTCCTGTGCTCACAAACCTGCTTTGCCAAATCTGCCATTAGTTTTCTACCACTACCTGACCAAGACTTTGTGAAGCCATGAAGGTGAGAGCCTTTGGCATTTGTGCTTTGTGCCATGTCACTGGGATTCTTTATAAGACACCTGAAGAAGGTGTTTTTTGGCATCCTAGAAATAAGAGGTGAATGACAGGTATAGTATTGACCCAGGAAGGTGGTCAATATTATAGGGATGGGGACTGTCTTAAATATGTCTGTCCTGCAAGACCTTCCTATGCACATTTCTTTTTTTTTCTTTTTTTAAAAAAATACAACTTATTGTTAAACTGGTTTACATGCAACACCTACTGCTCATCCCAACAAGTGCCCTCCTCAATGCCTATCACCCACTTTCCCCTCTCCCCCAACCCTCATCAACCCTCAGTTTGCTCTCCATATTTGAGAGTGTCATATGGTTTTCCTCCCTCCCTCTCTGTTTGTAACTTTTTTTTCTCCTTCCCTTGCTCCATAGTCTTCTGTTAAGTTTCTCAAGGTCCACATTTGAGTGAAAACATATGGTATCCGTCTTTCTCTGACTGACTTAATTCAATTAGCATAATACCCTTCAGTGCCAACCACATTGCTGCAAATGGCAGGATTTCATTCTTTCTCATTGCCAAGTAGTATTCCATTGTATATATAAACTGCATCTTCTTTATCCATTTATCAGTTGATGGACATTTAGGCTCTTTCTATAATATGGCTATTATTAAAAGTGCTGCTATAAACATTGGGGTACATATGCCCCTATGCATCAGCACTCCTGTATCCTTTGGGTAAATTCCTAGCCATGCTATTGCTGGGTCACAGGGTAGTTCTATTTCAAAATTTTTGAGGAATCTCCACACTGTTTTCCAGAGTGGCTGTACCAGTTTGCATTCCCACTAACAGCCTATGCACATTTCATGATGATGCTTCTCTCCATAATACTCCCTGGACCAATATTGACTTCAAATTGCTCACAGCCTGGTGAGAAGGAAGACCCATAAGTAGATATTGCAACAAAAAATAGGGCTGCAGCAGAGTTAAATCAGGGAACCAAGGGTCTTGATGATTCAAGAGAGGTTCCCTAGAGGAGGTAATGTCTGAGATCAGGATCAGGCTGTTGTGAGGAGTAAATGTTGAAAATCAGAGCAGTGATAAAATATAAGAAATGGTTATTACCATGCCAGAGACATGGGTCGTTGATCATTTTGCTCCCTGTTATTTGTCCTACTTTGCATCTAACCTTTTTACTAGTTTCTTCTTTTACACAGAGATAAGTGGAAAGAATTTGAGATATGGAGTCAGGAGACCTGGATTATTATCCTAACTACTAGCAATTTATGTGACCTGGGACATTTGCTCCATCTCTCTGAATCACCATTGCCTCCACTGTGGTATGAGAGATAGGTGTACCTTTGCCATTGGATACCTTTCTTCATTTGGGGAATCCCCACATAAAGACTTTTGGCCAGAACCAGAGCTCACATCTCACTAAAGAATGTGAAGATATGCTTGCTTGCTTTCCTCTTTTACACCAGGGTAGAGACTGATGACCTAGGCTCTCCCAATCAGATATTTACTGGCCAGAGTCTGAATCAAAAGGAAGCAAGGACAGTGGAGGACCCTCCTGGTGGTGGCAGCTCTATAAACAGGCAACAGCAACCACAGTTCGAGCTTCAAAGTCCAGTGTCCATGAGAGTGGCAACTGTTTTCTCACCTGACCATAATGTTGTGATTTACTCCTGGAAGCACAGCTCTAGGCCAGGTTCCTCCTTTTAACACATTCCTTTCCTGACCAATGAAGCCGTGTCAGTCTCAGTTGCTTGCAGCTAAGTACCGTAATTGATACCACAGTTTAGACCAGATGCTCTCCAAGGTTCCTTCCGGCTCAATGTTCTGTGAGTCTAGAATTTGTCTTCAGACTGGCTAGCCCAGTGCTGGACCTTTAATTAATGTTTATTGACTAAGTGACAAAATGAACAAAGGATCTCTGCCTTAGACTTTCTTTCCCATGCTTTTCATTATCTCACTCAGTGATCTAAAGGATACCAACAAGGGGGTAGCAGAGCCACATCAGCAAAAAGGAGAAATGCAGTTTCATAATGCCCTATAATTTTATTTATTTTTTGACTAATTGGTCAACACAGAAGCACTCCTTCCCTGCACGGTGTTCATCCCAGGAAGATACCAGAAGATGTGGAGGGCATGTTGTTCCCAAAGAACTACAGTCAGATTACGGAGATAAGATTATTATATTTTATTTATTTTTATTAAAAAAATTATTTTAGAGAGAAGAGAGCATGAACAGGGAAAAAGGGAAGAAGAAGAAGAAGAAGAAGAAGAAGAAGAGAGAGAGAGAGAATCTTAAGCAGACTATACACTGTGCATGAAGTCTGACACGGGGCTTGATCCCATGACCCTGGAATCATGACCTGAGCCAAAATCAAGAGTCAGATGCTCAACTGACTGAGCCATCCAGGCACCCCAAGATTATCACATGTTAAATTTTTAGTGTTAAACATCGTGGAAGACATAAGGCCTTAGAGGATGGAGAAATCAGTGAGCAGATAAAGGGGAAAAAAAGGTCAGAGTATAATTTGAAAGTTTGAGTAGGATTTATATAAGCAGAAGGGAGCTCATATTTGATGGTGAACACAGAGCCAGCTGGTGCCCAGAGGCAAGAATTAGTCAGAAAAGTATGTGGTGAGGCAGAGGGTTCACACTGAGGAGTGGCAGGAATAAAAGTAAAGCCTTGCTTTCAAGGGCTTTGATCATTCCATGACTATGGGAAGAGCATATTCTACATTTTACTTATGGGTTCAGAAAACAAACGAAGAACATGACGAACAAAAGAAAGAAAATCCCTAGGCCCAGTTCAAAAGGAAATCATTATTCAGAGATGAAGAGAGAAGAATTTACTTTGATTCTATAAGTATTTTGAGTGCCTCTCAGGCACTGTTTTGGTCACAGAAATACAGCAACAAACAAAACTTAGTCTGTTCTAACAGAACTTGTGTTTTATCAGGATCAAATAGATCACACACACACACACACACACACACACACGCACATGCACACACACACACACAGCCATCAGGTAACAGTGAGTATCTGGAGAAAAAGAAGCAGTGGTGATATGTTCACACGAGAGTGCTGCTAGGGGAGGGTGCATGTTCATGGGGAGTTCAGGTCACATTTCTGATAAGGTGATGTGTGAGCAGAAAACCAAAAGGAAGATGTGGTTATTTGGATATCTGAGGGGACGACTATTCTAGACAGAGGGAATGGCAAATGCAAAGGCTCTAGGCATGCTTGATGTGTTCAAAGAATGACAATGAGCCAGGAGAGAGTGGTAGGGGAGAAAGTCAGAGAAGTAGTGGGGGGGCTAGATCCTGATGGGCTCTGGAAAACCCCTGAGGAAAATACCCACCTGCCATGCCAGAGTAAGCATTTTTGACTACAATCCATCCTCATCCCCCGACCCCAACAGTTTGGGTGTTCTCATTAGTGAACTGCACCTGGAGCTGTCAAAGCTCACAAGGGGATGATGGAATGAAGAGATTGTCCTTGGCTCCTTTTATTTCCATTGGTTTTTCTCAGGCAAGCCCCACTTCTGCTTGCTTACTGGTCAGCTAATCTCATACCATTAAGCATGAAGCTGGCTTGGACTTAAGCTGTCTCTGAGCCTATACTCGATTTGACATGAAAAGGGTCCACAAGTGACTATAGAACCAACAACTGGTAAAGGTTTCTCCACGAATTATTGCTTTGAACATCTATTTGAGCGATGTCAGCAATCTCCACTTGCACATAGGTTTGCCCTGGTCCTATGTCACAGCCACTCCATGCCTCCCCATTCACTCAGCCATAACTATTAGCAGTAGCCTTCACTCCACAATACTGCACAGCTGTAGCTTCTCCAAATATCACTTTAGGCACAGCTCTGAGCTTCTTTCCTTCCTCTCACTAAGTATTCCCACCAGGGGCTTGGTTCCCTACCTGCCCAAGAGTTCATGGGAACCTTGATGCAACCACAATTTTCTCAGCAATGAATACTATGAGGATCCACTCTTTTTTAGCATCTTTTGATTATCTTTCATGTCCTCACTGGACCTTTCCCTTTGCAATGCTACCATACCCACAGAACAGAGGAAACAGACTGTGGTTGTTACTAGGTGAACTGAAAGTGTGTATGTGTGGGAGGAGGGTGGGCTTTGGGTATTTTACTAGACCAGAACAGGGTGAATTGCATAGAAATGTAAAGGGAATGTTTTGTGGCAATCAAGGATTTCTCTCTTGAGGGCCTGGCTAATCTCAATCAGACAGGAATGCCAGGCTGCCTCTCAGAAACCCTGTATCAACTGAGCTTCAAGTGGTAGCTCACAGGAGGGGCTGAAGATGTCCTTTTAAGGAGAGGGCTCATAGGGGCATAAGGGATGGCTGAGACTGAGGTGCTGGCGCTCTTCATCATTCTCCCTCACCAGGGCTCTGCAGTCTCTCAACAACTCTTGAGCCCCTTCGCCCTTAGACACCCTGTAACTCTTACCTGACAATCAGTGCAGTGGAATGCTTAGGCATATGGGCCCTGAGCCAGATGGTCTGGATTTGATCTGACTCTGTAGATTACTCATGTGAGACCTTGGGCAAGTGACTTAATATGACTATGCCTCAGGTTCATTATCTACAAAGTGGAGATAGTGATAGACCCTGCTTATAAGGTTTATATGTGTAAATAGAGATGAAACTCTTAGAGTCATTAATGCAAGAAAAGCATCTAGTACTTCTTATTGATATAAATATTCTACCTCAAGGTCTGGTGGAGTGTCCCAGGTTTGTGCCCATCTCTGGCCAAAGTCCATCCAGCATGAATTACGCTTGGCAGATGTAGGTACTCTCGCCTCCTTAGTGAATGAAGAAATAAATGAATGAACATAGAAAGCCTCAGGTATTCAGGCATGTGGCTAAATTCTCCTTTGTATCCATCTTCTTGGAGCTATACTTTCATTTTGCCTACATATAGAAGAACCCATAACAGGAGCACCAGAGTGAAGAAGGAAATGGTCTTTTTGCAAACTGAGACCCTTCAATCAATCCATATATTTGGCTTTGCACTAGACCACCATGAAGGAAATTTAAAAATAAATAAGATATGATTTCTGCTCTCTAGGAACTTTTAATCTTATAAAAAGACAAGATGAAAGAAAATGAGAAGCTGAATCACAGTGAGAGTTTAGAGAATATTGAGGAGTATTAGAGTATTCTGTGGACAGCTCTTCACTGCAGAAATGGGAATTATGGATGGGGCACGTTTGAACAGGTGGGAGGGAGAACATTTCAGGGGGAGGACAGGCACCAATGTAAGAATGAGCATATTATATTTATCCATGAGGAGACCCAAAGGAAAAAATATTACCTCCTGAGGATAATACCAGTCTAAAGGATTATATATCATTTACATTCATGTACAGGCCTCCTTTTAGTTTGGGGTAGCTCAGATGTCTGGATAGGGTAATAGAGAATTCTTAGCAACCTCATATCACTAAGTATACTATGAAGGACAGGTTCAAGGAATAGCTGTCAAGGCAGTATTTTTAAAACAGATACACTGTTGATGAAGATGCTGAAATTGGTTTTTTTGTACATATTTTACTTATGGAATAAGGAGATCAAAGGGGTAAAGCTATACATTGAGGCTGCAGAGCTGGTGAATGTCAGAAGTGAAGTTTGAACCCAACTGCTCTGTTCATGTGTTTTTCCCACAACACCACACTGCCTTACACACCCCAGGACTTGCTGCAGGAGGAGGAAAAGGCCTGTAGGGGTGCTCCCTCTGCACTCAGATGGGGACCCCATGAATAGCCATCTCCAGGACTGTCTCCCACACAAGTCTTTTATGTATCCTTCTCCTCTATGCAACAGAATGTTTATACACAGGGAGCCCAAGGCATGGGACTCATGGTGAGGGAGGCTTGCAGTAAGAGAGAACAGAAGATGATGGGGGAGAGTGCTGGTGAGTCAGGAGAGAGTCAGGAGAGATGGCTTCTTGTCCTGGTACTGTCATGAGCTAGCAGTGACTATGCCATACCCATTTCTGAGCTTCATTTTCTCATCTGTAAAATAAAAGGCTTGGACTAAAGGAACTATATGATCTACTGTTTTACTCTGAAAATTTTATAAAAGGTGCAGTTATGTCCCTAAAATTACAGGCTTCCTTTTCTTTGTTCCACGTTCTCAATATTAGCTGATAACCCTTTTGTTCAAGGTGGGACTGGAGGCTTATTCCTTGTTTCTGTTCCTTACCCTTCCTTTTCATCTCTCCTGTGTCAGCTGCCTGAATTATCTGGATACCAGGAGATGTAGAATCGGTAGCCAAAAGCTTCTTTCTTGCCCTGAAGCAATCGAATCTCCCCAGGGTGGGGGGTTGCAGGAAATCAGATTGGCTTGGCACTTGCTCTCTGGTTCAGGCTGGTGGGGGAAGGCAGGAGAACTGCTGGTTATATTTGGTGTCAAGGGCTGTTGGGGAGGAGTTGGGGACTTGGCAGATTTCCTCACAGCTTGGAGGGCTCTGGACATTTGGTGCATTGCCTGCCCAATTCCTGGAGCTCGGGCACAGATGGCTCCTGTCAGCTCTTGAATGAGGGTGGGTTCTCACTCTGGTAATTCTAGGGGGAGGAGTCCCAGAGGCCTCAACCCAGCTGGCCATCTCCTGCCCAAAAACTGTTTAGTGCAGGAGGGAGAGGGAGAAAGACCAGATGGGCCACAGCCTTTGGGCCTGATGGTGCAAACTATGTCCCACCCTCAGTAATATTGGATAGGGGAAGAGAAACACCTCTTTATTAGGCAGCTGCTTGTTTGGCAATTAACCTGAGGGGCCTGGAAGGCACTCAAGATTAACCCGAGTATGGCAGCCAGCTCTGCTGTTGAGACCTTTGTGGGGTGGGGGTGTAGGTGGGGCAGAATTTTTTGAGACAGGCTGGCTTGGGATACTGGATCCCTGGATGCCACAGGTAGAGTTTCAGCTATAGGTGAAGCCATTTGGGAGGGATGTCCTAGAGGGGAAGACAAAGCCAGAGAGAAGGAAGGAAGCACTTCTTCAGACTGTGAGATCTGGCCCAAGCCTTCAGGAAAATATACCATAGCAAATGGTCCAAGGGAAACCTCTAAGATCTGAGCTGGCCAGAATGCCCTTTGCAGCTGCTCTTCTTCTGAGGCTGTTCCCATGAACCTTTGCTCCCTGAGACAGTCATTCCCTCTTCCCAAAAGCTGTCCCTATGTCTCCTGAAGCCTCTTAGGGCAGGAAAAGGAGAGCAGAATAGTCCCTATTACCAACAGGGTTGTCATTTCAACCTGGTGTGATGCCCAAGAAGACAAATGGGTTGGAGAATGAGGCCATGTGGGCAGTGAATACAGGGCATATGGGCATTCTACCCACACTACCGAAATAGGATACCTGTGCTGAACCAGCCAGGGAGTTACCATTGCCATGGTTGTAAAGGAGATGGCAGGGTAAGAGGGAGGGTGAGTGGGGAGGGGTATGTTATAGGAGAGAGAACAGATCATCCTAGGTTTGGAGTCTTGCTTTCACACTCATGAGCTGGGCTACCTCCAGCAAGCTGCTTAAATCTCTCTGAGCCTCAGTTTTTGAGGCTACCTGGGGTTGATTTAAACATTAAGTGAGTTAATATAGTAAATGTGATATGTGAACTGTCAGCTACTAGAAAATGGTTTTTTGTTGTTGTTGTGTTATTTATTGTTATGAAAAGAAGAGATGGTCAGATTAAGTTTGGGCCTGAATGTGATGGCTAGGAGGACATTAGACAGCACGGACTGTGCTGGGGGTAGAATTCTAGCTTGTAATAGATAGGAAAAAAAAAGAAAAGAAAGAAAGAAAAGAAAGCAAAAGGCATCTTCCAACTACCAGATCTTTCTGTTGGTTCAACAAGCAGAAGAGATTATGAGATGGCAAATAGTGTCCTTAGCCAGTCTGAACCCTTGGGGACTTCAAGGTGAATTATTTCAAGGGATTTTCTACTTCATAGCACAGTGGATATTTTAGTCAGAGTGAATGGGTAATGTTTCCCTGTGAAATTGTTTTTCAAACGTGTACATATGTTTGTGATTGTTAAAATATGAAATAATTGGGTGGCTCAGTCAGTTAAGTGTCTGACTTCAGCTCAGGTCATGATCTCATGGTTTGTGAGTTTGAGCCCTGTGTCGGTCTCTGTGCTGACAGCTCAGAGCCTGGAGCCTGCTTCAGATTCTGTGTCTCCTTCTCTCTCTGCCCCTCTCCCACTCATGCTCTGTCCCTCAAAAATGAATAAATGTTAAAAAAAAATTAAGAAATGAATTAATTGTAAAGCATCATGGAATTCACATTGGGTTTTGGTCTGATGAGTTTTCTTAAACAAGAGAAACTATTTGGTGGGGATCCTGGGTGATTTGATAATACTAAAAGATGGGTGGGGACCTCTATTGGAGGGTAGGGTTTCTTCACAGATACAAGAAACAATGCATCTGAGGAAACAGGGGCTAAGGAACCAGTGCCTGGGTTTGGGTGTGAGGGTGGAGGCCAGCTGGTGGGGCCCTGGAGAGTCATGTAAAGCTGCATCCTGGAAAGAGTCTGGGCTCCTCTGGAGGAAGCCAGGGCTGGCTTCAAATTCTAGTTTTGCCCCTTGTATCAGCCTTGGGTAGTAAACATATGCCTGTAATCTTCAGTCTTCCTAGAGTTCATAAGGATCAAATGAAATATTGTCTAAAAGCCATAGTAAGTCCTTGAAAATGAGTTGAATAATGAAAACATGACATCTTCTCTTTGCCAGAATATCTTACTTCTTATATTTCCTCTAGTGTACCTTTCTTGGATAAGGAACTCAGAGAAGCAGGCATAAACTCATAGGATTTAATTAAGAGGAAAAATAACATATGATGTTTATTTTCTTTCTAGAAGCAGGACAGGGGAGCAGTCCCATTTATGCAGCCCTTGCTTTTCCTTCATTGAAGGAGGGCACTGCATGACCATCAACAGCTTTTATACCTCCATCTCGGTGGTTTGGTTGACAGTGCTGGTCCGGGGTGTTTGAGGCCTCGATTAAACATTCCTCCACCATCAAGAGCCTATGATGCTGCCAGTGGTCAACAATTATCAAGAGGGTCCATTCCCTGAGGTGTGGGAATGTCATTCTTCTGTGGTACAGAGTAGGTGCTCATAACATGTGGCTGAGTGAATGATCAAATTAATGAAAGGTTCAATCCATGCCTTGTCCTGACTGCATCCTAAGGCCTTTGAAGTGATGTGTACCTCATTCTCCTGCCTGCATGGTCATAAGCCAGTTTTGGATCACAAGCAGTTCCCAGTTTCCCTCTCTGAGATAGTCAGGCAACAGATGCAGAGTGTTTGGGAGAAGCACTTTTCATTGTGTGGTCTGATCCTCAAACCTGCATCTCAAATTTGTTCCATGATGGTGGAAGAGGCCACAGCTTTTTTTTTTTCTGAGGCAACCTGTAGTGTGACAGGGCCTGCCAAAATCACAGACATCAAGTCTGCCTTTTCCCATCCCCTTTCTATACTCCTTTCCAACCAGGCTGAGTTTAATTAAAAAAAAAAAAAAAAAAGAATGATGTTAAACCAATGCATATCACTAACACTAAGGTGCTAATGACTTGGATTAGGCCTCCTGGGGAACATTTGCATTTTAATAGAGTGTGCTCCAGACCATTAATGTGCTACTATAGAGAAGTTTTTGAACAAGGAGTCTAAGGTTTGTATTTAGTCCCTATGTCACAATTAGCCCTTTAATCTTGGGTAAGGGATCTCTCCCTCTTCCTCTCTCAGTCTCTAAATTAAAAAAAAAAAAGTTGGACTAGATAAACAGCTCATATAACAGAGTGAGGATTTTCCCATGTATTCTTTTTTTTTAAGTTTATTTCTTTTTTAGAGAGAGAGCGCACGCATAAGTGGGGGAAGGGCAGAGCGAGAGGGTGACAGAATCTGAAGCAGGCTCCAGGCTCTGTCTGAGCTGTCAGCACAGAGCCGACTTGGGGGCTCAAACCCACAAACAGCAAGATCATGACCTGAGCCAAAGTCAGACGCTTAACTGACTGAGTTACCCAGAGTCTCCTCCCATGTATTCTTTATAATTTTGAGAGGGATACATTTAATGGAACTATTTTTCAGATGAGAAAACAGAGGTCCAGAGAAGTTAAGTGCCTTGCCTGAGGTCTGTAACCATTAGGCAGCAAGAGCCAGTATCAAACACAGGCAATGTGACTCTGGCATCTACCCCACCTGCCTCCTACTATTCCACCTCTCCCTCTCACATCCAAACTGTAAACAATCCCTTGCAGTCATGAGGAAAAAACTGAGGGTAGATGAGGACTGAAGGAAAGTTTGCCTAAAGTCTGTCAAGTGCATCATCTCCTCCCTTTCTATATCTCCTCTTCCCAGCCCAGTTTGCAAATGGTGTAGGGTGTTTTGCTAGACATAGCTGTGGTGTTTACAGCTTCATAAGAGGCAATTTCTCAGCCCCTTAACCATCCCTTGAGTTCCTCTTTGAAGTATTGGGTAATATCATACACACATGTTCAGATCTATATATTTGACAGCAATGGTATCTCGTTTACAGATAATAGTGAGTTTCATGACAACAAAGTCCTTCCCCCAATCCTGTGTGTTAAAACTAAACAACAAACAATCTGAAATAACAAACAGAAGTAATCAAAATATAATTAGACCCTAGGTGTGCTAATGGGTATGTAATGAAGGATATGAAGTTGAGAAGTGTGTCCAGCAGAGGAGAAGTGTGCCCAGAGAAGTGTGGCTAGCATCCTGGGGACCCAGGATGGAAACGTGCACTCAGGGGCTATGATGCTTGGAGGTGTGGGTGGGGGCTTTGGAGATTCATGCACATGGCAGGGCTGGTGGGGAAGGGGAACAAACAGAGAGGGAAAGTCAGTTTCCTGGAAGATCTGTGGCCAGCTACTTGGGAACTTGTTTTGATGGAGTTCAGGAGGTAGAATGAGCACAGATTTAAACTCAGAAGCTGGTGGTGACCCGGAGACAGACACAAAAAAGCCCCATAGTCTGAAGACCTAAAAGAGAAAATACAGTTAAACCAGAAGGAAAAGGAAAAGGAGTATGAAAGCCATCTCCCTCAAATAAGACAAAAGCGCTGACAGTTATAGATCCTTCCAGGGTACAGGCAGTGTTCTAATTGCCGATACCACCAAAGCCTTGTCGCTGGGTAGTTATAATCCCTACCTTAGATGAGGACACAGCACACAGGTTATGAAGCTTGCTCTTGCGCAAGGCTGCAACCTGCATTTGAACTAGAAGGGCTGATTTAGGTGGCTGTGCTCCTGCCCTCTCCTGGGCCCTGAGCAGCTGGTTGACAATGTTTCACAGAAAATGACAGTGGACATTAGACAGGAGGCTCTGGAGAGGCATGGCCAGTGTCCCAGGCAGGGTCTTGGAGGAAGTCCTGCCCTCCTTATAGGGAAGTGGGGGATGCTGTCCTTCATGAAGGGGGCCTCTGAGCCAGACTTCACTGTGGTCCTCTGGGCCTCCTTTTGTCAAACTACTTAAAGATGAGGAAATTCTGATGGACTACATAGATGGACAATTTGGTTTCACCCAGCTTTAAAGATAGTTGCCATGAATTTCCTTCAGTTCAGATACCTGAGTCCAGCCTCCAGGAACTTGAGTCTGGGTCATGTTGTCCTTAGTTGAATCTTGGAGGAAAGGGCACTACTATGCATGGGGTGGGACAGGGACCTGGGGGTCCACATGCTCTGTGTATGGACTTTCATCCACTCCTCTTGTTTTCACTATCTCCTCTCACCCCTGCTTCCTGGAACCTCTCAAGAATCTATAGGCAAATTGTCTCTCACCTTCTTGGTATTCTCTCTGTAAGCTTCAAATTGTAAGATAAATTGATTGCCCTGCTTCTAGCATCTCCTTTTAGTGGCTTTATTAACGCATAATTGACATACGATAGACCACACATATTTATAGTATACTCTTTGATAAATTTTGACAAATGTATATACCTGTGAAACTATCACAAAATTCAAAACACTGATTATGCCCATCACCTCCAAAACCTTCATGTAACTGGTAAGCTGCCCTCCTATCTCTGTCTGCACCCACTAGGCCCAAACAACCACTCATTTGTTTTCCCTGATTCTAGATTTGTTGACATTTTCTAGATTTTATGTAAATGGAATCATACAGCAAATAATTTTTTGTCAGCTTCTCACACTCAGTATATTACTTTGATAATGTAACTATTTTAATTTTGAAAACAATTTACAACTTAGAAAAGCAAATACTGTATCTATTTGACAGTTAAGAAATTTTACATCTCCTGCACAATTCTGTCTGCATCAGATGGACAGTCCTCAGTCTTTTCCATGATTGCTACTGGCTGAAAACAGCATATTGCTTTGAGATTCACCTATGTACTTGCATATATTGATAATTCACACCATTTTCTTGTTGAGGGGTATACAGTGCATGGAGGTACTGCCTACTCAAGGCATCCAGGCCCCAATCCAACCATGTCTAGAAACAGACACTAATGCATATCTACCGTGCCCTGACATGCTCATTTAAAAAAAATTTTATTTGACAAACTATAAACATAAATGCATTGTTTTACATGATTTTAAAATATTTAAATACCTTAAATGGTGTTGTTTTCTTATTATTAATAATAAATTATACTGACCAGTTTCCTTCATTATTTTTTCAAAGCCTGAATGTTTTGTTTGCCTGATTGACATGGTTTCTTGCTGGAGGCAAAACATCACTAGACTATGCTTCCCTCCTGTTGTCACCCCAGATTTTCCCCATTTCCAGGCTGATTATACAAACAATAAGGTGTTGTCTTAAATAAATTATTAAATAATTTAATTTTAGAGCAATTTTAGGTTCACAGCAAAACTAAGAGGAAGTTACAGAGTTTCTATACATCCCTTGCCCTTACACTTGTGTAGTCTCCCCCATTAATCTGCATCCTCCACCAGAATGTTGCATTCATTAACAATTGATAAACGAATGTTGACACATCATAATCACTGAAAGTCCATAGTTTACATTAGGGTTCACTCTTTGTATTGTACATTCTATAGGTTTAGACAGATGTATAATGACATGTATCCATCATTATTTTGTCACACAGAGTTTTTCATTGCCTTAATAATCCTCTGTGCTCTGCCTACTCATCCATCTCTCCCCACACCCCCTGGCAATCACTCATCTTTTTATGTCTCTATAGTTTTGCCTTTTCCAGAATGTCATATAGTCAAAAACAGTATTTAGCCTTTTCAGATTGGCTTCTTTCACTAGTAATATGTATTTAGGTTTCCTCTATATGTTTTATGGCTTGATAGTTCATTTTTCAAAAATTGGTTTTCATCCTTTTTTTCACGTTTATTTATTTTTGAGACAGAGAGCACCAGCAAGGGAGGGGCAGAGAGAGAGGGCGACAGAGGATCCGAAGCAGTCTCCGCACTGACAGCAGCAAGCCCGATGTGGGGCTCAAACACATCAACCTAAGCCTAAGTCAGATGCTCAACCGACTGGGCCGCCCAGGCACCCCAATAGCTCATTTTCTTTTAGCGTTAAGTACTATTCCATTATCTGGATGTACCATACTTTATCCATTCACCTACTGAAGGATATCTTGGTTACTTTTAAGTGTTGACAATTATAAAATAAAGCTTCTATAAACATCCATATGCAGGTTTTTGTGTGGACATAACTCCTTTGGGTAAATACCAAGGAGTGCAATTGCTAGACTGTATAAGAGTATGTTTAGTTTTGTAAGAAACCACTAAACCATCTTCCAAAGTAGCTGTACCATTTTGTATTCCCACCAGCAGTGAGAGTTCTTGTTGCTCAACATCCTTGTCAACATTGGATGTCAGGTTTCCAGATTTGGGACAATGTAATAGGTGTGTAGTTGTGTCTCACTGTTGCTTAAGTTTGCATTTCCTTGAGCATATTGTCTTTTCACATGCTTATTGGCTATCTGTGTATCTTCTTTGATGAGAAGTCTGTTAAGGACTTTGGCCCATTTAAGAAATCAGGTTCTCTGTTCTTTTATTGTTGAGTTATCATGTTCATTTTTACCAGGAATTGTTTATTAGTGGGAGGAAGCCCTAGCCAATGTTTCTGATTCACTTCAGAGAAGTCAAATGTCAGAGCTAGAATGACTCTAGAGAGCAGCAAGCCCCTGATTTGAGATAATTTATGCCCCCCCTTATTTATATGTTGAAGACCTAATCCCCACTAGTACCTCAGGGTGTGACTGTATTTAGAATTTAACTAGGTAATTAAGTTAAAATGAGATTGTTAAACTGGGTCCTAATCCAATATGGCTGGTGTCTTTATAAGAAGAGGAGATTAAGACACAGACACACACAGAGGGAAGACCATATGAGGACACAAAGAGAAAACAGCCAACTATAAGCCAAGGAGAAAAGCCTCAGAAGAAACCAATCTCGCTCTTGAACTACTATCCTCCAGAACTATGAGAAAATAAATTATGTTGTTTAAGGTACCCAATCTATGGTACTTTGTTATGACAGCCCTAGCAAACAAATACAGTCCTCTACCTTCCCTTCTATTAAACAAGCATACTGAATGTTTACTATATAAGACTGGAAAGGAATATAGTAGGAGGGCAAAGATAAGATTTCTCCCTTTTAGGAATTATGGCCTAGTTGTGTCATTTTGCACATAAAGAAACTAAGGCTCAGATAGGTTAACAGACTTGCTAGAGCTAATAATATTGTTTTGTTTGGTTACCTCCTCTTCACAGGCTGACCCCATTTGTGGACTTGGAGGACCCTTTGATATATCAAAAAAGTGCCCTGAAGTAAGGCCAGGAAAATGAAAGTCTAGTTTAGACTCTGTCCTTATTAGTTGGTAGCCTCTAGTTTTAAACATTCCTTTGTGAAATAAGCATGAGAATCCCTACCAAGACTTCTCCCCTGGTGGCCATGCAGACCAAAGGAGATAATGTAGGCAAAACACCAAACAGAAAACAATTATTGGGAAGCCTAAGTGGCAACCCCCTGGACCCTAACCAAGGCGCAATGCTGAGACCACAATGGCCCCCAAATCTGACCCTTGCTATCTGGTTAAGACAAAAGACTGAGGTCCCCTGAGGAAGAGGGAATTCTGCCTCCAGATTGACTTTGGGTTTGAGCTGCAGCATCAAAACTTTTGTACGTCTCTAGCCCACGGTCCTACCCCACAGATTTCAGACTTGCCAGCCCCCATAATTACATAAGCTGATTTTTAAATATAGGCATACTTCAGAGATATTGCGGGTTCAGTTCCTGACCACCACAATAAAGTATCACAATAAAGTGAGTCAAATTAATTCTTTGGTTTCCTGGTGCATATAAAAGCTATGTCCACACTATATTGTAGTCTATTAAGTGTACAATAGAATTATGTCTAAAAAATATGTAGATTCTAATTAAAAATACTTTATTGCTAAAAAATGCTAACTATCATCTGAGTTTTCAGTGAATCATAATTTTTTTTGCTGGTGGAGGGTCTTGCCTCAATCTTGATGGATGCTTGATGATCAGAGTGGTGGTTGCTGAAGACTAGGGTGTTCTGGCAATTTCTTAAAAATAAAGACAGTGATAAAATTCCCACATTGATTGAATCTTCTTTTCATGAATTATTTCTCTGTAGCATGTTTGATAGCATTTTACACAAAGAAGAAATTCTTCCAAAATTGGAGTCAATCCTCTCAAACCCTGCCACTGCTTTATCAACTAAGTTTATGTAATATTCTAAATTCTTTGTTGTTATTTCAACCATCTTCAAAGCATCTCCAATAGGAGTAGATTTCATCTTAAGAAACCACAGTCTTTGTTCACCCAGAAGGAGCAACTCTTCATCCATTCAAGTCTGATTATGAGACGGCAGCAGTTCAGTGCTATCTTTAGGTCTTCTTCCAGTTCTGGTTCTCTTGCTGTTTCTCCCTGACATGTCCAGTTATTTCTACTGTAGTCTTGAACCTTCAATTTGTAAAAAACACAATTATCTGACAAGTACAATAAAGCAAAACACAATAAAATGAGGTATTTCTATATATACACACATATATCCTATTAGTTTTGTTTCTCTGGAGAACTCTGATACACCCCCTGTATGGGTCAGCTTTAGCTACGACAACAAAATAGCATAGAATGAGTGGTTTAAATAATAGGCTTTTATTTCACACTCTTCTGGAGGCTGGGAAGTCCAAAGTCAATGTTCTTGCAGATTTGTCCCAGTAAGGGCTCTCTTCTTGGCTTGTAGATGGCTGCCTTTTTACTGTGTCCTCACATGGTGGAAAGGACATAATTCCATAATGGGGTTTCCATCTTCATGACCTCATTCAGACCTAATTATGTCCAAAAAGCCCACCTCCAAATATCTCAATACCCATCACATGAGGGGTTAGGGCTTCAGTATATGAATTTTAGGGGAACACAAACGCTCATATATATATATATATATACACACACATATATATATATATATATATAATATAACTACAAATGTATAATATATATAATATTATAATATATAATATAACACTAGATATATATAGAAGTGTTATAACTCCTTTATCCCCATCCTCAAATAACTTACATTTATCGAGTGCTTACTATGGTTACTAGACATTGTCCTAAGCACTTTATATTTACTAACCTATTCAATTTTTCATAGAAACAACATGAAGTAAATATTAATATTGCCCCTGTTTACAGCTGACAGTGTTGAGGCATGAAAAGGTTAGGGGATTTGTTCAACATTATGCAGCTAGTGAGTATGTCTGGAATCGGCTTCTTGACTTCTGTGCTGTTCTGATTCTCAGGTGCAAACCCACATACCTGGACATAAAATTAATGCTCAGACCTGCCCAAATAGCAGAAGCCACATAGTCACTCAGGAGAGTGCACCAGTCACTCAGCCACAGGGAGACATGCACACTGCTGGGAATGGTCCCCTGTGATGATGAGACATTCCTGCTCCAGTTATATCAACTGAGATCTGGTTGCTGCTGCTGTACTCCTGCTTCTGTCCTGGCTCATGATGGCTGGGATGGTGCCTTGCATGGATGCTGGCAATCAAGTCTCAGGATGGATAATTTAGGTAGATGCCCTGACATGACACTGCAAAAGCAAACCAAGGCAGTGCCTTCCATCTGGCCTTCCAGAGGTGAAAGTGGTGGAGATTTATCTCATCTGAAACAAATGAGAAGCTTCTGGCTCAAGCCTAAGTTTACATGTTTGTCTCCACTGCTTCCCAAATCCCAGTGAAATAACAGCAGAGGTGTACAAAGGAAATCAATCCATGACTGTACTAAGAACAGGGGTGGCCCTCTGTGTCCAGAAATTTTGATGAATCTCTGAAAGACAGGATGTAGACGGGAACATATGGAAGGATAAACTGGAGAGGAATAAGTTACATCTTAGAACACGCTTAGGAAAGTGTGGCAGGTTACCCTTAAATACTGCTTGAAAAATAGACCACATGCAGAATCCTTTCATGATGATCCTGATAAATAAGAGAAATAATAAATTTCCTCACTTTCAATCTGCTGGAAATTGTCCCCAGTTACACTGCAACATTCTTTCTCAAGGTATATTAACCCAGATCTGGACTACTAATGTCATGTTCCTACTCTGGGATCTAAGGACTTGTTGGAGGGTCATGAATAGTCCTAGAAAGACCAAGAGGCTTCTGAAGTCATGTGCAAACATTATTGCTTCCTTGAGCATTTTTCTGGGGCCTTAGGTTTATTGCTTTTGGTAGATTGCAAAAAATTCTATGACCCGAAGCTGCAATGCACTGTTAAAGTTTTATGATGACTTTCCCAGTTTCCCATGGCTGGTTAGTTGCTGGGCAAGTGTCTCCTCTAGGTTCTTCGTCATCAGTACTTTCTGTCCTTACTACCAAAATCGTGCTTTTCAAAATGCTTTTGTGCATATTGTCCTATTTGAGTCTCATAATTGACCATGGAGAAGGAAAGAACATGTATCATTATTCTTACTTGAGAAAGGAATCTCAGACACAGTGAGGTTAAAGGGTTTACCCAAAGTCACATAGCAAGGTAGTGGTAGAGTTGTTATGGGGTTACAGGTCTCAAGGCTCCAGGTCAGCGCTCTTTGCTGCTTCCTTAGTATCCTTACTAATGAGAGAAGTACTTTTTTAATGCATCAAATACAGACAAGTAGGAATATGTGCAGACTTCTCTAAAAACCTGGTTCAGCACGCAGGTTGTGATCTTAAAATAAGTCCTCTTCAGAGCCCAAATCCTTCACATATGCTTTCCTCAAATAAGAACTATCATTACAAAGGGAGTGGCAAAGGCAAAGAAAATTCCAGTCCCTTTTTTAAACCCCCTGTGGCATCCACAAGCACTTTCCATGCTCAAATGCCCAGGAAGAGATGGCCTTCCCCTCTTTCTGCACTCTCTCTCTCTCTCTGAGAGTCAGTGCATCCTACTGAGCTCTTTCCTTGCTTTTAATTGATGCCATTGGAAAATCAGTGATGACTGCCCATAGTCATCCAGCATGTAATGAGTGTTGAGCCAGTGTCTTTGAGATCAACTAGCAGTCCTTAAAATATAAGCTGTTTGCAGTGATGCCCTGAGCTACTATCCTCTTCTTTGCCCCTCCTTATTTTTTGAGAAACATCATGCCAGAGAGATCTGTTCCACATCTGTATGCTGACTGGCAGAGGCTCCTGATACACATTTGTCGGTTGCCTTGGCCAGAAACCACAGCAATCAGCTGGAATGGGCTTAGTTGACCATTCCTTGTCTCAATCTACAGGCAAATTTAAAGATATGGCTTTGGGAGGTTCCCAGATAATTGGCTTGCAGCTGGCTTTTGGATAAAACAAACAAACAAACAAACCCTGTCCTTTGTGGTATATCATTTCTCAGCCTAGGTGAACATTTTCAAATTCCACTGAGGTTTAAATTACTCATAAGCATTCTGTGGTGGTGGAGAGGGATTGTCTAGAGTGCCATTTTTCACTTTAAATTCTCATTAAGGCAGCTTGATACTATAGGAAGTGCATGGGCTTTGGATTCAGACTTCAGCTTGTTGGGAAGATTAAATAAGTTAATACACTTTTAAGTACTAAAAATAATGGCTGGCCCATAGTAAACTCTCTGAGTATGTTAACTATTGCGGTAGAGATTAGAGACCATGCCTCTAAAGCCTAGTACATAGTGTTTATTATTTTTACAATCTTAGTTCAGTGCAGGAAAACCTCTCAAATTAAATCACCCCTTTTCCTCACCCTGAGTTTGGAGCCAAATTGATGCTCCCTGGAGACATATATTTGTGCCTTAGAAATCACCGTGGATATGGGAACAAAAGGCCTGAACTCCAGTTTTAGCTCTGCCATTAATTGGCCATGTAATCTAGACTAAGGCACTTTAGTCTCTAGGATTTATTCTCTTCATATGAATTGACATCCGGTATGCTATATTGAGTTGAATAGTTTCTCCCCTAAATTAATGTCCATCCAGACCCCAGAATGTGAACTTATTTGGAAATAGGGTCTTTGAGGATATAATTAAGATGAGTTCATACTGGATTAGGTTAAACTTAATCCAGTAAAACTGGTGTCCTTATAAGAGAAAGAAAGATCACAGAGACTCAGGGACAGAGAGATGCACAGGGAGAAGGTCATGTGTTGGTGGAGGCACAGGCTAGAGTGATGTGTCCATAGCCAAGGAACATCAAGTATTGCTGCAACCACCAGAAGCTGGAAAGGGCAAGAGAAGACCCTCCATTGAGCCTCTGAGCCATCAGAGAGGAGAGGCCCTGCTGACACCGTGAGTTCAGACTTTGTCCTCCAGAACTGTGGGGGAGTAAGTTCCTGTTATTTTAAGTATCACAAAAAAGTACTTGGCTTGTGGTGCTTTGTGATAGCAGCCACAGGAAATAGATACACATCCTCAGGAGTATTCCAGCTCTAATAGACTTAACTTACTGGGACACACAAAGTTCTGTCCCCTCATTTGACCTCGTCCACCTGTTTTCACCATGCTGATCTCTGGAGATGTCTTAGATCTGGGCTGGCCCCTAAAAGGCAAAGAGGGGAAAGAAAGGAAACACGGTTGGAGATGGAATGGAGATGGTGGGCAATAGAAGTGCAAAAACCCAGAAGCAGTCCTGTACAACCTGCGAAAGTGGGATGGAAGGAGAGAGCCTCATGGATGGGGGAAAAAAAGTCCTGCTAAATTGTGGGCTCCCTCCCAGAGGCAATGAGTCACCAAGGAAAAACGCTGTAAGTTGTTCAGCTAAGCAAAGATAGAAATCTAGGCTCCTCATGGTTTGAGGAAGGCTTAGGTTGTGCCATGAATCAGTTCTGAGGATTTGGGATACCTCAAACTTGCATTTGCTAGTACATTTGTAGGGCTCTTCTTAGCAAAATGTTTTTTTAGGCTATTTGTCTCTGGAGGGTGGGGAAGAAATTGACATTTTGCCCCTAATATATGCATTCTCCTGGGTAATTTTGCAAACTTTTGTTTTTCTTTTACTTTTGAGAATAACTGTATGATAGTTATTAATAACTCTAGTTTGCAGAGAAGCTGCGAATTGCTCACCATGGCTTGTTACCATCCAGGGGTGAAGCTAAGGTCCGTCTGACAATGAAGACCAGACTCTTAACACTCATCCATTTCTCTTATTCCCATCCATCTCTTTCCTCTTCCTCAGACTCCTCCACCCATTTAGAGTGCTCACAGTGTCATTCTGAGTTGCAAAGAAAAATTCAAAGAATCATAAAATGTCAGAATAAGAAGGCACTTTCCCATCTTTTCATTTTAGGAATGAGGAAACTCTTTTACTGCCTTAGTTTTCCCAAGGTGGGTTTTCTTTTTAATCCTTTAAATCTGTCACATCTCTGAAGTGCCTGACTCTTCAAATACACAGAGAAAAAATGACCCCACCAAAGAAGTACAGCCAGGAAAGGTGAGCCAAAGCTTGACTGGAAACATCAACGTAGTTCATCCCCCTAGACCACACTAGCTCTGGTGAAACCTTGCTATCAAAGAAAAGCCAATGGACAGACCCCTTTTTCTGTGTTCCCGAAATTTCTAGGAACCAGATGGAATTCTTTCAAAGCCTCTTCCATTGATGAGAAAATAATGAAAGACAGAGTTACTTTTGTCTGTGTGGCCTATAAAGGAACATAGAGGTCAGTGTCTAAAAAATGGAGCTCATGGGAGTTCTCAACTCATTCATTTACTTTCATAGCAACTTGTGATTATCTGAAAGTCTTGATAAGCAGAAACATTAACCAGAGGCAAGCCAGGCATAGATTTCTTGTTATTTTAATTTTTTTCTAGAGAAAAATATTTATTTTTTATATATTTTGTCATTTATTTTATTTTTACAACTCTTTGAGATTTTGCTTATATTCAACAAACTGCACATATGTAAGTATATAATTTTTATGAGTCTTGCCATATGTAAACCCCTACAAACTGTCACCACAATTAAGATTTCAAACATTTCCATCACCCACTCCCCCAAATTTCCTGGTGCCCCTTTGCAATTCTTCCCTCCCTTTGCTCCTACCCCTAGGCAACTATTCATCTACTTTCTGTCACTAGAGATTATATGAATTTCTTAGAGTTTTATATGTATGAATCATACAGTGTATACTCTTTTTTCACTCAACATAATGCCGTTGAGTTTTATTCGTGTTGTGTCTGTGTCATAGTTTATTCCATTTGATTGGTATACCCTTTGTATAGATAAACTACAATTTATTTATCCATTTGCTTGTTTTTGGGTTGTTTCCAGTTTCACCATTGCTTTCTAACATACATACACAGGATACTTTAACATGTGTTTCCTTTGGTACCTGCATGTGGCTGAATGTTCCTGATCAGAGCACTCTGATTCCATTCTTATCTCTGGGGACTACAACATGACTTTTTAAGTCACAGAAAACCAGCAGTTCAAGAGTCCTCTGGTTCCATTCAGAAACCTGTTAATCATATCTTTTTATGAGTAATCATATCTCTTTGTCTCTATATAAGAGGATTAGGGCAGAACTTTAGCAGGCTGCACCAAAACAAAAGGATCAAGCAATAGGTGTTGAAAAGTCACTGAACAATTTTTAAATTTATACCCAAAGACAGAAATTGGAAAAAAAGCCTCAAAGGTCATCATTTCCCAAAGCTTCTTTAAGAAAACATTTGTTCCTCTAGATGATAATAAAGGTGACCCTTGAACAACACAGGTTTGAACTGTGTGGGTCCACTTATACACACACACACACACACACACACACACACATACACACACGCATACACATACACACACACACATTTTACAAATACAGGATAGTACTGTAAAGGGATTTTCTTTTATGGTTTTCTTAATTAAGTTTTCTTCAACTGACCTTATTGTAAGAATACAGTATATAATACATATAACATACAAAACACGTATTCATTGGCTTTATGTTATCGGTAAGGTTTCTGGTCAATAATAGGTTATTATTACTTAAGTTTTCGGAGAGTCAAAAGTTATTCACAGATTTTTGATAAGGAAGTGGAGGCTGGCCAGAACCCCTAAACCCTCATTGTTCAAGGGTCAACTATAGTAGTTTTGTAAATAAAAAACAAAATAAACAAAAATGTCTTGATTACTTGGATTTCAGAAACAGCCAGTCAAAGTTAAACAAGTTTAAATTTCTTTATTGCAAGACTTCTCAGAGCATTTAACAAATTAATGTTAATATTCACTATACATTCCAAGGGGGTGGTATGGAGTGTGAATTTAATTTGAGTTTCCCAAATGTATTTATCCACCAGAACTTTTTTTTTTCTTTTAAACTAGTATTCCACAAAAACATACTTTAAGAAGTGCTCTTTTAGTGACTTAATCATTTCCCAAGGCAATTTTAATGTAAAGTAAAAGAAAAATAGATAATGAAATGTAGAAAAACTAAGGTGAGTTAGAGTCAAGATTTTTTTTAAGTGGGGGATCCAGGTTTCAGGGAATCCCATGAATCACAAACAGGTGACTGTCAGTGCATATGGCAGTAGCTAATTCTTATCTCCTTTTTCTAAGTCCTTTGCCCTCAGCATGACAATATTTATGCTATTTATATATTTTTCTCATAATAAATAGTTCTTTGATGGGACCTTTTCCCTATGATCTCAGAATTGTTACAGGTAGTTGTCCTCTCAGCTAGCTTCTCTTGGTTCTTGTTCTTCTTCATCATTCCTGGAGGTGGATGGCACTGTGGGGCCATTCCTCAGTGGGTGGGAGACCCACCACTAACACTGGTTAAGCTACATGCAATAGGTGTGCTCTTCACAACAAGAACATGCTGGTACTTATGGGATTCCATAAAGTGCCATGGTTTTGCTTTATGAGCTCTCTACTGTAATCCAAACTCCATAAATGAGCAATTCCTTTGCATAATGAATGGATGAGACTGTTTTATACACTTTTATGTTGTTCCAAGTCTGTGGTTTTACTAAATTTCCACCTCAAAGATATATAATTAGAGCCTCAATGATCTGCTATCTTGGCCCTTCCCACCCTCCTCTGGAATCCACAACAATCTCACAGGCTGGTTTCTGACAGGAACAAACACCAAGTAGGGTGTGTATGTGTATGTGTGTGTGCATGTATACATGCATATGTCTGCCTATTGGTTTGTATGGGCAGAGGAACGTGGCTTCAGTCTTCTAGAAAGTGAGATAGATGGGTTGGATGGGACCTAGGTGCCAGATTTCTCTCTTTTGCTGGCTTTACCGCCCACTATGAGGCCCTTCACCATCATTTCCCCCTACCACCCAGGCCCCAGAGAAGTTTATCTTCTCACTGTCCTCTATATAAGTCTGGTCATTCCTCTAACTCAAGCTTTTTCTCATGTTCCCAATGCTAACACTAGGCTAACAAGGGCCTTTCCTTCTTCTCTGGTCAATTTTTTTCCTCCAAGACTCAGCTCAAACTTCTCTTGTTCCATGAAATCTTCACTTTTCCCTCTAGTTCTTAAGGATCTTTCTTTTTTCATTATTTTGTACTGTAAGTTCATTCCACAAAGCTCAGCATTTACATGTTTTGTGTATTTTTATGTTGACTACAGGTTAAGCTCTCCTGGGTTGGGGACCATGTTCTTGCACATGTGCTTAAAATATAGTGATCTCTGACTGCTTTTTGTTTGGGACAAGGGACTGAAGCCACATCTTATGAAGCTTCAGACAGGGGCTCCAAGCTTCTGTAGTCATTCATGTTTCTTTATTCACTGGAATTATATAATCATCTTGATTTTCTAGAGGGTTAGAATTTAGGCTGAAGTAGATCCAATCCAGATTCTATCCAATGTGGAAGTGAAACAGCCATATCAAGAAATGCTATGTCCCTGTTCATAGGCATCTCAGTTTTCATGACAGCCCTATGACCTAGGTGCTCTGTGTGTGTTCTTCTGGGCAGAGTCCCTTGGTTGGCCTTAGCTCTGGGAGAAGATTATGGCAGGAAACAGAAGACTCTTAGATGGTGCCAGGGACTGAATGATGTGGTAGAAAAGGTTATAAGTTTTAGAATCAGACAAATTTGGGGTCATTTCCCGGCTTTGAAATTCCTAATTATGTGACACTGGGCAATTTACCCCACCATTCTGAATTTTAATTTCTTCAAATTTAAAGTGAAATAAATAATGTTGCCAGTAAGGTGGTAAGGAAGATAGACCTTCCATGAAAGTTGATTATTACCAACATCAAAAAAATAGTGGCAATAGATGGAGGACAGAGAAAGCAGGCATGATTTATTCTCATACATTCTAATCAGACTTACGACAAGATGAAAAGTAATCTTTTTCCACAGCTATTTCTGAGGCCTACTCAGGATCATCTTATAAAACATCATGTCTTGTGAGTTCCAACCTCAGATTACATGCAAGTCTCCACATCGGCATAACCTGGATGTCCAAGCCAATCTCCAAAATGCAGTTATGGTACATATATATTCTATCTCTGATTCCTCTCCTGCTTTACAGTATAACCTAAGTGGTCTCAACTCCCTAAGTCCTATTTTCTGTTCCCCAGAGGGACAGATGGACTTCCCATCCATATGTACTGCTGTTTATAAACTTAAAGGAATATGCCATGAAAGGGTTAAAACAGTCTCATCAACAACAAACTCAAGGAATGTTATTGGTGAAAGAGGACTAGAGATTATCAAATGGAAGCTTTCACTTACAGATAGGGAAACTGAGGTCCAGAGAGAAGAAACTGATCATGCTAAAGAATACAGCAAATGTTAAAACCAGGCCTCAAGCAGCAATTGTGTGATTTTCAGTTCAGTTCCTTGACATCAAACTGTAAGGCCTTCTGTTCATTGAAGAAAAACCAATGAATTGGACCCTTCCATTACATCTTTGGCATTCCTAAGAGCTAGGTAAATTTCTTCCAAATCATGGCTATTCTTTTCTCTTGCTAAGAGAAAAGAAAGGAGTAATGTCAACTCCACCAAATAAATTTTATATTAATGGATTCAGAAGGCAAAATCTGAAAGTAGAGTATGTTAAGTCTTTGAATCTACGTATACAGTTATTCACTTAACTAGTTCTGATGCTCATATGTATACAGCATTCAATTATTCACATAGACAAAAAAAACCTACATGCACACATATTATAATCTTTTCTTTATACCAAAACTTGGTTGCTTAAACCAACAACCATTTTATTTCCTCACAAGTCTATGGACCAACAATTTGGGTGGGCTCAACTCTGGAAGAAGGTCCTGACAGAAAATGGAAAACTACTAGGTGGTGCCAGAGTTGGCATGTGGTGTTTCATGTGGTGGGAATGGGTGGTCTGAGATGGCCTCATTCACATGTCTGGTGGTCACTGCCTGCTGTCATCCAGGCCCCTCTCTTCATGTGGTCTCTCATTCTCAAGAAGGCTAGCTCAGGCTTGTCACATGGTAATGGCAGAATTCTAATCTAAGGGAACAAGAGTGAAGCTGTAGGTCCTGCTTCCTCAACTAAGAAACCATACTATAGCATATCTACCATATTCTGGTTGTCAAAGCAAGTCACTGGGGGAGTCAAGATTCGAGGAAATGAGACATAAACTCCACTTCTTGATAAGTGGAGCAAAGTCTCATTAAAAGGGGCATGAATACAGGCATGGAATAGGTTATTTTTGTGCTTATTTGCTCTGTCTTCCTCTAACTCAATCTTAGGCCCCCAGGGTGACCTCTGCTCTTCTCCCTGATGGACTGGAGAGGTGTGAGGACAGTTTCTGAGCTTCCTGAGATAGCTGTAGAGGGACATCCTTGCTGCTCCACCAAGGTCTTTCCCTGGGCTCCCACTCCCTGGCCTCCTCCTCTCCACTCTCTCCTGGAGCAGCCAGCCCCAGCTCCCACCTCTCCTTCTTTGGCAGTGGGTAACCTGTCTCTTACATGCCTGGATACCTGTGGACCCCTTTAGTTCACAGGGACTCAGGCCTGGAGCTTTCTTCCAGACAAGGCTGGGAGGTTCTCCTCAAGTCCTCAGTACTGTGACCTCTGGAATGCTTCTTCTAAAGGCTACATACTCTCATTGATTTGCCCCAGAAGCTGAGTCTTGAAGACCTAGAGTTCAGACCACCTAGACACTTTACTTTTTTTGTGGCTTTGTCTTCCCCTATGCATGAAAGGTGGATGAACTCTACCCACTCTCTTGTCCAAAGTTGTCAAAGGAGATAAAATGAAATCAAATATGGAAAGATACTGTTTTATTTCACAAATTTTTACTGAGTACCTGGAGGATACTTAACACTCTGCTAGACTCTTTGGGCGATAGAAAATATACAGGGAAAGTTCTTTGCTTTCAAGGGGTTTACAACATAGTAAGAGATCAAATATCTGTGCAGAAAATAAGAACATAATTTTGTATTAGGCCTACTACTATCTCACTGAATATTCCTTCATTTCTTTCCCCTTTGCAACCTATGGTCTTTAGAATTGATTTACTTGTTCTTCTTCCCACCCACCAATCCATCCATCCATCCATTTGGCCACCTACTCATTTACAGGGTACAATAAAGTACTAGTCTAAATACTGGAGATACAAAGAAGACAGGCCCTGCCCTGGGGAAGGGATGTTGACTATGTAGTAGAAGACAAATGTAGTACAATAAAAAGCCTTGGCTTAAAAGATGAACTGTGGCTAAATTCTCCCTACATTGAACTGTAATAATCTCTCTATCTGTTCCACTCAATTTAGGTCTTATATTATAATCTCAGTATCCCTATTGTTTCACATAGTTCCCAGCCCAAATAAAAGCTCAGTAAATGTTGAATAAAAGAATGAGCAAAATAAAGTACAGTGGTGTAACCCCTTTCTATGTCTGTTTTCTCACGTGAGAAAATGTGTGTTGGCCTTAGAGAGGCTAAATAAATACAGTACTCTATATGCCTAGTGGGATGCAATATCTAGATTAATATATATATCCATTTTACTTCCTTGTTTGACATGGGCATGTCTCTTTCTTAGTCTCAACTCCTTTTTACAGTTTAATAATGAAGGGGCCAGACTACTATCTAAGATCTTGATCCAGTTTGATTCCTGGATAATAGTCTAGTGCTTGGCATCAATCCTGAGAAAGGTTCTGTGTGCTTTTTGTAGATATTACATGGTACTTGCTGCATATCAATTATCAATTAAATATGAGTCATCTATGGGATGCTTTAGGCTCCACAGCGATAATACTTTAGTGTTGCTTAGAAAACTATAGTAGGGAATGTTCCTAACAGTGAGCTAACAGTACCACCAGCAGTTTTCTTTTTCTTCTTCCTTTCCTCCAATACAGGCCACTATTTTTATTGATTGAGTGGAGTTCAGGATGACTTTTTTTTTTTTTTTTTATAAATTTTTTTTTTTCAACGTTTTTTTTTATTTTTGGGACAGAGAGAGACAGAGCATGAACGGGGGAGGGGCAGAGAGAGAGGGAGACACAGAATCGGAAACAGGCTCCAGGCTCCGAGCCATCAGCCCAGAGCCTGACGCGGGGCTCGAACTCACAGACCGCGAGATCGTGACCTGGCTGAAGTCGGACGCTTAACCGACTGCGCCACCCAGGCGCCCCTCAGGATGACTTTTTAACTATTGTCTCTGTTACAGGTCTGAAAAGCAAAGCTGCTTAGATGAGACTTTGATATTAACGAGTGTGCAGGGAGGGGGGAATGCTCTATTTGGTGGTCCAAAATGGCATTTGGGGGCCCCCTGCTGTCAGCCACCAGGGGTTTAGACAAGAAAACTCCGGAATTTGGTCTGCATTGCCCTCTGGTGGTAAGACTGACTTTTTAATAGACAAGGAAGGCTATTCCTGGGCCAGGCCAAACTGCAGAGCAGGGATACATCAGTTGCAGCGAGTTTCCTCAGCACTTCTTATGCTGTCCAAGATACTGTGAAGTCGCACAAGAAGAATAAGGAATTGACCTTCCCCTAGAGAATACTTGTCTTCTGGACTTCTCCCCATCATTCATTTACTCATTCATCCATATCTTCAACATTCATTGAGCATCTTCTGTTTCAGCACCATAAAGGGTGCTGGGGTAACAAAAGTAAAGAAAACAAACAAGCTTTCCCCTCATGGGTTTCCTTACTCTTATATCCCTTCTGTAATTAGCCTGGCCTTTGAAACACTCACACAGTCACATACTCCTGTCAAATTTGCTTACATCTAAAGCCAGTGAATCACTTGCTAAGGCATTGCATGGTTAGAACTTAAGATGTTCTCCTTCTATAGGGTATTTAGGGTTTAGTCAAGAGGGGGCTACAAAAGAGAAAAACCTCAAAGACTGAAAGGAATGTATTACAAATTAGTGGAATTTCAGGTATTGGAGGTGGGAGGTTTGGGGACAAAATTGGGAAATTCCTTGCATTCTCCAAAGCACACCACCCAAGTCCCTTCCTGCTCTGCGCATAAATGACCGGTTCTGCCAGCTGTGTCTCACCCCCCAAGGTTGGTTGGGGTCAGTTTGAGAGCAGTGGGAGATATGAAATAACCCTGGACTCCAAGGACTCCAAGGACTCCAAGGACTCCCAGGACTCCAAGGACTCCCTATGGAATTTCTCTTTCTCATATAAATAAGGAAGAGAAATCCCAATTTTAATTGTTCCTAGTTCTGTCCTCAAGGAGTTTATAATATTCTAATAGAATAGAGAAGTTACACACATACATAATTAGAAGAAAAACACAGATAAGGGCCCGAAGAGTTCTAAGTGGGAACAGAGGTTACTTATGGCTAGAAGGATCAGGAGAGACATCATGAGGAGAGGTATGTGATATGTCATATTATTATTTGAGGAAGTCAAGCCTTGCTTCAGGAGGAAACCTGGTGATCGAAGAGGATATTTGGGCGGCAATTGGGGAAGTGAAGCTCAATGTCCAGGGACAAGAAACTTTGAGGACACTGTTCTCATTTGGCTTTTGGAGATGATCTCCAGAATTGATAATCTAATAAGCCAGGGCTATTTGCAGTCCCTTCCCATTCTACCCTTCACTCGCCAGGGCTATTTGTAGTCCATTCCCATTCCAGCCTTCACTTCCTGGGTGCTAGGGAGTCACATCACTGAGTTTAAAGGTTATTACCTTGGATGGCCTCTATTGCCATGTGCCTCAGACCTGAGCAGATCCATTAAAGCTTTGAGTTTCTATGAAATTTGCATATGGTGACCAAGTCATCTCAATGGCAAGTTTCTTCCTAATTATTTTAGGGTTCTCTTTTTTCTCCTTTTATAGGTATTTACAACTCTGCTATATTTCAGACTGGCAAGAAAATGGGAATTAGCTTTTGTTTGGGAAATGCAATGCTTTGGTTATATATTTTTTGTATTTTGAAGCTGGGTTGGGTGCTGGGGTGCAGTAATATTGTTGTGCATCTTGCATACATCTCCTGGAAATTTGGAACAGTGAAACACCTGAAAGACTTGTGGTGGGGTTAGTTCACATTTGGGGTGTGGAAGGAACCACACTCAACAGGCTCCTGTGGTGAAGAAACAGCCTTGTTTATACCTAGGAGTCTTTCAGAGATCACACTGACAGGCCACAGGGGAGAACTGGGAGCAGAATATCACCCTCTATGTGTTACTGAGGATAATGTTTAATCTCAGTCACCACACTGAGGTTCATTGCACCCAGATTTGCTGTTTTTCTGCCTCCTGCCTCCAGAGGGCGATCTAGCCACAGCTCTTTTGGCACAGGTAGCAGGATTAAGGGTTAAGGCAGGTCCTGATCACACAATTCCCTTCTTTTTCTCTTATTTTGTGCCCGCACACATACCCCTGTGTTTGGTCCAGAGAAAACAGAAGATCCTACATAGGTCTTTGAGCCTAAGCCACATGTTGCTGTGAAACGTCTCCTGATGAGTACTGAATTGGGATAATATAGGGCTTGCACACCAATAATCATGTCACTTGTGTGCAAGTGCTTTGGAAAATGTCAAGGGGAGGACATGTGATCTGCTGGCTACAATTAGGCATTCCTAAGTCCTTGGTCCCAGATGTCAGCATCTGTTTGTTTCTAATGCACTGTTGATTATGCCTCTATCTTATTCAGGAATCCTGACCCCTTAGCAAAGGCCTTTCACAATCTGTTCTCAGCTGACGGAGCCACTTTCATTTTCTCTGCAATTGCTGCTGGCCATATGAAACTTCTTGTTAACCCTGGACCCTTCCCTAGACTCCTTCCAGATGTTATACCTTTTACACACTAGTTCTTTTTCTGGGAGTTTCTTTTTCACTACTTTTTGATTGGAAAAAAATCCTTCCTTTTCTTTAAGAGACAGCACAAGTATATCATCTTTGGTAAAATTTCTCTAACTACCCCAACCTGAGTTGAGCTCCTCTCTCTGAAACAATACTGCGATATTCTACAGAGTGTGATGTATTGTACCTGGCTGTCTTCCCCGAGCCGTAAGGGACCCTGTCATATTCATCTTTGTGTACCTAGGTCCTAGCATCATGTCTGACATGTATTAGGTGCTCAAGAAATATCTGTTGAATGGTTGATAAGTGTGTCCATGCACATGTGGCATTCTTAGCATACAGAGAGTTCTTGGGGTGGGAAAGAACATGCCAAGTCCCTGGCTCTGTGTCAGTAGACTGCATCCTTGATACTAGTTGTCATGCTTCAAAAACAAATAGGGGAATGTAAGTTGCCATCTGTGCTGAACCACAGGGAACAGACTGCTGCATGGTCATCTAAGTGGCCCAGTGCTGCCTGACCATGAATAATTTCCAATGAACTAAGCTTCACAGGGCCCCTGAGAAGATAGTTATCATTTGAAACCATTCCAGCCTCTTTAGCAGAATCTGGATTTTTATTACTACCTGACTGGATGTCGGGCCTGCTTCCACTGATGTCCTGGGTTGGAGAAGCCAGACAACTTCTGGGCTATAAGATGATAAGTTTCTACCACAGCCTGCTGTTGCCATTCTCTTTAATTCTGTCATTTCCTTTCCATTCAGAAGGCCTAACTCCATAGTCCACCACCCTTTTCTGTGGTGTCCACTTCTAAGTGACCAGGTATAGTTCACTGACCTGTTAGGGGCATGGGTGGGGAGGCAAGGTCCTCAAATTTTTAGATTTGTGGTATATATATCATGGGAAAGGCCATGTTCCAGAAGCATCTTGAGTGTGAAAAGAAAAAAGTCTCACTTCTTTTCCACTCTCTACTGAGTGGGAGGCTGGGGTTGGGTCATGGCTGGTCTCTGAATCTCTGATCACCAAGGAGGATGTTCCCAATAGACATGACCCACTCATGGCAGCTGCAATGTGCTGGGAAGGACCAAGAATTCTACTTAGATTTGGAATCTGAAGAAAGAAAATAAACAAATTGGCCCAGGACACCCAGCCACCTGCAGCTAAAAACTTCTGTGTCTTCTTCAAGCTTTAGTGAGTCTGCTTTATTGAGTCAAGGCTAACTTACTTTCTCCCACTGACCACCTCCCACTTCTTCTACTGTGCTGCCCCCCTCTCCCACCTCCCCGGTAAGCTCCAAGAACCTCTGCAATGTTTGTATGTATTCTGAGTTGGAGCCCAGTCTTGGAACATTGCAATTGTTTATTTGCTTTTTTGTTTGTTTGTTTTATTATGTTTTTCCAGAGAGGATAGTTTGCTGAGCCCAGGACTTAGATTACTGTAATTCTATCTGATCTGCTGCCTCACAGTGTTGTGTCACTGACTTCCAGCCCCAGGCCATCTAAATTCAAGACATAAATCACTTGCTGCCAGCACACTGCTTCCCTAGACAAGAACCCATGATGGATCTCTGTTGCTTTTTGAATCCAAACTACTGCCTGGTTTTCAAGAGGCTTCATATTCTTCTGTTTTTATATTCAACCAACTGTATCTCTATCCTCTGCTTTGCCAACACAGTTGTCTTTATCCTTCCCCTGAACCTCCCACCTCTTAAGAAGTTCTAGAGCCAAAAAAGAAAAAAAGAAAAAGAAAAGAAATAGCCTGCCCCCCAAAACATATCAGGTTTATTTTTATGTTCTGGTCTACAATCTGCTTCAGTGTTTGCTTCTGTATCCCAATATTACTCATCTTTGAGACAAATTTCAAATCCCACTACCTAGACAATTTGAATCCACACTGACATCTTTCTAGACGGTACAGGGTACTTTGTCTGCACCAGACATGCTGGCATGTGATTATGTTTGAGATGCTGGTGTTGAGTTGTTTTATACTTATTTACCCAATCAGTAATCATTCACTGAATGTTTATTATTGTAGTCCAGATATTGGGCTTATTCATTAATCTAGGAGTCATCCCTGATTCCTTTCTCTTCACTCCAAAATGTGTGTTGTTCCAGCTGCTTCTTTACACACCACTCCTTCTGCCTTACCCACTGTCTCCTGTCTGTTCTTCTGAAACTGGTTTCCCACTTCCCTTCTTGCTTCTATGCAACCCATTCTGCACAAAACTCAGTGAATTTTAAAGGAGGAAGTCAGATCATATTATTTAATCACCTTGGTTAAAACCACCCAGTGGTTCTCTATTACACTTAGAATCAAACAGAAATATAAGATAAAGTAAACCCCCTCTCCCTATGGCTTATAAGACTGCTTGTTGTTTGTTCTCTGCCCACTTCTCCAGCCACATCCTGCTCTCTCCTGCTAGCCACTGGGATCAGCCTTCCCCACCTGCTCTCCATTTCTGCAGTCCCCAGTTCATTCCAGCAGGCAAGACTTTATACTTTCTGTTTCTGCCTTGGGTGCTCTTTCCAGATGTTCATGCCACTAACACTGTGTCATCATTTGGGGTTTAACTCGAATGTTATGGACTTAGAGAAGCCTCCCATGACTGTATTATTAAATGTTCCCTCCTGGTTCATCTCTTTCCCATGGCTTTGTTTTATTTTCTTTGTAGCATTCATCTTATTCATTGGTTTATTTTATTGCTCCCCACCCCTACCCCTCCAGAATGCAAATTCCAGGAAGTTACTTGTCAGTCTGCTAGCTTGCCAGCACCTAGAATGGCGCCTGGCACCCTGGAGATTCAATATTTGTTGAAATAATGGGATGAGTGAGTGGTTAGATGATTTTGTGAATAAATGTATCCACAGTGAATAAACACAGCCCTGCTTCAAATAGTTCACAGAATGCTTGTAAAGGAGAGAGACTAACAAACATTTCCAACCCAAGGAAACAAAAGCACTATAGAGATGTGTGTAAAAGCACTATTTGAACATTGATGAGGGAATAATTATATCTCTTTCCTATGAATGAATCTAATCTCTTTTGCTTATATAAGTTCCATAAGGACAAACTGTATCTTATACTTCTATTATATCCCCCACTGCCATGGTTTCCAAATGCCAGTCCCTGGACAAGCTGCAGCAGAATCACCTGGGGAGCTTAAAAAACATCACAGACATCTGATTCTGATTCTGCAAGTATGACTGGAGCCCTAGGATATGTCTTTGTATGAAAGTCCCCTGGGTAGTTCTGAAGCATACTGGCTTGGGAACCACGATGACACACTGCCCAATACTGGACTGGATGCCTGCCTGAACTGAAATAAACCCATCTCTGCTTGGCTCCATTCTTTTTCTGACCAGCCTCAGCTGAGCTCAGGGTAGATTACCAAGTGTGTCTGAGATTCCTGTGACCAGTGCGGACAGTAAATATAAGAAGATATGAGCAATCATTCCTTTTTCCTAGCATGATGGCTTCAGTGTTGCTCGTCTCTCTTCACAGGGATGGTTATTACCAACCTTACCGGTCATTTTATCTTTTTAACTGCATAGCACACAGGCATTTCCTATCAGTCCCACTCCTTGTGAATACCACTGCAACATGGAGAAATTGGCTCCACGGATTACACAGATGCCTTTCTTTTCCATGGGTTAAAGGGCATGTGCATGTGTGTGTGTAGGTTTGTGTGCCGATGTCAGATACTGTCTGTGAGTCAGATCACAAGGGAGGATTGATTGACTTCCATAGGTTCTGGTGTTTATTTGCTGGAGGACTGGTGCACTGGAGGGCAAGGTAAGAAGTAAGTTCCCTCCTGTATCAGGAAACCTTTGGGCAGCCTTAACCCATCATGTCTTGACTTGTCCTTGGGGAGGATTCCATCTGAGAGTGGCTGGGAAAATAGGACTGACCGGCAGATTTCATGAATGCTGGGGATTCCAGAATTTGTATGCAGGAGGGACTTAGAGGTGACAATATTTTGAAAAGAGAGCTAAATAAAGGCCTTCCTAGAAACCATATTTTAGAACAGTACATTATTTGTACTTGGATTGTCTGCTGGTTAGGTGTAGCCTAGGGGTCTGATACAGATTATAGGGAATAAGCACCAGAGTTTTCCCCACTACCCCAATGCTGTTTGCCCATGTCACCTGTCTAGGTCTCTGACTAATGTCACATCTGCTCTTAAGACTTAATCTTGGAAACAAAGTTTCCCTAAATCACATCTTGCCTCCTTTATTCCTTTCTATCTTTCTTAATTCTCTTTTATACTGGTTAAGATCATCACAGAAGCTATACACTCTCATCTAGGTTTGCTTTTCAGTACTCTGGCTACAGATGTGCAGACTCTATGTACATCATAGAGTTTATATCAGCTACCTGGAACATGGGTAGGAATGAGGAAGGAAGGGAAGGGGCTTCCCCCTGACCATGGACTAAGGCTCATGCTTTTATCAGAGGAAATGTCTCAATACTGCATACGGAGAGATTTTTATTCCTCTTCTACTATAGCATGTTTTGTATGGAGTTGAGGTTTGACTTTCAAGCCCATGATACAGTAAAAACAGCAACTTAGAAGGGAGCAGAGATTGCTAGGACAAGGTATAATGAGAGTAGGGAAAAAAAGATAGACAGATGGATTGACTGACTCTCAGTGAAGAACATGCTGAGGTTGGAACTCAGGATAGGCTACATTTCAGCAGGGGCTTACATTGCCAGGTGGAGGGTATGGTGGCCTAGGAACAAAAGCACCCAGTTTCACACTCAGGTTCTACCGCTAATTCCCTGTGCGGCATTAGACAAGTCTGTTAAACCTCTCTGGGACCTCAGTTTTTTCATCTGTAAATGGCAATAATAACAATCCCAAATACCCTTGGATTCCTATCAGATGCAGGACCCGTATCAGGGTGCTATTTTCTCAGTTTTACTTACCTGTTCTATTATTTGCTTTATGCAAAAATAACAAACTTGTCTATTGTAAAAATGACTTACTTGTAAAGGAGAAAAAAAAGAAATGGAATAATTCAGAAGTAGAGTCAAAAGAGAAAATACTCTACCTCTTCATATATCCTTTTTCCTTGTGCCACCCTGCCCCCCCACATCTTATTCCTCACTGTTCCTAGAATGGAACATATTCCTTCTGATCTAATAGTGCTTTGTAAAACCTATACAGAATACAAATGTAATGAACAGAAAACAAGGGGGCAGAACCATTATACCTTAACAGTTCCAAGGGCCTCTCTGTACAAAAACCCAGAAAAAGGATTTCTTTTTCGGATGTAAAAACAAAGAAATAAATAAAAACTTGAGGAAAAGGTTAAATGGTGTGCAGCAGATTCTGTTTAACAAGGCTGGGGGACCTATAGTTCTTTTTATAAAGATTTCCATAAGCATTGTAAAAATACATAGAAGTACCAGAATTGAAAAAAAGACCTTCCATCCTTCAGACAATTCACTTAGATGGAAAGTTCATTCTCCACCTATGCTATTCTTCTGCTTCACAGTTACCACAAAGTTTACAACATGTATAACTAGTTGAGAAGTTAATTCCTCCCAGGTATGTAGAGCAGATGCCAAAGGCAACTGGTGAAATTACTCTCACCAGTTTCCTTTATCAGCACAAATTTGTCTTGATCTTTTGATTTGTGTCTTTCTTTTCTTCCTTCCTTCTTTTCTTTTTTCTTTTCTTTTCTTTTCTTTTCTTTTCTTTTCTTTTCTTTTCTTTTCTTTTCTTTATTTCTTTCCTTTGTTCTTTCTTCTTCCTTTCTTTCATATGGGCCACTTCATGAATTTGTATGTCATCTTTACACAAGGGCTGTGCTAATCTCTATATTGTTCCAATTTTTGTATGTGTGCTGCTGAAGCCAGCACTCTGTTTCTTTATCTTGGTGCCTTCTCTCCCGAATTTTCATCACCTTCAAGATTAGCTAAATTAGCGACAAAAATTTGCCTTCTCCTCAATTTCAGTTCTGCCTTTTCTGGTTGGACTTTATTTCTTCAGTCCACTGTGTCTAGCTTTGGTCAGCTTTAAAGCCTTCAAGCCAGGAACATTCTCCTGTTTCCTTGTGGATGGCTCAGGGGTTTGGGTGAGGGGAGCATCCTTCCCACTTTGGAAAGACAACATCGCATGGTATAAATTCTCCTGGACTTAGAATCAGGAGTCCCAGATCTGAGATCTGTAGTATGGTCTTCAATTTTTCTCCTTTGGATGTCGGATTTCTTCTCTGTAGAAAGATCCAGCTTAGATGTTTTTGGATTCTGGGATTCGGTCCTTAGTCATGATTTGCTTGTTAATGTTTGCCTACAGTAGAATGCCATGTTCCATTCATGCTCCTATGGCTTGGTTCTTTGGCCTGCATTTGGAAACTCATAATGTGAGCCCCAAAGACAGGGGCCAGTTACTCCTCAGGGTGCTCAGTCATCCAACTGTGCCTGCAGTCTCAGGGTAGAAAAATATAGAAGAATTGGCATCCAGGTGGAACATTTCTCATCAAGAAGACAGGCTTAAATTAGCCTCAATTTGGGGCTCAAGAAACCACAAAATCACAAAAGTTGATTTAAAAGGTTTCCAGAGAGCTTTTAAAATTTGTGTTTTTTTTTTAAATTATAAAAATAATACATGAGTTGGTAAAAATAAAGTTCAAAAAAATTTAATGGTATAAAATGAAAAGTAAAAATGCCCTTTATCTCCACCCTCAGTACCACTCTGCAAGGAATCCTCTGAGGTTTCTTATATATGCACTGAGAAACTTGCTATGCAAGTTGTATCCACTCACCTCTACCTGCACTCAAGCACACACACACACACACACACACACACACACAAATGGGAACATTTTATAAAGTTTGCATCTTGCTCTTTGCATTTAATGAGACATGTTGGAAATTTTCCATGCCAACACACATGGATCTGCTCTGCTCTTTATAGGGCTGCCTAGCATTTCCTGAGGAAAGGGAGGTTAGCAGTGGCTACCCAACTTATTTCCACATTGTTGCCACTGCAAACAATGCCTCTCAAACAGCCTTTAATTCAGTGTTTTCTAAAGTTTGATCCTTGGAACACAAACTTTTAGAGATGTTCAGTGATAGAAACAAAAATAAAAATGGTTTACAGGTCAAACAAATGTGGAAAGCACTACATTTGAGATCTCCTCTTCCAATGGCATATAAAAAACTCCATAAATTCATTCAGAAAGAAAATTTTAAAAACATAGCTTCATCCAGTCTCCCAAACTTGTTTTTGACCATTTCACCTCTGAAAACATTCTCTTCAAATCACTTATCTGTATATAAGTATATGCTAATGTTATATAAGTATCCAGCAATGCTCTGAGGAAGCTGTCTTCAAAATGCTGCTCCTTCACTCCACAGATGAGGGATCTGAGGCTCAGAGACAGGGAATCACTTGCTCAGAGTTATAGAACTAATGATTAGTAGCAGAAACAGGAATAGAATCCAAGACCTATGCATTTTCTGCCACACTACTTATGGAAGCCCCATTCTCAGGCAGTGAAACATTTTCACCAAAGTTCAAAGAGTTTAGCAAGAAAGCTGTGCATCATAAAATAAACCTGGATATCATCTGGCTTAAAAAATGAGTTTGAAGTATGCAACTACTTTAATAAGAACTGTTTTGTAAATTAATTAGTTGGTAACTAAATTCGTGCTCACAGTGTTTTAAGTGTCATTTTTGTAATACCACAGCAATATGCCAATAATTGCTTGATGAGCTGAAATCCCATCACAACATTATTGCCCTGACATTGCCCTGATGGAAATTAGGGGGGCTTGGCACTGGGGTCTGTGGGTGGCTCATGCTGTATGGGACCATTTGATTTTCTCTTTTCAAGCCTCCCAAAAGATTAAGATAAGGCAGGTAAAAGAGGCCTGTGATGGCTAACTTTATGTGACTGAATCAAAAGGTGCTGGGATATTTGGCTGAATGTTGTTTCTGGGTGTCTCCAGATGAAATTAGCATTTGAATGGGTGAATTCAGTAAAGTAGATTGCCCAAAGTAGATTGGGCATCACCCAATTTGTTGAGGACCTGAATTTAGAATGAAAAGTGGAAGAAAGAAATTCTGCCTTCCTGCTTGATTGCTTGAGCCTGTAACATTGATCTTACTCTGTTCTCAGGACTTCTGACTCAGACTGAATCACACCATTGGCTTTCCTGGGTCTCCAACTTACAGACAGAAGTTCAGGGGACTTCTCAGCCTCCATAAATGTGTGAGTTAACTCTTTATAATCAATCTCTTTATATATATTCCTGTTGGTTCTATTTCTCTGGAGAACCCTAAAATTAATGCAGGGCCAGAGATTAAGGATGTAGAAGCCAACAAATTCTCAGCTTGCTCTGGTGACACTCTGAAAAGCCTAGAAAGATTTTCAGGACAAACTCTTAACCACTTTTAAGGAGACTGCTTATCTGTGCCACTAGATCTATGGTACCCCTGGTACGCTAGAGTTGAGGAAGAATAAAAGAGATGAAGAAGCTGCTTAGGCCAGGAATATCACTATTCATCATAGGAGTTCTTATTCTCATTTTAGAGAAAAGGAAGTCTAAGACAGGAGAGATAAAATGACTTCTTTAGAGTCATACTGAGATGAACTAATATCTCTGGGGGATGTCTCTGAATTGCTAGCAAAGCGTCTATCTTGTACTAAAGCTTGTCTTTGGACTGTGTGGCCATTAGGGCTTCTGAGAGTCTGAATGAATCTGACCTTCCCAGACTCCCAGCTGCAGTGTGGCCACTGTCCATATGATTTTGGGTGAAGGCTAGGCCTGAACTTTAAGTCAGTCTTGTCCCACCTCTTCTAGCTGTGTGATGTTGGACAGCTTACTCAGCATTCTAAGCTAAGGTTTCCTCATATATAAGATAGAAATAGTGAAACCTACCTCTTATATTGTTGGAATTTAATATAAGGTAAGTGATAATTTTTGATCCTGTCCTGGCATATGGTTTTGATCCATTCTCTTCACCATGCTAGGTCACACTGGTCATTTCCATTTTGATCTCTGCTACAGTTACTCAAAGATTGTACCACTTTTCTGGCACCTCAAATGCTGCTGTGAGTACTGGTTGGCTTTTGCTGTATGTGTTGGGTGGCCCAGACCAGACAGTAAGTATTTGCTTTGTGAAGGGCCTCATGTGTAACATGTACTCCACAAACAGTTGCTGGTTGATTGGATAACTAATCTCTCTTTCTCCTCTATCACTAGTGCTTGGATTTTTTTAAATCAAACTGCTTCTATATTGCCTGGCTCTGGAAGCTCAGCTATCCAAGGACAATGAGGTGACCCCCAAATCACCCACCTGCTTCTACACTTGTGGCTCAGACAACAGTTCTTCCCTGGACTGGCTATGATATTTTACCCTTAAGGTCTCATATTTTTTCTTTGTACTGCTTTTTATGAGTTGGCACCTGGTGAGGTCACTTGGCACTCCCTTCCAGGAATTATGGTGCTCACAGCCCTCATAATTTCTCCCATCCTTTTTCCTGTATTGATAGCTGTGTGATGCTGGGTTGCCATGACAACTGATTGATTAGAATCCAATTCCTGGACTGGGAAACATGCAGCCATAAAGAATTACAAATGATGCCTGATTGTCTGCTGCCAATAGCCTGATTGCTGCCATTTTCTGGCAGGTAGCTCAGCCCTAACAGGAAACCCTGTGCTGTGCAATTATTGCGACGTGATTGATGTATCACTATAGTTACAATCGGCAATGTTCCCAACTCAGGAGATTTTTTTAAAAGAAAAAAAACCTCCCCTTTTAGGATGGAAATGCTTATAAATGAGGAAGAAGTATAGAGTGGGGGAGGGCAGTGGGGCTGGCAAGCAAGGAGAGTATGGGCTAAGAGCTCAACTGGAGTTTCAGAAGTAATGCAGGGAGAGGAGGCATGAGCAGTGACATATGGCTGGGGAGAGGGGAAAAAGGGATGACTGCTGCCTGTGCTCCCCACCCCCTCCAACTCCTAGGCTTTTCAGCAGTCTAAGGAGTAGTTCAGAAATGAATTCCAAATGAGAGGCTTAAAAAGTGGGGGGATGCAGGAGGGAGACCAAAGAATATACAGGTCACAGGTGGTGTTCTGCTCAGGCCAATTACTGAAGCTGCTGTCTTGGGTTTGAGTCATTTGTGATGACCAAAGAGCAAGCACCTGGGCCTGGAAATAGGGTCAGGGAAAGAGGCCTTGCACCAGGTGAAAGTTGGTTTGAGAGTAGGCCAGTGTGGAGGATGGAGCCTGCAATGAAGCTGGTGTTTAGAAGCTTTGGGGCAGAAGAGACATTTTCATCTGACCCAGGGGCAAAGTGTCTCTTTTTTTTCCTAAATTGGATGTGGAATATTTCTCAGGCTGGTGGAGAGGGAGAAAGAGAATGAAATATTTGTGACTGTTAGAAGTAGACTTATTGGGGTGCCGGGGTGACAGTCAGTTAAACACTGGGCCTGGTCTCACAATTCGTGAGCTTGAGCCCCATGTCAGGCTCTGTGCTGACAGCAGGGACCCTGCTTGGGATTCTCTCATTCCTTCTTTCTCTGCCCCTCCTGAGCTCACACATGCATGTATGCATGCACACTTTCTCTCTCTCTCTCTCTCAAAATAAATAAATCTTTTTTTTTTAAAGTAGACTTATTGATAAAGAAGCAGTCGTTTACCTTGTTTAAGCTGGCTGTTATTGGGAAGGTTGTTTTCTCCAAGTGTCTTCCAAATTATGTTCACAGTTCAAAGATACCTGGTTATTATGCTACTGATAATTCTTCTCCTTGGATTAAAGACATTTTCTTTCTACAGTCTTTTTAAAAAAATGCTGCCAAAAGTAGTACTATGTACTTAAACCTAAATGTTAGTGTATGTGTGTTTAAACTAATTTATTGATGTATGACTGACATTCTTACCTGATGAGTTTGGAGATAATAATATATCTATGAAACCTTTATCACAATCTATTCCAAAAACATATCAATCACCTCCAAAATTTTCTTCTGCCCTCCTTATTATTTATTATTACTTTTAGTTTTTTTCCACCTCCTCTCCAGCCCCCTTATTTATTTTTACATTATTAGTGATAAAAACACAAGACCCAGGGACACCTGGGTGGCTCAGTTGGTTAATTGTCTGACTTGATTTTGGCTCAGGTCATGATCCCAGGGTTGTGGGATTGTGTCCCGCATTGGGTTCTGCACTGAGCATGGAGCCTACTTGGGATTCTCTCCCCTCTCTCTCTCTCTCCTTCTCTCCCTCTGCCCTTCTCCCCCACTCACTCTTTCTGTCTAAAAACTAAAATAAATAATACCCAGAACAAGGCAAGGATGACTTCTCTCACCACACCATTTTAATTCAACATAGTACTGAAAGTTCTAGCCAAAGTAATTAGGCAAGAATAATAAATAAAAGGCATCAAAATCAGAAAAGAAAGATGTAAGATTATATATTTGCAAATTATGTAATCTTATATGTATAAAAGTCTAAAGACTCCTCACACACACACACACACAAATACTATTAGAACAAGCAAGGAAATTCAGTAAAATTGCAGGATACAAAACCAAGCATACAAAAAAAAAAAAATCAGTTGCATTTTTGTATACCAACAAAAAACTATCCAAAAAGAAAATGAAGGAAACCATTCCATTTACAACAGCATCAAAAATAATAAAATATTTAGGAATAAATTTAACCAAGGAAGTGAAAACTTTGTGCACTGAAAACTGTAAAACACTGGTGAATGTTTTTGTACTCATCTCACCTGAATCTTTTCTATAATAATATTTAGGTATTTTAATTTTTGCATTTATTTATTTTTACTCTTTGAAAGTAGGAACTGGATCATTAATGTAATCATGTAATGGAACTATAATAAATGATGACTGAAGGAAAGGAAAGATGGTTGCTGTAATGAGACAGATTCAAAATACATGGGGTGGGAATTAGGTGCAGTAAGGGTACAATGGGGTGGTGGTGGTCAAACATAAAATGTAAACTGATAGAGACCAGTCAAACTCATATAGTGGGAATCTTGGATCCAGCCTACCTCCAAAGGTAGCCTGGGTTAAGGTATAAGAAGGCAGGATGAAAAATTCAGGCAGGCTAATATCTGTAGTTCTTGACATTGTTAGCCGTCACTCTTGGATGCCATGGTCTTTGTGGATATGTTCCTGTCACTTTAGCTACTGCTAAGTATTAGTTACCTACCGTATGGAGCTACCCATCAGAAAATGATTGAAATCTGTGAGTTGATCCCACTAGCCCAATATTTTCAAAGGAAGAAAAGTAGATTAAACTTATGTTGTCTTCATATTAGACTGTGGGTATACTAAGGGCACAAACCACGTCTTCTCTCTGTATGTATTTAGTCAGTTCCTGGCAAACAGAAAGCATGTAATATATTATTGTTGAATAAATGTACAATTTAATTTAAAAAAGGCTTAAATCAACCTTTTGAGCCATGGAGTAAGAATTGAAGAGAAATAGTGAAAATAAATGTGGAAAATTATTTGGGCAGATGGGTAATAACTATGGGTTCTAGGGAAACAGGATTGTAAAATCTTAAATTCAAATTGCAATTCCACAATTTATCAGCTGTGAAACCTTGGGTGGGTTATTGAACCTCAGTTTTTCTGTATATCAAGTGGAGAATAATAACAGCACTTATTTCATAGGGTATTTAGAAAGATAAATTAGGAGAACACATGCAAAATGTTGTATTATTATTATAGTGTTTAATTCCTGGACTAGAAGTTGAATATTTTCTACTAAAAATATACAAAACAACACAAATGATCACCTGAAGGGATAACACACCTTACATTGGCACAATGATCACTGATCCCACAGTTGTGGGGGATGTGGGGAAGCAGGAGCATTCTTCCTTTGATGTACCTGAAATACCTCCAGCTAATGTCTTGCTTGCTGTTGAAAGCATCTGTAAACTACTTGTTTTATGGCCCAAGTATAAAAATAAGTCCATTATGTTTAGGACATTAACTATATCCACATTTGTAGTACCATTTAGGGCCATTCAAAACCATCAGGATTGGTATCCCAGACTTCAGATAACCTAGACAGATAAAAGCTGGTTTCCATGGGAACTAGTTTTACCTTCTCTTCTATCTAATTGAAATCCATTTACCCAAGTCTGAAAGTTTTGTAAGTACCTTCTAATGAGTTCTTCATTTGGTTTACCAAGCTCAGTGCAAGCACAGGTAACTTACCATTTGCAACATCAGTCAACTTCTGTCAAGTGAATACACACTTGAGTTTTCTGGGATTGATTGTTTACTTGGTTCACTTGCAGTTCAGATTTTAAAGGATCAGTTTCTATAAAACACTCTACAGGGCTTGTAGTATCTGATATTCTGTCATCTTGCTGAGGAACCATAGTTTGGTGAACTTTCTAAGGGAAGAAATTACTAAGAGAGGAATTACAAGGTGGTAACATAGACCACATTTCTTCACATGTATCTAAGAGCAACACACATATTTTAGAAACTTTGATTTGGCCATTCAGTTGCATTGCATTTGAATGACACTGTTCAATACCTTGCCTTGTTATCCACTCAAACACCATGTTTTCCCCATGTACCTGCAGAGTTCTTTCTTTGTTCTCTCTTCAGAGAAGGAGGTAGGAGAGCTCTCTTAACTCAATCTCTGCTGTTTTCTACAGTTAAACAGAATAATTGTCTGTGCTCAGGAAGAGAATCCTCTCTTCAACTTACATTTTCTAGGCCCTTAGAGGGCTGGGAAGATGCCTGCATGACATAGGCTTGGCTGTTCAGATGAGTCAAGAAGACCATCAAAACTCAGCCTCACAACTCAGAAATCAAATCCTTCAAATAAGAGCATCAGTAGGTGCCTTTTATTTCTCCAGCCTCCAGTACTGGGAATCAGTACTTGTATTCTTCTCTTTAGCTATTTTCATTTGGAGACCCCCAGTGGCTTCCATGAAGCTCTGTCTCTTCCTACTCATTGCACTTGTGGCAAGAGGCACCTGGGCCTTTTTGGCAAGCTTTGGGTCTGCTCACGATGCGGGCTTTCCACGTTGCCAGGTTCTGCCAACTGCTCTGCTTGGAGGAGACAGATAAGGGCAGGGAGGGCAAGGAAGACTCTGCCAGTTGGCACGCTGACTTGGCAACCTGAGATGGACTAAGAAAGCTATAGTCTTTTAGGCTAGATTTGCCTTGGAACAAGCTGGTGCAGGAAATGGCCAGATATTGGCAAAGGGCAAAGGGAGCCCAGATGGAGAAGAAAGCTTAAGAGGTTAATAGACTCGGGGCAGTTTTTACTGATGAGTACCAGGGAATCCTTTCAACATGCTTCACTAAGCTCTTTGGAAGAGGCTCCAGGAAGGCACTAGTAAACTTCCTATATGTAATAGCACTTATACCAATGTATTATTATTTTGTTCTGTTAGTAGCATATAATACCAGGCTTCATAAAGGCAGGAACTGAGTCTTTATTCTTTACCATGTCCCCAAAGTTTAGTCAAGGTCTAGTGGTTTCCCCATGTACCTGCAGAGGTACCTGCATGGTACCTGCAGAGGTAAGTCAGGACTCACTTAACTTTTGCTGATTTGAATGGAATTGACAGAAATAGGTAGAGTTATGTTTATAGTCAGAGAGAGACACTTGGCTGCCCCAGAAAAGCTAACACCTTGGCACCACTTCAAATAATATTATTTTCCCAATAATTATTTAGAGAAGAAGTTGAAGGCTGAGTGAGCAAAGGGCTACTAAGGAAGAAACCACCCGTCCCATTTTCTAACCTCTTCACATAAACAAAAAACGTGCAGTTAAATAGATTTAGCCTCCTTAGAGACATTTGAACAATACATTGTTACTTCAGCTTGTCCTTTGGGGGTTCTCAACTTGGAGATTCCTTTCTTAAGAGTTTTGGTAAATATTTTCCTCACTGGATTTCCAATGATGTTTCAATGCCTAGATGTTCTTAGTCTAATCCAATGCACCAATGTATCTTGAGAGATAGGTTAAATAAACTACTGCTAAATTTTGTTTTGTTGTATTTAAAAAAATATTATTATAATAACTTTAAAGGGCTTTTTAAAGAGGGGTAACAAATAACAAATTCTTGTGATAGAATTACTTTCTATCATTTGGCCATGATCAAAAGTAATTCTGTCACAAGAATATAACGAAATAGGTTCTATATTTGTGTATTAATCAATGTGATCATAGTGAACATAATATTTTGCTTTCTTCTTTATTCACTTCACATTACATTAAATGTTTCTCTATATTGTTCCATTCTTTTTTTTTTTTTTTTTATTTTTTAATATATGAAATTTACTGTCAAATTGGTTTCCATACAACACCCAGTGCTCATCCCAAAAGGTGCCCTCCTCAATACCCATCACCCACCCTGCCATCCCTCCCACCCTGCCCTCCCTCCCACCCCCCCATCAACCCTCAGTTTGTTCTCAGTTTTTAACAGTCTCTAATGCTTTGGCTCTCTCCCACTCTAACCTCTTTTTTTTTTTTTTTCCTTCCCCTCCCCCATGGGTTTCTGTTATGTTTCTCAGGATCCACATAAGAGTGAAACCATATGGTATCTGTCTTTCTCTGTATGGCTTATTTCACTTAGCATCACACTCTCCAGTTCCATCCATGTTGCTACAAAAGGCCATATTTCATTTTTTCTCATTGCCACGTAGTATTCCATTGTGTATATAAACCACAATTTCTTTATCCATTCATCAGTTGATGGACATTTAGGCTCTTTCCATAATTTGGCTATTGTTGAGAGTGCCGCTATAAACATTGGGGTACAGGTGCCCCTATGCATCAGTACTCCTGTATCCCTTGGATAAATTCCTAGCAGTGCTATTGCTGGGTCATAGGGTAGGTCTATTTTTAATTTTCTGAGGAACCTCCACACTGCTTTCCAGAGCGGCTGCACCAATTTGCATTCCCACCAACAGTGCAAGAGGGTTCCTGTTTCTCCACATCCTCTCCAGCATCTATAGTCTCCTGATTTCTTCATTTTGGCCACTCTGACTGGCGTGAGGTGGTATCTGAGTGTGGTTTTGATTTGTATTTCCCTGATAAGGAGCGACGTTGAACATCTTTTCATGTGCCTGTTGGCCATCCGGATGTCTTCTTTAGAGAAGTGTCTATTCATGTTTTCTGCCCATTTCTTCACTGGGTTATTTGTTTTTCGGGTGTGGAGTTTGATGAGCTCTTTATAGATTTTGGATACTAGCCCTTTGTCCGATGTGTCATTTGCAAATATCTTTTCCCATTCCGTTGGTTGCCTTTTAGTTTTGTTGGTTGTTTCCTTTGCTGTGCAGAAGCTTTTTATCTTCATAAGGTCCCAGTAATTCACTTTTGCTTTTAATTCCCTTGCCTTTGGGGATGTGCCGAGTAAGAGATTGCTACGGCTGAGGTCAGAGAGGTCTTTTCCTGCTTTCTCCTCTAAGGTTTTGATGGTTTCCTGTCTCACATTCAGGTCCTTTATCCATTTTGAGTTTATTTTTGTGAATAGTGTGAGAAAGTGGTCTAGTTTCAACCTTCTGCATGTTGCTGTCCAGTTCTCCCAGCACCATTTGTTAAAGAGACTGTCTTTTTTCCATTGGATGTTCTTTCCTGCTTTGTCAAAGATGAGTTGGCCATACGTTTGTGGGTCTAGTTCTGGGGTTTCTATTCTATTCCATTGGTCTATGTGTCTGTTTTTATGCCAATACCATGCTGTCTTGATGATGACAGCTTTGTAGTAGAGGCTAAAGTCTGGGATTGTGATGCCTCCTGCTTTGGTCTTCTTCTTCAAAATTACTTTGGCTATTCGGGGCCTTTTGTGGTTCCATATGAATTTTAGGATTGCTTGTTCTAGTTTCGAGAAGAATGCTGGTGCAATTTTGATTGGGATTGCATTGAATGTGTAGATAGCTTTGGGTAGTATTGACATTTTGACAATATTTATTCTTCCAATCCATGAGCAGGGAATGTCTTTCCATTTCTTTATATCTTCTTCAATTACCTGCATAAGCTTTCTATAGTTTTCAGCATACAGATCTTTTACATCTTTGGTTAGATTTATTCCTAGGTATTTTATGCTTCTTGGTGCAATTGTGAATGGGATCAGTTTCTTCATTTGTCTTTCTGTTGCTTCATTGTTAGTGTATAAGAATGCAACTGATTTCTGCACATTGATTTTGTATCCTGCAACTTTGCTGAATTCATGTATCAGTTCTAGCAGACTTTTGGTGGAGTCTATCGGATTTTCCATGTATAATATCATGTCATCTGCAAAAAGCGAAAGCTTGACTTCATCTTTGCCAATTTTGATGCCTTTGATTTCCTTTTGTTGTCTGATTGCTGATGCTAGAACTTCCAGCACTATATTAAACAGCAGCGGTGACAGTGGGCATCCCTGTCGTGTTCCTGATCTCAGGGAAAAAGCTCTCAGTTTTTCCCCGTTGAGGATGATGTTAGCTGTGGGCTTTTCATAAATGGCCTTTATGATCTTTAAGTATGTTCCTTCTATCCCGACTTTCTCAAGGGTTTTTATTAAGAAAGGGTGCTGGATTTTGTCAAAGGCCTTTTCTGCATCGATTGACAGGATCATATGGTTCTTCTCTTTTTTTTTGTTAATGTGATGTATCACGTTGATCGATTTGCGAATGTTGAACCAGCCCTGCATCCCAGGAATGAATCCCACTTGATCATGGTGAATAATTCTTTTTATATGCTGTTGAATTCGATATGCCAGTATCTTATTAAGAATTTTTGCATCCATATTCATCAGGGATATTGGCCTGTAGTTCTCTTTTTTTACTGGGTCTCTGTCTGGTTTAGGAATCAAAGTAATACTGGCTTCATAGAATGAGTCTGGAAGTTTTCCTTCCCTTTCTATTTCTTGGAATAGCTTGAGAAGGATAGGTATTATCTCTGCTTTAAATGTCTGGTAGAACTCCCCTGGGAAGCCATCTGGTCCTGGATTCTTATTTGTTGGGAGATTTTTGATAACCGATTCAATTTCTTCGCTGGTTATGGGTCTGTTCAAGCTTTCTATTTCCTCCTGATTGAGTTTTGGAAGAGTGTGGGTGTTTAGAAATTTGTCCATTTCTTCCAGGTTGTCCAATTTGCTGGCATATAATTTTTCATAGTATTCCCTGATAATTGTTTGTATCTCTGAGGGATTGGTTGTAATCATTCCATTTTCATTCATGATTTTATCTATTTGGGTCATCTCCCTTTTCTTTTTGAGAAGCCTGGCTAGAGGTTTGTCAATTTTGTTTATTTTTTCAAAAAACCAACTCTTGGTTTCGTTGATCTGCTCTACAGTTTTTTTAGATTCTATATTGTTTATTTCTGCTCTGATCTTTATTATTTCTCTTCTTCTGCTGGGTTTAGGCTGCCTTTGCTGTTCTGCTTCTATTTCCTTTAGGTGTGCTGTTAGATTTTGTATTTGGGATTTTTCTTGTTTCTTGAGATAGGCCTGGATTGCAATGTATTTTCCTCTCAGGACTGCCTTCGCTGCATCCCAAAGCGTTTGGATTGTTGTATTTTCATTTTCGTTTGTTTCCATATATATTTTAATTTCTTCTCTAATTGCCTGGTTGACCCACTCATTCGTTAGTAGGGTGTTCTTTAACCTCCATGCTTTTGGAGGTTTTCCAGACTTTTTCCTGTGGTTGATTTCAAGCTTCATAGCATTGTGGTCTGAAAGTATGCATGGTATAATTTCAATTCTTGTAAACTTATGAAGGGCTGTTTTGTGACCCAGTATATGATCTATCTTGGAGAATGTTCCATGTGCACTCGAGAAGAAAGTATATTCTGTTGCTTTGGGATGCAGAGTTCTAAATATATCTGTCAAGTCCATCTGATCCAATGTATCATTCAGGGCCCTTGTTTCTTTATTGACTGTGTGTCTAGATGATCTATCCATTTCTGTAAGTGGGGTGTTAAAGTCCCCTGCAATGACCACATTCTTATCAATAAGGTTGCTTATGTTTATGAGTAATTGTTTTATATATCTGGGGGCTCGGGTATTTGGCGCATAGACATTTATAATAGTTAGCTCTTCCTGGTGGATAGACCCTGTGATTATTATATAATGCCCTTCTTCATCTCTTGTTACAGCCTTTAATTTAAAGTCTAGTTTGTCTGATATAAGTATGGCTACTCCAGCTTTCTTTTGGCTTCCAGGAGCATGATAAATAGTTCTCCATCCCCTCACTCTCAATCTAAAGGTGTCCTCAGATCTAAAATGAGTCTCTTGTAGACAGCAAATAGATGGGTCTTGTTTTTTTATCCATTCTGATACCCTATGTCTTTTAGTTGGCGCATTTAATCCATTTACATTCAGTGTTATTATAGAAAGATATGGGTTTAGAGTCATTGTGATGTCTGTATGTTTTATGCTTGTAGTGATGTCTCTGGTACTTTGTCTCACAGGATCCCCCTTAGGATCTCTTGTAGGGCTGGTTTCGTGGTGACAAATTCCTTCAGTTTTTGTTTGTTTGGGAAGACCTTTATCTCTCCTTCTATTCTAAATGACAGACTTGCTGGATAAAGGATTCTCGGCTGCATATTTTTTCTGTTTAGCACACTGTAGATATCGTGCCAAGCCTTTCTGGCCTGCCAAGTTTCAAAGGAGAGATCAGTCACGAGTCTTATAGGTCTCCCTTTATATGTGAGGGCACGTTTATCCCTTGCTGCTTTCAGAATTTTCTCTTTATCCTTGTATTTTGCCAGTTTCACTATGATATGTCGTGCAGAAGATCGATTCAAGTTACGTCTGAAGGGAGTTCTCTGTGCCTCTTGGATTTCAATGCCTTTTTCCTTCCCCAGTTCAGGGAAGTTCTCAGCTATAATTTGTTCAAGTACCCCTTCAGCACCCTTCCCTCTCTCTTCCTCCTCTGGGATACCAATTATGCGTATATTATTTTTTTTTAGTGTATCACTTAGTTCTCTAATTTTCCCCTCATACTCCTGGATTTTTTTATCTCTCTTTCTTTCAGCTTCCTCTTTCTCCATAACTTTATCTTCTAGTTCACCTATTCTCTCCTCTGCCTCTTCAAGCCGAGCCATCGTGGATTCCATTTTGTTTTGCAATTCGTTTAAAGCGTTTTTCAACTCCTCGTGACTGTTCCTTAGTCCCTCGATCTTTGTGGCAAGAGATTCTCTGCTGTCCTGTATACTGTTTTCAAGCCCAGCGATTAATTTTATGACTATTATTCTAAATTCACTTTCTGTTATATTATTTAAATCCTTTTTGATCAGTTCATTAGCTGTTGTTATTTCCTGGAGATTCTTCTGAGGGGAATTCTTCCGTTTGGTCATTTTGGAGAGTCCCTGGCGTGGTGAGGACCTGCAGTGCACTTCCCCTGTGCTGTGGTGTATAACTGGAGTTAGTGGGCGGGGCCGCAGTCCGACCCGATGTCTGCCCCCAGCCCACTGCTGGGGCCACAGTCAGACTGGTGTGTGTCTTCTCTTCCCCTCTCCTAGGGGCGGGATTCACTGTGGGGTGGCGTGGCCCGTCTGGGCTACTTGCACACTGCCAGGCTTGTGGTGCTGGGGATCTGGCGTATTAGCTGGGGTGGGTAGGCAAGGTGCACGGGGGCTGGAGGGGCAGGCTTAGCTCGCTTCTCCTTAGGTGATCCACTTCAGGAGGAGCCCTGTGGCAGCGGGAGGGAGTCAGATCCGCTGCCGGAGGTTTGGCTCCGCAGAAGCACAGAGTTGGGTGTTTGCGCGGAGCGAGCAAGTTCCCTGGCAGGAACTGGTTCCCTTTGGGATTTTGGCTGGGGGATGGGCGGGGGAGATGGCGCTGGCGCCTTTGTTCCCCGCCAAGCTGAGCTCTGCCGTCCGGGGGCTCAGCAGCTCTCCCTCCCTTTGTCCTCCAGCCTTCCCGCTTTCCGAGCAGAGCTGTTAACTTATGACCTCCCAGACGCTAAGTCACGCTTGCTGTCGGAACACAGTCCGTCCGGCCCCTCCGCTTTTGCCAGCCAGACTCGGGGGCTCTGCTTGGCCGGCGAGCCGCCCCTCTGCCCCGGCTCCCTCCCGCCAGTCCGTGGAGCGCGCACCGCCTCGCCGCCCTTCCTACCCTCTTCCGTGGGCCTCTAGTCTGCGCTTGACTCCGGAGACTCCCTTCTGCTAATCCTCTGGCGGTTTTCTGGGTTCTTTAGGCAGGTGTAGGTGGAATCTAAGTGATCGGCAGGACGCGCTGTGAGCCCCGCGTCCTCCTACACCGCCATCTTCCGGAACCCCCTATCGTTCCATTCTTTTTTTAATAGCTTTATAATATTCCATCAAGTGGATTAACAGACTATGTAGATTATTTACATTATTTTTTGCTATCATAAGCAACCATTCAATGACAATTGTGTTTATATAGCTTTTTTTTCTTGCTTAAGTTATTTTCTTTAGGGTTAATTTTTTGGAGAATTATCAAAGGCAACGGTGTGTTGCAGCTGGGTCACATCAGCTTGTAAGAGCACATTTTGCAACTCTCTTCCCCATTCTTCATTGGGAGAAATCCTAAAATCAGCCCTGGTAAGTAGGAGTATTCGCATTACAAAAATTGACAAATGCTGCAAATCAATGCTCTTTTGTTTTATTTTGTTTTTGTTTTTGTTTTGGAACACAAAACTGACCAATGTGTACAAACTTGTTTATAGCTTTTGAAATATTAATTGCCATATTATTTTTTAAAGAATTTTAACCAATATATGTATAACCAGTTTGATAAAGACATCTTAGCTTGTTGTGGTGTAATCATAAAATATTTATATTTCTTCAATAGTTGCTAAGTTGTGTTTTCTCTCCAGGCAATGGGCTCCCTTAATATATCTGAATCCAATTCCATAATTTTTAGTTATTTAAAACAGTATCATTCTGAGTGCTAGGGAGGGTTTAGTTTTGTATATTTAAACACCTTAAGTTTTGATTCAAAGCCCATCCCATTCTGTTTGTGGTGAGGTATGACTCTAGAATTTGGAGTGGAAGGGGTTAACTGCTACTCTCAATAGCTGTGATTCTCTCCATTTTCCCTCTAATTTTTCACTGGAATTAAATTAGGGAAAAGGAGAAGGATACATGTGATTTCCCAATGTGTTTGCTATTTTCCTCTTTGCTGGTCAGATCTGTGGTCCTTATCTCTGTCCCCTCTACTGTCCATTGCTGCTTCCTGTGTGTCATTGACTGGCTATAGTACCTTTCTGTGTGGTCAACATCCTATTATTAACTCTTTTCCTTATGAAACTGCAAAATAGAGAAAATATATGAAGCACATTGAACATCAGACAACAAATGAGAGTGATCACTGAGAGATGGACAAAAGCAAGGTAAGTGCTATGATTGCTCTAGCTTGAGAGATTTACCAGATCGTAGCTCAGGGAGAGAGATTCTGGGTAGATCCTGACTTGAGAGGATGAAGCTGGGAGTCTGGGGAGACAGACAAGAGTAGGCAGGGCAGAGTACAGAGAGGAGGGAGCTCAGAGTTAGGACTCCATAGATATGCAGAGGTTTCCACTGAAGGTTTTATTGAGTATTGATCAGTGTGTATGTGCAAGGAAAGACTCAAGGTCAAGGAAAAAAAAACATCCAAAAGGATTAGAAGAATATTCACCAGAGAGTAAAGAGTCCTGGGAATTGTTATTCACAGCAGCAGAGTGAAAAACTTCATAATTCACAGGGCTTTGGATACAGTATTCAGAAAGGTTTGATTTATTATTAGGACAAAATTAAACCTATACCTAATGCTGCTGTGGTCCCATCTAACAAAGCTTAAAAGCAAGACATACAAAAGATCAAATTATTTTTGATTAACTGCATTTCAGTGCAAAGCTAAGAATTTTAATAGGAATATAAAAATATCCAGTACAACATAGTAAATATCATGTCATATATATAATAAAAACAAAATTATAAGATATGCAAAGAAATAGGAAAGTAAAATTAATAATGAGAAAAAAGGTTGGTTTAACATTTGAAAATCAACCAATGTAACTAACCATATTGACTAACTAAAAGAGGAAAAACATATAATCATCTTGATGAGTATAGAAAAAAAAAATTAAAACCCAGCATCTATTATTGATAATAGCTCCCACCAAACCAGGAATAACAAAGGATTTCCTTAACCTGATAAAAGACTTCTGTGAAAAACCTACCTGCAGGCAAATAACTGAATGTTTTCCTCCTAAGATCAATAAAAAAAGCAAAGGGATCTACTTTTACCACTTCAATTAACATTGTGCTTGGAGAATTCAGCCAAGGTAATAAGGCAAGAAAAAGAAATAAAAAGCACCAAATGAGAAAGGAAGAAGTAAATCCATCTTAGTTCTTAGACAACATAATCATCTTCCAAGAAAATTTATGAAATCTACCAAAAATCTAAGGAAGTAAAAGTGGGTTTAGAAAATGTATAGGATATAGGATTGGTATACAAAATTCAACTTATTTCTATATACTGGTAACAAAGAATCAGAAATTTAAACAATATTGTTAAAAATACCACTTAAAAGAGTATCATAAATATGAAATACTTCAGGATAAATCTGGAGAAATTGACCTGTGCACTAAAAACTACAAAGCTGAGCTGAGAGATATTTAAGAAGACTAAATAAACTGAGAGATAAGGTCATGCCATTGAATAGGAAGACTCAATATTGTATGTTAATTTTCCCCAAACTGCTCTATAGAGTCAGCATAATCCAAATTAAATTCCAGAAGACTTTTTTTTTTTTGGTGAAAATTGACAAGTTTGTTCTTAAATCCATGGAAAAGTGAAAAGGAACCATAATGGTTAAAATAACTTTAAAAAATAAAAACAAATTTAGAGGATTGTCATGACCTGACTTTAAGATTTATATAGCTAGAGTAATTAAGGCAATATGTGTATAGAAAAATATATCAATAGAACAGAATGAAGTCTGAAAATGAGCTATCCATATATGGTTAATTGAATTTTAACAAAGGTGCAAAGGCAGTTTGGATGGTGGGGAAAAAAGACAGTCTTTTAAATAAATTGTGCTGGAATAGGTGGATATCTATAGTCAAAAAACAAACAAAAACAAAAAATTCTATTCATTTCTTGCACCACATACAAAAAATAACTTTACATGGATCATAGACCTAAATGTAAATTCCCAAACTGTATAATGTCTCAGAGAAAACACAGAAGAAAATCTTCATGATTTTGAATTAGGGGAAGATATCCGAGATACAATACAGAAAATATGATCTGTAAATGACAAACTTTATAAACAGGAATTGAAAACTTCTTCTCTTTGAAAGATGCTGCTAAGAGAATAAAAAAAATGAACCATAGACTGGAAACATTCATTTGCTCACCAGAAATCTGATAAAGGACTTACATTCAGAACTCCTGGAGAATTATCAAAACTCAATAGTAAAAACACTTCATTAAAAAATGGTCAGTAAAACACCTCATTAAAAAATGATCAGATTTAAATAGCATTTTACTAAAGAATATACTTTTGGCAAATAACCACATGGAAATATGCTTAATATTATATCATTAGAGAACTGCAAATTAACAGCATAATGAGATGCTGTGGAACATCTATTAGAATATTCTGAATTAACATGACTGGACATACTAAGTATTGGTGAAGATGTGGAAGAACTGGAACTTTCAACTGCTAGTGGGAATGTCAAATAGCACAATGACTTTGGAAAACAGTTTGGTTGTTTCTTAAAAGAGTTAATTATAGACCTGTCATATGCTCCAACTATTCCACTCCAGGTATTTATTCAAGAGAAATGAAAACATGTCCATACAAAGATTTGTACATAAATGTTCATAGTAGCTCTATTTTGTCATAGCTAAAAACTGAAAATAGCCCAACTATCCATCAATAAGTGAATTAATACAACAAACTATGGTATATCAATTCAACAGAATATTATTTAATAATAAAAGGGAGCACAGTACTGATACAATCTACAACTTGGATGTATTATAAAGTAATATGCAGTGTAAAAGAAACCAGACCCACAAAAAATGTGCTATTTGATTTCTTTTACATAAAATTTTAGAAATAAAAAGTAATCTACAGTGGGGAGAAGCCAAGATGGCAGAATAGCATGGAAGCTTTTTGTGTGTCTCGCGTCCATGAAATACAGCCAGACCAACACTAAACCATCTTAGACACCTAGAAAACCGTTTAGAAGATTAACACAACAATCTGCACAACCTGAACCACAGAATTCAGCAGGTACATGACATGAACAGCTGAACTTGGGGAGCAAGAAGCCCCGAAAGGCAGGGAACCCCTTTTGCAGGTGAAGAGAGGACTGAGACTGGGGGGGGGGGAGCATATGGGAAAAGCACCCCTCCCCAAAAGCAGCTGGAGAGAAAGTGGAAAATTGGAAACAGCTGCAGGGACTAAACTAAAAAGGGAGAAAGAAGAAAGGAGAGGGTTTAAATTCCATTAAGACTGTAAACAAGGGGAGTGTAAAGGCTGCAACTCCACAGCTCAATACCTGGTGGTGTTCTGGTGGGAAAGGTGAATCCCCAGGAACTGAGTGGGGTCCGGGAGGTTCTCAGGCCACATGGGGAAAGCGGTTCCACTGCTGGAAGGACATTTGGTAGAGACTGTTGAAGCCACCTGGTCCCAGCAGACCCTGGAAGGCAGCCACATTCGGTGGTGCTGGGGCAGGGTTGTTGAGGGTGAAGCCTGGTGTCAGATGTGTGTTGCGATTTTCCATGGTCCCTAAAATGCTGAGGCTACACTGTCTTTCGATTCTTTTGGGGGGGCTGGGCTGGCACCTGGCTTCAGTCTCGGGGCACCAGAAACAGCAGGATCCAGTGGGCGTTCCTGGGTGTAGCCAACATTTGGTCATTGCTCATTTGGCCATCCCTCAGTGAGACCCTCCCGCAGTGGGGTGAAGAGGGTCAAAGCAGCAGTCCTTCAGAAGTAAGGGGCCAGGGAAAACAGCCACATCTGAGACAAAACTTGGGAGAGAGGTACTGCCTTGGGCCTGGTCACAGAGAATGGAAAAGCAGGGAGTAGACAAGAGCTTAAGATGGAGGACCGGTGCATGACTGCTGATCTGGGAGAACAGATTGGGTGGCTGGGTGGCGCCATTTATCACCATTCCCACGCATGCAGATGCACACCACAACAATCCACCCCAGTAGGCTAGCAGTGCCATCTAGGGGAGAGCGGAGCTGTTACACCGAACCCTGCCCAACTGGGCCAACTTCGCTCTTCAAGAACACAAACCTCACTGCCAGCTTAATCTATGGACTATAAAGAGCTACATGGATTGACCTCTAGGGGAAAACAAAGCAATTTAAGTCCTACTTCAATCTGTTAACAGGTTCATCTATTCAATTTTTTTCTCTCTTTTTCCTTTTTCTCTTTTATAATTCTTTTCCTTGAATACAGAAAGAGAAAAAACTCATTTTTATTTTCAATGTTTATTAAAAATATGTCTTTAATTTTTATTGCTATATTTTTTACATTTGTGTAAACTTTTTCAAATTCTACTTTACTTCCATCATTTTATTTTAGTCTATTTCAGTGTACGCACCTTTTCAAATTTTCAAACAATTTCCTTTTTTCTTTCTTTTTCTTATTTTCTCTTTTTTCATTTATTTTCTTTTTCTTGAATTCAGAAGGAGAAAAACTTCATTTTTATTTTCAATTTCTTTTAAAAATATTTTCATTTAATTTTTATTACTATATTTTTGCTTTTATGTAAATTTTTTCTAATTCCATCTTGGTCCCATCATTTTATTTCAGTCTACTAAATGTATTCACTTTTTCAAATTTTCAAACTATTTCTTTTTTTTGTCTTTTCCTTTTTTCTTTTTTTATCTTTTTTTTCTTTTTCACTTCTTTTCTTTTTTCTTAAATACAGAAAATGAAAAAGAAACATTTCTTTTTAATTTTTACTAAAAATATGTTTCTATAATTTTTTTCTACTATAGTCTCTACTTTTGTGTATTTTAGTCTACTTTAGTGTATTCATTTTTTTCAAATTCTCAAACTATTTCCTTTTTTTCCTTTTTATCCTCTCTCTTTTTTTGTTTGTTTCTCTAATCTGTCAAACCACTTTCTACATCCAGACCAAAACACACCTAGGATCTAGCATCATCTATTCGATTTTTGTGTGGGTGTGTTTTTTAATTTTTAATTTTAATATTTTTAATTTTAATTTTTTTAATTTCAATTTTTCTACCTCATTAATTCCTTTTCTCCCTTCAAAATGGCAAAATTAAGGAACTCACCCCAAAAGAAAAAGCACAAAGAAACAACGGACAGGGATTTAACCAACACAGACACAATCAAGATGTCTAAACAAGAATTTAGAATCTCGATAATAAGAATACTAGTTGGAGTCAAAAATAGATTACAATCCCTTTCTGCAGAGATAAAAGAAGTAAAAAATAGCCAGAATGAAATTAAAAATGCTATAACTGAGCTGCACAGAGGACCCCATTAGATTCAACAAAAACCATCAACAAGGCATATCATAGTCAAATTCACAAAATACTCAGGCAAGGAGAGAATCATGAAAGCAGCAAGGGAAAAAACATCCCTAACTTTCAAGGGAAGACAGATAAGGTTTGCAGCAGACCTATTCACAGAAATCTGGCAGGCCAGAAAAGAGTGGCAGGATATATTCAGTGTGCTGAATCAGAAAAATATGCAGCCAAGAATTCTTTATCCAGCAAGGCAATTAGAAGCATGGCAATTAGAAGCAAAATAGAAGGAGATACAAAGTTTCCCACACAAACAAAAATTAAAGGAGTTTGTGACCACTAAAACAGTCCTGCAAGAAATATTAAGGGGGACTCTCTGAGAGGACAAAAGATGAATATATATATAATATATATATATATATTATATATATAAAATATATATATTATATATTATATATATAAAATATATATATTATATATATACATATTATATATATAATATACATATTATATATATATAAAATATATATATTATATATACATATTATATATATAAAATATATATATTATATATACATATTATATATATAAAATATATATATTATATATACATATTATATATAAAATATATATTATATATAAAATATATATATTATATATACATATTATATATATATATAAAATATATATATTATATATATACATATTATATATATATATAATATGTATATATATATATATATACCAAAATCAATAAAAGATTAGAAGGACCAGAGAACACCACCAGAAACTCCAACTCTACAAGCATCATAATGGCAATAAATTCATAGCTTTCAGTACTCACTCTAAACATCAATGGACTCAATGCTCCAATCAAAAGACATAGGGTAACAGAATGGATAAGAAAACAAAATCCATTTATATGCTGTTTACAAAAGACCCACTTTAGACCTGAAAACACCTACAAATTAAAAATAAGGGGATGGAGAACCATCCTGCTAGTGGTCAACAAAAGAAAGCCGGAGTAGCCCTACTTATATCAAACAATCTAGACTTTAAAATAAAGACTGTATGAAGAGATGCAGAAGGGCATTATATCATAATCAAGGTGTCTATAGACCAAGAAGACCTAACAATTGTAAACATTTATGCGCCAAATGTGGTAGCACCCAAATATATAAATCAATTAATCACAAACATCAAGAAACTCATCGATAGTAATACCATAATAGTAGGAGACTTCAACACCACACTCACAGCAATGGACACATCATCTAATCAAAAAATCAACAAGGAAACAATGGCTTTGAATGACACATTGGGCCAGATAGACTTAACACATATATTCAGAACATTTCACCCTAAAGCAGCAGAATATCCATTCTTCTCCAGTGACATGGAACGTTCTCCAGAATAGACCATATACTGGGACACAAATGAACCCTAAGTAAGTACAAAAAGATTGAGATCATACCGTGCATATTTTCAAACCACAAAGCTCTGAAACTCGAAATCAACAAGAAAAAATTTGGAAAGGTAACAAATACTTGAAGACTGAAGAACATCCTACTAAGAATGAATGGGCTAACCAAGAACTTAAAAAGTATATGGAAGTCAATGAAAATGATAACACCACAACCCAAAACCTCTGGGATGCAGCAAAGGCAGTCATAAGAGGAAAGCATATAGCAATCCAGGCCTTCCTAAAGAAGGAAAAAAGATCTGAGATACACAACCTAACATTACACCTTAAGGAGCTGGAAAAGGAACAGCAAATAAAACCCAAAAACAGAAGAAGACAGGAAATAATAAAGATTAGAGAAGAAATTAATGCTATCGAAACCAAAACAAACAAACAAACAAACAAACAAAAAACAGTAGAACAGATCAATGGAACCAGAAGCTGGTTCTTTGAAAGAATTAACAAAATTGATAAACCATTAGCCAGTTTGATCAAAAAGGAAAAGGAAAGGACCCAAATAAGTAAAATCAAGAATGACAGAGGAGAAATCACAACCAACACAGCAGAAATAAAAACAATAATAAGAGAATATTATGAGCAACTATATGCCAACAAAATGGGCAATCTGGAAGAAATGGACAAATTCCTAGAAACATATACACTACCAAAACTGAAACAGGAAGAAATAGGACATTTGAACAGACCCATAACCAGTAAGGAAATCGAAAGAGTAATCAAAAATCTCCCAAAAAGCAAGAGTCCAGGGCCAGATGGCTTTCCAGGGGAATTCTACCAAACATTTAAGGAAGAGCTGACACCTATTTTCTTGAAGGTGTTCCAGAAAGTAGAAATGGAAGGAAAGATCCAAACTCTTTCTATGAATAAGCCAGCATTACCTTGATTCCAAAACCAGACAGAGACCCCACTAAAAAGGAGAACTATAGACCAATTTCCCTGATGAACATGCATGCAAAAATCCTCAATGAGACATTAGCCAACCGGATCCAACAATACACTAAAAAAATTATTCACCACAACCAAGTGGGATTTATACCTGGGATGCAGGGCTGGTTCAATATCCGCAAAACAATTAACATGATTCATCACATCAATAAAAGAAGGACAAGAACCATATGATCCTCTCAATAGATGCAGAGAAAGCATTTGACAAAATACAGCATCCTTTCTTGATAAAAACCCTCAAGAAAGTAGGGGCAGAAGGATCATACCTCGAGATGATAAAAGCCATATCCGAGTGACCCAACACTAATATCATCCTCAATGGGGAAAAACTGAGACCTCCCCCCTAAGGTCAGGAACAAGACAGAGATGTCCACTCTCGCCACGGTTATTCAGCATAGTGTTGGAAGTGTTAGCCTCTTCAATCAGACAACACAAAGAAATAAAATGCATCCAAATAGGCCAGGAGGAGGTCAAACTTTCACTCTTCACAGATGACATGATACTCTACATGGAAAACCCAAAAGATTCCACCAAAAAACTGCTAGAATTGATTCATGAATTCAGCAATATTGCAGGATATAAAATCAATGCACAGAAATCGGTTGCATTCCTATACACCAACAATGCAACGACAGAAAGAGAAATCAAGGAATCAATCCCATTTACAGTTGCACAAAAAACCATAAAATACCTAGGAATAAATCTAACCAAAGAGGTGAAAAATCTATACACTGAAAACTATAGAAAGCTGATGAAAGAAATTGAAGGAGACACAAAGAAATGGAAAAAGATTCCATGCTCCTGGTTAGGAAGAACAAATATTGTTAAAATGTTGATACTACCCAAAGTAATCTATGTATTCAATGCGATCCCTATCAAAGTAACACGAGCATTCTTCACAGAGCTAGAACAAATAATCCTAAAATTTGTATGGAACCAGGAAAGATTCCAAATAGCCAAAGCAATCTTGAAAAAGAAAACCAAAGCAGGAGGCATCACAATCTCAGACTTCAAGCTCTACTCCAAAGCTGTAGTCATCAAGACAGTATGGTACTGACAGAAGAACAGACACCCAGATCAATGGAACAGAACAGAGAACCCAGAAATGGACCCACAAACGTATGGCCAACTAATCTTTGACAAAGCAGGAAAGAATATCCAATGGAATAAAGACAGTCTCTTCAGCAAGTGGTGCTGGGAAAACTGGACAGCGACATACAGAAGAGTGAACCTGGACCACTTTCTTACACCATACACAAAAATAAACTCAAAGTGGATGAAAGACCTCAATGTAAGACAGGAAGCCATCACAATCCTCGAGGAGAAAGCAGGCAAAAACCTCTTTGATCTTGCCCACAGCAATGTCTTATTCAACACGTCTCTGGAGGCAAGGGAAAAAAAGCAAAAATGAACTACTGGGACCTCATCAAAATAAAAAGCTTCTGCACAGCGAAGGAAACACTCAGCAAAACTAAAAGGCAACTGACAGAATGGGAGAAGATATTTGCAAATGGCATGTCAGATAAAGGGTTAGTATCCAAAATCTACAAAGAACTTATCAAACTCAACACCCAAAAAACAAAGAATCCAGTGAAAAATGGGCAAGAGACATGAAGAGACACTTCTCCAAAGAAGACATCCAGATGGCCAACAGGTACATGAAAAAATGCTCAACATCACTCACCATCAGGGAAATACAAATTAAAACCTCCATGAGATACCACCTTCCACCTGTCAGAATGGCTAACATTAACAACTCAGGCAACAACAGATGTTGGCGAGGATGTGGAGAAAGAGGATCTCTTTTGCATTGTTGGTGGGAATGCAAGCTGTTGCAGTCACTCTGGAAAATAGTATGGAGGTTTCTGAAAAACTAAAAATAGAACTACCCTACGACCCAGCAATTTCACTACTAGGCGTTTATCCAAGGGATACAGGTGTGCTGTTTCAAAGGGACACATGCACCCCCATGTTTATAGCAGCACCATCAACAATATCCAAAGTATGGAAAGAGCCCCAATGTCCATCGATGGATGAATGGATAAAGAAGATGTGGTATATATATACAATGGAGTATTACTCAGCAATCAAAAAGAATGAAATCTTGCCATTTGCAACTACGTGGATGGAACTGGAGGGTATTATGCTAAGCGAAATTAGTCAGTCAGAGAAAGACAAAAATCATATGACTTCACTCATATGAGGACTTTAAGAGAAAAAACAGATGAACATAAGGGAAGGGGAACAAAAATAATATAAAAACAGTGAGGGGGACAAAACAAAAGAGACTCATAAATATGAAGAACAAACTGAGGGTTGCTGGAGGGGTTGTGGGAGGGGGGGATGGGCTAAATGGGTAAGGGGCATTAAGGAATCTACTGAAATCACTGATTCACTATATACTAACTAATTTGGATGTCCATTAAAAAAATAAAAAAATAAAGTTAAATAAATTTAAAAAAAAGTAATGTACAGTGAAAGAAAGCCAATCAGTGGCTGCCTGGAGACACAGGGGTGGAAGTTATGTGAAGAAGGGAATACAAAGTGGTAGAAGGAAGCTTTTTGGAGGTGATTGATGGGTTTATTACCTTGGCTGAGGCAATGGCTTCATGGATGCATGTGTGATAAGTAAAAACTTACCAAACTGTATGCTTTAAATATATGAAGTCTATTGCATGTTAATTTATACTTTGATAAGGTTGTTAAAAATGATTAAAAATTGTGCAAACGGGCTCATTATGTCATGATATATAATATTTAAAACTACATATTGAGAATATGTCATCCGTGAGGAGACATCCCAAAACATTGGCCACTAAGTTTTCTATGAACAGGCAAAATTATTATATAGGTAAACACAAAAATTACATAGATCAAAAGAATAGAAGGTAAAACACACCAAAATTTTCCATACTTTAATCAAAAAAGGAGATTCTATGATGTTTTAGGATAAAAATGAGTGTGCTGATGCTCAGTAAGGTAGCTCAGTAACTGCCACAAAATCCCTCAGCCGATGCCTTTGTATATGGTGAAGTAAAATTGCCTTGAGTCTGGAGGTCTGGTAGCATTCCATTTTGGTTTGAGTATTTTTTGTAAACCTTTGCAAAGCAATTCAGTCACATGGACATTGCCTCTAATTATGGAAGGTATCACTGTATAAAATGTAAAATTTGGAGAGAGTAGACAGAGTCACAAGTGCAATTTAAAGTGTATTTTTGAAAAAAAATAAAGTGTATTTTTGATATAGTTTTCAGGAAATTTGGCCAAATTCTGTAAAAGTTTTTGAATGTTATTACAAAACAAACACACCAAGGGGTACATTGTCAAGTTCTGCCTATTTCTGCCTCCAGTTTTCTCCTTCTATCTCTTTACCTAGAATAAGCATGGGTTAAATTCTGACTCTGGAGCATGTGTAGGCACTTGTTCCAGCCTTAGATGTGATTATCCTTTAGATACCAAGTGTTAGGTTAGAAAGCAGATTCCAGATCTCCCACCAGATCTGTGTACCAGAAAGACTTGTCTTGTTTCATAGGACAGAAAACTGGACAAAGTATTTTAAGCACAAAAAAGGATGTTTATTAGCTCATGCAACTAGAAAGTCCAGGGATAAGGCTAACTGTAGACATGGCTAGATTCAGGGCTTAAATAATGGCATTGGGCCTGACCTTTCTTTCAACTTTCCTTTCCTTCATTATTGCCATATGGTGGCCTCTTGAAGGTCATGATTGTAATTCCAGACCTGATACTCTCAGGTTCAAATCCAGTGGAAAAGAGAGGTTCTATTCTACAAGCATCAAATGAAACAGTTGGGTCACTGAACTCATCGCTGAGACCAAGGAGAAATCTTATGCATACCATATGGTCTGGGATGTTACAAGGAGTGTTCACCCAAAGATCGTTGAAGAATTCATTTTCCAGAAGTACAGTAGGGAGCTGCTGGGTGAAATTCACTAGTGTCCTTTGATTCAGTGTATCTGGAGCTCATTCCTGTTTCTGCATTCCTGCCCGGTGATTCTGGTAAGCTCTTGGCTTTCAAAAGTTTCATTAAGCCCTAGACTGATTTACTGTTTAATTTGCAGGAAAAAAAAATTCAGAACTAATATTTGGGATAAGGAAGGTGAGAGAGAAGGAAGATTGGATCCTCAAGCTCTACAGTGTTACATGCCTTATTTAAGTGGCCAAACTTGGAGAGAACCAGTGGTATAGAGATGGGCCACAGTGAAGCAGGCATAATGTCATTTGTTTTCCGTTTTATGGTATATGTGGAATACTGGAGAGATTCATACCAGAAACACTGGATGCCTGTGGTCTGCACCAGCACACATCCTGGTGTCTTGGATCCTAGGTGACATCACCCTTATACTTCAAAGAAGCAAATTATGGAGACAACATCTATGAAAGTCTTTCCTAAAGTTTCAGGCTTAATACTAATACTAATAGTAATATTAGTAATGACACTAATCATGAAAGTAACACTGAATCGGGGTAAAACATACATATAATTTTATTAGCTTGCAGCAAAATTTCTCTTTGGGAGAATTCTACCTTTGAGAAAATCTTGATAAAATGTCTAGGGTAGAAGCTGAAATTCTGAGAACATGGATATTAATAGTTGTGTGGACAAAGAGCAAAATGGGTTTTCTTCCTGAAAAGAAGGTTGATGGAAAGTTGTGATGTACATGAAATGAAGTGGCCCATAGAAGGTCCAAGAACATTTTAGAATGGAAGAGCCAAGTATTCAGTTTTAAGTTCTTTGCTTTGCTGCCATTAAATCACTTCTCTACTGCTCTCGTATACCTTCAGTAAAATTCACTAAATACACAGATTGTTGTGTCTAAGTGTTATTCAGTCATTTACTTACTTATAATAGAAACCAAATTAGGGGTTGGATTTCCCATCTAGGTCAGTGTGGACGATTAAAAAAGAACACGTGTAAAATGAATAATCCATTATGAAGTGAACAAAAACTCAGAGCTGGGATTGTCACAGGAATTTCCCTTACAAATTTTACAGGAATTTTGGGTTTTAGATGTCCATAAAGAATGGAATTGGAGGTTTAATTTCCCCTAAAGAGATTTCAGTGGTTGGGAAGGTCCAGGTGACATCAGGCTAATAGTAATAGTCATTGTCATAACATTTATTGTTTATGTACGAACAATGTCAGGTGTGTTGCCAGGTATTTTATATCACCTATTAAGATAAAGTATCATCCTTCAAATCTATGAGCATGGAATGTTTTTCTATTTCTTTGTATCTTCTTCAATTTCCTTCATAAGCTTTCTACAGTTTTCAGCATACACATCTTTTACATCTCTGGTTAGGTTTATTCCTAGGTATTTTATGATTCTTGGTGCAATTATTAATGGGATGAGTTTATTTATTTCTCTTTATATTGCTTCATTATTGGTGTATAAAAATTCAACTGATTTCTGTACATTAATTTTGTATCCTGCGAACTTGCTAAATTCATGTATCAGTTCTAGCAGACTTTTGGTTGAGTCTGTTGGGTTTTTGCTGGGAGAACTGGACAGCAACATGCAGAAGAATGAAACTAGACCACTTTCTTACACCATTCACAAAAATAAACTCAAAATGGATAAAGGACTTGAATGTGAGACATGAAACCATCAAAACCCTAGAGGAGAAAGCAGGAAAAAAACCTCTCTGACCTCAGCTGCAGCAATTTCTTACTCAACACATCTCCAAAGGCAAGGGAATTAAAAGCAAAAATGAACTATTGGGACCTCATCAAGATAAAAGCTTCTGCACAGCAAAGGAAACAATCAACAAAACTAAAAGGCAACCGATGGAATGGGAAAAGATATTTTCAAATGACATATCGGATAAAGGATTAGTATCCAAAATCTATAAAGAACTCCCCAAACTCCACACCTGAAAAACAAATAATCCAGTGAAGAAATGGGCAGAAGACATCAATAGACACTTTTCTAAAGAAGACATCCAGATGGCCAACAGGCACATGAAAAGATGCTCAACGTCACTCCTCATCAGGGAAATACAAATCAAAACCACACTCAGATACCACCTCACACCAGTCAGAGTGACTAAAATGAACAAATCAGGAGACTATAGTTCTGGAGAGGATGTGGAGAAATGGGAACCGTCTTGCAGTGTTGGTGGAAATGCAAACTGGTGCAGCCGCTCTGGAAAACAGTGTGGAGGTTCCTCAAAAAATTAAAAATAGAGATCTACCCTATGACCCAGCAATAGCACTGCTAGGAATTTACCCAAGGGATACAGGAGTGCTGATGCATAGGGGCACTTGTATCCCAATGTTGATAGCAGCACTTTCAACGATAGCCAAATTATGGAAAGAGCGTAAATGTCCATCAAGTGATGAATGGATAAAGAAGATGTGGTCTATATATACAATGGAATACTACTTGGCAATAAGAAAGAATGAAATCATGCCATTTGCAGCAACATGGGTGGAACTAGAGAGTATTATGCTAAGTGAAATAAGTTAGGCAGAAAAAGACAGATACCATATGTTTTCGTTCATATGTGGTTCCTGAGAAACTTAACAGAAGACTATGGGGGAAGCGTAGGGGGGAGAAAAGTTACAGAGAGGGAAGGAAGGAAACCATAGGAGACTCTTAAATACTGAGAACAAACTGAGGGTTGATGGGGGGTGGGGGAGAGGAGAAAGTGGGTGATGGGCATTGAGGAGGGCACCTGCTGGGATGAGCACGGGGTGTTGTATGGAAACCAATTTGACAATAAATTATATTTAATATAAAGAAAAAAAAGAAAAGAAAAGAAAAGAAAATAACATTTTTATACATACAAAAAAAGATAAAATATCATCCTTATCTCAGTACTTATCTTCTCTACTTTCCTCATATTTCTGATTACATTTTTTCATTTACCTAATAGAACTCACCCCATTCTGTTTTATATGCTTACTTTTTTGCATATGCTTTCTCAGTGACCTCCCACGGAATAGTAAATTCAATGAAGGAAGACACCATGTCATTTCATTAACCATTGTTAATGGCACTTATGGTGTCAGCACTTAGTGATCACTTAATAGATATTACCTATTAGTATAGCAGGTAGTAAATAAATAAATGAATAAGTTAATATGATGAATGTGTGAATTTTATAGATGAAGAAGCGGGTTCAGAGAAGTTCATTGATTTACCTGAGGCCACATGACTAATAACCAGCAGGGTTGGGATACTATTGCAGGTCCCAATCTAGCATATTTGTTTCTCTCTGTGTCTTTCTACTCCAAGCAGAAACTTGGTGGTAACTTCTCAGGGAGGATTTCCAGCCTGGCTTAGGAGAAGCTTATGTATCTCTGCCAAATGTTGTTTCCTGTCTTACAAAATTTGAGAGAGAAGTAAAGAGGCACCCTGAAACACCCTGATCCCAGAAGTTGAGATATAGTTGAGCTCTCCTGGGACCCTGCATACAGTCTGTGAATTATGAGAGCTCCTGCTGACACCAAGTCTAGTGCCTACACCATCCTCTGTATGGGATGTGCAGCTTTGGAGTCTATACAAAGACCTCGCCTTTTGGGGCTGGTAAAGATGTAGGTAGATCTGTGGGCCCTGTTTTCCATCACAATGAAAGGCAAAATCTGCCTTGAATAGATTCTGGGGAAGAGGAGAGTACTGAAACCAACAGCTTGGTCATGGGGGTTCATGAATGTACATGGATCTGTGTGCTATAACCAGAGTAATTGTAATGTCAGTTTCTTAGTCACCAGCCACTTATTCAGTAGGAATAACACACTTACATGTCAACCACAAGAAGATCCATATGATCTCTTTAACCAGAAAATGTCAAGCATATAACAGGGTTTTCATGGTAACAAACTTTGAGAAGATATGATTTATTTTACCATTTTTTCTCTTTTGGTGCCCACCCTTGTCCTGTACCCAGCAGTTAGTGTGGTCTAAAACCTCAGTCTAGGTAGCTTCTACAGGTTGTAATGCTCTTCATCAAATCTAGTTGCTGCTGCAGATGGTGAACCACTGAGGAACCTTGTGTCTGCAGTTGTCCAAAGCAGAATCTCCATTCTCTTAACCTGTCTTGAGAAAACAAATGCCTGTTTCCCGATAGAGGATAATTTCAAACTCTACTGAGCTCCTGGGATTCTGACCCCTGCAGATACAGACTTCTGAGGCAGAGTTGGGTTTTTATGAAGGTAATCTTTAACACCTTTTCTTACAATCTTCAGAGAAGAGCCCTGGGAGTTGGGAGTACATAGCAGCCCAGAGCACTGGTGAAAGGGCATAGATATTAGAGTCAGAAAATGCTGGGGTCAAATCCTGAAATTGTTTCTTACTTCCTGATGGCTTCAAACCAGTCAGTTAACCTCTGTACCAATTTCTTTGCATATAAAATGTAGAGACTAATGACCACTTCTCAGGGAGATTACAAGGCTATTATGCTATACATTATAATTTTTATACTGTTATATATTATTTTAATATTATATATGTAATATATTCTCTGAAAATTGTCATTTATCATGGTTGGCACAGAGTAAGAGCTCGAGAAGTGGTAGCTAATATCAGTTATCAGATCTGTGCAGATTATGTGCAAAAATATGTTTGTCACAGCATTGCTTATAAACACAGGAAGTGGCATCAATAAAAACACGATTAACTCAATTAAAACATACTCTTATGATAAAATATTATACAACCATAGCAAATCATGATTTTTAAAGAAATGGGAAAATGTTCACAAATGAAGTGTAAAAAAAGACTCAAATAATATACCTGATTCAAATTACATCTATCTATACATATAACCTAATTTATACAAAATAAAATGATGCTATGTACAGATATAATAGAATAAGTTTCTATTCACTTCCCTAAAAAGGATTTGGAAAACTATACCCCCAAAAGCTGTAGTTTCTCTAAGTGGTGAGAATATGGGTGTTTTTCATCTTTTCTTTCTTCTTCTTGTATTTTCCAGATTTCCCACAATGAATATTTTCCACCATTCTAATACAAGGAAAAGCAAACATTATTACTTCTAAAAATGACATGAGAAGCTGCACCTTGTTTTTGTTTTGTTTTATTTTGTTTTGCTTTGTTTTGTTTTTACAGAGCAACAGCTGCCGAGAGCCATTAACATTCTCCTCTATCTATCCAGATGCCCCAACCTGTGCCTGGTATGGGTGGAACAGCAAAGACCCCCAGTCTGCTAGGCCAATATCACAGATGGGCTCCCCAAGTCAGGGGCAACGCCTAGCATTTTTGGTTTCCCTCCCTCCTCCTCTCTGTTGGCATAACCTCAGGTATTTATTCACTCACATAGCCTATAGAGTTAAAAGAGGTTTGTTTCTTTTCAAGCTGTTGAGTGCAGCCAGGGTAATTTAGTAGAAAAATGTCATGCTAATGCAATTCAAAGTTCAAATGATCTTTCATTTCGAGGGAAAGAAGAATGTGTGTGCAGTTGGAATGTTAAAACTCACTACTTGCCCTGCAATTCAAATAGAAATATGAGCTGCAGGGGCTACATAAGTCACATGAAGTACTGTGAGTGAAATGCGCAAAATGAATAAAAATGATCCGGAAGCCATTTATTAGCATTGCTGGGGGCCAGCACCAAACAAGAATCGTGGCCATCAGAAGCTGCATGGGGAAGAGGGAGGGTTTGCATGAAATTACAATAATCCTGAAATAATAAGGAAGGAAGTGATCAGTGAGGTCCTTCTTGTGAATATCGCCCTCAGCTCCCCCCCCCCCCCCCCCAGAGCTGTACCCTTTCCAGCCCACATGCCCTTTCCTCTACATCTTAGATTTCTGCTCAGCTGGCTGTACTTGGCAGATGCGGAGTGGAGCCCAGGAGAGTGGTTATGGTTGCCTCCACAGTGCTGCCTGCTCTGGGGGTCTGGGAGGGTGGGGGTAGTATGAAGAAGTAGTGGCTCCTGGGGCTCTGGCCACACAAGAGTATGGTTGGCCTCCTCAGTGCACTCACCAGCTGCATGGAGAGCAGTTATGTCCTTGGTGACTTCAGGATCTCTCACTTCACTTCAGATTTCCACTTCTTTGCCACAGAGATGTGCTCAGAGGGAAGAATGTCAGTTATTTATGTCTTAATATAAATTTGCTGCCTTTCTTCGGCTCATAAGCTTTTTAACATTTTCAGACATAGCAGTTATGATCCATTGAATTTCCTTATTTTTTCCCCTTAACTTGTGAAAAGGATGTGAGGTAGCAGTGTGTGGATGGTTTTTCCAAATTTCTTTCTTTAGGTATAAAAATAGCATTTAATCTACCTCTGAGACCTCTCTGGTCACCACAAACAGAAACTTTGTTGTCATCATTATATCCTCCGTCTTTGTTATGAACAGAATTATGTCCTCTCAAAATCCATATGCTGAAGCACTAACCTATATTTGGAGGTGGGGTCTATAAGGAAGTAATTAAGGTTAAATGAGGTCTTAAGGGTATAGATCTGATCCAATAAGATTAGTGTCCTTAGAAAAAGAGGCACCAGACAGTTCTCATTCACTCTCTTTGTCTCCCCCTCTTCCCCTCCTCATCTCCCTCTTCCTCTTTCTCTCCATTTCCCTCCACCTCATGGTGTACACACCACCCCAAGAAGAGGTCATATGAGCACACAATGATGTCAAGAAATGAGGCCTCAGAATGAAACCTACTTTGTCAGCACCTTGATCTTGGGCTTCCAGGATCCAGAAAGGTGAGAAATAAGTTTCTGTTGTTTAAGCCACCCAATCTGTGGCAGCCTGAACAGACTAATATAATCTTTTACAAACAAACAACTCCCAAAAGAACAGTGAGGATATTTTTGGTCTTCACATATGCAAAGACAATAAGGTAACAACCCTAAGACACTGAAACAACAACAACCAAAACCAGAATTCAAGGCATTTATGCGTATGTGTTTGTGGTGTGTATGTGGTGTGTATACAGGCAAGAGTACAAATGTTCTTTGTTTTGAGAATATTAATTTTCCATTTATGTTTCATCTAAGTGGGTAAAATGTTTTCCCATATGTATTTCAATGTAAGGTAGAGGACTGTGACACATAGATTTTTTTTTGGTGGTTATGGTAGGGGAGGTTTTGGAGATGAGAAGAAAAGAAAGTGAGGAACTGCTTTTCTTTTCTTTTTACATCTGGTACCAACAGCATAAAAAATTACACTTATCTGTATGCTTATATCCTAGTATATATTATGCATTGTTTCCCAAACTGACTTCCATAGAATACTAGTTCTGCAAAGAGTTATTAATAGAAGACATTAAAATTTTTCTTTGGTCAAGTGAATTTTTGAAGTGTTTTGCATAATTTTTCAGACTGTGCATTATGACTTTCCAAGAGGAAGACATGGCCTGCAATAGGTCCCAGCATATTTGACCAGGGTTCCCTTTTCATCATTCATTTTGGAGTACATGCTCAGGGCCAACGTGCTGCAATGGAAGACCATAGACCAGAAGTCACACGGTCCAGTTCTAGACCTGCTTTTCCCTCATTTGTTGCATATTCCAAGCTAGTCGCTTCTGGGTGTCTCAGTTGCTTTGCTATAAAATGAATGGTGGTTTGTATAATCTTGACTCTTCCCCCTTCTCTAGCATTTTGTGATTCTGTTTCCATGACTTCCTGACTCTAGCGACTGACTTTGTACCTCGAGCAAGGCATCCATTTCGCTATCTATTTATAAGTATAGAAATGCTCAATCTACAGAGATCTCTTGTCAACATCAAATGAGTTAATACAGGTGAAAGTACTTAGAAAAAAAATAAAGTGCTTAATAATTGTTAATGCCTTTGGGGAGAGGGTTATGACTTTTCCATCACTTTAAGTGCTGTACAGACTAGGTGAAACAAAGTATAAAGAATGATATATCACTCAGAGTTCAAGATCTAAAGTTGGGCTGCTTGGATCCAGATTCCAATTCTGCCCTTTCTGCTGGAATGATCTTGGGCAGGTCACTAATGTTGTCACCTCAGTTTCCTCAGCATTAAAATGGAAATACTTTCTTCTGTAATTGAGTGAGGATTAAATGAGACAATTTTGGGAGGTGCCTGGCTGCCTCAGTCAGTGGAGCATGTGACTCATGACCCTGAGGTTGTAAGTTCAAGTCATACATTGGGTGTAGAGATTACTTAAAAAGAACATTGATTATCAACAGGGAAATACAAATCACAACCACATTGAGATACTACTTCACACCAGTCAGAGTGGCTAAAATTAACAACTCAGGAAACAGCAGATGTTGGTAAGAATGTGGGAAAACAGGAATCCTCTTGCACTGTTGGTGGGAATGCAAACTGGAACAGCCACTCTGGAAAACAGTGTGGATGTTCCTCAAAAAATTAAAAATAGAATTACCCTACTACCAAGCAATAACACTACTAGGAATTTATCCAAAGGATACAAGAATGATGATTCATAGGGGCACATGTACCCCAATGTTTATAGTAGTGCTATCAACAATAGCCAAATTATGGAGAGCCCAAATGTCCATCAACTGATGAATAGATAAAGAAGATGTGGTTTATGTATACAATGGAATACTACTTGACAATGAGAAAGAATTCAGTCTTGCCATTTGCAATAATGTGGATGGAACTGGAGGATATTATGCTATTAAATAAGTCAGTCAGAGAAAGATAGATATCATATGTTTTCACTCATTTGTGGAATTTGAGAAACTTAACAGAAGAACATGGGGGAAGGGAAGGGGAAAAATAGTTTCAAACAGAGAGGGAGGCAAACCGTAAGAGAGTCTTAAATACAGATAACAAACTGGGGGGGGTGGGGAAAATATGTGATGGGCATTGAGGAGGGCACTTGTTGGGATGAGCACTGGGTTATGTAAGCAATGAATTGTGGGAATCTACCCCTGAAGCCAAGAACACACCATACAGTGTATTTTAGCTAACTTGACAATAAATTATGTTAAATAAGTAAATAAGTAAATAAGTAAGTAAATAAATAAATAAATAAATAAATAAATAAAAGTTAAATGAAGCTTAAAAGATAAAAAAATATTTTTTTTCTTTCAAGATTTTATTGAAATTAAAGTTAGTTAACATGTAATGTAGTATTGCTTTCTGGAGTAGAATTTTGTGATTCATCACTTATATATAATACCCAGTTCTCATCAGAACAAGTGCCCTCTTTAATACCCATCACCCATTTAGCCCATCTTCCCACCAACCTCCCCTCCAGCAATTTTCAGTTTGTTCTCTATAGTTAAGAGTTTCTTATGGTTTGCCTCCTTCTCTGTTTGTATCTTATTTTATTTTTCCTTTCTTCCCCTATGTTCATCTATTTTGTTTCTTAAATTGCACATATGAGTGAAATCATATGGTATTTGTCTTTCTCTGACTGACTTTTTTTGCTTAACATAATACACTAGTTCCGTCCATGTTGCTGCAAATGAGAAAATAAAAATTTTTAAATTAAAAAAATGATACAATATGGGTGAAGTGCTAAATGCAGTGTTTGGAATTTAGTACACTCCCGTAAATATTGTCATCTTCTTATTCTTGTCCATCATCATCATCATCATCATTATCATCATCATCATCACCACCACCACTACCAAATAAGGAAATAACCACAGAAACAATAGCAACAATGAAATAATAATAATAATAATAATAATAATAATAATAACAATAATAAATGATGGAGGGGTGGAGGTTGGTCAGTACATTCCTAGCTTGAAAGCTCTTAACTCTTCAAATGAACTGTATGTTCCCTTTAACTATCTGTTGGCTTCCGCAAGCTAATGAATTAAATACATGGATTGGTTTTGCTATTAACAAGTATTCATTGTTTTGTAAGCCATAGTGTTCACTATTACACATAGATAAAAAGGCAGGCCCTTCTCCCCTTTAAAAAATTATTATTTAGAGAGAGATAAAAAGTGTAAGCTCCCCAAACAATGGTAGGAAAACAAATGCCTGACAGCATTCTGCCTTTCTTTTGTAAGTCTGTGAATGTTCCTGGGGTGAGTAACAGTTAAAAGATTCATAGGAAAGATGGGGCTTGGCCAGGTTCTCTTGTGAGATGGATTTGGAAAGCAAAGAGGAGAGAACATCATGAGTAAAGAAACAAAAGTAGGCATGATGTATTGGATGTGGAAGAGGACACCGAAGAGTATAGACTCAGTGAGTGGTAGGACATGCATTGGAAGGTAGGTCCTTGAATATTAGGCAGAGGAATTCAGACTTCATACAACAGTAAATCAGCAGAAGACAAATTGCTTTTCTTTTAAAACTGTCTGTTTTCTCCTTATGAAAGTAGCAAGGTCATGCAGTGAAAGTGAGTCATCATTCTTTCCCACTCAACATTCAGCATAAATCAATGTTTGCCTTGAGTGAATGGGAAGTTAGGTATTTGCGAGGCTGAATCAAATAATGCAGCTGATATGGGTGCTGCCTGTGGTCCTCCTCTCCCTATAATGGCCATGATGCCCATTCAGTGGGAACTGGCAGATTGGTGGAGATGGTGTTCTTAAGGAAGGAGGAGAATGGAAACTCTTGCACCGTGGGAGATCTTATTGGAGAGCTTGTTTCTGAAATCTTGGAGGTGGGAAATTGTTCCCAAGCTAGGGTTGGCATGTCTGGAATTTTAACTTATACCACTAGATAGATGATTATATCTTAAAGCAGACAGAAGTGCTTTCATGTGGATTAATAAAGCAAGGATAAATTGCCTTTATCTTACAGTCCTAAATATTTGGACTTTCAGTTTGGGCATTTAAAAGCCCGTTCATTAAACATGGTCATTGTGCCACTATTGATTGTATCAGTCCTACACCTTCCACTGTCAGTGGTGCCAGCCTCCATCCTTCCCAAACCTGGCCACCAACGTGAGTAATCAGCTATTCAAACAGAAATAATCTTTTATGAAAATCTATATATTATTTAATGTCTTTGCCCTTTGCCTCAGCTCTCTCTTTCCACAAGTTTCTCAGCCAGGATTTCAATCTGCTTTGGATGCTTTGCAAGGAGAAATGTACAGCAAACTCCTGTGGGAATTGTGGCTCTCTGTCCCTGATGTCTGGAGTCTTGTAATTTATAGTTCTTTCATGCTGGGCCTCTGCAGTTCTTTAATGGGGACTTGCGGTAAAGTTTGGCTAGGGAGAAATCATTTCACTTAAAAATGGTTCTGCTTTGACGATCTCTGTCTTACTGGGAGTTTTTCTTCTCCTTTGTCTTTAAAACTAGAGCCATTTCCTAGAATAAATGTTGCCTGAACAGGGAAGAAGAAAAAAAGGAGACATTTAAGTTTCTGAAAGATTCAGATACCAGCAATGCATCCAAATTGCTTTGGCAGTTCATCGATCAATCAACAAATATTTAATAATTGCCTACCACATGTAAAGCATAACGTTAGGGACTATGGAGAGTATCAAATTTGAATAAAATATTGTCCCTCTAGCCCTCAAAATTCACTTTTTACAAAATTAAGCCAGACTAGTTGCTCTGGTATCCAAGGCCTCATGTAAACAGCTCCAACCCACCTTTCTACATATGCTCTATGCTCCAGCTAACCAAGATTATCTTAACATCCCTTTGATCTAAGGCTAAATGCCCCTTGAACCTTCAGATCCCTACCCCAATCATTTCTGTCTGCTAAATTTTATTAATTTTTACAGGTTAATTTCAAACACTACCTCCTCTATAAAGCATTTCCTGATTTGGCCCTCATTGGATATAACTTTTCATCTTTTCAAACCCCCACAGAACACTGTATTTCTCTTGTTTTGTCCAGAAGACAGTGCTTAGCAAAGTAGGGAGATCAAAAACATTTGCTAATTGAATGATTTAATAGGGTTAAAGAGCTCATAGCATCCTATGAGATTGTCAATATCAAAGTGTTAGAAATAAGACTTGATTTGAAATTTGAAATTAGGTACCAATTCTGAGACTTAAAACAAGAGAAATTAATTGAATTGCTAAACAGATAAAAGAGTAAGGGGTTAAAGGAATATATGTTTATAGGCACACACGAGAGTGGTATTTTTAAAAACAGCCCAAAACGTGGCATACTAAGATGAGTGCTGCTCTTCTAAACAGTCACCTTCAGAGACCTACTTCAATGAGGCTGCCACCAAAAACAGCATTAACATTGAGAAGATTCCAGCTCAATTGGTGGATTGGTGCTCCCACTCGAGCCCACCCCTTTCATTTCCTGCTGTGGTAATGTGGACCAATCTACCAAATTTCCACTTGGCAGGAGTTTCAGGGACACCAATGGTGTCCACAGGACTGCATTCAGCATTTAGGAGAAGGTAAAAGGCAAATTGTATTCATTATGAGTTTACATCTATGCGTGGGAGAATCATATGAAAAAAAATCAAGTGATAATGCAAAACAGTCCATGAAGCAGTGCTGAAATGAACCACTTAGATGAGAAGAGCTACCAGAATCTAAGGAGAAGCGTGTGGGTGGGAAATAGGCAGCATGAGAGGTTAGATGTGGAACTGAGATGATCCCCAAGAGACTTCAGGAAATGGGGATGAGAGACTGGATACTCTGGCTGAGGGACTCAAAGTGTCTAAAATTGTAACTCATGATTTCACTACTCACATCAACATTTCTACTTCCCAAATCTCCTTTAAATATTAGCCTTGCCTCATGGTACTTATTTTGGTACATATCACCAACTGTACTCAGTCTCCAGAGCAAAAAATCCGGCAAATTTGCCTTCTCACTTGCACCGATGCCTGTCTAATCAGTCACCCATTATTACTTTTCACACAGATTGCTTCTAAGTTCAGCCTGTAAATAGAACCCCAGGTCCTCGCAGCTTTTGTCTCTTCAATTTTGTTCCAGTTTTCTGTGGCTGTGTAACAAACTATCCAAGAACTTACTGGCTTAAAACAACAACAATTTTAATATGCCTCATGATTTTGTGGGTCAGGAATCTGGGAAAAGGCGTTATTCTGTTTCATATGGTATCAACAGAAACATTCTGTTTCACATTCCGTATCACATGGTATCAGGATGGCTAGAAGATTGGACTCAGAACTATCAATCAGAGTGCCTATGCATGACCTCTCCAGCCTCAAGGTGGTCAGAGTTCTTAAATGGGAGCTCAGAGCTCTCAGAGAAAAAGTTTCAAGCATCAGTAAGCGGAAGCAACAACTTTCTTAAGCCTGAGTCTTGAGTCAGGTGCAGCATCACTTGTACAAACTCTACTGGTTGTGCAGTCACAGAACCAGCCCAAATCATGTGAGAGGATGTAGATGCCACCTTTGGAAAGAAAGAATTCTGAGAAAATTGTGGTTACCCATAGTCTATCAGAAATATACTTTTGATTTTGACAGCAGAATGCAACGGGAAGATCTCTGCACTGACATCCAGGACGTACAGGTGCTGGTCTGTTTTTCTGTTAGCTTACCATGTGAGCTTGACAGAATTTCTACATATTATCAAACCTTAGAGCCTCCTCCGTGATGGGTGTGTGGATTCACTAGTTTTCCAAGGTGGTCCCTGGCCCAGCAACATCAGTTTCACCTGAAAATGTGTTAGAAAAGCAAATTATCACCCACACTCCAGAACCATTGAATCAGAAATCTTGGTAAAAGGCCAACAATTCTATTTTGCCAAGCCTTCAGCTGATTCTGATACCTACAAAGGTTATAGAACCCTATTGATTTCCAAAGTCCCTTTCAGCTTTCTGTGATTCTAACTATAGGAGAAGTCTTCTCATCCCACAGGACCAGAATTGATAGTCAATTAATTGAAAAAGTTATCAATTAAAATTGAGAAATGCTACTTAAATACTTTAAATTTTATTTTAATGAAATAAATTCAGTCTTTGATGTAGGATCAAGGCCTTTCTTTGAGTATGAATCTGTTGGTTGGATTTCTATAACAACTTTTTCACATAAACCATATCTTTAATGGCTTGAGTTAAGATTTTCAGGTTTCTTTAAAGCAAAGCAAGCACTTAAGACTTTGCAAAGGAATCTAAATAGTTCATTTTAGTGACTTTATTGACTATTCCTGAAGCATTTGACTTGTTGGTTTATATAACAACAACAACAACAACAACAACAACACATAATATTTCAGTTATATCTTACAGTAACAAGAATAACAGGCATAAGCAGGTTGAGCAACAAATTCATCTGGTGGGAGCAGAAGACACGGTGAACCAGTCAGTCACCTACCCATCACATCAAAACTGTTTTGTTTTATAGAAGAGATGAAGAACATTGCTGCTTCTGGAAAGTTGGTTGAGTGGAATTGAGTAAGAAAATGTTCCCTGTATTGCTGATTCCTTCCTGCCAGAACTCTTGCCTTCTTCCCTTTCTTTCATGCATTCTCTTTTTTTAATTGAAGAATAATTGACATACAATATTGTATTAGTGTTAGGTGTACAACACATTGATTTAATATTTACATACATTGAAAAATGGTCACCACAATAACTGTAATAATACGATCTGTCACCATACAAGGTTGCTAAAATATTATTGACTGTATTCCTTATGTTCTACATTATACCGCCATGATTTATTTATTTTAAAACTGGGAGATTGTACCTCCTAAGCCCCTTCACCTCAGTGAAATCCATCCCCCTACCTCCTCCCCTCTGGCAACCATCAGATTGTTCTCTGTATATATGAGTCTGTTTTTGTTTTATTTTGTTTGCTCATTTGTTTTGTATTTTAGATTCCACATATAAATGATATCATACAGCATTTGTCTTTCTATGCCAGACTTACTTCACTTAGCATAATGCCTTCTAGGTCAATCCATGTTGTCTCAAATGGCAAGATTTCATTTTTTAATGGCTGAATAACATTCCACTGTGTGTGTGTGTGTGTGTGTGTATCTATTCTTTACCCATTTTTAATCCATTTTCTTTATCTATTCATCTATCAATGGACATTTAGATTGCTTCCCTATCTTAGTTATTATAAATCATGCTGCCATGAACATGGGCAAGCAGATATCTTTTTCAAGTTAGTATTTTTGTTTTCTTCAGATAAATATCAAGAAGTGGAATTGCTGGGTCAGATGGTAGTTCTATTTTTAATTTTTGAGGAAACTCCATTCTGTTTTCCATATTGATTGTACCAATTATATTCCCATCAACAGTATACACATCCTTTTCTCCACATCCTTAACAGCACTTGTTATTTCTTGTCTTTTTAAAAATTTCTTGTCTTTCTGACAGGTGTGAGGTGATATCTCATTGCGGTTTTGATTTGTATTTCCCTGATGGTAGTGATGTTCAGCATATTTTCACGTGCCTATTGGCTATCTGTATGTCTTTTTTTTTGGGGGGGGGGACAAAGGTCTATTTAAATCTTTTAATCTTTTTAAAAATATCTATTAAGTACTTTTTAATTTATTTGTTTTCATATTGAGTTCTGTGAGTTCTTTATATATTTTGGATGTTAACCCCTTATCAGATATATCACTTATGAATATTTTCTCCTATTCAGTAGGTTGTTTTTTTTTTTCATTTTGCTAATGGTTTCCATCACTGTGAAAAAGCTGTTTAGTTTGGTGTGGTCCCATTTGTTTATTTTTGCTTTCATTGTCCTTACCTAAAGAGACGGATTCTCTCTCTCTCTCTCTCTCTCTCTCTCTCTATATATATATATATATATATAGACAGTGACACAAGTAGTGATAGTGATCTATCTATCTATCTATCTATATCACTAAGACCAACATCAAAGAGCTTATTGCCTATGTTTTCCTCTAGGAATTTTATGATTTAATATCTTACATTTAAGTTTTAAACTCATTTTGAGTTTATTTTTGTATGTAGAGTAAGAAAGTGGTCCAATTTTATTCTTCTGCATGTAGTTGTCCAGTTTTCCAAATATTTCCCATTTATTAAAGACTGTATTTTCTCCATTGTATGTTCTTGTCTACTTTGTCATAGACCAATTGACCATATAAATGTGGATTTATTTCTGGGTTCTGTATTCTGTTCCATTGATCTATGGGTATGTTTTTATGGGAGTACCATACTGTTTTGATAACTATGGCTTTGAAATATAACTATTTGAAAAATAACTATAGCTTGAAATTTTGGAGTGTGATACTTTGAGCATTGTTCTTCTTTCTCAAGATTACTTTGGCTATTCAGGGTATTTTGTGGTTTCATTCTATGAAACATGCCAGTGGTATTTTTATAGGGATTACATTGAATCTGTAGATTGCTTTGGATTGTATGGACATTTTAAAAATATTAATTCTTTTAATCCATAAGCATGGAATACTTTTCCATTTATTTGTATCTTCTTCAATTTCTTTCATAAATGCCTTAGTGTTTTCAGAGCATAAATTTTTCACCTTCTTGGCTAAATTTATTCCTAGGTATTTTATTCTTTTTGATGCAATAATAAATAGAATTGTTTTATTAATTTTTGAGAGTTCATCATTAGTGTATAAAAATGCAACAATTTCTATATATTGATTTTGTATCCTGCATCTTTACTGAATGCATTTATGTTGATAGGTGTGTGTGTGTGTGTGTGTGTGTGTGTGTGTGTAGGCTTTTGTGTTTTCTCTATACAGTATCATGTCATCTGCAAGTAGTGGCAGTTTTACTTCTTCCTCTCCATTTTGAATGCTTTTTATTTACTTTTCTTGCCTAATTGTTGTAGTTAGGATTTCCAATATTATGTCGAATAAAAGTGGTGAGTGTGGGAATCCTAGTCTTGTTCCTTATCTCAGAGGAAAAGCTTTCATATTTTTATCATTGACTATGACATGAGCTGTGAGTTTGTTGTATGTGGCCTTAATTATGTTGAGATATATTCTCTCTATACACACTTTGCTGAGAGTTTTTATCATACATGAATATTGAATTTTGTCAAATGCTTTTTCTGCATATATTAAGATAATCATATAATTTTTCTCCTTAATTTTGTTAATGTGGCATATCACAATTATTGATTTGTGGATATTGAACCATCCTTGCATCCCTGGAATAAATCCCACCTGATCATGGTGTATGAACCTTTTAATGTATTGTTGAATTCAGTTTGCAAATATTTTGATGAGTTTTTACATTTATGTTCATCAGGGATATTGACCTATAATCTTCTTCTTCTTCTTCTTCTTCTTCTTCTTCTTCTTCTTCTTTCTTCTTTCTTCTTCTTTTTGTAGTATCTTTGGTTTTGGTATCAGGGTAATACTGGCATCACAGAATGAGTTGGAAGTGTTCCTTCCTCTTTCATTGTTTGAAATAGTTTGTGAAGGATAGGTATTAACTCTTCCTTAAATGTTTGGTTGAATTCACCTGTGAAGCCATCTAATTCTGGACTTTTTGTTGAAAGTTTTTTGATTTGTCTGCTCAGATTTTCTATTTCATCTTAAATTCAGTCTTGAAAGATTTTAAATTTCTAACAATTTACCCATTTCTTTTAGGTTGTTGGCATATAATTTTTCATAGTAGTCTCTTATTTTTCTTTGTATTTCTGTGGAATTTGTTGTAGCTTTTTTTAATTTCTGATTTTGTTTATTTGAGTCCTCTCTTTCTTGATGAATACAGCTAAAAGTTTATCATTTTTAAAATATTTTCAAACATAAGTTTTTAGTTTCATTGATCTTAGTTTCATTCATTTCCACCATGATCTTTATTATTTCCTTCTTTCTACTAAATTTGGGCTTTGTTTGTTCTTTTTATAGTTCCTGTAGATGTAAGGTTAGATTTTTTATTTGATATTTTTCTTGTTCTTGAAGTTGGTTTTATCACTATAAACTTCCCTCTCAGAACTGCTTTTGTTGCTTCCCACAATTGATGGAACATTGTGCTGTACTTTCATTTTCACTTGTCTCAAGGTATCTTTTTATTTCCCCTTGACTGCTTTGATGATCCATTGGTTTTTAGTAGCATGTTGTTTAGTCTCCACATGTTTGTGGGGTTTTTTTTCCAGCTTCTATTTATAATTGATAACTAGTTTCATATCCTAATGGTAGGGAGAAATGTATGATAATGATGTTAATCTTTAGTTTGAGACTTGTCCTGTGCCCAATATGTGGTCTATCTTGGAGAATGTTTCATACGCACTTGAGAAGGATATGTATTCTGCTGTTTTTGAATGGAATGTTGTGTTCTCTAAAGAAGACATTCCAGATGGCCAACAGGCACATGAAAAGATGTTCAACATCGCTCCTCATCAGGGAAATACAAATCAAAACCACACTCAGATACCACCTCACATCAGTCAGAGTGGCTAAAATGAACAAATCAGGAGACTATAGATGCTGGTGAGGATGTGGAGAAACGGGAACCCTCTCGCACTGTTGGTGGAAATGCAAACTGGTGCAGCCGCTCTGGAAAACAGTGTGGAGGTTCCTCAAAAAATTAAAAATAGATCTACCCTATGACCCAGCAATAGCACTGCTAGGAATTGACCCCAGGGATACAGGAGTGCTGATGCATAGGGGCACTTGTACCCCAATGTTTATAAGCAGCACTTTCAACAATAGCCAAATTATGGAAAGAACCTAAATGTCCATCAACTGATGAATGGATAAAGAAATTGTGGTTTATATACACAATGGAATACTACGTGGCAATGAGAAAGAATGAAATATGTCCTTTTGTAGCAATGTGGATGGAACGGGAGAGTGTTATGCTAAGTGAAATAAGTCATACAGAGAAAGACAGATGCCATATGTTTTCCCTCTTATGTGGATCCTGAGAAACTTAACAGAAGTCCATGGGGCGGGAAGAAAAAAAAAAAGAGGTTAGAGAGGGAGGGAGCCAAAGCATAAGAGACTCGTAAAAACTGAGAACAAACTGAGGGTTGATAGGAGGTGGGAGGGAGGTGAGGGTGGGTGATGGGTATTGAGGAGGGCACCTGTTGGGATGAGCACTGGGTGTTGTATGGAAACCAATTTGGCAATAAATTCCATATTTAAAAAAATGAATGGAATGTTGTGTATATTTCTGTTAAGCCCATCTGATCTAATGTATCAATGTTTCCTTACTGATTTTCAGACTGGATAATCTATCCATTGATGTAAGCAAAGTGTTAAAGTTCCCTACTATTATTTTATTGCTGTCAATTTCTCCCTTTATATATGCTAATATTTGTTTTATATATTTACATACACTCATCGGATGCATAAATATTTATAAATTTTATCTTACTGGATTGATAACTTCATCATTATGTAATGTCTTTCTTTTTCTCTTGATACAGCCTCTATCTTAAAGTTATTTTGTCTGATATAACTATTGCTACTCCAGCTTTCTTTTCATTTCTGTTTTTGTAAGGTATTTTTTTTCATCACTTCATTTTCAGTCTCTGTGTGTGTCTTTAGATCTGAAGTGAGTCTCTTGTAGGCAGTATATAAATGGGTCTTTTTAAAAAATCTATCCAGTCTTTTGGTTGGAGCATTTAGTCTATTTACATTCAAAGTAATTATTGATAGGAATGCATTTATTGCCATTTTGTTCATTGTTTTCTGATTGTTTTTGTAGTTCTTCTCTGTTTCTTTCTTCTTTTAATCTGATGACTTTCTTAGTGTTATGTTTAAAATCCTTTCTCTCTCTCTCTCTACCCCACCCCCCGTGTGTGTGTGTGTGTGTGTGTGTGTATCTATTACAGGTTTTTGGTTTGTGGTTACCATTTGGTTCATATATAGCAGCCCATGTATACAGCAGTCTATTTTAAGTTCAAATGCATTCTAAAGGCACTACATTTTTACTTCCCCTCTTCATGTTTTATTCTTTTTATGTCATATTTCACATCTTTTTATTTTGTGTATCCCTTAACTTATTATTGTGAATATACTTGTAGATATTGTTGATATTATAGATATTGTTGATTTTATTACTTTCATCGTTTAACCTTCATACTAACTTTATAAGTAGTTGATCTACTACCTTTACTATATGTTTGCCTTTACCAGTGAAAATTTTTCATTCATATATTTTCTTATTTATAACTATAGGCTTTTATTTTCCACTTAAAAATGTCCCTTTAATATTTCATGTAAAACTGGTTTAGAGGAAATAAACTCTTTTAATTTTTGCTTGTCTAGAAAACTATTGCTCCTTCAATTCTGAATAAGAACCTTGCTGGCTGAGGTATTCTTGGATGTAAGTTTCTTTTTTCCTTTTAATACTTTGAATATATCATGCCACTCCCTTCTGGCTTGCAAAAGTTCTGCTGAGAAATATCATCTGATAGTCTTATGGGGGGTTCCTTATATTTAATTGCTTCTCTGCTAGTTTTAATATTCTCAATCTTTAATTTTTGACTTTAATTATAATATGCCTTGGTGTGGACCTCTTCAGGTTAATCTTGTTTGGGACTGTTTGTGTTTCCTGGACCTAGGTTTCTATTTTCTTCCCCCTCTTAGGGAAATTTTCAGCTATTATTTTTCAAATAAAATTTTTTTTTGATCTTTCACTGTTCTGGGACAGATATAATGTGGGACCCTTATAATGTGATTGTTAATATGCTTGATGTTGTCCCAGGGGTCTCTTAAACTATTCTCATTTTTTCTATTTTTTTTTCCTTTTTACTATTCAGTTTGGGTGATTTCCGCTACTTTATCTTCCATATCACTGATCTGTCATTTTGCATCAGCAAATCTGTTTATTGCCTCTAGTGTATTTTTCATTTCTGTTATTATATTCTTCAGCTCTAATTGACACTTTTCTCATATTTTCTCTTTGTTGATGTTCTCACTGTGTGCATCTATTCTCCTGAGTTCAGTAAACATCTTTATAATCATTGCTTTGAACTCTTTGTTGGGTAGATTACTTATCTCCGTTGTGTTTAGTCCTTTTTCTGAGGCGTTGTCTTATTCTTCCTTTTGGAACATATTCCTCTATCTCCTTGATTTGTTTTCTGTGTTTATTTTTGTGTATAATGTAGTTCAGCTATATCTAGTACCTAAGTCTAGTCTTGAAAAATTAGCCTATGTTAAAGAGGTCTTTTGGATCCCAGAAGCACAATTTCTTTTGGACACCAGAGCCAGCTACTCCAGGGGCATGGGTACCATGCACCATCCTCTTGTTATGGGGCTGCTACTTCTGTAGGTGCACTGGTGGGTGAGGAGGCCCCTAGCTTGGCTGTCTGGAAAGCCTAGCTGTGACTTACCCAAGTATGCTGGTAAGTGGGGGTGGGTCCCAATCCAGCTGGCTGTAATTGCTGTGGGCATGTGTGGTTGGGTGGGGCCAGGACTTGGCCTGACTGTGAAGCCTGGAAGCAGCTACTATGGGTGGGGTAGTCATCTTGTCAACTACAGGCCCAGCCAAGATGCAGGGTGTGGGGGCTCTCACTGGGGCATGACCCTTGCTGATAGCAGTTCAGAGGGAGGATTCCAAAATGGAATCCATCAATACTAGAATCATCATGATGGAACAAGACAGCAAAAATGGTTACCACCAGTGTCTCAGTCCCCAGGGGGATGTCCTAGCTACCTCTGTCCTCTCAAGCAGGTGCTCCAAGATTAGTAAGTGAGTCTCTTTCACCTATGGTCTATGCACTTTTTGGTCTGGTGTCTTTGTGCTGGTTTCCAGGTGGAGTGAATCTGTGTGCAATACTTTAAAAAGCAGGTTTTCCTTTTGTTACATTTCTATAGTTTTCTTGAATGTGTTCCCTATTGTTTTTCAAAGCCAAGTGTTTTGGTGACTTGCTCTCCTATGCAGGATCCAAGGGTTGGGGTGCAGATGTAGAAATGGAATCTCTTGCTCCTCAGGGAAAAGTTCTATACCACTGAGCTCCCTCCTGACTGTGGAATGCTGTGCCTGGGGTGTGTTTTTCCCCTTAGAGGGACAATATCTCTGTCTCTTCTATCCATCCTGGCACTGTCCCTTGTTGTGGAGGCTCTATTCATCTAATTTCTAGGTCTTCTTCAGAGGGAATTGTTCCATATATGGTTGTAGATTTCCCATGTCTGTGGGAGTAGGTGTGTGTGGGATCTTCCTACACCACCATCGTGGACACTCTTCCGTTTTCTTTTATCACATTCCTGACACAAGTTTAATTCAAGCTTTTTTATCTAACACTGAACTATTACAAAAGCACCCTTGATGATCACACTGCCTCCACAGTTACCTTCTACCGTCTGCATAAATGCATGGTTACAAAAATCACGTCATTCCCATTTTCAGCAAGATAGAGTGAAAAGAATGCTGGATTAAGAAGCTAAAAAAACGGTTTTGAGTCTCAATCTATTATTTATAGTTGTGGATCATTGTACAACCTTTAACTTCTCTAGCTCCTTTCCCTCAAACAAAGAGAGACTAGTATTACACATATCTCAGAGATTGTTGTGAGTTTCAGATGGCCTTTAATATGTGAAAACATTTTTAAACCTGAGAAGAATTCTATAATTTTAACTTCTATTTTTTCCATTACTATAAATAAACCCAGTCTTTTTAGCCCAGCACTCAATAGTGCACTTACCTTATCTTCCCAAATTTTTCCTCAAATCCCCCATAGTGTCCTCTCCACCCTAGAGAGACTGCTCTACTTAAGGTCCCATGCACAAACCTAAATCTTCCTCTGCTTCTGTGCCTTTAGCTACTGGCCATCAAATGCCTTTTTCTTTTTCTCAGCCCTTGAACTTTTCCTCTGAGTAAGAACTGAACTGAGAATGACTTCCAGTTCCAGAGCTGACTCTCTAACTAGGTTGGTCTTTGCACAGAGACACAGACTTACAAAAAATGAACAGAACACAATAAAGTCAAAACAACCTATTTCCCTGGTCTTTTAAGATCCAGTGGAGATGGGACACCTGGGTGGTCCAGTTGGTTAAGCATCCAACTTCGGCTCAGATCATGGTCTCATGGTGAGTTAGAGCCCTGAGTCAGGCTCCGTGCTGACAGCTAAGAGAGCCTGGAGCCTGCTTCAGATTCTGTGTCCTCCTCTCTGCCCCACCCCCACTCATGCTCTCTCTCTTTCTCTTTCTCTCTCTCAAAAATAAACATTAAAAAATTTTATTAAACAAAAAAAGATCCAGTGGAGAAAAAACAGGTTTATAACCAAGAAAGAAGTTAAAAATTATAATTTCTTACTGTTCAAGACAGGGTTTGGCACAACCTGGAAGTAGCAAAGAAGATATTTTGTTCTGATAGCCTGCATCTCACCAATTAAATGACATCTTTTCTTGTCTTGTTGGGACAGGGTTGCACACTTGTCAGGGGCACTTAGAAAATGCAGTAGTAACAACACAGACTAGGTGCATGCTGGGCCCTGCTAGGTTCTCTGTTTTGTGGTCATCTGGGAATTGGGATTACTTTTATTGAAACAAGCCAGGCACTGGGGAGCTGAGCATCCAGGCAAGAGTAAGTCACAAATCCTTTTATAATATGGATATTAAAAGGCAATCACACTCTTACATTTAAACATGGTCTGAAACCTGTATCAGTTAGAATTCCACTTAGGTGAAAGCAAAAGAAAATGTGACTAAAAGTGGCTTAAATAGGTAAGGAGTTACTTTATCAAACTCAACATGTGCTCTGGAAATAGACAGTCTTCAGGTGCAGCTACTCAAGAAGGTTGTTGAAGACCCAGATCCCTCTCTTCCTGCTATCATTTATTAGCATCTTTAGCCTTTGTCTTTGTTATTGCAAGATGGGTGCTGTACCTCCAGGCATTGGATAATGTTCCAGGCAGGAAGAAGGAAAGAGTGAAATGGCAAAGCACATGCCATTGAGACTGTTCCTTTTATAGAGCTTTCCTGGAAAGAGGGCTGTATTTACAAGAAGTTTATATCAGGTATGCTTTTTTAATTGCTTATTTTGAATATTAGCTCTACTTAAAAGCTCCACCCAGTAACTTCTGCTCTTTTTGTCCAGAACTACATTACATAGACACTCTTGCTTGGGAGGAAATGTGGAAAATTAAGTACCTTTACTCAGGCACATTGCCACCCCAAAACAGTACTGTGTTTCTATCACTAAAGGAAAAAGCAAAAATAGATATTGGGAAGGCAATGAGCAGACTCTGCCATAATTCCTAAATTCAAACTTCGTATTATTGCTAAATTGCACTACATAGCTTTATATTTAAAGCTGGCAGGCTTCAACTATTTTAGGGACAATTAGGTGACCAAAGATAGAAAGTCTCATTTTAAGGTAACATTTGCTTGGGGAGCCTCAGGCCATATGTCTTTCCAGACCCAGCTCAAATACCACAAGCTTCAAGATTGCCTTGTTCACTTAATGTTTCTCACCCCAATCAAATTATAAGTTCCTTGGGATAGGACCACATTTTATTATCCTTTTTATTCACTGTAAACTACCCCTCCACAAAGTGCTGCACACAATAGAGGAGCATATTAAATATTTATTTTTTGGTTCATTGGAAACACAATCATAGAGGTGGTCTTGAACTTGATATGAACATGGAGCAGCAAGAAGACTGTTTCTGTGCCCAAGAGTCTGGGCAAGGGAGCAATAAGAGATAAAATTTAAAAAGTACTATGAAGCCATCCATTCGTTGATTCATTCACTTAATCCTTTAACATATTCATTGAGTACCTATTTATGCAGACAAAAATACAGCTGTTCTTGAATTCTTTTATTTTTATTTTTTATTTGAGAGAGAGAGAGAGAGAGAGAGCAGGGGAGAGAGAGAGAGAGAGTGAAAGAGCGAGAGAGAGCCCAAACAGGGAAGAGGGGCAGAGGGAGAGAGAAAGAGAATCTTAAGCAGGCTCCAAACTCAGGGAAGAGCGGAGCTCAATCCCATGACCCTGGGATCATGACCTGAGCCAAAATCAGGAGTGAGATGCTCGACCAACTGAACCACCCAGGCACCCCACAGCTGTTTTGAATTCTGTATTCTATTGGCTTTATAGTATAGAAAAACTCAAATACCAATGAGGTAATTTTGCAAAAATTAAAAGCTACAGATTACCTGTATCACAGGATACCTTCCATTGGGTCTGGTATGTGGACAGGAGGTACACATATTGTGAAGCCATATGTCTTTCTAGCCATCAGACTTCATATTCACCGTCAAACATGCAATCTTGGTTAATTCTCAAAGCAACCCTTTGCTTTTGTGTAGAGTTGAGAAACTGAGGCCCAGGGCAGTTGTGACTGTTCAGGGTCACACAGCTGGTCTGTGGCAGAAATAGATTTCCATCCAATGTGCCAGAAGGTCAGCCTTGCTCCTGCTTTCCAATCCCTGGTTCTTCCCAGCTCTAATTGTATATGAGAGTGATGATGTCTCCTAAGAAATAAAGGGAAGTCAGAGAGCACACCCTGGGGACTCACAAACTGTTACCCACACCACAGCCTTTGTTTGTTAAGTGAAGCAATGAGGAGTAAGTAGGGAGAAGAAATAATGGGCAGTCATAACACTCTCTTTCTTACTCTTACTGGTGCTGCTTTACTTTCACTACACCTGGCTGAGCCTGGGTGCACGTACAGGCACTGTCCACAGGTAGAAAGCAGCTATGTTGTCAAGGCTTGGAGGGTTCCCTCTCAAAACACCTTCTTTGACTGATTTCTTGATTCCAGCACTGATTGCTCAGCTTTCTCACTCCTTCACTGATAGACAAACCACCTGAGTTTTCAGCTATTTAATGCCTTGACAAGGACAAGACATTCAGTGATTCAAGCATTCATTGGGTGCCACCTTATGTCTTAGGTAAACAGCAATGAATGCATCAGACAAAAACCCCTGGCCTCACAGAACTCATTTATGAGCTCTGCTCCAGTCTTCCCTGAACAGCTGGAATACACAGAAGTATTGAACTCCTGTTTCCTTTTGGGTGGGGAGGCAGCAGTTTTATCCTACTCCCAAGCTGGCCTCAGAGAATTTCTTCATGACATTATGTCCTTGAAATAAATGCCTCTTTTATCAATTAAAAAAAAAAAACTTGACATCTTAAGGCTGAATTATAATAAGTAGATTCATTCTATCAGTTAGTAAGGCTTTGAAAAAAGGAGGTAGGGTCTGGCCAAGAAGTTAGAGAGTTTAGCCCCTGGGACAGGAGGTGGTCAGGAAAATGCAAGCTTTGCTGCATGGTGGGAGGTCTGGAGAGGAAATGACTGGAGTATAGAAGCAGCATAAGCACCACCACTACACAGAAAGTAAAGGCAAATTGTTATCCATGTCACACTTTCATCTGTGCCCACTCAGCCTGGCCAGGAAAAATTCAGTATCTTCCTTAAATTCTAAGGAAGAAAAAAGCTCTTATTGAATTTTTCTAGACTATGAGTGCCCTGAGGATGGGGATGTGTCTGCTTGGATCATGGCTTTCTTGGTGCCTGGCATTTGGTGTGCAACAAATATTTGCTGAATGGCTGAATAAACTTGCAAAGGCTCAGACATTGCACCTTTGTGTATATTTCCGTGTTCTCATTCAAGTCTAATGGTGTCCAAAGCATGATGATACCTATTTTTCCATAAGGAATCTCGGACATGGAGTTTTAAGGGCACAAATAGTAGGATCAAGATTTGAAGTCGGGACTGTCTCTCCAAGGTCAAAGTAAATAGTTCATACTTGCCTCAATTCTTCATTCTATTCAACTCTAGCTTCTCACCCAACAGTGCCAGACTTATCTACAATAAGAAAATATCTTGACTCTGACAACTCTGTGAATCCTGACTGGTGGCTTTTTCTGTTGGTTCTCTAGGGAAACATCCCTCAGGTCCAACCTTAAAGTGTAGGCTAAGGTTAGTTCTTCATTCCCTGGATGGCCTCACTTATTCTCAGGACTTCATTCCTTGTGTGTGTGTGTATGTACCGATTCTCAAATGTTTGTCTCCAGCCTGTAACTCCCTCTTAGAACTGCTCACCAGACTTCTACCAGCCATCTCCACTGGAATGCCACACTAGGACTTCAATACTGACTCTGTCAGGTGTCTGTGTTTTTTCTTCTGACTTGGCTCAATGAATTCCATTGCTATCTAGCCCAAGGTCCATGATAGAATGTAGGTTCCTTCCCTCCTCCTCATATCTCATATCCAATATATCGTTAGGCCTATCAATTCTGCCTCCTGAATATCTCCTAAACCCAGATCCATGTCGCTACATTTCTCACACCACCCTAGTCTATGCAGCCATCATGTCTTGCTAGAACTTCTGTAATGGTCTCCAAATTGGCCTCCCTGCCCTTCATGCCCTGCTTTATAGTTCACTTGTCATGTATTATCCAAAGTGATCTTGCTATAACATAAATCTGATAATTTTATGTTTATATTTAAGATATTTTAGGGGCACCTGGGTGGCTCAGTTGGTTAAGTGTTCGACTTTTAATTTTGGCTCAGGTTATGATCTCACAGTTCATGAGTTTAAGCCCCATATCAGGCTCCATGCTGACAATGCAGAGCCTGCTTGGGATTCTCTCTATTCCTCTCTCTCTCTCTGCCCCTCCTCTGTTAATTCTCTCTCCCTCTCTGTCTCCCTTTCTCTCAAAATAACTAAACTTTCAGTAAAATAAAATAAAATATCTTAATAACATGATATATGTGTAATATATATAAAATAAAATAATATATCCTCAGTATTTGCCCATTTACCAGAAGATTAAGTCCAAGTTCCATAACAAGGTTACCAGTCTGGCCTCAGTTCAACTTTATGCCTCATTTCTTGCCTCTGGCCAACTCTGCCTTTCAGCCAGTCGGAGCAGAACAGAACAGAGCAGAGCACATTCTCCTGTGTGCCACACTTTCTCTACCTCCAGACCTTGGCCCGTGTTATTTCCTCTGACTGCCCTCCTCCCCCTCTGCATTTCTTCACCTCCACCTTGTCATCTCTCAGTCTCTTTGCAAGGATAACATCTACTTATTCTTTAGTTTTCATTAAATCATCATTTATTCAGTATTCAAATATTTATTGAGTATCTATCAAATGCAGTTCTAGGTGCTAAGAACTCAGCAGTAAACAAACAGACAAAATCTCTACTCTCATAGAACTTTATATTTAAGAGGGGCAGATAAACAGCCAACAAGATATGTGGATCAATATATACACATGTCAGATGGTGATAAGTACCAATGAGAAAAATAAAACAGGAAAGGAGATAGGGAGAAGGGATTTGGCAATATAAGTAGAGTGGCTAGGGAGGCCTCATGAGAAGATGTTTGTGTCAAGGTCTGGAAAAGAAGGGCAAACCATTCAACTGTCTGGGGAAGGTGTTCCAGGCAGACTTCACAGTAATTGCAAAGGCTCTGAGTGACGGAGTGCTCGCAATGTTTGAGGAATTGAAAGGAGACAGATGCACCAAGGAAGAGTAAGTGGGAGGCAAAAAAACAGAAGGTGTGGTCAAGAGATATTGGAGAAACAGATTGAAGGGACTGGGGCGGGGGTGAGAGAGTGGGATTGTGTGTTCCTGATGACATCCCTCTCAGGGTTAGGTAGCATCTCTAAATAACACCTCTATTTCTCCTTCCAGAACTAATCGCGACAGACTTAATTGTCTGCCTGCTGTTTTCCTCTTCTTCTGTACCCTTGTTGGGACTGTGAGCCTTGTGAGGACAAGGGATATTGCACCTGTCTTATTCTCTGCTCTGGCCCCAGACCCTTTCACAGTGACTCTCACAGAATAGTAGTGCTGCATCAGAGAATCAATTAATGAATAAACAAATGAATGAATCTCAATGAATCTATAATTATGCTGTGATACATTCGATGTGCTCTCTCCATTTCCCTCTTTACCCTGGAGCTCCTCAGCTCTCTGCTGTTCCAGTAAAAAGTCTTTCCTTACATTGTATCCATGCTTTGCCACTTTATGAGATCTTCTACCTCTAAGGGTGGGAAGTTATGGTACTTTCATTATACATGACAAAAGAGGCTTTTCTACTCTGTTGGCAAAACCAATAGACCAGTGATTCTATGACAATCTAGGCAAATGCTCATGATTGAAATCATCTCAGGTGGGAAACATTGGCCTAAAATGCAGACCTTCCATTCAGAGACCACAGATCTCTATTTGCCACATTAAACCCAATTTTTTTTTTTACTTTTTTAAAAATATAATTTGTTATCAAATTGGTTTCCATACAACACCCAGTGCTCATCCCAACAAGTGTCCTCCTCAATGCCTATCACCCACTTTGCCCTCTCCCCCACCCGCCATCAGCCGTCAGTTTGTTCTCTGTATTTAAGAGTCTCATATGGTTTGCCTCCCTCCTTCTCTGTTTGTAACTTTTTTTTCCCTTCGCCTCCCCCATGGTCTTCTGTTAAGTTTCTCAAGTTCCACATATGAGTGAAACCATATGGTATCTGTCTTTCTAAACCCAATTTCAAACATTCAGCTAGTTAACTGGGAAATCAGATCATCAATCTTTCCATCTTCTGAGGGCTCCTTGGACACACTGAGCAATAGAGGTCTTTTGTGACCTGTATACTGGGGAGCTCCATCGTACGTTCATGATATTATTATGAAGTCTGCATGTTGTTGCCAACATGACAGCTATTTTGTCTAGCTGTCCCTATTCTGTGTATACCTGTTAGGTGTGGATCCTGTGAGATTAGTAAAAATATGTATCCATGAGGTTAAGAGGCCCTGGGCAGGTAATTTTGTTTTTTACCAGGCTATTCACACCCACCAGGGCTTCTCTGACATCAGAATAACCATGAGAACAAAGCTTGAGTCATCAGACCCTTGAGACATGAGCGCCTCGTTCATGCTTTCCCTGCTGTGTCCTCCCATATGCATTTTGAGTGATATTATACCATTACTGATGGGAAAACATGAAATTAATCAACAATGAGTATGAAAGAAAAGAAACCTTGTTACTGAAAGCTTTCTACACTTTAATATCTTTAAATATGTGAAGTAGGAGAAATGCTTTATGTTCTGCTTTGCTCATTTTGGTGTGGAGTTGTTATTCACTCTATGAAGTTTGAATGAAGTGGCCTGGGGCAGCAGTGAAGATATGGCCAGCCTCACGCTCCTGCCTGAATACCATTCTTACATTACTTCCTGATTGGCCAGAAATGGAAACTAGTGGGAATACAAGAGAGACCCTCCAACTAGTCCCTTTCATTTACATATATGAATTTTTTTTTTTTTTTTGCAGAGAGGACAGAGATAGTACTAGAGCCCACAGCTTGAAATGGAATGACAAAATAGTGCATCTCTTTTGATTTGTATCTTCATGTTGGCTTTTGCTCCCTTTCCTAAGTCCAGAGCATCTTCCTCAGCCTATTCTCCAGGTACTAGAGCTTAAGATTTGTATAGAAAAAGCAAACAAATAAAGAGTGAAGGTTTAGCCCATTTTGTCCAGATAACCGGGTTCTCAAAGCCGAGACCTACTACTTGTTAGCTCTACTACTTGTTAGCTCTAGTTTCTTCAAATCCCAAAGCCTTAGTTAACTCATCTGTGAAATGGACATTGTAACAGCCCCTCCAGGATAGGGTTGTTATGAGAACTGAAGGAAATACTGCACGTAAGGCACTCAGAAGATCTTGCCACACAGTAAGTGCTCAGTAATATTAGCTATGATTACTCTGTATCCCTTTTGAAAAAAAAGGCTGTAGGGTGATAGCATTAGCCAGCAGTAAAATTCATATATGTGGTTTCATTTTGGTAAATAGTATCATTCCTGGAAGAGCAACACTGCTCCAATTTATGAAGATTTTTTTCTTATATTCTTCCTCACTCTTTCGGTATAATATGTTTTCAGTTTCAATTTGTATCAGCTCACAGCCTATCCTTGCCCATCGTTAGTCCATCGTCCACACTTTAACTGTATAGGATACTAAAACTGTTAACAAACCCAGGGCTTTACATAACAAGACACAGACAGCACAATAGGCTGGAATATAGAACAGGAAGGGCCTCCTTCGCTTCAAAGGTGAACAAAGGAGCCAGAGTTGCATTTGTTAGTAAGAACTTCATTGCTTCCAGTGTGGGGTTTAAGCTGTTTGAAATGGATTAGAGGATGATATGGAGCCCAAATCAGGCCCATTTGGAAAGAGAGAGAGAGAGACAGAGAGAGGTAATGGGCTCTGGAATGACCTACCTTCTTGCTTTTTCTCTCACCCCTTCTAAGCCTTATGCTAAAAGCAAGTTAGTGAAAGGGTCAGGTCTACTAAGGAGAGACAAGTCTGAAAGCAATTTAATCTCCTGAAGAAAGTCCAGGGAAACCAATTCCCCAGCCTAGATTTCAGCTCTTTATTTGAAAGCAGGGACCAGGAAGGAAGAAAAAACTCTGTAAAGAGAGGTTAGGAAAGCGTATGGAGCTGGAGGTAGGGAACTAGCTAAGGAGGCTCCATGTTTGTGTGTGTGCAGGCATGGCCTCTCCCTGCCTGGCCTGGTCTCTCTGACTTTGTAAACTGTAGGGAAATACACTGTGGGCTTAGGACAGCTGGGTACTGCTCTGTTAAACCGCACAACCTCCTACTTTCTGAGCTGTTCTTTCCTGAAATTTCTTCTCCGAATAAGGAAAAAAAATTAGACAAGATAATTTTTTGGTTTCTTTCCAGTACTACCATTCTAAGATAAGAATTCCCTGCCTGCCTGCCTGAAGGCCAGTGGACTTTGCTCTTAGGATTGCAAAAGGATTTCTTGGTCACATGTCTTTCTTTCAAGAGAATTTCTTCTTGCACATTGCCAACATTGGATTCTTTACCAGACCATTGCTGAGGCCCAGGAGTATTTGAGCCAGAGTCCTCAGTTGGAAGGACAGACCTGCTTCTGGTGCTTCAGGACCTTGGCCCCCCTAGGGATCACTGGAACTGGGAATAAAGGAAGCAGCTGGCAGCTCTGGGGGTTGTTGAGGGAGCCAAAGTTCTGGGACTGAAGAGATAGCAAGTTGCTGCACTGCAGGTCCTTTGTGGTCCTTTGTGCAGGGAAGGAAGAAGTTGGATGGGGTCATTTTATGCACTGAGGGAACTCTGTAGGAGTCAGAAGTTGGTCCAGAAACCACTGGCTGCAGGAATAGACAAAAGGGCCTTTGCAGGTTCATAGAGAAGCCTGTCACTGAGCTTGTATTGACAGTGTGCTGGACGGGCTAGCTCTTCCATAGCACGGTTTCACTGTGAGGCTGCAGGGCACTGGGGCCTGCTCTGTCCTGGGGTTAGGGATACCCTGCTATAGCTAAATTTTAATGTTTATTTATTTTTGAGAGAGAGACGGAGCACCAGAAGAGAAGGGGAAGAAAGAGAGAGGTAGACACAGAATCTGAAATAGGCTCCAGGCTCCGAGCTGTCAGCACAGCCAATGAACTGTGAGATCCTGACCTGAGCTGAAGTCGGATGCTTGACTGACTGAGCAACCCAGGCACCTGGCTATACCTAAATTTTTTTTTCCCAATATATGAAATTTATTGTCAAATTGGTTTCCATACAACACCCAGTGCCCATCCCAAAAGGTGCCCTCCTCAATACCCATCACCCACCCTCCTCTCCCTCCCACCCCCCATCAACCCTCAGTTTGTTCTCAGTTTTTAACAGTCTCTTATGCTTTGGCTCTCTCCCACTCTAACCTCTTTTTTTTTTTTCCCTTCCCCTCCCCCATGGGTTTCTGTTAAGTTTCTCAGGATCCACATAAGAGTGAAACCATATGGTATCTGTCTTTCTCTGTATGGCTTATTTCACTTAGCATCACACTCTCCAGTTCCATCCACGTTGCTACAAAAGGACATATTTCATTCTTTCTCATTGCCACGTAGTATTCCATTGTGTATATAAACCACAATTTCTTTATCCATTCATCAGTTGATGGACATTTAGGCTCTTTCCATAATTTGACTATTGTTGAGAGTGCCGCTATAAACATTGGGGTACAAGTGCCCCTATGCATCAGCACTCCTGTATCCCTTGGGTCAATTCCTAGCAGTGCTATTGCTGGGTCATAGGGTAGGTCTATTTTTAATTTTCTGAGGAACCTCCACACTGCTTTCCAGAGTGGCTGCACCATTTTGCATTCCCACCAACAGTGCAAGAGGGTCCCGTTTCTCCACATCCTCTCCAGCATCTATAGTCTCCTGATTTGTTCATTTTGGCCACTCTGGCATGAGGTGATATCTGAGTGTGGTTTTGATTTGTATTTCCCTGATAAGGAACGACGTTGAACATCTTTCCATGTGCCTGTTGGCCATCCGGATGTCTTCTTTAGAGAAGTGTCTATTCATGTTTTCTGCCCATTTCTTCACTGGGTTATTTGTTTCTCGGGTGTGGAGTTTGGTGAGCTCTTTATAGATTTTGGATACTAGCCCTTTGTCCGATATGTCATTTGCAAATATCTTTTCCCATTCCATTGGTTGCCTTTTAGTTTTGTTGGTTGTTTCCTTTGCTGTGCAGAAGCTTTTTATCTTCATAAGGTCCCAGTAATTCATTTTTGCTTTTAATTCCCTTGCCTTTGGGGATGTGTCGAGTAAGAGATTGCTACGGCTGAAGTCAGAGAGGTCTTTTCCTGCTTTCTCCTCTAGGGTTTTGATGGTTTCCTGTCTCACATTCAGGTCCTTTATCCATTTTGAGTTTATTTTTGTGAATGGTGTGAGAAAGTGGTCTAGTTTCAACCTTCTGCATGTTGCTGTCCAGTTCTCCCAGCACCATTTGTTAAAGGGACTGTCTTTTTTCCATTGGATGTTCTTTCCTGCTTTGTCAAAGATGAGTTGGCCATACGTTTGTGGGTCTAGTTCTGGGGTTTCTATTGTATTCCATTGGTCTATGTGTCCGTTTTTGTGCCAATACCATGCTGTCTTGATGATGACAGCTTTGTAGTAGAGGCTAAAGTCTGGGATTGTGATGCCTCCTGCTTTGGTCTTCTTCTTCAAAATTACTTTGGCTATTCGGGGCCTTTTGTGGTTCCATATGAATTTTAGGATGGCTTGTTCTAGTTTCAAGAAGAATGCTGGTGCAATTTTGATTGGGATTGCATTGAATGTGTAGATAGCTTTGGGTAGTATTGACATTTTGACAATATTTATTCTTCCAATCCATGAGCAGGGAATGTCTTTCCATTTCTTTATATCTTCTTCAATTACCTGCATAAGCTTTCTATAGTTTTCAGCATACAGATCTTTTACATCTTTGGTTAGATTTATTCCTAGGTATTTTATGCTTCTTGGTGCAATTGTGAATGGGATCAGTTTCTTTATTTGTCCTTCTGTTGCTTCATTTTTAGTGTATAAGAATGCAACTGGTTTCTGTACATTGATTTTGTATCCTGCAACTTGGCTGAATTCATGTATCAGTTCTAACAGACTTTTGGTGGAGTCTATCGGATTTTCCATGTATAATATCATGTCATCTGCAAAAAGCGAAAGCTTGACTTCATCTATGCCAATTTTGATGCCTTTGATTTCCTTTTGTTGTCTGATTGCTGAAGCTAGAACTTCCAACACTATATTAAACAACAGCGGTGAGAGTGGGCATCCCTGTTGTGTTTCTGATCTCAGGGAAAAAGCTCTCAGTTTTTCCCCATTGAGGATGATGTTAGCTGTGGGCTTTTCATAAATGGCTTTTATGATCTTTAAGTATGTTCCTTCTATCCCGACTTTCTCAAGGGTTTTTATTAAGAAATCGTGCTGGATTTTGTCAAAGGCCTTTTCTGCATCGATTGACAGGATCATATGGTTCTTCTCTTTTTTTTTACTAATGTGATGTATCACGTTGATTGATTTGCGAATGTTGAACCAGCCCTGCGTCCCAGGAATGAATCCCACTTGATCATGGTGAATAATTCTTTTTATATGCTGTTGAATTTGATTTGCTAGTATCTTATTGAGAATTTTTGCATCCATATTCATCAGGGATATTGGCCTGTAGTTCTCTTTTTTTACTGGGTCTCTGTCTGGTTTAGGAATCAAAGTAATCCTGGCTTCATAGAATGAGTCTGGAAGTTTTCCTTCCCTTTCTATTTCTTGGAATAGCTTGAGAAGGATAGGTATTATCTCTGCTTTAAACGTCTGGTAGGACTCCCCTGGGAAGCCATCTGGTCCTGGACTCTTATTTGTTGGGAGATTTTTGATAACCGATTCAATTTCTTCGCTGGTTATGGGTCTGTTCAAGCTTTCTATTTCCTCCTGATTGAGTTTTGGAAGAGTGTGGGTGTTTAGGAATTTGTCCATTTCTTCCAGGTTGTCCGATTTGTTGGTATATAATTTTTCATAGTATTCCCTGATAATTGTTTGTATCTCTGAGGGATTGGTTGTAATCATTCCATTTTCATTCATGATTTTATCTATTTGGGTCATCTCCCTTTTCTTTTTGAGAAGCCTGGCTAGAGGTTTGTCAATTTTGTTTATTTTTTCAAAAAACCAACTCTTGGTTTCGTTGATCTGCTCTACTGTTTTTTTAGATTCTATATTGTTTATTTCTGCTCTGATCTTTATTATTTCTCTTCTTCTGCAGGGTTTAGGCTGCCTTTGCTGTTCTGCTTCTATTTCCTTTAGGTGTGCTGTTAGATTTTGTATTTGGGATTTTTCTTGTTTCTTGAGATAGGCCTGGATTGCAATGTATTTTCCTCTCAGGACTGCCTTCGCTGCATCCCAAAGTGTTTGGATTGTTGTATTTTCATTTTCGTTTGCTTCCACATATTTTTTAATTTCTTCTCTAATTGCCTGGTTGACCCACTCATTCTTTAGTAGGGTGTTCTTTAACCTCCACGCTTTTGGAGGTTTTCCAGACTTTTTCCTGTGGTTGACTTCAAGCTTCATAGCATTGTGGTCTGAAAGTAGGCATGGTATAATTTCAATTCTTGTAAACTTATGAAGGGCTGTTTTGTGACCCAGTATATGATCTATCTTGGAGAATGTTCCATGTGCACTCGAGAAGAAAGTATATTCTGTTGCTTTGGGATGCAGAGTTCTAAATATATCTGTCAAGTCCATCTGATCCAATGTATCATTCAGGGCCCTTGTTTCTTTATTGACCGTGTGTCTAGATGATCTATCCATTTCTGTAAGTGGGGTGTTAAAGTCCCCTGCAATTACCACATTCTTATCAATAAGGTTGCTTATGTTTATGAGTAATTGTTTTATATATTTGGGGGCTCCCGTATTCAGCACATAGACATTTATAATTGTTAGCTCTTCCTGATGGATAGACCCTGTAATTATTATATAATGCCCTTGTTCATCTCTTGTTACAGCCTTTAATTTAAAGTCTAGTTTGTCTGATATAAGTATGGCTACTCCAGCTTTCTTTTGGCTTCCAGTAGCATGATAAATAGTTCTCCATCCCCTCACTCTCAATCTAAAGGTGTCCTCAGGTCTAAAATGAGTCTCTTGTAGACAGCAAATAGATGGGTCTTGTTTTTTTATCCATTCTGATACCCTATGTCTTTTGGTTGGCACATTTAATCCATTTACATTCAGTGTTATTATAGAAAGATACGGGTTTAGAGTCATTGTGATGTCTGTATGATTTATGCTTGTATTGATGTCTCTGGTACTTTGTCTCACAGGATCCCCCTTAGGATCTCTTGTAGGGCTGGTTTAGTGGTGACAAATTCCTTCAGTTTTTGTTTGTTTGGGAAGACCTTTATCTCTCCTTCTATTCTAAATGACAGACTTGCTGGATAAAGGATTCTCGGCTGCATATTTTTTCTGTTTAGCACACTGAAGATATCATGCCAGTCCTTTCTGGCCTGCCAAGTTTCAAAAGAGAGATCAGTCACGAGTCTTATAGGTCTCCCTTTATATGTGAGGGCACGTTTATCCCTTGCTGTTTTCAGAATTTTCTCTTTATCCTTGTATTTTGCCAGTTTCACTATGATATGTCGTGCAGAAGATCGATTCAAGTTCCGTCTGAAGGGAGTTCTCTGTGCCTCTTGGATTTCAATGCCTTTTTCCTTCCCCAGTTCAGGGAAGTTCACAGCTATTATTTCTTCAAGTACCCCTTCAGCACCTTTCTCTCTCTCTTCCTCCTCTGGGATACGAATTATGCATATATTATTTCTTTTTAGTGTATCACTTAGTTCTCTAATTTTCCCCTCATACTCCTGGATTTTTTTATCTCTCTTTTTCTCAGCTTCCTCTTTCTCCATAACTTTATCTTCTAGTTCACCTATTCTCTCCTCTGCCTCTTCAATCCGAGCTGTCGTCGTTTCCATTTTGTTTTGCATTTCGTTTAAAGCTTTTTTCAGCTCCTCGTGACTGTTCCTTAGTGCCTTGATCTCTGTAGCAAGAGATTCTCTGCTGTCCTCTATACTGTTTTCAAGCCCAGCGATTAATTTTATGACTATTATTCTAAATTCACTTTCTGTTATATTATTTAAATCCTTTTTGATCAGTTCATTAGCTGTTGTTATTTCCTGGAGATTCTTCTGAGGGGAATTCTTCCGTTTGGTCATTTTGGATAGTCCCTTGGAGTGGTGAGAACCTGCAGGGCACTTCCCCTGTGCTGTGGTGTATAACTGGAGTTGGTGGGCGGGGCCGCAGTCAGACCTGATGTCCGCCCCCAGCCCACCACTGGGGCCACAGTCAGACTGGTGTGTGCCTTCTCTTCCCCTCTCCTAGGGGCGGGATTCACTGTGAGGTGGCATGGCCCGTCTGGGCTACTTGCACACTGCCAGGCTTGTGGTGCTGGGGATCTGGCGTATTAGCTGGGGTGGGTAGGCAAGGTGCGCGGGGGCAGGAGGGGCAGGCTTAGCTCGCTTCTCCTTAGGTGATCCACTTCAGGAGGGGCCCTGTGGCAGCAGGAGGGAGTCAGATCCACTGCCGGAGGTTTGGCTCCGCAGAAGCACAGAGTTGGGTGTTTGCGCGGAGCAAGCAAGTTCCCTGGCAGGAACTGGTTCCCTTTGGGAATTTGGCTGGAGGATGGGCGAGGAAGCTGGCGCTGGCAAGCACCTTTGTTCCCCACCAAACTGAGCTCTGTCATCTGGGGGCTCAGCAGCTCTCCCTCCCTTTGTCCTCCAGCCTTCCCGCTTTCCGAGCAGAGCTGTTAACTTATGACCTTCCAGACGCTAAGTCATGCTTGCTGTCGGAACACATTCCGTCTGGCCCCTCCACTTTTGCCAGCCAGACTCGGGGGCTCTGCTTGGCCAGCAGGCTGCCCCTCCACCCCAGGTCCCTCCCGCCAGTCCGTGGAGCGCGCACCACCTTGCTGCCCTTCCTACCCTCTTCCGTGGGCCTCTCGTCTGCGTTTGGCTCCGGGGACTCCGTTCTGCTAATCCTCTGGCGGTTTTCTGGGTTATTTAGGCAGGTGTAGGTGGAATCTAAGTGATCAGCAGGTCGCGTGGTGAGCCCAGCGTCCTCCTACGCCGCCATCTTCCTATCCTCCTCCTATACTTAAATTTTAAATGAAGAATGTTATCTTAATTATTGCAGCAAATATGAAATTATTGCAGCAAATATGAATACAGCGCAGCTAAATTCTTCATATACCTAAATTTTAAATGAAGAATTTAGCTGGGCTGTATTCATATTTGCTGCAATAATTAAGATAACATTTGTAAATATAGAAAGAAGGCTAATTTATAACATGGATGCCATCATTGCCAAGTGAGACTCTGAAGCTCCAATTACAAGACAAATTTCCTTACGAACTGAATGCCAGAAAATTCCCTTGTTATTCTGACAACAGAAGCTAACTTGTTACTTTTTCTTTTTAGAATAAAGGAAGAAAAAATAAATGGCAATAGTCTCCCCTTGTTAATAATCTGAGTTGACTCTTCTAAGACTCCTAATGAGTCAGGCTCCAGGCTTGGCTCGGTACAACACTAAGCCTGCCCTAAGTGGCTATTCTTGGCTCAAAAAAAAAAAAAAAAAAAAAAAAAAAACAGGCTGGAAAGAGAATGACCTGGTTTTGCAGCAAGGGATACTGAGACTAAGCCAAGGGTAGGTGCTATGGACTGAACTGTGTCCCCTCAGAATTCACATGTTGAAGCCTTAAGTTTCAATGTGACGACATTTGAAGATATGGCATTTGGGAGGTGATTAAGTTTCAATGAGGTCATGAGGGCGAGGTCACTTTGGGTACTATAACAAAAATTATATACGCCCAGTGGCTTAAACAATTGAAATCTAGTTATCACAGTTTGAATGCTGGAAATCTGAGATCAGGGTGCTGACAGACTTGGTGTCTGGTGAGGACTTGGTTCTTGATTCATAGATGGCCATCCTCTTGAATCTTTATATGGTAGAGAACAAAGAAAAAAGAAGCAAACTCACTTGTGGTCTTTTCTTATAAAGACATGAATCCCATCATGAGGGCTCCAACTCCATGACCCCATGGAGTAAGTAGGCCCCATATCCACATATCACATTGGGGGTTAGGGGTTCAACATGTGAATTTCGGAGGAAGGCAAATATTCAGTCTGTAACATAGATAGAACTCAACCATACTGGAACCCTGATCTCAGACCTCCAGCCTCCAGAACTGTGAGAAAATATTTTGTTCAAGAGTTTTGCCATGGCAGTCTGAGCCGACTTACACAGACCAAAACTAATACTAATACTACTAATACTGACTAATATGAACTGAAACCTTGAGGAAAACCATTCCTTGTAGAGGCTCTAGCATTTAGGTGATGAAGTACAAGAATCTGGGTTCAATGTCAGCTCAGCATCTCCTCAACTGTATGAAATCAGCCAAGTTACTTAGCTTTTCTAAGTCCCAATTAATTAATCTGTAAAATAGAGATACTAGTACTATCAAGACCATATAATTGTTATGAAACTAAATACATTTATTTTTTTAGAGATAGTATTCATTTTTATTTTTAAATAAAATTTTTTTAAAGTTTATTTATTTTGAGAGAGAGAGAGTGCACGGGTGGGGAGGGGCAGAGAGAGAGATGGAGAGAGAGAGAGAGAAAGAGAGAGAGAGAGAGAGAGAGAGAGAGAGAGAGAGAGAGAGAGAGAATCCCAAGCAGGCTCCACACTGCCAGTGTAGAACCTGATGCTGGGCTCAAGCACATGAACCATGAGATCATGACTGAGCCCAAGTCAAGAATCAGAAGTGTAACTGACTGAGCCACACAGGCAACAAAGATATTTTCTTTTTTTATGTTTATTTATTTTGAGAGAGAGAGAGAGACAGAATGCATGGGGGAGGGACAGAGAGAGAGGGACAGAAAGAATCCCAAGCAAGCTCCACACGGCCAGCGCAGAGTCCGACATAAGGCTCAGTCTCACAACCATGAGATCATGACCTAAGCCAAAATCAAGAGTCACTCAACTGAGCCAACAGGTGCCCCAAAGAGAGAGATTTAACATGCCTCATGCCCAGTAAGCACTTAGAGGAATTCTTAGAGGATATCGGGAACATCTTATCACTTAGGAAGTAGAAGCATGACCATTCTATTGAATTTGCCTTTGGTGTACAATTCAAATTCTAATCCTTCCTTAGAAGAAGTCCTGGAAACTCTAGATTTTAGAGCCATTAGAGTCTCCTAATAAATCACTCTCTGGAAAGAATCTGATCCTTGGAATCAGAGTAACCTGGGATTTTAATTCCAGCTTTGCTGCTTATTATCTCAAAGTGTCATAATTTTTCAAAACTTTGGTTCCCCCTCAGCAGCTTGGAGATAACGCCTTCTTTCTAGTGCCCCATTGTGAGAGACACATGAGACAGCTGCATGAAGCACTTAGCATAGGACCTGACACTCCTAGTCACCCTATGAGTCTTAGTGCTACTTCCCCTCTTGAAATAGTTCTAAATGCTAAATAGGTAATTCTAATCCTTAAGATCCAGGTCCAGGGGTTGCCTGGGTGGCTCAGTCAGTTAAACATCTGACATTGGCTCAGGTCATGATCTCACAGTTAATGAGTTTGAGCCCCACATTAGATGAGTTTGAGCCCCTCTTTGGTTCCAAGATGACAATGTAGAGCCTGAGTGGGATTCTCTCTCTCTCTCTCTCTCTCTCTCCCTCTTTCTATGCCCCTTGTGGGTTCTCTCTCTCTCTCCCTCCTTTCCTCTCTGCCCCTTACTCACTTGTGCTCTCTCTCAGAAATAGAAGGAGAAAAAGAAAGGAAGAGAAAGAAAATTAGTCTTTTAAAAAAAATCCAGGGCCAGGAGTTCATGTAGTATATGTATATGTTTTTACATGAATGTGTGTGTATACACACACACACACACACACACACACACATACATATACATATATATGTATATATATACACATACACACATCCATAGTATGTAATATACATATATTATATGTAATATATAGAAATGTAAATATATATAATTTATTATATTACATGTGAAATTATATTATATATTATATATATGAAAATACCTCATACTTTAAATATAAGATTCTGTGCAATTAAAAAAGTTATCATTCTTATTTATCGAAGGTGGAGTCAATATAGTAGGATTCTGCCATGAAAAGAGGGTTTGATAATCACTTTGTTGGTAGGCAGTTGCCAAACAAAGAGTTGCCAAACATTTGTGGGGACCTCCATTTGCCAGGCACTGTATCAGATACTTTATGCAATCAGAGGTATATCATGATATTGGGCAGACATTACTAAACTGTGACTCCTCAAATGATTACCATGTATTGCCAAGAACTGTAATTTAGAATCAGATTATCTTTTTCCAGTAGTTTCTAAGCCCCTTAAATACAGAGACAGTGTTTTATAAATATGCACTTTCTCCACAGCACCTGGGATAGTGTATCAGAACAACTTTAGAAATATGTGGTGAATAGGTGATGGGCGATCATATGAACTTATTCATTAACTCTACAATTATTTACTGAGTATCTACTATGTTCCAGGCACATTTCCAGACACTAATGATACAGCAATTAACAAAAGTCTACTTTGCTTTCCTAGAGCTCACACTCTAGCAGGGGAATGCAACATGTAAGGTGTGAAGAGGCACAAGTGGAAACAGAAAATGAAGCAAGTGGTCAGTGAGTTGGGAGATCACCTGCCAAAAGCCACCTGTGAGTCGTCTGGATCCTCCCTCATCACATTGGCACAACTGGTATGATCATGATGTTCTGGGCTCGTTGAGCACCATGCTCCCTAAAGATGAACGTCATAAGTATGTTCAAGAAATCTTCTGGTACTGAGCCCAGGAATGATACAACTTCTCTCTCTCTCTCCTTTAAATTAATACAATTTACTGTTTAAAGTTTGCAGAAAAATTGAGCAGAAAGTACAGAGAGTTTCCATATATTCCCTTTCCCCCACTCCCAAATTTCCCTTATTATTAACATCTTGCATAACTGGAGTGCATTTGCTACAATTGATGAGCCAATATTGATACTGTATTAATAACTAAAGTCCATAGTTTACACTAGGGTTCACTCTTAGAGTTGTGCATTCTATACATTTTGACAAATGTATAATGACATGCATCCACCATTACAGTATCATACAGAACAGTGTCACTGCCCTAAAACCCCTGTGCTCCACCTATTCATTCCTCCCTCCTCCTAGTCCCTGGCAATCACTTATCCTTTTATTGTCTCCATGGTTTTGGGGTCGTTCTTAGATTGTCATGTAGTGGAAACCATACAGAACCTTTCTCTTTTAGCAATTCTGTTCTCTTTCAGTTTAGTTTGGTTTCTACCTTCATCCCAGAGTGATGGAACCCAGAACCCTCTGACCTTCCATGGTCATCTGGGCCCATTTTTGTAATTGAGAGGCAGTGATGTACACGATAAAAGTCTTCTCCACTTAGCAAGTAGGATAGATCCACTGTTAGCCCAGAGGGGAAAGATGGGATATTTGCAGTTTTCTTGATTCAGTAAAACATTTAATCACTTAAATGCTTTTTGATGATGAGCTGGGGGTGATTTTTTTTTTAATCATTTTAGCCAACTCCCAACAATCTCTGCTGTGTCCTGAATGAGAGAACTGAGAAGAAAGCAGGGGCAGGAGCTTTCTTTTTGGTTTATTTTGCTTTACTTACCTGTATGAATTATCCATTTTTGCACTTAAAATGACCCAAATTTGCCAGGCAACTGCAAAACTTCTACTGGATGTAGTTGCTGTGCTGTTGGCATGATGGAGCAACTGGCTGTGAGTCCCCCCACCCCCCAAGGGTTGCCATGAGAACAGAGGAGGGCTCTGTCCTTGCCCTTCACCACAGGACCCAGAGTGGGAGTGCCCTGCAGAAGATGGGCAGGGGAAGGGCAAGTGTGGGTGAGATCTTGTTTGTGTGTTACTTGTCAGATTTATGACTGCTGGTAGCACTTATCAAAAGTGACGTTTATTGCATGTGAAATGCTCTCATTTGTTAGATAACGCAAGCTATTTAGTATTAAAGCAGCTTTTGCACAGCACAGTCTCCTCTGTCATTAGGGGACCTCCTAGGATTAATTACTGAGATCTATACCCCAACATTCAGATGCCTCCCAGAACCATAAACTTATAAATCACACATGAACTGATTGCCAAGAAATTTTCCTCAAAGCCATGATCTCTCTGTGAGGGGGACAAGGACAAGTTAAGTGAACAGTCAGTAGCTCACAGATAAGCACTCCCTGGAGACCTGGGTTCCTAGTCTGAAGTACTTAGACTATCCCTGCTTCCCTCATGCTTGAGGTTGCTACAATAACACCTCATATTCATACATTTTTTTTTTTTAGCTTTTCAAAGCATTCCATCACAAAGCTGATTTCTTTGTCATTTGTGATTGCACTGCTAGCACCTGGAAAGCATCTGGCACATAGTAGACCCTCAGGAATAGCGCTGGATGAATGAAAGTCTCAGGAAGGACAGGGATCTACCTGCTTCTAAGAGGTGGGTGTGCTGCTTGTCCCAGATCATGCAGGCTGTCAGAGACAGCGCCCAGTCTCTTTTCTGAATCCAAGCTATTCTCCTTCTTTTTGAACCCTATTTCAGAACAACATTGTCCCAGACCTCTGGCTCCCAAGGTCTCCCAGAGCAGCACTGCTTCCATCTACTTTTAGGATGGAACATAACATCTTTAGGGATTATGATAAAAACAGTAAGACTTCAAATGCAAAGAAATTTGTTGAAGAATTCTAAAACTACTTAGACCAAAACTGGAGTCAACACAAAAGGGAAATGTACCTACTAGTTTTTAAAGCACTTTGGATCACTGATAATTCTTTGGCACAAGAAAATGAATATAAAATGCTACAAGCTGAATTAGGGTGGACATTAGGAAAAATTGTTACGGGTGTCTACAAACATTGATGTGCACCAGGGAGATAAAGTCTGTTGAATCTTCTGTATTTTATATTTGCTGTGTAAGACAGTAAATTTTGGCATCCTAGGTAGTCCCAAAGCATGTGGGTTCACTCTCCAAGAAATATCCCATCTCCAACATCATTATTCCAGTCCAAAGCATTTTCCCCTTTAAACTGCTGCAAGGCCTTCTAACTGAATTCCCCATTTCTACATTTTCCCTGAAATACCACCTCCCCACTACCTAAAATACCTCAATGGTTTCCTATTGAATTTAGGATAAAAACAAAAATCTTTATCATGACACATAGGCTTTGCAGGAGTTGGCCTCTGGCTCCCTTTCCCACCTCATTTCTTACCATACACCTTTTCACATACCACTTTCAGCCAAACTTGCCTTATTCCAGGCCCACAGATGTACCAACTGTTTCCTGCTTAAGGACATTTGCAGAGATGCTGTTCCTTCTGCCCACAATGTCCTTTCTTTCACTTTTCCCATGGCTGGATCCTTCTCATCTCCCTAATCTTCTAATCATCTAATATCTTTAATATCTTCTAATCTTCTAATATCATCCTAAATGTAATCTCATCTGAGAAATCTTCCCTTACCACACAATCCTAGCCAGTACCCTTCCCCTGTTATTCTTTCTTACATATTCCTTCATTCTGTTCATAATCCCTGCTGTTTATTCATTTTTTTTTAATTTTAGTGTTTATTGCTCTCCTTACGTTATATATACCTAAGGACAGGGACCATGTGTATTGGTTATGCCAATAGACCCTTAGAGCCTAGCATAGTACCTGACTTCAGAACAGGCTTACAAGAAATATTTTAGGAATGGAGGAAGAAATACATTAATGAATACCAAGAAATATAAGGTACATTTAATATTCCCAATCCATTTTTGTTTGTTCATGTATGCATATAACATTTATGCTTCAAAATCTCAGAGATTTGTGTGTATTTTGTTCACTGACATATCCTCAGCATCCAGAACAATGCTTGGCACATAGTTGTTCAAATAAATATAAATAAATATTTGTTGGATGAGGGATGAGGAGAAACATAAGGAACTATGTAAGAACATTTAGCAGGGAGACCTAATCTAGTCTATAAATCAGTAAAAACATTTGAGAGCAAGAGGCATTGAAACTGAGTCCTGGCATTATCTACACAATGGGGGAAGGGAGAGGTATAGCACTGAGTAGTTCTGACATTGTAAACAACCTAAGTAAAGGCCCAAGGTAAGAGGCAAATGTGAGCTTAACATGCTACATGTTCTTAACATGATTGGGTGTGCAGTATGGCTGGTAGAGTGCCATTGTAGATATGAGGGGGCACTCATGCAAGCCTGATCCCAGGGAATGAGTCCTCTGGGTAGAAACTGTGTTTCCCAGGTCAATAAACTGGCATTTTCCTTTCTTTAATTAGTCTTTAGGAAGTTTGGTTAGGATAAGTCAGCCCTGTTCAGTGGAAATAAATTATTTTCTCAGCAAAACTGAGGGCTAGATCTAGAGCCATCAGGACCTCACCAAGAATGGCCACCTATGATTCCCTGACTAATGGTCTGCCTGCCTCTCCTTGCAGTCGGGACCAAGTGCTAGGATTTAAGAGGCCGGTGTCCTATGTTTGGCGATGTCCAGTGTGTCATCTCTGGGCTCCTGACTCCCTTCCTATGAATACTCTTGCTCTTGGAGGGGAGGGGCAATGTCGGATTCTGCTGAGATTTCCCAACCGCATTGAATACAGTCTTGCATGTCATAGACATTCAACATTCAGTGACAAGTTAGCAATGCAGAGGTGACAAAGGCCTGAGGAAAAGATGCTTGTGCCTTGACCACCTGTCTGTGTTGTTCCTAACCTCTCCTCTTAACTCCTGTCAGGCTCTTACCCAGAAGGCTTTTCCAGGCCTCCTCCTAGATTCTCTTTCCTTATACTCCAAACATGGGAAAACCTGAACCTCTATTTAGCAGTAATCTAAGGTTCTTTTTCTTTTGCTCAGTGAATATTGATTGAGGGCTGACCATGGGATGGCCTGTGTGCTAAGTCTTAGGGATGTAATGAATAACAAATAGACCTACTCTTTGCCCTCAAAGAGTTGAAATTTAGTAGGAGAGTCAGATATCAAATTGAAATACACAAGTAAATATATAACTCAAATTGTGATGTAGGAAAAGCATAGATGCAGAACACAGGTGGCTTACATTATGTAGAAGTCAAAGTGACACTTGAATTAAGATTAATGCACAGAGGCAGGTAACCATGCAGAGTCTGGGGTTGGGGAGGGGTGAGAAGCTCTCTAAACAAAGATAAGGGTGGGTGCAAAAGGCCCAAAGGCAAGACAGAGCTCAGTGTGGCAGAGGAATGGAAAGAAGGCCCTGGTACACTAGGAGTTTGAAAACATGGGCCTGGCTAGATTAGACCTTTCAGACCCGGTTAAGAATTCTGAATTCTATCCTTAATTCAATGGGAAGCCCTTAAAGAGTTTTAAGCAGGGCATGACATAATCTGATTTACATTTTTACAAGATCATTCCAGCCTCTGTGTGGAGAATGAATTCAGAAGATGCTAACAAGGAAGATATTGAAGTAGTCTGGGTGAGAAATAAGAGTCATTTGCACCTGGGCTGGAGATGGAGAAAAGAAGGGGATGAGATTTTTTTTTTTTTTTTTAATGTAGAAATGACAAGATTGGTGATGGCCTGGGTTTGGGGATGAAGGAAAAGAAAGGGCAAGAATGGCTTCCAAATTTCTGGTTTGAATCAAAGAAATCTTTCACATGCCTGCCCTGTTCTATTTGGCTCTTGCAATAACTTTGGGGTGGCCAGAGATTTTTGTCCCTGGTTAATGGAAGAAAATAAGAAACTGAGAGATTAGATGATTTGCCTGGTGTCTCATGTTAGCAAAATGCAGGACCAGCTCTCTCCTTTCTAGAGGAGGTCTAGCCATCCTGGGTGTAGCCATCTCTGCTGAGCTCCCATGGAAAATTCCTGTGTCCTGTCACAGGACCCACACATGGATGGCCCCCATTGCTTCTGGGCTGGCAGCCTCCCTGACTGCCTCTGTGTACAGCTCCATCAAGCCTCCATCCTGCCTCTCCCCGCCCATCGGCTCCTGGCTCACTCTTACTTAATGACTCTCATCTCCCAGAAAGTTCCTCCCAGAATCCACAATGGGCGACATTACAAACTCCTCATGTCTGGTGATAACTTTTTATGAGGTTTTTATTCTTTTACAATATATTAAAGCCATATTTTTGCCAGGTTTTTACTTCAGTTTATTTCTTGTCCTTGAATCACTCCTTCCCTTCTCCCCCACCCCCTTTGCTCTCTCCCCCACTCTCCTACCTGAGCAGGCTTTGCACTGGAGATGTTTAATTCCCCTTTAATCCCAATTCCCTGAGGTACATGAAAGCAGCTTTACGAGCCCATAAATCCAAGAAGATAAAGTGCATTTTTATTAGTTGTGTCAGCATCAAAGGGAAAAAAATGAAATCTAATGTGAAATAGTCAATAATGAATTTGCTTAATAGCCCTCCTCATCACCTCAACGGGTCTCACTGAAGGTAGTGGCCTCCCAGGTAGGGTGTGGAGACTGGCAGACTTTCTTGGGGGATGAGGCAAAGGGTACCACCCTGACTGGCTGTATTTTTATTTTCATTTCTTCCAGCAGGAAGGTATTTCTTCTAAATGGAGCTAGAAGTCTTGAAGGCAGGGGTGGAGAGAGGAGAGGTTTGAGTAGCAGGCATGAGAGGAAGGTATGGGCTGGCTGAGGCTTAAAGCCCACCATTGCCTTGGGACTGCTGAGGTTCTGTCTGCTATGCTCTGAGCCTAGGTGAATGTTTTGTCCCCTGAGAGCTGCAGAAAGAAGGAAGGTGACAGAAAGATGGAGGGTAGAGGCAGGGATGCTCAGATGTCAGTAACAAAGAAGGTGTGCTACCTCAGGGGCAGAGTGACCAGCATCCCTGTGAAGATAGGGAGGTGTACTTTGTGGAAGTGAAGGTGAAAGAGCAGCCCTCCTGACATCTGTGCTGTCTTCCAGATTTGAGCTCCTCTGTCATCTCTGGCACACACCCTTCATTAGCTTAGTGCTGGCATATCTCATCTTGTTTCTGTGGCCACAGGTCCAGGGTTTGCAGTCATTCCCTGACCTTACCCCCTCTCCTCTTCCTCTTCTGCTCAATTTCTCCCTCTTCTCTCCCTGCTACCCTCTCCCTTTCTTGCAACTCCTCAGTCTTCTTAGAGAAAGCTGTCATGCCTAGGTTGTTACCCACAGGAAGGGCCCTGATCCTAACATCTACAGGTTGGCAGGTGTTCAAATAATTTCCTGAGAAAACTGAAGCTCCTGGCAGTCTTTGACCACAGGTTTTAGGATCTTTTGGTGTTGAAAAGGAGAGCTCTTTTCTTGCTTCTCAAAAAAGGTAAAAGGGTAGTTTGGGGGGGATGGGCTGCAAGTTTAGTTTATGCCACATGGCCACTAGATGGCAATAGTCAAACATGCAAAAAGGTAAGCAGCTCAGGAATCCAGCAGGCCTCCCTTTCTCCTAGCATTTCTCCCTGTAGTAGGAAGGATTGGGGGTAGGGTATTGAGAACAGAAGCAGGGCACCAAGACATAGGTAGGACTTATGGCAGGAATCTGTCTTGGAAAAAAGGGTGGGTATGCAGCAACTTCAAGGCAGCATGAGAGAGCCAGGGCAGTCTGCCTCTAGAAGGCTGCCATCCTCCATATTCCTGCCCAGCAAGAGACCCAGACACTGGGGCTCCAATTTCTCCTGGCTGGGTGAGGTGGGCATTTCCACATGTACTTACTGCTGTGTTCAGGTGTGACCCTGAAGATGCTTTGCTTTATAAGGGGAGAACAAATGGTTTCCTATTTCTCAAGGTGGCTCTGAAGATGGGTTGTAGTTTCATCTTATTTCAGTATGCCCTGAGGTCATTAAGGGAAGGACACAGTGCCAAGATTTGCATAAAGTTGTGGCTTAAACTCTCTGTCATGAAAGTTGTTCATCTGCCTGGAGAAGCCCAGAGCATGGACCAGCCTGTCAGTCAGCACATCAATGGATACAGGCAGGGGATAATGGTAAGTGTTCAAAAATATTTGTTACATTGAGCTTAATTGAATAGTCTCTGCCCTTCAGGACCTTATAATCTAGTGAGAGAGAGAGAAAGAGAGAGAGGCTGTGTGAAGCAATTAAAGAATAATTTAGTGGCTTGCTATCAGTGAACTGGAGTTTAGAAAATCAGAGATCATGTAGAGTCTCGTGGAATTTTAGCTGGGTCTTGAAAAGTTTAGATAAGAAAAAGTTACAGTATGACTGGAGATGATGGTAAGAGCCTGGAACAATTAGGACATCTTACTTGCAGGGATAGAGGGTTTATGCTATAGTTACCAAGATGAAGTAGAGTTAGGTTGGAAGTGGGTAATTAAAGTCAGGCTGAATTGTTTGTACTTGATCTAAAGCAATAGGAAGCTATTGCAAATTCTTGAGGACAATGACCTGCTGGAAGTGTTGGTTGGGAAAACTCTCAACTATGGCTCTTGACTGAGAGGTCACTGAGTGTAGGGATGGTGGGTCTTTCTTTTCTGCTCCTCTCAAAGGGTCAGTATAATGCTTGGCCTTGGCAAGTGTTCGATAAATGTTGAATTGAATGGATGTGCTGCAGGAGATCCAAGGATACTGAGGCTAGTGATGGACTCCCTCAGGGGAGGTCAGATTCACTGGTGAGTACGTGGGGCAGAGTTAGGGCTGCTGGCAGTTTGGCTGAGCACTGCCCACATCAAGCACCAGTTTTCAGAGAGTTGCTTTGTTCAGTGGCTCAGCAGAGCATGTGAGATGTAATCACAAGCTTGAAATAACACAGACAGGCTCTGGTCTCTGCCACTTCCTATTTTGTTGATCCATTTATTTAACAATGCCTAAGAAACACCTACACCTTCCTTTCCTGCCTGCATTGCTCACTTGTGGGAATTTCTGCAGTCTAGGAGTGTCAATGCAAGAAGCACACTACTAGCAGCCCCCTCACCTGGACAGAAATGTGGGCCAGGGGTGGAGGGACCCATGGAGGCAGCCTTATGTAAACATTGGTGTAGGTGAAATATCTAAATTTCTGCCATGGGCAAAGGCAGAGCTGACTGAACTCTGTGTTTCAAGGTGCCCTCACCTCTACCTTCATTCCCATTTCTACCCTGAGCTTGGAATCACTTCATCCATTTGTGAAAGACACTGAGGACTGGCAATGGTAAGTTTATAAGAGATGGCATTATTCCTAAGCTGGGGAACTTGAGGGTGGACCCCTGCTTTCATTGTCAAATACTGTGCCTGTTCCATGAGATCCTGCTGACTGGGTCCAGGTTATGAGGGCAAGGGATGCAGGGAAAGTCTGAGTCTGCCAGAGCACCTCTCAAATATGGAGGTGGTAAGGCCAATTGGGATGAGGAAGGGCACTCCCACAGTTCAGGAGCACAGCAAAATTCTGATGTTAGATTGGGTTCCATGCTTCTTCAATACCAAGGCTGGGCCAAGGAGAGGACTGGCTTTGAGCATGCCTGGGAGTCAGGTCAGCAGAGAGATGGGATTCAATGTCAGGTGAGAGGCAAGGGTCAGGAGCACATAGATATCTGGCAAAAGAGGCCAGTTGTTAGTCTACAAACATTTACTGAACACCTGCTTACCCCAGATGAGGAGTAAGACAGATGGGGAGAGACAAGGAAATCAACAGTTACAATACAATGTATTATTTATAGTAAGAGGGGTGTGTAAAAATTCTATGGGAATCTGAAAGAAAAATCTGTTGCATCTTCTCTGGGATGGTGGAATGAGTGGTAAGGAACTTGGGAATACATAACAGACCTCATGTCATTGACTTGGCCAAGGACGAGTCATCAACAGCATGGGGCCTTTCAGTGTGCTGCCCCACATAGCTGTGCTATGGCCTCCTGGAGCCCACTGGCACAGGAGCTGTGTAGAAATGTTTCCTCATGTTTCAAAACTATCGTCGTAGGTAGCACCAGGCTCATGGCCTCGGTTCCATGATGCCTTCTCTTCTTCCTCATTCTTTAGAACTTCAGAATTCCCAGTGCAAGAGTCAAATATCTTAGCATCATCTTACAGGCCCCTTTCCTCTGGTCCATGATCTCACTGCACACATCATCAGGACAATGGAGACCTCTATCAAGAGAAATAATTCATCTTTGTTTCAAATCATCTTTACATGCCTCAGGGACCTGTTTGAGAGTATGTGTGATAAGTTTGGCTGGATCTGATGCTCAGGAGCACCAAGTGTTAATGGACTTGCCTTTTTCATATGTCTTGGTAGTGGACAGAATGCATTTTCCAGAGGCAGTGAAGAATGTCAGAGGGTGGTAACATCAGTGTGCCCTGGAAATAATAATGAACTCAATAATAAAAATAATAGCTACCATTTATTAGATGTCCAAAATCATATAGCAAGGAAATGGAAATGCAAATGAGAATTTATCTGTGACTCGGGTGAGTTTCATGATCGGCTTGTGATACTTGTTAGAGCATCCCAGGTTTTGAGTCTATTGAAGGATGGGAAGAGAAAGGAGGAGTGGGGCAGGGCAAGACCCAGGCTTTCTGCTAGCTCTGGTATAATAAACAGGTATGTGAAAGCAGCTTGCTGGGCACAGCCTTTGCTCTCATTCCCAGCAGCCAGCTCCTGAATCTCTCCAGTGACTGAGGCTTCCTACATACAGCATTTGGGTCATTTAACAGGTCATACCCTAGCTTATTGTGATATTGTGATTTATAAGAAAAATGTATTTGATCACTCAGATGATCAGTATATGTATATTTCTCCTATATATTTGGTCTGTTCATATTTCTTGACTCACAGCTCCCAAAGCCCTTGGAATTTCCTGAATGTTGAGAGTAATAAAGGTATCTTTTGTTATGGTAATGATGTGACTTTTGGAAAGCTCATAAGGATGGGGGCTGGTTGCCAATGGAGCCAACTGTGTGATAAGAGGGTTGGAATTTTCATCCTATACCAGGACATCTGGGGAGGGGAGAGAGGCTGGAGGTTTAATCAATTGGCAGTGACCAGTGACTCAGGCAATCATGAATATGTAACGAAGTCTCCATAAAAACCAAGAGAACAGCTTTCTGGTCCTTTGTCAGAGAACTTCCATGCTTGGGGAATCAGAATGCTCTTCCTTGCTAGTGATCTGGGACCCAAGCTCCATAAGGACTGAAGCTCCTTTGTGCAGGACTTGCCCTATGTATCTCTTCATCTGGCTGTTGATTCATATCCTTTTTATCATATCCTTTAATAAAATGGTAAATGTTAGTGTTTCCCTGAGTTCTGTGAGCTGCTCTAACAAACTAATTGAACCTAAAGTGGAGGTCATCAGAACCTGAACTCTAGTCGGTCAGTTAAAAACACAGGTAACAGCCTAAGGCTTGCAACTGGCTTCTGAAGTAGAGGCTGGAGGAGGGCAGTTTTACAGGACTCAACATTTAACCTGTGCAATCTGGAGCTATCTCCCTGTAGATAGTATCAGAATTGAGTTGAATTCTGCTGGTATCTGAAAAATTTTTGGTGTTGTATGTGTAGGGACCCTCTCTTCTCCCCATTGGAATTAGGCCCAAGAACCTAAAAGACTGTGCACCAAATTAATCTCATCTGGTTGGTAGCACAAAACATTCTGTACCATGACATTGAACTTGATTCAGATTCAAAGCCAACTAGCACTGACTGAGAAACTACTATGTTCTGGACATTGGACCAGATAATTTTGTCTAATATTATCACATTTAATCTTTATGACAACCTAATGTGAGGCATTAACCCACTTTTTTAATTGAGAGTCCCAGGGGTGTTGCTTCAGGTTTCATGATGTATTAATAACAGTGGCAGTTTCTTGCTTTTGTGTTAGCTGTTTCTGACGTTCTTTCAGATCTAATACTCTACTACCTGGGCCATAGGGAGAAACATGGGAATTGATTACTGCTGGGAGCAGGATGCTAGATAATTCCAAAAGAACAGTTTCCTTTTTTCTATTACTAACAGTCTCTCCTCTCAGGTGCTCTTTCACCTGGATAACTAACAACTAATGTTTCCTTCTTCTCATTTCTTTTTCCTATCCCCAGGAGTAAAATTCAAGGAAAACATGAGATTAGAAACAATAAAGAATTTGTATAATGAAGACTGGTATCCAAAGTATATCAGGAGAGAAGGGTGAGAAGGGTGGAAGACATTCATATCCAGGAAGAGAAGGACTGGGTAAAGCCTCAGCCACTACTTGTAGACTGGGTGGATGCAGCTCAGGAAAGTTGTAGGATCTGCTTGGTGTGGCTGACACCAGCTGTTCACCAGTTACATTTCCCCTTCCTTTTTGGTTAACAGCTAGACTGCATTTCCTAGCCTCTCTGAAGTTAGGGTGATCAAATGTGTGTTGGCCAGTGAGATGTGAGTAGAAGTGATATGTGCTGCTTCCAGGCCTGGCAGTTAAGAATCTCTCACCCATGACCTCTGTCTTCTTTGCTCTCCCACAGCAACCCTAGAAGCCACATGCTGGTAATGGTGAAGCCACGGATGGAAGGATCTTCGGTCCTGGAATCACCACTGTGAGAGATAAACTTTCATTATGTGAAGCTCCTGGGATGTGAGGGTATCTCTATTACAACAACTAGCATATCCTTGGCTAATATACTCAGGTTGCTCATATGGAGAAAAAGAGGGTGCTAGTTAGAATGATTTCTGAGGGCCTTCAGAATTTAACAGCTTTTGGTTCTATGGCGCCATGAAAGAGGAATGCAAATTCCAGCCATATCATATTGAACATGATTTATAGTACCTTGTGAGCTTCTCTGTAGTCCCTGTCTTTGGGGAACTTCCATTTGAGGCTAGCTGTGGTAAATTACTTTCCTGGCACTGTACTTTTCTCTGAATGACCTAAGTCAGGACCCTTCTCATCTCTGTGGATTGAATACAATGACAAGGGCCTCTTCATGTGTTCCAGAAAAGTGATGAATCTATATAAAGGCTTATTATTATTATTATTTTGTGGATTATTATAAATGATCAATAATAATTCTTATGAATTAATGTTAAGAGCAGGTTGTAGTTAAGATTCAGGAAGTCAGCGAAAGATTCAGAAACTCACAACTGATCATATAACATATGACACTTGCTTTCATTACCCCAGCCAGGTTGCATAACATTAGTCCAAATGGTAATATAATCCATTTAATGTAAATCAAATAGGTGACAACTGAAACTCTTATAAACAGACACATTAGAGAATGATTATTTCAGAGAACTTTAACTATCAGCTTCTCTGATCTTATCTTGTTTAATACTGAGAGAAAGAGATGAAACTTTCAAGTGAAAATTTATCAGTTAAAGATCAATTTAAAATAATGATAAAGTAACACTGCAATTGGGGAAGGGTGAGTCAGACTAAGTAAAATACAGTTTACATAAGATTTTTTTTTTAACTACTACCCAAAATGGGGGCCCCTGGGTGGCTCAGTTTGTTGGGCGTCCAACTTCGGCTCAGGTCATGATCTCACGGTTTGTGGGTTCAAGTCCCATGTCGGGCTCTGTGATGACAGCTCAGAGCCCGAAGATTGCTTTGGATTCTGTGTCTCCCTCTCTCTCTGCCCCTCCCTTGCTCATGCTCTGTCCCTCTTTCAAACATAAATAATAAACGTTAAAAAAAAAACAAAACTCTTCTACCAAAAATGAAGCATTTTCTTAAAATGGGTTTGCAGAGACAGTTCTGTCAACACAGTTTCTGCATTGTCCATGTGTTGGGAATATAGCAGTGAACCAGAAATACAAAATTCTTGCTCTATGGGGAGATAGAAAATGTACTTTTAGAGGGTTCAATGTCAGTTACAAACAGCCAACAATCATTGCATCCTGCCATATTTTTTACTGAGCATTTTACAGGTGTTAATTCATTTAAACTGTTAGAGCTTTATAGGATAAATGCTATTACTCTGATCTCCATTTTACAGGTGGGAAAATTGATGCACAGAGAGGTTAACTGTCAAAGCCAGGGCACCTGTTCTTAGCTCCTAATCTATGCTGTCTCTTAAGGGCTTAGTTAAGGGCTACAAAGAATGTGAATCAGGGAATAAAATATGATGGAGAAGAGGTGGCTAATTAGGATGGTTAAGAAGACAAACGTTTAATCAAAACCTAAGTAGAGTAGGAAACCAGTCTGAAAAGTATCAAGGGAAAGATTGGATTCTAGACAGAGGGAACAGAAAATGCAAAGGCCCTGAGATGGGAAAAATATTGTGGGTTTGAAGAATATCAAGATGGTTGGTTTCTGAGTGGATAAGCAAGGGGTAAAGTGACAGAAGACAGAGTTGGAAAGATAGGGCTAGATATTGCAGGGCCTTGGCATACATGATAAGGGCTTTAACTTTTGTCTGAAGAATTAGGGCAAACCATTGTAGGGTTTCCAGTAAGGGCAATAACAAGACCTAATTTACATTAAGAAACAATGAACTATTCTGATTTCAGTGTGTAGAGTGCAAGATGACAAGAGTAGAAACAGGGATGTGGTGCAGAATGGAGACTACTGCTATAGTCCAGGCAAGAGGTAATCTGGGATTAGATTAGAGTGATAAGGATGTAAGTGCTAGAGTTTGGAAGCTTTGGATGTGGGGAGTGAGAGAAAGATGGGAATATAGATGTTATTAAGTCTTTTTTAACCTGAACAACTGGATGTGAAGTGGTAGTGGTGCCATTTGCTGAAATAGGGAAGAGTAGAGATGAACAGGTCTATCAGTGGTATTTGGAGATAATTAAGTGTATTGTTTTGGACATGCATGTGGAGATATTGAGTAAGAAATTACATACTCAAGCCTGAAGATCAGGGGAAAAGTGGGGGTGAGAGATACTAGTTTTGAAATCCCAGCCACAGATATGGAGAAAATGTTAGAGAAGAGATATACAGTATTCTAAGATTTCAACATTTAGATCTCAAGGAGGAACCAGTAAAGCAGACTGACAGGCCAGTGAAACAGTAGGAAAACAGAGAAAGTGGGGTTCCCAATACCAAGACATGAAAGTGTTTTAAGTAGGATGACATACTCAGTTGTTCAATAAGGAGACCAATAATTAATTGATCACTGGACTTGCCAACGTGGAAGTGGTTTTGATGATTGCAGTTTTTCTATGGAATGATCGGGCCACAAGCCTGTTTAGAAAGTCAGAATTTGCTGAGTAAGGCTGCCATAATGATCAACTCCCAACTCTAAAGGACTTGTCAAACAGTAACATTTTGTTGTTGTTGTTGTTCAGGTTACCTGGTGACAGCTGTGGGTCAGCTATAATTCTGCTCCTTATAACTTCTCATTTTAAAACTCAGACTGGAGGAATAGCTCCAATCTTGGGTTTGGAGTTACTGTAGCTTAGGGGAAGAGTAAGATTGCTGGTGGCAATTTAGCATGCCTCTTAAAGCTTTTACGCAAACACAGCTCATATCATGTCTACCATGATTCTGTTGGTAAGCCAATGACAGTCTTCTACCAAGAGAGCTCAAGAGAAATTGTAAGGTAAATTAATGAAGATAAGAATTTTTAAAAATCAGGAATTTTACTATAAAGGGAACAAATAAATAGGGTAGTACCTGTGGGAGCTGCTGCTTCTTCTTTAAGATGTGTGTTTTTTCATTATGTTTGTGTGTGATATACTGTTCTTAGAGAGGTGGAAGTGAAGAAGGAGAGTGATAGAATAACTACAGGGTCAAAGTCTTTCAAGTGGAAGGAAACAGAGTCCTCTGGATGTGGAAAAGTTGACCTCTAGGAAGAATTTTGGCAGGAGAAAAGGCAGAGCTTGTTGCACAGAGGCTGGGAATAGTGGCTGTAGGAAGACAAATAATTTTTCTGACTGTTTCTATGTTTTCAGTGAAATAGACCATCATACAAGAGTGAAGAAGTAACAAGGGGTGTTGGAGATTTGAGAAGTGAAAAGTTGTGAAATAATTGCCTGAAATGAATAGAAAAGTGAAGTAGGAGCACTTTTCCACTTGGGGTCTAGGGTCATGGATTTAAGACGAGAATATTCAAAGTGTTTGCATGTTTTTCATCATTACCATTCAGCTGGATGCAGGTTGAGGTAGATGGAGAGTTGGGTTTAACCAAAGGTTAGAGTCATCCAGGATGGCTTCCATGATGGAGAGCAAGGGAGACAACAGAACTGGTGGCTTATCCAATGGATTGATTTCTAAAAAGGAAGATGTAGTGAAAACCTGAAAAGTAGGATAAAAGTATATATTTTATGATCTGGAAGCTCTGGATGATCAAAAATTGTTGAAGTAGATGCAATAGACAGAGTAAACTGGAATATTGGTGATGATGGTCAGTTGGATGTTTGATATGAAGATATTACAGATGATGCAGTTGGTAATGACAGTCTGGGCTATGGACATGGGAATAGTTGGCTGACATGGGCTGAGATGATTTCTGAGCTGATGATTGGCAGTGACATCAGGCACTTGAGAAACTAGTGTGTTAAATGGATCAAGTATGTGAAGGTAGAAGTCACCTGGAGAGAGGAGGAGGATATCCACCAGGATATGGAAAGGATTGAGGCAAAAGTGGTTATAAATAAGTGCAACATAGAAATGGTGAGTATTACCAGATGGCAAAAGCTTATGAATCTCATGATGTGATTCTAACAATCTTGCTTTTTCTTCTTTTGAGCTGTATTGGAGAATAGTGCCCTTGATGAGTAGTTACAGGTGTTTTTACATGGTCTATCCAGTAGCTTGGCATATGGAGGATGCAGGAAAGGCTCCAGGGTCTTACATGGGAATGTGTCCTTACCCTTACTTCCATCTTGCCTCCTGGCTGCCAAAGCGTGGAAGGCTCTGATGGATGGTGGACTGTTGTGAGAACACATGATGCCTTTTTACAGTAAGTCAACAGTAACAGAGGCCAACACAAGCCCCAGATGTGGGGAAATGCAGTGATGGGAGTGGCTAAACCATGCCATAATAGTGTCAGGGAGAGGGGTTCCATTGTATGTGTGCTAGGTGGAAGAAGAACACAAGTAAGGAAGGGGCATTGCCTTGTCACCCCAGGAAATGATCTGTAACAGTTTCCCATCCATGACATGGGGTTTCTTAGATGGTTTCCCTTCCCACTTCCATGATCTTCCCCTCCACCCCCAGCTTATTGAGACCATTTTGATTTCATGGTGAAGGTGTTTAAAATCTGAGTATTCACACATCTTATTGTGGAACATCTGTAGAGAGCTGGAGTAGGGACATTTTTTGATGGCATTGCTTTTAGCCCATTTTATCACAGATCTCTGAGACAGAATTGATATCCCATAATTGAACATTTGGCTCAGCAAAATAACAACTGTTTAAATAACAGGTTCTTCAAAATATAGTATTTTTCTAAAGCTTATTGTAATGTTTAGTTTCCTGAGCTTTGTTTTTTGAAGATGTTCCTTACTGAGTTTTTCTTTTCATTTTTAGTCTTAGACCATCAGAAGGTGGCAGCTGACCTGCCCCCTCAACTATTTTTTCTATTTCACAAAGGTTGTGCTTATCATAAGCTTTCTGTAACAGTATGTTTGGATGATATCTGGGAAGTGATTCAGTTGAATGTGTAAGTGTTGGAACTCTGTAGAGTCATATGGATCTGCCACTTGCCTGCTGTTCCTTAACCCTCCCTATACCTCAGTTTCTTTATCTGTTTAGTGGGGATAATAGTAGGTCTTTACTCAGGATTGTTGGAATCATATGAGATAAAGCATGCTCAGTTCTGAGCATAGTAGCTGACATGTAGTAAGTGTCCAACAAGTCAATGATAATAAAATTATTGTAATCACCAGTATCATTATTATTATCAAAATCAAAGGTAAAATTGTGAATCACCTTCCAGCAATTATTTTAATCTCTGTTCTCTAAAAAAGCATTGAAAAGTCTATACTTCTATGTGATAGCCATAGAAATAAAAAAAAAAAATGGAGTTCTATTCTGATATGTTTCCAGGAAAAAAGGTATGGAATCCCCTCTTAAACCTTTTAGGGGATTTGGCACATTAGTCAAGATTCTTACAGTTTCAAATGACAGAAACCCAATTCATACTAGTTTAAGGAAGAAAATATATAACTGATGTTCAAATAAGCAGGTGTAGAGATAATAAAAGACACACAGAGAAATTTCTCTTTCTTTTCCTCTTTCTCAAACTTTATTTCTCTCTCCTTTCATCTCTTAAGTCAGTCTCCATCTCTGTGTCATCTCCCTTCTCATACCCTTAACTTAATTAAGGACATAGCCATGGGCAATTCTAGAGTAATATCCTTGCATCTAGAAATCCCAGGAAGAAATAGAGCAATTTCTTCACCTTCAACTAATGAAAATTCCAGGAAAGGATTCTGATTGGCCCAGACTGGGTCATAGTCCAAGGCTGATAGGTAGGGAGCACTGACTGGCAGCTCTCCTCAACTCAAATGGGTCAGCTGAGGGAGGGACAGTTCTCTAAATAGCAGTGTGGAGTACTGCTGATAGGAGAAGGTAAAAAGGTAAGGGGATAGGTACTTGGTTGGTCCAGACAGCTAATGTCCACTGCAACTGGAAACCCCAGAAACTTCAGGTTTTAAAAGATTCTCAAAACCTCGTTCAGCTCTGGTCTGACCTATAAACCTCAGTTAAGAGTGTAGGTATGAAGTTTGACTGTCTGGGTTTGAAATCTATCTCTGATGCATCTTAGATGTATGACCTTGAGCAAGTTAGTTAATCCCTTTAATGACTTACTTTTCTTATATATGAAATGGAGATGACAGTACTACCTATCTCACTGAGTGCTTTTGAGAATTAAATGACATAATTAATGTGCAACATTTAGCACAGTGCTTGGTATACATTAAGTGTACAAGATATGTTGTTATTAGTACACCATCATATCACCATCATTATTTCCTTAAACTGGCCTAAAGTCCAGTCCCTTACCATTGCTTCTAAACTGAGAGCTTCCTTAATGAGGCCCATGACATTCTTTGTTATTCAAGTTTTCTGGCATCTGCTGGAGGCCAAGTAAGTCCCCACAGTCCAAGACTCTCCCTTCATCCAGTGTCCCAGATGATTTCATGTTACCCAGAGTCCAGGAGCTAATCTGTCTTGTGCATTGGCTGAGTTGTCTTGTGGGAAAGAAGCAGAGGAAAGTAAGATAAAAGGCGTCTCAAATAAACCACACCAAAATCTGAGAATAAACAATTGAGGTTGAGTAACTTACCCAAGGCTATGTAATCCATAAATTGAAGCAAGAATCAAACCTAGATGAACCAAGTCCAAAACCAGCACTCTTCGTATGTTCCTCTCAGTCACAGGTCTCCCAGTCCCATGTCTAACTTTTGAAGCCTTTTGTAACTGAGCTCCATACTACTCAGACATTCTCATTTTCTAATACTTCAAATAATTTCTCATTTGAAATATTTTGACTTTTCTTGAGCGTATTCTCTTTCCTGTAATGCCTTGTTGTTGTTTTTTTCCCTTCTCCTCACCTATCAATATTCTTCAAGACCCAAGGCAACTTTTCCTTTCCACAAACCCCTCTCAGGGGACTCCTGCCCTCACTGATCTACTTTGGTCACCCATGCCCTCAGTCATCAGAACCAACTGACCAACACTCTCAGTCATTGGGATAGGTCCAATATGTCATCTCCATCCCCAGCTGTTGAGCCCATCTCTGTGTGTCCCTCTCCCTATAGGGCTTCACACAATGTTGGAAACCTCGTAGATTAAATTTCAGAATGGATGGATCCTAGGAAAAGCATAACAGCAAAGCTTAGTTTGCTGGAATCTCAGTGCTAAAGTTTTCAATTTACATGCCAGGAAGGGATTGATTAAGAAAAGCCTAAGACTTTCAGGACCTAAGGAGGTTCTGAGAACCTTACAGTTTTAAATTTCTTATTAAACTCAATCAATGATTATAAAAAAATCTTATGGTCACTGATAATGAATTTGATGTTGTGGTGCTATCCAGACCACTCTGAGATCTGATACCTGCTTTCAACCTGGTTTACACAGGGTCCTTTCCTAGGACTCACAAAGGAAATCTCAGAACCAAAAGGTCAGGGACCACACTAGCCACTGTGATAATCTTTGAGAAATGCAAGGACTTACAGGTCTCAAAGGATGTTCACAATTGTTCTTTTATCTTCCCCACATCACAGCAAAGTCAGAGGTATTGTAGTAGTAATGTCATCTTATTCATGCAAACTTAAGGGGCCCTGAGATCAGATCAGAATTAAGTTTCTTCAGTCTGGATTGATGGCCACTGTCATAAAGGATAGACTTTGGAGGAAAGTATTTCCCATACTTCCCAGTTTCCACCCAGCCTACCAGGGCATCTCTCCGGCCTGAAATTAATTCTGTTTCTCAGCCCTGAATAGCTTTCTGCCTAGCTGACAGCTGGTTGAAAGACTCTCCTGGGGGGGCGCCTGGGTGGCTCAGTCAGTTGAGAGTCGAATTTGGCTCAGGTCATGATCTTACAGTTCATGAGTTTGAGCCCCGCATCGTGCTCTGTGCCGACAGCTCAGAGCCTGGAGTCTGCTTCAGATTCTGTGTCTCCTTCTCTCTCTGCCCCTTCCCCACTCATGTTCTGTTTCTCTCTGTCTCTCAAAAATAAATAAATGTTAAAAAAATTAAAAAAAAAAAAAAAGAAAGAGCCTCCTGGAAAGTCACAGTACCTGGAGACAGTAACTGCCTCTTCACTTGCCCTGTGCTCCCCATCCAGGTAGCCCCACCTCAGCCACACACTCGTTAAAGCACAAATAATTCCCAAATGTGCATGTTCTTCAGAACTCGTAGATTATGAGTATAGTTTTGTTACTAAAGCTGAGTAGAGGAAGCAGTTAGGTTTTTACTACATTTTCCCTGAGAACAAGAAGGAAAAGGGGAAAAGGAGAAAAGAAAGAAAAGAAAGAGGATTGATTTTTTAAAAAGGCAATTCTTTGCTATCAGTAAAGCCTTGCTGAATATGAGTTTTTTCTGCTTTCGTAGCCCTTGTGGTCACCTGGCAGCCTGACCAAGCTACTGCTCTCTCTCTGGACCACTTGTCTCCAAAGCACCTGCTTCACTGTGTTCTACTTATCTTTGGAATATCCCTGTTATGCCCACCTCAGGCTGTAACTTTAAGTCTTCTCTATGATTTCCTTCTTTATCTCTCCTGAAACTAGCCCAACTTCTCCTAAACATCTTCCCTAACTTTGGAGTTCTGCCTTGCTCTGCAAGTACTCTCCTGCCTAAAGTCTTTTACATGGTTTTCCTGTCCCCAGAGCCCTGGATTGGCCTTTCTATGATCCCACCCACTGTTGACTGTTATTACCTTCGTCTGAGTCTTCTAGGAGTGCTGCTTAGTCTGGGGAAATATTTCCTGTACTGATTATCCCTTTAGTTCTCTACACATTGCCTTTGTTTAGAACTCAGTGCTAGGAATTTGTTTCTTCTGAATAAGTATGCTTTCTTTCTTTTATCTAACGATAAAGTTTGCAACACATTATGTTCCCCTTTTTACATTCCCTGCTAGGAAGCTCAGTGGCAAACTAAAGTTAGTTATAGTGAACAACTCATTCCTGCTTCTCAGCATAAACTTTCCTCCTTTGCCTATATAGCTCTGGATTTCTTTTATACTTTATCTTATATTCACATGCATTTGAGTAGTTAAATGTTTTTTAAATGTTCAATATAAGTTTATTGAGCAAATAAAACCTGAAAATGGTGATTTTCTTCATAAATTGTGTACTTAAATTGTCATTAACATGTTCTCAGCATGTAGTTTTTGACCAAATGTGGAAATGTTTCTATAGTTAAACTTCAAATTCTAGTCATTATGTAAATATGGTTTTATTTTTATTTATTTATTTTTAAATATGGTTTTATTTTACACCACCAAAAAATCCTTTCTGAGCACAGAAAGAGTATAAACTACCAAAAAAAAAAAAAATGGGAAAACTCTTAACCTTTCTGGGTTTCAGGCTCCCCTATCTGTGAAATGGTGATAATAGTTCCTGCCAGACTGACTCAGAAGATAATGTATATAAAAGGAATTTGAAAGGGATAAAAGATTCTAAAAAGTCAAAGTAATATAAATCACAATATTATTTTTTAAATTCTTTATAACGTGTGGTACAAGTTGACTGGTTTATTAAAAATGTAGGGGTATTTATTAAAAATAACCTCTGACCTTTCTAACTTCAAGGGTCCACAAATCTGACTGATTTTCATATGATGATTACAATTTGTTCTATAATCAGGCACACTATTCATATATAGTTTCTCAGGTGCTTGAGGTAAGAGTGTGGTGGTGTGCTAGAGTTCTCCAGAGAAACAAAACTAAGGCTATATAGAGATATATAGAAAGAGATTTATCAGAGGGATGGGCTCATGCAAACACAGAGGCTGAGAAATCCCATAATCTGTCATCTATAAACTGGGGGCCCAGGAAAGCTGGTGATGTCGATCCAGGCTAAGCCTGGAGGTCTGAGAACCAGAAGAGTCCATGTCATTGGGCAGGAGAAGGCAGATAACCCCGCTCAGAGAGAGAGGAAATTCATCCTTCTTTTACCTTTTTGTTTTATTTGGGCCCCCCACAAATTGGACGATGCCCTCCTGCACCGGTGAGGACTATCTTCTTTACTTAGTCTGCTGGTTCAAATGCTAATTTCTTCTGGAAATGCCCTCACAGACACATCCATAAATAATGTTTTCCCAGCTATCTGGACATCCCTTAGCCCAGTCAAGTTGACACAGGAAATTAACCATCACAGGTGGTGAGCAGGTGGTTAAGAGGTTACCTGCTGTCCTTGTTACACCCTGGTGACAGGCCTGTCTCATGGAGATTTTCCCAGCAGGTTTTGTGTTTGTCTTCTGACCCTGGAAATTGCATAGGTGGGTGATGCATGGAAGAGAAACAGTGCTGAGGCTGATGAAGAGCAGCGGCCTGCCTACAGACCTGGAAGAGGCCATTCCTGCCTTGCTGTGAGGTTTGCAGAGTTATCAAGAGAGAAGGGATGATGGATGGGAGTGGGGCTCCCTCCCCCATGACCCACTGGCTGGACCATCACTCACAGTCCCTGATTGACTGCCTCTTCTGCTCAGGCAAGGCTTTGAGGTGGGTTATGGATGAGCTGCTGTAAGAACTATTTTTTCTAATTGTATTTTTGAGCTTGGGACATAACTGTCCATGGGAGGTGGGACTTGTCTGATTCTGGAGGAGGAGGTAGAGAAATAAAGTTAGAGGAGAGTGTGGGAGGTTTTTTCTCTGTAGATGACTCTAAGCAGCTAAGAAAGATTTCCAAATCTTAGGAATGGCCATGGGTAATGCTGCGAGTCACCTTTGATGACCTTTTCTGTATTCACTCATTCATTTGTCAAATGCTCTCTGAATGACTGCAGTGTGCAAGGCACTGTGTACAAGATGTTTCCTAGACAGTTTGCCACACTTTATTGTGCATACAAAGTACCAAGGGATCCTGTTAAAACTAGAATCTGGTTCAATTGGGTCCAGAGAGAAGCCTGAGATTCTGCATTCTTTTTTTTTTTTTTTGTAATTTCAAGTTTTTATTTAAATTCTAGTTCGTTAAACAACAACAACAAAAGAATTTTAAAAAGTGGGGGGGCGGGGCTATGTGGCTCTGTTGGTTAAGCTTCCAACATTGACTCAAGTGATGATCTCGTGGTTTGTGGATTCAAGTCCCACATCGAGCTCTGTGCTAACAACTCAGAGCCTGGAGCCTGCTTCAGATTCTGTGTCTCTCTCTCTGTCTCTGTCTCTCTGTCTCTCTCTCTCTGTCTCAAAAACAAGTAAACATTATTTTTTTTAAATTCTAGTTAGTTAATATGTAAGGTACATACTGGTTTCAGGAGTAGAATTTAGTGATTCATCACTTACATATAACACCCAGTGCTCATCACAACAAGTGCCTCCTTAATGCACCCACCCCTCTGCCTACCTCCCTCCAGCAACCCTCAGTTTGTTCTCTATCATTAAGAGTATCTTATGATTTGCTTCCCTCTTTCTTTCTCTTTTTTCCCCTTCCCATATATTCATCTGTTTTGTTTCTTAAATTCCACATATGAGTGAAGTCATATGGTATTGTCTTTCTCTGACTGACTTATTTTGCTTAACATAATACACTCTAGCTCCACCCACATCATTGCAAATGGCAAGATTTCATTCTTTTTGATGGCTGAGTAATAGTCCACTGCATATCTATCTATTATCTATCTATCTATCTATCTATCTATCTAGATAGATAGATAAATATATAGATGTATATAGATCTATCTCTCTATCTCTATCTCTATCTCTATCTCTATCTCTATCTCTATCTATCTATATGTATCTTCTTTATTCATTCATCAGTTGATGGACATTTGGGCTCTTTCCATGCTATAAACATTGGGGTGCATGTGCCCCTTCAGAGATTCTGCATTCCTAATGAGATCCCATGTCTGTCATGCTGCTGATTCACTAATTTTGAGTAGCAAGGGCCTAGGATACATAGCCAGATAATATATGGCTCTTGTCCTGTAGGAGCTTTCAGTCCAATGAGAGAAATAGGTATGTGGACAATGTATTACAATGGAAGTAAAAAGTGTGGTTGCAGTAGAAAGACAATAATAATGTAGGAGCAGGAAAAGGGAGCCATTAATTCTGACTTGGAACATCAAGGAAGTTTTTGTGACATAGATGTCATTTGAACTGAGCCTTGAGGATGTGTCATAAGGGGAGTAGAAGACTAGATGGTGGGGAAGGTTGTAGTGAGGGTGCTTTCCAAGGCTGATAGAAGAGCATTGCTATGAATTGAATGTTCATGTCTCTCCAATATTCATGTTGAAGTCTAATGACCAAAATGATAGCTTTAGGAGCTGAGGACTTTGGGAGCTAATTAGGTCATGAGGGTGAAGCATTCATGAATGGGATTAGTGCTCTTATAAAGGATACCCCACAGAGCTCCCTCACCCCTTCTGCCAAATGAGAAGTCATCAAGAAGGCACCAGGTATGAACCAGAAAGTGGCTCTCCCCAGACACTGAATCTGCTGGCACCTTGATCTTAGACTTCCAGTCTCCAGAACAGTGAGAAGTAAATGTCTTATTTTAGCCACCCAGTCTGTGCTGTTTTTTGTAGCAGCCTGAATGGACAAGGATGAATAGAGACACACTCATGGTTAGGTTAGGCCCCAGCGATAGTAGGATTTCTGGACAATTAAGCTGCTAACAAATTTGGACCTTATTCTCAAATGAGACACTATACTCAGATGGGAGTAACAAGACTGGAAGCATGTACTTCCTTGTGGGAACTTTTAGGGGCGGGCTGGGCAAGGAGTCAGCTGGGAGGCCCTCAGTCTCTGGGGGTAGATGAGAATGGGAGAGATAGGGTTGCTGGTGAAAAGGAGAGAGCAGCAGAGGGAGGAGGGAGAAGGGGCAAAGGAAGGAGGAAGGAAGGGGCAGAGGGAGGAGAGACAGGGGGTAGAGGGAGGAGGAGCAGAGAAAAGAGTGAGAGGAGCAGAGGGAGGAGAGAGAGACAGGACTGCTGATGGATGGAAGGGAGAGGGGCAGAGGAAGGAGGAAGAGGGAGGAGGACTCTAAACCCACCCATGTTTCTGTCTCCATAGCTCTTATCACTCACTTAGGAGGTATTGAGTTTTACATTTGCAATTTTTTTCATGAAAATATGTCCTATTGCTCTACCTTGAATATCAGCTTTTGGGGGGCTGGGAACCACTTTTGTACCTGGCAAAGTAGCTTGTACCCAGCAGGTACTCATTAAACATTTGTTGATGACAACATGTGAGGAAAGTGAAAAGGATGAAGTAACTCACACTATCCCATTTGTGGTTCTATCCAACAGGCTATGGATTCCTCCCTTTAGCTTGTTCTTTCTTTTTGTTCAGCTTGAACATTTCTGAGTAGCAAGATTGAAAGGAGTTTGGCCCATAAGATGTGAAAACATCTTTAATGGGTGATGAGGTAATGCATTTCTTCCCCCACGAATATGTTCTTTTTAAAAGAAGAGGGCAGAGGAGATCCAATGGGGCTTGCTCATCACCCCTGCCCCTGGTCTCAGGCAGTAGTCCTGAGAGCCTATAGGTGCTGCAGAGATCAGCCCCAGACTCTTATCTCAGAGAGAAGAGCAAAGGGACCTTATGGCTTTCCCAGGGTTGTGCAGCTGGTTAGTGGCAGGTACTCCAGACACATATTTGCCCTGGAACAGGCTTGCATTGCTGGCATTGCAGATCCATGGACAGCATGGAGATGCCCTCCAAATCCTGGGCTTATAGACAATGAGCACTGTCTTTTTACAGGTCTGGGACTTCTTTGCAGGCTCTAAACCTCTTAGGAAGGAAAAAAAATGAGGGACCTCATTTATGAAGACTTTCTACATGTGATCAGAAATTCAGTGCAGCAAACTCCAGTGGGCCTCCACCCAATGAAGTGTATCTTATCACCTCTATTTGATGAGGAGGATCACTGAGGCTCAGAGAGGTAAAGTGACATACCCAGGATTCATGGAGGAAGATCTGGGTCTGAACCTACATATAGTTTCACTGAGAGCCCTACATGCTCTATCTTGTGCTGCTGGTGGTAAACGCAGAGAGCTGAGGGAGTACAGGCATTGGGAAAATTAACATCAGCATTGCACACAAAGCCTGAAGGCTTCAAGGGAGAATATTTTACAAGCAGCAGTAGCTCTTCTGGAAAACCAGTGAGGGCAGTGGACATGGCTATCTTGCCCCTCTCCCTGAGTGGAGGAAGGTCCTCCAAGCCAAATGGGTGGTCCAGCTCACCAAATCAGAGTCGCTGTTGACCACCAACCCAGTCAGAAACATCCTGTCCTCTACACCATATCAGAGGAGGTAAGAGTGAATATTCAGGATTAGAGCTCAGTGCCAGGCATGGGGTGGGGGTGAAATCTGTAATTGTAAACTGAATGGGTGGATTCAGGGTATTAGGACTCTGAATTGCAGCAGTGTGATAGAACTGAAAGAGCATGAACGTTGGAGACAGACTAATTTGAGATTTAATTCTGGCTTTTCCTTGTGCTTGCTGTGTCACTTTGGGTGAGTCCCTTAGACTCTCTAAATGTATTTTCTCATTTGCAAACAGAAAGGGGATAATAACACCACTTGTTTGTGAAGCATAATAGAAGCTCTGGGAGAGTGTGTAGCTCAGTGCCTGGTGCGTATGAATGCCCTTCCCTTTGCAGCCCTGGATTCTAAACTTACTCTATTCCTTGTTAACTGTGTGTCTTTGAGAAAGTCACAGATCCTTTTGAACTCAGTTCTATTCCTGTTAAGTGAGGGAGGATAAAATCAACCTGTTTAGCTCACATGTCTGTTGTAAGAATGGATGATGATAAGCCAGTAATGTTAATGATGACACTGGGGACGGCTGCACAGCTATTATGTACTGAGAGCTGACTATGGAGCTGGTGCTTTCAGAGTGCTGTGGGGATTGAATAAGACATCAAATGGCTGGAATATGTACTTGGCACAGAAACACTGTGCTAAGACTGTGCTTAGACTGTGCTTAGGACTGTTTGATATTGTGATTATTTTGACCCCAGAGGGCAAAAGAGACAAGCAGACATCAAATTAGAGGTAAAAACTTATGGTTAAGAGTGCCCACTCCCAACTGGGAATTGTTGCTGTCTATACTCTCTTCTCTCCCTTTCAGACCAGCACAGGTGTTTAGGTTGCATGGGGTCTCCTCCCAGAGTTGGCCCTGACTCCTAGCCCAGCACTGTCTCCTCAAAATGGCTACACCAGTCTTCCAGTGTAGGGGTGACAGAGATGGTCCAGAACTCAGCCTCTTTCCTGCACTAGAGCAAACTGTGGACACTTTGCTTTCCAACATATCCTCTCTTCCTCCCCAGTTTTCCTAAGGTTAAACCGAAGTATGTTACCCCTGCAGAAAATCCTTCAATGGCTCCCCATTACCCTGCCTTGAAGTCTGAACTTGATATAGCTCGCAAGTCTTCCCACTCTGGCCCACATCTACCTTAGTTGCTTCCTTTCCATTCATGCTCTGAATGACTCCCTAGCACTCTACACTGCCTCATGGGCCCTGATTTTGGAGATGCTAGTCCCTCTGCCTCCAACACTCTCTCCCACCTATCTGTTTTTCCTTTAATTCAGAAAATAATATCGAACAGGGTGCCTGGGTGGTTCAGTCAGTTAAGTGTCTGACTTTGGACGTTTCGTGAGTTTCTTGTGTTTGGTGGGTTCCAGACCCGCATTGGGCTCTGTGCTGACAACCCAGAGCTTGGAACCTGCTTTGGATTCTGTGTCTCTCTGTCTCTCTGCCTCTCCCCCACTTGTGCTCTCAATCTCTCTCTTTCTCTCAAAAAAATTATAAATATTTTAAAAATTTAGAAATACCTTTCTTTAAAAAAAATAATATTGAGCTCCTACTATATGGCAGACATGATGCAAGATGCTAAAGTTATATTAGTTAATAAGATACAATGTTTTTGGTCCCTTGAAGTTTACATTATAGCAGAGAGAGATATAGCTTTAAAAAAGCAAATAAGCAAAATACGTACATACTTTGAATTTATTTGTTAGTTTGTGTATGTAGGTGTGTATAACTGGCAAATGCTATGAGGGGAAGTAAACAGCATAATGTAATGATCCCTGGGGAGAGGGGATAGTGGGTTTGGAGTACTAATTCATCAGGTTAACATTTATTTGCTTATCTTCACTCCAATCAGGGTAACCTCCTTCAGGAAGTCTTCCTGGATCAGAACCCATCTGGATGGAGTGTCCCTTTGTGTTCCCAGAGTGCCTTGCCCTGCCCTGCCCATGCCATGTCTGAGCACTTAATGCACCAAACATAAAGTTGTGGTTTAGTATCTCTCTGTGGAAGCTCTGAGCTACCTGAGGTTTGTGGCTATGACTTTCAGTGCCTGGCCCTGAGGAAGGAGGAAAGGAAGTACAGCTAATGGCTGTGAGTAAATATGTGGTCAGGGGCTGGGGCCAGGCGAGGGAGAGATCACGGAGGCAGAGGTAGGCCTGGCTGTGCTGTCCCTACTCTATATAGAGGAGTGTAATTGAAGATGGAATTGTGGAAGTCAGTCAGGCACTTGTTTATAAATGGCAAAGGCAGTCAGGAGCTTTTGATGAGCCACTCATTCATCCTGCCCCCATCACCTTCCTGTCATTTTCCAGTTATTTAGAACCGACTGGCCAGATAGCCCTTAACCAAGCAATATACATGTTAATGTGGAGAGCAGGGGCTGAGATTGAAGTAGCAGCAAAAACACATTATTCAAAGAGAAGACTAAGAAGAAAAGAAATAAATGGGGATGGAGGCTGGGGCAGCTGTTGCTTGCAGTGAAAGTCACCACTAGCCTTGTCTCCTTAGAGCCTGGCACCCTCTACCCCATTCTCCTACATTCCAACATCCCTCTCAAATAATCTTCCCCCATCCAAAAATGCCCATAGCTTATTTTTAGCCCTTTCCATAAGGCTCCTGGTAGTCTAACTTTACTTAGAATTTACCCAAGGAAGCTAGAGATATTGATGGAATAATTTCTTTTCTTCTCATCCTGTGGGCATTGTGCAGAGGAGAGCCTAAAATGTTTCCAGACAAGTGGAAAATTTAGCATTTATTTATTTTTCCTGGCCAACTGGTGCGAGTCCAAAAAGGTATGTGAGAAAGAACAGTGTTGCTGGCAAGACAAGGTGGTGCTGGATCTTCTCCTCCACTCACAGGCTGTTGGAACTAACACCTCCACCTGTGTAATAAGCCTTGTTTTCTTTATCTGTGAAATGGGGTCTCCATTCCTGCCTGGCTTTTCTTCCTGAGTTATAGCGAGGAGATAGTGAGTCAGGAGAGACCTTCTATTATAAAGTAAGGTACATGGCACAAAAACAGGCACTCAGATTAATGGAACCGAACAGAGAACCCAGAAATGGACCCACAAATGTATGACCAGCTAATCTTTGACAAAGCAGGAAAGAATATCCTGCCAATGGAATAAAGACAATCTCTCCAGCAAGTGGTGCTGGGAAAACTGGACAGCAACATGCAGAAGAAGGAACCTGGACCACTTTCTTACACCATACACAAAAATAAACTCAAAATGGATGAAAGACCTCAATGTAACACAGGAAGCCATCACAATCCTCGAGGAGAAAGCAAGCAAAAACCTCTTTGATCTTGGCCGCAGCAACTTCTTACTCAACACGTCTCTAGAGGCAAGGGAAACAAAAGCAAAAATGAACTACTGGACCTCATCAAAATAAAAAGCTTCTGCACAGTGAAGGAAACACTCAGCAAAACTAAAAGGCAACCGACGGAATGGGAGAAGATATTTGCAAATGACATGTCAGATGAAGGGTTAGTATCCAAAATCTACAAAGAACTTATGAAACTCAACACCTGAAAAACAAAGAATCCAGTGAAGAAATGGGCAAAAGACATGAATAGACACTTCTCCAAAGAAGACATCCAGATGGCCAACTGACACATGAAAAAAATGCTCAACATCACTCATCATCAGGGAAATACAAATCAAAACCACCATGAGATACTACCTTACACCTGTCACAATGGCTAACGTTAACAACTCAGGCAACAACAGATGTTGGTGAGGATGCAGAGAAAGAGGATCTCTGCTGCATTGTTGGTGGGAATGCAAGCTAGTGCAGCCACTCTGGAAAACAGTATGGAGGTTCCTCAAAAAACTGAAAATAGAACTACCCTATGACCCAGCAATTGCACTACTAAGCATTTATCCAAGGGATACAGGTGTGCTCTTTCAAAGGGACACATGCACCCCCATGTTTATAGCAGCACCATCAACAATATCCAAAGTATGGAAAGAGCCCCAATGTCCATCGACGGATGAATGGATAAAGAAAAAGTGGTATATATATATGATATATATATATAAATAATATATATCATATATATCATATATATATCATATATATACATTGTATATATATATACAATATAATATATTATATATATCATATATATACATGGTATATATATATACAATATAATATATTATATATATATACACACACACACACACACAATGGAGTATTACTCAGCAATCAAAAAGAATGAAATCTTGCCACTTGCAACTACGTGGATGGAACTGGAAGGTATTATGCTAAGCGAAATTAGTCAGTCAGAGAAAGACAAATATCATATGACTTCACTCATATGAAGACTTTAAGACACAGAACAGATGAACATAAGAGAAGGGAAGCAAAAATAATATAAAAAACAGGGAGGGGGACAAAACATAAGACACTCATAATTATGGAGAACAATCATAGGGTTACTGGAGACATTGTGGGAGGGAGGATGGGCTAAATGGGTAAGGGGCACCAAAGAATCTACTCCTGAAATCATTGTTGCACTATATGCTAACAAAACAGATGAACATAAGGGAAGGGAAACAAAAATAATAAAAAAAAAAAAAGGGAGCGGGACAAAACAGAAGAGACTCTTAAATATGGAGAACAAGGTGAGGGTTACCAGAGGGGTTGTGGGAGGGGGGATGGGCTAAATGGGTAAGGGACACTAAAGAATCTACTCCTGAAATCATTGTTGCACTATATGCTAATTCGGATGTAAATTTTAAACAATAAATAATAAAATTAAAAGAAAAAAAAGAAAAACATTTTAATAAAAAAATAAGTAAATAAAATTTTTTTAAATGAAAATAAAGAAATAAATAAAGTGAGGTACAAATGGAAACCCTGTGGTGGGTGCAAGTTACTGAGGTATGCACCATGGGCCTTGGGCCCAGGAGCACGAGAGGGCAGGCAGGGAGAAGAGGGGTTTGGACTTGTAGGTTCCTAAGAATTGCTGCTTCTACACTTCTCTCTTGAGCAGGTCACATGGAATTGTCTTTTGCAGCCAACTCCCCTGGCTGGAGTTTTAGGGAGGATAGAAATGTTTGGAGGGAGTTTTTTTGGAAGTGAGTGATTCAGGGGAACTTACAGGGTGCTCTGGGACCATGAGGAGGGACAGTGCCTCTTTTGGTTCCAGGCCCAGCTCTGTAAGTCATGAACATGGCCTTTGGTGGCACCTGGCAGGTGTGCTCTGGTAGGCTTCCTAGAATCTGTTCAGGCTGTCAGGCTGTCAGTGTGTGTGATGATGGCACCACAGCCCTCCTGGTAACGTGGTAATACTGAGATAGACATGCGCCCCCAGAGGCAGACAGACACAACTACCTGCATGCAACGTTGCACACACATCCATTGGCACACACACACACACACACACACACTTACACACATGCTACAATTTATACAACTGTTGGAGTAGGAACCATATGAGCCATAGCAGGTTGGAGGATTTTTGCCGGCACTCTGAATTACAGGTTGTTATCCTGCATCCCCATCAGCTCAGTAACTTAACACAACCTGAGTCTCTCTCTTTTTCAAATTTACTGTGGATATGGGTAATTCTCCAGGACAGCTGCCCCCCAGATGTTGGCTCAGCATTCCACACTTGACCTGTCTTACAGCACCTGTGTGTTAACAAGTGATTGCCATGGCAGGATCAGAGCTGAACACCAGTCACTAAATGCTTGGGTCCCAAAGTGACACATTATCATTCCTGGTAGAGGAGAACCAGAGTTGATGAACATCAGTTGTATCTCCTACTCTCACCCCTTCCAGGCCTGAGTTTCCTTCTCTGGGCTTTATTCCCTCTTTTAGTGAGGAGGATGAGTTGTATGATTTTCTGCTCAGATATTCTGTAGTAAAACATGGACAACAGTCTTACACTTCTTGTTGCCTTATTGCTCTGGATCCAGTGCCTCTGACATCCTCAAAGCCACCTTACTTTATGAGAAATATATGGGGAGTGTCCCTAAGGATCTTCCTTTCAGACCTGGCTTGAGCATTCATGAAACAATTTCTCCTAGACAATAAAGTATACCCACGTTAATTTAGTGCCTGAGGTTTCCTGATTTTAGTACCAAATTAGTTTTCCAGAATCATCTGTTACTTCAACTCCTGTCCAAATTGACAGATTAGTCTTCCCCAGATATCCTCAGCCTTCATCACATCCTACTCTTCTCCTTGTTCATTCTGCTCTAGCCACATTGGCCATTTTCTTGGTTCTCAAACAGTCCAAGCTTGTTCTGCCTCAGGGCCTTTGCACTTGTTGTTTCCTTTGACAATGCTCTGCCTCAGCCCAGCTCTATCTTGTCAGTGTCTTCTCAGCTGAGATGTCATCACCTTGGAATGTCCTTTTTCACTATCTTATCTAAAGTCATCCTAACACATCATCTTCATGTCACTTATAACTATCCAAAATCATTTGTAGTCTTACTTGCTTATTTATTATCTACCCTTCCCATTTAGAATGTAAACTCTCTGAGGGTAAGGATCTTGTCTGTCTTCTTCACTCCCATATCTCCAGCACTTAGAACAGTGGTTGGCACATAATAGTTGCTCAATAAAATGTGCTGACAAAATTGATGCTGGTTTCTCAGTGTTTGGTCCCATTACTCCCTCACCTGACCTCCTCTTCCACACCATCCCCATTTCAGCATTTCTAAATCCTGCATGTGCTTCAAAGTAGGCTTCAAGGCAACCTATTCATGAGTTTCACTAACCAAGTTTGCAGTTCTTACCCCACAAGAAGGGACACCTTTTCTCCTCTGAACACCTATTATATCCAACAGAAAAATCTGTAGGTATTCTTCTCAAAAGACTACAGTATTTTTCAAATTCCTTTTGCTTCTTCATCTCACAATAACTCAGTGATAAAGTACTCTCAGGTGAAGGAGTTTGGAGAGGTCCTGCTGTTAGTAAGAAATCCCATTGTGCCTGGAAAGCACGTGTCTGCCTTCATGTCCAGAATCCATTCCTCCACATCACAGGCGATGTTCACTCCCCTCCTACATGTTAGTTATACAAAAAAAGTAAACCACAGTCCCTGCTGTGACAGTAAGGGCACTGCATTGTGCCTGGTTCTCTCTTCTACATCTGAGTGTCTCAGAGGAGGCCTGCCCTGGACGTCACAGGAATCTGGTGGACGCAGCACATGAGGGCCAGGGGCCAATGAGAAGGGGCCTGCAGTGATTTCCAGAGGAGGTGCTTTGTGAGTCTGGTCTTGAAGGAGGTCACTTGGTCAGGCTTGTAGGAGAAAATGGGAATTCTGGGCTGAGACAGCCACAGGAACAAAAATGTAGAAAAGGCATTCTATGGACCCAGCCCCCCAAATTTGCTTGCTGGTGGCTATTCAAAGTCAGGGGAATCTCTTCCTCAATTCTGGACCATGGAGAAGTATAGTCAGACTCCACTGAAGGGAGGAGCACCCCACTGCCCCCAGAGCTGCCCAGGCCCCATCAACTGGGGAGGGGAGGGAAAGTGTGGGGAAAGGTAAGAAAAGGCTGTCAGAGAAGGGGCATTTGGATTTTGAAGCTTACAACCATGGGCAGCAGAGAAAACATACAGTCCAAAGTCTGCAGTGGGCTAGACCTATTTTGGAATATGTTGTTATTCCTCTGACACTAAAGAGCTTTTTAAAAAATGTTTGTTTATTTTTGAGGAGACAGACAGATCATGTGGGGGGAGGGGCAGGGAGAGAGAGAATCTGAAGCAGGTTCCAGGCTCTGAGCTGCTAACACAGAGCCCGGCGTGGGGCTTGAACCCACAAGCTGTGGGATCATGACCTGAGCTGAAGTTGGATGCTTAATCAACTGAGCCACCCACGTGCCCCTGGCTGTGAAGGGATTTTAAGGAGGTCTTGAGTTTAGTAGATGTGAGGCTATGGGTAAGTTGTGTAATGTCTTTGAGCCTCAGTGCTGTTATCCAGAAAGTGAAGATTATAATATTGTCCTCAAAAAATTATGAAGATTGGGTTAAAAAAAAAAAAGTAAAGTGGATGCTGAGGACCATACATGCACTTAGTAAAAGTTTCCTGTACTCTCTGCTTGTGGGCAGGTGCCTGCTCTCCCGTCCTCAACAGATGAAGAAGCTGAGGCCCCCGACCAGGGATCATGGGTAAATGAGGGCTAGATTCAAACGGTAGTCACCTTAAAACTTCCAGGTCTTCTGGCTGAGAGGAGTGGGGATCATTGGACTCTGGGATTATCACATAACCAGTTGCTCAGTATCTGAAGAAGTTGCTTCACCCTAATCTCAAAGCGTCTGTGTTGGTTGTGAGAGCCAACTGTGGCCACACCTCCACTAAGAGAACAACCAGACTTGTTCAGGGAGACATACAGGCAGAAAAAGTTAAAATGCTTTGCCCAGAAGCCTTGTATGGCAGAAAGAGCTGGAGCTGGAATTCCTAGGCCTTGAATCTCTAGTTCCCTTCTTAAATTCTTTGAGCCCTGTTCTAGCCCCCACACAGCTCAATTAAAACAAAACAAAACAAAACAAAACAAAACAAAACAAAACAAAAAGCAATGTCGCTTGAACAGAAAAGCACAGAGTCAGTTAAGATAAGAGACAATTAGCTATTGCTAGAATGTTTTTTTTTCCTTCAGATGGCTCAACAGCCTTCACAAACAGTTTTAAAATAGATTAGGAAATAAGATAGCAATAGCGTTTCTCAACAAATGACAAAAAAAAAAAGGCTGTATGGTTTCCCCTACTGTTCAGCTTATAGCTTTCTTGAGAGAGAACATGGGGAGAGGGTGACATCCCTGGGCTGGGAACTGGAGCCAGGTGTGTGGGCCTTGCAGAGGATGGAAGGCTGTTCTGTCATCTCTCATGATCAGCCTTTTTCAAAAACACAGTAAGACCTAATATCTTCATAAGGAAGATACTGGAGCTGACTGAGAGCTGACAGGAGGGCAGTGTCTCCCAAGTATTTCAAGAAAGATGACTACCCACTGGCTTTGTCCCTCACTCCATGATTGTTTCCTGGAGACTGTTTCATATTTTCCTGGTTGTGTACCAGGGAGCCCATGTCTCCTCTGTGTGATAAGATTCAGCAACAGAGACCTGAGTGTTTCTCAGTTAGAGGATGGGTTTGCTGTGACAGTGGCCTGGAAGGTTTGGGGCTCCATGCTTACTCAGTAATAAGTTTGGTTGTATATCATCAGAGAAACTCCCCTAATTGGGCTTCCACAAAAATGTTGGCTTGCTGAAAAAGTTTAGAGGCCATTAAACAAACAAACATTAAAGGTACTTCTGGGTCTAAGAGCATGTGATATCTGAGATATCGGTGGCCAGCCTGGGGCTGGGGTGAGTGAAGCAAGAGAGGTATCATGGCACAACATTGAAAGAAGCTTTCCTCTCAGGGATACATAAGCACAGGGTTGGGCTCACAAAGAAACACCTCCTTGAACTTTGCATCTTTGGCACCTCTCTAGCCTCATCCTAGCCCCAGCTCTGATGGGTGAGCAAAAATTCTTCCCTCTTAAGTTCCTGGAGAGCCACAGGGTCATCTGAGGTCACCCAGACTAGTCAAGAACACCAGCTATTCAGCAAATGGGAAGGATGAAAAAGCTCTTGTCTGAGCCCAAGACAGCCCAGTCTGTTGAGGAAAGAAGAATGTAAGTATGATAGTGGGCCAGGGGCTTCCTTTCTAGTATATCTGGGAGACGATGGGAAAGGAGGTATGGCAGAGTATAAATCCAAGTCAGAGGGAGAGACCTGGATTGTGAGCCTATAAAAGTCAGGAACCTGTAAAATTCCTAACAGTTTTTAATAACTCAGGTTGGGAATGGGTCCTGAATTATCCAATTACTCTTCTGGAAGAAGAGTATACTGACTTTGAGAGGAGTTTGCTTGTCATGTCAGTTCCTGGTTTTTTTTAGAGAAGGGAAGCTGGCCTTGAATTTCTACAGAAATGTGTCTCTAAGGAAGAGGGAAGAGTGAAGTAGCAGAAGGGGTTTGGAGGCAAAAGACCTAAGTTCCAATTCTGCCTCACTGCCTATGGGTAAGCCTCTCTGAGCCTCAGTTTCCTCATTTGTAAGGTAAAGCAAATATCCTTCCCCCAGAACTACCATGAGGGCTCAACATACTGAAGGTATTTGAAAGTGTTTGCCATGTACTGGCCCTTACTACATGTTAATATCAGTCCTACTGGGAATGAAGGAAATTATGTCTGCTTCCTTTTCTTAATCACCATCACTATCTAGTCCCTGCTGTGGCTTCTTTTCACCAGCAGAGTATTCTCAAAAGTTGTGTATCAGTTGACTTTTTTCTAAATTGAATTTCATTTCCAATGCACTGAGGGAGCTGGGCATTTAAAAGAATTCTCTAGTTTGTCTTTATGTAAAGCTAATAACCACCCCTTGATGTCTTTGGTACAAATCAGTTTTTTTTTTCATTTATTGGCTTTAATGAGAGTAGGTTTCCCTTTTATTTAAGAAGCCCACATATACAGACTTAGTGTTGACACAGAGATTGAAGGAGTCTGTCTAACAGAACTGGTCCCTCCTGCTGTGGGGGGTACAGCTAAAACAAACAGACACAGAAACACTTGGGGAGGCCAGGAGTCTCTCTCTCTCCATTGGCACTGGTGAACTGTGGTTGCAACCTGCTCAGGGGGGACAATAGAAGACAGATATCTCCATTTTAGATCTGTGGATGCTCTTCCAAAAGAGAGTCCACCTGTGCCCCAGGTGAATTCTTGATGCTGCATTTCTATCCCTGTATTGAAGTCTATTCCCCTTCTTTCAACTGATGCTGGTAGATGGAACACAGTGTTCTGTTGTTTAGATCCCCAGAAGCGTGTCCTGAGGTCCCAGGCCTGACTTACAGCTCAGATGCAAATTCATCCGTCTAGTCTTTAAATCTCATTTGGTTTGTCTGTTTTCCCTAATAAGAAGAATAGAATTAGTTAGTTTGCTACTCAGCAGGGCTCTGGTATGGAATTTATGTAAATTATCTCCTTAATAAAATTACTAAATATAGCAACAACGCGGTTACAAAGGGGGAAAAAAAGAAAGCTCTTAGATTGTGAGTGCCTTTATAAAAACAAAGCAATGTTCCACCACCAAGGGAAATGAAATTTAGCTTCTTAACCAGCAGGTACAATGTGGGGAAAAGGGGAGAGGGAAGATTAGGGAGGACGGAGACAAAGACTGAGAGAGAGGATGGGAGAAATCTCTAAGCCAGACACACAGATAACCATTTAATTAATTGCTCTCCAGGGATTTGCGGGGTGTTTGGAATCAGGTCAAGAATATAAACAGTTCTTGCCTTCCCGAAAAAGATATGCTGATTACCTTCTCTCATGTCAAATAGAATGTTCCAGTAAAATAAAAATAGTAGATGTCACAATAGGTCAGAGTAGTGTGTGTGTGTGTGTGTGTCCACGTGTGTGTGTGTGTGTGTGTGTGTGTGTGTGTGTGTGCAGGCCAATCTGGGGGTGGGGATGGGTGTAAAGAATAATGTTAGAAATGGGAATTTTAGATTAGAATCACTTTTTAGAACTACCTAAGGAGAAATGCAGGGGAGACCCCAGATGTTTCAATTCCTCTCTCTCCCTGGTTTTTACATAGAAAACATCCTCTGTATCCTACTTCCCCAAAGTCTCTTGTCTTTAAGCACCTTGTCACACCCTTGATTCAGTTCTTTCTGTTTCAGCTGTCCGTAATACTCTCCTGCACCCCATCTCTGACCTCCTGTGTTTCATTTTCATATGGCTGCCAGAGGTATCTTCTTAAAATATGCTTAGATCATGTCAATGTGCCGAAGAAAAGTTTGTGATGCCTAATATTCTCATTCCGTACTCCTCAGCCTGATGTTCAAGGCTGTTGACTCCTCCACCTGACCCTTCACTTCCTGTCCAGACTTCTTCACAAGAGCCTACTTTGCCTCATATCCTCCACTGATGCCAGAAAGGCACTCTCCAGAAGGTGCACTTCATCTCCGTGGGGCCCAGCTTCTTCAACTGTAAATGAGAGATAGAGAGGCCTACCCCATTGAGCTGCTAAGGGAATCAAATTATGTCATGCCTGCAAAGCAGTTCAAGCACATCCAGTAAAACAAATGTTTATTTTTATTGTCTGTCTCCCTCTCTTGGCTGTGAGCTCTTTCACAAAAGTAGTATCTTCTTTAGCCTTCTATTCCCAGCAGCTAGCATGAGACCTATCACATTACATACTTTTAAAATTTTATGGATAAGGGCACAGAGCAGTGACGGTTCCTGTAAGTATCCAATATCCTCCCAGTTATTCTGTTCAGGCTGAGAACTGGGGTTTTGGGAATATGTTAAAAGGAAAAGAATGCCACATATGGTGCTACATTTTTGGATGCTCCATCCTTTCTCTGGTAACTGCCTCATTCCCCACAAACCCTGTAGTGGGCAGAAAACTGGGTGGCCAGTTTATAGCAGAGGATGCAATCCATTCCCCTCACAGCTGATGAGCCCAGGCTCAGTGGTGGCTCACTCACAAACAGGTGAGCTTAGGTAATCAGATTCTCTTGTGGGAAAGTGAGCTAACAGACTCAGGGTCCATGGTCAGTCTGTGCTCTACTCTAGGGTGAGCAGGTCTGCCAAGGAAACCAAAGCCAAGAACAAGTCAATATGAAAGGTGAATTAGTTTGCTAAGGCTGCCTTAAAATACTACAAATCAGGTGGCTTAATATAAATTTACTTGTTATAGTTCTGGGTTCTAGAATTCCAAGATGAAGGTACCATCCAGGTTGTTTCTTCCTAAGGGCTGTGAGGGAGAATCTATTGCATGCTTCTCTTCTAGCTTCTGGTGGTGTGTTGGTGATCTTTGGCATTCTTTGGCTTCTGCTTCAGCACCTAAATCTCTGGTATTAGCTTCCCATGACATTCTCCCTGTGTGTATGTGTCCAAAATTTCCCATTTTATAAGGACACAGTTATATAGGATTAGCATCCACTATAATCTTAACTATATCTTAACTAATTATGCCTATAGTGATCCTATCTTCAAATAAGGTCACATTCTGAGATACTGGACATAAGGAATTCAAAATATAGATGGAGGGGGGCACAATGCAACTCAAAACAAGAGGGGAGCAGAAACTATAACAAATCCAGAAGAGACAGGCTTGGGTGGCCTGGATGGCTCAGTCAGTTAAGCACCTGTCTCTTGATTTCAGCTCAGGTCATTATCTCAAGTTTCATGAGATTGAGCCCTGTGTCAGGCTCTGAGCTGACAGGGTGAAGTGTGCTTGGGATTCTCTCTTCCCTCTCTCTCTATGCCCCTCCCCTGCTCATGTGCACTTTCTCTTTCTCCCTCTCAAAATAAATAAATAAATTTAGAAAATAGAAGGAAGAGATGGGCAACTGGGGAGACGTGGCACAGATGTACACAGAGAGGCAGGTCAAAAGACCTTGCAGCCCAAAAGGAGAGAAAGCATGGCTTTTTTTTTTATTTTTAAAAATGTTTATTTATTTTTGAGAGAGAGAGAATGAGCATGAGTTGGGGAGGGGCAGAGAGACAGGGAGACAGAGAATCTGAAACAGCCTCCCCACTGTCAGTGCAAAGCCAGATGTGGGGCTCAAACTCATGAACCGTGAGATCATGACCTGAGCTGAAGTTGGATACTCAACTGACTGAGTCATCCAGGCACCCTAGGAGAGATATCTTGAATTACAACTCTCCAGTTCCACGTTCATATCTCTAGGCTACCTCTACTTGGGTTCTTCAAGATTCCTTGAACCATTCAGGAAACGTCCTTTTGATTTGATCTGAAATGCATGGATATCTGCTTCTAGCATCAGAATGACTTTTCTAGATCAGGAGCACACAGAAGCCCAAGTTTAACCCTGTACTCATTTTTATGTGGTGACTCAGGTGGAACCACAGCCTTCTTTTCAAAACAAGAGGAGCCAGGGATGGAGCTAAGGAGTTAGGGAAAAGTAATAATCAAAGAACACAAACCTCCAACTATATTGGCCAGTCTCCCAAAGCCCCTCTTTCCTCTTTTCTATTTCCACAATCCCACTTTGGTCCCTTCCTCATGGACCCTCCACAAGTGGCCTGTCCCCCCTTCTCCCTGCTGATCCTGCACTTTCCATTGGAGTCCCACGGAAGCATTTCGCACTCCACAGTCTTCAATAACACCTACAAGGGGCCTATTATCTCAGATTACACTTGACCTTCAGTTTATTTGGAAAGAAATTTTTCCTCAAAGATTTCAGCCATGCTGGAATCCCATTTATCTAGTGAGGCTGCAAATTCCTTAAGGGTATGGACACTCCCTAGGGTCTTGCTCCTCAATGCTCCATAAATATTAATGGAATAATCAAATGATTACTTCCTCTCTTCTTCATTTTTCTTAATATAATTTATTGCCAAATTGGCTAACATAACAGTGTGTACAGTGTGCTCTTGGCTTCTGGGGTAGATTCCCATGGTTCATTGCTTACATACAACACTCAGTCCTCATCCCAACAAGTGCCCTCCTCAATGCCCATCACCCATTTTCCCCTCTCTGCCACCCCTCCATCAACCCTCAATTTATTCTCTGTATTTAAGACTCTCATAAGAGACTCCTTGCCTCCCTCCCTCTCTGTTTGTAACTATTTTTCCCCCTTCCTTCCCCATGTTTTTCTGTTAAGTTTCTCAAGATCACAATATGAGTGAAAACATATGACATCTGTCTTTCTCTGACTGACTTATTTCACTTAGCATTAATACCTTCCAGTTCCATCCACACTGCTGCAAATGGCATGATTTCATTCTTTCTCATTGCCAAGTAGTATTCCGTTGTATATATAAGCCACATCTTCTCTATCCATTCATCAGTTGATGGACATTTATTTAGGCTTTTCCCATAATTTGGCTATTGTTGAAAGCACTGCTATAAACATTGGGGTACATGTGCCCCTGAGAATCAGCACTCCTGTATCCTTTGGATAAATTCCTAGTAGTGGTATTGCTGGGTTTTAAGGTAGTTCTATTTTTAATTTTTTGAGGAACCTCCACACTGTTTTCCAAAGCAACTGCACCAGTTTGCATTCCCACCAACAGTGCAAGAGGGTTCCCTTTTCTCCACATCCATTCCAGCATCTGTTGTTTCCTCAGTTGTTAATTTTAGCCACTCTGACCGGTGTCAGGTGGTATCTCGGTGTGGTTTTGATTTGCATTTCCCTGATGATGAGAGACGTTGAGCATCTTTTCATGTGTCTGCTGGCCATCTGGCTGTCTTCTTTGGAAAAGTGTCTATTCATGTCTTCTGCCCATTTCTTCACTGGATTATTTTTCAGGTGTTGAGTTTGGTAAGTTCTTTAGAGATTTTGGATGCTAACTCTTTATCTGATATGTCATTTGCAAAAATCTTTTCCCATTCCATCAGTTGCCTTTCAGTTTTGCTGATTGTTCCCTTTGCAGTGCAGAAGCTTTTTACCTTGATGAGGTCCCTGTAGTTCATTTTTGCTTTTAATTCCCTTGCCTCTGGAGATGTGTCGAGCAAGACACAGTTGCTGCAGCTGAGGTCAAAGAGCCTGTTGCCTGTTTTCTCCTCTGGGGTTTTGATGGTTTCCTGTCTCACATTTAGGTCTTTCATCCATTTTGAGTTTATTTTTGTGTATGGTATAAGAAAGTGGTCTAGTTTCACTCTTCTCCATGTTGCTGTCCAGTTCTCCCAGCACTATTTCCTAAAGACACTGGTTTTTTTTTTTTTCCATTGGATACGCTTTCCTGCTTTGTCAAAGCTTAGTTGGTCATACATTTGTGGGTCCAATTCTGGGTTCTCTATTCTATTCCATTGGCCTATGTGTCTGTTTTTGTGCCAGTACCATACTGTCTTGACGATTACAACTTTGTAGTAGAGGCTAAAGTCTGGGATTGTGATGCCTCCTGCTTTGGCTTTCTATTTCAACATTACTTTGGCTATTCGGGATCTTTTGTGGTTCCATACAAATTTTAGGATTGTTTGTTCTAGCTTTGAGAAGAATGCTGGTGCAAGTATTTTTTTTTTAATTTTATTTTTAATTTTCTTTTTACATTTACATCTAAATTAGTTAACATATAGTGCAACAATGATTTCAGGAGTACATTCCTTAGTGCCCCTTACCCATTTAGCCCATCCTCCCTCCCACAATGCCTGCAGTAACCCTCAGTCTGTTCTCCATAATTATGAGTGTCTTATGTTTTGTCCCCCTCTGTTTTTTTATATTATTTTTGTTTCCCTTCCCTTATGTTCATCTGTTCTGTGTCTTAAAGTCCTCACTGAGTGAAGTCATATGATATTTGTCTTTCTCTGACTGACTAATTTCGCTTAACATAATACCCTCCAGTTCCATCCACGTAGTTGCGAATGGCAAGATTTCATTGATTGCTGAGTAATACTCCATTGTGTGTGTGTATATATATATATATATATATATATATATATATATGCATATACAATGTATATATATGTATATATGTGTATATATATGTATGTATATGTATATATGTGTATATGTATATGTATATGTATGTATATGTATATGTATGTGTATATATATATATATATATATACACACACATATACCTCCTTTTCTTTATCCATTCATCCATCGATGGACATTGGGGCTCTTTCCATACTTTGGATATTGTTGATGGTGCTGCTATAAACATGGGGGTGCATATGTCCCTTTGAAAGAGCACACCTGTATCCCTTGGATAAATGCTTAGTAGTGCAATTGCTGGGTCATAGGGTAGTTCTATTTTCAGTTTTTTGAGGAACCTCCATACTGTTTTCCAGAGTGGCTGCACTAGCTTGCATTCCCACCAACAATGCAGCAGAGATCCTCTTTCTCTGCATCCTCACCAACATCTGTTGTTGCCTGAGTTGTTAACGTTAGCCATTGTGACAGGTGTAAGGTAGTATCTCATGGTGGTTTTGATTTGTATTTCCCTGATGATGAGTGATGTTGAGCATTTTTTTCATGTGTCGGTTGGCCATCTGGATGTCTTCTTTGGAGAAGTGTCTATTCATGTCTTTTGCCCATTTCTTCACTGGATTCTTTGTTTTTCAGGTGTTGAGTTTGATAAGTTCTTTGTACATTTTGGATACTAACCCTTCATCTGACATGTCATTTGCAAATATCTTCTCCCATTTCGTCAGTTGCCTTTTAGTTTTGCTGAGTGTTTCCTTCGCTGTGCAGCAGCTTTTTATTTTGATGAGGTCCCAGTAGTTCATTTTTGCTTTTGTTTCCCTTGCCTCTGGAGACGTGTTGAGTAAGAAGTTGCTGCGGCCAAGATCAAAGAGGTTTTTGCCTGCTTTCTCCTCGAGGATTGTGATGGCTTCCTGTGTTACATTGAGGTCTTTCATCCATTTTGAGTTTATTTTTGTGTATGGTGTAAGAAAGTGGTCCAGGTTCCTTCTTCTGCATGTCGCTGTCCAGTTTTCCCAGCACCACTTGCCGAAGAGACTGTTTTTATTCCATTGGATATTCTTTCCTGCTTTGTCAAAGATTAGTTGGCCGTAGGTTTGTGGGTCCATTTCTGGGTTCTCTGTTCTGTTCCATTGATCTGAGTGCCTGTTCTTGTGCCAGTACCATAGTGTCTCGATGGTTACAGCTTTGTGGTGTAGCTTGAAGTCTGGGATTGTGATGCCTCCTGCTTTGGTTTTCTTTTTCAGGATTGCTTTGGCTCTTTGGGATCTTTTCTGGTTCCTTACAAATTTTAGGATTATTTGTTCTAGCTCTGTGAAGATGCTCGTGTTATTTTGATAGGGATTGCATTGAAAATGTAGATTGCTTTGGGTAGTATCGACATTTCAACAATATTTGTTCTTCCTATCCAGGAGCATGGAGTCTTTTTCCATTTTTTTGTGTCTTCTTCAATTTCTTTCATCTGCTTTCCATAGTTTTCAGTGTATAGATTTTTCACCTCTTTGGTTAGATTTATTCCTACGTATTTTATGGTTTTTTTGTGCAACTGTAAATGGGATTGATTCCTTGATTTCTCTTTCTGTCGCTTCATTGTTGGTGTATAGGAATGCAACCGATTTCTGTGCATTGATTTTGTGTCCTGCAAATTTGCTGAATTCATGAATCAATTCTAGCAGTTTTTTGGTGGGATCTTTTGGGTTTTCCATGTAGAGTATCACGTCATCTGCAAAGAGTGAACATTTGACCTCCTCCTGGCTGATTTGGATGCGTTTTATTTCTTTGTGTTTTCTGATTGCAGAGGCTAAGACTTCCAATACTATGTTGAATAACAGTGGTGAGAGTGGACATCCCTGTCATGTTCCTGACCTTAGGGGGAAAGCTCTCAGTTTTTCCCCATTGAGGATGATATTAGCGTTGGGTCGTTCATATAATGCTTTTATGATCTCGAGGTATGCTCCTTCTGTCCCTACTTTCTTGAAGGTTTTTATCAAGAAAGGATGCTGTATTTTGTCAAATGCTTTCTCTGCATCTATTGAGAGGATCATATGGTTCTTGTCCTTACTTTTATTGATGTGATGAATCACGTTAATTGTTTTGCGGATATTGAACCAGCCCTGCATCCCAGGTATAAATCCCACTTGGTCATGGTGAATGAATAAATTTTTTAATGTATTGTTGGATCCGGTTGGCTAATGTCTCATTGAGGATTCTTGCATGCATGTTCATCAGGGAAATTGGTCTATAGTTCTCCTTTTTAGTGGGGTCTCTGTCTGGTTTTGGAATCAAGGTAATGCTGGCTTCACAGAAAGAGTTTGGAACTTTTCCTTCCATTTCTATTTTTTTGGAACAGCTTCAAGACAATAGGTGTTAACTCTTCCTTAAATGTTTGGTAGAATTCCCCTGGAAAACCATCTGGCCCTGGACTCTTGTTTTTTTGGGAGATTTTGGATTACTAATTCAATTTCCTTACTGGTTATGGGTCTGTTCAAATGTCCTATTTCTTCCTGTTTCAGTCTTGGTAGTGTATATGTTTCTGGAATTTGTCCATTTCTTCCAGATTGCCCATTTTATTGGCATATAACTGCTGATAATATTCTCTTATTATTGTTTTTATTTCTGCTGTGCTGGTTGTGATCTCTCCTCTCATTCTTGATTTTATGTGTTTGAGCTTTTCCTTTTCCTTTTTGATCAAACTGGCTAGTGGTTTATCAATTTTGTTAATTCTTTCAAAGAACCAGCTTCTGGTTTCATTGATCTGTTCTACTGGTTTTGTTGTTGTTGTTGTTGCTGCTGTTGCTGTTGTTTTGGTTTAGATAGCATTAATTTCTTCTCTAATCTTTATTATTTCCTGTCTTCTTCTGGTTTTGGGTTTTATTTGCTGTTCTTTTTCCAGCTCCTTAAGGCGTAAGGTTAGGTTGTGTATCTGAGATTGGGATTGCATTGGATATGTAGATTGCTTTACATTTTAACAGTATTTATTCCTCTGATCCATGAGCATGGGATGTTTTTTCATTTCTTTGTGTCTTCAATTTCCTTCATAAGTTTTCTATAGTTTTCAGCATACAAATCTTTTACATCTTTGGTTAGGTTTATTCCTAGGTATTTTATGGTTCTTGGTGCAGTTGTAAATGGGATCAACTTCTTGATTTCTCTTTCTGTTGCTTCATTATTGGTGTATAGAAATGCAACCGATTTCTGTACATTGATTTTTTGTGCCCTGCGACGTTGCTGAATTCATGTATCAGCTCTAGCAGCCTTTTGGTGGAGTCTTTCAGGTTTTCCATGTAGAGTATCATGTCATCTGCTAAAAGTGAAAGTTTGACTTCTTCTTTGTCAATTTTGAGGCCTTTTATTTCATTTTGTTGTCTGACTGCTGATGCTAGGACTTCCAACACTATGTTAAACAACAGTGGTGCAAGTGGACACCTGTGTTGTGTTCCTGATCTCAGGGGGAAAGCTCTCAGTTTTTCCCCATTGAGGATAATATTAGCTGTGGGATTTTCATATATGGCTTTTATGGTGTTTAGGTATGTTCCTTCTATCCCAACTTTCTTGAGAGTTTTTATTAAGAAGGATGCTGTATTTTGTCAAATGCTTCTTCTGCATCTATTGACAGGATCATATGGTTTTTATCTTTTCTTCTATTAATATGATATATCACATTGATTGATTTGCAAATATTGAACCAGCCCTGCAGCCAAGGAATCAATCCCACTTGATCATGGTGAATAATTCTTCTTACATGCTGCTGAATTCGATGTGCTAGTATCTTGTTGAGAATTTTTGCATCCATGTTCATCAGGGATATTGCCCTGTAATTCTCCTTTTTTGTGGGGTCTCTGTCTGGTTTGGGAATCAAGGTAATGCTGGCTTCATAGAATGAGTCCGGAAGCTTTCCTTCCATTTCTATTCTTTGGAGAAGCTTGAGAAGGATAGGTATTAACTCTGCTTTAAATGTCTAGTAGAATTCCCCTGGGAAGCCATCTAGCCCAGGGCTTTTATTTCTTGGGAGATTTTTGACAACTGATTCAATTTCTTCACTAGTTATGGGTCTGTTCAAATTTTCTATTTCTTCCTGTTTGAGTTCTGGTAGTGTGTGGGTGTCTAGGAATCTGTCCATTTCTTCCACGTTGTCCAGTTTGTTGGCATATGATTTTTTATAGTATTCTCTGGTAATTGTTTTTATTGCTGAGGGATTGATTGTGCTAAGTCCAATTTCGCGATTTTATCCATTTGTGTCCTCTTTCTTTTCTTTTTGAGGAGTCTGGCTAGGGGGTTATCAATTTTGTTTATTTTTTTCAGAAAACCAGCTTTAAGTTTCATTGATCTGTTCTACTGGTTTTGTTTTTGTTTTTGGATTCTATATTGTTTACTTCTGCTCTGATCTTTATTATTTCTCTTCTTCTGTTGGCCTTGGGGTTTCTTTGTTGTTCTTCTTCTAGTTCTTTTAGGTGTGCGGTTAGAGTTTGGATTTGGGATTTTTTCTTGTTTCTTGAGATAGGCCTGGATTGCAATGTATTTTCCTCTTAGGACTGCCTTTGCTGCATCCCAAAGGGTTTGGACTGTTGTCCAATATGTTGTCCATATTTATTTCCATATATTTTTTAATACGTCTTTAATTGCCTGGTTGACCCGTTCATTCTTTCGTAGGATGTTCTTTAACCTCCATGCTTTTGGAGGTTTTCCAAACTTTTTCCTGTGGTTCATATCAAGTTTCATAGCATTGTGATGTGACAATGTGCATGGTATGATCTCAATGCTTTTATATTTATTGAGGGCTGTTTTGTGACCCAGTATGTGATCTATCTTGGAGAATGTTCCATGTGCACTCAAGAGGAATGTGTATTCTGCTACTTTTGGATGAAAAATTCTGAATATACCTGTCAGGTCCATCTGGCCCAGTGCATCATTCAGGGTCATTGTTTCTTTATTGATTTTCTGCCTAGATGATCTGTCCGTTGTTGTAAATGGAGTATTAAAGCCCCCTGCAATTACCACATTCTTATCAATAACATTGCTTATGTTTGTGATTAATTATCTTATACATTTGGGTGCTGCCAAATTGGGTGTATAAACATTTATAATTGTTAGCTCTTCTTGATGGATAGAACCTGTAAATATGATATAATGCCCTTCCTCATCTCTTGTAACAGCCTTTAGTTTAAATTCTAGTTTGTCTGATATAAGTATGGCTACTCCACTTTCTTTTGACTTCCAGTAGCATGATAGATTGTTCTCCATCCCCTCACTTTCAATCTGAAGGTGTCCTCGGGTCTAAAACTAAACAGCTCTTGTAGACAGCAAATAGATGGGTCTTGTTTTGTTGTTGTTGTTGTTGTTGTTGTTGTTGTTGTGTGTGTGTGTGTGTTTTATCCATTCCAATACCCTATGTCTTCATTGGAGCATTTAGTCCATTTACATTCAGTGTTATTATTGAAATATATGGATTTAGTGTCATTGTGTTATCTGTAGGTTTCATGCTTGTTGTGATGTCTCTGGTCCTTCATGGTCTTTGCAACATTCCATTCACAGAGTCCCCCCCCTTAGGATCTCTTGTAGTGGTGGTTTAGTGGTGATGAATTCCTTCAGTTTTTGTTTGAACTGGGAAAACCTTTACCTCTCCTTCTATTCTGAATGACAGCCTTGCTGGATAAAGGATTCTTTATTTTTCCTAGGCTGCATATTTTTCCTATTCAGCACATTGAATATTTCCTACCACTCCCTTCTGGTCTGCCAAGTTTCAGTAGATAGGTCTGCTACTACCCTCACGTGTCTACCCTTGTAGGTTAAGGGCCATTTGTCCCTCGCTGCTTTCAGAATTCTCTTTATCTTTGTATTTTGCCAGTTGCACCCTGATATGTCATGCAGAAGATCGACTCAAGTTAGGTCTGAAGGGAGTTCTCTGTCCCTCCTGGATTTCAATGTCTGTTTCCCTCCCAAGATTGGGAAAATTCTCACTATGATTTGTTCAAGTACACCTTCTGCCCCTTTCTCTCTCTTTTTCTTCTTCTCCTGGAACTCCTATGACACAGATATTATTACGTTTCATTGAATCACTTAATTCTCTATTTCTCCCCTCAGGGTCTAGAATTTTGTTATCTCTCTTTTCCCCAGCTTCATCTTTTCCCATCATTTTGTCTTCTACTTCATTTATTCTCCCCTCTGCCTCTTCGGTCCTCACTGCCACCGCCTCTAGTTTATTTTGCACCTCATTTACAACATTTTTAATTCATCATGACTAGTTTTTAGTTCCTTGATCTCTGCAGCAATAGATTCTCTGTTGTCTTCCATGCTTTTTTCAAGCCCAGAGATTAATCTTATGACTATTATTCTAAATTATTGATCATTATATTGTTTATATCTGTTGTAGCCAATTCTTTAGCTTTCATTTTTTTCCTGGAATTTCTTTTGAGGAGAATTCTGCCATTTCATCATTTTGGCTAGTTTTCTATCCCTTATGTGTTTTAAAAGCTTGTTATGTGTCCTGCACTTGTGAGCACTACTATATTAAAGGGGTCATACACTGTCCAGGGTCTGGCCCCTCAGGGGGTATTTTTTGGAGTACATTACTTGCTGTCTGTTGTTGTGACTCTGGTTGCTTTGTCTCCCTACTCATAGTGATGTTTTGGCCCCTCCATCCGGTGTGGTTTGATTTGTTTGTTGAAGTGGCCCCAGAAAAAAAAGAAAACTAAACTAAACTAAACAAAAACAGCAACAACAGCAAAATAAAAAACAATGGGGTGGGGGCAGTGTTGGTGGAAGAGGCCTTATCCCATACAAAGGCAGGGAAAAAGAAAAGAAAAGAAAATTGACCAGGCAGAGAAACTCTATGGTCTCTCTCTCTCTCTCTCTCTCTGAAGAGAGAGAGAGAGAGAGAGAGAGAGAGAGGAAAGATAGAAGGAGATATAGAACAGGTATAAGGAGAATAGATTAAATATGTCTGCTTAAATAAACCAACAACCAGAATAACCAGACTAGAGGAGGGAAGAAATAAGAAGGAAAAAAAAAAAAAAAAAAATATATATATATATATATATATATATATATATATATATATATATGTTTGTGTGTGTGTGTGTGTGTGTGTACGTGTGTGTGTGTATAATAACAATTGTCCAAGAATTAAATCAGGAAATGCAAAAACACTGGGTGCTTTGGAACTGGTGGCAGCACAGGTCTGGAGGAGAGACTGTCTGGTTAGTCTGTGTCAATCCTGCTCCAGTAGATATGTAGTTACCAGGTAGGGAGGGGCATGGGTTTGTGTAAGTAGGTTTCACCTCCACTGTGGGTCTGCTCTCTATTCCCTGAAACTGCACCTTCTTGATGATCAGGAGAAATATGGTGACACCCCAGTCTCTCCTCCACCGACCGGGTACTCCAAGCCACTCTTTTCAGGCTTGTGTTGCCATGGGCACAAACGAGGCGGTTTGTCTGGCTCCACCAACTCCCATTCCTCTTTGGTTGCTTTGTTCAGATTTAATCCCCAATGTCTTAAAGGGTCCTGCTCTATTCGCCCCATTTCTGGGGAACTGCTGCTCAGCGTTGCTGATATATGGCCTATGGCTGGCAAGTGCAGTCAGTCTTTGTTCTTTGAATGGTTATATACCTTATTCCCACAGCACTCCAGGGTGGGGATTGCTTTCTCCCAGTGTAAACTGTGCCTCTCAACTAGTTTCGGAGCCCAGGGCTAGATCCCCTCCTCCCCAGGTGCGTGAGCATGGCAGCCATCCTTAGTCTGGAGACAGCCTTGCAGTTAGAGTTTGGATCTTTCTCTTTCCCAATCCATGGTGTTTTTCTTGTCCAGATACAGTCTTGCACTTCCCCAGCCTCTCTTTCTCTTCCCTTTGTCTCTCCACCAAAGGGGATCCCTCCCAACTGTGCCTATGCATTTTTCTCTCCCAGTTCACAATCACGTACCTATGGCCCACCAGGTTGTCTCTGTGGGTGCCTGGAGACATCTCTGTCACTTTTCAGCCCAGACTCTTGGAATTCAAAGTCCTCTGGCCTCAACACTGCTGTGTTTGAGGGACAAGGAAATTCCAGGTCCCCCTACTTCTCTGCCATATTGGATCTCCACTTCCTGTCTTCTTAAAAACAAGTAATTTACCATGGTGTTAAATTCAAGAGGTATATGAGGATACTTAGTGTAAAGCTTCCTTCCAATCCGCATTTCTAAACTATCACATTGTTCTCCTTAGAAGCAACCAATGTTAACAGTTTATTGTGCATCCTTCCAGAGATATTTTATGCTTCTGCAAGCAAATACATATAACTATTCTTTTTCCTCATGTTACATATGTAGTAGCTGGCCATACAAGTGCTCTGTACTTTGCTTTTTGAGACTTTTTTTTTTTTTGCTTAGAAATACATCTTGGTGTGGTGATTTTAAAGATACATCCACAGATTCTTTGATACTTGTCTCTTCAAGAGGTGGACTTCCCTCCTCTTGGCCATGGGGTGGAATTGGTGGCTTGTTTCTAGTGCATAGAAAATCAGCAGAAGTGATGAGATGTCATTTCTGAAATTAGGTAATAAACAAACTACCCTTTCAGTTTTGGGAGCTATCTTTTGTATCACTTATTTCAGGAAGCCAGCTGTCATGTACTGGGGATACTCAAGCAGCCTAGAAGAGGCCTTTGAGGGGAGCAACTAAGGCTGGCCCACAACTGTGTGAGTGAGAACATTGCTGACAGTAATAGGACCAGACCCATGAGCAGATCTTCCATCCTTCTTAGTCAGGTCTAGACCCCAACCCCAGCCCCAGCCATTAGCTTGCTTCCAGCTTCATGAGAGACCCTGAGCCAGAACCACCCAGTTAAGCTGTTCCCAAATTCCTGCCCATGGAAACCAAGAGATAGTAAATGCTGCTTTGAGCCAACAAATTTGTTGTGCAGCAATTGATAACTCGCTTGGAGATCTTCTCATATGACTTACATAGAGGGTGTATCTGTTCTTTTTACAGCTATTTTTTATTCCATTGTCTAACTACAGCATTGTTTATGCTCTCCAGCCCCTTATATATGGGCGTCTCAGCTATGTCCAAACCTGCATTCTTCAAATCTTGCTGTGATGAAAAACATGATATGTATGTTATTCCACATATGTGGGAGTACATCTGTAGGATAAATTCCTAGAACTGGAAAAGCCATTTCAAAGGGTTCATGTTTTTTCTTATTTTCATAAGTCCTGCCAAGTTGCTTTCCATTGAGGTTGCACCAACTTACACCTCTATCGGTGGATTAAAGGGCTACTCTGCCCACACCATCACCATCTTCTGGAAGCCTTGTGGAACAGAGCACATAGGAGAGACTTAATATGCTTGGTAATTGAATAATATCTTCCACATCTCAAAAGGAAATGAACCAAAATACCCTTTATTTGTTTAGGATCTCAGAGGTTCTCTGGTCTTGCCCAGTAAGTTCAGTCTTTGCAGTGAGCAATAATAGTAGTGAAAGCAGCTGTGGATAGTGGCAACAGCCTTATGTAGAAAAAAGTAAAATAAAATAAAACTATACCAAGCCTAGTCTCTTTCAGTTCCTGCTCACAGTAAGAAGGGAAATACCCAGGGGCCTGAAAATCCTATGCTGCAGAGATGCAAAGGGAGATCTGTAGTTTGCAGGTTCTGATGACCTTCAGTCCCTGTGGGGAGTGTGGGAGGGTGCTGCTGGCAGCCTCTGAACCTGGTGAGGGGCTGGGCTTTCGAAAGCCTTTGCTACAGCTTTTCTCTCTAAGTGGAGCTACTGCCAGGGGCTCCCGCAGCAGGAGGTGCTGTATCCTGGTGGCAGGAGTGCTTCTGTGAAGCCAGCTCAGAGCTGATTGAAGCAGTGAGGTGTTGTCTGTCGAAGGCTCCTGCTTCTTCTGGCTTCTGGCCACTGGGTATGGTAGTCTTCTTCCAACAGTACAAAGACTTTCTTTTCCTTGGTCAAGGAGGGTGGAAGAAGAAAAAGAAGAAAATATTAGCCTCCTAAATTCTAAGGAGGAGAAAACTTCAGTGGTACAGTGTTATCAAGAAAGCAGGAATTCTGTGACTTCTCCTGACACCTAGTATCCAACTGGAAATGAATGGCTCTGTATATAAGACTTTTTCATATACCCACTCATTTAACCAACCAGTATTTACTTGACTCCTACTATGTGCAATGCACTTGTTAAGTCCAAATCTCCAGCTCCTTCAAGGTCTTTTCCCACTGAAAACCCAGGATCTCTACCCATTCCTAGATGTCAAGGACAATCCTCCATGCACTCTCCTATTTATTTACAAAAAAATTTTTAATGTTCATTTTTGAGAGAAAGACACAAGTACAAGTGGGGGAGAGGCAAAGAGAGGAGACACAGAATCCAATGCAGGCTCCAGGCTCTGAGCTGTCAGCACAGAGCCTAATGTGGGGCTTGAACCCACAAATCATGAGATCATGAACTGAGCCAGTCAGACACTTAACCAACTAAGCTACCCAGACACCCCATGTACTCTCCTATTTAAAGGAACTCCACACCACACCACACCCCACTCCTGTTCTCTATTGCACTAAGAACAAGTCTTAGCTCTTCCACCTGCCACAAGGGCCTTGAATGTTCTGATTCACAGCTCTCTTCCCAGCTTTCTGTCTTGTCTTGAAATCTTCAATCTAGCCACATTGAACCTACATTCTGATTTGTTCATTCATGTACTCAATCATTTATTCATTCATTTTTTATCATGTACAGGCTCTGTGTTAAGTGCTACCTAAACGTGTATCTGTGAAAAAGGTGGTAGATTCTTGCACTCAGGAGACAGACTTCTGGTTTTGAAGGAAGGTTATAAGTGAGCAAGTAAGTACCCAAAGCAGGTTGTGATAATGCATTGAAGGGAATAAGTAGGATGATGAATAGAGAAGAGTGAATAAAGGCTGGCCAGGGAATGTCTTTCCAAAGACATGACACTTAAGTTGAGGCCTGAGGCCTGAGGCCTGAGGCCTAGAAGGAGGCAGCTATACTTAAAATCTTTGGGACTTCCTTTCTAGGAAAGGGGAAAGCTTGGGCAAAGGCAACACCTTGTGTTTTTAACCCTAGGGCTTCATTCATTGCTGTGTTTTTCTCTGGCACCCTTCTAAGGCCAAATCCTGCTCATGCCACATAGATGCCTCTTCCTTCAGGAAGCCTTCTCTGATTACCAATCTGAGTGAGCTGCTTCTCCTCTTACTCAACTTGCAGACCATGCTTCCCCTCACCTTAGGTGATGCTCATTACACTGAAAGTACTTGCCCTTTTACTTACTAAATTCTGTCCTAGCCAGAACCATGTTTGACTTGGTTACTATTGGTCCTGGTTGTGGGTTGAATTGTGTTTTCAAAAACAGTCCTAACTCCTGGCATCTGTGAATGTGTCCTTATTCAGAAACACAGTCTCTTTCTTTCTCTTTCTTTCTTTCTTTCTTTCGTCAAGTGTTTATTTATTTACTTTAGAGAGAGACAGAGAGAGTGTGCGTGGGAGGGGTAGAGAGAGAGACAGATAGAATCTCAAGCAGGCTTGGTGCTGTCAGTGTAGAGCCAGACATGGGGCTTGAATTCACAAATCATGGGATCATGACCTGAGCTGAAATCAAGACTCGGGTGCTCAATCGGCTGAGCCACTCAGGCACCCCTGGAAACAGAGTCTTTCAGATGAAGTTGGTTAAGATGAGGTCATCCTGGATGAAAGTGGGCCTTAAATTCAATGACTTGTCCTTCTAAGGAGTGAGAGGTTAGGAGATAGGGACACACAGCAGGAAGAGGGCCCTGTGAAGATGGTGGCAGTGACCAGACTGATGTAACTGCAGGCCAGCCAGTGCCAGGGATAGCTGGGAGCCAGGAAACTAGGATTGGGTAGAGTCACATTCTTTCTCTAGGAGACTGACTGTATATAAGAAAGGTTCTCCCCTGGAGTCTTTATGGGATTGTGACCCTGCCAACACCTTGACCTCAGACTTCCAGGCTCCAGAACTGTGAGAGAACATTTTTCTGCTGTTTAAGACATCTCACCTGTGGTAATTTGTTATGGAAGCTACAAGAAATGTATACAGAATGCCAGACTCCAGGAGGGTTCTTAGTACAGCATACAGCTTGGTTGGATGGATGAACACCTAAACTATGCTACCACTTCCCGTGTCCTGTATGTGACCTCTGTGTCCCCTGTGTCCAGCCAGGGACCCTCTCGGAGCATAGGCTGCTGGGCAGGAAGAGGTCACATGCCTGCATCATGTTTTCATATGGAGAATCCTTCCTGGCATTTCTCAAGGAGATTCATTTTTTTCTTAATCCTAAATCCTGAGAAAAATCAGTTGAAAGTCATGAAAATAGGAGAAAGTCTTATAAGTCTCTTTAGAGAATTAAAGCTTACAATTTACATACATACCTTGAAGGTCTGAAGGAGTCCACTAAGATTGGGTCGAAAGTAGTAGCAGGAAACACTAAGGTACAGAACTGAGGTCTTAAGGAGGATACTCTGATAGCTGGGACAGGAATAAGGAAGAGAGATGGGGTCACAGTCTGATCAAGCTGTCTTGTTTATAGTCATTGCCAAGTTAAAGGTGTGCTTATGACCCTGTCTACTGCTAAGGGTGAGTCACTCACACAAATAAAGTACATATTATTAAGTATGTATGTGTAGGATACTGTACAGATACTTTGAAAGATGTCTTAAGAAATAAGTTTGGGGTGCCTGGGTGGCTCAGTCGGTTAAGCGTCCAACTTCATCTCAGGTCATGATCTCACGGTGGGTGAGTTGAGCCCCGCGTCAGGCTCTGTGCTGACAGTGCAGAGCCTGGAGTCTGTTTCAGATTCTGTGTCTCCCTCTCTATCTCTGACCCTCCCCCACTCGTGCTCTGTCTCTCTTGTCTCAAAAATAAATAAACGTTAAAAAAAAAAGAAATAATAAGTTTGGGAGATAAAATAAGTCCTTAAATTGACAATTTGACATACAATTCTGTGTGATGCTGTCAATCTGATTGGGAGACCGGGATTCTGTGATATTTGAATACCACCAAAAATGTTCTCTTGTGTTTTCTGGAGTTTGAATATTCTCTATAGGCTGCAGTCCTTTGTAAATATAACTAAACTAAATTTTCATTGTTTACTAAAGAGGTTTCTTAGGATATGTATTCATAATAATAAAGAGCATGAAGAATATTGGAAGTATTTTAAAAATAATATGATTTGGGAAATTCTGATTTCTGGCTTCCAATCTAGAAGATTATTATGTTAGGAATTTAGAAACACTAAATTCCACCTTAGAAATTATTGCCACACCTCAAATAATTGCTGGCTGAATCTCAAAGTCTTCACAGTCTCAATCTCATTCTTGGGGCTGAAAGTGAAACAATGGAGGGGCCCTGGTCTGCTTTCCCAAGTGAGAAACCAGCTGCTCTGAGCTAGGTCTGTGTGACCTTAAGCAAACCATGTTACTTCTTTTTTTTAAAATAGATTTTAAATGTTTTCTCTCTTTTTTCTAGTCTATATATATATATATATATATATATATATATATATATGAAATTTATTGTCAAATTGGTTTCCATACAACACCCAGTGCTCATCCCAACAGGTGCCCTCCTCAATACCCATCACCCACCCTCCCCTCCCTCCCTCCCACTCCCCATCAACCCTCAGTTTATTCTCAGTTTTTAAGAGTCTCTTATGGTTTAGGTTTCTCAAAAAATTAAAAGCAAACCATGTTTCTTCTGCAGGCAGCTTCCTCATCCCCATTGCTGTGCACTGCATGGCTAGTTAGATGATCTCATTGGTTACTCCAGCCCCTATAATCTATAATTTAATCTGTCTGCTTTAGGCTGCATTTTTAAGTGGAAATATTTTGTAACCTATATCCAACTCAATTGGCTATGGGCAGGCTTTCCTTTGTGTCCAAGGAGTATCATTTAGGGAAGATCTCTTTGCTGTTTGACACCATGAAAATCCCTTGCTTCATCCTCATCACAACTTTGTGAGGGAAGTTTTATTATCCTATTTTACAGATAAGAAAGCTGAGACTCAGAGAATTCATGCATTGTGCTCAAGGTCAGACAGCTGGCAAGTAGCAGATCAAGGGGAAGCACGTTGGGAGGGGTCCTGGGAAATGACCTCTGGGCTTGTGCAGAAATGGGCTACTCTGAGAGCCCTGTTCCTACTCTGTTTGTATTTCTTTCCATCTGTACAGAGGAAGACTTGTGGAGAGCTTTATGGACAAGAGGGAATGCTACATCATGGGGGAAATGCAGGCTATTCCAGTATTGACAAAATCTTGGTTTCAGTTCTGAAAAGAGAAGAAAATTTCAGTGCAGATTAAAGTACGTGGTGAGAGTGTGGATTGCTGTGTCTTTTCTCTATCCCACAGGGGCTTAGTGAGGGAACCCTGTGCATGGGGGACTGTGTCAGGCTCCCAGGAAAGAAGTCGATCAAGTTTATGTCTCCCTTATGAGCCCTGTGGTGTGATTGGGAGAGGCAGGGGACGACACATTTCTCTGGCCATGCAGAATATGGCTGTAGGGCACTGGTAAGCTAGAAGGAATTGCCTCTTTCACTCTTGTGCCTCAGTGTCCCCTTTTGCAAAATGGAAGGGGTGGTTCTGGACCACATGGGGAATGTGTTCCTAATTTGCATGTCCCAGTTTGTATGATGAAAATAAAGCCATGTTTATACTGTCAGATTAAAAAGTCCTAATGCCATAAATTTTGTTATAGAACAGATGGACATAATATTTACATTAAAAATTGATTCTTCACTTGGCCAGAGGATCAATGCAGGTATCTTTGGAGAAGGAAGCTTCCCTCTGTTATGGACTGAAGTGTGCCCTCCCAAATTGCTTGTATCAAAAGAAGCTTTCATTATGACTGCATTTGGAGGTAGGGCTTTTTAAGAAGTAAAGGTTAATGAGAATATAAGGGTGGGGTTCTACTCTGATCGGATTATAGGGATTTGTCTTTCCATGCACACACAAAGAGGAAATGCAACATGAAGACACAAGAGAAGGTGGCTGTCTGCTGACCAAGGGGAGAGGTTTCACTAGATACCTTGATCTTGAACTTCTAGTTTCCTTTACTGTGAGGAAATAACTATTGTTTAAACTACCCCATCTAGCAGCCCAAGCTGCCTTAGTCTGTTTGAGCTATTATAACAAAACACCATAACTTGGGTGACTGAGAACAACAGAAATTTATTTCTCATAGTTATGGAGGTTAGAAGACTAAAATCAAGGCAATGGCATGGTCAGGTGAGGGGCTTCTTCCTGATTTATAGCTGGTACCTTTTGGTGTGTTTTCACACGGTGGGAGGGATTAGGGAGCTCTGTGGGGTCTCTCTTATAAGGGCACTAATCACATTAGTGACTGGGTGACTTAATCACCTCCCAAAGGCCCTATCTCCTAATATCATCATCTTTGGGGGTTAGGATTTCAACATATGAATTTTGGGAGATATAAACATTCAGACCACAGCATATACCCTCCTTGTCCTGAGGGAATGTGAATATGCTTTGACTTAATTATAAACATAAAAAGTGTGTGTGTGTGTGTGTGTGTGTGTGTGTGTGTGAATGTGTACACTCTGTTACTTTAGACAAACACTCAGAAACACCATCAGACAATGAGTGATAGACTCCTTGTTGAGAGTGAGAGGGCCCCTTCTCTGTGTTGTAAGGGTCTCATCACAGAGAAGCTCCCTTCTGGGACCCTGATGGTATCTGTGACCTGGAATTCATGTAATCTGCTTCTTGGCCCTCTCTGCCCTGTTTTCCCACCCCTCAAAGTGGACAGGCAATGAACTGGTCCAGCTTTATCCCTGTCTCCTAGTAACCATCCTTGGCAGGTGGAAAGTGAACTGTAAGGTCTGGAGATTGCGCTGGGTCAGTAGGGCAGGCAGGATGGCAGGGACTTGGGTACTGCTCCTGGAAGCCCACATCCTTAGGGCTAGTCAGATGCTTTCTCCTTGGTGTAGTTGTGGGGTGGGGGTGGCATTCATGATTTAACTGCGTAATTTCTGTTGACAGTATGGATGGGAATGTTTCATCAAGGAGTTACACAAAGGTGTCTGACTTGTTCCAAAACACAAGGTGATCGCCCACAAAAATTAATGTGCATGTGTGCTTGGGCACTAAGTGTTTGCCTCCACATGTAATGAAGGAGACCTCCCATTCTCCTTCTGAGTAAGAAAGAGTTATTTTCCCATCAAAATGACATAGTTCAAGCAAGAAGTGTCCCCTCCTTCTGCCATTCATGCCAGTAAGAATCCCCTGGGGTTCTGGCCTGTCTCTGATGCCCTGGGAGCCTCTTACTTTGGCCATTTCTAGAGAGAGTAGATGCACAGACAAACACATTCTGTCTTTCCCTGCCTTTGATATTCATCTTAGCTAGAGGTCACCTGGAGGGGAAATAGTGTCATGAAAGTCCGTTTGCATCTGGGAATCAGAGAGCAGATGGGACATAGGGGCTCTCTGCTTGTCTGCTTCACATAAGTGATACGATGAGCCTATTCTCACTTTCTTTGCCTTTTCTCTTTGCCTCCCTTTTATTTCCTTCCCTTCCCTTTCCTTCTCCTTCCTCTTCTTTTCTTTTTTTGAAGAAGGATTTAAGGAGGGAGATTTGTGATCACATATAAGTTTATGACTATTAGCAGCTACATATGGGAGCAACAGTCTTGTTGAATATAAAGGAACAGTGTTGGGAATCAGTAGGTCAAGATTTCTATTTCTGGCTTTGCTGCTAGGTTGCTGTGTGATCCTGGGTAGCTGGGACTCTGCTGGCTCACTTCTAAAGTACAGGGGTTAGACTACATCATGTTCAGAGCCCCTTGTAGCTCTGACATTCCAGGACTGCCCCTGTTTTTCCCACTCAAATCTCAAGACTGGGACACAGCAGTGTAAATGGGGACAGTGTGAGGGGTCAGGCTGGCTGTGTTGATTAGTCTTTCCCCAATGGCTCCTGGAAAACACTGGGCAGAGGATCCCCAGGTATAGGACCTACTCTTCTTCTGGTTCTTTCATCCCTGTAGTTTTCCCCAAGTGAACTATCTTTATTATTACTATTAGTGTTGAATTCTTAAAGTACACATACATGTTGTAATAAGAAATCCAATTAGAGGGGCGCCTGGGTGGCTCAGTTGGTTAAGCGTCCGACTTCAGCTCAGGTCACGATCTCGCGGTCCGCGAGTTCAAGCCCCGTGTCGGGCTCTGGGCTGATGGCTCAGAGCCTGGAGCCTGCTTCCGATTCTGTGTCTCTCTCTCTCTGCCCCTCCCCCATTCATGCTGTGTCTCTCTCTGTTTCAAAAATTAATTAACCTTAAAAAAAAAAAGAAATTCAATTAGAAACATATTCCCAGTGACATTTCCCTATAACCAGATTCACCCATGGTGTATATGTTTCCAGAATTTTCCAAAACACACATATAAATATGAAATTCATGTGTTTTGATTAATGGAATTTTAATTCTTGCTTTGATTTTCTGATCCATGGGCTGCTGACATGCTGACTACCAGGAATGTCATGGCACAAGAAGACAACAAAGCAGTCTTTTCTGTGGGAAAGCAGAGAGAGGAGCTGTCCCCAGGAGACTGCTCCTGTCTTTTGGCACCAGGAATCTCCATGCTCTCTCCTAGTGCAGGTTGTATGTAAGGAACTTGTATGTTGAAGGAACTTGAGACTTTGTGATGGTTAATTTTATGTGTTAACTTGACTAAGTTACAGGATTCCCAAATAACTGGTTAAACATTATTTCTGAACGTGTCTGTGATGGTGTCTCTGAAAGATATTAGCCTTTGCTAATACTTAGTCAATAGACTGAGTAAAGAAATTTGCCTGCACCAATATGGGTGGGCCTCACCTAATCTGTTGAGGGCCAGAATAGAATTAGATGGCAGCCTGTGGGACTTTTTGGCCTCCATAATCATGTGAGCCAATTCCTATAATAAGTCTCCTCTAACATCTATCTACATATGTCCTATTGGTCCTGTTCTCTGGAGAACACTAAAAATCCTGTTTATATATTCTCACAAAAGCATGGTTAAACCTTCACAAAGCAAGACTTTCTCTCTTTATTTTAAGAAACTTTAATATTATAGAGTACCTCAGTGGTTCAGTCAGTTTAGCGTCCAACTCTTGATTTCAGCTCAGTCATGATCTCATGGTTTGTGAGTTTGGGCTCCACGCTGGGTTCTGTTCTGACAGTGCACAGTCTGCTTCAGCTCCTCTCTCTCTCTCTCTCTCTCTCTCTCTCTCTCTCAAGAATAAATAAACATTTAAAATGATTAACAAAAAAGAAACTTAAACATTATAAACCATATGCCTTTTAGTGTGAGGAAATTATAAAACAAAAGAAGTGCATAACAAATATACTTGGCGTTCTTAACAAAGAATAAACTTTTCACACACGTATATTTGAATAGCCTTTTCAGTCAGCTTGATGCTTGTCATTTGGACATAGCTTGAGGTGATAGGTCATTTATTATACCTCCTGGGACTAGACATTGAAACCATATTCATTAATCCAGACCCTTAGAATATGGAGATGAATATAATCTGGGTTCTTGCTCTGCAAGTGCTCATAGAATACTGGAAGAATGGTCTCCCTTAATAACTATAGTATAGTATGAGGCCTGCTAAAGTTTAGAAATATAATAAGCATAGGGGCGCCTGGGTGGCTCAGTCGGTTAAGCGTCCAACTTCAGCTCAGGTCACGATCTCGTGGTCCGTGAGTTCGAGCCCCGCATTGGGTTCTGGGCTGATGGCTCAGAGCCTGGAGCCTACTTCCGATTCTGTGTCTCCTTCTCGCCCTGCCCCTCCCCCGTTCATGCTCTCTCTCTCTCTCTGTCTCAAAAATAAATAAACATTAAAAAAAATTAAAAATAAAGAAATATAATAAGCATAATGAGAACAGAGAGGAAGGAGTTATTAGTTGAGTATATCTGAATCTGGTCAATTTTGAGGCCATTGAGGTAATTTAAAACATCTTCCTGCTCAGATGTTAATCCCAGATACAAGCTATTTCCTTCCATTGTGAGAGTTTCAAGGATGTTCTTATATGAATTTGCAGACAGGGGGCTCCAACTTTTACTTTCAGCTGTTTGAGGCAGAGTTATGGGTGGTGACATTTTATTTTCTGTCTGTAGAAGCCCTGCTTTTCTTGCCCTCCCTCTCCTAAGTCTGAAGTCTTCTACATGCTTGGGTGAGAGCATGCATGTCTCATACTCTAGTTCAGCAACACTGGCTTCACTTATGTTGCATGTGAATCTGCAAGCCTTGTGGTTCCACCAAGCTGGGATAAACACCGGTTATACACAGACTGTTTCACTGTAAGCCCCTGGAAGTCTTTCTGTGACCAGCCAAGAAATCTGTGTCTACTCTCACTCAGTCTGGAAGGGAGGTATGGGGTAGGTGAGGGAATTCTCATACCATATAGGAAAGTGCATTTGACACTTAAACACAGGGAAGTGATATGTGCTAACTTAGGTTGAATTAACTGGAAACAGACCTTGAGACAAAGAAAGGCATCTAGAGGGATTTTAGGATATACACCATAAGAAAAGCAGGACAACTGGATTAGGCAGTGGGAAAACTGATCAGCAATACTGTTAGGACTGAGGTTTTAGCTGATGCCAGAGAGAGCTCTAGAGCTGAGCCCGAACTTCAGAGTTGTCCCCAAATGAGGCAAGGGTACAGTGGCAGTGCCCTCACCAGTCCCTGGCTATGGGCTGCTTCTTGGGAGCAGGAGTGACTTTGGATGAGCCAATTCCTTGCAACCAAGGGTGATTCCCAGGCAGGGATGCAGCTATGGCAGCAGAGGATGGATGTTAGGAGAAAAGGGGACCCGGAGAAATGGTAGCAGTGTCCACTACAGTCCAACTTTTGGGTCACTCAGATCTACTTATTTATATCTTATCCAGAAAGAGGTCCTTCAATATTCTGATTGCTCTCATTTTCTAGAAATTTACAGGCAGAGGATTTGTGGGACAAACCATACCTCCTACTGCTACAGTTGATCTTGAAGTCATAACTGATACTCACCATCTCCATACTCTGTCACCATTCTAAATTCTCCTCACCTTGGCTGACACTATTCTAAGTCTGGTGGGGTAAGCCAGATCATCATTCCTGAGGGGTGAGCCACTGGTTACTATGCTCTTATTAGGACATAGCTACTATATCTGTCAATTTAAGGTTGAAATGGGGGACATGAGTACTAAGAAATACCTCAGGGGATCAACTTAGTGCCAAAGATACTCTTTTTGTCCCCATTGTCTAGCAACAACCCCATCTTATATTGTAGGATTTCTTTCCATGCCTGTTGGTCTTTTAGCATGAGGTACCCAAAGTCACTGCTAGCAGTGGTAACTTAAAGTTTAATGAACTCTTATTGAGAACCCACATCAAAGCACTCTGCCTCTGAGAGAACCAGGATGTCTAGACCTACAGAGCCTAAGGTTGTAAGATTGAGAGTATAGATTCCTCAAGTGGGATATGGGTTGATGGTGGGCCCATTCCTACTTTCCACACTTTAGTTTTCTGACTCATGTATTCTACCTATAGGAGACCTAGGAGTACCATACAATGGTCATTAATTTAGGATCCATACTGTGTGCAATGGTACCATCTTCAAGTTGACATCTCTCTCAGTTGCTTCTTTAAGAGGTCATTCCACCACCCTATGAAGCTTGTGACTCTTGAGGGTGGTAGAACCAGGGGATCCTATGGTCAAATATCCATGGCCACTGCAGCACTATTTTTGTTTTTATGTGGGGTGTGTGTGTGTGTGTCTTTTGTTTGCTTTTGTTTTTGTTTTTATCATAAATTGGGCCTCTTGTCCTAAGGCAATGTTAGGCTTTTAAGTCAGCTCCTGAAATCTTTAAGTCCTTACATAGTTGTGGTGGCAAGACTTTGCATATAAAAGGCAAACTCATGGGGTGCCTGGGTGGCTCAGTCAGTGGGCCTCCAACTTCAGCTTGGTCAATTGGCTCTGTGCTGACAGCTCAGAGCCTGGAGCCTGCTTTGGATTCTGTCTCCCTCTCTTTCTGCCCCTTTCTGCCCCCATAAGTAGTACTTATGCTCTCTCTCTCAAAAATAAACATTTTTTAAAAAGAAAAAGAAAAAGAAGAAAGAAAAGACAAGCCCATACTGGATTATGTGTTGATATTAATTAGCAATGATAGAATCATTGCTCCTTTTAGGGTGAAAGGCAACAGGATAGTCAACTTGCTATCATGTGCCTAATTCATCTTCTTAAGAAATGGTGCCAAATATGAGGCTTAGCCTTAATTTCGTTCACTGGTAGGTAGGATATTCAGTGGCAGCAGTAGCTAGATCATCTTTGGTGAATGGAAGCACATCCTGATGGATCCATGAATAGCTTCTATCCCTTCTACTATTACTCCACTCATGCCCATCATAATCAGCACTAGAGTGTCCCATAACAAATACCAGTGGATGTCAAATGATCAAGTCATTCTGTCCACTTGACTGTTTAGTGTCTTTTCCATTGTGGGTACCCTCTGGTAGCTATTAGTATGCCATAGTAAAATCTTCATACTTTATATTCATTCCTATTTGCTCATCTAAATGAGCTTCCTGAGTCCTTGTTCCCAATCTTTCAATCTTTCTCCTTTCAAAACTCTGGTCCAACTGGCCAGTCCAATAAAAGATGCCTTAAGCCTATGAATATTTTACTTTGGGCCATTTATTTCTCAAAAAAAAAAAAAAAAAAAAAAAAAAGGAAGGCCAAATGCCCTGCCCAAAGCCCAGAGAATTATAATGATTTCTCCTCATTGCTCTCTCTCTCTCTCTCTCTCTCTCTCTCTCTCTCTCCGTGTCCTAAAGATTATTTATTAGAGAGAGAGACAGAGAGAGAGAGGGCACTCTCTTAAAGATTATTTATTAGAGAGAGAGAGAGTGAGTGAGCAAGTATGGGAGGGGCAGAGAGAGAGGGAGAGAGAGAATCCCAAACGGGCTCCATGCTGATAGCATGGGGCTCAATCCCATGACCCTGGGATCATGACATGAGCCAAAATCAAGAGTTGGACACTTAACCAACTGAGACATCCAGGTGTCCTTCATTGCTCTCTTTTAACAACATTCCTGATGAGGCTATAGTGTAATAGCTGTCCATTTTCAGTTTACATTGACATACCAAGATAATCTGTCTATACATTAAGCTTTTTCTCCTCCATTAATGGGTGTAAGGGAACCCCCACCCCCACCCTTGGACATGCTAGCCCCAGCAATAGGTGTGAGCTATGGGAGGGAAGCACCAGTGCAATAATGGTAGGTGACATGGAGATTGAGATTACCTTCTTACATAGTTTACTAGCAGATTGTGTTCATGCCCAATCCCAGAAGTACCTCTCCCAGCTTACAAAGAGTTGATGTTGGTTTGGCCTGATTTTATGATTTGGTAGATATGACAGAGCCTGGCTCATGATGGGCCATGGTGCCCATACTCACATAGTCCATATTTATTATGGCCTCATGGCAAGCTAGGTCCTGCCTTTCAAATGGTTTCTCTGTTTCAAATGGCATAGTCTTGCCTTAAAATCTTAAGGGTCACATTGTGATTCTTATTGGAGCTTGCCATAGGCTTTACTTGATGTTTCTTTTCCAAACACAGAAACGTATAATATCACAAGGTCTGCAGGTTGTATGGCCAAGTGACAAGACTACTTGTTCCACAGACTAGACAGGCTAAAGAACCTTCTCTAGGCCTCATTTAAAGCTGGCAGCCTTTCATGTGACCTGGTAAGTAGGTCAGAGCAGTTTTCCAAGTGTAGAATATGCTGCCTCCAGAATCTAAAGAAATCAAAAAGCATTGTGCTCCTTTCTTAGTAGTGGGAGGTGTAAAATGCAATAGTTATGTATTTATTTGGGGGAATGTCCTTTTATGCCCCAGACCATTGGACACTAAAAACTTCACTGCTATGGCAAGACCCTGAAATTTGTAGAGTTCATCTATACCCTCTGAGGTATATGTGCTTTACCAAGAACCCCAACATATCTGCCCCTTATTAGTTACTTGGTCTAATTAGTATGATGCCACAAAGACTAATTTAGTAGTCTCTGGAATATACAGATGTTTCAGTTCTTTTTGGTAGAGGGAAGGTGAATTAACAATGCCCTCAGGCAAGACCATAAATGTATACTGTGGTTTGTAAATGCATGCTGCTTTTGATCCTCCTTGAAAAAGAGAGGGGAAAGAATGCATTTGTCAGAGTAATATCTGCATATCATATCCTGGAGACTGTGTTAATATGCTCTAACAAGGTACCACATCTGGCATGGCAGCTATAATTGAGGCTGCTTTTTTGGTTACTGGCAGTAGTCTATTGTCATCCACCATGATCTATCTGGTTTTTGAGATCCTAGAATCTCCATTGCTACCAGGGAGCCCAGTTCTGTAATAACATCTTCTATTGTCAACTCCAACTGAAAGAGGACAGACACCATTGAGCATCTTAATTATCATTGTGTCACTTTCCCAGCAAATTCCTTATCACTTTGGTACATGAAATGTCCTCTTAGCTTGCTATGGAACATAGTCAGCTGGTAGTTTTTTGCCTATGTCCACCCTATCATCCCTACTTTTCTGACACTTTGGACCCATCTTCCATAATCTGACAGGGAAGTTTTGGTATATTTATTTAGTGTGGGCCATTGTTTTTTTCCAAGCTTTCCAGAGTCAATCTGGCAGTTTATTGGTATCTTCTCCTAAGATTCTTTCCGGAGTGTTAAATTCTGTATTATGAGGCAATATTAATATAATTGCAAGCTGAGACATTCCCTTTTATCCAACTTTGTTCCTCCCTTGACTCATCACCCTTAGGAGCTAGTCCAATCCACTCCCAACTCCTGTATTTATTAGCTCCTCTCTTCCCTTAGCTGACCTTGTTGGCTGTGTCATGATTTGATCATGATTTTGACCATGATTCCTATTGGCCTTATTAACAGAAAGGCAGATTGGAGCAGGGATCCTGAGGGCAGCCAGTAAAGTCTTGTGAGATACATGACTCATTTGAGGCCTCTAACTGATATTCATAAGGGTTGGGGGGAGTGTTCACTATCTTCTATCATGGGAATAGGCCATCTCTTCAGGTTCAGGTTTGGGAGAGGTGGGGAGTTCAAAATTCTCAACTACATTAATCTGGGACATTATATGTCTCAAAGTCCTACTCCTTTTCTGTTATGGCCTTGACCTTGGTGTTAGAGACCTACAAGGTAGGAATGCTACCTCCACTGAAGCTCTGCTGCTCTTACATGATTAAGTTCTGAACCTAGTCCTCCATGCTGATGGCCATTTGCTTCATCAGTTTAAAATGTTCTTTAATGCTGCCAAGGAAATCCTGTTTTCATATTTTGCCTTGAATTGTCAACAAATGACCATGAATCTGATTCATCTGTCTTCAGTGAGTGAATCAGTGATACAGCACATCCACCAATTCCATGGTTGTTGTAGTTAATATTTCCCTACGTGACTCTCCATTGCCAGAGACATTACTCTCACCACTGCATCACCTTCCACTGGTGTCCTAACACATTTAACTTTGGTAAGCATTTTGCAATTGCACTGTGACAGCACATCAGAGACTATCCATATTATACCAACCACTAGCTATAGTGTTCACATCTCCAGCTGGCCAGAGGGTAATCACCTCCAAACTCCCATTTTATAGTCCAGTTTCCAGGATCACTCCTGGTACTACTTGGCTTAGATTGAGTTCCCTGGAAACAGACTATGAGATAGAAAATTTAATCCAGGGTTTATTGAAAAATGCTCTTGGGAGAAACACCTGTACAAAAAAAAACAAACAAAAAACATGAGGAAGGCAAGATTTTTTTTTTAAATATGAAATTTATTGTCAAATTGGTTTCCATACAATACCCAGTGCTCATTCCAACAGGTACCCTCCTCAATACCCATCACCCACCCTTTCCTCCCTCCCACCCCCCCCATCAACCCTCAGTTTATTCTCAGTTTTTAAGAGTCTCTTATGTTTTTGTTCCCTCCCTCTCTAAACTCTTTTTTTTTTTTTTCCTTCCTCTCCCCCATGGTCTTCTGTTAAGTTTCTCAGGATCCACACAAGTGTGAAAACATATGGCATCTGTCTTTCTCTGCATGACTTATTTCACTTAGCATCACACTCTCCAGTTCCATCCACATTGCTACAAAAGGCCATATTTCATTCTTCCTCATTGCCATGTAGTATTCCATTGCGTATATAAACCACAATTTCTTTATCCATTCATCAGTTGATGGACATTTAGGCTCTTTCCATCATTTGGCTATTGTTGAAAGTGCTGCTATAAACATTGGGGTACAAGTGCTCCTATGCATCAGCACTCCTGTATCCCTTGGGTCAATTCCTAGCAGTGTTATTGCTGGGTCATAGGGTAGATCTATTTCTAATTTTCTGAGGAACCTCCACACTGTTTTCCAGAGCAGCTGCACCAGTTTGCATTTCTACCAACAGTGCAAGAGGGTTCCCGTTTCTCCACATCCTCGCCGGCATCTATAGTCTCCTGATTTTTTCATTTTAGCCACTCTGACTGGAGTGAGATGGTATCTGAGTGTGGTTTTGATTTGTATTTCCCTGATGAGGAGTGACATTGAGCACTTCTCATGTGCCTGTTGGCCATCTGGAAGTCTTCTTTAGAGAAGTGTCTATTCATGTTTTCTGCCCATTTCTTCACTGGATTATTTGTTTTTCAGGTGTGGAGTTTGGGGAGTTCTTTATAGATTTTGGATACTAGCCCTTTGTCCGATATGTGATTTGCAAATATCTCTTCCCATTCCATTGGTTGCCTTTTAGTTTTGTTGGTTGTTTCCTTGGAAGTGCAGAAGCTTTTTATCTTCATGAGGTCCCAATAGTTCATTTCTGCTTTTAATTTCCTTGCCTTTGGGGATGTATCAAGTAAGAAATTGCTGCGGCTGAGGTCAGAGCGGTTTTTCCCTGCTTTCTCCTCTAGGATTTTGATGGTTTCCTGTCTCACATTCAGGTCTTTTATCCATTTTGAGTTTATTTTTGTGAATGGTGTAAGAAAGTGGTCTAGTTTTATCCTTCCACATGTTGCTGTCCAGTTCTCCCAGCACCATTTGTTAAAGAGACTGTCTTTTTTCCATTGGATATTCTTTCCTGCTTTGTCAAAGATTAGTTGGCCATACTCTTGTGGGTCTAATTCTGGGGTTTCTATTCTATTCCATTGGTCTATGTGTCTGTTTTTGTGCCAATACCATGCTGTCTTGATGATTACAGCTTTGTAGTAAAGGCTAAAGTCTGGGATTGTGATGCCTCCTGCTTTGGTCTTTTTCTTTGAAATTACTTTGGCTATTCAGGGTCTTTTGTGGTTCCATACAAATTTTAGGATTGCTTGTTCTAGGTTCGAGAAGAATGCTGGTGCAATTTTGATTGGGATTGCATTGAATGTGTAGATAGCTTTGGGTAGTATTGCCATTTTAACAATATTTATTCTTCCAATCCATGAACACGGAATGTTTTTCCATTTCTTTATATCTTCTTCAATTTCCTTCATAAGCTTTCTATTGTTTTCAGCATACATCTTTACATCTTCGGTTAGGTTTATCCCTAGGTATTTTATGCTTCCTGGTGCAATTGTGAATGGGATCAGTTTCTTTATTTGTCTTCTGTTGCTTCATTATTAGTGTATAAGAATGCAACTGATTTCTGTACATTGATTTTTTATCCTGCGACTTTGCTGAATTCATGTATCAGTTCTAGCAGAGTTTAGGTAGAGTCTGTAGGGTTTTTCATGTATAATATCATGTCATCTGCAAAAAGTGAAAGCTTGACATCATCATTGCCAATTTTGATGGAGGAAGGCAAGATTAATAAAGAAGAGGAAGAAAGAGGAGGAAGAGCAATTGACCTCAATTGCAGCTTCAGGTGAGAATTCAGCCAATTCCATGGGGAGGTTTGAGCTAGGGTAGCCTTTCAGTATTTTCCAGTTGAGGCAAAGGTGCTGAGCTTGGGAGTCTCATATCAGCCCATCATTGGCTATAGCTTGTCTCTTGGTGGGGGGCATTTTAACCTTGGGAAGGCAATTTGTTGTGGCTGAAATTCCCAGTGAAAGATACAGCTGTAAATTGTCAGTAGCCAGTGTTCTTAGCAGATAGTGATACAATCAGCCCTGATGAAGGGATCTGAGAACACCTGTCTACTGGTGGTACTCTATGCTCATGCTTCCCACTGAGTAACCAGGAAGAAAAAAAAAAAGAAAGAAAAAAATGGATTTAGGAAAAATAGAAGAGCAAAGATAGTATACTGGTAGTGGCAATGTCAATTTTATACCTACCTAGGATTAGAATCAGACATGATTCTGTTTGATTTTGGACAAGTTCAGCTTTTTCTGGGTCTAATTTCTTGAACTATAGAATTGGATTACTAATGTGTAAAGACCTTGAAATTGTGCCTAGCATAGTCAGCAAAAATGTTACTATTGTTATTTGTATTGTTTCTTTTTTTTTTAATTATTTATTTTGAGATAGAAAGAGAGAAAGTGGGGAAGGGGCAGAGAGAATCCCAAGCAGGCTCTGTGCTGTTAGTGCAAAGCCCAACCCAGGGCTTGAACTCATGAACCATGAGATCATGACCTGAGCCAAAATCGAGTCAGATGATTAACCTACTGAGTTACACAGGCATCCCAGTTCTTTTTCTTTCCTTATTGTTCATTTCTTCATTTTGAGAGAGAGGGAGTGGGAATGGGGGAAAGAGACAGAGGAAAGGGGAGAGAGAGAGTCCCAAGCAGGCTCTGCACTCAGCATGGATCCTGACAGGGGCTCTGTCTCACTACCATGAGATCATGGCCTGAGCTGAAATCAAGAGTCAGACACCCAATCAACTAAGCCACCCAAGCACCATGGTATTCTTTCTATTTTTATTATTTTTGAGCAATTTAAACTTATTTTCAAGCTCTATTTCCTTTTCCATCACTTCCTAACCTGGTCCTTTACTGTTTTTCTCCTAAAATGAAACTTCCACTTCTATCTTGCTAATTTCCTTTGTTCCTGCACTGTGCTTACACCACCTTCTTTCCTAGACTGACTGCCCTCATTGACCTCCTATAAGACTGCCTAATCCATCTTATCCTTTGAAGGAGTGAAAAGAGCATCTGCTTTAATTCAAGAAGTAGAGGTTTAATTCTCATATCCTCTACTTACTTAAGCTATCTGACCTTGGGTAAGCCACTGATCATATCTGAGGATTGATTTCCTCACCTGTAAATTAGGGATAGCAGCACTTCTCCACTAGCTCATTAGGAGGATTAAATGTGAAAACTAGGTTAAGCTCCCAGCACAGTGTCAGGCACACTTTAGTTATTCAATAAACAGTAATGATTGGATCTAGTAATAAACCTATTAATACCTAACCACAGAGTCATTCAAAAAACAATTATTCAAAGCCCACAATGTACCTGCTGGGTACAGGGAGATCCAGGAGCTGCCAGCCCCTCCCTCAAGGATGATAGGAGTTTCCCAGCTTTCCCCAACTTCATTTGTGCACATCTCCCCTCTCCACCCTTCTCTCCTTGAAACATGCACAGCACAGACCCTTTCAGCATCTCAACACAAATCTCTTTGTCATTGTTCTTTACATTTTCTCACATGTCAGTTATGTCTCTCAAAACAGTCTGTGAACTGCCTGAGGTGAGAAACTCCTGTATTCCTTGTATCCAAACACAACACCTAACATAGAAATGGGTACATGCCCAGTGTTCTCTAAGTATTTGTTAGATAAATTAACAAATGAGTATTTAGGATTCTTGATAAGAATCATAACAGAGAAGTTTCCACTTTGCAGGTAGAGACCTGCTAGTCATGGCATCAATTTTGTATGCTGGGACATAAAAATGCACCTAGCATGCTAGAGTAGTGTTTGGTGAAATTTTTGTTTCACTTTTGAATATGTCACAGGCTGGTTTGTGGCATAAAAATGTATTTCTTACTGTGGACCATAGTAAAAAAAAAAAAAAAGTGAAAGAAATACTGCCAGACTGTATGCCACAAGGTTCCTAGCAGCTATGCTGAGCTCCTCATGGACAGAACTAAAGAAGACCCTGGGAACAAGGACCATCAAGTAGGAGAAGCAGTAACTGGGCTCAGAAAGGCTTTCCTAGGGATGGTGGGGATTAGAGAAGATATAGAGTCAAGGGAAGGAATACTCAGGGCCTAAACACAATCCCTCAAACTGCTTATTGTCTGAACAACAAACAGGCACAGCAGGCATACCTTCAAGCCTCCAGTGCCTTCCCTCAGAAAGACATAAAGTACTTAATACCCTGAAATTGCTCAAGATTTTCCTCTTGTAATCCCTGTTTTCTCCAGTTTTAGATCATAATAGAAACTCTATTGCCTACATTCTCTCCACTTATTAATTTGAAAAGTTAGATCAGAATTATTAAACTTTGGAGATTTAGTGATAATTTCTTAGTGCAAAATTTGTACACAAAGCTTGACATTATGAAGGCACCATAGAACAACATCCCATGAAATTGAAATTACACTGGAATTCTAAGACAGCTGACTTCCCCCTCTATAGGAGCTTTGGGATTGCATTCAAAGTGTCTTTGACTCAGGCACATCTGGGGATTGGAAACATCTTGCCTGTGGTAATGTTCCACCTCCTTCCCTTGAATGTTACCTTCCTGAGTCTGTAGTGGTGCAGCTTGAACTCTGGTGCTCTGTTCTGCACAAATGCTTCCCACCTTTCTTCCTAGATCCTGGGCCTAAGGCCTGTCTGTCTGCTATTTGTACTTTGAAAAGTGCTTTAATTGGGAAAGTAAAATACAATATCAAATGCCTTTTTTGTGCCTTGTGGAAGTCCTCTAAAGCTTAACTTAACTCAAAGAGCTTAAATCAATAGCACCGGCCCATTTTCTAATCACAGGGAATTTAATAATGATCAGGAAAGCTATTGTCAGCCTGATCAGTAGGACTGTTAGGACTTTAACTCTTGGAAAACAGCTTCATGTCAAAATTACTTACTGTTATCATATTAAATGTCATTCAGAAGGGTATTAAAATCTTTTAGAAAGAAAGCATTATAGGGGCTCTATCAAAATTACTTTATATGCTGATGAGTTGTCTTCTGGGGGAGAAAGCTAAGGCAAGCCTGGAGGTGGGAACGAATTTTTACCAGAATACACCAAAATCAGGAAGGGATAGTCTTGGAGTCTGCATCTCTAATTCTGGAAGTCTCTTGAGACACTTCAGTCTAGGGGCTAGAAAGTTTACTTTTATCCCCTAAAGCCTGGAAAACCCCATGGGTCCATCAGGGGAAAAGCTGCTCACTCCAGGTCACTCCAGGACTCCTAGCAAAGTGTAGGACTAGTTGGCTCTAGCAACTTCACCCCATTAATTTTCAGAAGTCCCATGATGATGGTATTTTCCTCATGTTCATTCCCAGCCACATGCAGTTTGGAGGTGCTGCTGAGGATTCAAATCCCAATTCCCATGCAACAACAGTTGAGTCATTGTGAATTGAACATAATGCTGTTGATTTAGGGATTAAATTTTCAGAGAGAGAACCATTTAACTGGGGAAAATGGTTGGCCTTTAATGAAACCCTGAAGGAAACGGAAAGGGGTGTGGACAACAGGGAATAAACAAAACAAAATAGGACCTAACTGAAAAGCTGGAAAAGGAGGAGGAGAAAGACAGTGAGTGTTTTTTCTGTCAGCACAGCCTTGCTACCTGCCTCTCTGCATGCAGGGGCTCTTTCAGCAACTAAAAGCACTTGTATAGACAGGGGCATAATGAGTGCATCTGGGCTTGGTGGAGCCTGTACCTACAGTTATGTCCTGACATCAGACATTATCCCCCCCATCCCAGGGCTGCTGGCCTCCTGGAGCCCCGGGTCTTTCTTAAGCCACTGCCACTAAGTCCAGCACACTTCTAGATGTGAAGCCTGCATCTTGAGTCAGCAGATTTTGGGTGGGGGTGGCACAGCATGCCCACTTGGTACAAATAGAGACCCCATTTCCCCTTCAATTGTTTTAGGAGTTAAGACTTTTAGCATCACACTTCACAGGTTTTAACCACTTTGACTCTTTCAGAAGGTTTTAGCCTCCCAGTAAATGTATATTACATGTAGAGCAGAGGCCAAAACACTGGTTTTTTTAATGTTTTTATTTTTATTTTTGAGAAAGAAAGAGATAAAAGGGGGGGAGGTGCAGCAAGAGGGGGAGGAGAATCCAAAGCAGGCTCTGCATTGACATCAGTAAGCCTGGTGTGGGGCTCAAACTCAGGAACTGTGAGATCATGACCTGAGCTGAAGTCAGACACTCAACTGACTAGACCACCCAGGCACCCCCAAAGCACTGATTTTATATATTCAAAAACTTACACTCAGAGACAGTAATTAAGCACAGCTTGCAAGTGGCAGCCTGTAGCTGGGACACTGGCCTGGGGTCTCCTCAAAGCCTGTGTACATATCTGTCTCCAAGTACAAAATGAAGACTCGTCCAAGCCTTGTCATCTACAAACTGAGTGACCAAGGGAAATGTCACAATCTCTCTAGTCCTCCCTTTTTTATTCTGTAAAATAAGGATAATCATGTCTAATTTGAAGCTTAAATGTATGTGATGTTTTTAGCATAAGATCTGTCACTTTAAGTACTCAATGAAAGTTTTACTAAAATGCTTCCTGAAAAAGTGCAAGAAAAAATGGCTCTTGAAAGAAAACTGGGAACACAAAGAAACCAGGAAATATGACCCAAATTCTAATGCTTGGTCTACTACAGATGGCTGCTTGGGAGCATTAGGATATGTCATGATCATGGGCATGACAATGATATCTGGGTGGAGAGGGCCACTGATAGAGTTACAACACTTATTATATATAGAAAAGGGCCAAATTTAAACATTAAAAAAACAAAATTCAACTAAGTAAATTTTAAAAAACTTATTGGCTTTCTTCACTGATTCTTGAATTGGGTAGCAACCATCGAACAGATAAGAGCAGAGCTCTGAGCCTTTCCACACTATCCAGGGAGGGATCCATATGGCATTATTCCTTGTTCCCATTGTAGCCTAAAATGAAACTTTCAAATGCCAAAATTTTTATTCTATTCTGCAAATAAAAAAGGAGGATGTCCTCAAATTCCTTGCAGCAGGAAACCATTTAAGTGGCACCAATCTTGACTTTCAAATGGAATAGTACATCTACGAAAGGAAAAGTGATGGCATCTACATCATAAATCTGAAGAGAATCTGGGAGGCTAAAGATCCAATATGGCAGAGAAGTAGGGGGACCTGAAGTTCCCTCGTCCCTGAAACATAGCAGTGTTGAGGCCAAAGGACTTTGAATTCCAAGAGTCTGGGCTGCAGAGTGACAAAGACATCTCCAGGGGCCCACGGGGACAAACTGGCAGGCCATAGGTGAGTGATTGCAAACTGGGAGAGATAAAATGGGCATCATAGGCATGAAGAGGAGGGATCCCTTTTTGTGGAGGGAAAAGAGGAGAGAAAGAGAGGCTGTGGAAATGTATGACTGTATTTGGACAAGGGAAAAAACACGGGCTGGGGATGGAGAAAGATCCAATCTCCAACTGCATGGCTATCTCTTGACTGGGGCCAGCTGCCTTGTTTCCACACCTGGGGAAAAGGGGAGCCACTGCAATGGGAGAATGCAACCCCTGCCCTCAAGTGCTGTGGGAACAAGGTACATAACCTTCCAGGGACAAGGACCCTGCCTGCACCAGCCAGCCAGAGGTCATTTATCACTGGGCAGAGTGGCACTTCCCTGGAATCAGGGCTCAGAGTGAGACCTTTTAAGACATTGGGGTTTAAATCCAGGACAAGCACCAGGGAGTCACTAGAGTCAGGGTAGTGGCACAAACCACCTCCTTTGCCACTGCACGGCACTGTGAAGAAGCCGTCAGGTTGGGCAGAGTGGCACTTCCCTGGAATTGGGGCATGCGGAGCAGGACTCTTTAGGACATCTGAGTTTGAATCCCAGATGAGCCCCAGGGAGGTGCAGGAGACTGTGGAACAAAAACCGAAAACAAACAAACAAAACAGCCCACTTAGGCCTGCGCAGCACTGTGAGGACTGCCTTAACAGAGTGGTTTAGGACACCCAATCTGAGGAGGAGAGACTGGGGTATTGCTATTTTTCTCCCCATCACTGACAAGGCATGCTTCTGGAAACAGATAGCAGGCCCACAGTGGAGGTGAAACCTACTTACACAAACCCATGCCCCTCCCTACCTAGTAACTGCATATCTACTGGAACAGGATTGACACAGACTAACCAGACAGTCTCTCCTCCAGACTGTGCTGCCACCAGTTCCAAAGCACCCAGTGTTTTTGCATTTCCTGATTTAATTCTTGGACAATTGTTATTATACACACACACACGTACACACACACACACACACACACACACAAACATATATATATATATATATATATATATATATATATATATTTTTTTTTTTTTTTTCCTTCTTATTTCTTCCCTCCTCTAGTCTGGTTATTCTGGTTGTTGGTTTATTTAAGCAGACATATTTAATCTATTCTCCTTATACCTGTTCTATATCTCCTTCTATCTTTCCTCTCTCTCTCTCTCTCTCTCTCTCTCTCTCTCTCTTCAGAGAGAGAGAGAGAGAGAGAGAGAGAGACCATAGAGTTTCTCTGCCTGGTCAATTTTCTTTTCTTTTCTTTTTCCCTGCCTTTGTATGGGATAAGGCCTCTTCCACCAACACTGCCCCCACCCCATTGTTTTTTATTTTGCTGTTGTTGCTGTTTTTGTTTAGTTTAGTTTAGTTTTCTTTTTTTTCTGGGGCCACTTCAACAAACAAATCAAACCACACCGGATGGAGGGGCCAAAACATCACTATGAGTAGGGAGACAAAGCAACCAGAGTCACAACAACAGACAGCAAGTAATGTACTCCAAAAAATACCCCCTGAGGGGCCAGACCCTGGACAGTGTATGACCCCTTTAATATAGTAGTGCTCACAAGTGCAGGACACATAACAAGCTTTTAAAACACATAAGGGATAGAAAACTAGCCAAAATGATGAAATGGCAGAATTCTCCTCAAAAGAAATTCCAGGAAAAAAATGAAAGCTAAAGAATTGGCTACAACAGATATAAACAATATAATGATCAATAATTTAGAATAATAGTCATAAGATTAATCTCTGGGCTTGAAAAAAGCATGGAAGACAACAGAGAATCTATTGCTGCAGAGATCAAGGAACTAAAAACTAGTCATGATGAATTAAAAATGTTGTAAATGAGGTGCAAAATAAACTAGAGGCGGTGGCAGTGAGGACCGAAGAGGCAGAGGGGAGAATAAATGAAGTAGAAGACAAAATGATGGGAAAAGATGAAGCTGGGGAAAAGAGAGATAACAAAATTCTAGACCCTGAGGGGAGAAATAGAGAATTAAGTGATTCAATGAAACGTAATAATATCTGTGTCATAGGAGTTCCAGGAGAAGAAGAAAAAGAGAGAGAAAGGGGCAGAAGGTGTACTTGAACAAATCATAGTGAGAATTTTCCCAATCTTGGGAGGGAAACAGACATTGAAATCCAGGAGGGACAGAGAACTCCCTTCAGACCTAACTTGAGTCGATCTTCTGCATGACATATCAGGGTGCAACTGGCAAAATACAAAGATAAAGAGAATTCTGAAAGCAGCGAGGGACAAATGGCCCTTAACCTACAAGGGTAGACACGTGAGGGTAGTAGCAGACCTATCTACTGAAACTTGGCAGACCAGAAGGGAGTGGTAGGAAATATTCAATGTGCTGAATAGGAAAAATATGCAGCCTAGGAAAAATAAAGAATCCTTTATCCAGCAAGGCTGTCATTCAGAATAGAAGGAGAGGTAAAGGTTTTCCCAGTTCAAACAAAAACTGAAGGAATTCATCACCACTAAACCACCACTACAAGAGATCCTAAGGGGGGGGACTCTGTGAATGGAATGTTGCAAAGACCATGAAGGACCAGAGACATCACAACAAGCATGAAACCTACAGATAACACAATGACACTAAATCCATATATTTCAATAATAACACTGAATGTAAATGGACTAAATGCTCCAATGAAGACATAGGGTATTGGAATGGATAAAACACACACACACACACAACAACAACAACAACAACAACAACAACAACAAAACAAGACCCATCTATTTGCTGTCTACAAGAGCTGTTTAGTTTTAGACCCGAGGACACCTTCAGATTGAAAGTGAGGGGATGGAGAACAATCTATCATGCTACTGGAAGTCAAAAGAAAGTGGAGTAGCCATACTTATATCAGACAAACTAGAATTTAAACTAAAGGCTGTTACAAGAGATGAGGAAGGGCATTATATCATATTTACAGGTTCTATCCATCAAGAAGAGCTAACAATTATAAATGTTTATACACCCAATTTGGCAGCACCCAAATGTATAAGATAATTAATCACAAACATAAGCAATGTTATTGATAAGAATGTGGTAATTGCAGGGGGCTTTAATACTCCATTTACAACAACGGACAGATCATCTAGGCAGAAAATCAATAAAGAAACAATGACCCTGAATGATGCACTGGGCCAGATGGACCTGACAGGTATATTCAGAATTTTTCATCCAAAAGTAGCAGAATACACATTCCTCTTGAGTGCACATGGAACATTCTCCAAGATAGATCACATACTGGGTCACAAAACAGCCCTCAATAAATATAAAAGCATTGAGATCATACCATGCACATTGTCACATCACAATGCTATGAAACTTGATATGAACCACAGGAAAAAGTTTGGAAAACCTCCAAAAGCATGGAGGTTAAAGAACATCCTACGAAAGAATGAACGGGTCAACCAGGCAATTAAAGACGTATTAAAAAATATATGGAAATAAATATGGACAACATATTGGACAACAGTCCAAACCCTTTGGGATGCAGCAAAGGCAGTCCTAAGAGGAAAATACATTGCAATCCAGGCCTATCTCAAGAAACAAGAAAAAATCCCAAATCCAAACTCTAACCGCACACCTAAAAGAACTAGAAGAAGAACAACAAAGAAACCCCAAGGCCAACAGAAGAAGAGAAATAATAAAGATCAGAGCAGAAGTAAACAATATAGAATCCAAAAACAAAAACAAAACCAGTAGAACAGATCAATGAAACTTAAAGCTGGTTTTCTGAAAAAAATAAACAAAATTGATAACCCCCTAGCCAGACTCCTCAAAAAGAAACGAAAGAGGACACAAATGGATAAAATCGCGAAATTGGACTTAGCACAATCAATCCCTCAGCAATAAAAACAATTACCAGAGAATACTATAAAAAATCATATGCCAACAAACTGGACAACGTGGAAGAAATGGACAGATTCCTAGACACCCACACACTACCAGAACTCAAACAGGAAGAAATAGAAAATTTGAACAGACCCATAACTAGTGAAGAAATTGAATCAGTTGTCAAAAATCTCCCAAGAAATAAAAGCCCTGGGCTAGATGGCTTCCCAGGGGAATTCTACTAGACATTTAAAGCAGAGTTAATACCTATCCTTCTCAAGCTTCTCCAAAGAATAGAAATGGAAGGAAAGCTTCCGGACTCATTCTATGAAGCCAGCATTACCTTGATTCCCAAACCAGACAGAGACCCCACAAAAAAGGAGAATTACAGGGCAATATCCCTGATGAACATGGATGCAAAAATTCTCAACAAGATACTAGCACATCGAATTCAGCAGCATGTAAGAAGAATTATTCACCATGATCAAGTGGGATTGATTCCTTGGCTGCAGGGCTGGTTCAATATTTGCAAATCAATCAATGTGATATATCATATTAATAGAAGAAAAGATAAAAACCATATGATCCTGTCAATAGATGCAGAAGAAGCATTTGACAAAATACAGCATCCTTCTTAATAAAAACTCTCAAGAAAGTTGGGATAGAAGGAACATACCTAAACACCATAAAAGCCATATATGAAAATCCCACAGCTAATATTATCCTCAATGGGGAAAAACTGAGAGCTTTCCCCCTGAGATCAGGAACACAACACAGGTGTCCACTTGCACCACTGTTGTTTAACATAGTGTTGGAAGTCCTAGCATCAGCAGTCAGACAACAAAATGAAATAAAAGGCCTCAAAATTGACAAAGAAGAAGTCAAACTTTCACTTTTAGCAGATGACATGATACTCTACATGGAAAACCTGAAAGACTCCACCAAAAGGCTGCTAGAGCTGATACATGAATTCAGCAACGTCGCAGGGCACAAAAAATCAATGTACAGAAATCGGTTGCATTTCTATACACCAATAATGAAGCAACAGAAAGAGAAATCAAGAAGTTGATCCCATTTACAACTGCACCAAGAACCATAAAATACCTAGGAATAAACCTAACCAAAGATGTAAAAGATTTGTATGCTGAAAACTATAGAAAACTTATGAAGGAAATTGAAGACACAAAGAAATGAAAAAACATCCCATGCTCATGGATCAGAGGAATAAATACTGTTAAAATGTAAAGCAATCTACATATCCAATGCAATCCCAATCTCAGATACACAACCTAACCTTACGCCTTAAGGAGCTGGAAAAAGAACAGCAAATAAAACCCAAAACCAGAAGAAGACAGGAAATAATAAAGATTAGAGAAGAAATTAATGCTATCTAAACCAAAACAACAGCAACAGCAGCAACAACAACAACAACAAAACCAGTAGAACAGATCAATGAAACCAGAAGCTGGTTCTTTGAAAGAATTAACAAAATTGATAAACCACTAGCCAGTTTGATCAAAAAGGAAAAGGAAAAGCTCAAACACATAAAATCAAGAATGAGAGGAGAGATCACAACCAGCACAGCAGAAATAAAAACAATAATAAGAGAATATTATCAGCAGTTATATGCCAATAAAATGGGCAATCTGGAAGAAATGGACAAATTCCAGAAACATATACACTACCAAGACTGAAACAGGAAGAAATAGGACATTTGAACAGACCCATAACCAGTAAGGAAATTGAATTAGTAATCCAAAATCTCCCAAAAAAACAAGAGTCCAGGGCCAGATGGTTTTCCAGGGGAATTCTACCAAACATTTAAGGAAGAGTTAACACCTATTGTCTTGAAGCTGTTCCAAAAAAATAGAAATGGAAGGAAAAGTTCCAAACTCTTTCTGTGAAGCCAGCATTACCTTGATTCCAAAACCAGACAGAGACCCCACTAAAAAGGAGAACTATAGACCAATTTCCCTGATGAACATGCATGCAAGAATCCTCAATGAGACATTAGCCAACCGGATCCAACAATACATTAAAAAATTTATTCATTCACCATGACCAAGTGGGATTTATACCTGGGATGCAGGGCTGGTTCAATATCCGCAAAACAATTAACGTGATTCATCACATCAATAAAAGTAAGGACAAGAACCATATGATCCTCTCAATAGATGCAGAGAAAGCATTTGACAAAATACAGCATCCTTTCTTGATAAAAACCTTCAAGAAAGTAGGGACAGAAGGAGCATACCTCGAGATCATAAAAGCATTATATGAACGACCCAACGCTAATATCATCCTCAATGGGGAAAAACTGAGAGCTTTCCCCCTAAGGTCAGGAACATGACAGGGATGTCCACTCTCACCACTGTTATTCAACATAGTATTGGAAGTCTTAGCCTCTGCAATCAGAAAACACAAAGAAATAAAACGCATCCAAATCAGCCAGGAGGAGGTCAAATGTTCACTCTTTGCAGATGACGTGATACTCTACATGGAAAACCCAAAAGATCCCACCAAAAAACTGCTAGAATTGATTCATGAATTCAGCAAATTTGCAGGACACAAAATCAATGCACAGAAATCGGTTGCATTCCTATACACCAACAATGAAGCGACAGAAAGAGAAATCAAGGAATCAATCCCATTTACAGTTGCACAAAAAAACCATAAAATACGTAGGAATAAATCTAACCAAAGAGGTGAAAAATCTATACACTGAAAACTATGGAAAGCAGATGAAAGAAATTGAAGAAGACACAAAAAAATGGAAAAAGACTCCATGCTCCTGGATAGGAAGAACAAATATTGTTGAAATGTCGATACTACCCAAAGCAATCTACATTTTCAATGCAATCCCTATCAAAATAACACGAGCATCTTCACAGAGCTAGAACAAATAATCCTAAAATTTGTAAGGAACCAGAAAAGATCCCAAAGAGCCAAAGCAATCCTGAAAAAGAAAACCAAAGCAGGAGGCATCACAATCCCAGACTTCAAGCTACACCACAAAGCTGTAACCATCGAGACACTATGGTACTGGCACAAGAACAGGCACTCAGATCAATGGAACAGAACAGAGAACCCAGAAATGGACCCACAAACCTACGGCCAACTAATCTTTGACAAAGCAGGAAAGAATATCCAATGGAATAAAAACAGTCTCTTCGGCAAGTGGTGCTGGGAAAACTGGACAGCGACATGCAGAAGAAGGAACCTGGACCACTTTCTTACACCATACACAAAAATAAACTCAAAATGGATGAAAGACCTCAATGTAACACAGGAAGCCATCACAATCCTCGAGGAGAAAGCAGGCAAAAACCTCTTTGATCTTGGCCGCAGCAACTTCTTACTCAACACGTCTCCAGAGGCAAGGGAAACAAAAGCAAAAATGAACTACTGGGACCTCATCAAAATAAAAAGCTGCTGCACAGCGAAGGAAACACTCAGCAAAACTAAAAGGCAACTGACGAAATGGGAGAAGATATTTGCAAATGACATGTCAGATGAAGGGTTAGTATCCAAAATGTACAAAGAACTTATCAAACTCAACACCTGAAAAACAAAGAATCCAGTGAAGAAATGGGCAAAAGACATGAATAGACACTTCTCCAAAGAAGACATCCAGATGGCCAACCGACACATGAAAAAAATGCTCAACATCACTCATCATCAGGGAAATACAAATCAAAACCACCATGAGATACTACCTTACACCTGTCACAATGGCTAACGTTAACAACTCAGGCAACAACAGATGTTGGTGAGGATGCAGAGAAAGAGGATCTCTGCTGCATTGTTGGTGGGAATGCAAGCTAGTGCAGCCACTCTGGAAAACAGTATGGAGGTTCCTCAAAAAACTGAAAATAGAACTACCCTATGACCCAGCAATTGCACTACTAAGCATTTATCCAAGGGATACAGGTGTGCTCTTTCAAAGGGACATATGCACCCCCATGTTTATAGCAGCACCATCAACAATATCCAAAGTATGGAAAGAGCCCCAATGTCCATCGATGGATGAATGGATAAAGAAAAGGAGGTATATGTGTGTGTATATATATATATATATATATATACACATACATATACATATACATACATATACATATACATATACACATATATACATATACATACATATATATACACATATATACATATATATACATTGTATATGCATATATATATATATATATATATATATATATATACACACACACAATGGAGTATTACTCAGCAATCAATGAAATCTTGCCATTCGCAACTACGTGGATGGAACTGGAGGGTATTATGTTAAGCGAAATTAGTCAGTCAGAGAAAGACAAATATCATATGACTTCACTCAGTGAGGACTTTAAGACACAGAACAGATGAACATAAGGGAAGGGAAACAAAAATAATATAAAAAAACAGAGGGGGACAAAACATAAGACACTCATAATTATGGAGAACAGACTGAGGGTTACTGCAGGCATTGTGGGAGGGAGGATGGGCTAAATGGGTAAGGGGCACTAAGGAATGTACTCCTGAAATCATTGTTGCACTATATGTTAACTAATTTAGATGTAAATGTAAAAAGAAAATTAAAAATAAAATTAAAAAAAAAATACTTGCACCAGCATTCTTCTCAAAGCTAGAACAAACAATCCTAAAATTTGTATGGAACCACAAAAGATCCCGAATAGCCAAAGTAATGTTGAAATAGAAAGCCAAAGCAGGAGGCATCACAATCCCAGACTTTAGCCTCTACTACAAAGTTGTAATCGTCAAGACAGTATGGTACTGGCACAAAAACAGACACATAGGCCAATGGAATAGAATAGAGAACCCAGAATTGGACCCACAAATGTATGACCAACTAAGCTTTGACAAAGCAGGAAAGCGTATCCAATGGAAAAAAAAAAAAAAAACAGTGTCTTTAGGAAATAGTGCTGGGAGAACTGGACAGCAACATGGAGAAGAGTGAAACTAGACCACTTTCTTATACCATACACAAAAATAAACTCAAAATGGATGAAAGACCTAAATGTGAGACAGGAAACCATCAAAACCCCAGAGGAGAAAACAGGCAACAGGCTCTTTGACCTCAGCTGCAGCAACTGTGTCTTGCTCGACACATCTCCAGAGGCAAGGGAATTAAAAGCAAAAATGAACTACAGGGACCTCATCAAGGTAAAAAGCTTCTGCACTGCAAAGGGAACAATCAGCAAAACTGAAAGGCAACTGATGGAATGGGAAAAGATTTTTGCAAATGACATATCAGATAAAGAGTTAGCATCCAAAATCTCTAAAGAACTTACCAAACTCAACACCTGAAAAATAATCCAGTGAAGAAATGGGCAGAAGACATGAATAGACACTTTTCCAAAGAAGACAGCCAGATGGCCAGCAGACACATGAAAAGATGCTCAACGTCTCTCATCATCAGGGAAATGCAAATCAAAACCACACCGAGATACCACCTGACACCGGTCAGAGTGGCTAAAATTAACAACTGAGGAAACAACAGATGCTGGAATGGATGTGGAGAAAAGGGAACCCTCTTGCACTGTTGGTGGGAATGCAAACTGGTGCAGTTGCTTTGGAAAACAGTGTGGAGGTTCCTCAAAAAATTAAAAATAGAACTACCTTAAAACCCAGCAATACCACTACTAGGAATTTATCCAAAGGATACAGGAGTGCTGATTCTCAGGGGCACATGTACCCCAATGTTTATAGCAGTGCTTTCAACAATAGCCAAATTATGGGAAAAGCCTAAATAAATGTCCATCAACTGATGAATGGATAGAGAAGATGTGGCTTATATATACAACGGAATACTACTTGGCAATGAGAAAGAATGAAATCATGCCATTTGCAGCAGTGTGGATGGAACTGGAAGGTATTAATGCTAAGTGAAATAAGTCAGTCAGAGAAAGACAGATGTCATATGTTTTCACTCATATTGTGATCTTGAGAAACTTAACAGAAAAACATGGGGAAGGAAGGGGGAAAAATAGTTACAAACAGAGAGGGAGGGAGGCAAGGAGTCTCTTATGAGAGTCTTAAATACAGAGAATAAATTGAGGGTTGATGGAGGGGTGGCAGAGAGGGGAAAATGGGTGATGGGCATTGAGGAGGGCACTTGTTGGGATGAGGACTGAGTATTGTATGTAAGCAATGAACCATGGGAATCTACCCCAGAAGCCAAGAGCACACTGTACACACTGTATGTTAGCCAATTTGGCAATACATTATTTTTTAAAAAAATATGAAGAGAACCTGTGTGAAGCTTCTTTTGGCAGCTCATGCCAGTTTTGCCACTAAAAACCCAGCTGATGTCAGTATCATATCATCTAGGAATACTGGCCAGACAGCTGTGCTGACGTTTGCTGCTGCTACTGGAACCATACCTCTTGCTGGCCACTCTGGTCCTGGAAACTTCACCGACCAGAGCCAGGTTAGCTTTTCAGGAGTCAAGACTTCTTGTAGTTACTGATCCTAGGGCTGACCACCAGCCTCTCACAGAGGCATCTTTTTTAACCTGTCTACCTTATCTCTGCACTATGTGTACATTGCCATCCCTTGCAACAACAAGGTAACTCACTCAGTGGATCTGATATAGTGGGGCTGGCCAGGGAAGTTCTATGAATGCATGGCACCATTTCACAAAAGCCTACATGGGAGGTCATGCCTGAACTCTACTTCTACAGAGTCCTTAAGAGATTGAAAAGGAAGAGCAGGCCACTGATGAAAATGCTGTGGACAAGGAGGAATTTTAGGGTGAATGGACTCCTCCACCTCCTGAGTTGACTGGTTTTCAACCTAAGGTTGCAGATTCATCTAAAGGTATGCAGTTGCCCTTTGTGCCTATTAAACATTTCCCTACTGAAGACTGGTGTACTCAGCCTGCCACTGAAGACTGGCCTGCAGCTCTTCCTGCTCAGGCCAATGAATGGGTAGGAACAACCACTGAGCAGTCTTAAGTTTCTCTTCCACAAAGACAAATAGAATGGAATTAAGGTTGTTGGAAAATAAACAGTTTCTAAAAAAAAGGAAAAGAAAAGAAAAGGGAAGGGAAGGGAAAAGAAAGGAGCTCTTAGGAGATGTACAAAATAGAATACTTATAGGCAGAAGGGAGTGGCAAAAGGAAGTGATATTAGCAAAAAATGACTGCTTGTGGCAAAGTCATTTTCTTTTAGGGAATGGCAGGAGTGTATCAGGCAGATTACCTCCCTAGTGCCGACAGTAGTTCCCGATTGACTGGTTTAAGATTCCATTTCTGGGAGAGGCTGAAACTGTAATTAAACCTTGGTTTGGTGATGTGGGCCTTAGCATAAGTAACTCTATTTTGGGCCTGCTGTTTTGTTTTCTAACATTACCAAAACCTGTGTGTTAGAACTACCCACAGACCTCCTTAGTCCCAGGGGCTACATATAGCCTTGAGATATTAAATTATCAATGAGAGCGAAAAGTTTTTCTACCATATTCATACCTTATTCAGACTTACTGAAGCTCTTATGGATGAAAAGGAGAAGGAATTTCAGGATTACGCCAGAGATATAATTGAACTTTAGTCTGAATAAATAAATAAATATATTTATCCTCTTGTAAAAGCTGTATGGGAAGGACATGGAGGTGGCTGTGGACCAGCTTTTGTGAATAGAGGTGGATTATGACCAGTTATCAGACAAACGATGTCACTGGAGTCCAGCTCCCTTTTTATAACTCTCAGGGATCAAAATATAATAATTTTCAAAAGTCTAAGGGAAGGATAGATTTTATATGGTAGAAAAAAAGTTTATTTTTTTAGGGGAACCTGGGTGGCCCAGTTGGCTAAGCCTCTTGACTCTGGGTTCCAGCTCAGGTCATGATCTCATAGTTTCATGAGTTCAAGTCCCATGTTAAGCTCTGTGCTGACAGTGGAGAGGCTGCTTGGGATTCTCTCTTTCCATCTCTCTCTGTCCTTCTCCCACTCCCCTCTCTCTCAAAAATAAATAAACTTAATAAAAATTTAAAAAAAAAGAATATTTTATTTTTAACACTGAGAAGACTAAGTTGTAGCTAATATTATGAGCCACAAATAAATAAATTTTATGGTTATAATTTGTTAATAAAGCTTCTCTTCACCTATGTGCAATGTATATGTGTGTGTGTATATATATATATATATATATATATATATATATATATATTACTTAGAAAGACCTAAGTATCAATGTTGATGAGAAGGATCAGAGGTATTAATAGTTTAAAATAATAGTTGGCCAAAATATCTTGTAATTGTCTATCTTCTCCACCAAATAAAAGCTTGGGAGGGACCTTGTCTGTCCTGTTCCATGTTTAGCTCCAGAATAGAATGCCTGTCGCATGGTAGGTGCACAGAAGACATTCATTGAATGGACACATGTTGAATAAAAAATTCATAAAGTAAACCAGGTAGGACTAATCAAATTTGATTATTTGGTATTGAATATGTTGATCAAAATTGCAGTTTTAGGATCTTAAAGACATGTGCGCATATAGCTGATGAGGGAGCATGGGGCAAGCTGAGGGCAAAGTACAGGCTAATAGCACCATCCCGCCCCCACCCCAAGTTGGGATATGTATGATATTGCTTGGACACTCCTGGATACCCAAAAACAGGAAAACAGGAAAGGAGAAAACAACAAATGGTTAAACTGTTAAGAATCAACCAGTTTACCAAAAAAAAAAAAAAAAGGCAATCTTACTAATAGCCTAAAGTCCAGGAACTCCCTACTGTCTTAATGTTAATGCTTTGCCAGAAGGAAAAACAACCTTAGCTTGACAATAGCTAGGCCTCCAGTGTTAAGCTTGTGAAATTCTCTTTGGAAACTCCCTCTTGACTTATCTCCAAAAAATGGTCACCACCCCCACCCCACCCCCACACCTGCAGTGCAGCCCTTTCTGCCCAAGGGTCCTGTCCCCATGCTTTAATAAAATCGCCTTTTTGCACCAAAGACTTCTTTAAAAATTCTTTCTTGGCCATCAGCACCAAACCCCATGAACTCCACCACCACCTCAAAACTTCATCATAGCCAGTTCTTGATTATTCCTTATTTAGTTTATACATACTTCTAGATCATCACCCAGTATCTCTCTTGCTGCTCATTTGCTGCCCATTTTTTCCCATTTTATTTGTTTGCAATATATGACCACGTCAGGCAAAGACCAGTTAAAGCCAGGCAATGTTGTGAAAGTGTTCACTCTAGAAAAAACCTGCATCTGAGACAGTGGGGGTGATTGGGTAAATGGGATTTGAGGAGGTCTGTATCTGGTTATTCATCTGTTTTTCCTGGTCCTCACAGCCATATAAAATTCAAGTGAGAGGCCTTAGCACTGGCAATCTGTCTGGGGCCACAGTAATTGAAATTAATTGGATTTTAGAGATAATAACATTTATGCTAATGTGGTGATTGAGAGAAGACAATAGTCCCAGAGATAAGTAAGGAGAAGTGGGGCAGGAGGATTTGCAGTCCCAGCAGGAGAGATTGGGAGTCTTGGAGGGGAGCTGCTGGAGTGGGTGGGGGTAGGGATGAAGGACAGGAATTTGTAAAGAACTGGGAGGTTTTAGGGAAGGAGCAAGGGGGAGGGAGAAGTAGAAAAACCTCTTCAGATAATGATAATAGTAATATTAATAGTGCCAGTTGTCCCTTATGAAGTGCTTCCTATGTGCACTATGTGCATTATGTGTTCTAAATTTATGTCATTTTATCCTCATAACAAACTCATGAAGTAGATACTATATAGTTTTTCTTATTAAAAGCAATAGAGAAAACCATGTTTTAGAGGAGTTTAAATAACTTCTCCCAGGTTGCTTGGCCAATACATATGCAAAATAAGTACTCTTCACCTCTGCTTTATACCACCTCCCATTTGCCCAAAGCTGGAAGCAAAAGAGCAAAGATAAGCAGGAGAGATGAAATTCTGGAACAACTCTAAAGAGGTGACAAGGGCCTGATTTTGACAAGGGCCTGAAAAAAGGATCTAGGACCCCAGAGAATAAAGATCTGATTCCAGATAATAAACCCTTTCCAAGAAAGAATCCTGGCTTTATAGGTTTGTATTTGGCCTTTGCACCACCAAAATCTGCCCATGGGCTCTTCATGAGCAGTAAAGTGAGGAGGTCCACGAACAAATGATGGACTGCATGGGTATGTGGCCCATTGCTACTAATGTAGGTAAACTAAGAGTGAGTGTGAAAACCACCACCCCATCCAGTCCATATTCCAATAGCTGGAGTAATTGACCTCCGCAAACATAATCTGCTAAGGAAAAAATCTGTTATAAGATGGCTGACAGGACTGATAGAGAAATTCCAGTCCCTGCCTGAAGACTCCCCTTCCAGGTTCTTCTTCCCACCCTGCTTGCCCCTGGTGCCAAATTATCACTAATGAGGAATGTGGAAGTAACAGATTGTAAATTGTCCCCTCTGTTGATGCTCTGGGCTCAGACCTCTGGAGAATGATCTCCTCTGAGCCCACTATTGTAAAATAAACCTCCTACCTTCCAAGATCTCTGAGTGCCCCTTGTTTCTTCTGCCAGGTGATCCAGACCAGTTTCCATAACATTTGGTTCCTGACCCAGAAACCCAACCGTGCTGGCCCATTGTTGCCACTGGTTTGGGAAAATGGTGCGGTGGTGACGGAATGAGGAATTGCAAAGGAGAAGGCATCCCTTGCCTGAATTTCAGCAGTCTCCTGCTTGGTCGCATCAGGCCAGCCCCACTCCTCCACTCCTGCTGGACTCAAAGAGACTTGGCAGGTGAGGATCTGGACCCAACGTTGGATACTGGTAAGGCCTGCGTGTCAGGCCAGCCCCACTCCTCCGCTCCTGCTGGATTCAAAGAGACTTGGCAGGTGAGGATATGGACCCAACGTCGGATACTGGTAAGGCCTGGGACTGAATTCTGTCCTGTCTGGCCCACCCATAGTGGTGGAAGGGGGACCTGATCACTCCCCAGAGACCTCAGTGGTCTCATCTGTAGAAATTCTGTGGGAGGGAAGGTAATAACGTCTGGTGTGTATGTAAGTGTGAATGTGTGACTCGGTCTGGCTTGCCTGCCAAGTTTGATTCTGTGGCTCCATGGGCAGGCACCCTTAAGGTACCCAAAAGTCCACAGAGTATGAGTGGGCCCATCTGTGATTCTCTGATGAATGGCATACAGTCTATGGCAGCATCAGAATAGTTTCTGATTGGAAGTCACAAAGCTGAGACCGCTATGACTAAGTGTTACCTAAGTTCCTTTGGGACATGGCCAGACAGGCCTCTGACTGGTCTCCTCATCAGACAGGGCACCCCTATCCCTCTGTCTTTGCGACTCTGCCTCACGGGAGCATTATGGGGTTGGGACAGAGCAAAGAAGGGGTTTTTGGGAAACTATGGAATTAAGATAACCCCTGGAAAGTTAAGGACCACATGTGGGTTAGAATGGCCTACTTTTGGTGTAGGATGGCCCTCGGAGGGAACTTTAGATGTCCCAACAGTCCACTGCATCTGGCATGTTGTCGCCAGAGACCCAGGTTACCCTGATCAGTTCCGGTATAAGTCTTGACCTTCACAAATTCTTGCCAGTGAACCGGAGGAAGAACCAATCTTGCCCCTGTCATATGAACCTCCTGGTTCTCGATACTCTGCCACCTTCATTCTCCCCACCACCTCTGGACTCAGCAGATCCTCTCTTCTCCAGACCAGCGGCCAGATTGTGCCCTTGGCCAGGTGCAGGTGCTCTCCAGATGCCGGTCCACAGCCAGTGGTACCAAGAGGCTCTCCTCTGGTGGATCTGAACAGGGGCTAAGAAGTCCATGAATATGCGCAGCCCAAGGGGAATCCCCAGGGGATTATTATGAGAGGCTATGTGAGGCTTACACCCCATTAGGCCCCAAAGCACAAGAGAGCCATGACAAAAGGATCTGGAAGGTCCAGTCCCCAAAAGGGAGGAGGCCCAAAACCTTCTTAGCAAGAGATCAATGCACCTGCTGCAAGAAGAAAGAACATTAAAGCAGGAATAGGTTCAGATTGAGGGGGACCAGGTTAACTTCTTCTTGTCCCCCATGAGCCCATGGTCAAAATAAAAGTAGGAAGCCAACCTATGACTTTTATATGAATTTAGGGGCCACATGGTACCAGCCACCAGCACACCCAGCGACTCTCAAAGCTGGGGGCCCAAATAACCTTTGAGCCAATGGGATGCACCAGCCTCTGATTGGATCCAAATAGAGGCTATTTTGTGCCTAGGCCCAACCAAGTGGCCCACCCAAATTCAGGACTGCTTTCCCCACTGTACAGGCCAAGGAAAACCCCTCCAGACTTGCCCACAACTGGGCCTCCATCATTGTAGAGTTAGTCCCAGAGGCTAAACCACAGAGACAGTGGCAATGCCCCCTCCCACAAGAGTCAAGGACAGGCATCCAAGAAATTAGGCATTCTGATTGAATTCCAATCACCCTGGAACACCCCACTCTTGCCAGCCAAGAAGCCAGGAGGAGGGTACCAACCAGTTCAAGCCTTGAATTAGGTGGTCCCGAACCCGTACACCCTCCTCAGCCCAATCCCAGGCTCTGCCAGCTGATTTACCTGCCTAGACTGAAAGGATGCCTTCTTCTGCTTCCTCTTGGCCCCCCTGAGCCAACCCTTATTTGCCTTCAAATGGACCAAAGCAGACATGGCATCAGATGCAACTGACTTGGATGTGCCTCCCACAGGCATTTAAAACTCACCTGCCCTCTTTGGGGAGGCACCGTCCAGAGACCTCGCCAACTTTACAAGGGAGGCCACACACTACACCCTTCTCCAGAATGTGGATGTCCTTCTCTCTGCCAGCAATACCCGAGAGAATTGTACAGAGGGCACAAAGGCCCTTCTTCAATTCCTGTCAGACTCAGGTTATTGGGTCTCATGAGAAAAAAAAAAAAAAAAAAAAAGGACAGATATGCCAACTGCAAGTCCAATACTTAGGCTTCCTCCTCACCCAAGGAAAAAGAGAACTAGAGCCAGAGAAAAAGAAGGTCATCACCTCCCTACCCTAGCCCCAAACTAAGAGGGGGCTATGAGAATTCCTGAGGGGTGCAGGATTCTGCCAAATCTGGATTCCCAGATTCTCAGCAATAGCAAGACCCTTCTATAATCTTTTGGTAGGGGCATATCAAGAACCCCCTGGCTGGACAGAGGCCAAAGCTACCCTTCTACAGATAAAGGCTGCCTAGGGGCAAGCATCAGCCTGCTGAATATAGAAAAGCCTTTTAAAGTGATTTTCAGAAAAGGTGGTGCAACCACTTCCGTCCTTGCTCCCTGCCCCTTACCCCAGCATTTTCCTACATCTCCAGCTACAGCTGGGGGTGTGGATGCCTTTCCACCCACAGGAGCACAGTGTTATGGAGGGCTGAGAGGTTGATTCATTCTGTAAAGTCATATCTCAGTACCTGCTTGGGTCAGAGATGTGTGTTTCAGAAGCACCAAGTAGGGGCTGAGACTGTTCCCTGAGGTGATTCTTGATGGTGGAGTGGATTTATGCTTTGGTGTTCATGTAAGAGAACTTTGCTGTGTTTCAGCAAAGGTGGGGTAGGATAGGTGGGATAGGTGGCAGTTCTTAGCCCTGGATGAAAAAGTAAGGCCACAGAGACCCAGGGATTGTCACCCCCTGCTGCCAATGTCTGCAGAGCCAGAACTGGACTTGTCCGGGGTAGGAGGAGAGTTGATAGGCAGTTGTGTGGTAGGTTGGTGGGGGGCTTACTGCTCTCAGATTCCAGGTGATAAGGTCGATGTACCACTGTGCATCCTTGAGGGTCCCTTCCACACAGACTGTTTCAGTGTGGAACCTCTTTGTGCATGAGAAAAAACTCTCATGCCTCTCTAACTCTTGGCTAGCACAATACCAGGGGCTCCTCTGAGAGAATTCATGGGTCACTCTTAAAACAGTGCACACTGAACCCTGCAACTTTTCTACCTTCTGAGGAAGAGAAACCAGATCATAACTGTTCTGAGGTGACTGATAAAGTATTCGCAAGCCTCCCATATCTGCATGACCAGGCCCCACAGAACCCAGATCTCACCTTGTTCAGTGATTGTACCATTTTCATCACGGAGGGCATTCAAAAGGCAGAGTATGCAGTGACATGCCTTAAACCAAGCTCTCACCATTAGCAAGGACAAGAAGGCCAACCAACTCCTAGTACACCTTTGCTACTGTACACATACATGGGGCACTCTTCACCTCTTCCCCCGCCCAGTCTCCTGGACTGCACCAGCCCCATACCTGGCTCCAAGTAGGTCGTCAGCACCTCAGCTACTGAGCTACCAAGGAGGCAAGGAAGACTCTTGGCCAGCCACCTGATCCCACTGGGACCCCACTACCTGGACCTGCAGGGGACCTGGTGACCACTCCCTCTTGAACAGCCAGGTCTTTCCCCATCATGCCAAAGTTGGCACCATCATCACCCACCATGGGGACCAGGATGTAAGTCTACACTTTTTGCTGTGGGGCTGCCTGCACGTTTACACACTCTCTCACCAGGGGACTTGGTCAGGGTCAAGGACTGGAAAGAAGACCCTCTCAAACCACAGTGGACTGGGCCTCATATAGGTATCACTGCATGGGTCCACCACTCCAGAGTCAAGAAGGCCAAGTCTGAGGAGACCCAGACTTGGAAGACTGACACAAGTCCAATCTTCAGCCTTGCTCTAGCCACACCCCAGAAGCTTGCTGGTCTATGCACAGCAAAAGCTTGAGGAATCACCAGTACGATAAAGTAGACTGTCTTTACTGCTTGCCATCGGATTGGCAGAGGTTGTCCCAGAAAGCTGGGGAAACAGCGAGAGATTCTTGTTTGCACTCACCTTCCTATTGGATAGGATGTTTTGTTGGTATTGATTGCCTCTAATCTGGGCCCCATTTGTAAGAGCAGGACACTTTCAATGGAAGAATCTGGGGGGGGGGTGTGGTTAAAAGCTTTAATGTGTTGTAACCTCTTTCGGTCTGCTGGTTTGACTGCCAGTAAGGAGGTTGCCAATGTCATTTTGGGGAAGTGTTTGCACTGATAAATGTGCTTCAAGCTTCAGGAAAAAGAGATTAAATAATTCTCAGGATGAAAGTTGGTGCTTAGATTAACCTTCAGCCTTCAGCCCAGGCTAAATGAATGGTGTTGCTATCTGACTGCCTAGGGGCAGGAATAGCCATGGAGATAGGGACTGGCATAGGAGACATAGGCTTTTCTGTGGGACTAATGAGTGTCCGACTCCCTAATGTCCTTGCAGAGCCAAATAAGTTCCCTGGCAGGAGTTGCCCTCTAAAACAGATGGGCACTTGACCTCATCACGGTTGAGAAAAGGAGTGTCTGTATCTTCCTTGGAAAAGAATGCTGTTACTTAGTTAACCAGTCAGGAATAGTCACAACCAAACTAATGGAACTAAGAAAAAGAACCAGCCCATAATAAATGAAGACGATGCCCTCTAATACAGCCTATGTCTGTTTAAAGGGGCATCAAAGAGGGGAATGATAGGGGAAAAAAAAGTCTGTCATAAGATGGCTGACAGGACTGATAGGGGAATTCCAGTCCCTGCCTGTAGACTCCCCTTCCAGGTTCTTCTTCCCACCCTACTTGCCCCTGGTGCCAAATTACCACTAATGAGGAATGTGGAAGTAACAGACTATAAACTGTCCCCTCTGTTGATGCTCTGGGCTCAGACCTCTGGAGAATGATCTCCTCTGAACCCACCAATGTAAAATAAACCTCCTGCCTTCCAAGACTCCTGCCTTCCAAGATCTCTGAGTGCCACTTGGTTCTTCTGCCAGGTGATCCAGACCAGTTTCTGTAAAAAATCTATGCCTGTTTTTCACACTGCGAGTACATGTTTATGAATTTGTATTAACTGTCTTGAGTTGGGAGGGCCATAGTGGAGAGGACAGAGAGATAGGCTAAAGAGAAGGTGATCTTGGAAGAGAAACTCCAGATCACATGAGTGGCAGCAGTGACAGCTGCTGGTTTCCATGGAGAAATTGCTGTGGGTTGAGAGGTCTGGAGTGCATGCTATTCTGTCAAGAATCCTTGGAGGTTAGGTCACCAAAATTATCAGAGACATATGGGTCTTCTGAGTCAAGTTGGCACTGTTGTGTATATAGCACTATAAATGAACAAATCTTGGAGATAGAGCTGGACTCAAATTCAAGCTTAAATATTCATTATTTGAGTGACCTTAGGTAAATCAACTTGCCTCTCTAAACTCTAGGATTCTTTAAAAAAGTTTTTTTTTTTTTTTTTTTTTTACCATTTATTCATTTTTGAGAGTGAGACAGAGTGTGAGCAGGGAGGGGTAGAAAGAGAGGAAGACACAGAATCTGTCACAGAGCTGTCAGCACAGAGCCCGATGCAGGGCTTGAACTCAGAAACTGAGATCATGACCTGAGCTGAAGTCAGACATTCAACCAACTGAGCCACCCAGGCGCCCTTAAACTCTAGGATTCTTAAGGACCGTTCACTTGAAATTTCCAAATAATGACAAACTCCTGGCCCTTGTAGCCATTCCTAAACAGTGGAAGTTTTATAGATGTGCTTTCCTTTGACCAAGTAGGAAAACAGAGAACAGAAAATTTAGGATTTCTCTTTATTATTTTTAGTATTCCTCTCCATGTTGTTAAATAAGTCCCCTGAAATCTAAATGTTGACCTCTCAACCCTATTTCACTCAGATTTAAGTCAACAGTGAACTTTGTGTTTCCCAAATGGAAGGCTATATCATTAATAATCCATTTGGTCATTTATTTCCTTTCATTTTTGAGACTTTTTAAGTTACTTATGCTTGAAAAAGTCTAAAATGTACCTTTACACTACTTGTCATACATCAAACTGCCATTTCCAGCTTTCTTTTTATAATATAAAGGTTTTTACTCAATATAATTTTGTGCTATGGCAATATGCATATATATCTATATATCTATATCTATATCTATCTATTTATATATATATCTTCACATAGTTAATACCTAGATAATATCATAGAATTCTTGCATATTTAAGAGAAATGGGAAAATTAAAATGCTTGTAAGGTTAACAAACGCAATCCACCTATTAAATCTGGTGTTGAATTGAATGACTCTTAAAATGATTCTAAAGTCAAAATATGTGTAAATTTCATGAAGTACTCTTGGCTTGCCTTCCAAGCCATTAAGAAAGTCATTAACCTTCCTACTAATCAGTCTCTGAAGGCTGGAAATTCTAGCACAACTCCCCTCTATCCCAGTACCATGCCATTGACCCGTTCTCCTATTTCCCTTGGTCTTTGTCTCTAGAAAACCTTACACAGGACTTATACATCTCATCTGACCTTCCTGAGGTATAAACACAACACCATAATGGCAGTCAATTAAATATAAAGGCTGTCTGTCCTGACATTGTGGTGCCCTGAAAGCAGTGAAGACTGCTAGCCACTTAGAAGCAATGAAAAGCATCAAACTGGATAGAAATTGCAGTACTGCTCTTAAGTTCAATTTTCCTTGTAGTTCAATTTCCTAGTTTTGCACTTTCCTAGGTAAATCACATTAATAGAGCAAAAGGGGGGCATGGGGAGATTGCCCCCGTCTGGTGGTAGATCGCCAGACGGTCCTTTGGAGTGAAAGCATCTCATCCTGAGCCATGAGGGAATAGGTAACCAGTACTTTTGACAAGCAGGTATTCAGTCATATGAGAAGTCATTTAAATGGGAAGTGGGAGCAGAGGTCTTCTGCTGGCAGGGAGTATCTTCATTATTGCTGTCATGGTGCCTGTTAACTATCCCCATCTATCATTTGTTCAATACCTCAGTGAAATTAGCCTACTGCATATTGCAGCAGAGCTCTGATGTGCCAATCTCCCCTGAAACCATTAACTGTCTTCTGTTATGCATTCTTTCCACCCTCTGCCCCTTTTTACTTCCCATTAATGATCTTTCATTTGCATCATGGAACAATGAAATCCTTTGGCCAATTATGTGAAATTACAGGTGCTCTGTAGGTGCCCTCTGTCACCCGTTTACCTTCTTTGTTGAAGCAGTGGGTTGGAGTGGATTTATATTTCAAACATTACTTGACTTCTGCCTGTTTCTGGATGGAAGCAGTGCAATTTTAGCTGGCACGATAAGCATCCACCTTTGGCTTAATAAAGTGGATGCCCAGCCTGGATAGAACAATAAAGTCAGTCTTGACAAATTCCTTTAAGGGATCCTTTTAGCTCATAAACCATGAGGGGAACAGGACATCTCAGAGCATAACAAACTTGCCCTTTCTATCCCAGGAGACTCTGCCATAACACATTTTGAGATTACTTTTGGCATGTCTCCTCTGGGATATTTCAATTACCATAGAACTATTACTCCAACTTCTTTGATTTAGAAAAAAAACTAGCTTGTACTTTTAAACAAAACTAAATGTACAGTTATCTTTGAGGAACTGGAATATAAAAGTAAGGGAAGCCAACACTTATGGAACATGTATTATCAGCCAGGCACAGTGCTGTGTGCATTTATGTTAATTCTCAATCCCTTTCTGCAAAATGTACGAAACCTGGTTTTATGAATGTGAAAACTAAGCATTGATTGGTTAAGAAAATAGTCCAAGATTCAAACTACAAAGACCATTACTTTAAATCTATTGCACAAGGAGGCAGTATTGAGAAGACCAAGAAAAATGCTCTCAGGTCTTATCTCTGACACGTGTTAGTTGAGTTATCATTGGAAATCCATTTATCCTCTCTGTGCTCCAAATTTATCATTTGTAAAATAAGAAGAGGGATACTATTCAGGACCGAGATTGTTATGAGATTAAATTAGACCTCATAACAGACTTGGGTGCAGGGATGGTACTCAATGACTTAATTTTTTTTTTCCCATATACTACTCAGGGAAAAAGTTAAAAAAAAATTCAAAAGAAAAGAAAAGATATACTCATGTAAAAAATGGAAACATAAAATCACCCAATTTCACAACATCATTTGTTGATATTATATGTTTAAATAATATGGGACAGCGTTTAGCAGAAAAGCTTATCATTATGGCAATACATAGTGCAAACACTAAAAGCAAGAACAGATGAGATAGAGATCAATACTGAAGTCATGACAATCACTTTCTAAGATAACTTTGATTAAAAAAAATCTTATATATTTTTTTAATGGGCAATATATTCATATGGCTCAAATACCAAAAGCTTAAAAGTTCATGACGGGAAGTTTCCCCCACATCCCTAACTTTTAATTCTCCAATATTCTTCCCCAGAGGCAATCAGTGTTATCAGCTTCTTAACCCTGCAGAAATATATTGCGTTTTTATAAGAAAATACATATAAGTAATCTTTCTTACCCTTTGCTGTATTCTTTCTGGACAGTTATTTACACTGTTATTTTACTGGAAATATATTTTAGAGATTATTATATATCAGTATATACAGATCCTTCTTTTTATTTCTATACCAGCATAACATTCTATTGTATGCATGAATTATAATTTATTAAATCTCCATTGAAAGATATTTATTTTATTTCCATTTTTTTTCCACCAGCAAAAATGCTGTAGTGAACAATCATATGAATGTATCATTTCACACGTGTGTGACAGTATCTATAAGATAAATGTCTAGAACTGGGTTACCGGCTCAAATATTTTGTGCATTTGTTAAAGTGGATAGATATAGCCAAATTATCCTCTGTAGAGATTGTAATTTACCCCCCTCCCAACATTGTATGCGAGTACTTGTTTTCCTAGATAGCTTTTTCATCCAAAGTGTTTTTTTTAACTTCCAGATTTTTACCAATCTGATAGATGAAAATGGTATCGTAGTGTAATTTAAACATATATCTCTTATATTAGGAAGGAGGTTGAGTATTCATTCCCATGCTTAAGAGTTATTATATTTTCTTTCCTGAAAAATGTTTTTTTGTCAACTTTATCCTATTTTCTATTGTATTTTTTATATATCTTTAATAAGTACTTCAATTATATTTCTAAATTTGTCATTTGTCTTTTAACTTTGTATATTGTTTTTTTCTCTCATGCAGATGCTTTTGTTTTTTACATAATTAACTTTTAAGTATTTTAAACATTTAAAAAAATCCTTGAATTGATGTAGAATTTTTATTCTAGGAAGATTTGGGCCCTTAGTTCTTTTCCATATCTCTCCCAACTGTATATGGAAAAAGTCCTGAAATGATTTTTATGCTGTTTCCTGACTCTGTTATAGAGCCAGAGGTAAGGGCCATTCACTCCTTTCCATATATTTTGCCTAATATTTGGAGCTTAATAAATATTAAATGGATGAATGGAAGAGTGGATAAAAGGTTAAAGGAAATGCTGAGGTGCTGAATTCAGGCACTGATGATAATATGTGAGTCCACAAAGCACAGACTAGACACTTTGGGATTCAGTGTATTTATTCATTGATCAGTGAGTTAACAGTGCAGTATACAACATCGTTCACTTTGTGAGTGATCATTAAATGTTAACAGTTACTGTACAACAGGTAGAATAAAAGGAGGAAAAAGAAAAAGGGGGAAAAACATTTGGGACAAAAACAACAAAGAGCCTACAGAACTGTACACAGCACCTGGTCAGACAGCTCTAGGACAAATCATGAATAAAAGATTAGCTTTGGAATAGAGTCATTCCCAGTTTAGCATGGAGTATAGTGCCATTTCTCTTCTGTAGAACTGAGTGCTGGGTTTTCAGTACAACTTCCTCTCCATAATTGTGGATCCCGGGTTTTTCTTTGCAGACAGCTGTCTTTTTGCTCCAGATCAATTTCCAGGGCTAATTATTTTCTATAAAACAAGGTTTTTCTCATATTGAGCACACAGGTCCTATTTTGGAAGTAATATGATAAACAAATCATGCTAAGATGGTAGTGATTGCTACTAATTTATATATGTTACTCTTTAAGCCCAAAGACTAAATCTCTTATAGAAAGGCTTTATATAATGACAAAGTTGACAATGGATTAATTTTGAACCTGAGGAATTTGTTTCCCAAGTTCCCAGGATATTTGGCTCCACTAAGAAGCATTCTTACTTGTGATAGTTGTTATAGATAGATGAACTGCCCAAGGATTTTTAAACTGAAGAGAAAATTAAAGAATTCCCACTATAATAATGACTCTTTATAATTTTAGCGTCATGAGAAGTTTGGGAATGGGAAAAACATGCCAGGAGTAAGGGCTATCAGACTCCTGAAAAGATCTCTCTGATATCCCTAATGGAATCCCTACAGCCTCTGCTATCTCAATTCTTCTCAAAGGCCATCAGTAAATAGCTCATAAACATGCTAATTCTGTTTTATTTAATCTAATCCCTTGGCCACATGTATACTTTTTCTTCTCTATTTCTTTCCCTCAGGCTGGGAAGTAGGATTTAATTCTGCCTTGAGAATGTAACTCAGAACATTTCAAGACCACTGTCAATAGTCAGGATAGATGTATGTATTTAAGTTACTAAAATGTTCATCCTTGTGGAAGCCATTGCCTGGATCTTGAATGACAGTGTGCTGTTTACCTCTGCTCAGTGCATGACACCAGTGGGAGTGGATATGTAAGGTATTCACCAGAAAGTGAAAAGAACTTCCCAGAAGGAACATCTAAACTTGATCTTGACAAATAAGTACCTATGCATTTGTATTTTTTCTTAGATAATTCCAAGAGAGGGGATAGGAAGAGGGAGAATGTCATGGTGCCACATACAGAGTATCAGAAATAGTAAGGCAAAGTTTTTCAAGGAGCTTTAACACTTTGAATGACTTAAAAGTTGAGAGAAAGAGTGGCAGTTATGGAATATTAAGAAAAAATATAAGGGATAGGAATGAACCCTGAGGGTGGAAGGGAGAAACTAGCATTTTTTGAATGCTTGTGATCTGACATGCTCTGTGCTGTTTTTTCTATATACATTAACATAAATAATTATTATAATCCTATAATTTAAGTACTTTTTACTTATATTTGATGAAATTAAGGTTCTGACAGAATAAGTAATTTTCCTTAAGTCTCAGTTAATACACAGCAGAATATATTAGTTTTGTTTATCTCACTAGTCCATCTGGAATAGACCCTCCTATTTTAAAGGTGAACAAACTTAGACCCAGGAAAATAAGGGTCTTCCTCTCATTTTTCAGTCCAGAGCAGCAGGAAGCCAAAGAGAAGAAGGCAATCCTTTCATCTTCTTCCTCTATCCTTCATGTTTTTAATGATATGTTTTGATCACCACAGAAATTTTGCTGTGAATGTAGTTTGAACCCCCTTCATGACAGGTTTCTTTAAGTGATGTATATTTAATGAGCTGATAAAATTGTTGCAGTTTGGAGCTCAGATGGTTGTAGAAGGTAGGGAGGACAAAATTCTTCCAATAACTCATTATTTATAAGCCACTATGCAGGGACGTTGACTAAGACCCATGCATGCATGGATGTGTGCCTGTGTGTCTGTATGTGTGCATGTGTCTGTATGTGTGAATGTGTCTGTGAACGTCCAATGACCAGGCATGAGTGATTTTTTTTTTTTTGGTCTGCCAATTGATTCCTGCCATCTAGAGCACTCTGTGCATCCTAGGAAGATTAAGGAACTTAGTGGTCCATGTGCTAAACTCCCAAATAAGTTTCTCTATATTGGAAATTGTAACAGCAACTCTATCAAAAGTATACTAGGGTTGTGGCCTCATCATTTCTGTCATAACATCTTCTGAGTCAAGTCACGCTCTTTGCACTTGCTGTCTAAAGCTGGTTTTTGTGGATAAGTTTTTGTGATGTGTCACCAAGCCAGGGATTCCTAATGCAAAAAGAGAGTTGTGCTTTCTAGCATGACCAGCATCAGAGTAACAGGAAAATGTAGAACCAGACCACTTTGGTGGAGCCCAGATTCTTCTCATGAGATCTATAGGGTGTGGTCTCTGTGGTCTAGCCATGTTTGGACTAGAGTTGCCTTAAGGAAAAGAAAGACTTCATGGATGAAAGTACTTCTCAGTAAAATCAGCAGCAATGATGCAGAATGGTGTAGAAGAAGTGGTTTTCTATCATAAGTAGGAAACTGACTTTACAATCCTAGCTTTGGCTAGGCCAGTGATGTACCATGTGGCCTTAGGCTAATGATTTAACTTGTCTGGACCTCCATTTTCCCATCTGTGAAACAGAAGTAATAATATCTGTTCTACATGTTTTATAGGATTATTTCAAGGGTCGGAAGGATTCACATGCATGAAATTGCTTTAAAATATTAATGTCCCTATATGTCCATAAGATTTTCTAATTATCAGGGTTAGTGCTATACTCCTTCCATCCAACCAGCAAAGTCCTTTTGATCTTTTATTCCTTATAACTCTCCCACTGCAGTCATAAGAATTATGAGATGGTCTCCAAAATTCTTGCCCTTGATACATCAGTCCTATGTAATACTCTCCCCTTGAGTATGTTTAGGATCTGTGATTGTGTTAGCTTATAAAACACTCCTTTTTAACAGCCTGTATGGGAAATCTCCTGCTGTCCTTAAAGATGCATTCTCCATGTGTTTCACGGCTGCAAGGAAATTAATTTTACCAGCAAACAAGTGAGCTGGGAAGAAGACCTTGAGCCTTAGATGAGATCCCAGACCCAGCTGACATCTTGATCTCAGCCTTGTGGTAGCCTGACGAGAGACCCCAGGTAAGTCTTATCCATGCTTCTGACTTATAGAACTATCAGATAATAAATAGATATTATATTAAGGTGCTAAGTTTGTGGTAATCTGTTGTACAGCAATAGAAAAGTAACACACCCAGTTACTCCTTTTTTCATTTCTAGTGCTACCAAAGAAATTCCAGCAAGCATCTTCTTTTATCTAGAGTCTTCCATGGTCTTCCTAGAGCCAGTCTTTCTCCTTGTTCCTCCCTCATCTCCCAGTATTCTATTTCATACTGACACATATGACTACAATACTTTGTATATCCTTGATTCTACAGAACAGTGAATACTTTTTTCTTATTTTCACATTTCTGAAATAGGGTTCTGTCCTTTGATGAATGTGTACATTTATTTCAGTGCTTGTTTGGTCTTCAAAAGCTCTTACTAAATTGATGTTGCATCTTATCTATTGATAGTGCCTAAGAATTGAGAAAGTCTGGTAGTTCAGTCTTAGAATTGACTATGTAGCACTAAATAACTTCTAGTGAGAGCAATCAGATGTCTTCCAGGAGGAGAAAAGTAAGTTCCCTTCTCATGTACCTTTTCAACAGCATCACTAGCAAAATGCACAGATGCCCAGGGCTTGTTTAGGAAGAAGTCACCACAGGCAGCCATGGGATTTGCATAGCTACATTTATTTTCCTCCTTATTGCTCCAGGTTGGTGGCACTCCAGATTCTTCTTTGACACCAATAACCTGCATCCCTGGTACAGACTGTGCCTTGATTCCTAAACAATGCCACAGATGGTGATACATTTCTTGTGATTTGCACATCTATCCTGATTCTGACCCATCCAGCAGTCTGATCCCTTTTCCCAGGGATCCCAAGGCATCCCATTAATTCCCTTACTTAAGCCTTTATTTGGTTTATCTTAGGCATAAGAGAAGGAACTGTGGCACAGGAGCCAGAAGGCTCAGATATTCATTAGTTGTATGACCTTGAGAGAGTCACTCCTCCCCTGGTCTCAGTTTTCTCATCTGTATGATGAAGTGTTCTCTAAGGTTCTTTGTTCTAAGCCAGGCTGATCTTTCATCTTCTTTCAAATCTTCCCCAAAGCTATAGCAGAATGCAGGCACTGAAATGGAGTCACTCCATGCCATCAAATGCTTACAGCATTCCTTGACATTCTAGCAGTGTGATGGGGAGAGGCCTGGGCCCTTTATCTATCCCATTGGTCTTAGCAGGTGACAGAGCCATAACCCAGATTTTCTATAGCACGTTTTCCTGCACATCCAGACTAACTGACATCCTTCTGTCTCTCAAGTTCATTCCTGCAGATGTTTTCAATCCTCATCACTTTATCATAATTGTTATGATAAGCATTTCTGCCAAAATGGTAGTAAAAACTCAATTTTCCTGAGCAAAATTAACAACAAAAAGTGTTTGTGGCTCGTGCAACCTGGTTATTAAGCTGTAGCAGGAATTGACTGCAGCTGTGAAATAAGATATAATTAAAATCTAGGGCCCTTCACCACGTATCTGGTTTGTTCATTTGCAGTGTTGTAGATACATGAATTACTGGGGTGACCAGCTCAAGCTGTCAATTGGGAACCTGTCCAGTAGAATTATATCCATCTAAATGTCATGGGGTGGTGGGGAGAGGGAGAGAGCAATTGAGTACATACAGTCAGGAAAGTACAACAATAACGTGAGTAAATATGAAAGGCAGGGAGACAGAGGGGGAAGACCCTCATTATGTGCTTCAGTTTAGATCTACCATCATCTGTGTGATCTTAAATGAGTCATTTATATCTTGAATTCTTATAATCCTCTCATAATATAGGGAAAGGATAATATGTATTATTCATAACATGCTTGGCTATAACATTATTGGCTGTTATTCTACTCATACAAGGTAGAAAGGACAGGTCTAACATGAATAACTTGGAGCCATAAGAGTAAAAAACATCACAGATTCATTAGAGAAAGACAAGACTGATGAAGATAAAGCCAGAAAATACTAACAGTGGATTTAGTTACTATGTTTGGTCTCTTATTTTTAAATTTATATGGCTATTACTGTCTCATTAAGTCTTTTTTACCTAAATGATCATGTTTTTATTAAAATCATATACAAAATTCTTCTGAATCCCTTGGCTGGGCTATTAATTATAGTGGTTTTTTTTCTTGTTATAAAAATTGAAGGAGTGTGTGTGTGTGTGTGTGTGTGTGTGACTGACCTCTGTTTGGCCCCTTGACCCTACAGCCATTTCTAGATACAGCTGTATCTTCTAATCTTTCACATTCATTTCAAATAAAGGGTAAGTATGTATTAGGTATTTTATGGGTCTCAGGGCCTCAATAGACATTAATGGTTTTAACTGCACTTATATACCATAGGTCTATTGGAACAATCTGGTGCTAAGTGAGAATATTTTTTAGAGCCTAGTGTTTTTAATCTTAAATCACTCTGAGGCCAAGGACAGTAGGTCCCAGATATGGCTCTTCTTTGGAGCTGTGGTGTGGGATAGAAAAGCAGTGGGCAGCAGTGTGTTTGGAACTCAAACATCTGTCATCCTGGTCAATCTGCTGGAGGAAGCTGTCTTTCACAAATGAAGGTTGGATTGAGAATCATAGGCTCATTCTATTGCTCTTGGAAGCCATTTCAGGGTACTCATGGTGGTTTGGCTACATGTCCATCAGTTTAGCTCCTAAAATCCCAGAGAGGGCCCATCCTCCAAATCCTCCTTGTGTCCTGTGTCTTCTCCACAGGGACCATGGTAAGAACCCTCCAATACCCTGTGCTGCTATGGTTTGCTCCAAAGCTAGATAAGCTGTCTGGAGTGGGGTAGGTTGCTTGTTCTCTGGGCCTTTGTTTCCCTAACTGATGAATGTCAGAATGGACTAGATAATTTCCAAGTTTTCTTCCCATCATGACTTGTCATGCCTCTTAGACAGAAGTATACAGCTGTGGCCAGATTATAACAGAATAAAAACTCCTAGACCAGATTTCTTTTTGCAACCATTTCACTCAGGTTTTCATAGATTGAAGTTAACTTCTGCCCTAGCCCTTTAAGATACAAGCAGAAAAATCTGACAATGGACAATTAAGAGAAAGTACAAAGGCCCACTAATATATCCAACATCAAGGGCCTGGCCTTGTTCTGGGTGCTGCCCCAACTTTACCTCATCTGGTGGCACATAGTACATAGGTGCATAGCTGGGCTCCAGCTTCCTGGCTTTAAACTCAAACTTCAATACTAAATATTCATATGGCATCAGGGAAGTCATCTAATAACTCTGCACCCCAGTCTCTTTATCTGTAAATTGAATATGAGAACACTCTCATCATGGAGTTATTATCAGAAATTGAATATATGCAAAAGACGTAGGAAATAAATTGACATATAATAAGTGCTAAATAAAAGTTAACTATTATTACTATTATTCAATCTTAACTATACATAGCCTTTACAAAATGGAAACTGAAGCCCAGAGAGGTTGAACTCAGTCAGTTAGTGCCAGAATTTGGATTCATGTTCAAGTTTATATCTGGCTTCAAAGCCCATATTCTCTTTTGTATACTAAAAGGTTTCAGGGATGAGGATCTAGAACAATTGTCTCTCCCCTCAATTTTGACTTACCCAGAATCAACATGAATGCATATTAAAGAAACCTGAGACTCACTGTTAATTTCCCACATGTAGGCTCTTGTTCAGGAAGGTGGCCACCATCAAAGCACCTTTGATGCTTTGATTATGCCATGAGGGTGAGCCCACTCAGGAGGCCAGGCTGAAGCAGAAACTGTCCACTCAGCTTTAAATGGGCCCTTCTTGCTGGCTGGCATGGGAGAGGGATACAGCATGCTTCCTCCGGAGTAAGGCATTCATCATGGAAATAAGAAATGTAACCTCTCAGAGGCTGGATTTCCACATCTAGTGACAGGATATGGCCTACCTGCTTTGTAGGCTTATGGCCAGGGTGGCATAATGTCTCCCTTTTTGGTTTCCTGGCACATTTTATAGGACACCTCAACTGGGGTTCATTTTCTTTCTACCTTCCCCTGTCTTCTACTGTTATGTAGACCCATAATTCTCCCCAACAATCTGAAACTGGGTATCTATGATCTTCCAAAGATTGCTGTATTTTTATATATATAAATAAAAGCTTATTGAGGATTGTAATTGCTCAGGGATTTCCCTCCTTTGAAGGCTTTTCGGGTAACCAGAGTGTCTCTGATTTCTCTCATACAATTTCTGATGTTAGCATTTTAATAACACATTCAGAGTGTTTTTGTTTTATGAATTCTAAATGGATGGAAGTTCTTCCCAAGAGATGTTTTTAAAGCAGATGTTTTTAAGTAAATGACTCAATATCCACCTGCATATTTCTGTGACAAAAAGCTTTTTTTTTTCCTCTTAGACTTCAAATTGCCCTCTAGTTTTCAAGCAGCTCTGAGGTGGTCACCTGCCTTGTTTAACATTTCTTTGCCTTTCTCAAGGAGTTAACTACACTCTGAAAGTCCCATATGTGTGTGGGTGTGTGTGCACATGTGTGTGTGTTGTACAATCAGAAAAGTTTGTTCACAGCTTTATGTTGACCTCCTCTCTCATGTAGTTGGAAAAAAAGCATCTGTAACATCTATGAAAATACCTTTGAGAGAATGTCTTACTAGGTATCAATACATGTGCCTATTCTGTTGGAATGATCTGCTTCCTTTGGTGGTGAATTACAGGGCCTGCCTGATACAGGGAAAGGATCTGGTCTTAATCCCTTAAAATGGTCATGTGCTTTTGACCTAAAGGCTAATGGGACAGTGAGCAATTGGAAAACCAGAGTGTTTTTTGGAGAGAAGGGAAGGAAGAGAGATAACTACTGATGTGGGAGTATGAATTTTTCAGATTGTTGTGTCTAAGACTCTACTTGTGGGAGATGTTAATAGGGATTTCTCTGAAGTTCTGGTCACAAAATCTGAGGCCATACCACTCCTCCAGCTCCTTGTGGGGTGTCAGGTTGTCTGTTTATAGATGAAGCATTTTTAAACACTAAAATTAGAAGTAATGTCTTCCTTTTACCAGCACTTTCCAAAGTTATTTCAACAAAGAGCACATTTCTTGCTACCCACATAGTAACATGCTGTGGAATGCTGTTTGGTAGGATATCAGTTGTGAAGCACTGATGAAAGAACAGATGAATCCTCTGGAAGAGATCCTGAAAACTAGTTCATGGAATTTTGGAGGACACTGGAAAGAAAGGTACTGTGAGATCATAAAGCCCAAAGGAATAGAAGATTAGGCTTGAGAAAGACCCCAGTCAGCCCAACTGTCACAGCTTGCTCAGTAAGGGGAAGGAGCCTTTGTTCAAGGCCCTTAAGTAGGCAGTAGCAGAATGGTGATGACCAAATCCCCTGTCTCTTGCTCCTTGCACGTGGTGCTGAAAATGCCAAGCTAACTGCTATAGTCCAGAAATGTGGAATGGGGAAAGGGAGAGAGATTAAAAATGCAGAAGAAAAGATGCAGAATAGTCAATGGGAGAATTTTAGGATACTGATTCTTAGACTGGATAACCAGAGGTGGCAGGGGAACGGCAAAGTAGAGATGCATGCAGAGCATATTTAACAGGTTTCTGATGAGAGATTTAAAAGGTATCAGAATACAAGAAACTGTGTCTGCCTAGGAAAAGGGCACATAGAAGGGGATGTAGCACCTTTGGATAGCTCTAAACACTCCCCAAGAGAACCACTTTTGGAACCATTTGTCAGATATTAAGGAAAAGAAAATGTGGACATATTCCAGTTATAAAGAAAAGATATATGGGATTTAGATTATAAACAGGTAAATGAGAAGGAGTAAGGAATCCTTTTTTTGAGATAAAGCCTCTCTGTTCCAGGAGCAATGCTGAAATGTGTAAGATGACAGTAGTGATGAATACCTTTATTTTTTAGTACTTTACAGTTTACAAAGCACTTTACATTTTACAAAGCACTTTACAGTTTACAAAGACCTGTGTGGTCTCATATACCCTTAGCAGCTCAGCAAAGCTCTTACGTAATATGAGCTGGGAGAAAAGCTGGGGATAAAGCTCACTATGTGGAGTGGGGGACAGAAAGAATGATGATTTGGGTTTCATCAGTTTGTGAAAATGAATACAGAAGCAGTGTACATGGAATCTTAGTTAAACACACAGACTCTAAAAGAAAACTGCCTGGGGCGCCTTGGTGGCTCAGTCAGTTAAGCCTCTGACTCTTGTCAGCCCAAGTGATGATCTCATAGTTGGCGAATTCAAGCCCTGCTCTGTGGTGGTGATGCGGAGCCTGGTTGGGATTCTCTCTCTCTCCCTCTCTTGCCCTCCCCTGCTCATGCTCTCTTATGTGCAAAATAAAAAAATAAACTTAAAAAAAAAAGAAGAGAAAAGCAAACTGCCTGTGTTCAAATCCTACCTGTACTACCTAGTAGCTGTGTGACCTTGGCAAATTATTTAACCTCTGTGTACCTCAGTTTCCTTATGTGTAAAGAGAGGATAATCACAGTACCAACTTCTATGAGTTTAGGAAGACATATTTTTATGTTGTATAGAAGATGCCAGACAGTAAGAGCTAAGTAAATGTTTAGGAAAAGGTGGAAAAATTCCTATTAGAAGGTAAATTCCTTCATGTCAGTTACTATGTATTTGTAAATAGCATTTGTTGGAAATAAATTTAGTGTTTAATCCATTTGAGGGGAAGTACTTTTGGCATCAGCAATATAAATGTATATATGTGCAAAATTAACAGAGGGAATAATTAAACTAGATGTTTCAACCTCAAGACCCAAACACTGCTCATTTTTCAGTCTTTGGGGAAAATGGGATACTTATGGACCCCATCACAAGCACCTACAGCAGAACATCACCTGCCTGCCTGCAGTTTGCAATACCTACTGTCTCAGGACTGTAAGTAGTGTTCTCTTGGTCTCAGAGAGGGCTCTGTCCTTGTACCCCTGTGCAGGCCTCAAGGTGGAGCCTTAGCCTGCAAGTGGGAGTCCACTTCCAGACTGTAGCTCCCTCTGTTTCTCCCCACCTTTCTCCCAGCCCATGTTTAGAAGCTCACAGCTTCGCAAGCTCAAAGACAGCACCAGAGCATCCCCAAGCACATCAAACCCAGGCTGCTTTTTAAATTCCTGCAGCTCTTAGTTTAACTCAGTACTTGGCACATGGAATGGATTTGGTATGAGGCAGATTTTTTATTATTTTGGCTTCTAATGCCTTCTCTCCCAAAGGACAGGACAAAGACTGTCTGGCTTAGACGCTCTGAAAACCAAAATGTGTAATGAGTGTGCAAGGGGCAACCCCCAGAGCCCACCCCAAGCCCTAGAGTGCCTGGGATCTGGATAGGAATGACTCTCCTCCACTTTTAGCAGCACAGCTTCAGGGGAGGCAGGGGAAGAGGACGTCTGAGTGACAATAAGTCCTCAGAGCTCCTTGAGAGGGGCTAAGTACAGTAATTTGTTGTAATGACTCAAATTTAAAACAATAACCCAGAGGCATAATAGCACAGGCCTAGAATACCTACTGCATGTGATGGGCTGTTAATGGGAAGTGAATGGTTTGATTTGGTGGCAGACAATCTTCAAATGGCTTTTATTCTGGATGTGTACTCTGCAGTGTGGAGAGCTAAGTTTGCTATCAGGGTTAATTTGGACCACTTCCTCTCTGTCTGCTGAGAGCCATTTTCCTGATGGAGGCCCCTTTACTGTTCTGCTTTCCCCACAACTGGAAGCAAATTTCTGAGGCTTCACTTCTGTGATCATTTTTTCTTGTGTTTTGTTTTGTTTTCCTTGTTCTTCTCTCTTGCTCTCCCTCTCAGAGAAGCTGCTACTTCAGAACCACTTTCTTAAATGGGTAATAGGGAATAAACACACTGTAGCCACAGGATCTGTACCTGGCAAGGTGGATCAGTGTGAGACACAGTCTGGAAATCTGCCCAGACCTGAGAGAAACCTGGCCAACCATGCCCAAGGCTCTCATTTCACTGGTAGCAGGAGGGTCCAGGGAGACAGTGACTCCTATAAGTTCTCTCTGCTGCCAAGGAGAAGGGCTGGGCCTGGAAGCCCAGCCTTGACCCTTCCTACCTCTCCTTCCTTCTCCTTCCTTCTACTTCCTTCTTTCCCATTACTTTACCCTAATCTCTGACCACATTGACTAGGAACCAAACACAACTCATTCCCAGCACAAGGAAAATCAGGGCTAAAGTGCCTCACTTTTCAAAGAGATTTTAGTATCTTAAAAGTCACTAAGCCCAACTACTCACCCAGGGAAATAGTTCTCTCCTCTTTTCCTTATTAGACCTCACTCCTCTTTCCTGGTGCTGTCTCCTAAGTACCTACTACAGAACCTCTTCAGGCTTATATCACCAGGGTCAACAATCTTCCTCTGATTTCCCCTATCACATCTGCCATCTTTTCAGTGCCCTTCACTCTGCAAATGCACCCTGAATTAAAGTTCAATGTGAGTCACAGTTAAGTTAATGACTAGGCTCCTAGGGGTGACTCAAGGAATTAACCTCTAAGGGTAGAATTCCACATAATGTCAGGCTGCAAGGAACACACACACAGATGACATGCATAGATACACAAACAGAGAGACACACACAGACATGCACAGATAAACAGACACAGAGAGACACACATGTTTTTTGTGTGTGTGTGGGAGATTTTCACATATCAGCACTAAGATGACTAGCTCCACTTGTGATCCCTTGCAGGGAAATAAATCCCTTGCAGAAAGTCAGCATATTCAATTAAATTCAGCAAATAGTCCCTGTAGTTGGTTGAATTATGGCTTCTAAAAAGATATATTAAAGTGCAAACTAGGATACCTGTGAATGTCACCTTATTTGGAAATAGGGTCTTTGAGATGAGGTCATACTGGATTAGGGTGGCCCCAGAAGAGGAGAGGATACACAGAGATTCACACAGGAAGAATATTATGTGAAAAGGGAAGCAGAGATCAAAGTGGTACATCTATAAGCCAAGGGACACCAAGGATTGCTGGAGGCTAGGAAGAGGCAAGGAAGGATTCTTCCCCTGAGCCTTCAGAAGGAGCCCGGCCTTCCCAACACCTGAATTCAAACTTCTAGTCTCCAGAACTGAGAGAAAATAAATTTCTGTTGTTAAGACACCAAGTTTGTGATAATTTGTTACAGCAGCCACAGGAAATTAATACAACCCCCAAGTACTCATTAAGTGCTAGGGTCTCTTCCAGATACAGCAGTGGTTGAGCTTGTCTGCTCAGTGAGCTTGTCAAGGTGTGTTTGGAGGGCTCCAGAAGGCTCAGCTGTATGTGGGGAGGATTTCACAACATTTGCACCTCACTTCGGTTTCTTTCAGTGCCACAGTTGATGGTGTGTCCCCTGTACATCCAGAGTTGGGTTCAGAGCCCTTTAGATGCAGCACAGTCTCAGTGTTCAAATACTGACTTGTCCAACATTTTCCTTCACTCACGGTGTTCAAGAAAATATTTGACTCATGTTAAATAAGCTTAGTTTGGAATCCTTGCTCCATCACTGAGTAGTTGAATCTTCCATTTCCTTATTTGTACAAGAAGAATACTTAGGCATTGTGAGAAACCTGGAAGGAAGATCCCAGAGCAAATTATAGAGTAGGACAGACAGATGGGCCTGAATCCTGTCACCTGTCCTTTTACACACCACCTGCCAAAGCTGTCACCTTGAATAATTTGCTTAAATTCCTGGGCTGGCCTCAATTTCCTCACCTATAAAGTGAGAACAGTAATAGCATTCCTCCAGTAGGGTGACTGTGAGTATTGACCAAGCCAATACCTGTAAGGTGCTTAGGAAAATTCCTGACAAATAGAAGGTGCTCAGTAAAGAGTAATAAACATTGTCATTTTACTGTTGAGGAAATTGAATCACAGAAAGGTGACATGATTTGTCTAAGGACACTTAGAGGCTGAGCTGGTCCTAGAACATTCTCAGGCTGATGGGTCCTCTGAACAGGGTTGTTGATTTGAGAGGCTATGCTTATTACGATTTCCAACTCTGGAATTAGACATAAATGCAACTTCAAACTTGATCAATTACTTAACCTGTGTGATCTTGGATTTACTACTTAACATCTATGAACCCCATTTTTTTCACCTGTATATAGAGATATTGACCTCATTGGGTTGTGGTATGAGAGAGATTAGAATAAATACAAATACTTAACCACAAACTGTAAGCATTATTAACTGTTTCTGGCTCTTTTTGTATGTGTTAGAAGTAAGTTCAGTTGTATGTAACAAAATAATAGCGGCTTTAAAACTCTCAGATTCATTTTCTCCCATAAAAGGAGTAGGGAGACAGGTACTCCAAGAATGATATGGTGGTGGGGCACCTAGGTGATTCAGTTGGTTAAGTGTCCGACTTTGGCTAAGGTCATGATCTCACAGTTCGTGAGTTCGAGCCCCACATCAGGTTTCTCCACTGTCAGCTCAGAGCCCACTTCAGATTCTCCCCTCTCTCTTTCTCTCCTCCCCCACTTGTGTCTGTCTCTGTCTCTCGAAAATAAATAAACATTAAAAAAAAAAGAATGATATGGCAGTGCCAAAAAGTCACCAGGGACCCAGACTCCACCTCTATTTCTGCTCTGATGTCTTCAGTATGTGACTTCTATCCTCAAAATCACCTCATCCTCCAAAATGACTTCAGGACACCTAGCTGTCACAGCCATGTTGTGAACAGCACAAGCATGTGTGGGGTTAGGGACAGGGCAGGAAGAAGACAAAAAAGACCACTTCTCAGCTAAGACAGCTCCCTAAGGAGCCATCTCTCAAGTCAACACTTTGTATTTCATTGGCCAGAATTTAATCACATGGTCACATTTGGCTGTAAGGGAGGCTGGAAAATGTAGTCTTATTATATCTGTTCTCAGTAAAATCCAGGCCCTGTTATAACTGTAATGGAGGAAAGCTACTGGGAAGGCAAGGGTTGTTGTTATTGTTTTCATGGTTGCTATTACTAGGTGCTAGGAGCCTGCCAATTAGGAATTTCCAAGTTTTAATGCAGTGCTATGAATGTTTGAAAGATGCATAGTGTGATGTGAGAGTATTCAGGAGGGGGAAATTTAACTTCCTCTGAAGGCATCTGAGATGGCTACTGAGGAGAAGTAGTGTTTGAGATGAGGCTTGATGTTTGAGAGGTTTGCCCTGGTGCCTGCAAGGAAGGGGATTTATGGTGGAAAGGACACCACACACACAGTCTGGTGGTTTTGTCAGCCTCCCCCTTGGCTGCTTGCAATTGTACTGGGGATGGGGTGGGGGGCAGGCTCCAAGAGCCTGTCCTGGGACTTCTCTCATCCATGCAGTCTACAGGGCAGATGGCGAGGGGTGCTGAGCCCTGCTATCCATGAAGGTTTCCCGATTCTCCATCCTCATTTTACCAGACAGCAATCTATTTGTTAAATGAAAACCAGCTGGTTATTGAAAGAAACATATTTATTGGGAATTAACTGCCATGTGCAAAATGGGTATTTACTACCAACTTGTCAAACATCAGTGAATTTGTGTTTAATAATCATTTTTTTCAATTAACTCACAAAAATGCATCCCATTAATTCTAAATTAAATGCATATTTGTAAAACTCTAATTCACAATATAATCAAATCATCTCTTTACAGCCTGTTTTTTGATGGTTATGTGTTGGTAAAACAATCTCAAATGCTGTCCTTAGAGACAAAATTTGCTTATACCCATATGCAGTTGCAACTTGGGCTAGAGGACAATAGTGCAGGTAGACCTTTTTTCCATTGACCCCTTCCCTCGTTCCTTCCCTTCATTCCTATCTCCCTCATGTACCACAGGCACTGGAAGGTGCCTATGGCTGGAATATTTGGATGATCTAAGCTAATAATTCAACTTTGATCTTTGCCTGTAATCTCAGTAGCTATAAAGCCTTGGAAAGTCTGCTTACCATGGTACTTAGCTGGGAGTCAACAGACCTGTTTAAATAATAATAATAATAATAATTGAAGTTTAGTTGACACGCAATGTTACATTAGTTTCAGGTGTATAACATAGTGATTTGACAAGTCTATATATGCTATATATATATATATATATATATATACACATATATATACATATATATATATATATATATGCTTACCCTCTGTCACCATATAACACTATTACCATACCATTGACCATATGCCCTATACTGCACCTTTTATCCCTGTGACTTATTTATTCCATAATCAGAAGCCTGTATCTTCCACTCCCCTTCATCTATTTTCCCATCTCTCCATCCCCCACCAGTTAGGGGCCTGTTTCTGCCTTTTTGTTGTTGTTGTTTGTTTGTTTCATTTTTTTAGATTTCACATATAAGAGAAATCATATGGTATTTGTTTTTCTCTGACTTATTTCACTTAGTGCAATACCCTCTAGGTCCAACCATGTTGTTGTGAACAGCAAGAGCTCCTTCTTTTTTATGGGCAAAGAATAGTCCATTGTGTGTGTGTGTGTTACCTCTTTACTCATTTATCTGTTGATGGACACTTGGGTTGCTTCCATATCTTGGCTATTGTAAATAAAGCTGCAATAAACATACAGGTGCATACATCTTTTCAAATTAGCATTTTTGGATTGTTTTTGAGGAGTGGGGTAAATACTAGTGGAATTACTGGATCTTATGGTAGTTCTATTTTTAATTTTTTGAGGAACTTCTATACTGTTTTCCATAGCAGTGCACCAGTTTTCATTCCCACCAAGAGTACAGCAGGGTTTCTTTTTTCCCACATCCTCTCTAACACTTGTTATTTCCTGTCTTTTTGATCGTAGCCAATCTTACAAGTGTGAAGTGGTATCTCACTGTGGTTTTGATTTGCATTTCCCTGATAATGAGTGATGTTGTGTATCTTTTCATATATCTGTTGCCCATCTGTCTGTCTTCTTTGGAGAGGGACCTGGGTTTTAATTCTAATTTTGCTATGTGACTGTGGACAAGTCCTTTTCTCCTTGGAGTGTTTCTATCAGAATAAAGTTAAGTGAGTTTCCTTTCTGCAGCATTTCTTAGCAATACTACTATGTTAATGTGCCCAGTCTCCAACTGGAGAATGGATATACTTTTGTTTTTCAAACTTCTTTGAACATAGAATTTTGTTTTTCTTTTCTTTCTATGGAGCATCTGGGTGGATTGATGATATGAGGAAAACATTTGGCAAAAACTGGGCAAGGATGATTTACAGGGTCATCTGGCTCTAACGTTTTAGGATTTGGTTTTTAGTCCAGAAATCTGGACTGAGTTTCTGAAGGATGACTTGGCAATATGGACTTCTGTTCATCAGACACTCCAACTTCTGCCCCCAACTCTGGCCAGATCAAAAACCACATGCAGATAGTGCATATCATCCTCAGAAGTCCTACCTCTTATAAATCTGCCAGATAAGGATAGCAATGGAGTGATCTCTGAGGCTGGTTACTCCCAGCTGCATCCAGCTGTACTTAGCATTCGGTCCCTTGCCTTCCTCAGCACAGCAATTACATGCTCAGCATGCACCTCAGAAATGTTTAAGTGGTAACAAATGCCCTGAGGGTTCATTATCATCCAGCAGTGCAGACGGCCCTTACACAGGGCATGAGGCACCTTACAGGAGGCAGTGATTCCTCTCCTTGTTTGCTGAACCATGTGGCTGAACATATGCCAGCCTTGTAGTGAGAGGGGCCAGCATAGCTCATCTGCCTTGGCAAAGCTATCTTCTACTCTCCCCTCCACACACTTCAGCAGCACTACAGACATTCTACCCATGAGGCTGGGGATTGAGCAGCCAGCACCCTCCTAGCTGAAGAGGAGACTTCTTGATGTGACTCATGATCAGTCAGGGAAGAGTTCCAAAGGTGCCCAGAGGAGTCTCTTAAAGGGTCTGGCTGTCTGATGTCCCTGGCCACTCCTCTTCCTGGTCCGGAATCATTTAGGTAATTAAGATAGTGGTTCTAATGCCTCAAGACCTCTTTACATTCTTAGTTATTGGAGACCCAAACACTTTGGTTTATGCTGATTATCTCTGTCAGTATTTATTATGTTAGAAATTAAAACTAAAAAAAATGAGAACAATTTATTAATTCATTTTATTTATTTATTTTTTAATGTTATTTGTTTTTGAGAGAGAGAGCAAACATGAGCGGGGGAGGGGCAGAGAGAGACAGAGACAGAATCTGAAGTAGGCTCCAGGCTCTGAACTGTCAGCACAGAGTCCCATGAGGGGCTCCAACTCATGAGCCGTGAGATCATGACCTGAGTCGAAGTCATACACTCAACCAACTAAGCCACTCAGGTGCCCCTATTAATTCATTTTAAAAGAGCAACAGTAAATTGCTTGTGTGTTAACATAAATAGCATACTTTTTTTATGAAAAATAACTTTATTTTCCAAAGCAAACAAAGAATATAGCAAGAAGAGTGGTTTTGTTTTACATTTTTGCAAATCTCTGTAATGTCTGGCTTAATAGAAGACAGCTGGGTTCTATATCTGCTTCCATAGGCAATCTGCATAATATGTTGTTTTGGTTGAAGTATATGAAGAAAATCCAGCCTCCCACAGATATATATTTGGGGAAAGGATGATCTTATGGGCCTTGCAAAAGACTCTTGGGGATGTTGAGGGGTCCTTGGGCCACACTTTGAGAATAGCTGACCTAATGTACACCTGTGGGGAGGAGATAGGCTGAGCAGTTTTGGATGTAGATGGTCTACACATCAGGAGGTAGTCACTTCTTAGATCACAGGTGCTTCTTTTTTGCCTGGGTTACTTCTCTAGCTTCTTAGCCTGTCTCCCAAATTCTGTCTTGTCCCTCTATAAGCATCCTCTAAACAGAAGCCAGAGTGAGTTTTTTAGAGATAACTTCAATTCTATCACTCCCTTGTTCCTGACTGCCTGCTGGTTCCCCATTACATACAGACTAAGGCCCCCACCTTCTAGGCCTATGGCCTCTGGTCCATGCCCAAATCTCCTACCTCATTTTTTTTTTTTTTCTCTCCCTCGCTTGCTTCACTCCAACAGCACTGGTCTGTTTTGTTCCTGTGAATACATAGGGTCCTGATTTAGGGTTCTTTTTTCTTTTTAAAGTTTATTTATTTTTAAGGGGGGCCTATTTTGAAGGGGGGCCATGTTCATGTGCAGGAGGGGTAGACAGAGAGAGAGAGAGAGGGAGAGAGAGAGAGAGAGAATCCCAAGCTCAATCCCACAACGGTGACATCGCGACTTGAGCAGCCAAAATCAAGAGTTGATTTGGACACCTAACTGACTGAGCCACCCAGGCACCTTGTAGGATTCTTTTACTGTCTGTTCTCTCTCCCTGGTGCACCTTTCCCTCAGATCTGGGCATGTCTTGCCATTTAGATTTCAGATTAAATGTCACCCACATTGAAAACATTTTCTTTTCTTCATAGTCTTTATCACTATCTGCAATTGTCTAATTATTTTACTTCTTTATGCTCTGTCTTCCCACACAAGGAGTTAAGTTCTATTGGACCAAGGACTTTATCATATTCAATATTATATTTTCAATGCCTAAAATGGCATCTGACACATGGTGGGTGTGCAGTAAATATTTTTGAAGGTATGAATGAAAGAATAGCTCTATGAAGGAATATTTAAACTGGAAATCAGACCTATTTGTCAATTTCAGCTTTGTCACTTACTGGCTCTATGATCTTGGGCAAGTTCCTTGAGTTTCAGTTTTCTCATAAGCAAAACCCTGATAAGGATACCTACCTGTCTTAGTCAGTTTGGGCTGCTACAACAAAAATACTTGGAAACAAAAAAACCTGACGCTTCCTCCCGGGTTTCTCTCACACAACTACCATATCCACAACACTTCTGCCACCAGATGTGTAGGGTTTCTTTCACACCACAAAATTCTCTGTGACACCAGCTGGGTGTCCTACAATTTAACTCAATTCTCTCATCTCATCAGATCCCACAGGTTAAGGGCTCAGTCCCACAAGACTGTCCCCCACTTCAGATGACAGTGGCAAGTAGTAGGTCCCTGAGTTACACAGCTTCTCTCTGACTTTGCTACAAATTAGAGGTTCCCATAACTTCCTCTCCCTTGGATTTGATTATTTGCTAGACTGGCTTACAGGACTCACAAAACATTTACTAACATTTACTAGTTTATTAAAGTATATGATAAGAATACAGATAAACCACCAGATGAAGAGGCACATAAGGTGAGGTCTGGGAGGGTCCCACATTCAGGAGTTTCTCTTGTTGTGGAATTAGGTGCATTATCCTCCTAGTACATGGATGTATTTATGAAACTGGAAGCTGTTTGAACTCTGTCTTGTAGGATTTTTCCAGAGGCTTCACCAAATAGGTAGGACTCATCACTAACTCCATTTCTAGACCTTTTCCCCTTTCTGGAGAATGGGGAGTGAGGCTGAAAATTCCAAGCTTCTAATTATGGCTTGGTCTTTCAGGTGACCAGGCCCCATCCAGGAGCCTACCAAGAGTTACTTCATTAGAAAAACAAACTACTAGGGGAACCTGGATGGTTCAGTTGGTTAAGTGCCCAACTTTTGGTTTCTGCTCAGGTCATGATCTCATGGTTTGTGAGTTCAAGCCCTGCTTTGGGCTCTCTGCTGACAGTGTGAAGCCTGCCTGGGGTTCTTTCTCTCCCTCTCTCTCTGCCCCTCCACTGCTCATGCACTCTCTCTTTCAAACTAAATAAATAAACTTAAAAAAAAAAAAGAAATAAAAACAGGAACTACTAACAGGAAGCTCTAAGGGATTTAGAAACTCTGTCAGAAACTAGAGTCAAAGAGCATATGTTAGAATAGAATATGCTCGTAGTGCCTTAATATTACAAGGGTTTTGAGAGCTCTGTGCCAAGAACTGGGGGCTTATTTATTTTCTATTATCTTACAATACCACAGACTGGGGGCTTAAACAACAAATTTATTTACTGCGGTCTGAGGGCTAGAAAGTCCAAGATTGAAGTAAGCACAGAGTCTATGTCTGGTGAGATCCCACTTCCTAGTTTGCAGACAGCCACCTTCTTTCTGTGTCCTCACATGGTGGAGAGAGAGATCATCTTCCTAATGTCTTTTCCTTATTAGGGCACCAGTCCAATCATGGGGGCTTGATCTTATGACCTAATTACTTCCCAAAGGCCCCACCTCTAAGTACCATCACACTGGGGATTAGGGTTTTAATATATGGACTTTAGGGAGACACAAACATTCCACCCACAGCACTACTGTGTAGGCTTGTGAGATTAGTTGAGGCCATGAATGTAAAGCACTTGTCACTTAAAAATCATTCTATAATTGCTCCTCCTTTCCTCCCTGATCCTAACCTGGCTTGTCAATAACACCTCCAGCTCTAGCTGACTACTGTGGTTCTCTGGAGTGGGATGTGGGGGTCCAGGCTCTGGTCTAGTGGAGCCGGAAGAGACTCAGAGACACTCAGCTCAGCATGAATTTCACAGATGAGGAGACTAAAACCCTGAGAGGCCAATCCCTCTTTTTCTGAGGTTCTCCTCCCTTCCCAGAGTCCCTGCTAGAGACATAGCTGAATGGAGACTTGGGCCTCCTGACAGCAGGCCAGTGCATTCTTCACTGGCCAACTTCCCAACACAGCAAAACCTAGCCTCCCTACTTAAATTGTTCATGGGTAGGCCTTTAAACTGTAGCTCCTTAGCAGAACATAAAAGACTCTTAAAAACTGACAACAAACTGAGGGTTGATGGGGGGTGGGAGGGAGGGAAGGGTGGGTGATGGGTACTGAGGAGGGCACCTGTTGGGATGAGCACTGGGTGCTGTATGAAAACCAATTTGACAATAAATTTCATATTAAAAAAATAAAATAAATAAAATTATTTATTGAAAATAAACAAACAAACAAATAAACAAACTGTGGCTCCTCAGATACCTGATTAGATACCTGATCAGAATTAACTAGAACAGTTATGAAAGTGATGTTTTCTGGTCTCACTCCAGACCTCCTGAATTAAATCACTGAAAGGACAGAACCCAGAAAACCAGTTTTCCAGGAGATCCTAATGCATGTTACATTTTGGTAAAAACTGAAATGAGAAGCAAGGAGAAGATGCAAAAATATATATATATTTTCTTTTATTCTTTCCTGCAAGGTCACCACTTTCTCTATAGCTTTTTAAACAGTTATTCAGTAGCCCAACTTGTTGAGAGGACACTGGCTTTTAGAAAGGGGCTCAGGGCAGAGAGAAACCCTCCTTGGGTGTGGCTTGTAGCCCTGTCCCAGGTCCCTTTCCCTGACAGAGGAGGTGCAGCAATTCACTCAGATAATCTGTAGCAGTGAACATAGCATGAAATGCTGGAGCAGTGTGTGAAAAATCTGTTTGAATAACAGCTCCAGCAGCTCTTACCAAATCCTCAGGATCCACTAGAGAAAAAGAACAATCTTTTTCTATCATCCAATAAATCATTGCACTGAGAAGTGTCAAAATGCAGCCTGAAAAGACATTTTCACTAGCAGCTCAGCTAGAAGACATTCACCCTGGCCCATTCAGTGCCTCCTTCCTGAGAACTGGAAGCAAGATCTGGGAATAGGGGTTGAACTTGCTTGGAGCTAGCTGCCACTTACCATCCAGCACAGTGCTGTGGTTTCTAAATACAACTATTCTTGGCTTTGCTCAGGGGTGAGTAATTTGATCTGAGAGATAAACATTCTTCTGGAACATCCCTTGGATGGACAGCTGTTAGTGTTGTTCCCAGTCCTATGAACATGGAGAGAATTATAGTAGAGACAGACAGGACTGGGGTTGAGTCCCAGCCCTCTTGCTCATTAGCTTTGAGATCTTGGACAAGTCATTTCATACCCTTGAGCTTCAGATAAAAATAATAATAATAATAGTAAAATATAACTCACAGCATAGGGAGTAGGAGATAGGACAGAACATTTGATGTCCCTGAACATGCCCAATGCCTGACATTAGCAGTTGCTCAATTAATACTAGCTCTTTTTATATTGTTGCCAAATAGTGGAGTCCCTCACATTGCTTAAAGAGTAGTAAAAAATAGAAAAATTATATGTGTTCCTCTCCTCAGTAGTAGACATGATTTCTGGTTTAGTCCTATCTTAGAATCACTATTGGACCTTGGAGAAATCTCTCTCCTTTCTGAGCATCAGCATTCTCTCCCAGAAAGTGAGAAGCAATGGTAGCTGATCCAGAAAGTATCCTCCACTCTCACCTCTGACTATAGGCTTGCAACATCAGACAGACCAGATCCAACACTGTGATTGGCTTTCCTCCTAGGAAGTCTGGCCCTTCTGGCTCTGTGAATATTTCCTAAGGTCTGTAGGCTCCTCTGTTAAATGGAAACATCAACATCCTTAGTGCTTTACTTGGGGTAGGGGTGTGTGGAGCGCTAAAGGTACAGAAACTTAGGGAAGACTAATAAGAAGCACCATACAAATGAAGCAATATGGGTCCTTCTGTCTCTCATGTTGGGCTTTTTGTGCCTGGGTCTGGGTGCCAGTCAGTGTGTCAGGGCCTAACAGGCAAGCTGGGTCTGAGGCCTGAGCACAGACCTTGGTCCTCCACCTGTGAGTAGCTCTGCTTTTTTCTTGGGGTCACTCCAGAACACTTGTTGTGAGGGGCATGAGGAGGTAAGAACAGAGGGACCAGGAAAAGAGGGACAATAAGTCAGGTTACAAAAGGGATGAGAATGGAGGAGGAAAGAGGGAGGGAGAAGGGACAAAGAGGCATGAGGGAAGAGGGAAAAGGAAACAATTCTCATTGTTTTCTCTTAATTCTGCCTGGGCATCAGTGAGACCATCATGAGCAGATCAGAACACCTCACTCTGACCTCTTAGCTTGAGTTAAAAAATAATTCCAAGCCAAACTGCAGTGCCTAAATCTATCAAAAATGTCAGCAGCTGGGCCTGAAGCCAGAGCTGTGATCTCCCTCATGTCAATAAACCCTTGAAGTCCCTCTCCTTTGGAAGCCTGGCTTTCTTCTGATCTGCTGCTTTCTACCCCTGGCTGCCCTTTCATGAGTAATTTCTTTTAACCCGAGGATCTCAGCTGTGAGCCATAATGAAAAGATTTCTTCTGGACTGAGACTACTAAGAAGCTGCTGCTCTAGCAGCAAAAGGAGGGAAAAACATACAATTAAATCCAGTGCCCCACCAAGGCCAGTAGAGGCAGCACATGAGCAGGCAGAGGCCTAGATATAGGATGCTCATCACCCCAAACCAAGAACCAAGGGATTTTTTTTTTCAGGTGGCTCAGGGAGACACATAGCCTCTTGGGTCACTTTTGTTTTATGGGTGTCAGGATTGCAAAGATGGCCAGGAGAAGAGGGCTGCCATTGACCCAAGAGGTGGCAATAGAATGAGAAATCGCACTGTAGACTCTAGTCTTGGGTCCAGGCTTTATCCTTGGTCCTGGGGACTCAAAAGAAGGGAGGGTGTGTGGATTCCCAGCCTGCAGGATGGCTCTCTGCTGGCCCCTCAGGCCCTTCCCATGCTCAGCTCAGGGCAGGAATCAGAAGAAGGTTGTGCACAGATTTTTAACACTGTTCATCTCACCTTTCTCTGGAGAGCCATGGCCCCCCTGTGCGCTGTGGAGAGGCATGGCTCTCCTGCCCACTATGGACCTCTAGCACCATCCCTTGTTTTGACAAAGTATGTCCCACAGGGGAGGGAGAGAGGAATGGGATAAAATTCAGTCTGGAATAAACCACTTTGGGTCCCAGGGCTTGTTCCTGACTCCATTCATGCGGCACAGGTTGATCTTGTACCTGCTTCTCGGAGTGTCTTCTGGCTCCAAAGGGAGAGAATAATACTGACATTTATCTGAGTTTTTTACAAGTGAAAGTTCTAATTTTTTTTTATAAGAAACCATAAATTCAGGTGGGGGTAAGACCCTTTGAATATGTTTTGGGACACCTTTTACAGATGAAAATTCACTTTGGTTCTACAACTAAACCTACCTTGGGGATGTTCTTTGGGCATTATTTAGACATCTCTGTACTTCCCCATGTAATAACATGTTCTTCAAAAGTTGTATAATGTTTGAATTTTGGTAAATAAGATCATATTTTAATGTAATAGAAATGTTTTTGCTTAAGGTAATTCTATGGTGAATCATTTTACAGAGCACTTTTTTGTAAGGTGATAGCATCTCTCAAGTCATCTTTTCCTTCTTCCAAGTGGTTTTTCATCAACCAGATTTGCTTGAATAGAGCCACTCTTGTACATGTAAATGGCCAGCATCCCCCTATTCCTAAGCAGCTCAGGCAGAGAGGTTGCAAGTTAGTCAGTGGCCTTGGAGTTGCCTGTCCTAGGTGTGTACTATCTTGGAGAGAGCCTTAGGCAGAGATTGTGGGCACCGTAGTGCTAGGTTCTGAGTCCTTCCTTGGTAATCATCATAGATTAGGGTGTCCCTGAAAAAGTTGCTAGCTAGAGTTCAGTTTTATGCATAAAAAGCTCAAGGTTAGAATGTGTGTCAAATAAAAAATATCCCAAATATTGCTTAAAAGATTCTAAATGTTACCTGTTTTCTTCCTCATGCAGGTTGGGGACCTGAGCATCAGGACAGAAGAATGTTCCCACATCAAAACTCTGAAGGAAGTGCTTCTTTGTATTCTTTCCTTTCTGTCACAGGACATGAGCAGATATTAATGAACTGCAAGTGTCAGGGATGAGAGATGGTCCCCTCTCACTTGGAAGTTCAGCCCAGCTTAGGGAGGCATTAGCTTGCTGCACTTGGCTTTGCAAGGCATGTGTGTGTGAGTAAACGTGTATGCGTGGGAACTTTCCCTCCTCCTTACAGCAGTGTTTAATTACACCAAGACTTTCTTAGCAGAATGCTAGAAATCTGGTCAAAGATTATGCTTTAAAACCATCCTTTAAATCTACAGAAGCAGCAGCAGGGGGGCCTTTAAGCTGCCAAAATCTAATAGAACCATAGTGATGAAGCAGAGAGGTGGCAAGAGTGAGAGAGAGTAATGGGGAGCAACACACACTTTATTCTACCTGGAGGTTCAGCTTTATAAAGGGATGCTGGCCGTAAAGGGTGTTTAGCACCAGGTATTTATTTGAAGCATTGAGGATTTATTGAGTGTTTCTAGTAAATACGAAGAAAAGGACCAACTGTACTTGTGAAATCAGTGAGATGGAGAGAAGTAGAGACTTTCTGGCAGAGTGAGTGGAAAAGAGCCATGGAGATGACAGCAGGTGAAAAGGCCTAGAGGGTAGCCTTTTCTAGAGGAGATGAGAAACAGCCAAGGAAGGAGGGGAGGACTGCAGGGCCAGATGAAGGTATTAGGGGATGAGGCCTGGATGGGACAGGAACATAGGGGAAGGCGAATATAATGTTACAGATCCTTGAGAAACAGAGATGCAGGATTTACTATACATATGTGTGTGTGTGTGTGTGTGTGTGTGTGTGTGTGTGTGTGTGTGTGTATGTTAGGACAGATTTTGAGGTTGTCTGGGAGGAAAAAAGGACAAAGTGGAGCATAAAATCAGGAAAAGACTCTCAGCTGTGACAGTGATGAGGCTTTTTAGCGGCTTTCCTGAAAGTGTCTTCTGTTAAACAAGAGGAACATGCTGGATGCTCTTGAGAACTGGGCCAGACATGCAGGTTTCTAAGCAAAGGTAAATTTTTGTTTTGGGCCCCTAGAAATTCTTGGGGATGGGTGTGAAGGGGGAAGAACTCCATGTTATTGATTTTTTTTGTGATTTTATTTCTATCTGCAAGTTATAAGATTTTGGTGACATTTCACCAATGATACATTCACCAAGACTATTAGAAATTCATAAGTTGTGACTTGATTCCAAAGGTTTTTGACTAAGGAATAGTTTACACTTTTGTTATGGGCGTTTAGCCAATGAATGCTGACTGTGTTCTATGAAGGTGTGGAGGCATCCACATATTATACATCACCCCAGGATGCAGACTTGACAAATATTTTCATGCCCTGACATCTCTGACCAAGGCCAAATTAGAAGACAATTAGAAGAAAATGTACACCAAAGCATCACCAATGAATGGGTGAATTCTCTCAAATGGTAAACATTAGGCAGCTACTGTTGGAAGGTTAACAACATGACTGCTCATAAACGTGAATGCATCGATTCATGTATATTTACCAAGAATTTGCTGTTTCCAGTCCTGTGCTAGTCTCCATAGAAAAGTATACAAGATATGAAATATTGTCCCTGACCTCAAAATTTGCTAATGCAACTTCATTTTAAAGGAAAGCCTAAATAAAAAACCCAATTTATGAGCATGAACATCTCCCCCTCACCAACAGCTCCTATGTAATTAATATATATATATTTTTTTTCTTATGGGAATGATATGGTATCCACAAACTATTTTCTCTCTTTTGTTTTTTCTAAGTTGGTCTCATTAAGATCCATGGAGCCCCTTCCTGAATGTATGTATGTATATGTATATATATTTTTTTCAGCACATATGTAGAAATTTTATTTAAATTGTATTAAGTTTTTATGGCAGATTGCATATTTGTTATGCACAATTGCACAGTTTGGATTTTTGGCCACATCATATCACTTACACCCATAAAAGTTCTGAAAGGAGTATTTGGTGAGTATATCTGAGCCAAGAACTCAGAATCTCTCTCTAAAGCCATGAGGCATGTTCACGGATGGACAGTCCCTCAAATAGCCTCATGAGGTAGATGGATATAGTATCCTCAAACATTACCAATCTAATCCCCCCAGGAAGAGCAGAGTGGGGTATGAAAAAAACAAGTTAGTTTAAAAAAACCCTCACAAATGGCAATAAATTTTAATGATTGAGAAAATGCTTAGAATTTTACGTATCAGAGAATTTTAATGTTACTTTTTCAATGATCTCAGGAATTTCCCAGACACAAAATTACCATCATTTAACTCCATTTAAATGAATATATGTAAAAATGAAACAAGGAGAAAGAATATGCAAGGTTTGCAAAATTCCTGATAGAAGTCCTCTGTCCAGATAATTTTCACTTCCTTTTTAGTGTTTCTGTTGAATAATAGAGACAATGTTGTCCCTTGCTGGCCTATGGCTTTTGTCTGGGGAGGCTAAGAATGGGGTTCCAGACATCTATCCCCTTGGAAACAGTTGACTTTATATCATTCCCAGGAATCTTGGTTTTAGAATGTGAACAAGTTTCTTTGAAAAATTCTGACTTGATATGACATGACTTAAAAGCTCAGTTACAGCAAGAACTAGGAGCAGTGCAAATATTATCTGAGTGTTGGTTATCTTTTTTTAAAATGGGAACAAAGTCATGGTAAAATCATTTTGACTAATTCTTGTATCCCAAAGTCCTGAAACTTCACTTCATGGCCATAACTGAACAAAGTAAATTCTATGCTACAGATGCTGGGGATTGGAGACAAGGAGTCCTCTCAAATCTGGCAGATCTGGGTGTCTGAATGGCTCAGTTGGTTAAGTGTCCAACTCTTGATTTTGGCTCAGGTCATGATCGCACAATTCATGAGACTGAGCCCTGAGGTGGGTTCCGCACTGTCATCAGGAGCTAGGATTCTCTCTCTCCCTCTCTCTGCCTTTCCCCTGCTTGTGCTCTCACTCTCACTCTCAAAATAAATAAATAAATTTAAAAATTTTGGCAGATCCTAATACATCTCTAGGGTATATGTTTGAATAAGAGGTGTTTGAATCCACGTAACTCCCCACCCTCACCACTAATGGCTAAAATATGGGGGATGCTGTTTACATTTCCATTTGGGATAGGATCTTGGGGCTTTACACAGGTTCTCTGCTTTGTTTTGTAGCAGTGGGATGCATAAATTTTGAAAGCAGAAAAGTATTATCATTATTACATTTTATTTTCACTGTACCTCAGTATCATGCTATACTTCAATGTCCTAACAATTGTAATTGAGGTACAAAGTTTTAGTTAAGCTAACACATTGAGTATTTTTCACCAAACACAGTCTAATTTATGAAATTGCCAATTTTTCTTCTAGGTATCGCATGTGCTATTCTATGGCGTGATACCAGATTTCATACTTAATACAAACTGCTGTATTGTTCTTTAACGGCATCTGTTAATTCATCAAACAAAAATTTACTGAGCATCAACTCTGTGCCTATTGTTAGAATAATATCTGTTGTAGAAAATGATTTTTATAGCTTGAAACAATTAAAGTTAACATTTTGCTCCAAATCCTAAAGGTTGTTCAGCAGGTGGCCTTCCGTGTGGTGATTGAGAAACCCAAGTTCTTTCCATCTTGTGGTTCCACTACCCACTAGGTCTTTAGACTTCCTCATTGTTAGCTGGTGATTAAGGAAAGAGTGGGTAACAAAGACACACAGCACCCACTTCTTAACCATCTCCACCTAAAAGTGACACACATTACTTCTATTACCACCCCATTGTCAAGGATTGTCCTGCAGCCCCCACCTGGGTGGGGGGTGGGGCAGGGGAAAGGGGAAAGTGGGTGATGAGCATTGAGGAGGACACCTGTTGGGATGAGCACTGGATGTTGTATGGAAACCAATTTGACAATAAATTATATTTAATACAAAAAAAAAAAAAGTGGGCTAGGAAATGCAGTCTCTTGCTGGGCATTTACAGTATTAAATCTATTTAATGGGAAGCTTTGGGGGATAACAGGGCATCTATGCCACAGCTAGGTACTATTTCAGGCAGTAAGAATATAGCAGTGAACAAAATAGAACAATATCTGTCCTCCCGGAGCACAAATTCTTGAATTTGAAACTCAAATTCTCCATGGGATAAGACAAACAAACAAAATAAAGCAGTATGTTACATAGGGATGAAGAGCTAATAGGAAGCATGGAGGTGGGGTTTGAAATTAGATAGTGTGGCCACAGAATACCTTTCTAAACAAGTGACATTTTGGGCAAATAATTAGAGGACATGAGAGATCCAACTATGTAAATACCTACATAAAAAACATTCAAGGGGGAGGGAATAACAGGTAGCTGAAGCTGGGGAGGGTGGTAGGAGATGATATCAGAGAGGTAATGGTCAGGCCAGGTTGTGTTGGGTCATTTAGGTCATAGTAAGGATCTTGAATTTTGTTTTTCTGCAATTAACTTTGTTGAGGTATAACTTACATAAAATAAAATGCAGTCATTCTAAGTGCTCTACTAGATGTGTTTTGACAAATGTAGAATAAAGATAGAGCATTTTCATCACCCCCCAAGAGTTCCCTCATCCCTATTCATAGCCAATCCCTGTTTCATCTCTGACCCCATGCATAGACTGATATGCTGTCCGTCAGCTTTTTCTACCATTTCATATAAATTGAATCAAACGGTACGTACTCTTTTGTGTCTGGATTCTTCCATTCAACCTGATGTTTTTGAGATTCATCCATGTTGTTGCTAGTTTCAGTGGTTTATTCCTTTCTATCCTCATACAGATTCCATTGTGTGGATGCACCACAATTTGCTTAATATTTCATCTATTAATAGACAGTTTACCAGTTGATAATTTGGGGCTATTGATAAATTAAAACAACAGCTTTAGTAGTTGATAATTATAGTAAATCTGCTATAAATATTTGTTTGCAATTCTTTTTTGTATGTGTGTGGGGGGCATATATTTTCATTTATCTTGCATAAATATCTAAAAGTGAAATTGTTGGGTCCACGGAGTAAGTGTACATTTAACTTTGCGGAACTTTGTGGAAAGTTTGTGGAAATTAACTTTGTGGAAATTGCCAAGCAGTTTTCCACAGTGGTTGTGCCTTTTCACACCTCCATCAGCAATGTGTGAGAGCTCCAGTTGCTCCATATCTCCATCAACCTTTGTTATTGTTAGTCTTCTAAATTCAAGCTATGCTAGTGTCTATGTAATAGTATCTCCCTGAAGTTTTAGTTTGCATTAATCTGATGGCTAGTAATGTTGAGTCTTTTTATGTGCTTTGGGACCATTACATATCTTCCTTTGTAAAGTGCTTGCTTGAATCTTTTGCCTGCTTTTACAATTGAGTTTTTTGTCTCAAAATTTTGAGATGAAAAAAATTTTTATATTTTCTAGATATAAGTCTCTTGTCAGATTGTATTATATGAATATTTTCTCCCTAGTCTGTGGTTTACCCTTTTTCCCCTGATGTTATTTTTCAAAGAGTACATTTTTTAAAAATTTTGATAAAGTAAAATGTATCTTTTTCATAGTTCATGCTTTTTGCATCCTAAGAAATTTAGGCCTGTAAATCAAAGATTTTCAAATTTTAAGGATTTCCTTCTTCTTTCTGATAGGTTTTGTTTTGGTTTTTTTGTTTGTTCGTTTTTAGTTTTGGATTTTTTACCTTTAGATCATGATCTACTTTGCGTTAATTTGGGTTTATGGTGTGATTTGAGGGTTAAGTTTATTTTTTTTCATTTCAGATATGGAGATGTTCCAGCATAATTTGTCAAGGACTATCCTTTCCTCATTGAATACATTGGCACCTTTGTTGAAAGTCAATTTACTATAAATGTGCAACTCTTTCTGAACTCTGTTCAGTTGTATTCACCAAGAAGTCAAATTTTCACCAATAACACATTGTCTTAATTACTAGTGTTTATAGTAAGTCTTGAAAGAAGTTTAAGCCTTCCAATTTAATTCTCTTTTTCAGATTGTTTAACTATTACAAGTTCTTTGGAACTGGTAATTTCTGCCAAAAAGACTCCTCAGCTTCTAAGGTTACATTGAATATATGGATTAATTTAAGGGAGAAATAACATCTTAATAATATTGAGTCTCCCAAATCATGAACATAGTATATCTGCTCATTCATTTAAGTCATTTTTAATTTTCTCTCAGCAATGGTCAGTGTACATATTTTGTTAAACTTATTCCTATGTATGCTATAGTCTTGAAGCTATTAAAAATTTTACCTTCTTTCTTTTAAAAAATGTTTATTTATTTTGAGAGAGAGAGAGAAAGAGAGAGAATGAGCAAGGATAGGCCAGAGAGAGAATTCCAAGCAGGCTCCATGCCCAGCACATGGAGCCCTAGGAGGGGCTCAAACTCAAACAGCAAGATCATGACATGAGCTAATATCAAGAGTCAAAAGTTTAACTGACTGAGTTACCCAGGAGCCCCCCAAATTTTTACATTCTAATTGTTCATTGCTGGTATACAGAAAAACAGTTGATTTTTGAACATCGATCTTCTATATAGCACCCTTGCTCAATTCACTTATCAGTTCAAGTAGTGTTTTTGTGTGGCCATATAGATCGCAGTATATGACTTTTATTTGGAGTTAGATGAAAAACAGTTGGATGAAGTTAGAGCCACCAGAGTCTGTGGGTGAATCATCTGAGAAAACATATTTTAGGACTTTAATTTATTTAAGTTTATTTATTATTTTGTGGGGGGGGGGGAGAGGGAGAAGCAGAGAGAGAGAGGAGAGAGAGAATCTCAAGCAGGCTTGATCTCACAGAGTGTGAGATCATGATCTGAGCCAAATCAAGAGTCAGGCACTTAACTGACTGATGCACCCAGGTGTCCCAGGACTTTAATTTTTGAACATGTTAAAGGTAGATATTTAAGGCTGTTAGATAAAAGAAAAAAAAAAAGTGAATCCAGAGAGAGATCACTGATAAGCATATGCATCTGGAATTACAAGTTTATCAGTGATAGTGAAGCCATGTTTCAGATTATCAACATTTTGAGGTAATGAAGAATCAGCAAACAAGTCTGAAGAAGCAGTTACAGGTATGAGGAAAGCTTCTACCCTATTTATTAATATAATGATGAGAGTCCTTAGTTTTCCCTAAATAATGAATGTTTTTGAGGCATTGGCATTTAGATTGGCAGGATTATTAGTATCATAAGTATATAATGTGGTACCATGGAAGCCAAGAGAAGAAAGTGTTCTAACTAGAGTGGTCTACTGTGTCAAATATTGTTAAAGATCAAGTAAGATTAAGACTGAGATTGACCCTTGAAGCAAGAAGTCCCTGGTGACCTCGATGAGCAGTTTTGGTAGCATGTAGGGAGTGAGAGACTGATTGGGTTGTGTTGACAAGAGAAATTGGATACAATGCACCCAAAGAACTCTTCTAGGGAATTATGATCAAAGGAGGGAAATGAAGTGAAAGTTGGAGCTAAGTGGAGCTAAGAGAGGGTGTATATGTGTGTGTGTATGCTTTTTGCTTGTTTCGTTTTTCAATGGGAGAAAAAATAGCATTTATTTTTCTACTTCAAAGGATCTAATAAGATCCAGTATGACAAAGGAGAGAGGGGAGAGTTTCTGGGGCAATGGTTTTAGCTAAGAGGTGATGGGATCTAGCACACAGGGAAGAAATGGCCTCAGCTAGAAGCACAGATGGCTCATCTGCAGTAACAGAAAAGAAAGTAGAGTGGGTATGTACAGGTGAATGTATAGTTCTGTGGTGGGAACTCATGGAATTTTTTTTTCTTACTGCTTTAATTTCTCACTGAATTAAATTAGGTTGGTTAATTGAATTAATTGTTGTAAAACATTTAGAATAGTGCCTGGTATGTGTAAGGGCTATGTAATTCTTTGTTAAATAGATGTCTTTTCCTGGTTTCCCAGAATCCAATCACAGAATTAATGATGATTGAATACAGACTTTCATTTTCTTTGAGTTCACAGGAATTTAGAACTGGCATCTGAAGTTGGGTTATTGCTTTGTGCTACCTAGGTGGGGTTGTGACCTTTTTGGGTAACCACTACATGTGGATTCCTGTAGCTTCTTCCCTATTTATTTATAAAATGATGAGAGTCATTCCTTTTTTCTAACTAATTAATGTTTTTGAGGCACTGACATTTAGATGGGTAGGATTATTAGTATCATAAGTAAATAATAAAAGCATATATATACATATATATTCTACATTTACTATGTAAAGAGTATTATGTTAAGTGCTTTATATTATTTTATTTAGTATACCCAACAACCTTATGTGTAAGATTGTATCATGTAGAGTTTACATATGTGGAAACTAAGCTAAGTGAGCACCAAATCACTCAATGAGATTGCATTCCAGGTTTTCTTACTTGAGTTGTCATGTTCTTCTGTGACACCTTCTCCTACTGCCTCTATGTAAGTTATCATTGAGCAATGGGCAAGAGCACTGGGTTCTGTATCACAACACCAGCTCTTGTTCCAGCTCAACCATTAACTGGCTGATTGAACTTGGAAAGTTACTTGCCTCTTTGGGGATTTTTCTTCTGTATTCTATGAACCCAGATGATCTCTACAATTCTTTCCAACTCTAACATTCTAAGATTTTATTATTTCTATAATTGTCATTTCACACTACCCATATCTTTTAAGAATCTAGGTCAGGGCTTCCTTAGGTGAGAAGGTGATTACAGATTTAATCAGGGCAGAGCCTGAGGCAGCTGGGGATGAGATGAAGCTACCTCCTATTGCTTCCCTTTCTGTGGCTTTCCAGTGAGTTGTCATCACAATTAAATAGCTGAAGCTGCCCTAGCCTCGGTTCCAGGATGAGACATGAGAAAAGCCTGCTAGGCCCAAGCTGTAGTCTCCACTGGCTCCCAGAACACTTGTCCCAGGGCCTGACAGGCTAGTTTTAGTGCCTGGTATTTATTATCTTTGTGGAACCTTGGCCTGGAGCCTGGGCATGCAGTGTGAGTGATTAGACATGGGGCTCTCATGCATCTAACTTTAAAAAATCTCAATTACATCACAAAGAAGGTTCGGAGTAACAGATGGGGTCCTGGGAACGATAGTGTAAATAACAAACAAGTGCACTTGCCATGATGCATTGCTGGTCGCAGGGAGCTCGAAGAGCCAGCATCTGGGCAGACGCTCTAGCTGGAATGCCCAGAGATGGAAGATCCAGGAGGTGGCAGCACTTGCAAACGGTACAACTCTGAAAGCCAGTGTGCACCACTGGGTCCCTGAGTGCTGGCTGGCTAGTGAGTTGAGGGAGAGGGTGGGTTCTGGCATCTCACAGAGGCTGGTTAGAGAAGTGTTTTGTGAAGTAGGTTGGTAGAGTCAGGAAATGAGTGTACATCCAGATTCTTGGAGGTGTGGGGATGTGAAGGGGAGGTGTTGAACAGAGTAGTGAGTTTGATTTGGTAATATCCCCCGGTGGGGGGCACTGAGCCACTGCAAGCATAAATCAATAACAGAGGGCATCTTTCAGTTAAAAGAAGATCTGAGAGATATTTGACTCAGCCACCTTATTTGCAGATTAAGAAATTGAGACCCTGGGGGACAAGGTAACTTTCCTAAGGTCATCAAGCTAGTTGGTGGCAGACCCAGGAGTAGATTTCTCAGTATCTCGTTTTCCAGACTCATTATATATTCCTGCCATACTTAACTAAGGACAGCTTCCTGTAGTGACCTGCTGTGTTTGTAACAAGAATATTCCCCCTTGCCTTTGCTGTTGCCACTGTGATTTCATAACCTGACAAGTAATGTGCAGCAAGTCCCATGTATTCAATAGCATTATTCATAGTGGGTGATGATCAGAAAGCAGAAAGGGCCGCCAGCAAAGAGAGGGAAGCAAACTATGTGTGTGCATGTACGTGCATGTGAAACATGTACAGAATGGTTCTCCAGCCATGGGCTGCAGGTCGAGACAGGCAGACCAAGGACCAATGTGCCCAGAAGGCCCAGTGCAAGGAGCCATGGTAGAAAGACATGGCTCTTGGAATTGAATGGCCAAGGCTGGAGTCTCAGTTTTCCCACTTCTTGACATATAACCAAGAGCAAGACACTGACTTCTCTGAGCCTCTTTTGAAGAACGGAGCTAGAATTTGGAAACAACCTAATGGAATAGTAAATGTAAGGAGGCTTTGCTCTTCTGTAAAGAGCAATGCAAATGAGAAACATTTTGATTTTAGTCTAAAATGAGGGAAAGTTGTTACTGGCTGAACTTAGGGATGGAAAAGTGTGTAAAATTATCTTGTGCTGGGCCTTATAGGGAGGGAACTTGGTGGGAAGATGAGATTAAGAATCAGAAATAAAGACTAGGATCTGCTCTCAACTTGGTATGAGGAGGGGCAAGGAGGAAACCAGCCTGCTAGGAGTGGTAGGAGTTGGATGGGGAGTTTGTCACAGTGGACACCCAGATGATGGGTATGAGGGTTGCCAATTTTATTTGCAAAATAGGGAGTCACTTGGATACCCCTGAGTGGTACATAGCATTTTGGAGGATCCATTTGCTGGTAGCTAAAAGAATGTATTCAATTTATTCATTCAAAGTTATTTTTTGGGTTCCTAGCACTATGCTAGATGCTAAGAACAATAGACAGTAAAACAAGATAAGGTCTGATTCATGGTATTTTGAGTCTAGTGATGGACTGAGGAGGTAGGAGCTGGGGGCTGCTAGTGACTCAGGAAGTTTCCAGGGTCTTGCAGAATTGAAGCATGAGGCTCCATTCATACTCAAGATCAAGAAAGAGTGGTGGGCATCTTGTAATGGTCATTTTCCAAGAAGATGGAAATCCCAGCCAAGATTGTTAAATACACCATCTCTGTTATCAGAGCAGAACTGCATCTAATTGTGAAGTCTGGGATCTCCATGAAAAACCTGTGACAATAGGAAACAGGGGAATGCATACTTCAAATAGAAAGTTTGCAGTTGGAAGGCTCCTGGGTGGCTCAGTAGGTTAAGTGTCCAAGTCTTGATTTCAGGTCAGGCCATGATCTCATATGATATCATACCCTGTGTCTGGCTCTGTGCTAACAGTGCAGAGCCTCCTTGGGATTCTCTCTCTCTCTGACCCTTCTCCACCAAATAAATAAATAGACTTAAAAAAAAGTTTAGAAAATTTGCAGTTGGTTTTATCTCTGAGTGGGTTACCTCTTGATGCCCCAAAATACTAAACTTAGATTTCACACCTAGATGTCACACTTTTGGGGGTAATTAACCTCAGCCCTCTATTTATCCTATTTATTTTGGTTAATACTGATGCACAGTTTATGAGCATCTCCTCTGTACCAGGTAAGACCTATTTCTCTCAGCTCCTAGTTACTGTGTATGACTGGCTCTGCTGTTTAAATAGCAAATATGCAATCTCCCATTGACTGCCAAAAAAGCAGGATCTGGTGTTTAGCTGGACACATTTTCAGAAGAAAATAGCTAGGAAGCACAAAGACTGCTATTCTCAGCTTCCTGGCAGCTAGGTGTGGTTATGTGATTAATTGAAGCATTGTGTGAAACTTCTCAAAAGGTTCTTTCCTGCTCTCTCCATCTTGCTGTTTGTAACATGACACTCAGAAAGTACTCCAACCACTAAGGTGAGGCCATAGATAGAGATGATGAGCAAATAGCTGGAAGGAACCTGAGTCCCTGATGATTACACAGTATCCGTATGAGACCAGACTACCTACCTCAGCAGTTCTTTTCCTGGAGATAGATATAAATTTCCATCCCATTATAGTGTTATTCTCTAGGTCTCTCATTGCTGCTAAACCTAACCTTAACTGATATATTGGGATACAGGGATTTTTTTCCTCGTTGGGTTCAAAATTCATCCTCTGATCTGCTTTTTGTTCTCAGGTTGAACATCTCTGAACCTATTTTTCCCAGGTCCTTAGGTCTCTACCTAATTCTTTCCCTCTTCTGGGCACAAAAAAAGCCCGTGAAGTGTCTGAGGTATTTCTGCTCTAAAAGGCTTTTTGTTGCATTTAGAGATGAAGAAACTTAGGCACAAAGCATACATGACAGTGATTAGCACAGGGCTTATAGCATAATAGCTGCTGAATAAATGTTACTTGAGATGAATTTGAAGAATTCTTCCCACAGCCTCTTGTGAATATGTGCTGATATGTCTCATCTCTTCCCATTGTAACTGTCCCCTTTCTTTTGAATCAATGACTTCTCAGAAAGTTGTACATTTCCTTACAATTTCATCTTGATAGCTTTACATCTGGGGAAACATTATATATATATATATATATATATATATATATACACACACACACACACACTGGTTGTGCAAAGCCTCATAATCCTAGGCCAGCTCTCTTCTAAAGCACAGTTTGCCTGTTTTCTCAGTACAAATGTAGACCATACCATAAAAATAATTTGAAAACAATTGCAATTGCTCTTTTGCCAGATTGATTCTCAAGTCACTCATATAGGATTTTTGTAGAAGGTTTTGCTGCCCAAACTCTATCTCCTTTCCAGTAATATGACATGGGATCCATGCTGGTTCATGGGAGTTTATCTTTGTCTGAGCCTCATGCTTCTATGTGCATTTTCATGGATCCCCAATGGGAATAGTGGTTTCACACAATGGAAGGCTTTGGGGCTCATCTAAAGGCTGGTGGAAAAGCCGTTGGCAGGCTATGGGCTATTTGATAGTTTATAAATCACACAGTCCAGGGAGAGGCACATTCAGCCCAGGCTAAGGGCTCCCCACAATTCCAGTTAGTGATAATTGGGTGCTTTCTGTGTTGGTATTGGCTTTCCACAACAGTATCTCATTTCAGAAATGATATTGAAAAGGAAAATGTGCTCGAGAATTCACTTCAGCCAGATGAGTCATAGAACTGAAAAGGCCTTTAGTCCTATTTTTAAAATCATATAACATATAAACTCTTTTTTTTTTTTTTTTGTAAAAAGAAAATCTCAGACACTAGAGCCAAAATGAAAGTATTATTTCATTAGCACTCCCCTCATTCCACCCAGAGGAAACTATGGTTAGAACTTTAGTGTATATACTTTGGAGCTTTTTCTATGTGCATGTGTGCACGTTTGTGTCTAAGTATCCCAAATGGGGTCCACCTACTGCATGTGTTATTTACACTTTGCTTTTCTCACCTAGTGGCATATCTTTCTGTGGTGTTATAGCCACATTTGCCTTAGTCTTGTTAACTGCTTAGTCTTTCATTGTATATATACAGTGAGGCTCATTGAACAATTCCCATAGTGATGGGAATTTAGATTCTTTCTAGATCAGTGCTTTATAAATTGTGCTTGGAGGGGACTCATAAGAGGGATTTTGGAGATCCCCAAGGGAAAGAATCAGCATGTGGGGCCTCCAAATCCCCAAGTGATATTAACTAGAGGAAATTTAGCTCTACTGTTTTATATAGTGCACTTCTACAAAATTTTGTTTGATAATAAGAATTCTGGGATTAACTATCCTCTTTAAGCCAGTGACATAGCTGCATGTTCATATATTATAGTTGTTGAAATGCAGGCTCAGAAAGTTGAAGTGACTTCCCCAGGATCATACAGACAGTGCACATGGAACCAAGCTCGAACCCATGTCTTTGAGCTGGATTTCAGTACCTTTGCTACTCTAACCTCAGGCACATCCTCTTTTCTTCCAAAATCTGGATGCATTAAACACTCATTACAGTTATCCAGGCTTGACCTTGGATTGAGGCGGAAGTTTTATTATGATCAACCCACAGATTGGCTAACATGCTTATGGCCTGCTTAAAGTCACATAGTCTCGGTAGAGGTGACGGGTGAAGCCATCATAGAGTAAGGTGTGGCTAAAGACCAAACCCAGCACATCCATCCAGTTGGGATGGGGATCTAGCATGTTGATAGCTTCTGACACCAAGGCTGGTGTTTGATTTCATTTATTGAGCACTTATTTTATTATGGATACTGTATTTTCATATATATCATTCTATTAAAATCATAAAATCCTTTGAGATATGGGTTATTCCTAATTTAGAAATGCAGAAACTAAAGTGTAGGAAGTCAGGGTAATGAGTCAGAGGTTCAGTGAAAGTTTGTGCTCACAACTATCTCCAAGGCCAGTGCCATTTCTTCCCAGAAAAGAACATCTTCCTTGGCTTGGTCAAAACAGTACCTAGCAGGTACATGTGCAGCTACATTCTGCTCCATAGGCCACTGCCCTGCAGGACAAGCATCCCTGTCATTGGCATTCAGAAAAAAACCTGTGATATGATGTTGGTGCCAATATCTTGTTTTATCACCCTCTATCACTGGCTTCCAGTTCATACCAGCAGCAGTACCAGGGCCACCAAGAGTTGCCTTTTCCTTCTCTGGCTTCTCTCTTATTTTTTCTTAGGGCCCACTGGGCAGGACTAATATGCAGTAAAACTGATTTGTGCACTTTTCAGCCCTAGCTGAGAACAACAGCAGTGTGCATTAGTTGGGAGGTATTTAATGGATGATTTATAAGATGTTGAAGATAAAACTTGAAAGATACATGGGCAGCGCCGAGGTGCAACATTCTTGAGGAACAGAGAACATTAAGTGCTTGATTGGCTGAGATGATTTAGAGGGTAGCCCCAGGCGGCTGCCCAGCCATCCTGACACTGTTCTGGCAGCTGGTTTACTGACAGCTGCAGCCCATGATGTGGGTCTGGGGAAGAGACAGGCTGGGCAGCAAATCTCAGAGGAAACTTCTGCTTTATCTAAGAACTTCTCTTCCCACAGCCCTCTTGGGAATTCAGCTTGCATCTCTAGAATACAGCACAGCATGCCAAAGTCACACTGCTTCCCAGGGACTGGCCTCTAGTAGGTAAACCGATCTTATTCTCTTCTAGTGAAGTTCAGTTCAATAGTTCAGTGCAGTTTAAAAACATCTACGTGGCTGGGCGCCTGCTATCCTCTGGGCAAAGAGTTGGGTTTGGGGGCATAAAGGTGAGCAACATTGATAAGGTCCCTAAATGAAGAAAACTTGTAGCTTTCCCTCTATTCATAGTTTCCAAACAACAATGACAAAAAGTTAATATGGTCCAATAGAAAATATGAATTCAGAGCTATATAGAAAAATCTGGCTGATTTCTGACTCCTAACACAATAAAGAGATCAAGAGAAGTTCTGTTCTTCTCAAATTTTCTTTGAATACACATACTCTTGTTCTCACTCTTACAGTCCCATGAGGCCCACCCTGCCTTCTTGGCTCACTCTAAATGAAACTGTCAAGTAAGTAAGTAGTCCCATGCCTTTTCCCTCTCAGAAGACCTTTCAGTCTTTCCTGCACTGGCATCACCCTCCTCCTCCAAACAAACACAATTCACCGACCCTGCTCTTCCCAGAATGCCATCTCAAAGTCCTGGAGGTGCACCATTTCCAGGATTCTGCAATTTACATTCAGACTTTAAAGACAACATAGCTCTGAGACCCAAAAGAACAGATTCCCTGGTGGTAGAATTTCAGTCAGTGACAGCAAGAGACACTTGGCAAGAAGTGAGAGGGTCTGCCCAGTCTTGTCAAATTTACAAATTTTACTGGATGTGTCCAGTAAATTTACCAGTTAGTATCATCAGGCAGGACCTTCTTATTTTCCAAGCTGCTGGGGTGGGCTATCTTCCCACACCACTGGAGTGGGCTCAGCTCAGGAGCCAAGAACGTTTGCTTTTGGTATATGCACTCACAGCCTTCTGAGTCTGATCCTAGACACAACCCAAACCTTGATTCTGGAAATCCAATCAGAAAGGAAAAGTTACTAAGCTCACTTTAAGAAACTTGGCTATTGCACATGGAAATCTGAACTTAATCAAAAGATAAAATGGTGAAAAAGTTGTTTATAATGGAAAAAAGAGGATGTGACACACCTGCAGAAGTGCAGGAGGGGAGAGGAGTAGTGACGCTAGGGCAGTGACTGTGTGCCAGGCCACATGTGAGCACATCTACCTTCTCACAGCCATTTTATACATGAGGATTTTGTGGCCCAGAGAGCTAAAGTGACCAGATAAGTTCACCTGGCCAGGGAGTGGCAGGATCCAGATTTGTACCCAAGTGGTTTGTCATTCAAGCCTAAGCTGTGTCCACCAGGCTTTTCTGAATTTTTGGCATAAGACCCCTCTGACCCCTCTGTGGGGAGGAGGAGGCTGACTGGCCCACCTCCTGGGACCACATTGTGATCTCCTGGCTGCCTGCTCCCACCTCCTACTGTGGTGGCCACTTGTCCATTCCTCACAGCTCTGGTCAATGACAGAAAGATGTAGGCTAATTAACCACATTCCTGGTTTATGAAGGGAAAGAGAGATCCAATAATAACTTCCTCTCTTTGAATAATGGCCACACTCTGGCCTCTCTGCACCTAATGGCTCAAAGGTTAGAATACATTACAGACATCATCAATATCCCCAACAAGCAGTAACTGACCACAGACAAGTCACTGTGATAGGCTGCAGAGAGAGAAAATAAACCTCTTGAGAGGTTAATTTAATTTGATTTAACTAGCGTATGCTAAGGTCTATGTGTGCTTGATATTATGAAACACAATAAAAAGATTAAGATACAAGTTATATTGAAGTGTCTTCTTGTTTAGTTGGAAAAATAGGATACACTAATGAAAATAAATTAAAATATAAGATAGAAGATAAGAAGGAATTGAACATGAATAAGTCAAACACTGGGCCTGTTCTCAGAAGACCTGGATTCAACTCTCAGCACTGCTACTATCTGTGGAGTCTTAAGCAAGTCACTCAATCTCTCTGAGCCTCATTTTTCTGACCTCATAGAGATGATAATTCAAACCTCACAAGGTTATTTTGGGAAATAAATGAAAGATAGAATGGATGTAAAGATCAACATTATATCTAACATGTATATATAGATAAGAATCTAGGTATATAACTGTAATCAGGGGCTGAACATGCTGGTTAATTTTTTTTAAAACAACCACCTATTTAGCTCACGATTCTGTGAATTGGTAATTAGGTCAGACCCAGGTTCCTCTGCTGGCCTTGGCTGATCTCTGTTTGGATCTCTATGTATGTCTGTGTTCACTTAGATGATCTAGGATGACTTCATTCATATGTGTGGTTGCTAGCAGGGTGTTTCAGGGATGATATGGGTGAATGGGTCATATTTCTTTCATCATCCAGCAGGCTAGCTCAGGCTTCTATGTACACTATTGTTGTTTAGTAGATTAGAAGTATAAAATCCCAACTAGATGGACACTAGGGTCTCAGAGGAAGGGGTAAAAAATGACTCATCAGCTTCTGTATTTCCTCATTATAAGGATGGGAGAGATCCATGTGGGTAATCAGTGATCAGGAAAGCCTTTAGAGATTTTAAGGTAGACCTGGGAGGATGAATAATATTGTATTATATTGTCTCAACGTAATTAACTAAACTACTCAGTGTATTCAGATTTCACCAGTGTCTCAATATTAGTTTCTCTATTTTAGGACCCAATTTGGATACCACACTATATTTAGGCATCATGTCCCCTTATTCTATCCTGATCTCTGACAGCTTCTGATTCTTTCCTTGTTTTCAGAAATGTCAAGGTCATAAAAGAGTTGGTATTTTCTAGAATGTTCTTCAAGTTTGTTTCTGATGTTTTCTCATGATTACACTGGGATTATGGATTTGGGGGAAGAATACCATGGAGGCGAAGCACCCTTCTCATAACTCACAGTAGGGGGTACATGACCAACACTACTTTCATTGCTAATGCTGACCTGGATCACCTGCTTAATGTGGTGACTGCCAAATGTCTTCACTGAAAAGTTACTATTTTTTTCTTTTTCATACTTTGTTTTTTGGAAGAAAGCCACCAAATCCAGCCCACAGTAAAGGATAAAGGAATTAAGCTGGAGCTGATTGAGTTTTTTTTTTTTTTTTAACTTTTTATTTTGAGATAATTGTGGATGTGCATGAAGTTGTAAGAAATAATACAGAGAGTTCCTGTATACTGCTCACCCATCTTACATCACTATAGTAGAGCTTCATAACCAGGAGATTGGCATTGCCATAATCCACCCATCTTATTCAGAAATCACCATTTTGCATATACTCATTGGTGTATGCATATGCATGTGTATATGTGTGTGTTTAGTTTGATGTGGTTTTATGATGTCATTGCATATGAAGTTTTGTGTGAACAGCACTATAGTTAAGACAAAAGTTTTGTCACATTAAGGATCTTTCATGTTGCCTCCTTGATAACCCCAGCAGCCTCCTTCCCCACCCCCACCCCTTGGCAATCATTAATCTATCTCCATTTCTATAATTTTGTCATCTCAAAGTTTGAGCTGAAGTTTGTCTACAGTGCCCCCATTGAAGGAGCACTGCCTCATGCAGCGTATAACCTTTTGGAATTGGCTTTCTTTTCACTCAGCATAAATCCCTTGAGATCCATCCAAGTTGTTGCCTGTATCAATACTTCATCCCTGTTTATTGCTTCACAGTATTCCCTGGTATGGATGTACCACAGTTTGTTTAACAACTCACACATCGAAGGGCATTTGGGTTATTTCCAGCTTTTGACTATTATAAGTAAAGTTGCTATGAATATTCATGTACAGGGTTTTGTGTGAACAAAAATTTTTATCTCTCTGGGATAAAAGCCTATGGCAGATTGATTTTGAACAGCTCCAGGGTATTAGTAGTTTTACTTTTTTCCTCTAGATGCCTAGTTTGAGCTGAAGTTTGTCTACAGTGCCCCCATTGAAGGAGCGCTGCCCCTCACTGAGGATGCTGAACAAGCAGATGAAGCAGTGCTGTTGCCTTTCAAATTGGAACAAAAAGGCTCTCTTTTCTCCTTCTTGTGGTCTCCAAATCTGACAGTGCCTGGCTGCCCAGAAAGGAAGCAGGCAAGCAAAGTCAGGGTTTTCAGCAAGGGTGCCCTCATGGGCTCCCTCTGCTTCTTGGCTTGTTTGTAGTGACACCAGAGAAAACTCATCATCTGTCAAGGCTCAGGGAAGCTGTAGGAACCAGAAGTTAGGCCATCTGGAGATGCATTGTATGAACTTAGATAACTCACATGACTTTAATGTTCATTAATGCCTCATTTGTAAGTGATGCAAGAAACTGAGAAATTCCTATCCCTCTGACATTAGAGATTTAAGTGTCAGAGATATTCTAACTGGGCCTATCACCACTAGATGGTTAAATAGAACATTCACAGCTGTTGTAGTGACCCTCAAAATGGGAAGAATGGGAACTCATCCATAGCACAAAAATAGTGGGGTTATGGTTTCACAAAGGGCATGTCAAATCCCTATTAATTGGAACAACACATGTCCCTTATATGAAATTGGACTGTGTTATTGCCATTAAAAATAGTACTTGCTTTGATGAGGTGATTGTTTTCTTGGTAATTGGTGAGAAAATTAGGCACAGTTCTTGCTGGTGAGGAGCCTGAGCAGAACTGAGGCACTCAACATCTTCTTCCTGCTTGAGGCCAGAGTCCTTCCTTTGACACTCAGAATTTGTCAGAGGCAGAGAAGGAACAAGCAAACATTCCTTATTCTTCTTGAGCTGTAATGGAGGGATCAGAGGCATGGACTGGAAGATGTGGGAGGAATCCAGGAGACTAATGAAAGAGCAAGAGAGGCCGGAGACAAAATAAGTGGCATAATGGTTCCAACCTTGAATACTTCCACCTGGTGCAGTTCTTGGCATCAGTCTGCTCACCATCACTGATTTTAGTGGGTTTGTGGTATGGGGAAGATGAAGCCATGGGAGAGGGTTCCTGATGGTCTTACAGGGTCACTGTGAGAGACTGTGCTTAAGGGGCACTGCCCCTCTTCTCTGCCCCAGACAGAGTCCATATTAAGAGTGAATTCTGTTTCCCAGCTCCCACACATGCCCCATAGCTTAGCCAGGCCCTGCCTTGCCAGATTACATCTAAAATGAAGGGTTGCATTAATATGGTCCTTGAAACTGCCTTGTCCCCAAGATAATGACAACCTTTGAGAAATGTCAAATTCTGGTCCCCACCCTATTTACTGAATGAGAATTTTCAGAGAGGTAACAGGAATCTATATTTTACTAACTCCCCAAATAATTTTGATAAGCAGCCAGATTTGAGAGTGCTAGATCCTAGATGATTATCCTAGATGATTTCTAATGTTATCCCTAAGGGATGGAGGACAAGGAAAAATAAAGTCAGAAAATATCTTTCATTTTTATACCCCGTAACTTCATTCCATGAATTCTAAGGCTTCCTGCATGATCTCAGTCCCATATTTTCCTCATCAAAGCATAGTAGTAAGAAAAAATGCCACACAACTTGCAATTATTTTGAGAGAAGGTGAAACACAGTGGAATATTTCCTCTAAATCTCTTCCTTTTCAGACATATTTAGAAATTATTCACCTGACAAATATATCAGTTGGAAAAAGCATTGTATGAAAAATTTGGGTTCCCTGGGAGAGGCAAACCATGGGTATTCTCATTCTTTCACAGCCACATTTTTGAAGGAAACTTTTCTGCTCACCACCTCTACTTACCTCCTGTTCTCTCCTTAATCTTTTAGAGCCTGACTTCCTCTCCCACCACTACCCCAAAACAGCTCAGACAAGCTAGCATTTTAAGTGGGCCTACCATGCCTCAGGCATTTAAAGTACATGTTTAGTCCTCACATCAACCCCATGGAATAGGAAATGTGGTATTATTGTCTGGATTTGGTAGAAGAGGAAGCTGAGGCACAAAAAAGTTAGGTTAATTTGTCCTAAGTGTCATAGTTTATAAATGTAGGAGTCAAGTTTGAGAGTCCAACAGTCTGAGTCCATTCCCTGCTTCTCTATCCTATAGCTAAAATCATATGCTTTGCTAAGCAAGATTTGATGGATGGATAGGAACTGGGGCTGTAGACAAAGTGAAGAAGTCAGGAGAGGAGGCTGGGACCCAGAGGCAAAGGCTCTCCCCCTTGATACCAGGTTGGGATGGGCCCAGCACCTCGGCTTCAGGTCCCTTATCTCAATCTGGGGAATGTAAGAGAGTAAGAGAGAAATTTTCCTGACAAGTCATGACTAATTTGGCAGCTCCAGTCTCCACCATCACCTCGGTTAAATCTCTCAGAGAAAGGAAAGGAAGGAAGAAGAAAATCACTCTAGGTTTCAGGAATATTTTTGTTAAAGCATATAGTCAAATGAACCCACCACCAGACAAGCGGATCACATACAGATGATTTAGCTGCAATATTGTCGAGTTCATGGAGTGAGGAATTCCCATTTCCATCTCTGAGAAGACTGGAACTAAATAAATTTGAACTGACTTTTGACAGTGCAGTGCTAAGGAATCTATTTGAGTTCCTTTTTAAAGGTGCATAACCTTATTTTAAATTAGTTTCTCAGGGTTTGGCTAAGACACTCCAAGTTATCAAAATATACATTTCCTTCTACTATATGTTAAATCCTCCTTTGCTTAGAAATTTTCTAAATATCTGTGTACCACAGGCTTCTATATCTATTAGGAACTGCAAGGCTCTTTGCACAAACTAAAGCTGGGAGTAATCATCATCATCATCATCATCATCATCATCACTTTTCTGCCAAGTACTTTCCCATGTTATTGCATTAAAATCTTCACAAGAATTGTATGGGGCAGGTATTACTATTATTCCCAGCTAGCAAATGAGCTGCTGACACTCAGGTTAGGCCACTTGCTTAAAGTCACATAGCCAGTGAGTGAAGATACATGAGTATGCTTGCAGTCTCATCTATCTATAAATGATGTGGCTGTAAACTCTTGTGCTTCACAGATGGGTAACCCAGGATACTCAAGTTCTAAACTTGGAGGCTTAGGGGCTCTAACCCTCTGCTCATAGGTTCTCTTGGGCCAAGTTTCAATCTGGGCTGGAAGGCTTAGTTTCTGGATGAAGTAATTGGGTGAGGGATGTCTCTACATAGCGTGTGACCATGGAGTAGTTCTTATCTAGCTCATACATCAGTTTTTCTGTATGTAGTAAAGTGAAGCCTCATACACTGGGTACTGCTATATTTGGGAGGCCCACATCCTATGTGTGTTTGAGGAATCTCACTTAGGCCTTCGAAGAACATGTGGACTAGCTAGGGCATTGGCTAGAATAGTACTTAGAGGAGGGGTGACCGGCTGGGCAGGGTCTTGACTCCACAGCCTGGCCCTGGGCACTCTGGGCATCCAGAGTAGCTCAGATCCCACATCCCAGCCTCAGCATCCACTGTGGGGAGGCAGGGTAAACTCCAGCCCTGTGCTTTTTATTCCTTTTACACTCCTGGCCTGGCCACACTTCCTTCCCAACCTGGAGTCTTAATCACTGGGAGCAATTACATGAAAACAGAACAACAAATTGGGATCAATACAGAGACTCAACTGTCTACTGGAAGAAACAAAATTTATGACTTGGCTGGATTATGGGTTGCCAGCCAAGAATAGTGGTGATTCCAAGCAACCCCACCGACCAGGATCAATCATGGCGTTTTATTACTTTGCTAAACACTGCTTGCTCCCCACCCCCCAACCTCCATCTTATTAGAACCCAGTCTCCAAGGAAAATATTGCACTTGTTATCAAATTTTAGAAAGAGAATTAATGGCAAAGGCAGATTGATTTAAAGCCTTCTTCTAAAAGGGGAGCGGAGGGTGATGAAAAGGTAAATTTTGCTGCATCTTTTAGATTGGTTCTTTTGCTTATCTCTCCATTTTATGACATAATCTGTTGTAGCATTACCCAGGGTCCTCTGGGCTGAAGCTTCTTGCCTGGCATTAGATAAGGGGGAGATATTGTCTGGGTGTAAAGTTTAAAGCCCGTGGCAAGGGCTCATTTTTCTCATTTCAGGCAAGGGAGAAAGGATATAAAATGAAAAGCAAGCAATCAATAAAGAAGAAAGATAGAGATCTTGCCAAAAAAGGGAAAAAAAAAAGAAATCCTCACCTCACTGACTGCTCTTCTAACTAAGACTTTAACAGGCAGATAATGAGCTCACACATCCTCTGGTCAGGGCAGGGACTGGAGAGCAATCCCCCACTGCCAGCATAATCCACTCCCCTTTCACTTGTATCCTGCATAATGGGATGCAGCTCCCATTAGGAGCCTTTGGATTTTTTTTTTTTTTTTTTTTTTTTATACAACTTGGCCTCTCTCATTCCTGTCAGTTGATCTTTACAATAAGAGCAGTATAGTTAATTACTCATCTGGAAATAAGGGTGGGGAATTGTAGTGGTTTGTTGAAATCAAGTAATAAATGCCATGATCCTGTCCTGCTTAAGTGGATGTATCTACTCCCAATTGCTCATGAGAAACTAAAAGAAAAGGTGAAAGTACTCTTTCGTTAATCCTGGAGTTTATGATAGTCTAGTCTGATTTAATAGCTCTACAGTCATTCTGCTGTTAGAAAATCAATATTTTCCTAAGGAAGAGTATGGACCACCATAAATATACTCCCAGTTATATGAACCTTGGCCACAGAACTTACATACTGCAGAGACCATAATGAGTGGCAAGGAAACAGCCTTCACTAGCAGCAAGGGAGTAATGCACCCCATAAAGAAGCCCATAGCCCTGTCTATGGACTCAGTACTACAGAAACTCAGAGAAGCTCTCCTCAGACTGTTGAGGAGCTGGGTGTACTCTGTCATTGGTTTTTACTTCTGTGTCACCCATTCTGGAGGGGACTAGGTAGGGAATATACCTAGGCATGATGCTCACAAGATAAAGGGGAGAAAACCCCAAAGGAAAAGACAACACTATGTCATGGGAGGAACACAGGACTCACAATCAGAAAACTGAGTTTGAATCCTTGTACTACTTTTCTGTGTGAGCTTGAGCCAGTCATACATCCCCATTTCACAGAGGAGGGAACTGAGGCTCCGGGAGATTTATAACACACTGAATTGTTTTGAGTTTAAACATATATGTTGTACATTTGCCATTTCTTTTGACTGTTCAGGAATTCCACATCTTATGAAATATTGGTGGAAACTAGAACCCTCTTTCTGTCAAAGAATCTGAAAATGGCACACATTTGGTTTTCTGGCCTCCCCCGCAGTGGTGCAGATGTGGTCGGATAAACAGGAGTGCTGTGCGTTTGAATCAGGAGTAAAGAGGTAAGAAGCAGGGGCAGCAGGTAGTCCTCTAGTGATAGGAGAGGTTGTGGGGGTGCCCTGATTCTGGGTGCAACCACTGTCAGTGCCAACAGCAATGGGCCCGGCCAGCTGTGTCATCTGAGCTTTCATAGTGGCAGTTAGTCCTTACCAGACCATCCTGGGGAGGGATTCTGCATGTCATTTCTGGCAGTGTAGGCTTACAGCCTGTTTCCTCAGGGGACCTGTGCACATTGTCTTACCTCCTTTATCATAAAGCAGATCTCTTGGTCCAAGACAATGTTAGGGAGCTTCTTATAGAACATCAGATGCACTGTGAGGTCTCAGATGGTAGAGGTGGCAAAAGCACTATGGGTGCAAATGCATTGCAATAGCCAAAATATGTATGAAGTGTATTTATCTGGAATCACTGCCTCATCCAGGCAAAAGAAACCTAGTGTGATGAACTTATCACCAAGTGGCTGTTTGGTCTCTTTGAGGGATATCATCATACCTGGGGCTTAGCATCAATCTTTAATGCTAACAGATCAGACACCCCAAAGCACAGTAACTATCAGGTTTGGTGAGAAGGAGCCCATGCTGTTGGGGCCCTATTTAGCCGCCACCTCTGTTGCATGACTGCTCCATTCATGGGCCCATTGTGCAAGCAACGCAGCGGCTGGAGCTCAGGGACTGCTGCTGGATGAGTCTTCCTGTCCATTGGCTTGTTGATTGTTACTCCCTATGTGAGTGTTCTCTTCTCCACACACTCTGTGCCCACTCTTGTGAGTCAAAACACATGTGTTTCTTTCCCAGGTTTCTGTCTCTGACCTTTCAAAGCGGTCCTTTCCAGGCCTGAAAGCAAAATTTAATCCATTCACCACTGCCTAGAAGCATATGTAAATTCTTAATTCAAGCTGCTTCACTCTCCACACAAAAATTTACCTCCAGGTTTTGCCTCCTGGAGGGATTTCCACTCATATTATCTTTCAGGACTATTCTTGAGGGAGGTGTTTTATGGCAGCAGTCCATTTTATGCCGATAGCAAACTAGTGAGCTGACCCTTTCATGAACCAAGCCTGGGTATTGTTCTCTCCAGACAGCTAGAGAGGCCACAGGTGTGACCTGAACAATAAGAGGTTTGCTGCCTCCATTGTATTATTGCTGCTGTGACTATTAAACCTTTTAACTTAGTGGGTCTAAAAATATTCAGCTCTGTAATTTGGCACTTACAGTAACATATACGTTGATATTCCATAGTCAAGTGACTTTAGTAACGTGCCAAGCACTGATTTTCAAATGGTAAGTAATGTTTTTATTGTAGACAGCATGGTCTTGCTCCAGAGCTCTAGTGATCTACACCTCATCTCTGCAGTTTTGGCTTTTAGGAATACCCTAAAGCATCCTTATATATCATGGATATCTCTAAAAGACATGAGAGCTGATGAATCACATGGATCAGGCATTAGGGCCATGTGTGCTATAAGTGTTGCAGAGCCCTTTTTTGCTTTGGACAATACTCAAAGCAGACAGTCTTCTAAGTTACTGGATAAATGGGTCACAGCAGTATTCTTAAGAGTAGCATGTGCTGTCATCAAAAATCCAAAGCAAACTGCCAAGTGCTGGGCCTTTTTCTAAACAGTAGAGATGCAAGGTACGTAACTCAAACTTTACCTTGGAGAGGACAATTTGACATGCTACAGACCGCTAGACCCCTGAAATCTTTGGGGTCTCCCTCATGTCTTCAATTCTTTTCTCAAGCCCAGTGAGTATCTTTATGATTGTTGCTTTAAATTCTCCATTAGACATGTTATTTATATCTGTTTCACTTAGATCTTTGGCCATGGCCTTATCTTGTTTTTTTTCATTTGGGATAAATTTCTCTATATTCATATTTTGTCTAAGTCTCTGCCTTCTTCTGCATGTTAGAAAAGCCAGTTATGTCTCCTGTTCCTTCTTCGATATAGCCTCTTCTCTTCCTTTAGCTGTGGGGTTTGTTCTGTAATCATTCAGGTTGATTTCTGGGGTGTTTAGGATGATTTGATAGTTATCTAGTTGTGTTCTTGGGACGAGACAAGTCTAGGGTCCTCCTACTCTGTCATCATCTTCATCTTCTCTCCAACCCCTATAGTCTTTAGTGATGTAGTAGGCCCCTTCCTTTTTGCAGGTTTACCTCCTGATAATTGGTTCACTTATGTCTTTCCAGGGTATCCAGAGTTCTTGCAACTTCTTGTTCATTAGTTTGTTTTTTTTTTCGAGAGTGAGACAGGGTGGGGGAGGGGCACAGACAAAGCGAAGGAGATAGGGAATCCCCAGCAGGCTCTGCACTGTCAGCACAGAGCCTGACATGGGACTTGATCCCATAAACTGTGAGATCATGACCTGAGCTGAAATCAAGAGTTAGACGCTCAACTGATTGAGCCACCCAGGCACCCTGAATTCCTGCTCATCGGTCCTGATTAATATGATATTCAAAAGCATCTGCCTAGATGTCCCTATCCAGGTCTCAGAATCCCACTGCTTCTCTGACTTTAACATAGAAAACTTACCAACCTTGTGATTTCAGCCCTATTTGAATTTCTGTTACATTTGAGAGTGGGCCAATTTTCAACAATCTTCCTTCTACCTGCAGAATGTAAGGACTTTCACAGGATTTTGAATTTTATACAACCATAATGTGTTTTATTTCACCTCATTCATTACCAGTAATGGCATCTTTGTCATCTGGCCAGTAAGGGATCTAACTTCAGAATCCTGAATTCTGAACATATCCTTCCTAATACCATTTATGGTCCCAATTGACTTAATATGAATTTCCCAAGAAGAAAATACTGAGACAAAGATACACGTGTAAGTATTGTATCTGAAGGAGATGATAGCAACACTGGTGGGTAAATGGGAAGTAGACAGTAAAAGGAAAAATGCCAATAAAGATTGTGTTTTCAAGCAAGTTGCCATTGTAGGTGACAGGAGCAAATTTTTGCTGGGCAATTCTAGAAGCCAGTATAGTCCATGTATCTCAATGTTAATCTGTCTGAGAGGTGAGGAAGGAGGAACATGTATCCATCAACTTCTGCCAGTCATTGGTTGAGAACTGCCCCAATAGGCATTGGTTCCCTGACACTTCTAGCAAAAGTGATCTACAGCAGTCAGAGTTTCAGGTGCCAATGGTTGGAATTTGCCCCAATGTGTATGGAAATAATGGGGCTCTTTAAGATTTGCTCTACCATTGGTTAGCTGTCTCTATGCAGGACCAGACCAATAGAGGTGAGGAGATGTGGAGGTGGCAGTGTTAGATATAGAGCCTGGAGTTAATAAGACTGTGCCTTACTTTGAGGGGAAAATATGTCAAATAGAACACATGGGGTGGTCTTGCACATAGTAGGTGTTAAGTAAACGAATACTGATTATTTGATGTTTGAAGGACATAAGGGAGCAGGTACCAGGAAGGTTGTAATAGACTGACATCACTGGACAGCAGACATCTGCTGTCCCAGTGCTGAGGCAAAGGAGTGTCCATGTGTCCTGGATTGGGGTAGGCATCTTTGTGGCCAGTTTGTTGCTTCTCAGAGAAATTTTTTAGTAGGAAAGAAGTCCATTCAGTCTTTTCTGTCCTATAGCTAGAGGCAGGTAGTAGGTTCAGAGTGGGTCCCTGGTCAGTAAAGTCTGGTTGAATTGTGGGGCCCAGAGGGCCTCATTATCTCCTCCAGCCATTTGTCCAGAAAGCTTATGGAGTGGCTTCCTGGGAAACAAACCTAGGGAATAGGAAGACAGAAAGTGAATGGGGGAAGAATGAGCAAGCACCAGCCCCAAACATGCAATTACTTTTCAAACAGGCTATTTACAACCCATCAGCCAGAACCTGCAGGGAGTGGGAGGGGTACAATCTGGGACTGGCCCTGGTTGCAAGAGGTAGGAAAGGGGGCAGCAAGGCTGGCCCCAAGCTATGTAAGGCTGAGAGGTAGAGGCATAGAGCAGTGGGCAATTAGGGGAGGATTACAGAGTGCAGTCAAGAGCCCTTCCCTGATCTTCCCTCTTGCGCCTGATGCTTCTCTTCCAGACATCCAGCTCCTTGCTATCCTGGTAATGCCCAGAATGCCCCACACCTTCCCAGCCCCACTATACCCTTACCTTTCTCCTGGTCCTCAGCTCAATTTCCACCACCCCAGGCAAAGCTTCCCTGACCACCCACTCCACTCTGGTTTCTTGCTTTCTGAAATGATGGATACTGTACCCTGTTTGCTACACTTTTCACAGATTTTTAAAGTGAGTGTTTTCTCCCCTGAACTAGAGTTTAAGTTCATTGACTTCTTACTTTTCATCTGTGCATTCTGTCTGATCTTAGCCTAGTAAGTGGCACATAGATGATGTCTCTGACATAATCATCATAAGCCTCATTTTTTTGTTCACATAGTGGGACTCAAAATAGTACTTTCTTCTTAGGGTTGCAGTGAGGGCTGTGGCAGCCAATGCTAGTTAAGCACTCAGCACTGTGCCTAGTACAAGATAAGCAGCCATTACTTGCTATTGACCTATTCATAGTTCCTGGGCTCAGAGAAAACCATGGTGGTCAGGTTGCTTTTTTACTTCTTCCATATTTTGACTCATTCACATTAGAACAGGAAACATTTATACGATTATAAGATGTATCTTAGAATAATTTCCTGTAAGCCTTTTGACATGGAACTATGTAAATTAGCTTGTATAGTCAAGTTTAGAAGTCCTCTCTTGTGCACATCAGAATGGAACTTGAGAACTGCTTTCTGTGCCTGATGCAGGCATTTTGGTCAGCCTTATTTTCTAGAGATTGTTCACCAGAGCCTTTGTGATCATTAGAGTGAGCAAAATCTTCAAAGGCATGTCTGTGTGAGGAGAAGCAGCAGGGCATTATTGCCAGGCTGAATTGACCATGCTGGATGATGCCTGTTAGTGATGGCCTTGACAGACATTGCACCTGCTCCTGTTTTAGGTTTGGCTTTGGTTAGTTGGATACAGGCTTGGGGCAGCTGTCCCCTCTGAGGCCCTCTAAAAAAAAAAAAAAAAAAACAAAAAAAAACTGCAGCACTAGGATCAGACCAGCATTTGGATCTTAGCTGAGACTTGATGCTGCATTTTTTCCATTTGTCCTCCAGACTCCTTTTGCACCCTTTTTCCTGCTGTGTGTCTAGGGACACTGATCTCTAGGGACAACACCAACATCTTATTTTGTCCTCTAGCTTACGCTTGGCTCCAGCAGGTGGGAGATGCCAACAGGAGACCAGAGAATTAGGTTAGGATATTTATTCCTTGGATTCTCTCCTTCCTTGCTTTCAGATTGGCAGAGTGATTTCTCATTCAAGGCCACAGCTCCCACAAGGAACTGCCCTCACCTACAGCTTTCTCCAGGTTCTAGTAACATTTGCCCCCTAGGGCTGAGACATGGGAACAGATGTTGTTGCCCTGGGATATTTCACTCTCCTCTGCTGAATTCCCTTAACCTTGCTCAGAACTTTGTGAATAATCCCTGCATTAAACTTTCCTAAAGCATTCAGTTGGTCTCCCTGACATCTGGGTGGTTGAGTCCGTAGGGCCTGCAGTCCGACTATCTGGGTTTACAGTGTTAAAAAAAAAAAAAAAAAAAGGTCCCCTGCATGCCCCAGAATGGAGTCACTTGTGCCAGGCCATACCACCAAACTGGGACTTAATACCTTACTAATTGTAGTTTCAACCTCCCCCAGAGGTCTTAACTGGTCAGTCAGGAATTTTCTGGCCAGCACCAATGAGGTAATCTGTCACATGGGCTCTCTTCCTCCCCTCAAAGGAAGATGAGTTAATCCACCTAATGAGACCCCCTTTCTTTTTTTTTCTAACTTCCCTGCCCTACCCTCCTTTCTATGTAAACATTCAATTTTGTACAACTCCTTAGAGGTCCCCTCTACTTCCCAGATGGGATACTGCCCAATTCATGGATCACTTTAATAAAGCCAATTAGATCTTCAACTTTTCTCAGTTGAATTTCTGTTCCTTAACAACATTCTGACTTACTTTTAAATAGCTGTATAATCTTGGAAATGTTGCTTACCTCTAGGTGCCATCATTTGCTATAATATGGAACTAGTCAGAGTACTTCCCTAACTGGCTTGTGATAGGATTAACTAAGAAGAGACCAGTAAATCCTTTCCAAATTCAGCTGTCTGGGGAGAGAGAAAAGGAAGTGGAGGAGGGTACACTAGGACCAAATAGTAACAGAAGTAGAGGCACAGAGGCAGAAGGATGATGTGTGCAGATATGAGAGAAGATATGGATGTGGCCTGGTTGATCCATCTAAGGAAAAGTTTTCAGAGAATAAGATCAAACAGTAGCCAAGAATACTAGAGGATGCTGGAGAGTGGGAAGAGTATAGTAAGTACTCATTTTTGAGTGTAATTATTTGAAGAATGTAGGTAGAAACTTTGGTTAATGTAAATTCCCTAAAGTGCTAGAAGGATGGGATTCTATTGAAATTCTGGAATCTTCTATTCTAAACTGAAGGTTCTTGTCCTCTATTGCCAAGTTTTTCTTTTCATGTTTATTCATTTTTGAGGGAGAGAGAGAGCATGAGCAGGGGAGGAGCAGAGAGAGAGGAAGACACAGAATCTGAAACAGGCTCCAGGCCCTGAGCTGTCAGCAGAGAGCCCGACACGGGGCTTGAACCCACAAACCGTGACATCATAACCTGAGCTGAAGTTGGACACTTAACTGATTGAGCCGCTCAGGGGTGTCCCAACTAAGTTTTCCTTAAATTTAGTTCTTATTGGAGTTACTGATATAGCATCTATTATTAAAATATATAATTCTGATATTATAGTATTTATTTATTGGATGTCTTTGATAACCCATCTCACACATATTTTTTTAATAAATAAACTTTATTTATTATAGCAGTTTTAAGACTGCAGCAAAATAGAGTGTAAAATATAGAGAGTTTCCATATACCCCATCTTCCTTGCCACACACACACACACACACACACACACACACACGCACACAGCCTCCCTCACTATGGATGTTCTGCACTACAGTACTACATTTATAATGACCAATGAACCTACACTGACACATCATTATCCCCAAAAGTCCATACTTTGCATTGGGGTTCACTTTTGGTGTTGTATATTCTATGGGTTTGGAAAAATGCATGATGACATGTAGCCCTCATGACAGTATCACATATAATAGTTTCACTAATCAAAAAGCCCTCTGTGCTCTGCCTGTTGATCCCTTTCTCCCTGCTAGGCCCTGGCAATTAGTGATCTTTAAATGTAATGTCTCCATAGTTTGACCTTTTCCAAAATGTTGTATTATTGGAATCATACAGAATATAGCCTTTTCTGATTGGCTTCTTTCAGTTAATAATACATTTTTAAGTACTCCATACCTTTTTATGGTTTGATACCTTATTTCTTTTTACCACTGAATAATACTCCATTTTCTGGATGTACCACAGTTTATTTATCCACTCACCTACTGAAGGACAACTTGATTGCTTCCAAGTTTTGACAATTATGAATAAAACTTCTACAAACATTGATGTGCAAGTTTTTGTGTAAACATTAGTTTTCAACAGAATTGGGTAAATACTAAGGAGCATGACTGCTGGATTGTTTGGTAAGAGTATGCTTTGTTTTATAAGAAAGTACTACACTGACTTCCAAAGTAGCTGCACCAGCAATGGATGAGAGTCCTTGTTACTCCACATTCTTGCCAGTATTTGGTGTCAGTGTTCTGGATTTTAGCCATTCTAAGAGGTACATAGTTGTTTCTCATTGTTGTTTTAATTTGCAAGTCCCTATTTCCATATGATGCTGGGCATCTTTTCATACGCTTACTTGCCATCTGTATATCTTCTTTAATGAGATGTCTGTTCAAGTTTTTGCTCATTTTTAAACTGAGTTGTTCATTTTCTTATTGTTGACTTTAGAGAGTCCTTTGTATATCTTGAATAATTGTCCTTTATCAGATTTGTGTTTTGCAAATATTTTCTCCCAGTGTATGGCTTGTCTTCTCATTCTCCTGGCATTGTCTTTCACAGAGAATAAGTTACTAGTTTTAATGAAGTTATGTTAATTGCTGTGGTAACAGTTTGCATGGACATGTAGTCTGACCAGAGCCCACTTGTTCTGTACAGCTTACCTCTTACTTTCTGTTCTTGGGTTTCTCTGTCAATATCTTGGAGGATGCTATAGGATCCTGTTAAACTGTGGTAACTTATATACAATCTGGAAGAGCAAAAGAGTTACACAACCCTATGGACATACCTTTTACAATGCGGTCAGGACCAGTGCTTAAATATTTCCCCCTCTGTCCCTTGGACACACAATTCTGAAATACAGTGTATGCAATTCTTCAGAGATCCCTAGTGCATTGAGTCCCGGTTTCTCACAATTATTGAGTCTACTCAATAATGCATCATGGGATTGACTTTTTGTCCTTTCCCTTTTTAATGTACTCATTCCTTCTATTCAAATCCCTATGTTCACTTCTGAAAATAAACTACTTGTTGACAAGCTTTTGTCACAAGCTCTGTTTTTTTCAGGGAGAGCCCAAGCTAAGACACAATTTTATTTAATTTTTTCTATTAAGTTCATTTTCTAATTGCATTGTGTGCTGCTTTAATGAACATGTTTTATGTCCTCTTAAAAATACACAAATAAATAGAAGTGAGTCCTTCATAAATAAAACCACAATTTTAACAATGAATCTAAATAGCTATCTTCTTCAGTGAGTTATGCCTTCTAGCAAGCTGGGCATATGTTGAAGCAGCCTAGTGGAAAGAGCAATAAAGTGGGATTTGGGGGTGTTGGATCCTGGACCTAGCCCTCCCACCATTTAATTGAATGACTAAGCATACTTGTTTTAACAGCTTTATTGAGAAATAACTTATATGCCATAAAGTTCATCTATTTAAAGTATATAAGTCAAGGTTTTAACATATATTTATAGAGTTGTAGAATCATCACCATAATCCAATTTTAGGATATCACAGTCAGCCCCAAAATAAACCTTGTACCCTTTAGCAGTCATTCCTTGTCCCTTCCCCCCACCTTCTCACGCCTTCTTCTCCTCCCCACACTTTCTCCTCTCTTCCAGTCATAGGCAGCCACTAATCTACTTCCTATTTCTATAGATTTGCCTATTATGGACATTTCATATAAATGGGATCATGCAATCTCTGTTTTTTTTATGACTCGAATCTTCACTTAGCAGAATGTTTCAATGTTCATCAATGCTGTGGCATTAGTTGTGTGATTTTTTAAAAACCATTGACTTCTTGTGTCTACTTCCTCCATTGCATACCAGAAGAGGTCTCCAAGGTCCTCTCCAGCCCTCAGAGTCCCAAGAAAGTAGTGCAAGTAGCGGAGAAACCTAGAGAAAAGATGGTTCCAATGTTTATATTCCAATTTCAGCTTTGAGTTGAAAGAAGCTGAAAGAGGAGCAGCATTTTCTATTGCTGAACTCCTATTTGACAGTTGGTGCCCTTCTGTGTGCAGAAACCAATTACCTATGAGGAGTAATTGAAATCATTAATAGCCACAAACAAATGTGTCTATTCTGCAAGTAATTTGGAGTAACATTTAGTAATTGATAGTAATTTTTAGTAATTAAACACTAAGTAATTCATTTACCAAGCCACGAAGCCATTTTATGGGTTTCCTTGATATTCCCATAGCAAATCTTAATTACTTAACCCAAGCACCAGGAATATTTCTGTCATTTCTAAAAAAATATATAGAGTGTGCTATCCTCAGTAAGCCCCAGTAGAGAGAAAGCCAAAGAGAGCAGTATTTTCCTGGGCAGTAGTAATGAAAACACTGGAGCTACCTTTTGGGCCAATAACAAGGTTGCTGAGTCAAGCGCTTTAGACATGATTTTTGTCTATATTGCGCAGAAAATCAAAGTGAAATCTGGTTTATAACAACTTATTTCTGCCTCCTCGTCTCCTCAATATTTCAGCTTTTCCTAGTTTGTTCAGGCTATTACAACCCATGCATGAGTTGGTCGTGGCAGAGAGCAATCACAAGGAGCCATTGTTATTTTTAAGATACCATCTGAAGTTTTGAGCTTGATAGCCGCTGTTACCTGCAAAAAGGCTTTGATATGCCTTTCCTAGTGATTTATGATCTGAGGAGTGCAGTGTTGGTTGCTTACTCAGTATCTAGTCCTCATTCTTCCTTTCTAGCAACACTCCAATTTTATTCAGGTATCCACCCAATCTCCATATGTCCATGTGACTAGGAGACACTAGGCTTCAGTGTTTATCAAAGCCAATCATAGTAATCCCACTACCTCTGGCTTTTGCCATAGACTTGTTCTGGAGTCCAGGTTGCTATAGGTCTAGGGGAGATCATGTGATCCTAGGTGGCCCAATGACAGTGAAGGAAAGGGTGCTCATTCCAGGAGTAAGGGAGATCATTTTTTCCCCTCTAGTTTTCTAGATGCGAACAAGGTAGCATATTGGCTCAGATGTTGCTGGCAGCCATCCTGACACCCCATGGGAAGCTAGCCTGAGAACAAAGTCTACAAAGAGATGGGCAGAGTCAAGAGAAATGACACAGAATCTGAACCTGAGCCCTACTGTGCCTGGGGTTCTACTTCTGGACTTCTAGTTACTTCAGATAATACATTTTTCTTTAGTTTAATCCAGTTTGAACTTTTTTTTTGTCATTGAAACCCCAAACTTCCTAATTCATTTGCTACCAGTCCTCATATTCCACTATAATCTGATTGATCCATTCCTGAAACCAGTCTCCACACCTTGGCTTACACATTATTGTCACAGCTTAGAATGTTCTATGCCACTTCTATCTAGGAGAAGATCTGCACAAGCAAAATCGTGAATGTTCATGCTCAGCTCCAGGCCCACCTCCTCTGTAAAGTCTTTACTGACCACCTATGAAATACTATAGTATGTTGTCTGAGTATCATTCTTGGTGTTTTTCACTTAGTAGTGCCATATACGCATCTTCTAAACTAGTTTCTGAACAACAGATCATGTATCAGCATGGCACTAATTTGGTAATATGAAGAGGAAAATGAGCGAGATTCTTATAAAAACTAACATCAAGAGGTCCTATAGAGGTAAAAAGGAGAAGTTTGGTAAGCACTGGAGACATTCAGAGGTGGGGAAGATGATTTGGGGCAAGTTGACTGGGAAGTTATGGAACCTTCCTGAAGAAATAGAACCAAAATGGTATCTTTAAGTACATGCAGACTTTTTGATAAAGGATATAGTAAATTATTCTTTTATTCATTCTGTTGTCTTTTCCCCAATTTTATTGAGATATAATTGACATATAACATTGTATAACTTTAAGGTGCAAAAAGCAATGATTTGATATGCATATATATTGGTATATGATAATTACCATTTCATTTTTTATGGTAAGAACATTTAAGATCCACTGTCTTAACAGTTTTCAAGCATATAGTCCAGTATTGTTATCTACAATCACAATGCTGTACATTAGGTCCCTAGAGTTTACTCATTTTCTGATTGGAATTTTGTATTCTTTGACCACCATCTCCCCATTGCCCCCATCCTCTAGACCCTAGTATTAATCAACGATTCTACTCTCTGTTTCTGAGTTTGGCTTTTTTAGATTAGACATATAAGTGACATCATGCAGTATTTGTCATGTTCTGTCTGACTTATTTCACTTAGCATAATACGCTCAAGGACTATTCATGCTGTCACAGATGGTAGGATTTTGTTCTTTTGCATGACTGAATAGTGTTCCATTGTGTACACACGCATCTTCTTTATTCATTCATTTATTGATGGGCACTTAATTTGTTTCCATACTTTGACTATTGTGAATATTGCTGCCTGTTATTATTTATTGAGAATCGATTTTATATTAAGGATTGTGCCAATTTTTTTCCCTATCATATATCTCATCTTATTTAACATTCACAGAATATGCATTGCTTATTTTCATTTTACAGATGGGAATACCTGTGCTCAGAGATGAATGTGAATTTTTCCAGAAGTGAAGATGGGCTTCAAACCCAGATCTAATCCCCGGTCCAAAGCAGTTTCTACACCTCATAGTTATCACCCAACTCACTGTAGTCATTCTTACTTACTTTGGAGTAGGCATCATGACATGTTTCCTGTAAAGGGCCAGACCCTTGAACAACATGGGTTTGAACTTTCTGAGTCCATTTATATGTAGAATTTTTTTGATAAATACAGTATATTACTCTACATTTATTTTCTCTTCCTTATGATGTTTCAAAAAAGTTTATTTATTTATATTGGAAGAGAGAGAGGTGGGGGAGAGACAGAGAGAGAGGGAGAGAGAGAATCTTGTGAGTTTGGAGCCTAATGTAGGGCTCAAACTCACGAACTGTGAGATCATGACCTGAGCTGAAATCAAGAATCAGACAATTAATTGACTGAGCCATGCAGGTGCCCCCTTATGATTTTCTTAGTAACATTTTATTTTTCCTAGCTTACTTTATTATAATAATACAGTATATAGCATGTATACCATACAAAATATATGTTGCTTACATTATTGGTAAGGCTTCTGGTCAAAAAAGTAAGATCTTGGTAGTTAAGTTTTGGGGGTGTCAAAAGTTATACACAGATTTTTGACTGACAGGGGTTGGCTCCAACCCCCATGTTGTTCCTGGGTCAACGGTATTTTAGGCTTTATGGGCCATACAGTCTCTGTTGCAACTATTCCACCCTGCTGTCATAGCATAGGGGCAGCCGCAAATAACACATCAGTAATATGTGTTCCAATAAAACTTTGGTTGTGGAACTGAAATTTAAATTTTGCATAACTTTCACATCATGAAATATCATTTCTCTTTTTATTACATGGCCCTCCTCCTCCCAATATTATAGTATGTAAAAACAGGCTGCAGACTGGTTTTAGCCTGTGGGTTGTAATTGGTTGGCTCTTTTTTTTTCTGTCCATGATTTTAAAACTTGTATATCTATGTGGAGGCGGGCAGGGAAGTTAAGGAACAATTTACTCACAAGCTCCCTGTCCTCCATGCTCCCACCCCCTCACCTCCTAGAGCCTGTGACAGCAAGCCCTGCCCCCTCCCCCACCTAGCAGCCCTGGCCTTGACCTCCCAATAACTGTGCTCCATTGTCTGGCTGCAACCTGTTGATCAGCACAAGACATTCTTTTAATTTAGCAATCTGCAAAGGTCTCAGATGAAAAGCCTTCACCTACCCTCTTTCTCAAGCCTGACATAATTAGCTACATCTCAGCCCCACCTTCTATTTTCTTCTTTAATGAGCAGTGCCATTCCTGAATCATTTTAAAGGAGTAAGCAGCCCCTTGGTATCAATTAAAAGAGAGACTCTTTCCAATGCATAAACTGTAACAAGCTATGAACAGGTACAAAGAAAAATCTAGGTTCGGGCACTACTAACAGAGCAGAGCTCTTTGCAAGGATTGTTTCTCTTTTTGAGGAAAAAAGAAAGCTGGGCCAGCATGGTAGGTAATATGTAACTCCTGGTGGAAGAGGCTGCATTCTAGAATCTTCAAGCCAGAGACTCAGGAGCAGTCCAGTGAGCAAAGTGCGCTGAAGTATTTCAGCCCAGCCTTCTAGTGTTCTTGGATGGAGAAGCTGTGTGCAGCTCCAGTGAGCTGCATCTGGAGGAGATGATTTAAGACAAGTGTTTTAGCTCCATGTGAAATTACATCTCTCTCATTTTCCTCCCCTGAAGTGAACAAACAAGTCTTTTTTTCAGGCAGGGGGTGATAGGGAAGTAGTGGGTGGCTTCATTAATTTCCGGGTTCTCCAGGAAAGCCAATTTGATCATTGTGCAGTATCAAGCACTCTGAGAGTACTGTTACTTGTTAGCTTAGATGTGTGCCGTCCAGAAACTCCACACTGGGAAGTCTGGTCCATGTGCCAGGACTGAATGGGGGAGGAGGGGCTGGAAGTGGGGGGGGGGTGTTCTTGATCTATTCAAAGGACACACGCAGCAGAGCCTTGCGTGGACCAAGTAGACACCTGTTAGCAGTCATCCAGGCAAAACTGAGGTGCTGGCAAAGTTAATTTTTGAGCCCTCCAGCTGCCCCTTGGAAGTCTTGTCATCTTATTGTTGTCTTCTTCATTTTCTAAGACAGTGGGTACAGTCACTTACATGTCAATGTCAATGCCTTTTAGCACTAGGAGGTTTGTGTTTCTCTCTTACTCCTGGAATAAGTTCCCTATCAGAAAATACTCAGCAAAGGTACCGAGAAGGTTTGAGGTGCCCTTTTCCTGTCACCTAAATTCTTTTTACATGGGCAATAGCCTCATCCAGGGATCAGGCTGGTTCCAAGGCTTGAACATTGTGGATTCAAAGCTGCCCTCCCAGAAAGGATGACACAGGATGCAGGGCCAGTTACTCTTTCGAATCTAAAGTACCCAACAGAGAAAGAGATGCTGCCCTGAGCCCAGGCCCTCAAGTTACCCCCCTCCCTTCTATATCAGAAAGAATCATTCATCATCAGTGGCTAAAGTGCTTTTCAGTTAGTAAAAGGCTTTCTTATATGTTATTTTGTTGTTGATTCCTTGTCCACCCAGCAACTTTGAGAGGTTGGAATAACCAGGATAATAATAGCTTCCATTTATTGTATATATCATTTATTGTGATTATTATGAATAAAATTTCACCTTCACAGGAAAGTAGGCTGATAACACTTGCTAAAAAATAATAGTGGTTGCTATGTGCCCCAGCCCTGTTCTGGATGCTATGTTTTTGATGCCCTTTGTCCCCCATGAGGAAATAAAGGGATTAAATAATCCACCTGGTATCCCACAGGTAAGATGTAGTGACATGGAGATTGGAACCCACATCCAACTAACTCCAGCATTGGATATGGTGGAACAGGGTAGGTGACATTAACATTGTCCCCAGGTGTCACACATGTAAACAGGGAATCACAAACGTCAGTGAGGGACACACACCTCAGTGGTAGAGTCACTTCATGATAGTTAGATCTCCTGAGTCATAGCTCAAAACTCTTTCTACTAGACTAGATTCATGGTATAGCAGCTCATAACTGGTTTCTCCAGGAAACCCAGTGTTGCCAGAATTTTAGTATGAGCCCATTCCTTTGACAGGGTATGTTAGAAGCCAGGAAGAGGTTGCATATTGATCTTGTCATTGGTAATTAATAATAACCACAAATTAATAACTGCATGCACAAATTGATTTTTAGAGGTGCAATAATTAGATTTAATGCCTGCCATGCCATGTATTTATGTATTTAATTATCAGCTCCATTATGAATTTTAAAGAACTTTCAATGACTCAAGATAGTCATATCCAGTTAGCTATGTCTTCTTTCTCATTCATGGATGGATTTAGACTCTAGAGTCCTCTTGAGTTGACTTTCATATGTAAAGATCACTAAGTTTTCTATATTCAGTTTTTATTTCTTATTTTATTTTCACACAGACAGGTAAGGTGTGTTGGTAAAGAGATGAGTTCTTCCTTCAACATTTTTGTCTATATCAATCAGAAAGAGGCAGAGAAAGAAGTGATACCCACAGCCCCAAGTTTCTGCCCCACTGCGCCAGTAATTTGCTGTGAGGCCCCAGGGAAGTCACTTGATTCCTCTGGGCCTCAGTATTCTCATCTGTAAAGGGATGGGAGTAGAGGGAATGGAGGAGAGGAATTTGTAATGTCTGGAACAGACTCCCCTGACGCAGATCCCTACAAACCTGGCCAAGGACTCTTTCTAGAAGCAAGAGAGTGAGAAGAGGGATCTGGGCAACATTTCCTCAGCCTTGCCCTGCCTTAAACACGGACTCTGCCTTGGCAGGGTGTGCGTCTGCATGTTCTGTTGTCGACTGGGTTATTATTAGGCAACAGTGCTTGGGCTCCAGCCGGGATTACTGCGGCAGCATTCACTCGCAATTTGGAGCCTGGGCCATCGGGAAATTGCAGACAATTTGGATGAAAATGGTTGGAAAATTGCAGTGTTTAGGCCTCTCCCACCAGCCCCGTTATTTTTTTTCTTACTTTCTTTTTTATTTCTTCCACACTACCCACTCCCCTACCCCACCCCCTGCCCACCACAAAATTACCCTAGAAGCAAAGAAACAACAGGCTAGACTGGCTAGATTTTTTTTTCCTAGTCTATGATGTGTTTTGTAAACAAACATGTAAATTGATACACAATTTAACCACCCTCAGACAAAGTGGCTAAAAGACTAAGGGAGGAAAGGCTCTATGTGAAAACCTGGATTAACTGCAATGCAGGGGAGTGTTTGTCCTGGTTAATTGAGTTTCCAGTTGGATATGGCTGGGCCAGGAAGCCTCTTTCTTGTTGCAAATTGTGCCAAAATGAGTCTACTCACCTGTAGTAAATTAATTATTTAAAAAGTTTCAGACTCTGCCTCATTCAAAAAGAATTTGAGGAAGCCACTTAATTAAATAGTAAATTAATGGTAACTTTTTATATTGATAACAGATTCACGGTCATGCACTGAAAATATTTATCATTGTTCAGTACAATAGATGGAAATGTATAAAGTGTGGGAGATAAATTGTGCCCACTGTCAGGGTTGTGATAGGCATCAAATGTTCTAATCAACCTGCCCACTTAAGATTTGTCTATTTTCTATACATCCAACTGATTTCTAGCCTGAACTTTAAGTTCCTCCACCTAAGGCAGGCTATTCTATTTTTGGACACATCTAGTTATCCTACAATTCCCTCCATTATATTATATATATAATATATAAAACAAATCAAATTTTGTTTTCCTATATTCAATCAATCATTGGTTCTAATTCTATCCCCTGGGTCAATAAAAAAACAATATTCTTTTCATTTCCACATGTCAGCACTTCCCATATTTGAAGATAGTTTCCTTTTCTCTCCTACAGAAATCATGTAGTGGAGTTGATAAGAACTGTCTACTTGTCTGGGCTGCCCCAGCTGCCCCCTTTATTAACTATAGGTGTATGACCTTGAGAGAACTTAGTCTTGCTTTGCCTCAGTTTTCCCATATAAGAGATGGGAATTGTAGAACCCCTTAAAACTTTTCTAGGAGGATTACTCAGGACAGTATAAATGAAGTTCTTAGTATAGTACCTCACAACACAGTAAGTATTGTGGAAGTACTTTCTGTTACCATGGCATTGTTTAAGACCTCTTTGCCCTGTGGTCTTTCTTTTCTGAACAGACTCCAGTTTATTTCCATTATTTGCAAGAGTAACATTCATTCATTCATCAAGTTTTTAATGACACTGGATATACAGGTGAAATAAGTGCTGCTGTCATAGAGTTTATAGTCTCCTAAGAGAGGTATCTATAAGCAAATAATTCTTTAGCATGATAATTATATGTACAACAAAATGGAATTATGGTATGCCATAGGACCAAAATGCAAGGGGAACTTAACTGAGGGTAGAAAAATAAGACATTTAAGCAGAGACTGGAAGAGTAGGTCAAAATGAATCAGCTGATGTGAGGATGACATAGAGAGGATTAGAGCCAGAGAAAAGGCCCCCTGAGGTTAGAAGTTGGAATGTCTGAGGAAATGAAAAAGCAGTGTTTCCAGAAAATGATGACTTGGAGAGAGGGATGTGTGGGATGAGATTGGAGCTGGAGATAGGGTCTTAGATCATGCAAGAGTTTGTAGATAATAGTAAGTGTATTGTTTTTGAAAGGTTTTAAGTGGAAACAAACAATGATTATATAGATATAATATAATTATATCCACCTATCTATAGGGAAAAATTGTGATTGTTCTGGGGGTGGGTAGATACAGAAGACAAGAAAGGAGATTTCACCATTAGTCCAGGTGAAGAATCATATTAAAGATGGTGTATAGTTATGGCAGTAGAGATGGTGAAAAATCACTATTAAAAGAAAATTAAGAAAGAAGGAACACCTGGACTTGGCTGTGGATTAAATGTGAAACATGAGGGTGACATCTGAAGGCTGTGTCCTGAGTTTTCATCATGATTAACTTAGAGGATTGGAGAGTGATGCTTTCTTGAGATAGGGCCCACCAGAGCAAGATCTTGAATTTGAAGTGTGTAGGCTAGGCAGTGTTCTGGTAGAGCATTCCAAGTTAGCCTTGGGCATATGGTTCTCAGGCTCTGAAGTTTGGAGATACAAAGTTGGTGTGTAGGGAGTATTGGGGTCATGGGGAATATGGGCTCATCTTGGGAGAAAGTATAGAAAGAAGAAAAATGGGGTATGGGAGAGCCCAGGAAATCCAACAGGTAAATGTTGGGTTAGAGGATTAGGAGGCTGGAATGGGGTTGATAGGAAGGTGATGAGAAAGAAAATCAGGACAATGTTATGTAGTATCAGAGAAGCCAAGAGACAAGAGTATTTCAAGAAGGAACGAGGGAATGGTCAACAGGGCTGTTGAAAGACTGTAAGAGGGCAAATGACAGGAAAACTGAAAGTTGTCCAGTGAGCTTAGTGGTATGGAGGTTGTTGGTGACTTTAGTGATGACAGCCCTTTGGGTGATGAGATGGGGGGGAACTCAGATTGGAATGGATTGAGGCATGAATGGAAAGTGAGGAAATGGAGGCACAAAGATAAATTTTTTGAGATGTTTGGTTGTGAAAAGAAAGAGAACTATAGACCTAGCCAAACAATGGTATAAGATCTAGAGTTTAAAAAATATATTATTACTACTATTAATGGGAAAGATTAGAGCATGTTTGAATGCCAATAGGACTGATCTAAGAGAGTGGAGAGGTTAAAGACCCAGGGAAAGGCAAGGTAACTGATGATATTAACACTGCTAAGAAGGAGGTGGCCTGGATCCTGAACACCCTTGGAAGAACTGGCCTCTCCAAGAGGGAAGAACCCAAAGATGTCAGTTTGGGAGTGGGAAGTTGAGGGAGGTCCCACTGGATGGCTTGGGTGTCCCAGTGAGGTAGGAATCTAGATTCTCTGCTGAGGGTGAGGTGCGGTACAGAGGGTGGAGGGTGGTACAGTGTGGAGTGGGGCTGTCCCTCCTCCACCTGATGTTGCACTTCTATATTGCTTTCTAATTGTTATTGGTTGTGGAGGGCAGAATTTCACCAACACATTCTTTTGAGCTCAGTGTCCCAACTATGCTCAATTTATCCCCAGTGCTGCCAAGCCAAACCTCATCATCTTGAGCATATATAATTAGAATTTCTGATTCAAAGTGTGTGTGTGTGTGTGTGTTTCTTTGAACTGAATCTTCTCCTGAAGGAAATGATTTGCTTTAGAGGGGAAAAAAAGGACAACAGAACAACATACTGGCTAGCCTGTGGCAAATTTTAGTGCAACTATTAATAGTACCTTCTTTCACTCCAGGAAGTATCCTGGTTTGTGTTGTAAGTGATATGGTCATCCGGCATTTTAGAGATATTGTCAGAGGGTAGCAGATATAATTACTGTTCCCTGAGCCCTCAGGTTAATTGGGACTTGGTGAATCCTACTTTGGGCATATTCTAAGAGCCTTGTTCTTTTTCACCCTTCACTCCCAAAGGCAGTGTCCTTGGTCACTGTTTCCCCATTCTAATTTTGACCACCTATGCCACCAATGCACACAGGTATGACATGCCCATAAAGGACTGAAAACTGAAAGCATTTGAATTTTCCACAAGCTGACAAATGGGGTGGGAGGTGTGAAGCAAGCCATTCTTACTCTCCCAGTGAGTTCCTGGGACTACAGTGGCCCCAGCGACTGTTTGAACAGTGTTTCCCAATAATTAATGTGCTCTTTGTATCCTTGCCTTATTGATCTCTCTCTCTCTCTCTCTCTCGGACACCACATATCCGAGAGTACTTTGGTACAATAAAACAGCCACAAGCACATTCTATCTATCTATAAAAGCCTCTTGAAACAGAGAGAGGTTTTTTTGGCCAGGTTCAGAGAAACCTCAGCAGAGAGAGTTATTTCATCCTGCCTAAGACCACCCAGGGATTTTACTCGAGGGGAGGAGCAGATGCCTCTCTTGATCTTTCATTTCAGGGCCTGTTTCAGAAGTTTCAGAAGATGATGTTCCTGGCAGGGGCTGTGTGAGTAGGTGCAGTGGACTGGGGAGGGGAGGGTTGTGTTGGGAGCATGAGTTAAGTGAAATTGGAAGATGTTTCTTCCTGCCTGGATTTAAAGAGAAAAAAAAAGACAAAATGAACAAAAAGCAAGTAACAAAGCATGAATGAGTTATATCTGGAAAGAGACAGTGAGCCTTGAAACCCCGGGGTCATGAGGCACCTGTGAAAGGCTGAGGGTAACCCAGGAGAACAGAACGTTATTCAACTGTGGTGCTACATCAAAATGAGGCTCTGAGTGGATTGTAGATGAGCAAACATCTCTTGTATGTGAGTAACAAAGCCTCAGAAATAGCTCGAGGCCATGTGTTATCTCTGGCAAAGCAGTACCCAGGGCTTGGGGGGCCTCTTTCAAGTACATTTCATCTCTTCAGGGAAGGGGTGGTGGCTAAGGGAGGCAGAGGAGGGTCTTTCAGATGCCCTTTCAAAGCCCAGGAGGTTTCCCCACCCTCTGTGGGCTTCAGAAGCACAAAGAGCTAAAATGGACAGTCAACAGAGTGCTCAATGGAAGACAGCCTAAGGGCCTCTGAAGCCACAGGTAGTAAAGCCACAGAAAAGAACAGAAGGCTCTCCAGTGACAAGTGGATAAGGTGTGTGGTTAGGGAGGGAGTCCACATTTTGCCTGAAAGCTCTGCTGCAACTAGCTCTCTCCAAAAGCAACGTTTTGAGAGGAACAGAGTTGAGGTGGGGAAAATGTCAAGGTGACAGAACAGAAGTCACTAAAATCTGTTAGAAGCTACATTCTAGGACCAATTTAAGGGAACCTCTGTGAAGAAGAGCTGGGGATAGCTGTGAAGCTGTCTTAAAGTGGTGGGGTGGGTGGCTAAGGCAATGTGAAGTCCAGTTCAGGCATTCTTGCTCGGCAAATTTAGAAGAATCGTTCAACTTCTCTGATCTTCTGAGTCTCACCTGCCAACTGGAAATTGTAATCCCTGCTTTCCCTACCTGACAAGAAATGCTACAACAGAGCTAAGAGGGCTGAACAGGTTGGGGGTGCTATTAATAAAATGGGAGTGATTAGGACAAAAGAATGCTAGTGTGGAGGGGGCCTCCTCAAGTGTTTGTTGATATCTTGTCCCTAATTTACTCAGGTAGAGGAGAACTGGGATTCCAAGCCAGATTTTCCTCCAAGGGGCTAAAGCTTATCCTCTTTTTTTTTTTTTTTTAATATGAAATTTATTGTCAAATTGGTTTCCATACAACACCCAGTGCTCATTCCAACAGGTGTCCTCCTCAATACCCATCACCCACCCTCCCCTCCTTCCCACCCCCCATCAACCTCTTAATATGGTCATGAACTTCTTCACAGCAGGGCTGTGATCACAGGCTTGTATTTGGTTTTGGTTTTTGTTGTTTTAATTCTCAGGTCAAATCTTTCAGAGCACACCAACCTCACTGCTCTGCACACAGTCAGGACTTGATGAAACGTTTTGGCTTTGGTCAGCACTAGGGCTCAGAGGGGCTAGTCTAGCAGTTTCTTTGTATAGCAGTTTCTCACTTTGAAATTCAAAGAATTAATCCCAGCCAGGCCCTGGCTCCTGGTTTTGTTGGTGGAGAACCTCATCCCTAACTGCCTGGTGACAGGCCACCTGTTTTCCTTCCCTCTGAAACAAAGGCTCTATTGGGTTCCTGGGAGAGGACAAAATGAATGCAGGGAAGCAGGCAGCTACTGCTGGTTTGTTAATGAGCAGCTCAGTTCTAACGGCTGGCTCTCCTGCAAACAGCGGCAGGGACACTTGGCTGGGGCTGCTGACCAGAGTGGCTTGGGGAGGTAAGTGGACTTAACCTGCAGTGGAGACTGGCTGTGGTCGCTCATGCTCTGCTTCCTTCTGCAAACAAAATGATAATAATGTGAATCAAGAAAAGAGAAAACACCTGAACGGACTCACAGTGGTGCTTTTCAGAGCCTTGAGCAGGGAAATGTGACTTCATTTAATACCAGCCAGCAATTTATATTCTGTCACAGTCTACCTCTGAAAATGGGGGCTGCAATCTCCTAAATTAGAGGTCTGACTGGAAGCATGCCCAGGCCAGGGGAGAGGCTTCTGGAGGGGGAGCAACTCCCCACCGGGGGGTTAGGAGGAGGGGTTTCCAGTCCCTTTGAGGCCCCGTCTGCCCTATGCATGATTCCTGCATTTTCTGCAGGGATAGAGGTTTCCTGTGCTTTCCTTGCTCCTATCCCGGATGTGGCTAAAAACAGCAACATGCCAGGGTTCCTTCAGTGAGATGCATGCTGGATGGATGTTTTAATAAAGCGTGGGTTGGAGCAGGTCCAGAGGGGCAGTCAGCTGTGAGCTGAGCCAGGTTCTTGTGCTTAGAATAGCACAGTGGGAGAAAGGTTGGTGCAAGGGTGTTGACTGCTTGTGTGTATATCTCTGTATGTTCATGAACGTGCTTGGCCATGTGTGTGCATGTGTGTGTGGTCCAACACAGGAAGGGCAAAGGGCTTCAAAAATAGCAGGGCAGCGGGGAGAGTAGGGGGTCAGACCACAGTACCAGCAGAGCTGCAGGCAGCCCAGGGCCTGGAGCAAATGGATGTTTTCAGGTGGGAATAGCAAGGCTCTGACACAGCTGTCCAGGGAACATCTCTGTGGCATTCATAGATCTGTGGTTTCTGCCCTCAGGTATCACATAATAAAATACCAACAGACCAGTCACTCTGTGCCACACTGATGGCTGCCCTGTGCTGGCCTCCCTCTCCTCCAGTTCAAACCCCGCAGTTTCTTCCTGCTGTTATTTCCCAACAGCTGTGATGAAGTTTCTGTCCAGGCAGGATGGTGGAGTGTGACATCAGTCTCTCCAGGGTTACCGCCCTACCTTAGGCAGTAGGGCACCATACCCCATCAGTTCGTTTCTCTGAGCTCTGAAGTTGATGTTCTCAGCCTCTCCATCAGCAAAGCTGGAAAAAGGGTGAAGCACCTGGGATCTGGTTAGCTTGGAATCCAGTTAATCCATTTTAGCCAGCCTTCCTTGAACCACAGCTCCCACATCTGTAAAATGGGATGATGCTAGTAGTATAGTTATTATGAGGGTGAAATCAGATAATGTTCCATCAGTGTTTTTTGTTGGGCCTTTGTGAGGACTAAATGTGGCTATTGCATGTGGAAAATTCCAAAACACCAAAAGTGAATCAAGGTGGGGTCTGAACAAATGTTTGCTGCACCTTAATCCCAAATCAGCCTCTGCCACGTTAACAGCCTTCCTGCTCCTGGATCCTAAAGTCCCTCAGGACTCAGTCTTCTGCATACTCTGTCTGACCTCTTCTCTCATCTGCCAGTGAGATTCCTGCCTCATGGGTCAGGCTCTGCCACTCACATTGAAACCAGACTGAGGCACCACATTAAAGACCTTTGAGGGGAAAATCAGCTGTTTATCAAATTAGAGAAATTCTTGCAGCCTGGCTAACACAGGAGGAATCAGATGCTAATTAATGAACAGCCAACACAGCCCCACTGCCAATTTGCATAAATATGCATTGTCAAACTGTTAGGTAAACAAAAGCAGAATAAAGTGCTAGGGAGCCAGGTTCATTATGCCTGCACTCCTAGTGAGGCTTTGCAATAGGGATTACAGCCTCTGCAATTTTTCCTTTTTGAAGACTTTTTTCCCCACCATCCTCTCCCCACCTCATTCTCTAGTTAGAATTCAGCTTTCTTGTCATTATCAGCAGCCAAACCCAACACAATGCAAACCAAGGCAGGGCTGGTTCTCACATGAGCAAGAAGTGTCTTCTCTACCACACCATCTGGGTCCCTGGGCTCTGTTTTAAAGATAGAGGGAGAGAGATCAAGGGGGAGAGACTAATGTGAGATTGTCCTCTGCAACCCCCATCTCAAATGAAGATATAAGAAGCATAGGGTCTGTCTATAAAACTCACTTGATGGATGGTCTTAATCCTTTCTAATTACAGCTAATTGGAGCTGTCAATTGTTTAAAACCCTGAAACTGATGCAGGGAGGCCAGGCGATTCAAACTTATCCAACTGTACAGAGGATAATTAGATGCACTGAAGTTAATAAGCTTCAGGAGGGAAGCTCTCACTTTTCCTCACATAAGGGAACCTCAGAAGATGGAGAGGAGCCACTGCCAGCCTCTTTCTGGGGAGGAAGTGAGATCTGGCAGCTGGGATGCTCCACACTCAAAGCCTGATCCTCACTCAGTCCCTGAGACTCAGTGGTGACAGCGCCACTGGTATCTGTCAGTTTGTTTCAGCAAATATTTATCGAGTGTCTCCACTGTGCTGGGCACTGTGGGAGGCTCTGGGAGGTGGAGAGGCAAGGTTCTGGCCCTGGAGCAATTCAGTTTTCACTGGGGAGACCAACAAAACCAAAGATCCAACTGAGGTTCAGGGGAGCCTAACAATTCCAGGAACTCAGTTTTACAGTCCCTGGAGTCTCTCTCAGTTTACTTATTGGTGAGAGGGCATACCTGAATTGGCTCTAGCTTCTGGCTAGCTTCTTCACTTCTGGGGCTATTTTCTGGTTTGTTCTGAGTCCTGGCTACAATAAGAAGTTTTATAGGTCTGTGCCCCTATACTTCCCTGGGTTGACTCATCTGGCCTTTGTAAATAAGGACAATACTACCCTCCTCACTGAGTCCCAGTGGGGAAGGGCTAGAAGAGCCCTTCTGCAGGGCTTCTAGAGGAGAAATTGTGGGTCCTTGAAAAGCTGGGCAACTTCCCTTGGGATAGTTGGCAGACTCAAGATTGCCCATGCAATGTGTCTTAAGCTCTCTTCTGGGGATCCTTGTGTTTCCAAATACCTACTAGCCTATGAAGTAGATAGTAGATATGCTGCTGGAATCTCCACTCCACTGGGGGACACAGGACAGTTTACCTATGGTGAGTGTCCACTCTTCTAAGCAATTTACATCTGTTGTTACCTTTCTTTCTCGTAAAACCATGTGAGTTCAGTACATATGTACCACTTTACAGAAGAGGAAACTGGGATTCAGGAGGCCATGTGACTCACCCAAGATACTGTTGTAAATGTCTGAGTCAGGATTCACATTCAGTATCCAGAGGCTACCATTTTACTTTGTTTAAGGTAAGACCCCTACCTGACAGCAATGATAGTAATAGTAATACTGATTCCCAACTTTCATTCACGGAGATCTTACTTTTCTCCACTTACTTTCACAGAAACCATGGGGGAGCTTTCTGCTCAGAGGTATTCCTGGAGGGAGGGCCTGGGTAGCCTCAGTGGAAATGACATGATTCTGAAGCCCTGTTTCCACAGGGCCTGGAGGCAGTGACCACATGGTTCAACCAGTCAGCTAGGAAATCTGCAGACATGAGGCCAAACACAACAGAACTGTCCACACCCTGCATGTGGACCTACCTGGTCAGTGGTAAGTGGTCCACCACCAGCATCATGGTGACGTTCAAGGTGACAGAGGATTTGGCTTGGAAGAGTTAAAGGTAGATGGTACCTTAAAAAAAATTGGCTGGACTATGGGTATCACTGTGGCTTTCAGAAGTCACGATGTCCAGATCATGTGCAGCAGCTATAGGAAGTCCAAACACATCCTTTTCCCCAGGAAGTCCTCTACACAGGAAGGGAAATGGTTCTACGGGAGAACTCAGGTTGGTCCCCATCTGGCAGGACAAGTTTTGCCTCCATGAAAATGTATACAAGAAGGAATCAGTGTAATAAGAGGAAGGGGAGAACTTTAAGGACTTTGCCAGGCTTTATCTGGCCGATAACAGTGCCTGGCCCACTAGTCAGTCACCTGGGCAAAAACACCCACAAAGCCACAGAAAAGGGTGTGGACATGAGGTAATAAAAAGATGTTGAAAACTTTTAGTAAGAGAGAGTAAGTTTCTAATGCATGTGCAAGTACACAAGAAGCTGATATCTACACTTTAGCATTGAAGAAACAGAGTCCTAGAGAAGAGGGAAATTGCAGCACAGCCATGCTGAACACTGTCAAGCAAGGATGGGACAGGAACATTTAAAATATTTAGGACTAGAGGGGCACCTGGGTGTCTCAGTCCGTTGAATGGCCAACTTCAGTTCAGGTCATGATCTCATGGTTTGTGAGTTCAAGCCCTGCGTTGGGCTCCTTGCTAACAGGTCAGAGCCTGGAGCCTGCTTCAGATCCTGGGTCTCCCTTTCTTTCTCTGCCCCTCCCCCACTCATGCTCTGTTTCCTTCTGTCTCTCAAAAATAAATAAATGTTAAATTTTTTTTTTAAATATGACTAGGAAAAATATAGAGAAGGAACATTGAATGCCCAAAGGTCTTCAGAAATGCAGGACTAACAAGGGACATGGTACTCAAAATAGGAGATTTGAGTAAGAAGCCTGCTCACAGAGAGTTAAGTCTTTTTTGAGGGGGCAAAACAGAGGAAAAAAGAAAATGATCACGTGTCAGCTCAGCTGGAAGGAATGCCAGGCAGAGTGGCTGTGGCACTCTAGGAGTCTACTTTCCTCCCCATGCCAGCTCTGTGACTTTAGAGTCAGATTCCCTTTCAGAGCCTTAGTTATATCATCTGAATGGTGTGTATTGAGTGTCAGCCTGGTTCATTAACATTAGTCCCCTTTTGGAAACTGGCTGTGAGCACCAACCAGTATGGGTTTGGATACCCCTGTATGAGAAGAATCTCAAAGTAGTAGACGCTGAGTCAGTTAGAGATCTGAACTCAGGCCCAGAGTGCACTCCTGGAGGTGTCTGTCTAACCACTGCAGGCCATGTGCAGAGTCAGATGAGACCTAACAAACCTTCAGGGAGCCAAGGGCAGAGGCAGTGCCTCAGGGAAGGGGACCTTTGGGCTAACCTTTGGTTTCACTCCTATTCCCCCAGACCAGAGCCACTGGGTCTCTAGCACTGCCCAGATATCTCTTAGGAGAGCTTGGCAAGCTGCCAGCAGCAACAGGGCTCTCCCTGAAGCTGGTCCCCAAGAGCTGAGCTCCTCCTGTCTGGACAAAGGTGATACAACCACCAGAAGCTATCACTGGGAAGCAGATACCAGAGATCAAAGAGAAGACCCCAGGAGAGGCTTGGGGGTCTGTTAGATTCAACTTCCTTCAATGACAGTGAAGCTGAGGGCTGGTAGGCAGTGTGGAGGCCTGAAGTCTTTAGAAACTGCTATGATGTCAAGAGTATTGGCCACGACACACCTTGTGTGTGATTGCTGTGTATTGTGACACAGAGGCGGGGCATGTAGGGTTAAGGCAGCAGGGCTAGATCTCCCCTAACCCAACTAAGGCAGTTGCAAATAGTCATTGTCCTGGAATAAAAACATCAGTGTGTATAAGCATGTTAAGAATGTTAATTCCCAGAGTTCCTGTGGAGCTGCAAATCTATCCTGTCTCTTCAATGGTAAAGAAGTCTGATTTCCCCAGTGGCTTGTACTAGTCCCTCTCTTCTCCTCCTTTCTGCAGTGTTTATGGTCAAAACTTCACAGCCAAGACTTGATCACATGCTCTCTTGTTTTCCTCACTCTTTTTTCCATGCCAGCAAGGTCTCCCTTTATCAACCAGACAATTAGTTCCCTGAGGGTGGGTTCCATGACTGGTAATAATGCAGTGCTTGACTGTATAGCAGTTCACATTTTTCAAAGCCGTTTCCCACCAATTTAATTCACTTTCCATGAATTCAATCATGCAGGACAAGAGTGTCCATATCCATACAGCAGATGTGGACACTGACACATGGACAAGGGGAATAACTTGATTGGGCTCACTCTGCTGTTTGGAACCAGCAACAAGACCCTGTGTTACTGGCTTAACTTCTGCTACAAACTGCCTTCTGTCAGGCTTCATGCAGATTTCCTAGCAACATGGCCTATAAACAGGATAGGCTTAAGAAACACTTGACAATTTACCTTTTTAAATAGCTCTATATATTTTGAATCATCCAAACCCCAGTGTGGCCAATTGAAGATGGGTGCAAATTTTTTACCTTTTTCCCATCAACAGATTAGATACAATTCCCATCCCCTTGTTTTCTATAACCAACAGAACATGGTGGACTTGAGACATTGCAAAGGCCATGCAGCTTCCATCTTGTTCACTAGGAAACTTATTCTTGGAGCTCTGAGTCACCATGAAAATGTGTGAATACCTCAAGGCTACCATGCCAGAGAGGCCAAGATAGGTACCCTACTTAGGTGAGCAGTCCCAGCTGAACCAAGCCTCCCAGCCATTCCTGCAAAGGTGCAAGACACGTGAGAGAAGCCCTGTTGGGCCTTGCAGATCCAGCTGAATTCACCAGCTGAATACCAGTAAGTGGCCTTCATATCTGGTCACAGGAGAAATGAATTACCCACATGAATCCAACTTGAACTCCCAACTGCTAAGTTTTGGGTAGTTTGTTGCACAGAAATAGATAAGTGGAACATCCAGAAAATTGCCCAGTCTCCTCTTGATGCTCTCCTCACAAAGGCTACATATAAATATGTAGACAGTAGCTAGATTGATGAAGGTTCACATACTGCTCAATGCCATATGTTAGGTAGGTCCATCAGCATCATTTTAGCTTTCCCTACCTCTTACTAATATTGGGTGAAATTAAGTGGGTGTTCTGAATTTCCTCCAGAAAACTGTTCCATTTAGAAAAATGCTCGAAAATGTGAATTGTGCGATTGGCTGTGGGAATGTTCACCTAAAATCACACATTTTTGAGCACCTCTTTGTTCTCACCAATGTATTCAGTCCTACATATCATTCAAAATCCAACTTAGATGTTTTTCTTTTCAAATATTTCTTTTGCTCCCAGTTTGAAGACAGTTCTCTTTTTCTGGGCTCCCAGAGCAGTATGTCTGTATTTTTATGATGCTGATTATATTCTGATATTTCTATGGTTCCTTTTATTTTTTTATTTTTATTATTATTATTTTTTAATACGAAATTTATTATCAAATTTGTTTCCATACAACACCCTGTGCTCATCCCAACAGGTGTCCTCCTCAATGCCTATCACCCACTTTCCCCTCCTCCCACCCCCATCAACCCTCAGTTTATTCTCAGTTTTTAAGAGTCTCTTATGGTTTGCTTCCTTCCCTCTCTGTAACTTTTTTTCCCCTTCCCCTCCCCCATGGTATTCTGTTAAGTTTCTCAGGATCCACACAAGTGTGAAAACATATGGTATCTGTCTTTCTCTGTATGACTTATTTCACTTAGCATAACACTCTCCAGTTCCATCCACGTTGCTACCAAGGCCATATTTCATTCTTTCTCATTGCCAAGTAGTATTCCGTTGTATATATAAACTACAATTTATTTATCCATTCATCAGTTGATGGACATTTAGGTTCTTTCCATAATTTGGCTATTGTTGAAAGTGCTGCTATCAACATTGGGGTCCAAGTGCCCCTATGCGTTAGCACTCCTGTATCCCTTGGGTAAATTCCTAGTAGTGCTATTGCTGGGTCATAGGGTAGATCTATTTTTAATTTTTTGAGGAACTTCCACACTGTTTTCCAGAGCGGCTGCACCAGTTTGCATTCCCACCAACAGTGCAAGAGGGTTCCCATTTCTCCACATCCTCTCCAGAACTATAGTCTCCTGATTTGTTCATTTTAGCCACTCTGACCAGCGTGAGGTAGTATCTGAGTGTGGTTTTGATTTGTATTTCCCTGACGAGGAGTGACATTGAGCATCTTTTCATGTGCCTGTTGGCCATCAGGATGTCTTCTTTAGAGAAGTGTCTATTCATGTTTTCTGCCCATTTCTTCACTGGATTATTTGTTTTTTGGGTGTGGAGTTTGGTGAGTTCTTTATATATTTTGGATACTAGCCCTTTGTCTAATATGTCATTCACAAATATCTTTTACCATTCCATTGGTTGCCTTTTAGTTTTGTTGATTGTTTCCTTTGCAGTGCAGAAGTTTTTATCTTCATGAGGTCCCAATAGTTAATTTTTGCTTTTAATTCCCTTGCCTTTGGGGATGTGTCAAATAAGAAATTGCTGCGGCTGAGGTCAGAGAAGTTTTTTTCCTGCTTTCTCCTCTAGGGTTTTGATGGTTTCCTGTCTCACATTCAGGTCTTTCAGTCATTTTGAGTTTATTTCTGTGAATGGTGTAAGAAACTTGTCTAGTTTCATTCTTCTGCATGTTGCTGTCCAGTTCTCCCAGCACCACTTGTTAAAGAGACTGTCTTTTTTCCATTGGATATTCTTTCCTGCTTTGTCAAAGCTTAGTTGACCATACATTTGTGTGTCCAATTCTGGGTTCTCTATTCTATTCCATTGGTCTATGTGTCTGTTTTTGTGCCAATACCATACTGTCTTGATGATTACAGCTTTGTAGTAGAGCCTAAAGTCTGGGATTATGATGCCTCCTGCTTTGGTTTTCTTCTTCAACATTACTTTGGCTATTCAGGGTCTTTTGTGGTTCCATACAAATTTTAGGATTGCTTGTTCTAGCTTTGAGAAGAATGTTGGTGCAATTTTGATTGGGATTGCATTGAATGTGTAGATAGCTTTGGGTAGTATTGACATTTTAACAATACTTGTTCTTCCAATCCATTAGCATGGAGTGTTTTTCCATTTCTTTGCATCTTCTTCAATTCCTTCGTAAGTTCTCTATAGTTTTCAGCATACAGATCTTTTACATCTTTGGTTAGGTTTATTCCTAGGTATTTTATGCTTCTTAGTGCAGTTGTGAATGGGATAAGTTTCTTTATTTGTCCTGTTGCTTCATTATTAGTATATTAGAATGCAACTGATCTCTGTATATAAATTTTGTATTCTGCAACTTTGCTGAATCCATGTATCAGTTCTAGCAGACTTGGTGGAGTCTATCGGGTTTTCCATGTAGAGTATCATATCATCTGCTAAAAGTGAAAGCTTGACTTCATCTTTTCAATTTTGATGGCTTTTATTTCCTTTTGTTGTCTGATTGTTGATGATAGCACTTCCAACCTATGTTAAACAACAGCGGTGAGAGTGGACATCCCTGTCGTGTTGCTGATCTTAGGGGGAAAGCTCTCAGTTTTTCCCCATTGAGGATGATATTACCTGTGAGCTTTTCATAAATAGCTTTATGATGTTTAAGTATGTTCCTTCTATCCCGAATTTCTCGAGGGTTTTTATTAAGAAAGGATGCTGGATTTTGTCAAATGCTTTTTCTGCATCAATTGACAGGACCATATGGTTCTTATCTTTTCTTTTATTAATGTGATGTATCACATTGATTGATTTGCAAATATTGAACCAGCCCTGCAACCCACGAATGAATCCCACTTGATCATGGGGAATAATTCTTTTTATATGCTGTTGAATTCAATTTGCTAGTATCTTGTTGAGAATTTTTGCATCCATATTCATCAGGGACATTGGCCTGTAGTTCTCTTTTTTTGCTGGGTCTCTGTCTGGTTTGGGAATCAAAGAAATGCTGGCTTCATAGAATCAGTCTGGAAGTTTTCCTTCCCTTTATATTTTTTGAAACGGCTTGAGAAGGATAGGTATTATCTCTGTTTAAATGTCTGGTAGAATTCCCCAGGGAAGCCATCTGATCCTGGACTCTTATTTGTTGGGAGATTTTTGATAACTGATTCAATTTCCTCACTGGTTATGGGTCTGTTCAAATTTTATATTTCTTTCTGTTTGAGTTTTGGAAGTGTGTGTGTGCTTAGGAATTTGTCCATTTCTTCCAGGTTGTCCAGTTTGTTGGCATATAATTTTTCATAGTATTCCCTGATAATTGCTTTTACTTCTGAGGGATTGGTTGTAATAATTCCATTTTCATTCATGATTTTATCTGTTTGGGTCCTCTCCCTTTTCTTTTTGAGAAACCTGGCTAGAGGTTTATCAAATTTGTTTATTTTTTCAAAAAACCAACTCTTGGTTTCATTGATCTGCTTTATTGTTTTTTTTTTATTCTATATTTTTTATTTCTGCTCTGATCTTTATTGTTTCTCTTCTTCTGCTGGGTTTGGGGTGTCTTTTCTCTTCTGCTTCTAGTTCCTTTAGGTGTGCGGTTAGATTTTGTATATGGGATTTTTCTTGTTTCTTGAGGTAAGCCTGGATTGCAATGTATTTTCCTATTAGGACTGCCTTGCTGCATCCTAAAGCATTTGGGTTGTTCTATTTTCATTTTCATTTGTTTCCATATATTTTTTAGTTTCTTCTCTAATTGCCTGGTTGACTCATTCATTCTTTACTAGGGTGTTCTTTAACCTCCATGCTTTTGGAGGTTTTCCAGAATTTTTCCTGTGGTTGATTTCAAGTTCCATAGCATTGTGATCTGAAAGTGTGCATGGTATGATCTCAATTCTTGTATATTTATTGAGGGCTGTTTTGTGACCCAGTATGTGATCTAACTTGGAGAATGTTCCATGTGCACTTGAGAAGAAAGTATATTCTGTTCTTTTGGGATGCAAAGTTCTAAATATATCTGTCAAGTCCATCTGATCCAATGTATCATTCAGGACCATTGTTTCTTTACTGATTCTCTGTCTAGATGATCTATCCATTGTTGTAAGTAGAGTATTAATGTCCCCCCTAATTACCACATTCTTATCCATAAGGTTGCTTATGTTTGTGATGAATTGTTTTATATATTTGGGTCCATCTGAATTTTATGCATAGACATTTATTATTGTTAGGCCTTCCTGATGGATAGACCCTGTAATTATGATATAATGCCCTTCTTCATTCCTGTTACAGGCTTTAGTTTAAAGTCTAGTTTGTCTGATACAAGTATGGCTACTCCAGCTTTCTTTTGAGTTCCAGTGGCATGACAGATAGTTCTCCACACCCTCACTTTCAATCTGAAGGTGTCCTCAGGTCTAAAATGAGTCTCTTGTAGACAGAAAATAGATGGGTCTTTTTTTTTTTTTTTTTTTTTTATCCATTCTGATACCCTATGTCTTTTGGTTAGAGCATTTAGTCAATTTACATTCAATGTTATTATTGAAAGATATGGGTTTAGAATCATTGTGATATCTGTAGGTTTCATTCTTGTAGTGGTGTCTCTGGTACTTTGTGGTCCTTGCAACATTTCACTCACAGAGTCCCCTTAGGATTTCTTGTAGGGCTGGTTTAGTGGTGATGAATTCCTTAAGTTTTTGTTTGTTTGGGAAGACTTTTATGTTTCCTTCTATTCTAAATGACAGACTTGCTGGATAAAGGGTTCTTGGCTGCATATTTTTTTCTGTTCATCACATTGAAAATTTCCTGCCATTCCTTTCTGGCCTGACAAGTTTCAGTAGATAGATCTGCAACTGGTCTTATGGGTCTCCCTTTATATTTAGAGCATGTTCATCCCTAGCTGCTTTCAGAATGTTCTCTTTGTCCTTGTATTTTGCCAGTTTCATTATGATATGTCATGCAGAAGATCGATTCAAGTTACTTCTGAAGGGAGTTCTCTGTGCCTCTTGGATTTCAATGTCTTTTTCCTTCACCAGATCAGGGAAGTTCTCAGCTATGATTTGTTCAAGTTCACCTTCAGCCCCTTTGTCTCTCTCTTCCTCTTCTGTAATTCCTATTATATGGATATTGTTCTGTTTGATTGCATTACTTAGTTCTCTAATTCTCCCCTCACACTCCTGGATTTTTTTATCTCTCTTTTTCTCAGCTTCTTTTTCCATAATTTTATCTTCTAATTCACATATTCTCTCCTCTACCTCTTTAATCCATGCTATGGCTGCCTGAATTTTACTTTGCACCTCATTTGTAGCATTTTTTAATTCCTCATGACTATTTTTTATTCCCTTGATCTCCGTAGCAATAGATTCTCTGCTGTCCTCTATGCTTTCTTTAAGCCCAGAGATTAATTTTATGACTATTATTCTAAATTCTTGTTCCATTATATTACTTAAATTGGTTTTGATCAATTTGTTAGCTGTCGCTACTTCCTGAAGTTTCTTTTGAGGAAAATTCTTCTGTTTCATCATTTTGGCTAGTTTTCTGTCATTTATGCATTTTAAAAGCTTGTGTGCTATGTAACTGTGAGCACTGCTATATTAAAGGAGGCTCATACGCTGTCCAGGGCCTGGCCTTTCAGGAGGTGTTTTTTTTTGGGATTGTTACTTGCTCTCTGTTTTTGTGACTTTGGTTATTTTATTACCGTACCTGTAGTAGTATTTTGTACCCTCCACCAGGTGTGCTTTGATTTGTTCCTTGGAGTAGCCCTGTGAAGTGAAACAGATAGACAAATAGGAGGCAAAAACATGCAAACACAGAAGCAAATAACAAAAACAAACAAACAAAAACTTAAAGAACTAAAAACAAAAAACCCAAAAACACTGACTACAAGTAAAGAAGAGGGTGGAGGTGGTGCTGAAGGAAGAGCATATACAAAGAAAGAAATGACAGGAGTGGGGAGGTGGGGTGGGAATAAACGTTGATTAGGCAGAGAAACTAAAAGGCTTAATCCAGAGAGAGAGAAAGAAAAATAAAGAAGGAAGTGGGAAAGACAAAACAAAGATAAAATTACCTAGACAGAGAAACTATATGGCTTGATTATTCCAGAGAGAAAGAAAAGAGTGTAAAGAAGGAAGTGTAGAACATGTATCAAGACAATAGATTAAATATGCCTGTTTAGACAGACCAATAACAGAATTACCAGACTAGGAGAGGGAAGAGATAAGGAGGAGAAAGGGCGGGGCAGGGGGAATATATCTATATATCCAGAATTAACCTGGAGTTAATCCAGGCAATGCTGCATCACTTGTAGGTAGTAGCTGTCCTCAGGGTTTGTGCCATCTGGTGGATATACAGTTACCCAGTACAAGGAGGCATGGTTTGGCGTTTTCTGGACCCACCTCCACTATGGGCCCCTGGAATGATCCCTGAGGCCCCCCCCCCTTGGTTGTGGTGGTGGTGGTGGAGCTGGGGGAATGGTGATCTCCCAGTCTCTTTTCCACGGAGCCAGACCAGTGGACTCCATTTGAGTCACCCTTACTGAGCTGTGGGTGCAGACTGGGGCAGACCTTCTCATTCCACCAGTTCCCCTGACCCTGCGCTTAGGATTCAAAGTCCTGCTCCATGTGCTCTGGCACTGGGGAAGCACCTCTCCATGCAGAGATATGCGTTCCTGGCTGGCTTTGTCTGTGCCACTGGCTGCACTACAGGGAAGACCAACTTCTCCTATTGTAGACTGAGAGACGCTGCCCTTGCCAGGAGCCCTCAGGGTGTCAAACTCAGGCAGGCTTTATCTCTTCCCACAGCACTCCAGGGAAATGGCCACCTTGTCCTCCTGCAAACTGCACCCTTGGCTGAGTCACTGCACCCGGGGGTGGGGGGGTGGACGCAGGCAGATTCTGTGCTATCATGCAGCCCTCCAGGGAGGGAACCACTTTCTCCAGCTGCTGACTGAACCTCTGACCTACAACCGCACCTGGGCCTGGCTCCCCTCCTCCCCAGATGCGCGAACAGGGAGCCGGCCCCAGTCCGAAGAAGCCCCGCAGTTAGAGATTGGATCCCTCTCAGTCTCAGTCCGAGGTCTTTCTCCTGTCCAGCTATGGTCCTGCACTTCCCTAGCCACTCTTTCTCTTCCCTTTGTCTCTCCTCAGGAGGGGGTCCCTCCCCTCCATGCCCACGCGGCCTTTTTTATCTCCTCCAGTTCACAGTTACCCACCTATCTTTTTCCCAGCTTTCCCATTTTCTTCCTATAGATTCAGTCTCTTTTCCTCCAAGTCTCTGGTGTTCAAAGTCCTTTGGCTTCTACACTTCCTGGTTTGAAAGATGCAGGACATATGGATCCCCCTATTTCTCCTCCATGTTGGCCAGCCTCTTCTTCTATGGTTCTTTTTAAACATAAGTCTCTCCTATGCTGCTCAAGATCCTTAAATCAGTATTGATCTTATTTGCTTACAGACCCTTGCTTACTGCCTGTTGTGGAAGAAATATTATGTGCTGACACACATTTATCTTCCTGGAACAAAGGGAGACTATATGCTATGTGGTTAGAGTAAGCCCACACAATTGAGTTTTTGTCAATGGGATATGGGCAGAAGTGATGCATGCCACTTTGAGGTCAGCACTCAGAACCCCTTCATTATCTCCATTTCTGCCACAGTGACTTTGGAGGCTATGTGTCCCAGATAGCATAACTACATGATGGAGGAGGGTTGCCTGATTCACACCAATAAGCCTTATTATGTTAAAATTAAGAATTGGGGGCTTATTTGTCAGTACAGCATAGCCTGTTCTATCCTGACTAATAAAATGGTACAATAACAATTGTAATAATAACTGATATCTGCTGATGCCTATTATGAGTCAATTGCTCTGCTAAGTGTTTTATATATTTAATATTATAAAATGTTTTTAACCACTCTAAACAGCAAGTGGTATTAATGAAATTCTCCTTTTATAGTTTAAGAAATTTAAACTCAGGAATATTGAAATAACTGTTCAATGTAATTAGTAAACGGCAGAGCCGGTGTATTGTTCAAAGTAGGGACTCTAGGTAAGTTTTTGTTTGTTTGTTGTTTGATTCAAACTGAAGTAAATCACAGGAAGTGATTTAGTGATAAGTTCTGTGTTAAAGTTGTTTCATTTAAATGTTCCATTTCTCTCATTTCTGGATTACCCTTTGAATACTGAAATGATTCTCTTCTGATGTTAAGAGGGCTAAATAAATAAATACATATATAAATACATAAAAATCTCCCCATTATTGGCCCTGCTCAGATGCAGTACTGAGCTGGCAGAAGGAGGAAATGTGTTTTCCCCTAAATTCTGGGCCCTGGAACCACAGATTAAATTAAACACATTTGAGGGAAAATTGTGATGTTTGCAGGTTTTCCTCTGAATCTAAACCAGTCTTTACTCTGCTTGTGCCACAGATTTGCTGGAAACCTCCCTTTGCATGAATGGTTTTGGGTTCAGAGACAATAGCATGACAGTTGCTTTCAAGATGAAATAAAAATTAGATTCAGATTTCAAAATTCCCTACCAGGAGGCATCCATCTGGAGGCTGCTCTGCTGATGGGACCTTGTGAGGGTTCGTTTGTGCTGTGTCAGTAGCCAGAGCCATGTGTGTCTAGCAAGGGCTGCAGTGCATGGTTTATGGTAACAATTACTGAGCCAGATTTTTAAGTAGCCATGATACCTTCAGTTATGGGCAAAGTTGGGGAGGTCAACATAATAAGTGTTTGCATTTTCAGGGCAATCTATAAAATATGGGAATCTATAAAAATCACCGGAGTATATTATTTCATTCCTACTTTGGCTTCTTCGCCTTCTTATCTGATTTAAAACATTCTCAAGCACAGGGTGTAAAATTAAACATACATCACCAGCTAATACTAGCACAATGGGATAAAAGGTGAAAACAAACCCTTTAAGATATAATGTAATTGTGAGAGGCAGGGCCCACCACCCTTTCCCATGGACAGAATTTAGAGTTCTAGCTATAGAATTTTTTTAATATATTTTTTTAATGTTGAAACAATCTCAAACATATAAAATATTTGTAAACACAAGTAAAATAACATGTTTTAACAGAGAAATTTAAGAGTAAGTTGCTGACTTCATGCCCCATTACCCCAAATCCTTATGAAGGACATTATTCTAAATAACCCTCAAAATCAGGAAATTGACATCAGTACATGGTAGCCATTTCTTTCAGATTTATTGAGATTTTATTGACATAGAAATTTGTGTAACTTTAAGGTGTAGAGTGTGATGATTTGATACACATATATATTGTGAATGATTAACACAATGTCAGTTAACACTTCAATCACCTCACACAGTTATCATTTGTTGGTGGTGGTGGTGGTGAGAACTTTTAAGACCTAGTCTCTTAGTAACTGTCAAGCATACAATACAGCATTGTTAACTATAGTCACCATGCTGTTCAGTAAGTCCCCAGAACTCATTCATCTTGTAAGTGGAGCATGATTACCATTTAATCCTCAGACTGCATCAAGTTTCTGCAGCTGCTGAATTATAGCCTTTCCATCAAGAGAATCCAGTCCAGAATCATGTGTTGCATTTACACGTCTCTTTAGTCTCTTTTAATCTAGAATAGTTCTTCATCTTTCCTTAACTTTCATGACCTTGACTCTTTTTAAGTTTATAATCCAGTTATCCTGTAGAATGTCCTTCAGTTTGGGTTTGTCTAATGTTTCCTCAAGATTAGATTCAGGAGTGTCATTCCATTTATTCATATATTTCATTTATTTATTTATCTATCTATCTTCTATTTCATTCAGTGGGTTATAATCCATTTATTTCATTATTCATTCTGATGACCAAATTGTCCCAATTTGGGCCAATGAGAGCTATTTCAAGCTGTTTTGTGTGTGCATGTGACATGTCATCACCATCCTTTTTTAAAAAAAAAAAAATTAATGTTTACTCATTTTTGAGAGAAAGAGACAGAGTGTGAGTGGGGGAGGGGAAGAGAGAGAGGGAGTCACAGAATCTAAAGAAGGTCCAGGCTCCAAACTGTCAGCACAGAGCCCAACACAGGGCTCGAACCCACAAACTGTGAGATCATGACCTGAGCCAAAGTAATTTTTTAGTGAAAAATGGTATTTGGAAGTCAAGAAATGGGCATTAGGGGTATACACTGCTATGAGGGGTGTCACTGCTTCCAGGACTTTTTAGTGAGCCAGGCTAGGAATACACATACACACACACACACACGCACACAGACACACACGTACTTCAGTATCCAAAAACTAACATGCCCACATTGATATTTCTAATTCCAAACCAACATCACAGGGTTCATTCTAATTTTTTTCCCTTATGATAACTCTCATCTTTCTCCAGCAAGGAAACTGGATTCTATTATCCATAATATATCATGTATTTGTTTATTCTCCTGTATGTGGTATGTGACCAATCTCTCATCATTGTGATATGCCCCAATTCGAGAGACCCCCCAAAAACAAACCACCAGAGTCCAGAGTCAAAGCCAAGCAGCAAGGGTCGTTTATTGCAGGTTCGAACCCGGTCCTCCGTGCACTCGTTGCCGGTGACGCAGGAGGCCCCGAGCAAGGATCTTACAGCTTCTTTTATAGATAGGCACAAACAAGTTAAGGATTTTTTTGAGGTTACAGAGCTGTTATAGGTTGACATTTAAATTTGAACGCTCAGCAGAACTTGATTGGTTCCCGCCTTTATTTCAAACCATTCAGCAGAACTTGATTGGTTCCCGCCTTTATGTCAGCCTACAACCGGGCGCGCCCAGGCTGGTTTTGGGAACGGCGGGGGAGGGGAAAGATCTTTTCTTTGCAGTTGTGAGTACACCTGGTAATTTTTCTCTTAGCCTCTCATTCCCCCCTCTCTTTGGTGCCTTAAGAGCCAATCTTGGACCTTATGTGTCTGACTCAAATGTTTCGGTAATGACGGGTTGGTATTGGGTCCTAAGGACCATCAGTTGGATCGTGTTAACTCGGTCTTTGATAAAGGCAACTAGTTTATTAATAATATAAGGCCCGAGGGTGAGGAGGAGAAGGACGAGTATAAGTGGCCCCGCTAGAGCAGAAAGCAGGGTGGCTAGCCATGGGGACTGATTGAACCAAGACTCAAACCAGCCTTGTTGTTGTTCTCGTTCACGCTTCCGTTTGGCCAGGCCTTCTCTAACTTTAGCCATGGACTCTCGGACTACTCCGGTGTGGTCAGCATAAAAACAACATTCTTCTCTTAAGGCTGCACATAAACCTCCCTGTTGGAGGAAGACTAGATCTAGCCCCCTTCGGTTCTGTAGGACCACTTCAAAAAGGGAGGTCAGAGATTTTTCGAGGTGCGAGATTGAGTCCTCAAGTCTGGCTATATCCTCATCAATGGCTGTCCTTAGGCTATTGAACCCTTGGTTCTGAATGGCTAGTGATGAGATCCCTGTTCTTGCCCCTATGGCACCGAGGCCAAATAAGGTGGCCAAGGTTATGGCCGTAAAGGGTTCCCGTTTTGTTCTTATTGACTCTCTTGCTTCCGTCCCTTCTGCCCACAGATCATATATAACATTTTCTCGGTGGTAAATAACACTTGGAAATGTTAATATCATGATACAATATTCGGGTGACAAATTAAAAACATCCCTGCTAACACATGGGGTGAGCCCTGTCTTAGAACAAATCCACCAGCTGTCAGGAGCTGGAATCATCCATTTAGATTCACCTATAGGGCGACTAGTCTGGGCACAGAGCTGGATATGGCTAGAGGGGACCTTTCCTATACAAGTCCCATTGCCAGTGACCGCTTGCAGTGTGAGGCTGGGGCCCTTTCGATTCCACTTGCAAGCTGCTGGCGAATCTTCATCTGACTGTGAAAAAGGGGCAGTTAGTCCTACGGCTTCGTAGAAGGGGGGGGGGGTTATATCATAACATAGCCAGCAGGCCCTTGTTGCCTCAGGGTCCGATCGGTTTAAGGCCTCATACGCTGCTGTTAGCAATTTCCATAGGGAGTCTATACCTTCTGGGATAGACTCGTCTCTTTTTTTTCTGATATACAGGTTTTAATACCTGATTTGGCCCTACCGGTTGTACACGAGGGGAGACTTTTAATTTTATTTGAATGGCAGTCCCAAAGAGGGGATATTGATATAAGTAGAGTCCCCAAGTGAGTCCTAAGACCCACCGCCTGTCCTTTTTTCCCTCCTCTATAAATCTCACACGAATAAGGTTACAGTTTTCATCATACCTGGTGCGGGTACATGGTTGGACATAGGACATTTCAATAAATTGGGGTTTTACTTCCCACTTCCATTCCCCATCATTGGAGGTGACACAACTCCAGGCTGCGCAATAGAGGTTTTCAAACCCCCCCACATGTGTGCCTCATTGCCCCGTCCTAAATCCTGGACATGCATGAAATCCATTTCTACTTATTGATACACTCCTTTGCAGTTGCCTCCATTTACCTCCTTCTATTTCTTTTAATGGACTAATTTTTTCTAAATTAAAATATAAATCTGGCCACCAGGTATTTAATGGGGCAGTTCCTAGGGTTTTGTTGTAGACTTCATGAGTCTCTAAATTAGTAATTTCCCATGTCAAATTATAGGGGTCAGGGGAGTTTGAATTTACAGACAGAATTTGCAGAACAATCAAGAGAAGGGTAAGTACCATAGTTACAGCTCAGTCCGTTGGCGGCATAGGGTCAATTTCAAAGGATTGTCCTTAGTCTGATCAACAGTCCAGGTTGTCTTTGAAGGTCCGATGAGGTCTGAGAACGGGTCCACTGGTTTGGTGTGGGCAAAATGGATCCAGGTGGCGATTCCGTCTACTTCGATGGCAGTAGGCGTTGTCAGGATGACCTGGAAGGGTCCTTTCCACCTGGGCTCCAGAGTTCCCTGTCAATGAAGTTTGACGAGGACCCAATCCCCTGGCCGGAATTGATGTGGAATAGGTGGGGGTCCAGTCTCATGGAGTTCTTTTAATTTGGGCCATACATCTTCATGGACCCTCTGCAAGGCTTGTAGGGAGAACAAGAATTCAAGACTATTATCGTTCTCAGCTTTGATAAGGTTATCTTTTAGGTTAGGGATGATGGGGGTGGTCTACCATGTATTATTTCATAGGGTGTGAGTCCCAGTTTGTATGGCGAAGGACGACCCAATTAGCGCCAGTCTCCATGGTCAATTTGGTTAGGGTCTCCTTTAAGGTTCTGTTCATTCTCTCTACCTGTCCTGAGCTTTGGGGTCGGTATGCACAATGTAATTTCCAATCAGCCCCAAGTATGGAAGCCAGTCCCTGACTTACCTTAGAGACGAATGCAGGTCCATTGTCTGACCCTATCATTACTGGAAAACCATACCTGGGCAGGATTTCTTCTAGGATCTTTTTGGCTACAATCTGCACCGTTTCATTCTTGGTTGGAAAGTCTTCAGTCCATCCTGAAAAGGTATCTACAAAAACTAGCAAATACTTATATCCATATTTTCCTGGTTTTACCTCAGTGAAATCTACTTCCCAATAGGTCCCTGGTCTGCTCCCTCTTTGTCTTACCCCTGTTGTCTGAGGATTGCTACTCGCATTGTTGAGTTGGCACACTGTACATTTAGTGACTACTTGATCGACCTTATCAGAGACATTTCTGATTTTTAGTCCAGTCTGTCTCAGTAAGTCCAACATTCGCCGGGAACCTAAGTGGGTGCTGCGATGGATCCGCTCTAGAACTTGCCATCCTAGTTTATCTGGGAGTATAATGCTGCTTTTAGAGTCTCTCCACCAGCCATCTTTGATTCGGGTCATAGGAAGTTTACTCATCCATTGAATGTCGCTTTCTGAATACTCAGGGCTGGGGGGCAATTCCCGGGGTCTGGGGTCTGGCAGCTGTAGGGTCAGCAATTGCACTGGGGGCCGAGCTATGTTTTTTTGCAGTCTGATCGGCCAAATTGTTGCCCCGGGAAATTGGGTCGGTTGTCTTCTGGTGTCCTGGGCAATGTACAATTGCTAGCTTTTTGGGTTCCATAAGGCTGCTAGCAGGGCTAGAATCTCTTCTTTATTTCTGATGTCTTTCCCTTCAGCTGTGAGGAGCTCCCGTTCTCTGTATATTGCCCCATGTACATGAGCGGTGGCGAAGGCATATCGGCTATCAGTGTACACGGTTAGCTTGCAGTCTCTTCCTAACTTTATAGGGCCTGGGTTAAGGCTATTAGCTCAGCCTTCTGGGCCGAGGTTCCGGGAGGTAAAGCTTCTGCCCACACCACCTTGGTCTCTGAAGTCATGGCTGCCCCCGCATACCTTTGTCCTTGGTGAACGAAGCTGCTTCCATCGGTAAACCAGATGGTGTCTGCATCCAATAATGGTTGGTCCTGCAAGTCCTCTCGGCCCCCTTTGCCCTGTCGGGGCTGCTCGCGTGGAGGCTGAGTTGCACGTGGGGCTGTGCCCCGGAGGTGCGTGTCCCGGCGGTGGCCCGCGGGACGCCGCGGCGTTGTCTGCCGCTGCGTGAGCCGTGGCCCCGCCCCCGCTTCCCGCTGGCGATCCCCCTGGTTGGAAATGAATTTGGGCTCCCATTTTGGTAAGCAAATCCCTCCCCAACAGGGGGCAGGGGCTGTCGGGAATGACCAGGAAGGAGTGGGTTACCTTCCCAGTTCCTAAGTCCACAGTCCTCTGAGTTGTCCAGGGGTACTTCTTTATTCTGGTGGCCCCTTGTACCCAGGATGATTTTTCAGATACTTTTCCATGGGGCTTGACCAGACTGAGTGCTGTGCCCCGGTATCAACTAGGAACTGGACTGGGGTACCCTCCACTTGCAACGTTACTCTGGGTTCGGGGAGGGGATCCGAACCCCGTCCTCCCTATTCTGTATCTTGGGTAAACAGTATGAGGGCTATATTAGGCTGCCATTGCCCTTGGCTGGGGCGGGGTTGTTTCTTCTTGGGGCATTCTCGTATCCAATGGCCTTTCTCTTTACAATAGATGCATTGATCTTTATCTAAGTGCCGCCTGGGAGGGCATTATTTGAATGCCTTCTGGGGGTGGCTGTTCTTTCTGGACTATAGCGGCCAGGACTTTAGTCATTTTCTCTGTGGCTTTGATCTGTCTCTCTTCTGGGGCGTCCCTGTTGTTGTAGACCCGTTGTGCTATACAGAGTAGATCCTGGATCTGTTTACCTTCTAAATCCTCTAGCCTTTGGAGTTTCCTTCTAATGTCAGGGGCTGCTTGATTTACAAAGGACATAACGACTGCAGCCTGGTTCTCAGGGACTTCTGGATCCATGGGGGTAAACTGCCTAAAGGCTTCCATTAATCTCTCTAAGTAAGCAGCTGGACTCTCTGCCTTTCCCTGTATGACCAAATATACCTTAGCCAAATTGGTGGGCTTGCGAGCTGCAGCCCGGAGACCCGCCATTAGAGTCTGGTGATAAATGAGTAGCCTTCCCCTACCTTCTGCCGTGTTGTAGTCCCATTCGTCCTGTGGAGGCCTGGTTAGGGGGAAAGCCGCATTAATGAGGTCAGGGTTAGATGTCGGCCGACCGTCGTCTCCGGGAACCAGCTTTCTTGCTTCTAATTGGATCCTCTCTCGCTCCTCTGTAGTGAACAGGATGCGGAGGAGCTGCTGACAGTCATCCCAGGTGGGCTGGTGGGTGAACATGACACTGTCTAAAAGAGCTATTAGATCTTTAGGGTTATCAGAGAATCGAGCATTCTGCGTTTTCCAGTTGTAAAGGTCACTGGTGGAAAAGGGCCAATACTGGAGTCGGGGGTTGCCTGTTTCATCGGGGGGGGTCCTATTTCCCGCAGGGGTAGGGCCACAGTGGAGTCGGGGAGGCAAGAGTTTGGCTCACGCTTGGTGCACCCGCGGGTTCGACCGGCTGGCCCCTCGTGGTTGGTTACATTTTCTTTTTTTTAAAAATTTTTTTTTCAACGTTTTTTATTTATTTTTGGGACAGAGAGAGACAGAGCATGAACGGGGGAGGGGCAGAGAGAGAGGGAGACACAGAATCCGAAACAGGCTCCAGGCTCCGAGCCATCAGCCCAGAGCCCGACGCGGGGCTCGAACTCACGGACCGCGAGATCGTGACCTGGCTGAAGTCGGACGCTTAACCGACTGCGCCACCCAGGCGCCCCAACATTTTCAATGGAGCTCGGCGCGGCTGCTGCCTCCCGTCCTCCTGGTTCCGGCGCAGCTACCGCTTCCCGTCCTCCCGGTTCCCCTAGGGGGGGCAACTAGCGGGGCGACTGGTGGGGCGGCTGCCGCGGGCAGGGCCTGGGGTGCGAGGGGAGGGGGATGATAGGGTGGAGGGTCTAGGGATAGTAGGTCCTGACTATCGGGCAATATGGGATACAAGGGCGTGGCTGGCGTCCTGGATTTTGGGGGACCTGCAGGCTGCATGGCAAGGACCTTACACGTTCCAGAGGATAGGAAGGGGGCTAACCAAGGGGGTGGATTTTCCACTAAATTCCGCCATACAAGAATGTAAGGAATCTGATCCGGGTGTCCCTCGCAACCTGGTAGAAAAATCTTTGATTTCACCTTAGCAATTATAGGGAGGCAGAAAGTTCCTTCGGTTGGCCATCCAATGCTGAAGGTTGGCCATTCGGAGCGGCAGAGGGTTATTAATTTTCCCCGCCGGATGTCTAAACTCAAATTCTGTCCTCTGGTTCTAACATCCCTGAAGTTAGCAACGAGGAGAGAAAGAGGAGTGCTTTGAGATTGGCCCATCTGTATCCTGGAGGTGGAGGAAAGGATTAAAAGGAGAAACAGTAAAGTTATGAGGATTTCTGGCTGGGCCAGGCCAGGTCACCTGTGAAAGAGAAGGAGTTTAACACTTAAAGGTTATAGAATAGAGAACACAACACTTAACACAACACTTAACACAACACTCAGATCGCTAGCACGTTTCAGGTGTCTCCCACCCGACCAGAAAAATTCCGATGGGCCCAAAAAGGTGCCCCAGACGGGTGCCAGTGGACGTCTCCTACTGGACCTGACCGACTGCCCTATAGTGCGTCCGCCAGGGCCCTGTCAGTCACTGATACAGATCCCACGCGGGAGAGCCAGAAACGAACAGACAAACAGAAACGCACAGAGCCGGCTCACTTACCGATCAGTCTCAGGGACGACCTGTTGACTTGGGGTCTGGTGGGTTTTGGGGGTATCCCAGATGAGCCCCCAAATGATATGCCCTGATTCGAGAGACCCCCCAAAAACAAACCACCAGAGTCCAGAGTCAAAGCCAAGCGGCAAGGGTCGTTTATTGCAGGTTCAAACCCGGTCCTCCGTGCACTCGTTGCCGGTGACGCAGGAGGCCCCGAGCAAGGATCTTACAGCTTCTTTTATAGACAGGCACAAACAAGTTAGGGACTTTTTTTGAGGTTACAGAGCTGTTATAGGTTGACATTTAAATTTGAACGCTCAGCAGAACTTGATTGGTTCCCGCCTTTATGTCAGCCTACAACCGGGCGCACCCAGGCTGGTTTTGGGAACGGCGGGGGAGGGGAAAGATCTTTTCTTTGCAGTTGTGAGTACACCTGGTAATTTTTCTCTTAGCCTCTCAATTGCTGTCATCTCCTTTCTCACTGTGAGTGACCATCTTACCCAGTGTCAGCTCCAGTATTTTGTGCTGGGTCATGACCCTTCAGCCTACTCAGGTGCAACACTTTACACTGGGTTATCTAAACATGGACACCCTCCTTAACTACTTGGAGTCCAACATCTTACACTAGCCATCCCTAATGTGGACCCCTTCCTCTCTCTGCCTGAGTTCTGACCCCATACACTGACCTGTCCCATGCTGGAACACCCTCCTTACCTGTTTAGGATGATTCTTCATCCCAGCCACCCCACATAGACCTCCACCCCATTCTGCTTGGGTTCTTACACCTCCACAGTGTCATCCCACATGTGACCATTCTCCCCAACTTGCTTAGGCTCAGAAACTTCATACTGGGCAGACTTTCTTTCCTAGCTTGGTCTGGCTTTAGGACAAGTGTTTGAGATGGGAAAGAGTAACTGCAGCTGCAATCTGAGGACTAAGTTGAATTCATTTATTTCTCTCCTTCTTTTGAGGGTTGTGGTGATAAGGAAGTTGAAACGTAATCACCATAAGAATGCTCTGGAACACAAGTGTTGCTGGGCACAGACAGAACAGGGAAGAGGGCCCTCTGTATGGCCCTGACCCTCTTCTGACACTTATGAATTGCAACTATGTAGCACTGGTATCTAAGCACTCTTCACCACACCCCAATTTTTATTTTTTCGTGTGACAAAAGTTATGACCTAGAAGATTTACCTGGCTTATTCACACTCACTCACCAAGTGGACAGAGCTAGGATTTAGACTCAGGACAGTGCCTCCCAATCTCAGTCTACCTTCTCATCTGTTGTGATGAAAGAGATTGTAATACATCCCATGGGGCCAGCTAGCAAGAAGGTGCTTAATAAATGTTTGTTAAGAGAATTTTCAAGTAGTATTGAGATCTATGTGAGGAAAACATGAAGTGTAGGGTGGGGGGGTACCTTGTATGAGTTTAGAAAACTTTTAATTCAAAGCTCCTCAGGGAATTTTCTCCACTTTTCTTCCTGGGATGTAAAGACAGGCATTTACTTTAGAAGAAGCTGTTCATGATGCAAATCTGAGAAGTAGTTTCTTGAACACCTTCATGAGAATAATGTTTTATCAAGAATAAGGAAGTGATATGTATTGGGGTTTTCCTGTGTATCTGATCCTATACTAGCCCTATCAATTTAGCTATTATTCTCCTCTGTATGGAGATAGGGACCAAAGGACAGAGAGTTTAGGTAGTGTCTGAGGTTACAGAACTGGAAAGAATCAGAACCATTGGTTGAATTCAGGCTAATTGATTCTTGGGCCCAGTCCTTGACCATTGGGTTCCACTAACTTATAGACTTAGCAGCAACTGGTTCTGTCATTTAGCTAAGTGTATTTTTTCATAAAGCTGTTATGACAATTAAGTCAATGGATATAAAGCACTTTGTAAAACATAAAAGTTATACAATTTTATGTTCATATTATTATTTATTGAGTTTTTAAATCAAGAATCCCCCCACCACCTTTAGGTGTTTTTGATCAAGGCATTACAGCATTAATTCAGAAATTTTAAGTCAAAAATGAATGGATCTACATATTCATTGAATACTATGTACCAGTCATAATAATCAGAAAAGTGTTTTTAAAGAGCTAACAATCCAAGAAGGGAGATGAACAAGTGAAGTAGTCATGATGCATTTAAGAGGGTACTGCAGGAAGGAAAAGATAAGCACACATCAAAGATGCTCAAGTAGAAGACCATGAGGTCAGGGTTTTGGCAGCATATCAGCTTCATGCCATATGTTCAACTGAGTGAACTTTCTGGAAGGGACTTTTTAGAGAGTTGTGGCAGGGTATTTCCTGACGTTGAGATGTTGAGGCACCCAGAGGTCAGCAATCATGGAAAACTCTTGTCACCCTAGGCTGAAAAGATCAAGAAGGGACACATGAGGCCATGGGAGCTAGAACTATGGAGGAAGTCCTGCCAAGTAGCAGTGCATCCCTCCAAGGCTGCAGATAACAGATAATAGGTGCTAAAGCAGGTGTTTGATCAAGAGCAGGGAAAAAATACTCAAAACTCCTTTTACTTCCTCTTTCTAATCTCCTGTTGTTATCTCCCATTAGCAAAATGCAAATTAAACTCTACTGTCAAAAGAGTCTATGTAATGTGCTCTCTAGGGGTCAGCTACCCAGGCACAGGCATGGTAGAGGTCAGAAAATGGATCTGGGGTGAGAAAAAGTGGACAATAATCTATATATCATGGAGGGCATCCTAGAAGGGGTGATTCTTTAACTAGACATGAAATATAAAGAAGAATTTTTTAGACAAAGATAGAAGGAGAAGGAAGGGAAGAAATGCCAGGCAGAGAGTTTATTCAGTTTAAGGACATGATTCAGTCAGGAAACTGCAATATCTTCATGATGAATGGAGTGGGAGAGAAGTGTGAGAAAGATGGAGTGCTAGTTAACAATGGGGAAGTTTTACATTGGTAACATCTATAGCTCTTGCTCCAGTTAGGTCATACCTTCTCCTCACCAGCCTTCCTTCTCTCCTTTTAAACTATATAAACTTATATTTGTTAGAGAAAATGAAATCATCTTACTCCTTGAAAAGATCTCGAAAGTATCAGCTCCTGGATCAGGTTGGCAACTTTCCTAAGCCATCCAGAAATAGGTGGCATCTAGAGTTAAGCATCTCACACAATTATTTCTTTTACTTCAAAATTTATAATTACTTTCAATAGCCCATGATCTCCTACCCAAGTTCTTAATTTTACAGTTGTCTTAATTCAATATTGGGGAAGGCTAAGGTTTCCTAAGAGGAAGGTTAAATTGACTATCTCTAAGGGAGACTTTCAACTTAGTGATTCAATGGATTTGACACCAACTTTTCCCTAAGGCCTTGCAATTTCTTCACCCTTGCAAATATCAAACTTAGTTTTATCATTCCACTCCTATGGAAAGAACATGTCTAGGCCATAACTATTGCTGCCTGCACATGGCCTAGTCTAGTTCAAACTACCTCCTGGCCATTCTCTTCCTTTCCATACTCTCTGTTCTCTACCCATCCCAAACTCAGAACACTGATTATCTTACTTGACTATTTTCTTTCTCCTACTTTGCTTCTTAGAATCCTTAATGACTTTCAATTTCCTCTAATAATTCTAAGTACATTGCATATATTTATCCACATGTAATATACACACATATGTATGAATTATACATATGTTATATAATATATAATATATAATATATACATTATATGATTACAATTACAAATTGGCCAGTGTAAATCCAAAGCTTATGCTCCTAGTCAGCCAGTTGTAGGAGATGCTGTTTCCAGAGAGGAGGAAGTTATGGATGAGTAGAGCACAGCCCAACCAGGCCTTTGCTCATCCTTGGACAGTGTCAGTCTTCTGTCAATTTGGAGCTTTAGGTCCAATTAGGTCTTTTTATGCCTTCTCTTTTTGTGATGTAATCATCACAATAACTCTTTTTGAAAAGATGACTATCATTATCCCCATTATGCAGATAAGGAAATCAAGGCATAAACTCCTTATGTCACATGCCTAGAAAGTGTAGAGGGTGTTCAATGTCAGGTAGTTCAGAGCACACACTCTTCACACTGTCAATAACTATGCTGTCCTTCCTCTCCACATGGAGGCATTTCATAAACTTATCTGCTTTTCTGACTTCCCAAATATCCTTCCCACAAAGGACTATGCTTTTGCTTTTTGCTTCAGTATTCATTCTGAAACATTGAGTACCTCTTGCTTGCCTTATTTTCTTCTTTAATATTACATCCTGTTGTGTCTACTTCCTCAAGCTCAGATTAAACTCTAAGTCTCCCCTTACTGTTTCCAGCTCTGACTCCATTTTAAGTCTTCTCATAGCCCTGATTATGACTGTTACCAGTGGCAAACAATTTTCTTGTTAATGTTCTGCAATGCTGACTGCCTTCATGTTATTGGCTGTTTAGGGTTTCCAAGCCAGAAGTCCTGATCCTAATTCAAGGGGATGTAGCACCGGAGATAAGGTGGTCTGAAACCCTGGTACCATGCTCCTTTCCCTCTTTCTGTTTCAATTAACTGGGGCCTTTGGATGGAGGATATATTCTGTGGTCATTATACCTACTGGTACCTCTGTATGAAATAAACAAGTCCTCTGTGATGGGCATATGAGGGTCTAAGGTTTTTGACAATGGAATTAGAGATTGAATATCAGGCAGTATGCATGGGCAACAATTACTTGGCTGTCCTTAAAACAGAGAATGAAAGCGACATCCTGCTTCCCTGTTTTAAAACCAGATCCAGGTAACATCACTAAAGACTTAGCCAACTAATAATGGCATGACCTGGAACCTGGTTGTGTATAAATCTACTTAGAGGAGTAGACCAACCACATATCTGGTGATGATAAAGCCTTGTCACCTGGCAGAGGCTGACTAATGGACACCATTGTGGAATCAGTGCAGCCACTGACCTTTACTCTCTCTGCACATAGAAGACCTGTGCAAAGCCTGGAGGGTCAGTGGTACAGCTGTATCAGGCCTGGACTATCAAGGGATCCAAGTGTGGTTCAGAAGAAATGACTCCATTGTTTTACCAGTGCCAAGAGCATATGTGCTTTTTTGGCTGGACAGCTGTTTGTTGAATCTAGCATGAGAGTCCTAGGCTTCCCTTTTCCACTTGGAGGCTCACCCTATTGCTTGCCTATCTGGGTAGGACAAAGCCCTGGGGATCAGGACCAGAAAACAGAACCAGGAAGGTCCTGTAGGACTAAATGTCATAAAATGCATTTCATAGAGGGCTCTTCCTGGTCTAGTTAACTGACCTTTCCCCCAGTGGCTACTAAAAAATTAATTCCAGAAATTGAATTGACTGAAAGGACTGTGAATAAAAACTGGGAACTACACACATTTTCTCTGGGGAGCAAATAAAACAGTAACTCTGTCTCAAAAGTAATTTTAAAGGTCAGATATTCTGAATGTGTTAACTTTGTCCCTGATGATTAGAATTATAAAATTTTCCCCTAAGGGACAAAAAAACCTTTCTTAAGGGGAAAAACAAAACAAAACAAAACAAAACAGTAAGCCTTTAAAAAAAAATACAAAAAGAATATTATCCAAGGCCTAGAGAAGGAATGGAGGAATGGAAGAAAAGATGAAAAGTTGGCATAAGGTAATCTAAAGGAGAGAGAACTAGTTATGGAGCATTTGGACAAATAGGCAAGCAGGCAGGCAGACAGGAGCACATGGGCCATGCTCAATATCAGAGGGAGGGCCCATAACTAACTATGCATGGGGCAGGCATAGTGGCTGGGCCAGGGTAGGATGCAAGGGGCTACTCCTGGCCCAGGTCATTGTCCATAAGTCCCTATACTGGTGAAAATACCTAGAGTACTTGCCTGCTTCAGCTCTTGTTTCAAAGCCTCTGTTAAGATAGAAATTCCATTGATAGCTATAAATAATTTAGTATGAAGAAATGTATCAAATGGCTGTAGTTCCCCTTTGTGTAACCTGAGGAACATTTTGGAAAGAGAAGACAGGATATCAGAAGAGATACAGTAATGGAATGTTGTCTGAATGTGGTTAAAGGCTCTGGAAACGGGGTAGAATGGGGCCTTGGGCTCCATTTTTTCAATTTTACCTGATTTCATCATTTTAGCTAGCATCAGATTAGAATAGGCTTCCACTCATTTATATATTTAATTCATTTATTCATTACAGGTCCACCAGGAACTGCATGGCAGACTTGCATGTGCTGTGGTGGTTGAGGCAGGGTATAATCCCTTCAATGGCCTATAGACAAAGGTCAGAAACATGTCTGAGAGGGAAGAGAATAAATTAGAGCTGATGCATTAATTTATCACTCTTTGGTGAGCCAAAGAAGAAATTGGGCAATGTCCTGGTTATATGGTGCCTGGTCCATTGGCACAGTCATTGCTGACCATAAACAGTGAGGATAATAGTGGTTTAAGCCAAGACCAGGTATGGTGGGTCTAGGGTTCCCCTCAAATTCATGTCCACTGGGAACTGTAGAATGTAGTCTTATATGAAAAGAGGGTCTTTGCAGACATAATTAGAATGAGATTATGCTATATTAGAGTGAGGCTTAAATTTAATGACTGGTATCTTTAAAAGAGAAAGGAGAAAGATTCAGACACAGAGACACAGAAAAGACCCAGATAAGAAGGCCATGTGAAAATGGAGGCAGTGATCCGAATGAAGCAGCTAGAAACCAAGGAATTCTGAGGATTATGTGCAACCACCAGAAGCCAAGAGAGAAGCATGGGGCTGTTTCTCCCTCAGAGTTTCTGGAAAAGAGCCAATGGTGCTGACACCATGGTCTTGGAATTTCAGCCTTCAGAACTGTAAGAGAATAAATGTCTGTTGTTTTAAAACACCCAGTGTGTGGTCTTTTGTTATGGCAGCCCTAGCAACTAATGCATCGGGTTGTAGGACTGCACTTCTGTCTCCAAGATTGGTTCAGGGTGAGCAAGGAGACATGGAGAGGTACAGGACTAAACGTTAAGAGCTCAAATACTCTGATTTTTCTTCATATCATATAAATCTTTCACCTTTTAAATATAAGAGCTCATGACCAAGACGACGTCTAAGATCAGGGAGAACTCATAGCAAGTGTGGCGTAAATAACGCTGGTTCCCACAGCATTCTTCAGCAACAGAGCAGCTGCTTGTGAAGGGCCTGCCTGTCTGTGGGTGCTTCAGCTAGTCTTACGGGCATTGGGCTCTAAGACTAATTAATTTATCTGATATTCATTATCTTCCTTCTTTGCAAAGTCTCCCTCTACTTTAAAAAATTTCTCTCTCTGATGGGGCACCTGGGTGGCTCAGTCGATTAAGCATCCAACTTCGGCTCAGGTCATGATATCGCAGTTCGTGGGTTTGAGCCCCGCGTTGGGCTCTGTGCTGACAACTCAGAGCCTGGAGCCTGTTTCAGATTCTGTGTCTCCCTCTCTCCCTGCCCCTCCCCTGTTCATGTTCTGTCTCTGTCTCAAGAATAAACAAACATTTAAAAAAAAAGTTTCTCTCTCCAGGGCACCTGGTGGCTCAGTAGGTTAAGCGTCGGACTTTAGCTCAGGTTGTGATCTCCCAGTTCATGAGTTCAAGCCCTATGTCAGGCTCTGTTCTGATAGCTCAGAGCCTGGAGACTGCTTCAGATTCTGTGTCTCCCTCTCTCTCTGCCCCTTCCCTGCTTGCACTCTGTCTCTCTTTCAAAAATAAATAAAAACATTTTTAAAAAAATTTTAAAAATGTCTCCTTTTTCTAACATACTCGACACCATCAGGTGGCTTGTGTCTTGGTGAGAAATATGGCAATAAGCTAGCTAATGACCTAGAACTTTCCTCAGGATGGGGTCAGTTTTAGACCTCCTAGGAGGAAAGATTTGGGATAGCTACTAGTTGAGATTAATTTCATCAGCCACAAAGAAAAATCATGGGAATATGCATCTATAGTTTGCCTAAGGTAAAGCAAGCTATGGAATAGGTCTCTCCTCCTCTTAATAAACAAACAAGCAAAATCTCCTTAGGACTCCTACGTTTAGGATGCTACAGAGGTAGAGATGGCTACTGAAGGGCCAGTTCTGGTCACCAGGTAGATGATGGCAGTTGAATGTCCCTTGGAGACTGCATTTGATTTTCTTTAGAAGATTCTCTCTAAGAACATGAGCTTCTCTACATTTGAGTCTGCCAACCAATGATGTGGCAGTGAGCTCTCAGAAAGGCACAGGCATAGCAGATTTGAAACATTTAAGCACTCAAAGTGCATTGGAAAACCCTATTCAAACTTAAGTGACTTTGAATGTGATACCCTGATTATCTACTAGAAGGAATTATAAGAAGTAAATGGTAAGGCATATAGGAGAGTTTGGAATAAGGAATTATCAGAAAGCCCCATTAAGCCTAAGTGGGCTTATTAGAGATGCTTCCCAATGCTTGGATTCAAAGATACATTTAACTAGGCTTCTTTGACTCTTCTTTCTGAGCCTTTACTTGAGCCCTAGAGGTGGGAAGTATTTCATAGCAGGATAGAGTTGTATTTACTAATTCTTGAGGATTAGTGCAAAGAGTATTAATGAAATCTCAATCAAGGCCTACTGTGGTTATGGGGGCCCAATTTAGGTTTTATTGCCTTTTACAATATTTCTCAACACTCAGGATTCTATCCAATTTGGAAAAATGTGTGTTCAGTGTTTACTCTAGGGCCAGCAGCAGGTTTAATATGTTACACTGAAGACAAGGTTTAGAGAAGTAAAAGTTAAATACAGAAAGTTCTGCTTAGATGACACTGTTTTTAGACCTAGGTAAAAAAGGCTGTTGCCCAAGACTTGTATTCCAGGGCACCTCATACTTTAAAAGAACTTCCTTGATATTTCTAAGTCCCTCTCTGATGCCTGGGATAAACCGGATCTGGCACTGCAGTCCAAGCAGAGAATCCAGAGCCCATATGGGCACCTCACATGGTCCTGGTTCCCATTTCTATGCTGCTTTGTAGCACTCTCTAATCTTCCACACTCCTCTTACAATGTGAATACATGCAGGCATGCACACACACACAAGCATACACATATATAAGTTCCCCCTTACCTGCATATATATATAGTATATATTTTTATATATTTATATATATATATATATATATATATATATATATATATATATATACACTGAGTCTCAGTTTCAGGAAGAAATTCTACTGTGAAGATTACTCCTTCTAGCTGGTGTGGCATTTCTTTTTACAGAATCAAAAGACATTGGGCTGCAAGAATGGTGCTGGTCTTGGGTGACCCTCATTCATGTCAGACACAAGATGTATTCAGTGCTCTGGGCTACCAACAGTCCACCACCAACTCTTTGTTGAGCCATGAATGTGGGTCCATTTGTGTTCTGCCCGTGGTGACACTTCCAGTCTACAAGACCCAAGAGAAGTAGGATGTGATGGCAATGGAGAATTGCCTACACTTATCTTCAGCCTGAGTTAGAAACATGAACAGAGACACTCTTATATTTTCTTATCCTATGTCAATGTGTCCAGAACTAGAGGTAAGTGAGAGAATGGACTGGCTGCATCTCTCAGTAGGGATGTTTCCTGGGATGTTTGATCTGAAAGGTGTTTTATAGAAACATACGGTAATAATAAGACACAGCTTTGGGCAATCATGCTATGTTAGCTTTCAGGAGCTGTGAGGGCAAGGGCTAAGGCCACCAGAATAGTGTCAATTTCCAAGGAAAGCAAGGTGATCTTTGGGAAGGCAAGGTCTTTGGAAAGCAAGATAGTACCTCCAGGTTGGGAGACCTGGAGTCCTTTATAGACCTCACAAACAGAAATTGAAAAACATATACTAAAGGTAGGGGGAAGAAATATGGGGACTGGGTTAACTGGTGAATTTTCTAGGCTAAATCTCTTTGAAAAATGCATGGATAAATTAGACATTAAGATGCCTTTTGCTAAAGTGCAGTCCAGGGGCTCTCCTGCAGTAGAGTGTGGAAACATTTGGAGGCTGAAATAGCCTCCAAACAATAGAGGTAGGGACCAAATTAGAAATGTGTATGTTGATGGCATGATTTGGGTAAGTATTTTTACTTCTTTATTTTCAATCCATGTAGAAGAAGTAGAAACACTTCTCTGTTATTGGAATGGAGAACTGTGACTGGAAAAAGCAATGTATGCAGTTCTTTTTTAGCATAAGTCGTGGCCAGGAAGGGAAGACTTTAGATACAGAGGCATTCTTCCCACTAGTGATATGGCCATGAAGCAAGTCCATTTCATCACAACTGATGCCATGCTTAAATACATCCCTGGAAAGAGCATGACTTTACAACCAGTCTGGAGGTAGCTTAAGACATTAGAAAACCTCTCAGAACCTCAATTTACTCATCTAGCAAAAGAAGGAAAACAGAACACCTTACGTCGTGGTTGTGGTTGTGGAATGAACCGATGTATAAACAAATGGTTTATGATCTATAAGTATTCCCTCTACATGCAGTTTGTCCTCAGTATTTCTCTAAATCTCTTTTCCTCCTTTTAAAGACATGTTTCAACTGTGGAATTTATGGAGCTTCTCCCCAGATCTCTCTCTCTTTTCAGCAGGGACATGTACCTGTCCCTTTTCAGTTAGACAGATCAGCAGGGTACTTGGCCCTGTGCAATAGCTCAGATGTGAGTCCTTTGATTTCTTCTTTCCTTTAATGTTTTCAAAGATCAGGAAGATTTCCTCCCCTTGTGAATGCAGGTTAGCTGCTAGCAAAGAAGACAGAAGCAAGAAGAAGCCAGGGCCAATTAGATCCCAGGCTGACCTGAAGACCAGAGTCCATATGGTGACCTGGGGAATCTCCCACAAGTTGGAGATCAACGGCTACTGAGAAGGCTGCTCAGAAAATTTCTTGGGAACATAGATAGAGTTCAATGGCCTCTTAGGAGAAGTCAAAAGCTGGTCATCAGCATCTGATGCCCACAGATAACCATGCCCAGGTTCCCCTGACCTTGTGTCAGCCCTTGGACACCATTTATTAGGAAATCTCTCTACCTCCTCTGAGTGCCAGCAGAGAAGAGGGACTTTACACTAGACCTTGCAGAGCACTTTGAGTTCAAAGGTCAGCCTTGGCACCCTGGAGAAAGATATCAGCTGGTAGGCTGGGAGGTCTTGAGAGGCTGCATATTATCCCTTCCCATATGTGAGAGATATGTGATTCCATATGACCAAAGGATCAGCATCAAGGTTAGATTTGGACTCATTTCAGTGGATTTTTTCTAAAGAGCTAGGATCTCCATGGGCTTCCTTTAGCCTTTGGCACCTGGCACAACTTGGCTGTGTTGAACCTGAACTTGGATTTGAGATGAGAGTTCTTCTGACTTATGTATGTTAGAGTTGTATAACAGTCTTAGAGTTGTAACATGATAATAATAATAATAATAATAATAATAATAAATATATAAATTATTATGCAGTTCCTACATGTTATATCCTTTGAAAGTACCAGTGTCTTCTACCAACTCTCAACTGAAAAATGTCATATAATAAAGAAAAAAACTTGCATGCCATGTGTAAGCTGAATTAAGGTATTATATCTACACAAAATATACAATAGAGACAGGGACCAAATTAGAAATGTGTATGTCAATGGCATGATTTGGGTAAATATTTATACTCCTTTATTTTCAATCCATGTGCAAAGAAGTAGAAGCACTTCTCTGTCCTCTCCCCTCTCAGCAGGTATATATAATTGGGCTGAGCCCCTTCTGGAAGACTTAATGTAGATTCTGACATCGTGATGCCCTTCCTGTCCTCTTGCATGGACTCTGGTGGTATAGGCTCAGGGAAGTCTGTGTCACTACCAACAGTACTTGGACCTGTGGATATCAAGGAGAGTGCAGTGCTCCAGGGAAGATGGATGAGCAGCACAGATGGTGGAGAGAGGAAGCCTGTGGCAGGTTTACTGATGTAGCCAATCATTTCCTGCAGAGCTTTCCTAACTCAAAGTGGGGCAGGGGATGAGGAGCAAGAGTTGTAAAAGTTACCCCTTGTTGGTCAGTACAAATGATTGGAAATACAAGGTTTCTTCCTCCCCTCAAATTGCAGTCTGCCTGACAAATTACTGCTGCTTTTTCCACTGATGTTTTATCTAAGTGTCTCTTCAATTCATTCATTCTGTGACTGAAAAGAAAAAAAAAAATCTTTAGAAAAGTTCAATAACTTCATGCATTTCTATCTATAGAGAAAGCAATATATGAAAAGGCTTTTAAATTGTGCTTGTAAAATATTTTTCTGCTTTGTTACTTATACATTCCACTTTGTGGTCCCAGAAATGTGTCATCAGGAATTATTTCCTGAGGTTGGGCATTTCCCACTCTATTAGAGAAAATTCTGTGCATGTTTTCATTACATGAATAGGTTCTTTGTTCTATGTGAACGGATATTCACATTTAAAAAAAAATAGAGAGCATAACTCTAATACATTGTAGATGGCAGTGAAAATTGGCACACACCCTCTTGTAAAACAATTTAACTGAAACTTATCAAGGGCCTTATAATGTTCACTGGTACCCTTTAAACTAATGATTTCACTTAGCATTTATGCTAAAGAAATACTTTAAAACATCAAAAATACACATGCTCAAAGATGTTCACTACAGTGTTACTTATATATATTTTAAAAATATAAACAACCGAAGTGCTCAACAAGTAAAGAATGTTTCTATAAACTGGTCAATCCATTTAACAGAATGCTATGTAGTAATTAAAATGGTATTTATAAAGAGACAAACAGGGAAACATGAAAAACTGGTGACAATTTAAATAACAACAGCAAGATGCACAATTACATATCTAGTATATACATATATGACTATGTACAAATATACATATTTTAAAAAAAGATGTGAAGGGACCTTCCAGCTTATTAATGGATGGTTTCTATATTTTTTATTCTATGTTTATGTTTTCTTTTTCCAAAGCTTTTCAATTAAAATGGCTACTTTCAATTGGAAATAAACAAAGAAAAGAAATACATAGTATTCATGTGGTGGTGATAAATCTCTATAGGCTCGTGGTAAACCCAGACTTTTGGGTACACAAACACATTCATATAAGAAAGGGGTGTGGCATGAAGGAAAGGGCATTGCTTGGAAGTAAGGAGATGAGTCCAAATCCTGGATTTATAACCAATGTTGTGACATTGGACAAGCCATTTTTCACCTCTTGTCTACCATGTCCTATCTATAATGAAAGAATTGCTCTAGGAGTTTCTATGGTTCCCAGGAGCACTCTAACTCTTTATAATGTAGAGACTATACATGTAGAGATTTGAAAATATAACTGCAGTAGAACTTAATTGGATGATCTTTTGCAAATCCAGAATTTGGGTACTACTTGATATTAAGAATGCCATGCTTTACATCTTGATCTCACATTGTCATCTGGTGACAAATTTCTCATGGGAGTTAGAACATCCAGAGAGGAATAATGGAAAACTGAAAAAAAAAAATCAGTCTAAAACATGCTGGCAAGTTGAATTTAGCCCCCAAGCTAGATATTAGATACCAAACAAATATTAGATACCAGTGTTTTACCAATAAGGAAATAGACCAAGAGAGGGGAAATTACATGATAGGTAGAAACCAAGATGGGTCTCAAACCTTGGTCCCTGTGTCTCAGTTCAGCGTGTTCTTTCCTGTGGTTATGGTTGTTTACAATAAAATCAGATTAAATTCAATTTACGAGTATTGAAAATATGAATAATTAGAAATAACTATGCTACTTTACATGTGTATAGAGCTTTAAAGTTTTCAAAGTGCCCAGAACAAAACCAGTTATCCTGGATATGAATTTTTTTGTACAGCAAAACTATTTCACATTTTGATTCTGCAAAGGTTATTAAATATTCCAAAATTTTATTATTTAAATGATACTCTCTATACTCTAATCTTGAAATAGAGCCATATTCTTTTGCCATTTATTTATTCAACAAATATTTCTTGGGCACAGCTCTCATAGCTGGGGATACCAAATGAGCATGACCCAAATACTCATGGAGCTTATGTTCCCTAGTGGACCATATCTACCAATTAAGGGTGCTCCTAAACTTTACCTGAGGAGGTCAAAGTTATATGCATGAAGCAAGAAGAGTATAATAAACAAGGATCCAGTATCACATACTGAGCGGTGTTTGTAACTCCAAATGCTACACGATTTCAAAGAAGGCAAAGCCAAAATAGTCTGAAACAATCTAAATTGAGGTTAAAATTGGGATGAGAGAAGCGGAGTCCCATGCAAACCCGGCTGAACTTCTAAAAAGAATAGGAGAAAGGAAAAGAGACATTAACATGTATTAAACACTAACTATGCTCATGAATCTTACTGTGCTCTTGTTTTCTAGAATTTGGCACTACTGTCCTCATTTTATAAACAACAAATCCCAAACTTAGCAGGAGTATATGGATGCTAGAAAAAACGAAAAGGAAAAACAAAATCATAAAACAAAAAATCTTGACGCATCTCCTTCTATAACAGTCCAGTTAAGATTTAGCCATTAGACTACCGGGTAAATATTGAGTCTCTCTGAGCAATGGGCTATGTAAACCATAGCATGGAGGAAGGGGTGTGGACAAGATCAGAGAAAATGACCTGCTTTCATTGTCTTCATGCTATAGACTCCATCAGTCTCTCAATCTTACAAGAATCAGACTCTCACTCTCCCACCCCACTTCAAAAATATATGTTTTAAGTTGTCTTTAATAGAGGACTCATGTCTTATTGATCCCAGTCTGCATGCTGGCCCTGAAGCATGCAGACTCAAATGAGAGAGAGAAAAAAAATCAATTTGGGTCCCAGGGTGCATTGCTGTTTCCAAGTTTACTGGATTATCTTTTTTTTCCCCTCTCTCTCCTTTAAACTGTGGAAGGACTGCCCTATGTCATAAGTTTCAGCACTTCTTGTGGTAGGCAGCTATGTTATTCAACAAGGAAATCAGGTATGACTCCTGCCCTATATCGGATAGCTTAGGGAGTTCACAGTCAGCTGTGAATGCAGGCATGTCACAGCCAGAAGGTAGTAATTGATGCCGATAAGCTATCTTCTGTGTAAACTATCCTTTGCTATGACTGATTCTTCCAAAAATCATAGCCTTCACATCCAAATATTTCCTTCCATAATCAATTTGGAAAGAATTCCTTGAGCTCTTGATGTTTATCACTGCACACAATACAATACATAGAGGTATAAGATAAGACCCTAGCTTCTGAAGAGTCACACATGAAATAATTAGAACATTCTATAAGACTGTAGTACATTTTCCTATGCAACATAGGGTGGTATCATTCTGAAATTTTCTAAGAGGTCAGAAAAGAAATAGATTGATGAAAGATGGAATAGTTAGAGAACGGACCAGTTCATCTTGCCTTTAACAGTGGATAGCATTTGGGGAGAGAATGGGAAACAGTGGTGTGTCTGTACCTAGATTTCTTCTCTACCCAACTCAGGATTTCCATTGACAAATGCCTCCAATTTAGTTTCATTCCCATTACTTATCACATACACTGTATAGTTACATTCAGCCATCTATTGAACATCTGTTCTGTATCAGGGACTGTACTCTGCACCACAGATATAGAAATGAATAAGCACCGTCCTTGGTGTAAGAAGATGCTGTACCATCATCTAAAGGGAAAATCACTCATTGTACTATAGTTATTTGTTTTGAGTCTAATTCCTGCAATTGGTGAATATATAAAGTAGAGTAGGGAACACAAATGAGTGGCTATTTCTGAAGGACAAGGAGAGGTGAATCAGCAAAAACTACAGAAATGAATTGACATTTGAACTTTGACTCAGAAGTCCAAGCATTCACTTGTGGACAAAAGCGTTCATAGCAGACGAAACAGACCAAGCTAAAGAACAGAGATGTGAAAGCACTTCATATGACATTCAAGATGGAAAGAAGTAGACAGATTAAAATCATATTTAGGAGATAAATCAATGGTCTTTAAAGAAACAAAGAGATGAACATAGGGGAAGGGAAGGAAAAATAAGATAAAAACAGAGAGGGAGGCAAACCATAAGAGACTCTTAAATACAGAGAACAAATTGAGGGTTGCTGGAGGGGTGATGGGGGGGATGGGCTAAATGGGTAATGGGCATTAAGGAGGACACTTGGAAGAGCACTGTAAGTGATGAATCATTAAATTCTACTACTGAAAAAAAATACATAAGCCACACACACACACACACACACACACACACACACACACATTAAAGATCAATTAGATATGGCAAGCATTGTGTTTGCTTTAGTATCTTGCACAGATCCCCTTTAACATACCCCATCCATACTGCAGCAGCTGCTGTGAGTGTTGACTGCTAAATTCTCATAGTGACACCTTCCCTGGTGTATTCACTGTATCTGAACAGGAGCTCTCTTATCTAGGGGATTATGTGACCCTCTACCCATTAGCAGCTTGTAGCAAAACTGATGTGATGATACAAAAGCCAGGTCTCCTGGCTTCAAGGTAGGGTCAGCATTTCAGTGCTCTCTGCTCCAGAGTTCCCTATGTGAAGCTGGTCTCCAGCTGAGGCCATGTCCTTGCTTAGCATCTTCTTCCCTTGCTGCGTTCTCCTGAGAATACTCTTTCCAATAGCAAAAGAACCCATTTCTAAGGCTCCAATTTTGGAAAACTCAACCTCAGACAGGTTAGGGTAAGAAAAGGTGAAAAGTCAGTATGATTCCCAGGTTTCATTTTGGACAAGTGTGTGGTGGCTGAAAATGCACTGAGTGAAAGACCATTAGAGGAGTGTGTGAGAGGAGATAGATTGAGGTTTGTTTACATGAGAAGCAAATGAAATATCCAGTAATCAGCTGTGTATTTGTAGGTCTATAGCCTAGGAGAGTTCTGGGCATTGTCAGCAAACATGACTAGAAGGCAACTGAAATATGAGGTTGCCTGTGTGGAAAGCGTAGAATGGGAAAGTAGAGAAGGCCTACGGTAGACTCTGAGGAGCATGAATATTAAACTTTGAGCAAAAAAGTTGGAGGCTATTAAGGAACTTTGCTCTTTTCCTTTATTACCTTCAGTGAAGCTATGCTTATAGATCCTGTTGTCATTTTACTAGTGTAGTGGCTTTAAAGTTGTGACCTAGCATATGTGTGTGTCTATGTGCCTGTGCACATGTGTATGCACGTGCAATTGTGTGTATGTGTGTGTGTGTGTGTAGGCATAAATGAAAAATGTTCAATGAAATAAAATCTACCCTCACTATTAATATGTGTTCCAATGTTTTCTTTTAAAAACATCTTTATTAAGGTATAATTGATGTACAAAGAACTGAACATATTTAATGTATTTACAATTTAATGAGTTTAGACATATGCAAACACCTGTGATACTATTGCTGTAATCATGGTAACAACATGTCCAACACCTTGTAGAGTTTCCCTTCGTTTCCATTGTTGTTGTTGCTTTGTACTAAGAACACTTAATGTGAGATCTGCCCTCTTAACAAATTTGGAAGTGCACAATACTGTATTGTTAACTGTAGACACTGTTGTGCAACAAATCTCTAGAACTTACTCATTTGTATAAGTGAAACTTTATATCCACTGAATAACAGCTCCCCATGTCTTTCACTCCCTTGGCCTTGGCAATTACTATTGTTTTCTCTGCTTCTATGAGTTTATTTTAGATACCTTGTATAAGTGGAATCATGCAATATTTGTCCTGTGAATGATTTACTTCACTTAGCATAATGTCTTCCAGATTCATCCACATTGTTGCAAGTGGCAGGATTTCCTTAATTTTTAGGGCTGAGTAATATTTTATTTTATACATAGTTCAGCCTATTCTTCTTTTCTCTTCTTCTCTTCTCTTCTCTTCTCTTCTCTTCTCTTCTTCTTTTCTCTTTCTATTCTTTTCTTTTCTGAAAAATAATGGTGTGCAATCTACTAAATTGATTTTTTAAATCACTGATTGGTTATGACCTGCAGTTAAAAGACATTTTTAATAGTAACTTACAAGCTAAAAAGCAGTGCATTTGGTCTTTTCTCCCTAGTTGTCAATATGAAAAAATGTAACATATCTCTCTTGGCTCCTGCTTTAGAAATGAGCACATTTTACTTCCTTTTCCTATTTTCTATTGCCCCATTTTGTTATTATAGTATGATATATTATTCTTGGATTGTTACTGTTAAACCTATATTTCTGCATTTTATATGTGCTGTTAAATTACCTTTGTTTCAAGAAATACAATATTAACAACATACCCAATTTTGTAATATATATGTATATATACATGTACACATATGTTTGTGTATGTATGCAGAAGACCAAAAATATATATGTTGAAAGATTTATATTGTCTCATAGTATTTGTATTTTAGGATATTTTAATTCTACTTTGTGCTTTTCGTTAGGTTTTATTTTTTAAACATAGAATCAGTGATAATTCTAATCAGTAATAAAATCATAAAGTAAAAAATAACAAAATTTTAAAAATTCACCGGTAATATGGTTGATTTGTACAATTTTTAAAAAGTTTGTTTGTTTAAAGGGGGGGGGGAGAGAGAGAAAGAGAGAGAGAGAGAGAATGAGTGGGGGAGGGGCAGACAGAGAGAGGGAGAGAGAATCCCAAGCGGGCTCTGTGCTGACAGCATGGAGTAAGTTTCTCACAGTGACTAGTTTCTCACAAACCATGAGATCATGACCTGAGCTGAAATCAAGAGTTAGATGCTCAACCAGCTGAGCCACTCAGGTGTCCCTGATTTATACAATTTTTAATATTTTTGTAATCACAACTGTATTTTACCTGCTTATATATTCCATATTTTTAATTTAGAAAGTTTTTTCATATTCAGAAATCAGATTGTATCCCCATTTTTCTTGGTTTTAAAGATTTAATTTAAAAATTTTTACATCTCATTTTTTTGTTTGTTTTTGTGAACTTTATTTTTGTCTATGTTGTGTACATCCAATCTCCAACAGCAGAGTCAAAGGCTTCCTAGGAAAACCTAGGAATCTGCATCATTCACAAGTTTTTTTTCTCCATTAGCACCCCTTGTGATTAATATGTGTCTTAGAAAATCGAAACCACCCTCCTAGGGGGAAAAGAAACAGAAACAAATCATTAATTTATAAAATATAAGACCCCCACTGAAACCCCAGTTTGGCCAAAGGCTAATTCTATACCCTTGGGGTAACCTATGACACCACTTTAAATGATAACTTTCTCAACTATGAAATGATGGATTTAGGTTAAACAATATGCTAGATACTTTTCGTTGTAAAAGATTGTTTGGTTCTCAGTTCAGTAATTTCTAAAATGAAATGATGCATTTGCTCTGCCTATGTAACAAGTACATGAGTTTATGAAGGTCAAATGAGTTAATAGTTTCTTAAAGCATTTTATTATTATTATTATTATCATTGGTATGGTTGCTATTGTTTGAAAAATTAATTTGCTCTTCATCTCTTAGAGTGAATACAACAGACTGCATATTCATTGCACTTTTGTCCTAGTCCTTTATCCCTTCAGCTATCTAGATGCTTTTTCTAAATAAAAGGTAATTTTTCCTTTTGCCATTTTGGGGTAGAGTCTGGGCAGGTATTCATTAAGTGTTCACTAGGCACACAGCTAAACCATCTCTTCCAGACTTCTTTGCTATTTTGTATGGGTATGTTACTGAATTCCAGCTAATGGAATGTGATGAAATATGATTGGCCTTTAAAATATCTTCCATGTGATGCTCCATGCTTTCTCTTGCCCTTCTACCTGTATGAATGCCCCAAATGCCCTTGGACCACCCTGACCCTAGTTGCCTCTAGTCTTAGATTGGACTTTAGGTGAACAAGAACTAAATGTCTATTGTCTCAAATAACTGAAATCTTGGGATTCATATATATATATATATATATATATATATAATCAGTCAGTTTTTCTTAATAAACATACTGTCTGCATTAGGCACAGGAAATACTTGTGTTCTTTTTTTATGATAAAAGAACTTTTTTTCTTGCTTAGAAGGTGACAAGATGACAATGTTTCTCAGCAATATGGATAATTTACATCTTCTTTTAATTTCTAAGGGTTGTCATTGGTATGAAGCTATTTGTTTCAGCTCAAATGTTACGTCCTTAGGGCTCCCGGGACTTTATATTCAAAGTATTCTATCCACATACCCCCAACCGTGGTAACTTAATTTCATTATTTCAGGTAATAATTTTAAATAAAGTCATTAGTTTCTAGAATGTATTGTATTCCTGGTGCTTTATTATCTACCTCTCCCATGGGAATGAAAGCTTCATGATGTCAGGATTCTTCTCTGTCCTGGTTACAGATATAGTCTAAGAGACCAGGACACATGCTGACACAGAACCAGCAATCAGTTGTTTTAACACATCTTTCTTTCTAGTTCAATAAATTTCTGCCATGTTGAACTCCACAGATGACTTCTTGGTTGTCCCACATCAATAATGTTGCCTTGGAGTTGTTATCAAATTCCACATGCTGTCAGCTTATTTCATAATCTGTGCATTTGAGAGGTCCGTGAGTCAGGAAACTAAACTGGGACCAAAGTGGGGTGGGAAAGAGAAGAGGAAAAGAAGTATAAGGAGGACCCTTAAGAGAGACATAGGAAAAGCATCCTGAGGTGAGTGTGTGACTTCATGGAGAGTGAGAATATGTGTTTGTGTATGCATGTGCATGCACACGTTTCTTTTTTTTTTTTTTTCAACGTTTTTTTTTTTTTTTTTTAATTTATTTTTGGGACAGAGAGAGACAGAGCATGAACGGGGGAGGGGCAGAGAGAGAGGGAGACACAGAATCGGAAACAGGCTCCAGGCTCCGAGCCACCAGCCCAGAGCCTGACGCGGGGCTCGAACTCACGGACCGCGAGATCGTGACCTGGCTGAAGTCGGACGCTTAACCGACTGCGCCACCCAGGCGCCCCTGCACACATGTTTCTAAGAGAGAACAACATAATATGCAGGGATTATTCTCTAGTTGGAAGTGTTCTCAATTAATTTTAAAGCATTACAAGTGCCTTTTCTCCCATGACATAATGACATATTTATACTCCTTATATTATAATAGAAAGCTATCATCTAACTGAGGTTCTGCATAAGTTTTTCCTCCCAATTTCTGGAAGAGCACTTGCCTTTACATTTGGGTGAAACTGGAGCTTCAGAATTCCCCATCCTGTTTTCCTCACTTAGTTTATTTTATTTATTTATTTATTTATTTATTTATTTATTTATTTGCAGGCTATTCAATTGGGAGGATGTGGTGTGTTGGGAAACTAGGTTCTAAATCCTCTATGATTTTATTAAGTGACTAGGCAAATTCCATAACCCCTGTGGATCCCCTTCCTGTGTACGGTAAGAGCCTTGATTTCTGCCTCTTCTCATTTTTGTAGAGGTTCCTCATTGCCGGGGGGAGGAGGGGGGGCTGCTATACAGACTTGTGTTTAAAGCTCCAGTCCTCCCACCCACCCCTACGGTGCCAGAATGGATGAGCTGTCCGTGGTGCTAAAAGGCTGACAGGGTAATTCTCAGTCTTTGGATGTTCTCTGTACCAATGTGCACTTTGGAAGGTGGCCCGCTGGGGCAGGTTGTTCTACTGCCAGCTTCACGGTTGTGGTTCTATACTCTTACCTGTGATGTAGAAAACCCATTGATTTTCCTGTTTTCCAGGTGATAAATGAGCTAATTTGAAACATGAGAGTTAACACCCAGACTTGGTGGAAAACATTTTTAAAATCTGTGGTTATGTTCCTGGATACCTTAGTACCCAAGTCCTTAGCTAAAACTAGGCTTTTAAGCACTAATATACAAATATGAAATACAGTTGATACATTTTCAAGAAAAATATAAATTGCTTCAAAACATGCTCACAAAACCATCTTCAGTTCCATCCAGATGAATTACTAAGAATTCTAACCTCAAGATCAAGCTCCATTTATTTAGTAAGATCAAGCTCTGCCTTTTAATTAAGGATAATTTCAGGAATATTCTAACATTTTGCACATAAGGGAACCCAGGATCTCATCAAAGAACTTTCCTTGTTGGTCTGACACTGACCTAAAGAAGAAGAAGATAACATAGTGGCAGAGAGTTAAATAGAATAGAGGCCAGCATAAATTTTGGAATTTGTTTATAGTTTTTCTTTAATCAAAAATTAATGATAGTAATAAGCTACATATGCAAACCTCTTATCATCCACCTGGCCATTTTGTTGGCTGAGGTCTTGTGTGTGTCTGTATTTGTGCATGTGTGTGTGTATGTGTGTGTGTGCATGCACATTCCCAAGATTTATATGTTTGGAAGTGTGAAAGAAATACTAGTTTCATTATTTTTATAAACTGGGAAATGATGTTTTCACTACTTATGATATACTTAACCCAGACCTAAATCATAATTAGAATGTGAATCTGTAGATATGCTAAAGTTTGTGAGGAGAGGAAGACATTTAACTGGTGTTCTGTGAACAGGGTAAGTTTGGGGGCAGGGGTGGTCGTAGTTCAGAAACACAGATTGAATGAAACAGGAATCAATCAAAGGAAGCAGTCTAAGTAATTAAACATGACAGTAGGATGATTTTCTGTAGCCTAGAGTGCTCCTTGATCTGTTAGGAATACATTAACTGCCCAGCAGTATCAAGTGGAAGAGAATGACAAATAAGAAGTATCCTTTAGGGGCTGTGGATGATAAAGATAATGTCTTACTTTATTTCTCACTTTTTCAGAGGGCACAACAACAAAAGACTGGGAAGTGCTTCATTAGCCAGGGTAGGACTACTGTAAAAGGCATCATTATCAAATATAGTCTCATCTATTCTTATATATTTTACGGCTTACATACAGCTGATCCACATAGCAATCCTTCAAGACAGCAGTCTTTACAGATAAGAAAACTGGTGCTTGTGAAGGTTAAGTGACCTGTCCAAAGTCATAAAGTTAGTAAATATGAATCTGGAACTGAGATTTTTTTTTATTTTCAAAATCAATGTTCCTTTCATTACATTATGGTCACACTATTAACTAAAGTAAAAATTTACTTTATCTATCTAAATTTTCCTTTGAGTTTCTTTTAATGGCAAGGACAAACATTTAGAAATTTGTGAATTATCAACTGCATTGATGGAAAAAGAGTAATTTCAGAAGTTTTAGAGTCCTTCTTTCTCTCTTCTTAACCCCAACATTGAATCCAGTTATAATAGTTAATGTTTTTTTGAGTATCAGCCATATGCCAAGCACTGTAGAAAGTGCTCCATAACCATTATACTATTTAATCCTTAACAATAATTCAATGTAGCAGGTATCCCATTTTGGCAACAAGGAAACTGACTTAGATAGGTTCAGTGACTTGACAAGAAAAAGTCACTAGTAAAAATAATAACAATGCTTGTTGAGTACTTGCAATATGGCAGGCATGGCTCAAAGTATATTGCAAGTCCTAGGTCACTTAATACATTTTACCCCCAAAATAGAGTACTCAGTTTTGCCCAGACTGTCCTGGTTTACTCCTGTTGTTTCAGAATAATTATCTATACAGCCTCTTTTTACTCTAAAAAATGTCCTTGTTTGAAGGATTAAAAATATTTGGTCACCCTGTCTAGAAGGCAGGTACTCTTACTATTTCTCTCTTATAGATGAGTATAATGAGGTAGAGAGAAGCTAAGTAAGTCAACCTAGGCCATCCAACTGAAAAGCAGCCAAGCCAGGGCTCAAACCCAGGTGGCTTAATCTACCTCCTTTGTAACCCTCATATTCTTAACAATCTTCTTTACTTGCCTTCCACTTACCACCACTTTTGTACAGCAGCCAGTTCTGTACCTTCAGCTCCTGTCCTGAAGTGTTCTTAGATTCTTCCTCCAGAGAGTGGTCCTTATCTTAATGTCAGACTCTCCTTATCTTCCAAACAAATATACATTAATTTTTTAATGTTTATTTATTTTTGAGACAGAGAGAGACAGAGCATGAACGGGGGAGGGGCAGAAAGAGAGGAGGACACAGAATCTGAAGCAGGCTCCAGGCTCCGAGCTGTCAGCACAGAGCCTGATGCGGGGCTTGAACTCATGGACTGTGAGATCATGACCTGAGCTGAAGTCAGACACTTAACTCGCTGAGCCACCCAGGCACCCCCAAATATATGTTTTAAATCTCATTCCTTCAGAGCATCTCATTCCTTGCTGTTCTCCCAAAGAACAGGAGATAATCCAAGAAAAAAAGAGGCACTCATAAAATATATTTTTAATATTATTAAATATATATTACTTCATTTAATCTAATCCTTAAAACTTCTCTATGGATTACATATTATAATTTATATTGCCCCAACAAGAAAACAGAGGCTTAGAGAGGTTAAATAACTAGCCCAAGCTTTCATAGTCAAGAAATGGGGGAGCCAGAACTTGACTCATTTCTGCCTCATTCCAAAATCCAGGAAGTTTCATTGTGGACACTGCCCTCAACAATAAAACGTTCTCCGAAGTTCTGCCATGGCTGCTAGACTATAATTCTTTCATCTTAATAATAAAATTCTATCAAATTTGATGTTCATGTCATCTTTCTAAGGTTTAGAATATATATATATATATATATATATATATATATATATATATATATGCTCTTAGGCTGGGGAATTCCAGTGCCTTTTACCCTGTGATAATTTCAGGCATCCTGACAGCCTCAGTAGTGCTGAAAGCCCTTCTCAATGTAATGGGATCCAATCCCTGAGAAAACTGTGAAGAGACTGAAGGTAATCTTACACGCAAATACTGTGCCAGGGAGGGGCTCCCTCATCTTCATCATCTCCCCAAGTTTCAATTCAGACTGTTGCTGCTCACAGTGACCTGAGATGCAGGGCCTGGGCACTGAATATGATGCCATGCAGGCCAAGTGCTATCCTGACTAATGGGGATGGGGTGTCTCCTATTTCATACTCCATTAAGGAAGGATGAAGCAGGCCAAGCTTACAAATGATGACAATAATGAGGTTCTGGTTATCTACCCTGCCTTTCTCTCCCCTGCTCCCCATCCACTGTTTCTCTGAGGGCCTTGCCAATGAATCCAAGTAGATTCTGACATGTTGGACATGCTTCAGCCACTATGAGAAGGCTGCTCTGTGGAGTGCTGGGGTAAAGCCATTTCCTTGGCAAACCCAAGGGACTGGCTGTGTGGCTTCTCTGATTCTTCCTTTGGGAGGTGAGGCTCTAAGTCCCTCTCTCTGTATTTCTTAATGAGGCAGCCATGCTGAGGGAGTGATCTGTGTGTGGATTGCTGAAGCATAAAAGATACCAAGTGGGTGGTTTGAGAGGAAAATGAAAGGGTCTTTTGTGCTCTGGCAGCTAATGAAATCAGAAAGAGAAATGGAACTCCACCAATGTTGATAGAATGGGAAAAAAAATACCCAGATTAATTTTTTCTTTAAATGAGAGCAGCTCACTGAAATGTCAAAATATCTTTTCATTTAGGTTAAACAAAGAGAAGGGATAATGTGGTTTTAGTCGCACTTCTTGGCCCAAAGCCTCGAAGCTGTGTTCATCCTGTCTATAATTTTTATGGCAATTTTACCATTCAAATTGACTATGAAAACTCACATCTGTGTAAGATGTTAACATGATTTATGACTGGATGTAGAAATATGCTTATGGAATAGAGCACAAGCTTGGGATATACAGAGCTATGCCCATGATGCATACATTACACAGTCATAAGTATACGATATGCAAATAATCAAACCCAGGTTTCTTCTCATGGCAAGGATAAACACTTAGCAAATGTGTGAATTATCACTGTGTCTCATCACAGACTGAGAAAGAGGAATTTCAGAAACTATGCCACAAATTCCATACCTGGAAAGTTCATGAGCTTCCAGCAATGAAATGATTTATGACAGATTTTCATCTAAAAGTGTGAATTGAAGCTGTTTCTATTTATCCCTCATCCTGGCCTTGTTTGGCTTTGGCCAAAATAACATTTCCTTAGTTCACTCATTTGCTGTCTTCCTTTTGGCTTGCTTCTTCTTGCACTTCTAACCTCTAGCTAAATTCTTCTTCTTGTTCCTTGTGGGAACTTGTTCCATTATAAATGCATTTAAAAATATTTCTAATGTCTCCTAAAATAAAATTAGGCATTCTCCTTGATAATACCACTGTGCTTGCAGCCTCTCAGGTGGAGCCTATTCACCTTTTTGAGTCCCACCACTGCAAAGGTGTACTTCTATACCTACTTCCTAAATCCTTTTTTGAAAGATGCATGCTTTCAGCCCCACTTTTTCTCACCACTCCACCAAACTTCAGGTTTGATCATCATATTATTCAATGGTGATAATATCTGCTTAAGACTAGTACTCACCATATCCTTTGCTTTTGTTTTTAATGACTCCAGTCCTTGTGTTGGTAGTTTTCTGACCTCAGTTCAGTGACTGACACCCCAACTCCCCCATCACAACTCCCTTCCATGATCACATACTGATAAGTTCCACCTTTGAAATAAGAAACTCTTATGCTCCACTCTCCATCCACAGCTTTCTTTTCCTTTGCTTCATTGCAGATTTCAATTTGATTGGTTTTGTCACATTATCCGGACCATAGTTCTGTGAGCCCATAACTTTCTCTAAAGGGAAGACACCTGAAGCCAGTCCATCAAAGATTTATATGACCTCCTTCCTAATTTCCAAAGTCTCATTTTCTTCATCTTATTTAATCTCTTATTTATACATCTAGCTGACACGTTCTACAATGAAAATGTCTTCTCATTTGGCTTTGGTGTTGTATCTCACATATTCATCTTATCCTCTTTCCTCCTGTCAGGTCACTTGAATATCCCTATTCTCACTCCAAACAAAGGGATTCCTTCTGAGTCATTTTCTGTTTTTTTTCTTGCTTCTTAATCTATATATTCCTTGAGGATTTTCATGACTGTAACTTTCTTTTGAAAGATTTTTCTCTTGAGCTCTCCCAATAGCCTGTTGCATGGCCCAAAACAGCCCAAATAAAAAATGTTCAGTACTGAATCCTAAAACTATTTCTGTTCCAGTGTGTGGTTTTTCTGATGAAAAGTCACAGTCATTCAAGCCTGGAATCTGAGCATGATCCTTGTTTTCTCATTTCATCCCTTCCAATCAAAGAATGAGTCATTGAGTTGTGTCTATTCTAGCTCTTAAAGAGTTCTCAAAATTTTCCTGTCCCTTTATCTTCAATGATGCCACTATAGCTTCAGCCTTCACCATCATTTTCCTAGATACTGTATCGGACTTTGAATTGGGTTTGAATCTGTCTTTTCTATTGCAAGCAGTGTCAGTTTCTTGAGGCATAGATTCATTTGTAAATTTTCCCTAACCAAAGCCTTTCAATGCTTCCCTCTCACAGCACTGCAAGTATGTCTATCAAGAGTATGTCTATCAAGATGATTTATGATCTGATCTTTGCTTATTTATCTAGCTACATCTTTACTCATTGCACTAAACATTCCAGTGATGCAAAACCACGTTGTTACCAAACATGTTGTTACCAAAACATGGCATGGAGCTTTACATGGACACACACCTTTGCACATGGAGCACTCTTTCATCCTAAAATCTTCTTCCTTTTTCATACCAAAAAAAATTTGTCATTAAAAACCTGGTTCAAGTTTTGCCTCAATCCTCAGCTTACATCTTCAGCATCATCTAACACTGTTCTCTTTATATGCATCTCCATTCATAGTGGAATTCTGTAATTTCCCTCAAGTGTGTCATGCTCTCCACTTTTACTATTTCCTTCACTCTTACTATCCCTTTTTACCTATCTAACATCCTACTAAATCTTTGCACATCAGCCTAGATGGCATTTCCTTTGAGAAATATGTGGCCCTGATCCCCAGTGTAAGTTAAATCCCCTTGTTTTATAGCTCCATTTTAGTCTATATCTCCCTTTATGGTAATGAAACACTTAGAGTGCCTCCTTTAATATTTGACTTCCATGAAGACTATTACATCCAAGGTTAGGAGCCAAGTCTGTATTTTTATTTTTTGCTACTTCTTCAGAGCTTAGCATATTGTCTGTCACATGTTAGATGTTCAATAAGTATTTGCTGGATTTTTGATGGGATTAAACTTACTGATGATGCCTGCATAGAGTTGACCACAATCTCTTTTAACACAACCCCCATCCTTGCTCTACAACTGTACTTTCACCTATTAGTGTACTAATTACATATACGAAGACTGAATTTCCCTCAGCAACTGGGACTTATGACGCAGCTCTCAGTAAGGGGTCTTGGAACCCAAGTTGAAGCCAAACAGAATCATACGTGCAGATCATGGAACTATAAAGCTTTAAAAGATTGAATTAGATATCAAATTAGAGTAAAAAAGAATGCATCTTAATCATCTGTCTGAAGGAGTATCATCAGTCAGAGGAATGGGAGCAAGAGGCATCAGAACTGGCCAAGAAACATAGTCAGGTAGGCTGTTATGATTCATTGAGTCCTGGGCCCAGGATGCAGGTGGTCTCATAGGGCACATGTAAAAGTTAAAAATGTGCTGAACAGACTTTGGCACATTACAGTTTTGTTGTTGAGGTACTGTTTGTGGTAATTGATATATATTTACATGTCACAACCTCCTCTTCTGGATTTTGAATACTGTAAAAAAAAAAGCTTTATTTTAATCACTTTTATACTTTCTGTTCTCAGTAGACATCTGTAGAACTAATGTGTGTATAGTTATTCTTCTCATCTAAAAGCTGATTGCAGCTTTATTTACAAATAAAAGCTTATTCCTTATGCCTTGATTAGAAATGTGTTGTATAGGAATGTGCTGAACTTGACATATTGTTTTGAAATGCAAGCTTTGTGAAATTCAATTTATGAAATACAAACACAATTTCAGCCTATTAGGGGCTTGTAACCAAGAAATAACTTGCTAGTTAAATAAACCATTAGCTTTGGAAATCACAGCATAAACAGATGAATTTTCTATATGTGGTTTCCTGCTGTGGCTATTAGCCCAGAAATTAACCAGGAAATTATGCACTATGCTGAATAAATTGATAGAGCTTCAAGTGGAAGAAACTCCTAAGGCCAGTGGAGTGCTTTGTCATTGAAAGGGTATGAGGTGTAACTAAGCTGCTTTGCATGGTGGAAGTTGGCTGCTGGTGTTAACTCACTTCTCTTCTGCATCATCTAATTGATTTTCCTTTGAGTGTTATACCAAGGGACTGTGGGACAGTGTCAGTGGTCGGCCTTGGATCTAGGCAGTGGTTTTTGTGGCTTTACTTATTTATTTATTTGAGAATTTGAAAAGTAATAATAACACTGACTAAAAGTTGGTCAACATTTTCTTATCACCATGTACTGGAAATTTAATCAATGTCAGTGATAAAATGGTCTTCCCTTTCCCTTCCCTTCAATGATTCTTTTGTTGGCCTACATTCTAAATAATTGTTGCTAACAGTAATTAGGTTTTAATAATACATATGTAAACTTAAAATTAACACATTTTTATTACTTTCCTCTTAACTAACGTTGCATTCCATATGGAAGTTAATTTGTAGAACTCCTGGTTGTAAAGTTGGCCCCTGACACATGTGGTCTGACTACACGTCTTTATTTCCAGAATGACTGTATAACAGTTATGAATCATTCAAACTTATTCCCAGTACATGGTTGGTGGTAGTACATAGTTCTGTGTTTGAACAATAGATAAGAAATAATCAATAATAGTACTGTGATTGCAAACATGAAGAAACATAACTTGGGCCAAGTTAATTATGTCATTCTATGTGACTCCTTTGAATTTTTGTGGTTATAATTTAAGGCAGTAAACACAGATTGAGATCTGGGAGATTCAGTAATTCTTATTTGGTGAGTCCAAATTTTAATTCATACATGAAATATATTTATTTCATTGCATTATAATTACTGAAAATAGCTTTTTAATATAGAGGAAAAGGTGTTAAAACACAATCTGTTTTAGATGGCAGATATATATATATATATATATATATATATATATATATATGCGCCACGTCTGCCACTCTCTCCCTAACCACTCCTTCCCTCTTCTCTTCCCAGCATTATGAAGGTCCCTGCACACAATGTGATCTCACCTTTCCTTGGGACTTCATTACTCAGAGTGGGGTGGGGCCGGCCAAGGGGCCTCGTTCAACAACTCTGACATTAGGTATTAGTCGAGACTGTACTACAATTCTACATTCTCATCCTAAGCCTATTGTCTCATTATTTCCTAACTTTACACCTCTGCTTTATACATTTGGGCTAGTTCCTTCTGTTTTTCTCCCATATGCTGTGTTCATTCTATCTCCTTACTGATATATTTCTGTCTGTCTGGAATATCCCCTCACCCCCTTATTCCTTTATCCATATCACTCAAAATTCCTCCATGAAGCCCTTCTGACTATTTTGTCCCCTGCCAAATATTTCTCAATTCTCTCAACTCCCATAGTGTTTGTGGTGTTTAGATTGCTTTTGTTTTTGCTGATTGGCAGGGATTTAATTTTTTTTTGTTGTTATTAAATGCATACAATATAAAAGTTACTGTTCTGGCCATTTTGAAGTGTACTTTAAGTACACTTAATGACTTTAAGTGTTATTGTGACATTAAGTATTCAAATTTTTGTGCAACTACCATCAGCACCCTTTTCCAGAAACTTTTTCATCTTGCAAAACTGTGATCCTATATCCATTAAATGATAACTCTCCATTCTGTTTTCCCCAAGCCCATGACAGCCATCATTTTATTTTCTGTCTCTATGAATTTAACTATTCTACATTATTCATATAAGTGGAATCATACAGTATTTGTCTTTTTTTTTTTTTTTTGACTGGCTTCTTTCACTTAATGTAATATGAAAAGGATTTTCACATGTGACAGGATTTTCTTCCTTTTTAAGACAGAATAATATTCCATTGTATGTATGTATACCACAATTTGTTGATGGACACTTGTGTTGCTTCCATGTTTTGGCAACTATGAATTGTGCCACTATGAACATAGATGTGCAAGTCCCTTTAAGACCCTGTGTTCAATTCTTTTTAATATGTACCTAGTGGTTGAATTATCTTTTTGACTTTTTGGGGAATTGCCATACTATTTTCCATAGTGGCTACACTATTGAAGTTTCTACAAGGCCTCCAATTTCTCCACATCTTTGTCAACACATATTATTTTTTGTATTATTATTACTATTTTTATTATAGTCACCTTAATGGATATGAGGTAGATCTACATATCTGATATAACTGGTGACATTGGGAATCATTTTATGTGCTTACTGGCCATTTGTATATGTCTTTGGAGGAATATCTATTTAAGTCTTTGGCTTATTTTTTTAATTGGGTTATATGATTTTGTTGTTGAGGTGTAGAAATTCTATATATATTCTTGATATTAACCCCTAACCAGATATACGATATGCAAATATTATCTCCCATTCTGTTGGTTACCTTTACTATGTTTATTGCATTCTTTGATGCATAGTTTTTAATTTTGATGTACTCCAATTTTTTTTCATTTGTTTCCTATGCTTTCAGTGTCATATCCAAGAAATTCTTGACAAATCCAATGTCATAAGGTTTTTCTCCTATGTTTTTTCCTAAGAGTTTTATAGTTTTGGCACTTACTATTTGCTCCATTCTGGGTTAATTTTTGTATGTGGTTTGAGGCACGGGTCTAACTTTATTCTTTTGTGGGTAAGTATTCAGTTTCCCCAGCAACATTTGTTGAAAAGATCATCCTTTACTCATTGAATGGTTTTGGCAGCCCTATTGAACATCATTTGACCACATATGTGATAGTTTATTTCTGGGCCATTTATTCTATTCTATTAGCTTATATATGTGTCTTTATGCCAACACCACACTATATTGATTACCATAGCTTTGTGGTAAGTTTTAAAATTAGGAAGTGTGAGGCCTCCAACTTTGCTCTACTTCAAGATTATTTTGCCTATCTTGGGTCTCTTAAGACTCTATTTGAATTTTAGCATGAATTTTTCTATTTCTGCAGCAAAACATCATTAGAATTTTGGAAGGGATTACACTGAATCTGTAGATTGCTTTGGGTAGTATTACCATCTTAACAATATTGTCTTTCAGTCCATGAACATAGACTATCTTTCTGCCTGTTGGTTGGTATCTTCTTAATTTCTTTCACTGATGTTTTGTAGTTTTTAGTGGGCAAGTCTTTTGAATCCTTTGTAAAATGTACCCCCTAAGTATTTTATTCTCTTTAATGCTACAGTAAATGGAATGTTTTTCTTAATTTCCCTTTGGGATTATTCATTGTTAGTGTAAAGAAATGCAAAACTGATTTTTTGTGTTAATCCTTTTATACAGAAAATTGGCTCAATTTGTTTATTTGTTCTAAGTTTTTTGTTTGTTTGTTTTTTGTATGTGGAATATTTAGGATTTTCTATATGTAAAGTCGTATCTGTAAACAGAGATAATTTTACTTTCTTCCTTTCCAATTTTGATGCATTTTATTTCATTTTCTTGTTTAATTTCTCCTGTTAGAACTTCTGGTACCATGTTGAATGCAAGTAGTGTAAGTGAGCATCTTCATCTCATTTCTTATCAGTCTGAAAAGCTGTCAGTACTTTGCTATTGGTATCAGCTGTGGGGACAATTGGTTTTTAGTAGAGAGATCTTCAAAGGCCCATATTTATATGACTGACATTTATTGAGCACCTTCTAAATTCCCTAATATAAATAAGGCCTTTACATATGTTGCTCATTTATACTTCATAAAATCTTTATGAGGGAGTTTTCCCCACTTAATAAATGTGGAAATCAAATAACTTGTAAAGTTTACAAAATTAGTAAATGACAGATCTGGGATTTGAATTCCATTCTATCTCACTTAAAAATTGACATTGTTTCACTTTACCAAGTTGCTCCTTGAAAGAGGGATGGTCTCTCTGGACTTACATTTCACTTCTGCTTCTACTGTACCAAGCACAGGGAGACCCATCAAAATGTGCAATATCTTGTGGATGGATCCACTGCCACCATAAAAATCCATGAACAGGAGAGGGATTTCAACTGTCACCACTGTTGTTTAACATAGGGCTGGAGGTCCTAGCCTCAGCAATCAGACAACAGAACAAAATAAATTGACAAAATATTTTCAAACAAGAAGTCAAACTTTCACTCTTCACATATGACATAACACTCTACATGGAAACCCAGAAGATTCCACCAAAAAAACCAGCTAAAACTGATGCATGAATTCAGCAAAGTTACAGGATATAAAATCAATGTACAGAAATTGGTTGCATTTCTATACACTAATCATGAAGCAAAAGAAAGAGATACCAGGGAATTGACCCCATTTCAATTGCATCAAATCCCATAAAATATCTAGGAATAAACTTAACTGAAGAGGTAAAAGATCTGTATGCTGAAAACAATGAAAAGCTTAAGAAAGAAATTAAAGAAGACACACACACACACACACACACACACACACGGATAACATTCTATGTTCATGGATTGGAAGAACAAATATTGCTAAAATGTCAATACTACCAAAAGCAATCTACACATTCAGTGCAATCCTTATCAAAATAACACAAACATTCTTCACAGAGCTAGAACAAACAATCCTAAAATTTGTAGGGAATCACAAAAGACCCTGAATAACCAAAGTAATGTTGAAAAAGAAAACCAAAGCTGGAGGCTTCACAATTCCAGACTTTAACCTGTATTACAAACCCATAATCATTAAAACAGTATGGTATTGGCACAAAAACAGACACATAGATCAATGGGATAGAATAGAGAATCCAGAAATGGACCCACAAATATATGGCCAACTAATCTTCGACAAAGCAGGGAAGAGTATTCCATGGAAAAAACACAGTCTCTTTCGCAAATGGTACTGAGAGAACTGGACAGCAACATGCAGAAGAGTTAAACTGGACCACTTTCTTATACCATACACAAAAAGAAATTCAAAATGGATGAAAGACCTAAATGTAAGACAGGAAATCACCAAAATCCTACAGGAGAAAACAGGTGGCAACCTCTTTGACCTCAGCTTCAGCAAATTCTTACTTGACATGTCTCTGAAAGCAAGGGAGATAAGAGCAAAAAACTATTGGGACATTATCAAGATATAAAGCTTCTGCACAGCAAAGGAAACAATCAACAAAACTAAAAGGCAACCTATAGAATGGGAGAAGATATTTGCAAATGACATATTTGATAAAGGGTTAGTATCAAAAATCTATAAAGAACTTACCAAACTTAACATCTGAAAAACTAATAATCCAGTGAAGAAATGGGCAGAAGACATGAATAGACAGAAGACATCCAGATGGCAAACAGACACATGAAAAGATGCTCAACATCGCTCATCATCAGGGAAATAAAATCAAAACCACAATGAGATACCATCTCACACTGGTCAGAGTGACTAACATTAACAACTCAGGAAACAACAGATGTTGGCAAGGATGTGGAGTCTAGTTCTGACATTTGACATTTGAACTTCCTATTCTGGCTTGTTCCCTTGGCTTCCTATCTAGGATAGCCTGGAGGGCTCTGAGGGAGCCTGGGATTGGATAGTATGTAACCATGAAAATATCAAGCAAGATGGAAAACCTTAGGCTCTACAGTGCAGAAGAAAGAGCCAGGACTTTAGAGTTATGAAGTCCGACCTTAGCCACTTTTTGTGGCTATTTGTGTGACCTTGACCAAGTTATTTAACTTTCTGATACTCAGGATTCTCATTTGGAAAATGGAATTAGTTTTTCTCCAGTCCTTGTGATAATTGGGAAGAACGTATGTAAAGCAGTTGGCACATTGCACAAGCTGAAGCGATGGCAGTTATTACTATTATTAGAGCTGATCTATTCAATAATCTTGTGTAGATGAGAATATTGGAATCCAGAGAAGTGAAATAACTTATCAGTGTCATGTAGCCAGTTGATGAGAGAGCCAGATTGGAAAACTAGTGATTCTTTCTCTAAATCACTTCACCCCCTAGGATTTTCAACAATGAGAGATATTAGAACTAAAAAACACTCTTGCTATTCTTAAAGACTCTACAATCTGATGAAAGATAGATACTGAGAACAAACCTACAAGGGTATTTAAATAAGAAATGGAGAATAAGTGCTTGGATGTGTATTTGCTCAAATACATACAGGGGAAGAAAGTCTGTGCAGTTAGCTAGACAATTGAAGAGCAATGCAACAATGTATTTGGGGCTCCTGCTTGTAAGTAAGTATAGTGGCTTATTTTTCTGTTTCAGTTTTCTTGGAATTTACAAAACCTGTAATTGTAGAAGTCGTTTTTCTTCACTCTGTATGTAAGTATGTTTACTTTTTTTTCTGTTTTTTTTTTTTTTTTAATGTTTATTTATTTTTGAGACAGAGAGAAACAGAGCATGAACGGGGGAGGGTCAGAGAGAAAGGGAGACACAGAATCTGAAACAGGCTCCAGGCTCTGAGCTGTCCGCACAGAGCCCGACGCGGGGCTCGAACTCACGGACCGCGAGATCATGACCTGAGCCGAAGTCGGCCGCTTAACCGACCGAGCCACCCAGGAGCCCCTTTTTTCTGTTTTAAGATAAAGTATTCTCTCAATGGATTCCCAAGACAGCTATGTGGAATGTAACTGGGCTTCCCAGACACACACTGTGCCTATCACAGAGAAGACCTGACTCCCATGTCCTCTAGGTGACTAAAACTATCCCACAACCGGTAAGTAAGCAGAAAGACAGGGCAAACATCATTTCTATTTGCCATCTTGTATCCTGTAGCACAATGCCTGGCACATTGTAGGTGCTTAATAAATATTGCTTAAACAAATTATATGTAGGTTGGAGTCTCTTATGTCCGTAGTACATAGTTCTTCTCTGCTTTAGCAAGAGATGCCAGCACACAACACGTTTGTTCATCACATGGTTTAGGTAAGACATGAAAAGCTCTTTTCAGGCGATGGCAATACTGAAAATCCCTCTCTCCAGCCTGGGTAGTCTCATCAGAACTGCTGGAAAGTCCTTTGAATTTTCCTAGCTTCAAAAACCTCCTCTCAGACTCATCAGCCAACATGACTTTACAGGATCCAGATGAAGACCAGCCTTCCTCATGGACCTCCTCTGACTACCTAGCCATTTTCTTGTCACCTTTTCCTGAGCAATTCATACCTTTAGCATATGGCTGTGTGTATGCTTTCTGCTTGTATATATATCTCCCAATATGCTTACACCCAACTATGTCTGTGTTTTCTCCACAATGAGGTCTATTAGTACCTTGAGATCAGTGACTATCATCCTCCCTGTGGACCCCCTGCAGACCCTCATGTAAGCACATGTGGCTTGTATAGGCGCTCCACAAACATTAGTTTCAAGAGTCTTCTAAATCTTGGAGGTACGGCTACTAACATCTTAAACAAATCATGTTGCACATGACCTTATTTCCATTTACATTTTTGCTTCAAGGAAGCTTGGAGCAGAATGTACAGTCTATCTCTAGCAACCACAGTCTTCATTTTGCATAACAGTGATCCTGCATCCTTCTTACTCTTCTGTATTTATTTTCATTTCACGTATTTCTCTCTCTCCCTCTTTTTCTCTCTCATGTACAGGCTTGTGTAAAGAGGTTATAAATTACTAAATCTGAAATGTAAAGTGATCCATCTGAAAGTGCCAGTGGTTAAAAATAACCTACCCGTCTTGGATTGGTCATTTTGCACTGAAATAAGACAAATCCGGCTGTAATCAAAAGGAATATATCTAGAACAGTGAAAGTTCAGGTAACACGGTGATTGAATTGGGCCTCCTGGCATCTTTGCAGTTTCCCACAAAGTGTAACTACCTTTTACATCTAGAACTTGAGTTACTGGTGCTTAAAGTATAAAAGAAATTGCAACTGAAGTTTGGGCTTTTTAAATTTTTTCTCCATTTTCTGAATCAGACTTTTAACCACCACTTGAGGGATGTCTTTAGGCTGAGGGCTGAAGGCCACCCACAAAGCTGCTCACATCTGTTTCACCTGAGTCCATACACTGGGGAGAAAAAAAACTGTTTAGTAGAGGAAACAAGAGTCAAGGTTTGGTTTCCCAATCCTCTCCCAATCTCAGCATCCTAGACAGAGGAAGTAAAGAGGTATTAGAAAAAAGGGAAAACACAAGAGGAGGAATGATTTAAGGATAATACAATCCCAAAATATCAGAACTGACATTTTCTAATTTTGCAGATGACTAAAATTGAGGCTTAGGGAGAGGAGTGACTAATCCAATCCCATTGGTCATCCATTACCAGAATCAAGGCTGATAAATACCTCTTTTGAAGACTGAAGAACCTTTTCTAGCGTATCTACAGCTTCTTCCACCTTAGGATTCACATTCTGAACACAGCCTCATCATGCTTCCTCCTGGCCCCTAGTATGTACCTTCACTGTCCACTGAAGGTCCAGACCCAACTCTGCCACCTCACTGAGGACACAGTCACTGAGTTCTCCCTTATCCTTCTCTGATAGAAAGCAAAATTTCCCAGATGTGACCTGTTCACCACCAGAATCTGAATTCCCCAGGTGACTCCCGACACCTACTCAGACCTATTGAATCAGTTTCTGGGGATGGGTCTGGGGATTTACATTTTTATTTTATTTGTTTTGTTTTAATATTTATTTATTTATTTTGGGAGAATGAGAAAGAGACCATGCATGAACAGAGGAGGGGCAGAGAGAGGGAGAGAGAAGATCACAAGCAAGCTCCACACTGTCAGCAGGCAACCCAACATGGGGCTTGAATCCATGAACCATTAGATCATGACCTGAGCTAAAATCAAGAGTCCAATATTTAACCAACTGAGCCACCCGGGCGTCCCTAAGATTTCCATTTTAATAAGCACCTTATGTACCTAGGTGATGACTGGGCACATTTTTGTCTCAGAACTGCAGGTCTGCAGGTCCAGAGGAAGTGTGGTGGTGGGAGCCAGCCACATGCTCTCTGTCTCTTCTCCATCAAAGCCAGCCAAGCTGACCTCTCACCAGCAAGCCTGACTTAATGTCACAGTTGGGGAAGAACTGTCAAGACAGGGACTTACTACAGAGCCAGAAGTGTTTTGTAAAACAAACCTATATAGCCATATGTGTTGAGAAACATTAAGTCACTTCTTAATATTTTGTTAAAAAGTCTAGTTTCTCTGTAAGCTAACATAAGCCAAAAATGTCACTCCTCATTCCCTCAGTTCTGTCCTCTTCCTTCCCCAACCTCAAGACTTCCTCTTAAGTCTTTCTAATCTTATATGACTTTGAGCTTTTGTTTACCTTCCTCTTAATTCCCACCCAGGAGGCCAGGGGCATAAACATTTTCTCCCAAAGATAACACAAAAGGGGTGATAACAATAACAACAAGGTGTCTCTACCCCAACCTTGGCTTTAGTGAAGACTTACAGATAAATATTGGTTATTTACCCGAGCACACCTATTTTCTCTTGCCCAAATTGCTTCAGATTATGAAATCAGGTATTTCCTCCTTTTTAAAAGTCAGTTGTCTCTCACTAACAGGGATGCATAACTAGTTCAATAATGCAGCATGACATTTATGCTTACACAAGCCCCACACCTGCCTACATAGGCATGATCTGCAAGTGGCAGCTTATATGGGAGAGTACAAGACTGAACATGAGTGTAGTGGAGAGAAAAATGGAAAGTATAAGGAGAGAATCTCAGTTTCTCTTCTTAAGAGATTAATTAGATGAAGTGAGAGAAAAAAATTCTTGTCAGAAGGGAGAAGCTGCACAGTAAGTTTGAGAGCCAAAGAGCTCCAGTTTCCCTTGGACATTGCCTGGTGAGGGATGGAGGGGTTTATTTTGTTGTGATCAACTGAGAAAAAAAGACCAGCTAAGTGCTGGCAGCAGGAGAGGGATTACCATGGGATGGTACTGAAGCTATTTTGTTCTTAGGCACAGATGTAATTATCTCTCTAATAGCAACCCTGATAAGCCAGTCTAGATAAAGAGATACTGTGCAAGGTGTTTATATCAGGTGGGTTGAAGAACTTCAGGATACACAGGCAGGTATATTCATGGAAACATTTATGTATGCACGCACACACCCACACACACACCCCACTCACATACATTGATACAAGAAAACACATAGTCCCACTCAGTCACACAAACATAAAGATACACATAGATATAAATACATAAATATATATCTGTACCTATAGATGTATGTGCCTGCATGCAATCATACTGACACATGGTCTTTTGTACCAGTCTTATGCACAGGTGTGCATAAGTTGACTTACCCATACAAATCAGAATAAAACAGAAAATGTGTATATGGAGTGGTGGCCATGAGACTCACTGGAAATCACACTGAGCTAAGGATTGAGGCTCTAAGTAACATAAGGACTGTGGCCAAGTCTCCTGGTCCTTAGAGCACCCAAGTGGTTGGTACACAGTGAGTATGCAATAAGGTCCCACTGATTCACTGATTGGTGGATTCCGTGGCTTAACTTGTTGACTTTTGCCATGGTTTGACAATGACAACCGTGGGAAAATTTTCTCCCCTCCAAACCTCTAGTGTGAATACTTGGAGTGTCTTGGAGCTTATTGTTGGCTGAGATTATGTGCCTGTAGAGCCCCCTCTCTTATCCATTAACTCTTCATTCCCAGAACGTCACCTCACAGTCAAGTTTTCATTCATTTTTCAAAGTAAAATATCTCCAGGGCTCTCTATGGCATATCTGACATCTTGGACAGACCTCCCTGAAGAGGATCCTTGTCTCCTTCATAGCAGGAAGGGAGCCTGAGGTGTCAAAATAAGGACCAGGCAATGCTCACCGACATACCTATGACTTATTAACAAAGTGTACATCATCATTATCATTAAAGATGATTTAAAAAAAGCATGCATGTGATGTATTTGTTTGGTCAAGAAGAAGCAAAGTAGATTAGCATATTTTCTCTCTGAGTCATTGGAGAAAGGTAGCACCTGCACCCCATGCCTTAGGAATTAGCATCCCCACTTAAGCAGCAAGAGGTCTGAGTCCCAGATGAAGGAGCCTAGAAACAGTTCACTTTCCCCGTGGAGTTCTTGATTGCAGTGAATCTTCATTTCCTGTGCACTTGTTATTCATTCCGGCATATATACTACTTAGTGTTTGAACAGGAGGTAGAAGAAATTGGGATGCTAATTTTGAACTTTTAGTTCTATCCTTTTGCTTTTTCTCCCCCACAAAATTTCTATGCTTTATTTTGGTTTTGATTTTTTTTTCTTCCCTTATTTGTCCTTCATTGTTTTTCTTCCTCTTCTACTGCATCCCAAACAGCAGCAGGATAGCTAGAGAGTTGCCTCCTTTCCAGCCACACCTTGAAGATTTGGAGGTCCAAGGACTATGGCCTCCCTTTTCATTGATCCCTCTTTTCAGCATAAACCATTTTTTAGTCCATCCTCTGAAGAGTGGAGGTGAGTATGTGGCATCAGGGACTCTAAGCTTTTAGTTCCAGAGGTGGCTGTACTGATAGTTTTAAGGGAATTAATTTCTTTGTCCTCAACTTCCATAGTCTTCAGGTATCAACTCCAGGTTCTCTTTGTTCTCTTCCTTCACTGCCCACTTTATAAAATAAATAAATAAATAAATAAATAAATAAAACCCTTTCCTACTCTACAAACCAATGCATTCATTCTTCCCAAATTTCTGGGACACCCCTCTAGAGTGTGAAGACAACATCTTTTATTAAGGGAAGTACTAGAAACTCAGGAAACAGATTCCTCTTCCTGATTTCATGCATTTTTCTATTAGGGAAGAAACTTAGTGATAGAAATGGATGTGTTAGCCCCTTTGGGGGAGGGTATAGACAATGGGAATGATGACAGTTCTGTTTAATGATCTCACCTCTCCCAAGCCCTGACTTCTGTCAAGGAATGCTTTGCTGTTGTGGGAGAAAATGGTGAGAGCATAGCAAAAAAAAATATTGGACGCTAAAAATGTCTCCTTTTACACAAATTTAATCACAAGCAATTATGTTCAACTATTCTCAATACTCATACTTGGGAAGTGTCATTATCTGGAAAGAAAAGCACCTTGGAACAGCTGAAACAGTAAGGTTAGTGACACAGATTCTATTAATTGTAATGGGAATGCATTCAACAGCTACCAAATGATAAATTTTGTGGGAAACCTTTACCTGATTTCTTTTAAATTCAATGTGTGTTATTCAGTAAGATAGTTAAAACCTATTTTATCACATTGTATCATGAACTATTTGTTCCATTTAGTCAGTTCTCACTTCATTTTTTTTATGAAATGCTTAATACTTTCTAACTCTGATAAATAAAAAAACCCACAAAATTATATTCTAGCTGCAATACCAATTTGTTGTTACAGGTGTATATCTTTCTCTTTTATTCAATATATGGGAAAAACCTTGATAATAATGTCTCAAAAAATTAATGGCATTATTTTTGAAGTTATATACATAATTCTTATTTAATGATTTTCAAAAACTAAAAGGCAAATTCAATTCATGCATGCACACACATTTATCAAAGGACTACCAGGAATTTAATACTGTTTGCTTCATAAGTAACAGTTTTTTTGTTGCTATAAATTATACTGCATTATTTCAAATTAAATAGTGAGAAACTGTATATAGATTTCTTATTGTTTTTATAAATTATAGAAATAGACTCTATTAGCTTCTTATCAATGTAATGTTGATTTGACTGTTTTTAGCAAGCTATTTATTTTAAAAATTCCTAATATATTACTTAGTGATTTTTAATAATATTTCTGAAATGTGTATTAATCTATTAATTTGAATTGAAAAATGAAGTCAGACAGTTTGTGACAGAAAGTGAGTCTGATTAGGCTGATAGCTTGACATGATGATTGATATTCCTAGTTAGGTTACATGGCAGACATTTCCCCAGATGCTGAGTAAGCGAAATATAAACTTAAAGGGTATGATAAAATAAAAGCAGTTTATGGAAAAATATTGAATTGTCAAAAATGTATTGAAATAGGGGCGCCTGGGTGGCTCAGTCGGTTAAACATCCGACTTCCGCTCAGGTCATGATCTCGCAGTTTGTGAGTTCGAGCTCCACGTCAGGCTCTGTGCTGACAGCTCAGAGCCTGGAGCCTGCTTTGGAATCTGTGTCTCCCTCTCTCTCTGCCCCTCCCCTGCTCATGTTCTGTCTCTCTCTGTCAAAAATAAATAAAATATTAAAAAAAATTTTAATGTATTGAAATTAACAATATCTTAAATTTTCTTTACTACGTTGTTAGTATAGCATGCTACACAAGGTGTCTGCAAGTGGGGAAAAAGTAACGGGTGTAAGTAAACCTCGCAGTCTTTTGGTGATTATCCTCAGATATTGAGAAAGTGGATGGTTCTAATAAATTAAAAAGTAAATAAGCAAATAAATGAAAATGTACACACGTGCACGCACACACATGTTCCTTTTCAGTTCAGGTGGTTTCCAATGTTTGCTTTTAGCAAAAGTGAAGATGAACCTAATCAAACCATCAGTAAACAATGTCAGCCATGTGTCATTAAAATGATAACAAAAAATAATTTAAAATAGATCACCAAGTGGTTTTTAGCTTAATACGAAGAATTAAAAAAAGGACATCCAACCTTGCTATAATAATTCCACCTTTTTCAAGTGAATAAATCTTATGAAAATGTAAGACACAAATAGAAAATGTAAAACTTGAATAGAAATCTTTTAGGTAGCATATGAGCAATACTGTTTGAGCGTGACTGGCCTGAAAGGTCCCTGCCAGCTCTGACAGCCTGTGACTGTCACTCAGCATCTGCATACCTCTTGTACCTCTTGGGCTTCCCTTCGCCCATCAGGAAGACCCCAGGCTTCCAAGGGGTCTTGCCTGCCTTCACTGCCATCAGTCACCCAGCTTGCCTGCATCAGTGTGAACCATGCTCTGCTATGCCCTTGACCCATCCCACCTCATCCAAACCACTCTCCTCTCAGCAAAGCCTCTTCGCATTGTTTTCTAGCCATTATTATTTCAAGGAATAAAGGCTGTGTAACTTAAGCCTTGCCAGATCTTCCACATACCAGCATCTACACCTACAAACTCTGCCTTTAATGGAGATGAACTGTCCATGTTTCTGTCTAAGGTAACTTGTGCTACAAACTTTACCCCCTTTCACCTACTGAAAATATTGTTCCAGTAATTCTCTCCTCTGCCTCTTATGTCACCCATATTTCCCTCTCTGATGAGTTATTACAATTACAATTTAACACGATGCACCTACTTCTCCCATCTTGAAAAAATCTTTTGATTCACAACCTCTTCCATTTTTCTCTCCACCTTATATCAAACCCCTAAACATATTTGCCTCTACCCATTACTTCCAATTTGTGTCCTCTTGTTTTCTCTTAATCCCATGCCAAACATTTTGCCCTCAACCACTTCAACAAAACTATTGTTGGTTGTCTCAGTTCACAATGACTTTAATGTTGCTAAATCCATAACCAATGCTTAAAGCTGATAATGTTTGGTCTTTTAGTAGTTCACAGTTATTAATTACCAACTCCTAGAAATACTTTTGTCCCTGGGCTTCCTAAACACTACACACTTGGTTTTACTCCAAATTTACTGGTTACATTTCAATGTCTTGTTCTATTTCTTCTTCTTCTCCCTTAACACTTATTATTGGAGCACCTCCAGGTTCAATTCTTAGACCTTGTTTCTTCTCTATTACACTCATCCTGTCTCATGGCTTTACGTTCTGTCTGTGTGCTAATGACTTCCATCTCTAGCAGACTTTGCCCCTTCACTTCTGACTCCATACAACTGCCTATTCAACAGTGATGTCTAACAGAAATAGCAAACTAAACATGTCCAAATGATCTTGTCTTCCCTAAATCTTCTTCACACAAATCTCCATCAAAGCTTACCGCATTTCATCCTTCTATTTGGACAGGCTAAACACCTGAATGCCGTCTTTGACTCTTGTCTCTCACAATCTGCATTACATGCCATTAAACCATGTTAGCTCTTCCTTTAAAATATGCCATCATCTGGCCCCCTTTAACCAAGTCTTCTGCTACTACCCTGATCTTGCCTAGATTTTTGTAAGAAATACCTGATGGCCCTTTACTTACATTCTCACAGATCCCTTCATAGAGTATTCTCAATACAGAAGCCAGAGTGAGCCAAAACTCTGGCTGAAAACCCTCCAGTTGCTCCCCAGCTCACTCCAAATAAGAGCCAGTATACTTACAAAGCTAACAATCTGACATTTCTTACCTGTCTGACTTTATCTCCTATGATTCTCCTCTCGTTCTACTCTAGCCACTGGGCTCTTCATGATTCCTCAAATAGTTCAGGCCTCTGGGTATTTGTACTGGCTATTTCCTATGCCTGGAGCTCCCCTCTTCCAGGTATCTGCAAAGGCATATTTTCCTGTTGGCCTTCATTTTTTTGTTCAAATATTATTTTCTCATTAAGATTTACTCAGGTAACCAATTTTAAACTTGTACTTTTCTTACTCTGCTTATTTTTTCTATAACAATTATCACATTTATTATATTTATTGTCTCTTTCTATAATGTATGGTCAATGAGAGAAGGTTTTGTTGTCTGTTTTTGTTCATTACTGTAACTTCAGTGTCTAGGAAATTGTCTGCAAATGAGAAGTGTTCAATGATTATAGTTGATCCATAAAATTCAAGGATTCTGAATCTGAATATTTGTCTACTTGCTAAAGTGTACTTGTAACTCCCAAATCCATGCTCATGGCATGTTAGTTACCATTCACAGACATGCATGAAGCAGTGAGTAATTTGAGTCACCTGATGTACACATTCTGGCCAAAGTTAAACAAGGCAATGCTCTGCCCTCTTGCTTCAACTCTCATACTGTAAGTAAGTTTCCCTCCTATGGTCTATTTAGTGCCACATTTTCCACATTTTTGTGTCTTTTGTTGGTGATTTCACTGTTAAAAATGGAATTGTCCCTTATTTTCTGGCACTGGATGTTTCTCTGGAGAAGTCTGAAGGCAGCCTGGATTTTCTTCCTTCACTTAAGGAAATTCAACATTAAAAATATCTTGGAATAATTTTTGTCTGCACTTTTTGGATTCTCTATTTCAGGAACACTTTTTATCCGTATGTTGTATCATTTGGCTGCTCTTATTATCTATTGCTTTATCTGGGATCATTTTATCCCCACCTTTCCTTTCCTTTTTACTCACTCAAAAAGGACTTTTATTTCAAGACTTTAATTAAAATTTCAGTCATATCTATTTTGTGTCTGGTTGTCACTCTAGTGATGACTTCTGTAATGATACTGCTTCAGTGCTCACTTCCCTTATTTTGCATTGCTCTTTTAATCTCATTCTGTTCTTTCGACATTTTGTCTTTAACGCCTTTTTAAAAAGGGGTTCTGTTTCCTTGGGTTAGGTTTTATGTCACTTGAGTTATTTTTCTGTCCTTTGCAGTTGTGCTTTCTTTCTCAGTGTTGCTGTGATAGTTTTCCACAGCTACCATCTATGCCCACCTCATCCCCTTCTCATCCCAGGTGTGGGCAACTCAGACTGCCACAGTGAGGTGTGGGCAAATTCTTGGTAACATCTTTCCCATCCTATTGAGACATTTTTGGTTTCCTTTCTTAGATAGATTTGAGAGATATGTCCTTACTGATTTTCATTGCCTTAATGGTTCAGAGTCAATCAAAGATCTTAGCTGGAGCTGTGTGAAAGTTTGTTGTATAATCTCTATTTATCTGATTCTGGACTTTCTTCTAAGATTAAAATATATATATCCTATGTTAGAGATCATTACAATGATCAAGGGTATAGCCTACTCTTGTAGGGAAACACCCTTGTGTTTTAGACTATTCTCCTAATTTAGACTAAAATTCTGAGAAAATGGCAAATCCCAGTAGTTTTTCCTTCCTCTGCTGAGATGGCATAATGGTTATTATTTTTCCCTTGTTTCCTTGTGCACATCATGCAGCTGATGATATCAGGATTTTGTGACTTACAAAATAGATTATTTCTATAGCCTCAAATAGAATATTGCATAAACTGGTTGATCCTCATGCTACAGTAGTTACTAAATATATGTTAGGTGTGATTATTTTTTGCAGTGATTGATGAAGATTCTCTTCCAGAGAGCAATTTCTTTACCTTTGTCCTAGACTATCTATTCACTTTTAATTCTGCTTCTTTACAAATGGGGTTGCATTCCTCAGATTTTATTAACTTATTACATTTGTCTCTTGTCACCTGGTAGGAGGGTGTGTTGTGGGAAAAGACTTGTAATGATCAAACCAATATTCTACTAATTTCCTTGAGAACCACTTTCAACATGAGGTTGCTGAAGGCAATAATTTTGTTTGTTGTTGATGTTAGTTTCAATAGGTTATAGGGTGAGATATTGTTTATCTTTCTCCATTCATCATGTCTACTTAGAAGTTCAAACATGATTAGAGGCAGAGGGGAGACAGGCAGGCACCCTGGGCAGGGGCCTGAGTAAGAAAAAAAGCATAGGTAGACTCACACAAGAGGAAGTAGTGAAAGGCGGGAGTTGGTTAGCAACGAAGGAAATATTGCATGATGAGCCGCAGTAGGGAAAGTTAGACTTTTATAGCTGGTCAGAATATTTTGGAGGCCAGAAGGAAGAACTGGGATTAGTGGTGCTATTAAGACTAAGATCTGGGCTATCTTTTACAATGAGCTCTTCAAGAGTTCACCTGTTGGAGTTCTATCTCTTCTTAAGTGAACTACAAGCACAAAGATTCTGACTGGGGTGAACATGCACCTCTTGGTCTTTAGTAAAGCAGAGACCGCCAGGAAAAGAGACAGATGCAGAAGGCACTAATGTTCTGTCTGCTTTTTATTTTAGATTCCAGTTTTGCTAGGGATAGACATGGCTGAGTTTACCTGGTCCATGTTTTATCTGCCTCTGGAATTTTGGGGTACAGAAAGCTCTAGGAGCCACTTCTAATGACACATAATTCAGGGCTCCAACATTGGTTTGGGCATCAGAGAGAAAGACAATTAATTCATGACTTCATAAATATCATGATTTTATTCACTAAGTCCAGTTAGCATTCCTCCTAAATTGAGAGCTCCCAAAGTCATTGACTATCCAAAAATATCCAGAGCCAGTGCTGAAGCCTGGCATAATAGATACTCCTTAATTAAGTGAAGAAAAGGTAGATCAGTTTGACAGTACTCCTAAAGTTGGAGAATATCCCTTGGGTCCCCACTTTCCCTCCCACCCTATCACCCTCTCTAATTTAGCACCAATTTCTTCCCAAGAAGTTTGAATCTGCCAGTAGAGTGAGGAATCATTCAGCAGGCAGATTATTTTGAATCTTTAATAGACATATTACCTTACATTATTGCTTCATCATCTGCCCCTCAGTGTGAGCACAAAGAGAACATCTATCACAATTAGTGTAACATCCCAAACACATAAAAAAGATGAAAATGTGCAGCTAAGTTGGGTGTAAGGGAGCCCAGGCTCTCTGAGTGGCTTTCTGTTAAACCATGGGCACACAGCCAGGCCTGGATGCAGCTCTCTAAGGGGCAAAGAAAGGGATTAACAGGGGTATGCTGTGAGTCCAGAGTACTACTCCTGTCCTTCTCCAGAAAGGCAGAAACCTTTCAGTGCTGAGCTAAAACTGAAGCTGTCAGTTACAAAGCTCTGCTCTCACTTCTGTGACTGGCCAAGCAGAGTCCACTGGCCAAAATTTGGGGTCCCAGATCCAAGGCTATTAGAAAAGGACATTTTATTTACTAAGCCAATACTTTAGTAGGCTCTTTCACTTATATTATCTCATGGAAGCCCTATGACAACCACGTGAGGTAAATGTTATTATTCATCTTTTTACTGAGAAGAAAATTGAGGCTCAAGAATTTCTGTGATTTAGATCATCCTGTTTCCAAAGATTATTTCCTTAGAATGTGGTCACTAGACAAGACAAGTGTATGTAGAACTGAAGCTGGGAGAGGAAATGTTGCTCCAAGTTTGGAGGCAAGAGTGGTGCATTACCCAGGTGTGAAAACCAGATGTCCTTTTCCCCTCTCCCTCTCTGTTACCCTTCACCTACATATAATATTTCATAATTCTCAGCAGACGACCCTATGCCTTTTTTATTGTTTGCATGTGTTTATGTATGTATGCAATTATTTATCTCTCTTTGGGGCTAATACAGAGTTGTGTTACTCAGCTCTCAGCTCTGTCTATATCCTTCAGCACAAGGCCTTTCTCCCATTCATTCCTCTCATTCAGCCCTGATCCTCACTCCCATTCCTTCACCTGCATAGGCCTCTAACTCTGCTGTACTGGATATGGGTCCTTTTAATAGCCTGTGTGTGTGTGTGTGTGTGTGTGTGTGTGTGTGTGTGTATGCTTTGGGTTTGCATAATAGTAGTTTGTTATAGACCTCATTTTGTTTCTTATTTTTCCCATTAACATTAGGCTTTTTGATATAACCACATTTGCTCTGTGGACATCTAGTTTAGTAGATTTTAACTCCTGTGTACATAATGGTATGCACCCACACATTTTACTTTTCCCCATCCCTGGAGACAGACCCTCTAGTTTACCTTCAACTCCTGGACACTGAACACAATAAAACTCAACAAAAGTCAGCATCCTTGTCACCTTGAGATCTGCACCAAACTTTGTCCATTTCTTGTTCTTTGCCTTCCTACATTTACCTTATTTGTTTAAGTACTCATCATTCCTTGTCTGGGTTATTACAAAGGTCTCTTGGCTCCCACCTCTTCTGGCACTAAACTCAAAACATCCTTCAAGATCCACCTGTACTTGTCCCCCTCTCAAATCCTTTATCGCACATTTTCCATTCCCGCCGTTTGGTGCAGAAGCCACAATCCAAGATGACAGATGATTAACTGTTGCAAATGCAGTTTTCTACCTGGTTAGGTTTTGTGGTCTCCACTGCAAAGAAAAGGGATTGTAGCCTACTCATCTCATCATAGAGCCTGTGTAGTACACATACAGTATGGTCAAAGGACTTTGCAGTTACACACATAGGGGTCTAGGTTTATGGGTAATAGGTACCCTCTGCCTATGTGTCAGGAAAGAAATTCTTCCTGGAGGGTCTGGCTCAGCAGCTGGTAGATGGAGACTTCTCACCACCAGATGGGCAGTTATGGAGAGTAAGTTTGTGAGAGTGGGTGAAGAAGTAATAAGGCTCAATCCCTGGTGACCTATTTGGGTATGCATGCATATTTGAGCCTGTGCGTAAGTGTGTGAATATGTGTTTTGGGGCGGGGGGCAAAAAAAGAGAGGTTGAAGGCATGGTCCATGCCACAGTTCCTTGTGCATGCTTTGGAAAAACAAACCTTCCCAAGTAGGATACAAGGCAGGGCCCAGGTGTTGTCCCCTACATAGTCACCTTGTCTGTTTCTTTCCTGAGTCATCCTGAAGGTGGCAGAAACAGCTGAAAGGATCAGGAGGCAGTCCTGCCATTAAAGTGGGTGAAGCAAAGCAAAATATTAAGCAGTGGGGCTGAAGGTTGTTGCCATTCTTGGGCTGTCAATTTATATGTATTTTACCCCTACTTATTATATCCTTTTTATTTTCTGGTCATTTTCCTGAATCTCAAGATTGCTTCTTTCTTTTTGTTGTTCTCTAAAACTGGTTACTGATTTGGAAGTTCCTTATTTTTTCTCGATCCCATTTTCTTAGTCTCTCTTTAGCAATAGGTGTTAATGTCTTAGTAACCCAGCTAACAACTACACATTCTATGCTTTTTGAAGCTAGGTGTGTGTGGCACACAGAATTGCAAAAACAGGTGTGAGGTGTTATCTCATTATGGTTTTGATTTACATTTCTATGATGATGAGTGATGTTGAGCATCTTTTCATGTGTCTGTTGGCTATCTGTATATCTTCTTCGGAGAGATAGCTGTTCATGTCTTCTGCCCATTTTTAATTGGATTATTTGTTTTTTGGGTGTTGTTGTATTAGTTATTTATATATTTTGAATAATAACTCTTTATCAGATATGTCACTTGCAAATATTTTTTCTCGTCAGTAGGTTGCCTTTTAGTTTTGTTGATTATTTCCTCCATTTTGCAGAAGCTTATTATTTTGATGTAGCCCCAATAGTGTATTTTTGCTTTTATTTCCCTTGCTTCAGGAAACATCTAGAAAAATATTGTGATGGCTGATGGCAGAGACATTACTGCCTTGATCTCTTCTAGGAGTTTTACAGTTTCAGATCTCACAATGAGGTCCTTAATCCATTATGTATTTATTTTTGTGTGTGGTGTAAAAAAGTAGTCCAGTTTTATTCTTTTGCATGTAGCTGTCCAGTTTTCCCAATGTCATTTGTTGAAGAGATTGTCTTTTTCCCATTTTATATTCTTGCCTCCTTCATCATAGATTAGTTGAGTATATAATTATGAGTTTATTTCTGAGCTCTGTTCTATTCTGTTGATCTATGTGTTTATTTTTGTGCCAGAACCATACTATTTTGATTACTACAGGTTTGTAATAGAACTTGAAGTCTGGAATTGTGATACCTCCAGCTTTGTTCTTATTTATCAAAATTGTTTTTGCTATGTGGGGTCTTTTGTAGTTTTTTTTTGTTTTATCTATTTTTGAGAGAGAGAGAGAGAGAGAGAGAGAGAGAGAGAGAGAGAACACAAGTGGGGGAGGAGTAGAGAGAGAGGGAGACAGAATCTGAAGCAAGCTCCAGTCTCTGAGCTGCCAACACAGAGCCCAACGTGGGGCTCGAACTCACGAACTGCAAGATCATGACCTGAGCTGAAATTGGACACAACTGACTGAGTCACACAGGCGCCCCATGGGTCTTTTGTAGTTTTATATAAATTTTAGGATTGTTTGTTCTGCTTCTGTGAAAAATGTTGTTGGTATTTTGATAGGAATTGCATTAAATCTGTAGGTCGCTTTTGCTTGTATAGAGATTTTTATATTTGTTCTTCTAATCCATAAGCATGGGATGTCTTTCCATTTCTTTGTGTCCTCTTCAATTTATTTCATCAATGTTTTACAGTTTTCAGAGTAAAGGTCTTTCACCTCCTTGGTTAAGTTTATTCCTGGGTATTTTATTCTTTCTGACACAATTGTAAATGGGATTATTTTCTTAATTTCTCTTTCTCTACTTAAATATTAGTGTGTAGAAATGCAATGGATCTCTGTACATTGATTTTTTGTATCATATGTAACACTGAATTCATTTATCAGTTCTAGGAGGTTTGTGTGCATGTGTGTGCATGTGTGTGTGCGTGTGTGTGCATGTGTGCATGTGTGCATATGTGTGTGTGTGTGTGTAGTCTTTAGGGTTTTCTATATATAGTGTGTCATCTAAAAGTGGTGAAAGTTTTATTTCTTCTTTATCAATTTCAATGCATTTTTTTTCCTTTTACTTGTCTGATTGCTGTGGCTAAGACTTCCAGTACTATGTTGAATAAAAGTGGTGAGAGTGGACAACCTTGTTTTGTTCCTGAACTTAGGGGAAGAGCTCTCAATTTTTCCCCTTTGAATATGATATTAGCTGAGAGTTTTTCATATATGGCTTTTATTATGTTTAGTTCTTCTAAACCTGCTTTGATGAGGGTTTTTGTCATGAGTGGATGTTATTTTTTTATTTATTTTTTATTTATTTTGAGAGAAAGAGAGAGAACACAAGCAGAGGGCAGAGAAAGAGGGAGAGAAAGAATCCCAAACAGGCTCTGCACTGTCAGCACAGAGACTGTGGGGCTCAATATCACAAATCATGAGACCATGACCTGAGTCAAAATCAAGAGTCAGACACTCAACTAACTGAGCCACCCAAGCACCCCTCAAACTGCTATTTCTATTCTATATATTCACTGGGGCTGTTTGTTGTGCTATCTCTCTAAGGGTGGGGACCCAGTTTCTTTTTGTTCTCTGGCTCTCTTAGAGCTGAGGCCCACTGATTTTTAACATTCCAGGTGTTAAGCTCCACTGACTGTAAGAACTCACAAAATTATGTCCTTTAGTTTTCAAAGCCAAGTATTATGGGGATTTCCCATGCCTGATGTGCCTGGTTTGGGATCTGTTCTTCTCTCCTCCTTGCACCTACAGCATGCCTCCTTTTCACAGACAGTCCCACAGGTCTGTTTAGTGCCCAACCATGTCTCTGCCCTCCTACCCTCTTCAATGTTGCATCTTCTCTATGTTTATCTGTGGAGAGTCTGTCCTGCCAGTCTTTGGGTTGTTTTCTGGGTGATTTACACTGATGTGGGTGTTACCTAGTTGTATCTGTGGGACAAGGTAAGGTTAGGGTCCTACTCCTCCATCTTCCCTGGATGTCTGTTCAGTTTTTGTTTTTTATTTTTATTTTATATTTTTGCTTTTCTTCTCCTTCTTGTCCTTCTCCTCCTCATCTTTCTCCTCTTTCTTCCCCTTTTCCCCCTCCTCCTCCTCCCCCTTTTTCTCTCCCCCTCCTCCTCCTCCTTCTCCTCCTCCTCCGACTCCTCCTCCTCCTCCTCCTCCTCCCCCTTCTCCTTCTTCTTCTTCCTCTTATCTGTAACAAGTAGAATATTCTGTGGACAACCTCCAAAGGGAGGATGTGTGGTGTTTGAGGATGGACAGTCAGGAGGGCAGTGTCCTTGGTCTTTCTTGATTGGGTGTCTGTTCTAGCTGGATATAACACCCAAGAACCAGCCACCTGTGCTCTGGGTCTCGGCCAGTGGGTTTCAGCTAAATGTCTGTTGCCAATCTCATTAGTGTTTCCCAGGCCACACATTGAACAGCATGGCTGATGCCCTGCAAACTAAATGCTATCTGAATGCTATAACCATGAGAATCAGAGAGGGTCTGTAAAAAAAAGGGGGTGCAGGAGGTGGTAGCTTAATGGAGTGATGATGCAGAGTCCTAATCCATGTTCTGCTCCTGTGTTGTGGTGAGTACAGATGATGTCCAATAACATCCAGATGAGGAATCTGGTGAGTGAATGATGATGACATTCCAATGTAGTCAGGTGATACTGGATCCTTGTCAGTTGTCAGATGAAGAGGCCAGTTTTTGAGCTGATGCTGCAGTCTATGTGCCATGTGTGACCATCTCTAAACTTGTGGGCGGTGTTGGATTAATTTCCATCCTGAGAAAAACCTGGCTTCTTTAGGCTGAGAACCTTCCTTATCATACTATTTTCCTACAACCATCTTTTATTCCCAAATTTTGATGGGGATCATGACCAGAAGCTACTTGAGGCAAATATCAGAAATGATGTATGTAACTGTCTGCAGAATTTTTCAAGGATGGGCAGGTGTTAGATCTGAGATGGCCTGGAATTATTTGGATTAACCCCTTGCAGCATTTCACTCTGCCATCCTCCTTCATACCCTTCTACACTAGATGTCAGTAAAGCCTTCTGAGGTAGTCCTCAGCCTAGTATGCACTTTGTTTAGGGCATGGTAACAAATATATATTCTAATTTACAGTGTGCATAATGCTTAGGAACAAGGATTTTGGAGCCAACCTGCTTGACTTCAAATCCCAGCTCTGACATTTACTAGCTGTGTGATATTGGAGAAGTTACTTAATCTCTCTGAGACTGTACATTTGGGCGAATTAGAGTGTTAAACTCACAGTGTTTGTTGTGAAGATTAAGTGAGTTAAATCTTGTGGAAATAGAAAAGGCCTGCTGCATAGATAGGTTTGAGAAATTATCATTAGTATAGTTAAGTGTAGAACAATGCTTCTCAAAATATGGTCCCAGGACCACCCACATCAGAGTTATAAAAGGACCAGGAGTGAGGAGAGGAGCCTGTTCAGTGTGAAGATTCTTAGGCTCTGCTTAGACAGGGAGAACCAGAATCTCTAAGGATAGGGCCAAGCATTGACACTGTCAGCAAGTACTGTAGATGATTCTTAACTAAAGATGAAGAGCCACTGTGACATGCAGAATTCTACAGATGCTCCCCCACCCTAGGGACTGCTGCCCCATGGTTATCAAACACTAAGTGTTGCTGTGAAAGAATTTTACAGACAAAATTAAAGTCCCTAGTCAGGTGACCTTAAGACATGGAGATTATCCTGGAGTGCTTGATCTATCACATGAACCCTTTAAAAGGCAGAGAGGATTAATTTGGCAGAAGGCATTCTCCTAACCATTGGCAGTTTAAAGTAGAGAGGATCATGTGAGAGGGAATGGACTGAGCCTTAAAAAATTGCTGCAACAGCAAGGGCTACAACTGTCAATCAACTGAATGAGATTGGAAGCAGTTTCTTCTCCTGGAGATTGAAGAAAAGAATATAACCCTGCTGACATCTTCATGTCATCCTTGTGAGACCATGAGCAGAGGACCCAGTTGAGGCTGCCAGGACTTCTCACTACAGAACTGTGGGGTAATAAATGGGTACTGTTTTAAGCCGCTAAGTTTGAGTCAAATTGTAATACAGGATTAGATGGTAACTAACAAAACCACAGGTAGAGTGGAAAGGGCATTGGACTTGGAATAGTTTACTAGATGTATATCTTCTGGCAACTTACTGAAAGACCTATCTTCATCTATAAAGTAGTAAAGACAATATATAATACTTCACAGAATTGTGGTGAGAATCAAATGAAATGAGATATACAAAAAGGCTTTTGCAGTATAAAACACAATATGGAAATTCCTGAATTTTTCATTTCCAACCATATTCTCTCCTTTGGAGCTTATTCAAAACAGCAGCAAAACAAGCTTCTTTGTAAACCAAAGATGCCACCAGCAATGCTTTGTGGTTCTGAGGCTGAATTGATTATTGTCCCAATTTTGATATGCATTTCTTTAACACTGCCTGGGGCCATGAGCCTTGGGCCATTTCTGCCCTGAGGCTGTAGGTCCCTGAGAGTTTGTTGCTATGCCTTCTGGAAGGGCTTGACCTCATTTTGGGAGTATTCTCTCCATTTCCCAGAGCTTTAGTGAACATTGCTGAAGCAGATGCTCCTTGCATCTCTGGTGGGTGTGAGTGAGCATATGGAAAGCTTTTTTCTTAGTTGTTTTCATGCTGCCACCACCAGCAGCTCCACACCTTCCTTATTTAAGGGATGTGTGTGGATCTTGTGTGATTACTTTAATAAACCTCTTGGGTAGGAGGACACCCTAGGGTCAAGTGAGAACCACAGTGGGTTCTCCCTGAGGAAATTAGTGAACTATTTATTAGTGGTGTTTTAAAGTACAGTCCAAAGCTAATGGCATTGTATAAAAGAAATGATTTTAGATGTACCTGTGAAAAAGGGAGGTGGAATGAGACCACTGCCAATAAGAAAGGAACTTGAGGGGAAGAATCTACAAGAGACAAGCCTGGGAGGCCAAGCACTGCACATCTCTATGATGTGTTGATCACATGGACTGATTTGCAGTCTTCTCAGAAATTTCTGATGAGTAATTTCATTACAGTTCTGCTATGTTGTGTGCCATGTAAAACCTCCTCCTTCTTTCCACATGAAATCTAAGTGAAATCTGCATGACTTTCTAATGCCATGTTTTGGAGGATATGGTCAAGTACTATACACAGACTCAAGTTGGATATAATTAAAGAACAAAAGGTCAGCATGGTGAAGCTAGAAATCCAGTGCAATTCCCATGTACCCACTATGAGGCAAGTGCTGTGTTGGTATATATATATATATATATAAAATATATAAATATATAATAATAAATATAATATTAATATAATATATAATATAGTAATATAGTAAAAATAATAATATAATATATAAACATATATATTTATTATGTACATAGATATACACATACTGCATGAAAAACCTTAAATCATCACAATAATATTGCAGAATATTATTCCTGGTTAGCAGGAGAAAAAGCTCAGAGATATTAAGTGATATGTCAATACAACATGGGAGGTGATTGGACCCTGGTCCATGTGTTTTCCATTTTACCACATTGTCTAATTAAAGATGAAAAGAAATATGAGAAAAAGACTTACTCTTTTCTTATTTCATCAATAATTTTCATAAATTTTGATGCTTGAGGATATGGGAGGAGTCAAGCCTCAGAGAGCTCGGGTCAACTCTCTGACCAGTGTCATTAATCTTAGAAGGGCTCGAGCTGAGAAAGTGAGGCTCACTTGCTGAGTGACATTGTCAGTGTGGTTTGAGGAAAACATTTCACTTTGTCTCCTTAATACTGTCTAACAGAGGGAAACAAATATCTTCACCTTTCCGCCCTTTGATAGAAAAATCTATGCCCAGAATTTTCAAACAGCAACTCAAGAAACAAATAACCTTTGTCCCACTAATTTATCATTTTCGTAAGTCAATAATAGGGCTCTTCCAGCTGGGCCACTGTATTATAATGAAGCATGTCAAAGAGATCTTGAAGCTTAATGAATATAAAGAAATTAAACTCCCAACCCTGCTGATTTGAACAATCACCACTGCCCACCCCCATCCCCCTTTTTTGGTATATTTCTGAGCTATTAAAGACACTAATTACTTTCTCTTCCATTTTCCCAATAATTGAGGTCAGACTTTTATGTGTAAGCAATGAATGGCTCACCTCCTTGACTTTACATCAGCCCAGGCAGAAATTACCTCTTGTGGTGATGAGGTTTCTCTCCCACTTTTCTTGCTAAAGACATATAGTATTTTACAGAAACATTAGGTGGGGACCTGTCTTTATAGTAATCATATGACACAGAGCAAGAAATAATAAATGCCTGAGAATGAAAAGGAAAAGCAGTATTGGGGGCCTCTATTGAGCTTCCAGGCACTGTTGACAGAGCCATTTGCTAACCGGAGGGAAATGATGGCAGGCAGGAGAAAGAGATTAGTGGTGACCGATCAGGGACATGTTGATGGGAGGGAGGAGGAAGTGAGACTCCCAGATACCTTGGAGTAATGAGAAGCATCCCTTCTGTGGGTGATGGAACTCAGTCTCGGGATTTATAGTAACACCACACTGTTGGTGGAGGGATGTGGGGAGACTAGATGGCTAGGAAGAGGGTTTCTTCAGGTGAAGGGGGTTCCAGAGCATGGGCCCCACCTTCAGGCATAACTGGAACACCTCTTGCTTCTCTTGGTGAGACCTTGGATACATTACTATATATCTTTGTCTTTCCATCTATAAAGTGGGTGTGGTCACTCAGTAGGGTTTTTATGAGAAATAAATGAAAGACATCACTGTTTATCCCAATGCCTAGTACATAGTAGGTTGTCAACAAATAATAGGTAGATTTATTATTAAGGTAAATTCCAGTTATTGATGGAAGGCTTGAATTCCAGAGTAAGATTAATGGATGCCACCACTGCAGACCTCAGTCATGACCCTCATATTGAAGATAAGAAGTGAATCAGATTCATTGACTCAGATGATCAGAGTTCCTGAGGGCAGAGGCTTATGACTCCAACTCTTCTTTACTTAAGTTTTTATGGCTTGGGAATGTTGAGGCCAGGAGAGGCCAGGGAAGAGGCCAGGGAAATGCTGCCTGGAGTCATGAAGGGCACTGGTCTAGGATCCAGGAGTTGTAACACCAGCTTTTCTTCCAACTCAGTATGAGAGTCTGAGAGTCATTTCCTCATCTATAAAATATACAAAGGAAACTGAACTAGCTACCCTTTTAATCTCTTCCAGCTATGATATTTGAGAATCCCAGATGTGGAAGCCAAAGTTCCTGAAAGAAGTTGTATTTCATTGCTTCCTGCTGAGGTCCAGAATCCCATTCCATCAGACTCTCATCTGATCCCAGCCCACTCACTGGGTATAAGGACTCTTTCCTGGACTCAATATTTTTTGCTTTCTCACCTTCAAATGTCCACTCAGAGACCTCAGCTCTCCCTGATATCCATAATTGACTGCTCTGGCAAAATAGGGAGGTAAGATACCTTCAGTAAATTTTTAATCATAGATGACAGATGTTGAAACCCTGGATATATGAGTGCTTTTCATCTTAACCAACCTGCTGCTAGCTCCTAGAAACTCTCTCACCTGACCTGAATTATCTGTATATCAGTCACCTGCCATGGTAAGCCAGAGGCTGAGCTGCAGAGCATCCAGTTTCCCCACTTCTTCTCACACATTCTAGTTCTCTTTTGCAATAATAAACTCATTTGCCACAAGGAGTCTTATCCCATGGAATGCCGCTCCTGCACTACCTCCCCCACAGCTCACCAGCTTTCCCCTCTTCATAATATAGAACTCCGCTGCATCTCCTAATGCCTTGGGTGAAATCAAACACTGCCCCTTCCACCTAGTCCTCTGGAGGACTGTGGTTTCCTTTAATGAAGCTTGCACGGATGGATTTGGACAAGAGTCAAAGACTAGTAAACTATAAGGGTCTCTGTGGGAAAATTGCCTCTGATTTTCTACCCCTCCTCCTGCACTTCAGAGCACAGTGTCCATACCACTCCCCTTCACAGCTGAGGTGCATTAAATCCAAATGGGGTCTCACATAGAGACCCCAAATTCCTGGGAAAGATTTCTAAATTTATTTAATGCATCATGATGTCCCTCTGGAGCTAGCACCAACCTGAAGGTGCTGAGCAAGAAGTCTATGTCTTTAGGCAAAAAAAGTGTTACTGATCCCCCTTTCTGCATTAATGTTCTTAAAATGAGGATAACTGGCTAATGTGCTAGGTTAAGAGAAGGGTCTGTCTCTTAAGGAAATAATTTCACCAGTTGTGTTCTTCTCCAAACCCCATTTGGTCAGGGGACCTTCAAGGTAGAGGGCAGAGTGGGAAGTGAATATCTATTAACCCTCAATTGTACTGCTAGACATTTTACACTACTAATGGAAAACAGTTTCCATAGGGCCAGAATAAATTGGTCTTTAGTACAGGTGAGACAAAAGGAAAGATGGAGTATGAGGAGATCCGGAGAAAGTAATCCTGTATACAGAAGGTAGTTATTCCTTAGCTTAAACTGGTCAATCTTTTGGGGAAATATGGGTATAAGTTTACCAGATCTCTCAATTTTTGAAGAGAATACAGATTTTTAAAATGTGAAATATCTTATAAATGATTGGTAAACAATTTAAAAAATAGGAAAAATTATGTCATATTCTGTAAGCTAAATAAAATACATCTGCTAGCCAGGTAAGGCCCAAAGATTTCTAGTTTTCAACCTTTGCTTTATATGCTTGATCTCATTATTTTCAACTACCTAGAAGGTGGATTTTATTATGTCAGTTTACAGTGGTAGAAACTGAAGGTCAGGAAAGTCAAGGACTTTCCCTGGAGTCACATGAGTAGGAAGTGGGAGAGCAGGGGTCAGAAATACACCTGCCTATTTCCTCTTCCAGGGAGAAGCCCTTCTGGAGGTCTGCCAGCTCCCCTCTGCTGATGTGCTAGGTTGCAGAGAATCAGGCAAGCATAAAGTTTCCTCTCTCCCTTTCTTCTTCATACACTTCAGGGTTTTCTAGGACTTTATGAATCTTCTTATGAATTTTCTAGATTTGATCTCCAAGTACTTGAGAACTCTGAAAGCAACTGCAGAAAAATGTACTTGTTTCTGTGTCATTGTGCTTGCTGTGGCTCATTCAAATGTGGCTTTTTAAGTCTCAAATAATGTTATTTTTTTTCCTTTTTACCTCCTTTTTTGAACAAAGATATTATTCTCTGGATATTATATAAAGGGAATGAAGTCAAATTTCCAGAGTTTCCAAGTCAACAAATACATACTGAATTGAACTAGCTTTTCTTGGTTACCAAGTAGGTTTGGAACTTGAAGGTGGTTGAGGAATTGGCATGTTTTTGAGCCTCTATGATCCTGTGAAATGGGAATTATTGCCTTCCTTTTACAAATGAGAAAATTGAGCTCTGAAAGTTTAAGTTACATGCCCAATGTCTCACAATGTCCAAGTGATAGAGCCAGAATTTAGACTGACTTACCCTAAATCCAATACTTTTTGCTCTGCACCCTGTCACTTGTGAATATTACAGTAAATTTGTGCTGGCAATGTTAACATAATGGCTGAAAAATTCTACCTTTGAATTGTGTTGTTTCACTGGGTCAGAAAAAAAGAAAGTGAAACATGCTCTAGATTAACAATATAATAGGGGCCAATATAACAATATAATAGATATAGAACAATAGAACAATAATAGAACTAAAAGCAGGAGGAAGCAAATCTCAACCCTCCTTGAAATTAATGCATTTATTATTCTCTCAAAAAATTGTCAATAATATATGGAATTAGCACAAAATAACATGTACTATTTGGCAAAAGTGAATGAGTTTGCAATTATATAATTCCATACATCCCTTTGTGCTCTTTTTGTCTATATTTTATTGCTATATATGCTATAAACCCTATAATTGATTGATTGCTATTGTTTTTCCTTTAAAAAGTCAATATTTTAGGGTGTCTGGTGGCTCAGTCAATTGAGCATCTGACTCTTGATTTCAGTTCAGGTCATGATCTCACAATTTGTAGGTTTGAGCCCTGCATTGGGCTCTGTGCTGACAGCAGAGCCTGCATGGAATTCTCTCTCTCTCTCTCTCTCTCTCTCTCTCTCTCTGCCCCTCTCCTGCTCGTGCTTTCTCTGTCTCTCTCAAAATAAATAAATAAACTTTTAAAAAGTCAGTATTCTTTTATGTATGTCATCTAGATGTATTTAATGTGTCAGCTTAGAACTTTACCCAGTGAATAAACCTTTCATATTTATATACATGAAACATATGTTATGCATAAATATATACTTGCATCTAAAATACATTTATATGTGTACATATAATTATATTTAATATGTAATATATATAATTTATATTTTATATATAATACATATATGCAATATACAAATATATCTATATGTTAATATATTGATCTATAATGTATTGAAATATATATATACACACACACACAATTATATATTTATATAGAAGTATATACAAACTGAAGGCCATATTTGTTGGATAGAATTCTAAGTTGACATTTTTTTTCAGCACTTTATGACATTCCATTGCCTCTTGTTGACAGTATTTCTGGAGAAAAGTCAGTGTTGTTTTCACCATTGTTCCCAGGATGTATTGTGTCTTTTTTTTTTTTTTTTTTTTTTTTTTTTTGGTCTGCTTTTAGATCTGCTTTTTATCTTTTATTTTAGGCTGTTTGATTACTGTGTGCCTAGGTGTGGTTTTCTTTGTAATTACCCTATTTGGGATATATTGGCCTTTGGGGATCTGTCAGTTGATGTCTTTCAACAGTTTAGTACTCACCATTTTTGAAATATTTCTGTGGCCCCATACTCTTCCTTCTTTCCTTGGAAACTCTAGTTACTTATATGTTGAAACATTTGCTAACATAAAACAGGTCTAAGATGCTCTGTTCTATTTTTTATTTACCCATATTTGTCTTTGTGTTTCAGTGTAGACATTTTCTGTTGATGTATCCTTAGATTTATTGGCTTTCTCCTCTTCTGTGTTCAGTATTCTGCTAATCCATTTAATAAAGTCCTTATTTATGATACTATATTTTTCATTTATAGCATTTACATTTGGTTCTTTATTTGTAGCTTCCATGTCCCTAACCTTTCCTATTCTTCACACATGCATTCTCCTTTCCACTAGATCCTTTGGCATTTTTCCATAATTATTTTAATTTTTATTTATTGATTAATTATTTTAACTCAATCATCTATTATTTAATTTAATTATTTAATAATTAAGTATATAATCACTATTAATAATATTAATTAATAACTTAATTGTTTCAATTTATTATTTATTAATTAATTATTTTCCATAATAATTATTTTTTTAAAACTGAGCAGGTTTTTTTTTTAAGTTTATTTATTTTTGAGACAGAGAGAGACAGAGCATGAATGGGGGAGGGGCAGAGAGAGAGAGAGAGACACAGAATCAGAAGCAGGCACTGGCTCTGAGCCATCAGCCCAGAGCCTGACATGGGGCTCGAACTCACGGACTGCAAGATCATGACCTGAGCTGAAGTCGGATGCTTAACCGACTGAGCCACCCAGGCACCCCGATAATTATTATTTTTTACAACAGTTGTAAATATTTACTTATTTATTTTATTTATTTTTTAAAATATGAAATTTATTGTCAAATTGGTTTCCATACTCATCACTCCAACAACTAGTCCATCTCTGGCACTACTTCTATTCACTGTTTCCTATCCTGACTTTGGATTACATTTTCTTGCCTTCTTGTGTTCTTATAACACACAAAAGAACACTTACAACTGAAGACAATAATATTTACTTCTGTAATGCTTCACTCTTGTTTTTGTCTTCTATCATAAGAATGAAGGCTAAGTCAATCTGATGATTAGCCTGGGTCAGAATAGGTCTGGACTTTGTTGTCCCCTTTAGTTTCACTCAGTTTCCCAGTAGAGTCCAATACTTTGAGAACAGGATGGGTATTTACTTTTCATTAGGAACTGAAATCTCACAACTGGTGAGATTCTGGAAATTTGCTCTGATTCACAGCGAAGCCACCAGCTTTCAGATACATGGGAAACGTCTCCCTGTTTCATAGCTGAATGGAAAGTTTTGGGTCATTAGTGACTTCTGTTTGCCACTAAGTCCTACTTGCTGCCCTCTGTTCTTTGGAATTTTGCATTTAGCTCTTTGGCTATTCTCCCCAGCTTTGGAAGTCATGGGAGGGCCTGCAATGACTTGGGAGCTTTCTCTTATTAGTTTGTTCCAGTTTGTGTCTTCAGTTCTCTGACAGTTTTTAGAACTCTTACGTATGTATGTATGTTTGTATGTATGTATGTATGTGATTTTGGTTGTTTGGTGAAAGCAAGGATGTCATAACTTCTTTATCTATGTCAAAAACCAAACTATTTTGGTTATTGTTATTGCTGCTGGTGGTGGTAGTGGTGCTGATGGCAGTAGTGTGTGCGTGTGTGTGTGTGTGTGTGTGTGTGTGTTTGTGTGTATGTGTGCATGTATTTGAGAGTGTTATCTATGAAGGCAGGATTTATGTCTAATTAGCTTGCTCTATGCAGAGTCTAGAGCTATGACATATATTTTCCTATTGTCCCAAACTATTTTATACTTTAGGTCATGCTATCTGGTCACAACTCTCATGACCTCACTGTTTTGCAAATAGATTTTGATTCTTCTTTATTTAACTCCCACATCCTGGCTACTTATTTTTGATTTTGGCAGCTAAATTAGGTATGGCCAAAAAGAAGTGACCTTTTATCTCCCTTCCCTTTATGTTCACACACAGACACAAACACACACACACATGCACATTCAGTGGGAAGATAGAACAATTAATCGACTTTTGGAATATGGCTTCTGAGTCAGTGTTTTGGTGCCATTCCCACTGACATGTAAAATTAGCTCCTGTAGCATGTCAACGAAGTGTCTCATAATAGACCAAATTTCTTAACATATTTTGAAAGAGTCAAGAAAAAGATAATTCAGAACCTGAAAAAAAAATGAACAGGGAAAAACTGACTTTCGTTGAAAATATCTTAAGTCCTGGAATATCCCAGCATTGCATCCAGTCTCTATCCTAGAGGATATGGCTAGTAAAAGGACAGCCAGAGATGAATACTGGTAGGTCTTTTGGAAGGGCCCTGAGCCAAGAAGGTCAGGGGTGGGAAGAAGGGGGATAAAAGTGTATTTCCATGACAAGTTCCTGGGAACAAACGAGAGATAGGAGGGAAGGTTAAGAGGGGCATTTGATGTAGTTGTGCGAACAGTGGCTTCCCAGGTCAGAACTGATGGCTCTGATTGTTTCACTTTGGAAGACACTACTTGCCATAAAACATTAACACTCTGCTATTCAGTTCAAATAATTTACTTTCAATTTGATGCAATTCAATTCAATCCAACTGATATATTAAGTATATATTGGGTAACTACTATATGTCTAATGCCGTGTTATTCACTGTGATGATTACAGAAAAGGAATGTACAAAATGGTTCTGTTCTTAAGGAGATTGTGATAATTCTACTTTTGAAATGAGAGCTACTCCATGTTCAACTAAAATTAGAGAATGAAATAGGAGGACTGGACTGAAAGTCAGATCAGAGTTTAAATTCCAGATTAGCAAATTTGTTATCAGGTCATTTAATTTTTCTGTACCTCACTTTCTTTCTCCGAAAAATGAGGGATTGTAATAGATCAGTGGTTCTCAAACTTATTGTATTTAATATCCCCTTTTATAACAAATAATTTTTCATGCCTCATTTACCAAACTGAAATTTGCAGATATTATAACATACTTATATACATAATAAAAATCAGTATAATGCCCTAACTATAATGTAAATGAGGAATAAAAAGCAAGTATTTTAAAATAAATAATATCTACTTTGATATATAAATTTTCAGAAACAGCTAAAATAGATGATGCAGTGAAGTAGTCAGATAGTTCCACCTGCTTATAATGAATATATTTGAGTTCAAGAAAAGTGGGGTCAGAAGTTCTATGAAAGAAGTACATTAAATGAAAGAGCAGAGGTATAAACACATATATTCTAAGACTAGGGTAACTAGTAACATGCCAGATGTATTTGTGCATGAAATGAGAGAGAGAGAGAGAGAGAGAAAGAGAGAGAGAGATAGCTTTAATTGAAACAGGAACAACATACCAATTCAAATTACAGGCTGTTGAGGTAGAGAAAATGAGGAAGCATGTTATTTCTCACAAATGAGCTAATCTTTATTTATAACTGCAGTGTCAAAATAATGCCTGATGTTGTGACACGGGATGGGATAATGACATAGCATCATGGAAAGCATGTCTCGTGTGTGAAATCCTGCCACATGTCAAGGCATGGGTTCAGCCTCTGGGTGTCCAGTGGGACACTCAAGGCTTATGTAGGATATTAGGTAGTTCTGTGTTATGTGGGACTGTCCCCAGCATTGCTGGACTTTCCAGATCCCTGTTCTCTTTCCACCATATGCTACTACTGCTTTATAACTATTATGAGAACCAAAAACACCTCCATAAAATTTTAAAATGCCTACCAATTAAGTGGTCCTTAACATGTATGGAGTTCCACCAGTTTACTATGTTAATAATTCAGAGAAAAATAAATGCAATAGATAATAAACTTAGCAGCAAGTCATGATGAGATTGATCAGTGAGAACAGAAGAAGTAGACCTTGAATTGTTCTAGAAGGATGGATAGAATTTGGCTATCAAGGATGGTTTATTCCAGCACTTCACTATGTTGATGAACAAAATAATCAATATTGCAGGGAAGGCCCTTAAAGCATGAAGGTATTAGTAATCTGACAATTCTCAAGCCCACTTTTCATGTAACAACAATGTGTATGTGTATCCTACATGACGGCTACATGTTCATTACAGAAGTTCACAAATTGAAAGAGCTCAATGCACTTTAAAGAAAATATGCTGCATTTACTAGAATTCCACAATTTTAGACTTTTCATGAATTCAAATTTGGCTTAAAATGGCAGGGGTGCCTGGGTGGCTCAGTCGGTTAAGCATCTGATGTTTGATTTTGGCTCAGGTCATGATCTCATGGTTCATGGGTTCAAGCCATGTGTAGGGCTCTGCACTGACAGTGCAGAGCCTGCTTAGGATTCTCTCTCTCCTCTGTCTCTGCTTCTCCCTGTGCTCACACTCTCTCTTTCAAGATAAATAAATAAACTTAAAAAAATGGCAATGATTATGAATTACACAGGTTTCAGCTTAGCCAAAGAAAGATTTTCAAAAACAGTCACATGGGTCCAGGCACAGAGAAGGGGTTCCAACAACAGTGTTTAGAGAGTTGTCCCACAGATTCTGGGTGCCTCAACTCATGGATTTGTAAATTGTCCATGAGTGAGAGTGTCCATCTTGCAAATACAAAGCTTTCCTCCAACTACCTGGCACTCCATTCAATACCCCTGTGGATGAGGCTAAGTTTAGGCTTTAAGAGCAGCTTGGGAACATTTTTGTTATAGGGAGTCTTGAGAGCTCCTAAGTCATCACAACCAAGTGCATTAATAGCTGAGAAATAACAAAAGCAAGCACACCTGAGATGTGCCTCTTGGGCGGCACTTCAGAGGAACAGCTGTGGGCAGTAGGCACAGTGGAAAAACAATGAAAAGCTTACAGAAGAAACTTTGCTGCACTGGCAGTGAGGCTGGACAAGGACAAGTGTATGAAAACCAGCCTTGTGGCATGGTGGACTTCATAACCTTGCATCCTTTCCTGAGACATTACAGACAGGGTTCAGAGTCCTTCTCTCCTGGTAGTGTGACAGATAAGGGTAGCAGCAATGTTGGGGGAGTCTGACTCATATGTGTTTTTCCCCGGTGGCTCTTTCAACCCACTTTTACTGTGGGATTTCTGGTCAAATAGGCCTTGGAGGTCAAACATAGTGGGACAGGACAGGGAGCAGCATTGCTTTCAGAGTCAGACCTGATGACTGGCTGGGCCTGGTCACTCACTCTGCATATGCATAGCTGCCTGGGCTCTGCATGATGCGCCTCTGCCCACCTCACCAGCCTTCACACACTCTGTGCTCTCTGGGCCCTGCCATGCTTCCTTTTTCCTGGTTCTTCAAATGCTTCTTGCTCCTTTGAACCATCCCCTTCACATCACTGGCCTCTCAGCTTGGAAGGCTCCCAGCCTCTGTCTCAGGGTCAGGCCACACCTTTTCTCCAGCGAACTCCTACTCAGGAAGTAGCACACCCCAGAGTATGTGCAGAAAGCTCAGTGAAGGGACTTGGGGCAAAGGCATGTGCAGGTTTAGGGGCACCAACAAGGCATGGTGAAGCACCAGGAACTGGTGAAGCAGCAACAGAAGGAGCAAGTACAGGCACTTGGTGAGAGCCGAGTTATGGACCAGGGTTCCTAGAAAGCAGCAACCACTGCCAGAGCATCCTCTGGACACCAGAAATCCAGAGAACAAACAGAGGCACTACATGAAAGCCATGACCTCCTCAAACAGAGTGACAGACAAAAACCACAGGAAGAAGACCAGTGCCTCACTTCTACCTTCCAAATTTCATACAAGTGGAGGTCATGGGCAAACCTGAATTTATAGCCAGAGTAATAGATGCAAGGGCTTCTGGAAAATACAGCTGGATGAGAACACCCATCTTGGCCCCTACCACACCTCTGGGTCTTTACTAATGTATCCATTCTGCTCTACCCCCTTCTAGCTATTCCATAGTTCACCTCCTCACATAATCTGGATCTCTGCTCATGCTTCCTTCCCAGGGAGTCCCCTCCCCTCCTGCATGAGGTGGTACCCATCACTTTCCAACTTCTTACCTTGCTCCAGGGACTTTATAGCTTTTATCACTCACTACCTGAAATTAAAGCCTGTTCATTTACTGTTTTCTCTCCACACCACAGTGTAGCTTGTGTGAGTAGTTGCCGCTTCTATTTTTCTCAATCCACCTATGTTTACTGTCTGTTTTTCAGCAGATATTTGTTGAAAGGATGTTGAATGAATAAACCTGGAGAAGAGAAGTTTCAGGGCAGATGTCGAAGGACCATTATGAGACACACTGGGAGTTAGAGGGTTACCCTTTTAATAGAAGTAATGCTGGAAGAGACACAGGGCAGAGAATGATTGTGATGCTTCCAGTCATTTTAAGGTGGTTATCCTGGCTGCAGCTGAGAGGGCAGCCTAGAGAGGGAAGAAAAGGTGGACAGCTGGTCAACAAGGCAGTGGTCACCATTCATTTGAGTGGTCCATTTTGGTTTCAGACAGTCTGCTGATCCCATGGCAGGTGTGTAAGTGGCATGGGGAAGCTGGTGAGCTCTGCAAGTATAAAATGCCTAACCCTATCCTCCAAGGAGCCAGAGATCTATTTGGGGAAATTAGAGTAGATGCTTGAAACATGTTGAACACATTGAGAAGCACAAATTAACCTAGCAGGAGTACACAGGTCCCCAGAGTACCCTTGAGAAAGGAAGAGCTGGCTTTGAGCATGCTTGATCCAGAGGAGTTCCTGGAAGTTAGAAGGATGAGAGATGCACCAGCAGAAAATCCAGGCTAGCTAGGAATGCAAGAGAAATGTCTGGAAACTAGTTGGAAAGGCTTAGTAAAAGACTGCCTGGCACTGGGAGGAATCAAATACATTCTTTTGAAACTTATTGAATAAACACCTGAATAATCCAAATCCAGTGATATATTTTGAGTGCTCTTGTCCTCCCCTCTAAACATACTATTCTGGGACCACATTTTCCTGCTTAAAATGCTCTCTGTCCTTGACTTCAGTCTCCCTTTCTGGCTCTTCTTCCATCCTTCTTATGTCTTTTGTCACATTTTCTCTCCCTCCTCAAAGCCTCTCACAAAGGCATGGTTCCTCCCATGGCTGCTTTTGTAAACAGGAAGCCCAAATCCACCACTGTTTTCTGTACTTGAACAAATTTTGCCAACAGTTCTTCTAGGATACCCCACTATGAGGGATGATCTAAAATAAAATCATCTTTTCCCGCTGTGACAATTCATTTTAGGTGTCAACTTAGCTAGGCTGTGGTGCCCATTTGTTTGGCCAAACATCAGTCTAGATGTTGCTGTGAAGGTATTTTTAATTTTTTTAATTTTTAATTTTATTATTGTTAAGAAAGACAGAGACAGAATGCAAGGGCAGAATGCAAGTGGGTTAGGGGCAGAGAGAGAGGGAGACATGGAATCTGAAGCAGGCTCCAGGCTCTGAGCTGTCAGCACAGAGCCCAATGCAGGGCTTGAACTCACAAACTGTGAGATCATGACCTGAGCTGAAGTTGGACACTCAACTGACTGAGCCACCCAGATGCCCCTGTGAAGGTATTTTTAAAGTGTGATTAAATCAAAGGACTTTGCGTAATGCAGCTTACCCTTCACAATGTGGTTGGGTCTCATCCAGTCAGTTGAAGGTCTCTAGGAGAAGTCTTAAGAGAGAAGTTATATACATATGAACATTCTATGTTTGTGTTTCTCTGGAGAACCATGACTAATATATTCCCCAACTGCTCCTGCCTGACTTTGCTATTCTTCATGTGACAGTGTCATCTTCCCAGTGATTTGACTCACCCTTTCTCCTCCTCCCACCTCACCCCTATATCCAATCATCCCCATATCTTGCCAGTTCTACCTCTTAAACTTACTTTAAATCCTCCTTTTCAATTTTTATGACAATGTCCTATTAAATTATCTTCTCTTGCCAGGTCTATACCTCTAGCCACCTGTCAGGACATCCTGCAATCCTTCTTGCCTCTTCCAATCCACACAGTAGTGGTCCTTCTAAACAATATGCCTGAGCTTATGATTTTCTACATAAAGTCATTCAATGACTTTCCTTGGTCCTTATGATAAAATAGAAGTTCATGATGCTGTGGCTCCAGCTGCATATCTCAAACCATCTCCATCTCTTGCTCCCCAAAATTTACTCTACTTCCTGAAGGAGCCATGATCTATCATGCTTCAGGGCACTTGCACAAGCTACTCCCTGGCCTAGAACACAACCTGTGCACACCTTCCCTCTGACAAACTCCTACTCATCATATGGTTATCATTTCCTTCAGAAGTTCTTTCTGACCTCTCTTGTCTAGATTGGTTTCTGCTACTATGTGATTCTATCAAATTTATCACTATATTATTATCAATTTAATGTTAATACATATCATAGTACTATTATTGCCTATTTGATTTTTTATGTATCTCCCCATAGACTGGCATTGGATTTTGCACACTACATATTGTATCCCCAGTACCTAGTACATAGTAAGTGCTCACCACAGTTTTGTTGAGTGAATGTGTATGTAAATAAATGGCACCTATCTATTTTTTCCATTTATCTATTTTAAGTGTCACTACCTATATAAAACCCCTTCCTGGGTCTATTCAGTGTCTTACTAACTTCTTATTCTCTATCTCTCCTCCCTGTACTTATTTTTTACACTTCTGTGTGTTCTGTTACAAACCCTCTGACTGAAGCCTTCAATAACTTACCGTGTGTTCTGGTATTCTAGGCATTTCATGAGATGACTATTCATTCCTAAGGCCCCATGTTCTAGCCCCATGGATCTACTGATCATTTCTTATCTTTCCTCCCCTGTAGTGGGAGCCTTCACGTTGCCTCTACTTGGAAACAAATGTCTACCTGGTCTTTGAATTCCCTTCACTCTTCTCTTTGGATTCAAATTGATTACTTTTCCCTCTAAACACCTACCAGATTCACATAATAGAAAGAACAGATATTACATCTCACACAAGCTACTTAGTTTTTGGGATTTCTGTATTCTTGCCAATAAATGAGACTAATAATACCTATGTCATCATCATAATAATTTTTGTTCATCCAGTTCTTGCATGTGCTATGTGCTGGGTAGCCTTCAAAGCACTTTCTGTGTTAACTTATTTAATCATTACACCTAACCCCTTTTATAAATAGAATAGAGGCAGAGGGAAGTTAAGTAGCTTCTCCAGTGTCACAGAACTTGGGATGGCGGAGCTGAGATTCAACCCTGGTAGCCTGGTTCTAGGTCTGTGCCTTCAGTCACACTGCTTAATGGAAGGGAATAATGGGATAGTGGATGAAGATGCTTAGTCCAGAATGCAGCTCCAGCAGACAGTGAGTGTGAATCCTGCAGGACCTGGAGTCAGGAGGATTTGAGTATGATTCTGCCATGTAGGAGCTGGTTGACTTTGAATAGGTTATTTATTTAAGCCTTAGTTACCTAATGTAAAAACAAGCATATTTCTGGTATTTATCAAATAGGTTATTCTGCAGATTGAAACACACACACATGCACGCGCGCGCGTAAAACATAGAATATTCTTAGAATAATATGTGGCACACAGCCAAATATTCATAAATGTGTGTTTTTATAATATTTCCTAATCATAATTATTATTTTATCATATTCTGTTTTATATTATAGTTATTTGTGTACTCAATTTTAATCCCTTCTTTAAGATTGTAATCTTTCTGTTCATGGCATATGTCTTAAACTCTTGCACAATGTTTGTTCAATGAGTGAATAGATATCCTTTCATTGCGATTCCTTTACAAGATTATGGAAAGATTGGTGGATTGAAAAGAGAATAGGGATTCCATTTCCATTCCCTAAAATGAAGTAGCTGTAATGTCAATTCTTCCCTGCTCTACTTTTCTTTTCCTTTCTTCCTTCCTTCCTTCCTTCCTTCCTTCCTTCCTTCCTTCCTTTCTTCTTTCCCTCTTTCTTGCTTTCTTGATTTCTTGTTTTTCTTGCTTTCTTCCTTTCCTTTCCTTTCCTTTCCTTTCCTTTCCTTTCCTTTCTTTTCCTTTCCTTTCATCTCCTCTCCCCCTTCCCCTCCCCTCCCCTTTCCTTTCCTTTCTTTTCCTTCTTTTTCTCTTTCTTTCTTTCTTTCTTTCTTTCTTCTTTCTCTTCCCTTCTTTCATTTTTGCTTTCCTGCTCTACCTGCCATTCCCATTGAAAGACTAAAAGACAAGATGTCTGGGGCTTTCCTCTTTTCATTCTGTTGAAGCAGGATGCATAATACATATATAACTAGGTCTGAAGGAGTCAGATTCCTCCCTCAAGTGAAGAAATCCCATTAATGTCTTCAACTCAAAAGGGCCTCTTGGTGTCTTCACATGTTATATATAGCCTAGTGTGATGAGCGTATAGAAACAATAGGAATTTTGGAAAGAAGCAGGGCTTTGGAAGAATGTGGTTGGAGTCACTCATCACTGAGAGTGATTCTGAGAAAATCATGTAAATACAGGGTGTCTCATTTTCCTCATCAAACTGAAGTACGTACACAAATGTACTTGGGAAACTTTTAAAGGCCTTCCTTGGGTTATCACTGTTGCTCTTGTGCTAAATGTGGGTTTCCTGGGGAGACTGAATCATCATTGTCTCTCTTCCTCCCTATGTAGAGAGAAGCCAGCCATGTTAGGGAGCTGCATTCCTACCAAAGTGGCATGAGAGTGTCAGGTTAAGGAAATGTGGGAAGGAATATCAGGGATCAGCTAGCCCAGCAGTTCTCAAAGTCCTGTTACCTCCTTAGTAGCATCTGCACAATCTATTGATACAATATTTTCCATTAATACCACTCACATTTTTTTATTTAAACATCTATAGAAAGGAGACCTTATTTCACTGTTGTCAATGGAAAACCAGTATTACCTCCTATAAATGAAAGCAAAAAAGAAATACAATGAGAACTCAGCAATGGCATTAAATTCTAGGTAGGTACTGCTGCTTGCCAAGTTTCAGAGCCTGAGGCCTACTTTCTCTCCCTTGAAAAGGTAAATTAGCAGGTATTAGAGAATTGTTAACTGAAAACTCAAACCCAGCCAAGAACACGAAGGATTGAAAGATAATTGAAAAGGAGATACGTTTCTCACTCTGAATTAAATGTAGCTTAATACTATATTCATGCCCCGCCTCAAATCATCTCCACTGCCCCCCTTTTCAGGGAAAATGTCACTTTAGTCCAACTTTTTCTTTTTACCCATGAGGAAATTGAGGTCTGACTGGATCACATCTTTTGTTCATGCTGCAGAGGAACTTTCCAGGCCAGAGATTTGACCATGGTGTGCTGGTGGCCTGAAGGTCACATCACTGCCACCACCACTGAAAAACAAGTATTCCATAAGTCAATAACACCTTTAACCATCCTGAGGGTATTTGCATTTATTATTTCACTCAGTCCTCACAGCAGACCTATGAGACAAACAGGTTCTGTTTGATTTTGGCCATCTCATAAATGTGGAAATGGAAGCCTCAGGAGGTCACCTGATATTTTAAGACCTTGAATCTGGGAAGTGGCAGAGCCAGGTCCTGATACTGCCTCCTAGCTACACTTCCTTTCTACTAGATGGCCCAGCCTGTCAGAAAGGCCATCTTGACCTTGTTTCAGTTCCTGCTTTGTGATTGAAATTTATATGACATACACAGGTTATACTCTCTGTGAACAAGGCCTTTTACACGGTTTGAATTTTTAAGCTCACTTTCTCATTATTCTATCTGAGGTATTTGGGAAAGGAAAATAAACTTTCCAAGTAAAACCCCATCTCTCAGTCCAACATCAAGAATGAGGCAAGGAGATGATGCATTGCTGGCTAGGAAGTTAGCAGGTCTTGCTGTGATCAGGTTGAGTGGCTCAGGGAGCATGCTGCTGGGCAAGGGCTGGGAGCAAGGCTATCAGGGTTGTGGGCTTGTGGTAGACAGCCACACTCAGCCACACCTGGAACTCCTTTCTCTACCTATGCATAGGACTTCTAGTAACAGCTATTAGTGCCACTCACTTTGTTTAAAATGAATTACACAAGTCCCAGACTTCTTTTTTGTCTTGTTTTGTTTATTTAGAGAGAAAGAGTAAGTGAAAGGTTGGCAGAGGTGGAGGGCAGCAGAGAGAGACGGAGAGAGAGAATCCCAAGTAGGTTCTGCATGCACCGATAGCTGGAGCCCAGCATGGGCCCGATCCCACAAACTGTGAGATCATGACCTGAGCTGAAATCAAGTGTCAGACGCTTAACCAACTGAGCCATGCAAGTGCCCCTTATCCTGGACTTCTTAATATGTAGGCAGGTAACTGCAATCTGTGTTCCATCCTTTTCCCATAAACTACATGATCATGTCTAAACTAATTAGCTTGGCATTCAAATTTTTTCATGGTGTGGCTGAGTGATGGCTCCAGGCTGCATGAGCCACCCTTCTCAAACTCATGTGCCTACTCAGACCTTACTTAGCCTTCCAGAAGAATTTCAAGATCCATTTCCTAAAGCTTGTCAGAGTGCCCAGACAGCAAAATGACCTTGTTTTTGGAGGAAATTTTGTTGTGTCTCTTTGCATCTTTTAATTTTTATCCATTATTTACGTATTTTAGTCTTAAGTATTTAGTGTGTGGTTACCTGGCATCTTAGAAATAGACTGTATTTTTTTTTAGGTCAGGGTGTTGTGTTCTTTGAAGTCCATGGCTGTCTGCTCTGTATTGCATATGAAGTGGATGCCCAATATACACATGGCCAGGAAATACCTTCCCAATCAAGGTATAAAAGTGTTAAAAGTCTAAAGAAGCAGGCAAGGAAGTTGGAATTGTGTTTATTTCATGCTCAGGTGCTGGAACAGAAAGTTCCAGAACATTACACTGGCTGTTGCATCCTGTTTTCTTCTCCCAATCTGAGGGCAACAGTTTCTGTCCATTGAGCTCCTGGATGGGAGGACAGATGCTGCTGATCCACTCCCCAGTCTTCATAATTCTCCTTCTCAATGGCTGTCCTCCTTTCTGTCCCAACTAGAATGAATGCAGAGAACTTCAGCTCCTCCTCTTTCATCCTCTTCCATACTTCTCTCCTATGCTTTTCTCCCTGTGTGGTTGGTGACAGACTCCATTCCCAGGGCCCTGGCTACTTTGCTGCCAGGGCTAAGAAATCAGGGAGTTGACTCCAGTGGGCACTGGAGTCTCTGAAGGAAAGAGGCTGAGCTGTCTGGGCAGTAATTGTCCTGGAGGCCTGTTGTCATGGCAACTCTAGAGGTAGGCACAGTGTGGAGAAAGAAAGAAATAAACTAGGGGAGAAAGAAGGTTAAGAGAAGAGGGAGGGAGGAAAAGGCAGGAAGAGGAGAGAAAAGGAGGGGCTTTCCTAGAAGGTAGGTCTTTTATTTGGGAAAGGGAGCCTAGAGCAAGGCCAGTGCGGGAGAAGGGGAGGCTGAGGTGAAGGGGATGAAGCAGAGACATAAAGAAGCAAGCAGGCTGGAAGGAAGCAAGATATTAATGGAGGGGAGAGAAAGAGGAGAGGAGGCCAGGAGAGTAGAGGGGCTGAGCATGGCAGGGCCTGCGCTAGGAGAAGTGGTTAGCCAGCCAGCTCTTAGAGTAATCCTTAATTATCGCCCTGATATCTTCCGTCTCTATCTGTTCTTTGATCTCCTGTGTTGCACATTAAATATGAGCAACTGAATGCTTGTGTCTCATGCTTAAGAACGCGATGAGGCGCGACTTCAAAGCCAGAAGTGGAACAAGACAGTGGCGTGCCTGATGTTCATAAGGCCTGTTTGCTGGCCCAATTAGGTTAAATGGGGCCCTGAAATCCTCCTGATCTAAGCCAGCTTCTGCCCATGTACCCGCCACCAGCTGCCAGGCTTAATGAGATGAGCGGCCCCAGGCTGGTCAGGTTACACCTCCTGAGGTGACCCAGACTCTCAGAAGCGCTGCTAAGAAGCTAGCATCTGGACTCAGGCCACATGGGCTGAACTCCTAAGGGAGGTCTCAGGCAGCTGGACCTAGGCTGGGTCAGGTCCATTCTCTACATGGCTGGGAGGCATCTATCCGCAGTGACAGGTGCCACAGCAATGCAGGGGGTGGGGGGTACTGCTAAATCTGGACCTTTGCCTCGATGTCCAAGTTCCAGTTCCTGGTGCTGAGGCCCTGAGGTAGCTGTGCCTACGGGTCCCTGAAGTCAGAGTCAGGGTCTAGTATGTCAAGAGCAGTGATCTAACTACCTTCCCTGGGCCTCAGTTTCCCCTTCCTTAAATGCAGAGAAGAAGCTGGAGACTGCCAATGTTTTCTCCAATGCTGTGATGCATTCTTGGATCATCCTTGACAGAGGTTTCTGCCCAGCAGATCCTGCAGTACTTGGGAATCCCCAAAAAGAAGACCTTTCTGTCCTGCCTGCAGGGCACACAGCTCTTTTTAGGTCTCTCAGAGTGCCTGGGCCACAAGTGCTTGAGAGGAGACAACCATTAAACTTATTCATTCTGAGTTACAGGAAATAAAATGAGAGTGTTTACATCTTGAAAAAATACATCTAGAAAGAAGGCAATGATTCACCCAAAGGAATCTCTGAGGACTCAGACATTGAATTTTATGTGTAAGATAAAGTGGAGCTGCTGGTGGCCTTCAAATTCTGCCAAAAAGGGGAATTCTTATTCTGTCCTTGGCCTTCTGGGAGTAGGAGGTGGGTACATTAATCTGAGGTTATGGGCAGGGGCTGTAAATTTTAGCTTATACCTTTAGGCATTTAGATGTCTCCCACATTCCACAAATGGCACCTTAGCTCAATGGTAATTGATCTGGGCACAAGGAGGCTGACAGAAGGAGCGCCCATGAAGAAGTACCTCAGAGCAGCTCACAACCAGGATGGACACAGTACAAGTCTATCAGGCAAAACAGTTCAACTTTCTGGAGCATCTGCAGAACAAAAAGCTAGGTCCCATTTCTTGCCTGGCTCACCCTCCTCACCCTTGAGACTGTCTCTCTTGAGTCCTCCACAGGCACCTTCTCAGCCCCTTTCCTCTTTGGGAGCTGTGTTGAAGAACAGAGTGGGCCCTCAGCACCAGGACTGCTGGTAATGACAGATGTTATTTTATGGGAGGTGCCCCAGAAGTGAAATCCACAGCTCCTGAGTATCACAGGGTGGTAAGCTGGAGGAGGAGGGAAAGGAAGGTGGCTATGCATTGTTGTTATTCTTCTTCTCATGTGAAAAGCTGATCAGGGTGAAGAAAGGCTCAAGCAGAAAAGCACTGTTTTGTTTTGTTTTGTTGTTCCTTTGTGTTTGGGAGGCTTCAGGTCTCAAGCAGCCCTGGCTTTGGAATCTGAGCTCACAAACAGATTGATGAGAATGTATCATGCCCAATGGACCCCAGATATTTGTTTATGATTGTTGGGTCCCATGAATAAGCAGTGATCTTTCCATGTCCTCCTGGAGGCCTCTGACAACCCACATGAAGTCCAAAATAGAAGTGGTGGGGCTTTCCCTGGTATATAAACAGAAAGGGTGGTGTTTAGGGACTCTTGGGTAGCTCAGTCAGTTGGCACCATGACCTCACTTTGGCTCAGGTCATGATCCATGGTTCGTGAGTTCAAGCCCCAATTCAGGCTCTGTTGCTGAAAGCTTGGAGCCTGGAGACTGCTTCAGATTCTGTGTCCCCCTCTGTCTCTCTCTGCCCTTCCTCTGTGTGTGCTTTCTCTTTCTTTCTCTCTCTCAAAAATAAATAAACATTTTTTTAAAAGGGTGAAGTTTGAAAATTCTTTGTTAGGAGAACATCGTGCACTGCTTCTCAGCACAGCTCAGTGTTTAAGAGCAGGCTTGGGCTGGATTCCATGGGTTACATCCTAGGTCTTCCTGTGTGATCCTGGACTAGTTACATAATGTTCCATGCTTCAGTTTCCTTATCTGTGAAGTATGGGTGATAACTGACCTATGTTACAGTTCTGTTGTGAGGATCAGAGTACCACAATAGTGCCCGGGTCTTAATATTCAGTAAATATTATCTATTATGCTCATCTATGGTTTCATTTGGTTCTCACATAATCTCTGAGGGACACAGAAGTGGTATAAGACCCTTTAATAGGAACAGAAGAGAAAGGCTCTGCCGAGCTTACAAGTTGTGGAATGCTGTTTGTTGTCACTTTTCCCATGAGGCCATATATGGTGGAAAAAAGGAATCTTCAGTCTTGACACATGTGGTAGTTACTGATATTACTCACAATTCTTTCTAGTTCTCCCTCTCTCTGAACATGTGGTAGGATTGCAATAAAAGTTAGTTATGACCATGTGACTTGATTTGACAATAAAAAGTGAGCAGAAGTTGCATATGCCACTTCTGGGTGAAAGTTCTAAGATCCAGGGTACAACTTGCCACATCCCTTTCCCACTACAGTGATTAAATGAGCACATATTGAGATGAAGCTTCTATCAGCCTGTGTCCCTAAGAGATCAGGAGGAACAGAGACCCACCCTGATTGGACACAGAGCCTGAGCAAGTATGAACATTGTTTGTGTTAAGTCACTGAAGGACAGGAGTCACTTGTCATACTAAGCATATATTTATTGATTTGCCATAGATTAAACTAGTGTACCTAGAACACTAACTCTTCATTGTAGTGGAGACTGTGTCCTGGCTTTCAGAAGACCCCAGTTATATGGAAGGGTGTGAGAAATTAGGCCACTATTTTCTGTTACTTCTCTTTCAGTCTTGATCTAGTGGCTAGCATTCAGCTCAAAAAGTGAATAGTAGTGGATAGAAGAGGGGTTTTGTTTGTGTTTGTTTTGATTTACATTTTATTACCCTGATAGAAAGACTGAGAACCCCTCCACTAAGTTGTTCCCAGGAGCCTCTCAATGTTTCAGATGAAGCAGAGAGATTCACATCATGTAAGCACCAACAACAGGGATGGGTTTTGAATTGAGCATTGCTTACCTTTGTACTGGGCTGCCCCTTCTCAAAAACTTGATTTCCATGTCTAAGAGATTTAGTCAGGGTTGATATACAGAGGCTCCTTTCTGGGGTATGAGGCCTAGAAGAAGCCTTACAACAAGCACCTACTCACATCCTAGAGTAGGAAAGTGATGTTCTAGACCTGAAGCCAAGCTCTACCAGACCCCTGAAAGGCAGGACCATATGCAAAATTTGCAGGAGCTAGTGCAAATTAAAATGCAAGGCCCTTTGTTCAAAAGTATAAGGAATTTCAAATTCATGACTGCAGAGTATTAAAACAAGCACAGGGACCACCAAAGCACAGAGCTGTCTCTGCATAGTTGCTCACAATGCACATCATTGAAACTGGTTCTGCTGCATGAACTGACCACTTCATAAGGAGAGAAAAGTAAATCCACTTTAGACCTCCGTACACATCCACCCCCTTGAAATGCTTGAGTTATTCCAAAAGGAGTTCAACAAAAAGTTATCCAGGTCACAAAATGACTCCAAACCTGGGCTTTTTTGTGTGGGCCATGAATGGCTTCTCCACATTTTCCTGTGCAGGACAGGCAGATGCTCTCTGTCCCATTGTTGAGATGCAGTTCAAGAAGATAACAATTCAGAGATTACATATGGCCATGAATCCTAGAAACCCAGATACCAATTCTACTTGTGCTGTTTGCTTTTTTTTTTTTTGAATGTTTTAAGATTTTATTTTTAAGTAGTCTCTACACCCAATGTGGGGCTCAAACTTACAACACTGAGATCAAGAGTTGCACACTCTATTGACTGAGCCAGCCAAGTATCCCATCCCTACTTGTTCTATTTTAAATGTTCTTGGGAGCTAGGAGAAAAATTCAGAATGTAGAGAGGAAGACACATGTTTAGGGGCTTATTGGTATCTGTAATTGCTGTCTATTTCCTTGTTTATTTTCTGACTTCCCTACCAAAGTGTTAGTGCCATGAGGGCCAACCCTTGCCTGGCTTCATCTCTATCCCCTATATACAGAACAATGTGGAGAGTAGGCTGTCAATCAATGCTTGAAGAGTAAATAAATGATGAGGGACACAGTGATGAATTGGACAGGCCTGCAGTATGGTGGAACTGGTGGAGGTGTTTGTCTTCTCCACAGTTCAGAGTGTATATGTGTGTGTGTCTTGTCTTTCCCCACCCAAAATGAACTTAAGTTAGGACAAGACATATTTAAGTATAAATGAAGTTATACTTCAGCATATCAGGTGACTCTTTCCAAGAGTTTTTTTTTTACAGAGGATTAAAATGCCTTGTATGCTTCGATCAATTATCAATCACCAAATATTTACTAAACATAGAATTCATATATTCAAACTCAATAAACATTTATCTAATGATTATGAGCATTTAAGGATAGAAGACTGTGTAATCTCAGGCCCAGCCCACCTCCTCAGGGATGTGGCCCAGAGTTGGGGTTCAGGGCTTGATGCCTTTCTAGCTCTCTGGAATCACAAAACCCTCTGAAATGTTGTCTGGATGTTTCTTTGCCTTTGGACAAGGCTAGTCTCCTAACAGGGATCCAGAAAGGGTCAGGGCAGGATCTGAAGGTGTCGCTCCTGCACCTCTGAAGACCCAGAGTCTTGTCTCCACCTCTCCCCAGGGTGCCACAGAAAGAAAGGAGTCAGTGGAGTCAACAATGCTCCCAAGTTAACAAACACAGCCTCTTTCTCTTCAATTCTCTCTCTCCGTTTACTGAAATGGTAATTTTAAGTCTCTAATAGCTCCTCAGGGCACTGAGGTGAGGCAAGAAGGGGATGTATTTATGTTCACATCTGCCAGCCTGTCTTCTTGGGTGATAGCAAAGCTGATGGCACTGTTGATGAAAGCTGCTCGCACCGCTCCACTCATGAGGAGCAGAGCAGGCTTGTTGCATCTCCCAGGTGACCAGGTGACCAGCCTGCCTGCTGCTCTCTACTCTGGGTCAGCCCACCATGTCCTCTCCAGGTTTCAAGCCAGCCCCCAGAGGTTCATGAATATTCATGCTGAACAGCAGCACCTTCCTCAGAAGGACCAGCATCCTTTATTAATCACTGTCTCCAGCTCTCTCAGGGCCACCAGAAAGGACGCCCCTTTATAGAAAGACTGCAATATCATCATTGTCATGGCCAACAATGGGCTTAGCAGAGTGGAAAAGAAAAATAACATTAATGAGGTGCCTGCTCTGGAGGCTGAGCAATGGGGGAGGAAGTCAGCACCCTCAGTGACCCAGAGGTGTGGCTGCCATTGTGATTGTGAGAACTCTGTGAAGCAGCATTGGAGCTTCACCACACCTGCAACAGTACTCACTGTGGCTCTGCTGAGTAGTCAGTACTTCCAGGGATGCTGTCCCATCAAATGTTTTCAACTTTGGGAGACAGTTATTCATACCCCATTTTCATGGGGAAGAGAAATGACTGATCCAAAGTCATGCAGCTGTGAAGTGATAGACTCCCATCCAAGTCTCCTGGGATCCAAGTCTCCTACACTCTTTCTGCTATCATACAGTCATTTCTGCAGGAGGGTTATAATTGAAACCATTTCCAAAGAGTCAGGCTATCATCTCTCTTATTCATTTTGTGCACATGAATTTGTCTAAGCTGTGTTTCTGGAAGGACTTACACAGGTTTCCAACTGAGTGTCTGAGAAACCAGAGCTGAGGGGGATATGAGAGATCCTCTAGCCCAAACTCCTTGTTTTAATAAATTATGAAATTAAAATGACAGCCAAATATAAAACCTAACTCCTCCCACACCCTTCTCTAGATTTTTCTCCTCCCCTCCACATGCTGGCTTTTCTACTAAAATCAGACTCCTGTGCCTGGATGGTTGCATCCACCCAGATAAGCCTGCTTTATCTTCCCTGGCTCCCAACCTGTTGACTCCATTTTGATCCCCTAGGTAGGCCCTTCCATCACCTCAAAGATGAACTGTGCTCAGCTCTGCCTTTACTTCTTTGTGCAGGCTAGCTCTTCATCTTCTTTTTCTTCTTTGCCTTTGTCTGAAATTTTGAGGTGCATCTTCATTGTAGAAGTATATTCAGCTCACCCTTATCTTTCCCTCTCAGAATTCCTACTGCACACAGTGTTATACTTAGTTCATCTCTACTTGCAAGTCCATGGTTAGATCAAGGCAGGGCGTGGTGCTTTATTCAGCTCTTAGATTTGCTTCATCATCTGATAGGGACCAGATTCAGAGAAGTTCCTCAGGACATACTTAAGAATTGATAGATGATAATGCTGCCCATTTTATAACTCCATATCTCTGATGTCCCTACCCTTGCCTGATCTCAGAGTAGCACATAGCAATTCTTGTTTCTTGAATGCAAGAAATGTTTAATGAGGAGATATTATATGCTGGACACCACAGGAGGTGCTGAGGGGACAAGAGAAACTGATTAAAAGGTAAGCACTTTGATGTGCTGAAGTGTGTTAAGCACTTCTGGCCTTCTACTGCTCATTTAAGCCACGTTTCCCACCCCCCCTGACATCTGTGTTGTGACCCTGAATTTCCAATGCTGCCCCATCTTTTCTCCAGACCTGCTATTCTGTGGCTATTAGTGCTTTATTTTCTTCTATTAAATGTTCCCAGATATATCTCCTTTTTATAAGGCCCTGTGAATTCCATATAGACTCTCTAGTGGCTGGTTCCCACTTTTTATGCTCCCTATTGAAGACAGTGATGAATGAATGATTCTTGTGGGGGATTTCCAGGTGCTGGATGTGAGTCATTGAGAGAGTTGTTTGGGACAGAGTTGAGGCTTTCCACATGATTCTCAAGAAATAACAAGGAGTTGATAGCAATAGTTGTTTACACAACTTTAAATTCTTTCAACTCTTCTACAAGCAATTAATTATCCACAGTAAATTAATGAATGAAATAGGATTAATATCCAACTATGAACTGGAACCCCAAAGTGTGCTAAGAACAGCTAGAAGACATTCTGGGGGTCTGTTCTGATAGCAGACTGACAAATTCTGACCACCAGACTGGCTATTCTGTTGGATGAGAAGCTGTGAAGCATAGGAAGAGCACAGTTTCAGTAATTAGAAATATTCCAGGGATCTAATAACAATAGAAAATGAAAGGAAGGAAAAGGGCTTGCAATCACTTAAACACTGCATATATGAGCATGGGGGAAAGCATGAGGTAAAAAATGGACTCCCAGAGCTATATTTTATCAGAGATACAATAGATAATATGACTGATATCTCCAAAGGATCCTTCTAATGTGAGGGATGGATTTGATGACATCCATAGAGAGTGTTGGAAGAACATTTCAAAAGACATTGCAATAGTCTTGGAAAATGATGATAGTGAAATGAAGTGGGGAGAAGTTGAGGTTTCTAAAAAGGTATTCTGGAAGCAGAATTGACAGGATTTGTTGATGGATTGGATATAGAGGATAAATAGAGAGAGCTACTCAGAGCGACTCCAGCTTTCTGGAATGAGCAACTTATTGGTTGTGTTCCCATTTATCAAGACAGGATGGACTGGAGAAGGAACTAGTTGAGAGGAATAAGAGATCAGGCTTGGACATGGTAAGCCTAACAAGTCATATATCCAAATAGATATGTCAGCTAGACAATTAAATATACAGGAATGAAGACCTGAGGTGGGGTTTGCATTGGAGATATAAATTTGGATGTTGCCAGCGTCTAGAGGGCATTTAAAGCTGGGAGAATAAATGAGATCATTAATTCTTTCTGTAGGAAGAGAGAAAAGAGAAGTGCTCCTCAAGGCACTGGAGGTTAGAATTGGGGAAGTCATGGAAGCAAAGGAGGATGAGATTGAATAGCCATATGTGAAAGAAAAATCTAGTAGGGTGTGACATCCAAAGAAGCCAAGAGAAGAGGGTTTTAAGGAGAAAGGTCATCAACAGTGCATTTTAAAAATATTGCCAGAAAGCTAAGTAAAATCCAATGAAGAAAGTGTCCAGAAGATTTGACAATGTGGAGGTCATTGGTGACCTAGGTTCAAGGAGATTAAGTGAGAGCAATTGCAGAAAATCAATTGGAGGGGGCTCATGTGTGAATGGAAAATGAGCAATTAGAAGCCTGTGAATCTGCTCTTTACAAAAGTTTGGCATTGGAGTAAAGGAAAAGAATAGAGCAGTGGCTGGAGGGGATTGCATGTCAACAAAGGGAATTCACCACTGTGGGTAACACAAGCTCTGCTTTGAGGAGGGCTGGCAGAGGAGTCAGTATGAAGGTCGGTGAGGGTCAGCAAGGACCTTTCACCAGCACAGCTCCTAAAGTCTTGGTACATATTGCTAGGAGGGTGAGCTGCAGTGGTAGAAGAGCTAAGAGATCTCTGGGTGTGCCGCAGAGCAGTGATTTATGGGGAAAATACTGATTAATGTCTGGGACCAAATGAGAGCTGCAGCACTCTGTCCCAGGAATACCGACAGAAGTGATTGAAGGAAGACATGTAGTCAAATGGAAAAGTAGATTCAAATGAGAAAAACAATAGCAGGACTGAGCTAGTTGACAGTCTTCTGAGGTACACAGAATGAGGCAGCACATGGTGATGCTGAAACCAGCAGGGACAGAGATGGGAGGTGCAGTGCTTGGCCTGAAACTGTAAGCCTGTGTGAATTCAGAACTGGGTTTCCCCTAATACTGAGGTAGAGGTCAGGAGACCATGTTGGGCCTTGTTTGTTGTTCTTGTGCTGCTGCTGTTTCCTCATTTTCAATACGGAGCCATCCCATCTCCAAAGGACTTTGTAAAACCTGCAGCACAAGGCAGGAACTCTGAGTGAGGTACTGAACTGTGTAATACTCACTGTGACTGGGATCTGCAACTTCTCCAAAGTTAAGTGTTTATCAGAAAACCAGAATTATGGAAAGAAGCAGGTGATGCTTGCCTCAGGGCTACAGGGAGCCACAGAGAAGGGATTGAGGAGTCCTGTCAGGAGTCCTTTGCACACCTACCTACTGCCCCTCTTCCTGGAGGTGGACAACCATGGACAGGGGAGCTCAAGGGAGTACCAACCCTGGTTACAGAGGTCAGCAGGTGACATGCTCATCATATGTGGCCTCATGTGTGTTATGAAGGATGTCAGACAGTGTGAACTTCCCAGATATATTCCCCCCCATCTACTGCCTTCCAAACAATACTGTTCACACTTGATTTTCTGTCCAAAGACTTAGTGATGAAAAATATGGGTCCTGACTCTGATCAGCAGAAAGCAAGGTAAGTACCTTTTATTGACTATCTACCATGTGCCACACAACATTCTGAGAGCTTTTTAACCCAGACAATTTAATTCTCACAACTATTTCATGTAGATGCTACTAGGATTTCCATTTAGAAATGGGGAAACAACAGGGTGCCTGGGTGGCTCAGTCAATTAAGCGTCCAGCTTTGGCTCAGGTCATGATCTTGGAGTCCCGCACTGGGCTCTGTGCTGACAGCTCAGAGGCTGGAGCCCTTCTTGGATTCTCTGTCTCCCTCTCTCTCTGTCTCCCCCGCTCATGCTCTGTCTCTCTCTTTCATAAATAAATAAAAGTTAAAAAAAAGTAAAAAAAAAAAAAAGAAATGGGTAAACATTAAAAAAAGGTAAAAAAAAGAGAAATGGGGAAACCACCTCACAGAGAGGTTTGTTAGTGAGCCTGTGGTGACATGGGAGGTAACAGGCAGAGGCAAAGTCAGAGCATGACCCTGGGGCAGTGTGGGTGACAGTGCATACTTTTTTTTTAATGTTTATTTATTTTTGAGAGAGAGAGGGACAGAGTGTGAGTGGGGGAGGGGCAGAGAGAGAGGGAAACAGAAACCAAAGCAGGGTCCAGGATCTGAGCTGTCAATACTAACACGGGGCTCAAACTCACTAACTGTGAGATCATGACCTGAGCTGAAGTGGGATGCTTAACTGATTGAGCCATTCAGGGCCCCACCATACTCTTGACCTCTGTGATGTAGTGCAGCAAACTCTGTGCCTTCTCACTCCTTTATTGCTCCAGGAAAGGCTTTTTCATCAGCTTCTTGCCTGATCCTTCCAAGCAAGTTCCTTAGACTTCCCCTAGGAAGTTTCTAGGACTTCCCCTAGAAAGTTGACAAAACACTGTATCTGACACATCTAACTGTTAACAAGGCATCACCTGAAAGGCTTGAATTCCAGTCTCAGAATACTTTTCTCAGCCTCCTTGGAATGAGGTGGGAAATCCCAGGCTGCCAGAGCAGTTCAGGGTCCACTCCCACCCTTCAGGCATCCTGTTCAAAGATTTGCCAGTCACCTCAAGGAACACCTGCTGGTTTGCTTCTCACGCAGCAATTCAATTGGAAACATTAAACATTAGTGATGGAATTGGAAACATAGATGTTTATTGACATAATTAACAAACATCGATGATTGTTTGAATCATTTCTGATAGCCGACAAGATGTAGCCCAAATATAAACTGAGTTCTTCTGATTAAACTTGGCCTAGATAGACAAGATCTCATGAATTCTGTAATTTTTTGTACTGACTTCCTTCTTTTTACATCTTGTGCACCAGGAAGGAGCCAACATGATGACTTGCCCTGGCCAGGGAGGGGCGGGGCTTGTAATCTGTTTTTTCTCTTCCAAAGCACAAAAGAGCCCTGGCTGGGTGTGGGGCAGATCTGGGGAGGCCTCCACATTCTAGAGAAAGATTGAGGTGACAGGTAGCACGGGAGTTTCTCTCCTGAGCTGGGGTTGAGGACCAGTACAGAGGGAGCAGGAAAGAGAAAGAGAAGAGCAGAGGAGAACAGACAAGTGCCTTTTCAGAAAGAATGCTTAGGGTTTGCATTCTATGCCCCCCCCCCCCGCCCCAGACCCAGTGCCCCTTTCATTTAATCCTGGTGTGGCCTATGACACACCACAGCATGTGGTACAGGCCAACCAGGGGACCTCCACTGTTTGATACATGTTTATTTATTCTATTTAATGTCAGGTTGATTGAGTAAAACTTAACACAATAAATTTCACCCCTTTTTTGTGGATTCTATGTTCTATGAGTTTGGACAAATGCATGCAGTCATGTAACCACATGGCCAAGATCTGGAACATTTCTGTCAGCCCTCTGTAATCTACCCCTTCTCTAACCCCAGCCCCTGGAAACCACTGATTTGTTCTCTGTCTCTGTCTCTCTGTCTGCCTTTTGCAGAATGTCACTTGAATAGAATCAAGCAGCACTCAGTCTGATGAGTCTGGTCTTTCATGTGGCAGAATGCTTTTGTGTTTCATCCATGTTACTGCATGTAACAATAGCCCCTTCATTTTTACTGCTGAGGCATATTCAGTTATGTGGATGTGCCACTGTTGGCTCATTCACTGGCTGATGGATATTGAGTTGTTTCCAGTTTGAGACATTTATGAATAAAGCCACACAAAATTATGAATAAATTCACACACAGATTTCACACACAGATTTTTGTGTAAGCATAGGTTTTTATTTATTTTGAGTACATATATAAGGGTATTTATTTGCTGGATCATACAGTCAAGATATGGTTTGACTTTATAAAAACTGACAAAATATTTTCCAAACTGCCTGTGTCATTTCTAAATTCCACCATCATGATGTGAGGGCTTCGCAATCAAACACAACTCTGTGCATCTCCAACATTTGGTATTGTTAGTTTTTGTCTTGTTTTGTTTACTCCTTTTTAACTTTAACTTTTTAACAGGTGTATAGCAGTATCTTACTGAATTTTCCATTTGCATTTCTCTAATGATTTATGATATTGAGCAGCTTTTATGGTGCTCCTTTCTCATCTTTGTATCTTATTTGGTGAAGTATCTGTTTAAATCTCTTGCCCACTTTTAAAATTGAGTTGTTTGTTTTCTTAGTATTGTTTTGTTTGTTTGCTTTTAAATATCTATTTATTTGGGGGAAAATACAAGCAGAGGAGGGACAGAGAGAGGGAAACAGAGAATCTGAAGCAGCCTCCTCACTGTCAGTGCAAAGCCCGATGTGGGGCTCAAATTCACGAACCATAAGATCATGACCTAAGCTGAAGTCAAACACTCAATAGACTGAGCCACTCAGGTGCCCCCTTAGTACTGAGTTTTGAGAGTTCTTTATGTATTCTAGATACAAATCTTTTATCAGATATATATTTTGTAATACTTTCTCCACAGATATTTATTCTAATACAGTTTTTCTTTCTGTCTTCATTTTTAATACTATTCCCACTTTCTACCTGACAGGATTATAAAATACAAAAAACACATTTACCTCCATTTTCTGGAAAAGAAAAACTGAGGCACAAATACTTTAAAAAACCTGCCACTTCCAATACTATGGACAGCTGGAGTCAGATGTAAGACTTGATGACCAAGAAGAAAGTCTTAGAATGTTATGGAGGCATCACTACACTTAAAGGACTGCCATTCGGTTAAGTGGGATTCAGAAAATAAGAGTCCCCAGCTTACTTCAGGGAGAGGGAAATAGATATTTGTTAAATACCAGTTATGTTCCAGGAAATGATTTAGGTCAGGGGCCAGCAGACCAGTGCCTACAGGCCAAGCCTGGTCCATTATCTTTTTTTTTTTTTTTTTTTTAACAGCCTGCAAACTAAGGATATTTTTTACAGATGAATATTTGCAATTGATTTGATGATGGGGAAAACTAATTTTGAACCCCAGTTAAGGAAATACAATCCCTCCCCCTAAAATAATCCCATTTTTCTTATTAGTAAATAGTACAAACTATACTCAAAATTGGGTAAGATAATAGATCTCAAGTGTTCTTATCCCCCCCATACACAAATGATAACTATATGAAGTGATAAATGTTCTAATTAGCTTGACTGTGGTGATCATTTTATAATGTATACATGTATCAAAACATTACTTTGTATAACTTAAATACACACAATTTTCACTTGTCAGTCATATCACAATAAAGCTGTGATATTGTTTTAACAATTATTAATTATATATTATTAATTATTATATTTTGAATTTTCTCAACAAGGTATTTAAGGAAATTTGTTCCTTTTTGTCTTCTTATATAATTACCTACACAATATCTTCAAGTTTACCTCTTTGTCTTCAGAACTTAAAGTATTATGCTGCCCTTTATAAAATTTTGCTGCCCACCAATTTGAGTAATTCTAAGTTATCTTTTCTTTATTCATTACAATGCAGTAGCCTATTTTACAGATGAGAAAAGTGAGGGCCTTTGAAAAAGATGAGTTGCTGGAAGTTACCCAGCTAATGGCAACAGAATAGGATTATCTTCTCATTTAAAAACCTGGTACTCTCTCCAAAAGCAAACTCACAGCAAGCAGTAATTTAGTAGAAAATGGAAAAAAAATCTAGGTACAGGTGGTGGAGGGAGGGGAGTTCTTGGCTCAGGACATATCTGTCCCAGGTTCCTGAACTTGTTTGCCAGTCCACAAGCCTGTACACTGAGATAAGGAACTCATAAGCATGATCTCAAGACCCTGTGGAATTTTCAAATCACCCAGGGAAATCTTCACTCCACTTGCTGAAGTATATATACATTTTTAAAAAACTTTGTAATATCAAGGATTTATTCTGAAATAAAACATGTTAGGTAAAGCCTCATGAATGTGTTAACATGTAGACATGTAGCCAGACTCCCTGAGTTCACCTCATAGTAAATGAGTTACCTTGGTTTCCTTTTTTTTTTTTTCACATTTTTATTTATTTTTGCGAGACAGAGCAAGATACAGCATGAGTGGGAGAGGGGAAGAGATGGGGGGGGGGGGGCGTACACAGAATCTGAAGCAGGCTCCAGGCTCCAAGCTGTCAGCACAGAGCCCAATGCAGGGTTTGAACTCACAGACCTTGAGATCATGACCTTACCCGAAGTTGGATGCCTAACCGACTTAGCCACCCAGGCTCCCTGACTTATTTTTTAAATAATACATACTGGGAATCATTCATAGGTCTTCTATGAGAATTAAATGAGTTAATATTTGTGACATGATAACCATAGTATTTGGCATAGAGCAAATACTATGTCAGCATATATTAAAAAACTAAAATTAATGGTCAATTAATCAGAAAATCAAATCTCCAAAAAAACAAGTCTCTTCACTTTCTGATCAAGACTTTTCTACATGGGTTTTTCTATGACTTTTTCTAAATGGGTTCTGAGGGGTGCTTGAGGGGCTCAGTGGGTTAAGCATCTGACCCTTGATTTCGGCTCAGATCATGATCTCACAGTTTGTGAGATCGAGCCCGGAATTGGTCTCTGTGCAGACAGCGTGGAGCCTGCTTAGGATTCTCTCTCTGTCTCTCTCTCTCTTTCAAAACAAATGAATAAAAATTTTAAAAAATTAAAAATGGGTCTTGAAAGAAAGAGCAAGAAGAGAAACTATAGAATGGCATTGCATCTACTTCCCCAAAGTGATCATTCTCTGGTGGAGGGGGAACAGAGAAGCAGGAGAGGAATGTATTCCACCACTTTCAGTCCAGGTGTACAGTTTCCAACTGTCCAATCCAGAACAGTGGCCTGGGTCTCACCAAGTTACAATATTTTATATAATCAGTGTTGAAAAGGTGCCTTCTATTGGTGATTTCTTGCCCTTTGATGTCAAGAGAGTATATCTGTTTCTACCTTTTCCCCTCTCTGGTTTCAGAAAGACCATGCCCATGTGTGTTCCCTGTTGATACCATAATTAAGATTCTTCATACACACACACACACACACACACACACACACACACACACACACACTCTAAGGGCTCAGTGCTGGTAAAGATGTGAAACAATCTCATACACTGCTGGTTACAAAAAGCAAGTTAGCTATTTCTATCAAGAGCCTTAAGCGCATTCTTAGCCAGGAATTCCACTTCTAAGAATAAAACTCAAAGAAATCTAGATAGCTAGGGTGTGTGTAGCAGGGTGTGGGTGGGATTTGTAGAATTTAAAGAAGAACCTGGTCTGATACCTGCTCAGCCTTGCAGGAGTCTGTGTGGGTGTCTGCAGGCCTAGACAGCTGGAGGCGTGTCTGAGGGCCTTTTGTGAGCACTGTGGCTGCTTGGCCTGAAGTGCAGCTTGTGAGGTCTGCACCCAGCACGGGGGAGCCCTAGCAGGGTCAGCACAGTTGTCCAGTCACCACAGGGCCAGTGGCATAGATGCTGGATGGAACAAACCTGGTTCAGACACTGTCTGACAGGTTCTGCAGCCTGCGGGCAACCTGGAGGACTTGCTGAATGAGAAATTATCCTAAAAGCCATATTTCCATTCAAATAATTAGGGATTATCATCTATATCTACAGGATTTCAGCCTTTTAATCTTCTTAGGTTAGCTTCTCAAATGCCCCAGGGAGTCTTTAATTTTTTGTCAGAATTGAAGATAATTAATCTTTAATCACTTTAATTTAAACAAATAAATAATTGGGAAGCTACACTCTTAAGGAAGACTTTTGAAATCAAGTAGAAAATAGCAGTTGATATGCTAATATTCAGAGACACCAGGGAAATGGTTAGAATATTCATTTATGTAATGGAAAAAGGGTTAGGACATTCATTTATTTAACAAACAAAAGAGACTGCCATCAACAAAGATTATGTCATTGAACCTCAGAGAGTACAGCTAGGTAAGCTCTAATTCCTATTTTCAAGGCAATCAACTTTCTTAAGGTGAGGTAGTAGAAGTGGCAGTGTTGGATTTGAACCCAGATCATCCCATTGTGCTTCCCCAACATTGCAGCTAGTCACTGGGCAAAGCCTGATCTTTTGGTGTGCTGTTAGTCCTCAGCAGTGCAAATGCTCCAAATCACAGATAAGGACATTTAATCTGTTCTGTGATCTATGGAGCCACTTGGAAAATGGAAGAAGAATTACTGAGATGAGTCATTCCATGTCAGCAGGCAAACTGTAATGGAGTTTTTATTACTATTTTATTATTTATGCATTTGTCAAAAAAAAATCAGTGGGAAGAACAACGCAGCAGAGTCCCCTGATGGCTGTTTCCTCACAGGGATCTGCTTGTGTGCCAGAGGGTGTGCTTGTGAGCATGTGTGTTTGTGCATTGGTATCACACGCTCATGCAGATACCCATGCTCTGTGAGATTTTGAGTTGGAGATCATCTGTGTAGAATTGAATTATACTTAAGGAATCTACAGGCTGTATTTGTGGTCTGTGTGTGTGTGAGAGAGAGAGATAGATACCAAAGACGTTGTGTACATTATTGAGAATATGCCTACTGAAGTCACTGTTCTATAACCCCTGACACACTGAACTTCTTTATCCTACCCTTTAATTTATTTTAACTGGAAAAGAAAATGTATGGCAACTTAGAACTCTCTTTAGTCCTTGGATTCCATTTGGCATTGGTACCTAGTTTTGACATTCTCCTTCAGGAAAGTACTACTTTGACCATAGACAAGGGCCTCCCTGCCTCCAAGGCTCCTTCCCTTCCCTCTTCTCAAGGCTGAGAAGAACAGGAGATTCTCCCAGTGTTTGGTTATTAATGAAACTCATGAACATCTCTCAAGGAATCTCTCTGAGGCATGTGTCATGCACAGTCTTGGAGAACTCAAAGGCTCTCAGACCCATGAAACTCAAATCTTTTTTTCTGACATGATGAATTCCTAAGTTTTTAAATATAAACTTTGACTTCAGTCTTGCTCCCATCCTAGAGAATAATATGTTTCTGGAGCTTGGGTTGGCCTCCATACTCCACCCCTTCTCTGGAGGTAGCAGGGTCTTTTCTGGGCTTCTATGGGCTGCAGTCATGGAAATTAGCCTGGCCAAAATGCCAGAGGTTATTGCCAAAAAAAAAAAAAGAAAAAGAAAAAGAAAAAAAGGTCTTTTATGAAGAACTTTGAGTCCCAGTCTAGAAGAGCCATTTGGGTCCATACTTCACTGTTTTGTCTCTGTTTCTGATCTGGAGTTAGTAGATGTGAGTTTGTCCACTTTTACTGAGGGCATATTACATGTAGATACTCAAGGTGGTGATGCCAAGGGATATAAGGCCTGGTCTCTGCCCAATATTTTGTGGAAGAAAAAATGAAAACTCAGTGACAGGCCAAAGGCACACATTACGTGTATGGAGTATGGAGTGGAGGGGAGACTCCGAGTTCAGGGCTCCTTCTTGCACATTGTACTGCTTTCCTTCCATTTTACCTACAGGTTTTTGTTTTTATCTCTTTCAGGATACTTTGTCCTCTTTCTGCTCCCTTTCCCTAAGAGATGGCCCTCTCCTGCTCCTGTGGGTTCTGTTTCCAATTTTCTGAACCATCTAGAAAGGTCACTGCCTCTTAGCCCCAGATTCTAAATAGACATGCCAAGTCTGATGCTACTTGATAAGGACCATACAAATAAGAGCAGAACCTAGCTCTATGGTTTTCCCTTCACCAAAATGCATTAATAAAGTTAATTAGCATTGACCTGAAAAAAATCTGAACAATAACCTCCTGGCATTGGGATCAAATGCAACGAAGTATAAGCAATAAAAACTCCATTACTGCTCCCCTCTGAGAGACTGTCACTGATCCTCAGGCTTACATCTCCCCAGCACTCTCCCTGCTTCCTTGAAGCCTCACCAAGGTACTGTCAAAATGCAGTCAGGTGTGGAAGTGAGCTGGGCTGGGCCCCAAGTAGGACTACCTATAGTTAAATATATGAGTCTCAGGAGTTTAAGGGAAACCCAGGCTTGGTTTGGGCTGTCATCAGTATCCAAAAGGGCTAAGCAGAGAATGATGGAGGAGGCAGGCTATCAGAGATGGCAACTACTCCTCTGCCAGTCAAGGCTGGTGGTTGGCAGGTACTTAGAGGGTTGAAGAAACAAGTACCTGGGACTTTCCCCAGATAAAGCAAAAACCTGGCTTATGGCATCAAGAGTAATTCTAGATCCTATCCCATGGCATGCCAAAGGTGACTAGTTTATTGCTTTCTCTTGTTAGAATTGGTTCAGAAATGGAACAAGGATATGCACATAGTTACTGACCCCACGTGTAAGGCAGTGGGGATGTAAGTCACTGGCTTTTTCCGCTCCACACACCCTCCCTCAAACCTGCCAATGAACTCATTTTACCATTGGATTCCTATTCTGTGCTGAGCATTTGAGAAGCTGGGTTGTGGGGGACACAAATGTGAGTAAGAAAGACCCAGTGTTTGCCCTCTATTGGTCCTCAGTCTAGTGGGATTGTGTAAAAAACCCACTGGATTTCTGTCCCTTCTTACTACTTCCCTCTGCCCTTCCTTTCCATGATACTGTGAGATAAGTGAGGGAGAACTCCATGTTAGTATTAAGTCTGCCTTATCTCATCCTCTACCTGGATCTGTCCAACCCATGCTCCATTCCTGAGGACAGGACTAAGAGAATAAATGGGACCCTGATGGACCAAATCCTTTGTTGCCCCCTCTGTTATATATACTACACGGGGTGGCCATCCTTCTTCCTTGGCTCCTGAGGCCATGGTCTCAGACAAGCATGACAGGAGCTGATGTTACCACCCTTTAGAAAGCATAGAGGTAGTCATTTTTTCCCAGAGGTTGCTCCAAACTCTAGAGGCAGCTTTGTTGAGGTGGAAAATGAAAGTGTCTCTTGTATGAGGTACTTGAAAAATACATACATTGACCCAAAATTCATTACAGGGAGATGTTTAACAATTATGGGAAATATAAAAGTAAGAGAAAGGCCAAATACAACACAAACTGGTCTGGATGGGAGAAGAGAATGGAGCACAAATAATCCCCTAAGAGCACAAATAACTCCTTTAAAATGTTTTAAATGAAGACATTTTGCCTGTGCACTAATACTCAATCCCATCTACCTAAAGTCTTTAAATATGAACTTCATTCTGGAATGTTTCAACAAAAGGTATGAGAAAGAAAGCTTCAGCCTCATGGGAAACATTCTGCCTCCTCACCCAGCCAAGTTCCCAACCTCTCATCCATCCAGTCTCGGGTCTGACCTACCTTATTTGAGAACAGCCACCTAACTGCTCTCTTTGCCTCCTGTTCATCTCCTACGTGGATAGAATTGTTTTCTCAAAACACAGATGTTTAAGAAGACCTGCAAAATCTCCCTCCACCCTGCCTTCTGCCTTTGATCCATTGACACCAGACTGGCTGTTCCTTGCCCATTTCTTTCCCTGCCCCTTCTGAAAATGAGCTACTCAAGCAGCATGATTGTTCTCCAGTTATCCTGCAAAAATAAGACAAAATTCTAATGTGCTTTGGAGTTATTTGTTTGCATGCCTATCTCTTTTTCTGGCTACAGGCTCTTGGAATCTATAGATACTAATATTATGATAATGCTAAACAATTACCAAGCAATTATTATATAACGTTTAATTCTTAAAGCTAGGTAATATTATTAGCCCTTTTTACAGAGAAGACATCTGAGGTAGGGCCACACAAGCAGCATGAGCAGAGCCTAAGCAGCTTGACTTTAGGGCCCTGTTCTTGGCCTTTAAGCAATAGCTGGTCTTTGGAACTATCAATGTGCATAGGAGGTCTGCAGGCACATAGCAGGATGGGTCAATGTTGACAGACTGAAACAATAGGTGAATGAGAGAATAACCACTCTGGAAAGGTAAGCCTGTGGAATGTGCTGGGAATGAAGTTTCAGAAAGAGTTCAGGGGACTAGTGTGTTTGCTCTGTCTCCCTCTTGACCAACTGGCAGAATTTGGAGGAGGTAGCATCTAGTAGGGTAGCACCAGTGGTCCTGGGAGGACCCTGTCTCCCACCAAAAATACCTCTCTCAGCTGCTTGATGGTGCCTGAAATTGTACCATTACAATCTAATTATTTTAGCTTAGGCTGCTATTCCTCTGTTAAAATGCAAATACTCCTGGGAGAGACAAGTTATTAAACTTTATTAGTCTTTTATATCCCATGGTGAATTTATTGATCAGACCCTTCTTTTTAGCAATGACTGGGATAAGGGAGAAAGATGGAGACCATAATGTCCCAGGCTCCAGGGAATGAGGTCACCTGTAAGGCAAGGGGTGGGGAAATAGGAATTTAGGGAGGAATAATGACAAGGAAACTTTCCCCCATGGTGTTCTACTGAGTAGGGCCAAAAGTGGCCAGTAGTGTGAGGTTTTGAGAGGAGTGGCTGAGGAAGAGCTCACAAGCCCTGGCATCAGGACCAAGTTACTGGGTCAAGATGGTGTTCTCACTCACTATAGCAGCCATCCTGGCCTCTGTTTTGTGCAAAATAACAGCATCACAGGCAGTATCATAACTGCTACCAACAACCTGTGGACTTTCCATCGCTTCCTGTGCAGTGTTCTTGGAAACCTCTCCCACCCATTCAAGCCCAGTGGGAGAATACTGAGCAGTCTTCCTTGGTGTATGTTGCTACTTATTTTTTGCACTTATCTGGCCCTTCTGGTCTAGAGGTGATGCCTCAGTATCATTGCCTACCCTGTACACACACTTCTCTGAAATTCTCCCTTATCATCCACCCACTTCCTGGACTGTGGTTAGAAATAGATTACAAGGGAGAGAGAGAGAGGTCCTTTCTTAAGGACGTGTCAGGGTGTTGAGAACAATATTATTTTATGTGTTCTCAAAACACTTTGTTCTCCCTTCAGATTTATGGGATGGCCTTTATTACTTCAATAAAATATTTAAAACAAAAATAAGAGAGCAATCCTGAGGTTTTTGGCCTCCATTTCTCTAGAGCCAGCCCATGCAGAAATATTCCCTAACCTTTTCACACCTCCTCACCTCAGAGACCACAGCAGCTGTGGTCTGCCATGCAATTATGATGTTCAAGAATCTGGCAAAGATGTAGTTGGGACTGTATCTTTATTCAATATATAGTGTCTGTCCACCTGATAGAAAATAAGTTTGGATTCCAGCACATGGCGTACATTTTTCTGTTGTTCAGTGATTCATTGCAGTTCAATGATTCATGTGTCTTACTTTTGAAATTGAAATAGCACACAATAACATTTTAAATGAAAAAGAAAGTGGATGCTATACTTAGTAGTTGCATTGAAACAGAAGTCATGGTCAGGATTGGGTGGTATCTTAGAAGGATAACTTGACTGGGGGACAGGAGACCTGGGTTTTGGACCAGCTCTGACCCTTATAGTTATGTAGCCTTGGGGTTCTTTCAATTAGTCATTCAACAATTATTTGCTGAATGTCTACTATGTACTAGACATCGTGCCAATCTGAGAGTGAAGGCAGGTAGATTAAATGGCTTCCTCCCAGTATAAAATTCTGTAGAATAGCTGACTTTTTTTTTTGAGAATAGCTGGTTTTAATTGGCGTTGAACACTTTGGATTTTCACTAAGACTAAGAATGATGGACAGGATTTTCCTCTCACTTCTCAAAGATCTAATGAAGTTGCCAAATGTGAAGGTCATAAGAATCTAAAGCAGGTGGCAGGTGGTAAATCTTGCCCTCTTCATTTTGCAGCAGGGGAGTGCCAGAGGTTCTGGGTTCTTTATAATTCACCCAAAAGAGTCAAATAAATTTTATTTTCTTCCCAGTGGATTTTATTTTTTTGCTCTGAAGGCAAATGGTTCTGATGCAGGGACTGGTCCTCAGGGAGACAGAGAAAAAACCAGGCGGCACCCTTTCAAGTCTGTTTTTATCCAGCCTTTCCTTTCCTCCCTTACTGCTTCTTCCTCAGGAGGCTTTAGCATCCCTACTCTCAAACAGTGTGCTAGGCTTTAGGCCTCTAGCTTCTGTCCTTGGGAAAATTTCAGTTTAAGGAGGGGATGGTTCTGTGGGAGAATCCTAAGTGATATTGGGGTAGTTTGAGGAGGAATACCTCAAAACTTGAACGGATTCAAGAAGCTTCTTCCTAGAGCAGCACTTGGGATTAATCTCAAAAAATTAATGAGCTATGCAGACAGAAAGATGTGGAATGTCCTGTAGGCTGATGTAATAGCATGGACAAAGGCCCTGAGGTGGGATCATGTGATATGTTTGGAAAGGCAGTTTGGAATGAGGCCAGACATATGGGATTGAGCATCACACAATGAGGCTGAGAACCCTGGCTAGAGAAACCTCCAGAGTTGCCACTGCAAATGCAAGGATGTGATATGATCATCCCTTTCTTCCCCCAAAATGTTCTTCTGTCACCAAGCAGCTCACTGTGTACCAGATTTAGCTCTCATCTGCCCCCTTCAAATCTGAATCCTCTGTCACATTCCTTCATGGAATTCCCACCCTCTTGCTTTCTTTGTTATCTTTCAATAGGAGAGCTCACTAATTGAATACTGATAATAATTTAATGAATAACCTTTAATTTTAGCATAATAATCATAAAATTAAAAGAAATTAAACTGAATAGTAGACTTTCAGACAATTGGGATACTCCTGAGCAGGAGATTTTCTTAAAGAGGGGGGTCCTCCCTATCCATTTGTAGGGGCCAAGGATAGGATGCCCTCAAATGTGCAACTAAGGCATATTGCTTATTTTAAATAAAAGTGACTTAAGAGACAACCTGTACAAGAAGAACACTCAGGCATTCCTCTTTCCCCCTGAAAGCAGGAAATAAATCTCCCTTGTGAAAACTTCTCTCCCTGCACCAGAAGGTAAAGAGCCTTGTCACCAGAGATAGAAAATTTAAGGCCAAGAAGTCAGCATAAAAAATCCTTGTTACTTTTTACTAATTTACTACCCCAGCCCAAATTCTGCTTAGAATTCTTCATTAATTGAAGTTTCCAAAGTTAAGTTTTCTTTGTCCTATAGTTCCTCATAGATCTATTGTCTCTTGTCTAAAAAGTATGAAAACTCCTTGGCTTAATCATTTCTCTGTGTCTCAATTTCTTTATTGGGCCTCCATGTACATGTTATAAAACTTTTTTTTTCCCTCCTGCTAATCTGTCTCATATAAAATTTAATTCTTAGTCTACCTAGACGACCTTAAAGAGTAGAGGATTTTTTTCTCCTTTCCTTCAAGTCCTTGAGTCATACCATATTACCTAAGAATATATGTAGACCAGCAGTGTTGGCTACTACCTTACACACCTACTTTCTGCAGGATACCTGCAAACCTGTGCCTGTTCTGATCCAGCATGACAAGGGCTGAAGGTCCTAAAACTGCCATCGGATTGAATTTCCAGGCCTTCTATGTTTCTCCTCCATTGGGTTATCTGGCTCTCTTTCACATCATTCAGCTACTATGTCTCTCTTTACCAAAAGCTCTGATTGCTCACAGTGACCATCAGCTCAAAAAATGACAGCTGGAGGGGTCTGAGGAAACAAGTCTGCATTCAAATGCCTGAGGATTTTTAAAGTAGAGTTAATAGGCATGTTTGGGGCCAAAGTTTGTGTCAAACTTGAGAACTTAAGAGAGAACTTAGAGAAAAAATGTGTTTCAACTCCTTTGAGAAATATGTAGAGTGTCTTGGGGAAAAGGTCAAATGTAAGATACAAGGCGAGCACCCAAAACCTAGTAGGGTAGATTTTGTATGGATCCAACTCTTGGTGTTGTAGGTGTTGAGAGGGAGGAAAGAACCAGCACAAGAATAGTCTGGGAAGGTTGCCCTGGAGGAAATGTGCCTTAAATTGTGTTTGAAGCAGTATGGGCTCCTTCTTCATGTTGCTTGCATTCCCATAAATGCTGGATTGGATCTGCTCCTGCTCTCACTTTCTCATTTCCTCAGGGCTACAGCCTTAGTTGCTGCAGAGGCTTGTGATGTGCTGGAGGGGACATCAGCCTTGGAGTCAGAGACACCTAACTCTGGACAACTTCAGGCACATTACGTGATCCTTTGAGCTCAGTCTCCTTTTCGGGAAAATGGGAATGACAAAAATATTTACCTTATTACCTCAGTACAGATGTAAAAGAGGAGCATGTATTTAGAAACAACATAGAGGATGTTGAAAACTCTCACAAAAAGCATTGGATTCTAACCCTATGACTCTAACCCACCTCGTAGAATGGCCCGAGACCAAGTGGTCTTGCAGAGAGGCCTTTGTCTTGAGTCTGGAGATCCATCTGCCAAGGCAGTCTCTACCAGAGCCTGAAGACTCCTCTGGGACCAAGTTCTTAAGTTGTCCCCTTCACAGCCACCTATAGCACCTATAGCTGATGCCAGCAAAAGCCCCATTCTCTACTTTGCCCCTCAGACACCATGAAAATGGCAGCATCAACATTCAAGCAACACATTCAGCTACAGTTGCCTCCATTCCCATTTTAGGAGACTAAACCTTCAGATGTACAACCCCCATACTCCAGGCTTTTAAAATCTCAGTTACTGTGAAACACTGAAAGAATCTGTTTTCATCATCCCCATTGCATGAAATGAAACTTATTGAAAAGTTGCTTGCCAAGTACAAGTATATTATCTCTTGTTATTCATCACCAAAATCCTTTGAGGCAAGGGCCATTAACCCCACTTTTATAGACAAAAAATAGATACTATGAAAGATTAAGTGACTTTCCCAAGTTCACATTGAGAACAGTAGAGCTGGGGGACTCACTCTCTGATCTGTAAGTGATATAGCTATTATTGGTTCAATGATATGTTTGATTTGTAGTTCCAGAAATATGCTCACTCATGTCAAATCCTCACGTAAGAAGGTGGGCTATGCTAAACAGACACACGGATAAACAAATGGGAAACCATTTTATTGTTATTGTACATATATAATCCTTTGCATATGCATCATGCCACCTGGTCACTTTCCATTGTGCCCACCCACAGATGGCTATTAAGGAAAATGTACCATAAATAAGGTAGAACATATCTCCCAGACACTGGGCTTTGCTTAATGTTTCCTTGGAGTAGGTGTGAGGAGAAATTCTGCCACTTAAGATTGCACCAAACTGAAATTCCTTTTAAATCAGTTGTTCCAGCAGCTCTTTCAGACTCCTGGCTGCCCTTTGGCTCTGCCTCAGGCTGCCCACTTAAGAAATCACTTTATCATGCCTTCTTGTGATTGTATTTGCCCAAGGACTGAGCTCAAAGTCCTTTTAAATTAAAAGGTTTTTTAAAAACCTCTCTGAGCCACAAAACACTAGGGAGTAGGGCAGGAAAGTCCTCAAGAGGGTTTTAGACCTCTAGGTTGCAAGCTACTAGTTTTGCCCTTGAACTGGAGATGTGGGTCACAGTCAGTGACTGGAATGGGTCCAACTAATCTCACAGAGAAGGTCAAAATCTACTGTTACTCCATGAACTTCTGAAGCATTTTATACATAGCATGGGTAGAGGCTTATTCTGAGATAGGACACTGTGATGTTAACTCTTTGGTTGCTCTACAATTAACCTCATTCCTAGCCTCAACTTTGTCATGGCATCCTGCAATCAATGTCCAGATTCAGAAGATACTTTCTTGGTTCATCATCCTCAATAAGATGAAAAAGACTGATATTCCTCCACAATTTCTATGAATGGGGAGTGCAGTATTAGACAGAAAGGCAGTATTAAACAGAATGGCAGTCTTATCAATGTCTGGGAAGTCAGAAGGGAGGTTATGATCAATTGTATTGTTGGCCCCAGTTTTGGGAACACTACCCTTGCCATGGATTCACCATAACACAGTATGGTCCCTATCTCTTGACTTTAGATTCAGTCATGGACTTGCTCTGGTCAGAAATGTTAGTAGATATGAGGATGGCAGGACCTTAAAATGTACATAGGCAGTAGGGCCTGCCTTCTGCCATTTTCAAAAGAAAGGAGTGCCCTACCTAGCCCATTGGTGGCAGGAGAAGGTAAAAGACCTGTGGAATAGAGCCGCCCAGACCAGCCCTTAGTGAAAGGGATCTGCCCTTGCTATTTGCCACTGATATTTTGTGGTAGTTTGTTATAGCATAACTATGACAATGACTAATATTAGGATTTATTCGCATGGTTATAAAATCCTCTTTCAACAGATTTCTTTCTCACTCATGAAGTTTTTATAGGTATCTGCTACATGCTTTGTTTTTGAGATCTCACCCTTTGTTTATTTTTTTATATGAAATTTATTGTCAAATTGGTTTCCATACAACACCCAGTGCTCCTTCCAACAAGTGCCCTCCTCAGTGCCCATCACCCAAACCCCCTCCCTCCCACTCCCCATCAACCCTCAGTTTATTCTCAGTTTTTAAGAGTCTCTTATGGTTTGGCTCTCTTCCTCTCTAAATTTTTTCCCTTCCCCTCCCCCATGGTCTTCTGTTAAGTTTCTCAGGATCCACACAAGAGTTAAAACATATGGTATCTGTCTTTCTCTGTATGACTTATTTCACTTAGCATAACACTCTCCAGTTCCATCCACATTGCTACAAAAGGCCATATTTCATTCTTTTTCATTGCCACATAGTGTATATAACCTACAATTTCTTTATCTGTTCAACAGTTGATGGACATGTAGGCTCTTTCCATAGTTTGGCTCTTGTTGAAAGTGCTGCTATCAACATTGGGGTACAAGTGCCCCTATGCATCAGCACTCCCGTATCCCTTGGGAAAATTCCTACAGTGCTATAGCTGGGTCATAGGGTAGGTCTATTTTTAATTTTTTGAGGAAACTCCACACTGTTTTCCAGAGCAGCTGCACCAGTTTGCATTCCCACCAACATTGCAAGAGGGTTCCCGTTTCTCCACATCTTCTCCAGAACTATAGTCTCCTGATTTGTTCATTTTTGCCACTCTGACTGGCATAAAGTGGTATCTGAGTGTGGTTTTGATTTGTATTTCCCTGATGAGGAGTGACATTGAGCATCTTTTCATGTGCCTGTTGGCCATCTGGATATCTTCTTTAGAGAAGTGTCTATTCATGTTTTCTGCCCATTTCTTCACTGGATTATTTGTTTTTTGGGTGTGGAGTTTGGTGAGCTCTTTATAGATTTTGGATACTAGCCCTTTGTCCAATATGTCATTTGCAAATATCTTTTCCCATTCTGTCAGTTGCCTTTTAGTTTTGTTGTTTCCTTTGCAGTGCAGAAGCTTTTTATCTTCATGAGGTCCCAATAGTTCATTTTTGCTTTTAATTCCCTTACCTTTGGGGATGTGTCAAGTAAGAAATTGCTGCAGCTGAGGTCAGAGCGGTTTTTTCCTGCTTTCTCCTCTGGGGTTTTGATAGTTTCCTGTCTCACATTCAGGTCCTTTATCCATTTTGAGTTTATTTTTGTGAATGGTGTATGAAAGTGGTCTAGTTTCAAATTCTTCTGCATGTTGCTGTCCAGTTCTCCCAGCACCATTTGTTAAAGAGACTATCTTTTTTCCATTGGATATTCTTTCCTGCTTTGTCAAAGATTAGTTGGCCATACTTTTGTGGGTCCAAATCTGGAGTCTCTATTCTATTCCATTTGTCTATGTGTCTGTTTTTGTGCCAATACCATGCTGTCTTGATGATTACAGCTTTGTATGCTAACACAATGCTAGGCCCTGTGGAGACACAAAAAGAAGTGAAAAATACCCCTGCTTTCAGAGATACCACTGTCCACATAGGAGTAATAATATCAACTCTACAAGTCAATCTGGAATCTCATTAAAGTTAAATCATTGTAGTTATAATAGGAAAGACCAAGTCAGCTCCCAGATGATCTTGTAATGAATTTAGGCCTCTGCCCACCCTTTGTATCTTGCATATGTGTATGTATATGTGCATATATGCTGACTCTAAGAAGTTGTATTAAATGATAATATAACTAGATATTGGCCTTAGATTGTTACACCCCCATGCACATATGTGTATACCGTGCAGAATGACTATAAGGAGGGAAAGGTGTTTGTTGCTAGTCATGCTTTTTTATTTCAGGCCCTATATACATTTTAAAGATGAGATATCTGAAACAAAGATATACTAATCATGGTCATGGCCATGCAATGGTTGATGGAGCTGGGGTTGATGTGGCTCCAAAGGCCATCTTTTCTGTTTATTTTCTGGCTACCTCTCTCCTTTCCAGAAGCCATGTGTCATGGCTGCAGTGGCTCAGATTTGGAGAGAGCTGGGTGTGGTGCCCATTCTCTTTGTCTCTCTTCCTGACTGTGTGACTTGGGACATGTTGCCCAATCTTTCCTATATTTCACACCTTTAAAATGGGAATAATAATTTCTACCTTGTGAGCAGTTTTTCAATGTCAAGGTATATGAGGTAGCATAAAGATTAGATATAACTTGTCTGTTATGGCCTGGATTCTGTCCCCCATGTCTAACAAATTCATATACTGAAGTCCTAATCTCTAGTATCTCAGAATGTGACTGTTTAGAGACAGATACTTTAAAGAGGTGGATTAAGTTAAAATGAGGCCATTTGGGTAGGCACTAACCCAGTGACTGCTGCCTTAAAAGAAGAGGAGAATTGGACACAGACCATGGGAAAAAGACCATGTGAGGACACAGGGAAGAGGTGGCCATCTGCAAACTAATGAGAGATGCCTCGGGAAAGGGTGTCCACTGACACTTTGATCTCAGACTACCAGTCTCCAGAATTTTGAACAAATAAATTTTTGTTGCTTTAACCATTCAGTATGTGCTACTTTGATTTGGGTTTGCTAGCAAACTAATATAATGTCTAAAACTCCTGGCATAGAATACACACTTAATTAAGAGTGATCTTTGAAAATACAGTGAATTTACCTCTTCTATTCCCATCTTCCCCTCCTCCTGCCTCTCACTATTGCCTTTTCTCTTTTCCTTCTTTCCTATTTTCTTTCTGATCTTCCCTTCCTTCCATTATTCCTCCTTTTATTCCTTTGCTTCACTCAAAGTACATAGACCTTCAGCTTCTCAGAATGAGGTAGGAGGCAAGGTGGTACAGAAGCAATCTAGATAGTGTTTATGTTCATATAAAAGAGACAAGGAAGATTCTGGTGTTTACCTGGGCTTGCCAGAGTCACAGAAAATTAACAACCAGGTGAGACACAGCTGCTCAAGAGAAAGAACACCTCTTCTAGGATTGTGGACTTTACCTGAAAGGAGTATCATGAAAATTGTGATAGGTCACAAATATCTTTTACTTAGCTAGAAAAACCAACCAACCAACCAACCAACAAACAAACAAACGAGTATCTTGGGAGTGGACTTGTCCTACTCCATCCCATAATTTTAGGAATAGATACCTATGTTAGAAGAACCTTTTGGCCTGTGGTCCCCATGATCTAAATCCATGCATGGAAAGATAACTTGGAACCAGCAGGTGGCCAGGAAGCTAGTGAGAGAGCTGCCTGGAATAGTCCCATAGCTCTTCTCAGGGGTAGTTAGAACAGTCTTTGACAATCCACTTCCCTTCTAGAAAGGACACTTTCCTCATCCAGAAAAATGAGTGTAATCAGACTGGCTGGCAAAACTGTTTTGAGATTTCTTGGATGAGAGGCTCTGTGTAAACCTAGGGCACTATTATTTTCATACCTGGTTGGTGGGCCAGGAGAGAAGGGAAATGGGAAAACAAAGCAAGAAAGCCTTTTTGGCAGCTGGTCCCTGAGCCTCTCAATCACATCTTGACATTGAAAAACTGCTCACAAACAGAACTGTCATAGAGATTGGTGGGGAAGCTGAGGACCAAGCAGGCAGACTTTGGAGAGAAGGATGTAAACAATAGATAGGAAGTTAAAAAGTCAGATAGGAAAACATTCGTATCAAGGGGGAAATATCCAGCTGTGTCCCCTGCTTTTCTTCTTCTTCTTCTTCTTCTTCTTCTTCTTCTTCTTCTTCTTCTTCTTTTTGCCTTTAAAATGAGCAGCTGTATCTGCCTGTCACTTCCTGAACTTGGATTGTTGAATTTCTAGAATTCTTCATCAGCAAGTATAAAGGCAGTTCATGTCAGCAGTCAGGAGAGGGGATGCTCAGATAAGGATGAGAGTCAAAATGGAAGTGAAAATAAGGGAGCAGATGAGAACAGGAAAGAAGGAGAAAAGAAGGGGAAAGCTAGAGAAATGTAAGGAAAGGAATTCTCTCTTCCCAGAATCAGATTCCAACTTGAGATAAGCAAAGGTCAGATTTTGTAACTAAGTTTTGTTACTTTCCAGATGACTTTAAGCAGAAAGTAACAGCAGCCTTCCACCTATGCTGGTGTGATCATCACCAAGAGCAGAACGGGAGTTACTTTCAAAAGCATACATGAACTTTCTAGCTACTATGCAGTCCAAGGTCTTATTACAAGAAGGAAATATAGGGGCTGAGAAGCTGACTATGCCTTTGCATGGGAGTGGCAAGAATTCTAGGCTCTGACTAAAGAATAACAGCTTTGAAATGGGAAGAAGCCTGTTGAGGTCCAAGGGCCATCTGGCATGACCTGAAAGTCCCTTTTCTGTCTCTCGTTCCTCACGAGGGGTCTCTAAATAACATGCTGCAGGCTTGTACAGGCTGCTGTCAGGAGGAGGCTGCCTGTGTCAGCTGCTTAATGTGCGGAATGAAGGAGTCATAAAGTCAAGTGCCTGTAACATTTAATGTGAATGATAAAGGAGGGAAAACACCCTGAACAGAAGGCAGGCCTGTGTGTCTCATTATGGTTAAATGGCAGGAGCTCCACCTGGCACTGAAGCCAGGAACATCCGCCATTGTAAACGCAGGTGTGTGTGTAAGGGGACATGTGCCTGGGCATTCATGCGCACACACATGGGTGTGCACACACCCACACATATGGGTCCACACATGCCATCACTGGTGATGGCCACCAAAAGAACCATAGCTGTGGCCTTCTTGGAACTATGTTATCTATGAAAGGTAATTCACAATGCTGCATCAACTCAGGTACTTCCCTTTTTTAGGGAAAATCACCTTCTCGGGACCAAGAAGAGCTAAGAAAAATTGTAGAATTACTTGTTTGCCTCATTATTCCAGAGTCCACACAAAGTTTAGTATTAACCATCAGCAACAAACTTCCAAATCCTGTCCTTCTTCTGGTGGTGATAATTCTAACATAAGTGCTATGGCAGTTTCTGGCTGATGTCTACCAGCTCTGGTGCATGTCTAAACACACCTGGTCCCTGGCACAGCCATCATTATTGCTCTCACTGAGGAGGGAAACCGTCTTCTGGCGGCTCCCATTCACCTTCTCATCAGAGAGACAAGCTCTCTATCCTCTGACACATCCTATTTCTCTTTAAAAAATCCAGAACATAGGGTCACTTGGGTGGCTCAGTTGGTTAAGTGTCTGACTTCAGCTCAGGTCATGATCTTAAGGTTCCTGGGTTCGAGCCCTGTGTCAGGATCTGTGCTGACAGCTTAGAACCTGGAGGCTGCTTCAGATTCTGTGTCTCCCTGTCTCTCTCCGCACCCCCCCCCCAACTCACACTCTGTCTGTCTCTCTCTCTCTCAAAAATAAATAAACATTAAAAAATTAAAAAAAAAAAAAGGAATCCAGAACATTCCACCCTGAGTGAACACAGAGAACACCACAGTGAGGCACAGCATGGCATGCCTACTCTGTGGTCTTAGAAAAGCTCAGGTATACTAGCCTCTGGGTCTGAGAAAGGCTTGACTCCAGAGACCTGGGTTCCATCTTTCAGCCACAAATTTTCACTACTCTTTCAAGGTCCTAAACAATCTTCAACAAATACAATTCATGGTGGCCTGTGCTGGCATGCCAGTGTCACCAGTGTCTCCTCAGTGAGTGTGCAGAATATCTCAGAAATTCTCTTCACCATCTTCCCTACAGGATTTTCTAGAACAAAAAGCCACTTTAGTCATTAAAGTAAACTTCATGACCTCCAAAGCAAACATTGGAAGGATCATTTCTTTGGTGGGGAGGACAGCTAGATATTCAGTTTTGCTTCAGACAGCTGCATTTGACCTTCTTAGAATGTGTCATTGACTATGATGTGACATTACTTTGACCTCAGCTGGGGTGGAGAGGATAAAGTCAGCACTTTCCTTTGACTATCCACCATATGTTTGGACTAATTATGAACCAATGCATAATACTTTATAACACAGTTGCAACCAGGCTGAAACATTTATACAAGACTTTGCCAAAGGATGTAGGAAAACAGAAGGGAAATAAAGACAAAAAAAATTACCAATTAAAACAATTTGGCTCAATGGTAAATAGTATCCCCATCTCACAGGAACCTTAGAAATTAAAAAAAAAATGGTACCCCAAGGAATTTTCACCTTCAAATCAGATGTTTTTCTTTTTCTTTTCTTTTTTTAAATGTTTATTTATTTATTTTTGGGGTGGTAGGGAGAGGGAGCACAAGTGTGGGAGAGGCAGAGACAGAGATTGAGAATCTCAAGCAGGCTCTGCATTGTCAGAACCCACAAGCCATGAGGTAGACCTGAGTCGAAATCAAGAGTCAGATGCTTAACTGACTGAGCCATCCAAGTGCCCCTGCTTTTCTTTATCTTACTTCTATCCTAGATGAGGACACCCAAAGAATATAAACCTCTTAGTTTTGAGCAATGTTTCTTCACATCTTATCTATACATAAGATGTGAGGGCACAAGGAACTTCAGGGATCATGCAGTAGAGTGCTTGGCATGCCAGGATGCTATCAGAATCACCTGAGCCGCTTGTTGTAAATACAGATTCCTGGGCCACTGCCCCAGACATTTTGATTCCATGACCTGGAAGTACACCAGTAATGTGTATTTTTTAAATTATTTTTTTAAGTTTATTTATTGAGAGAGAGAGAGAGTGTGAGTGGGGTAGGGACAGAGGGATGGGGGTGGGGAGAGAATCCCAAGCAGGCTTTGCACTGTTAGTGCAGAGCCTGATTCGGGGCTTAAAGTCACACACCTTGAGATCATGACCTGAGCCGAGATCAAGAGTCTGTTATGTAATGAACTGAGCCACCTAGGTACCCCAGGGACGTGTATTTTTAACAAACCTTGACATTTTAAAGATGAGGAAACTAGGGGCACCCAGGTGGCTCAGTTGGTTAAGGATCCAACCTGGACTCAGGTCATGATCTTATGGTTTGTGGGTTTAAGCCCCAAGTCAGGCTCTGTGAGCCTGGAGCTCAGAGCCTGGAGCTTGCTTCAGATTCTGTTTATCCCTCTCTCTCTGCCCCTCTCCTGCTCATGCTTTCTCTCTCTCTCTCTCTCTGTCAAAAATATTAAAAAATTTAAAGATGAAGAAACTAAAACCACTGATGGGACTTTTTCAAGGTTAAATAGATATTTAACAAGAGAGTTAATGTTTCTCCTTCTCTGCCAACCTTGTGTCCTAATCAACAGACGGTGGCAGAACCTAGGGGAGAAACAAGAAGCCTTGGCTTCTCTGTTTTGCTTTTTATTAAAAAGCTCATGGGCAGGGTCAGAAAAGAAACAGCATTCCAGATGTGAGAGGTAGCCAGCTAGTGCACCTATTTAGAAAACTTGTGCCCACATCCCCATAAACCTTACCACTCAAACCCACTGCAATCACAACTATGCCTCAGTATTTCAGGAAGTCTCCATCTACTGCCAAAGCTCTTGGAACCCAGACTTTCTGAGAGAGGGTAGAAAGGACAAATGCAGGATTGGTATTAAAGAACCTGAATTCTGAGTCCTGGTCTCTGATTGCTCTGACTAGCTAAGTGACTTGGGGCAAATCATTTCCATGTTCTAAAACCTAACTTTCTCTCAGAAATTTTAAGATCCCTTTCCAGGCTTGTAATCATTTTAAGAAAGCAAGGCACCAAATTTTGAGCAACGTGTTAATACTAAAATTGGGGCAAATGCAGACAAATCATGAGAAATATGAAGGTACAATTTCCTTCCTGGATACTTCCTGAAAATCAAATACCATGTCACCCTTGGAAGCCCCAACTCTCCAATCTCCTCACTTTGCTGCCCCAGAAGTTATAGTTCAGAATGACTGTAATGAATTACTGCTCAACCTATCTCTAACCCAAATTATCTGTTTCCTCTTTCATGTGAGTTCATGCACAGTGTACAATAGGGACTTCACACAGGAGAAGTAGGGCAAGGGAAAGCTCAACACCCAACCCCCACCCCCCAGCTGTTGACCATCAATAGGGCAGTGTCTCCATACAAGCAAATATGTACCCACAGTCTTTTGTTTGTTTAATTTTAGAGGGGGAGAGAGAGGGGCAGAGGAAGAAAGAGATAGAGAGAAAGAGAATCTTAAGCAGTTTCCACACTCAATGCAGAGCCAATGTGGGGTTCAATCCCATGACCCTGGGATCATGACCTGAGCCAAAATCAAGAGTTGGACACTCAACCTACTGAGCCACCCAGATGCCCCATACACCCACAGTTTTTAGATACCATCTATACACTAGGATATGAGGCAAGTGAGGGGATGCTTAGAACCCCTCTCTATATTGGTGAAAGCCATCTCAGCTTTCTCTTCTGCTGTACACATGTCCTCTCTCCTCAAGCCAGCCATGACATTTGTCACTGGGAATAAACTTCAAACTTAGTGCAGATGCACAAAAAGGGTTCAGGAGAGCAGGGAGCATGAGCAATGCTGTGAAAGTTCATGGGCTGACTTTCTAATTTAGAGACCCTCTGGGCACAGTACTATCCATAGAATGTGAAATCTGGTGGGACCTCAGACGTCATCTAGTGGTCCCACCTTTCCACTTTCAGAAGATAAATTTGAGGCCCAAAAAGGTGAGTTCCTACTCAGTGCCACATTACTAAATCTTATCCTACTTTCTTCCTAAGTCTGTTCCAATTCCCTCTTTACCTCTTTGTAGCCTACCCTATATCTCTCTCCTCTTTGAACTCATGTAATACACTCTATAGCACATGTGTTGCCATGACATTAATTGCATGCTGTTTGTTCCTCTGACTAGGCTCAGCAAGGCAGGGAGTGTACCTTTTATGTGTCTTCCATGTATGAAACTTTATACAGAGCAGGTGCTCAGTAAAGACATATTAGCTTGAAGATGGCAGTAATGATCATTGCTTAGCAAAGAAGGAAAAATTCTGCAGCAAGCATGTGGAGAATTAGAAGTATCAGAATTAACTCTTTAAATAAACTTGCTATGTTCCTCCTCACCACCCTATCCCTGCCAGCCACTGTGGATGTCAATCTCTCCTCTCATTGTACTACACAAGAAGACATATCAGATGGATATTCTGACATATCAGAAGGATATGTATGAGAACTCTATAGAACAATGACCTCTCCAATTCTAGCACCATTTCTATCGCCTTGGTGTCTTTATACACAGAGACTATTTCCTCATCTTGCCTTGACATTTACCTAAATGTCCTGTTTTTTTTTCTCCCTTTTTTCTTTCCTCACTCCCCTTCACACGTACCTCATCTTCACACACACACACACACACACACACACACACACACAAAACACTTTTTCTCTTAAAAAAAAGTCACAGATACAGGTGATGACTCATGGAAGAGGAGAATATGAATTATTTTTTTGGTAAAGGTCCTGGCTATATTTCCGTTGACTTGCTCACATACTAGTATGAAGACAGCCCCAAATCTGTGTTTACCAGGACATTTTGTTTCATTTATCACTCTATAGTTCTTTATGACAGCTAAATTCTACCTATAGTTCAGCATAAAAAACTCAATTCTTTTTCTTTAAAACACTCTCCACTCCCACTGCTACCCAGGAAACTCAAAAGGAGATTGTGAAAGTTGGTTCTGGCCCAATGCCCCTCTGAACAGGGATGCTTGCTACATAGCTTATAAGTGGTCAAAGGCAAAGGCCAGTTGTCACTGAGAGATGTATCTAAGCAACATTGGTGCTAAGCAACAAATTGAAACCCAAAGTGTCCTGGTCCACTCTAGTCAGAGCAGGCTGCTCAAAATTTGGCCTTGACTGGAGAAGAGATTTAATTCGGGTGGAGGAGGAGCTAGCTAAGGAGATGAGAGGAGACGTGCTAGGAACAAGAGAAGGGACAGAGGAGCAGAAAAGGGAGGAAGATGGTGAAGGATGGCAATGAATAGAATTTGTCATGAATACTAATGTTTAAATTTTTTAACATTTATTCATTTTTGAGAGACAGAGCATGAGCAGGGAAGGGGCAGAGAGAAGGAGACACAGAATCTAAAACAGGTTCCAGGCTCTGAGCTGTCAGCACAGAGCCCAATGCAGGGCTCGAACTCACAAACTGCGAGATCCTGACCTGAGCTGAAGTCGGACGCTTAACCGACTGAGCCACCCAGGTGCTTCATGAATACTAGTATTTAAAAAATGGCCTGAAGTACTCTCGGAGTAAATGGCCGCAGTTAAGATTTTTGGAACTTTTTTGAACTGCTATTTGGTAGGTTAAACCATCTCCCCGGGGGTCAAAGTATTCCTTCTCAAGAACCTTATGACCTGGATCATCCATAGTCCAGAACGTAGTATCACTTCACTTTCCAGTTTGCTGCCATAGAACTAAAATATAGATGTGCACTGAGGGAACAATTTCTGAGGGGAGGTGCCAGGCATATAGACGTGGATGGAATAGTGTTGAAAGGAAAATGGAAGAAAGAGGATAATTTAGGTTGAATAAAGAAGTCAGATTAACAAGTTCAGCCTGCTGATAGGGCAGAGGAGTCAGCCCTTGGGCTAATAATTCTTTCTTCTTTCCTGTAAGTATCTTAGGAAAGAGGACAAGAACTGTTCATAAATTCCTTCTACATAAGTGAGACATTGTGGTGCTCAAGTGATCCAGCCAAGCCTGTCTTGGGTCACACAGGTCAGGGAAAACAGCTTGACAACCATGTTATAATTAGGCTGGGAATGTTTCCCAGAGGGTAGAATAGCTTGAGGTATTCAGATGCCACGCAGCACCTGGTATTTAAACCTCAATCCCAGTGTCTCTTCCATTCCCTACCTCACCCCACCCACTGCTCCACATGCTTTTCTTATGCACCTTCTGTTCTAAACAAGCCTCTAACTCTCTCACCGCCTCCCTCCCATTGGCTGAGAGCAGTTGAAGCATGACTGATATACTATGAGCCACTTATCAAAGCCTCCTCAAATACAGTAGCAGGATGATTAGATGCCATTTCAACAAGGCTCTGGAATGGGGTCTTTAAGAGCTGTCATTCCCTTTTTCTAAACCAATTTGTCTGTATCAGTTATTGTAGACAGTCAAAATCTCTCAGACTCACAGAGAGGTGTCTGAACTCTGAAAATGCTTGGCATATGGCAAGCATGGCACGTGCTTGTGAGCTGTGTCTCATCCCTGATTGAGATCTATCATCACCAGCCAAACCCCCGAACTCAACAATTTACAAATTCCAAGCTTTTGTGGTTTGCCTTCCTCCCAGGGTTTCAGAGGTCCAGCTTTGCCTGGAAAGTACCAGGTGCGTTTGGTCTGGGGTTGATGAGATGTCCCTTTTTTTTTTTGGCTTAAAAGCCAGACAAGAAGAACATTGGAAACATCAAGCCCATTGTAGTGGCAGATGAAGATATTCTGAAACACCTAGAGGTGTGTGTGTGTGTGTGTGTGTGCGTGTATGATAGAAACTACCAAAAGATAATGTTGCAGGGATTTTACATAACACACACACACACACACACACACACACACACACACTGGCAAATAACAGACTTTTGGGGGGGTGGTGGGGAATCAGCTGCATTATCCAAAACTCATGCAAACAACAGGTAAAGTGTTTCATTTCTTTCATTGAATCTTTATGTTTCAGTTGAATGGACATTTGTTTTTGGCCACACAATAACTGAACCCCTTAATATGTTGAAGGAATTCCCTATCTTCTGAGGTAAAACATGCTTACAATAATATAATTTTTTTAACATTTATTTATTTTTGAGACAGAGAGAGACAGAGCATGAATGGGGGAGGGTCAGAGAGAGGGAGACACAGAATCTGAAACAGGCTCCAGGCTCTGAGCTGTCAGCACAGAGCCCGATGCAGGGCTCAAACTCACAGACCGCGAAATCATGACCTGAGCCGAAGTTGGCCGCTTAACCAACTGAGCCACCCAGGCGCCCCCATGCCTACTATAAGATAATGAATATTCTATTATATCTAATCAAAACCTCTGATACCATCACTCTTCTAGACTACCTTTTCAATTTGGGTAGAGATGCATGTCCTATCCCCATCAGTTAGACACATATACTTACTATAAATTGGCTACAAAGAGAAAAAGGACTGTGCAGCATATATATTTGGTAGAGAATGGTGACAATAGCAGGAACAGGAGCAGCCATATTTGTGCCCAAGGGCAACAGTGGCATTTGTAACTGATGTCCAATGTCTGCAGTAAGCCACGAAACAACCTGTGGCATCTAGTGCTCAGAGATGGCAGCAGAGATGTTTTCCTCTGATTAGTTCTGTGATGTGAGTGCGGCTGCATTCATGGCTTTGTAACCATTGACAATGGTTCTCTGACCCTCCTGGAAATTTTATGAGCTACCCAATTTTTTTTTGACAAATTATTCTTCTGTTAAACCAACCAAAGTTGGTTTCTGTTGCTTGCAGTTTAAGAACCATGACTAATGCAAAACGTGGCATGAGGAGTGATCAAAGACTACAGAGTCTCAGGAAGATGAAAGGTGACCTGAAATTGATTGTTTGGTATTATTAATTTTGAGGGCAGTAAATATCTAAATTCTACCCTTGGACAGAATTCTGACTGTGGCCTGCATTAGTGAAACTGCTTATCAAATTATCATCTATGGTCTTTTATAATAATGTGGCTATTGAAGATAAAACTTTGGGGAATCAAGTGGCCAATTACATAGAATAGTATGAATGGTAAGAGAAAGTTAATCACTGTTGGGTGGGAAAGATTTTTCAAATAGTTGGGCAAAATAAAAGAGAATGAAGGTATCAAACTTCTAAATTCTACATGTAAGTCTTGGGCTGAAATCCAGGAACTTTCCATGAGTGTACTAAAAGACTGTTATTTTTTCCATATTGAAGATTGAGACAATCAAAACCAGGCTCATATTTTGATTCTGTCAGTATCAAGTATTATATCCATTGTACTCATAGCTTCATTTTATCTCTCAGATTTAAGTTAAGACATTTATTAGAGAAGAGTGGAATTCCAAAACTTGCAAAGAGTTATATAACAAAATTAAAACTACATTGACCCAAAGCTTGTGTAAGCATAATTTAATATTCAAAACAGTCCCCTGTTTCCTCGTCTGATTGCCTTATTGAAGATCCTATAATGACCTTATTTGAAAGAATTACCTTGAAAAAGGAAACTAATTCTTCTAATAGTCCATTCCCTACCTTTTCTCCTAATCTCAATATCTAGAACTTGAATCACTTTCCAGCATGGCCCAAGGAGTCATGGAGTAAGAGTGTCTCTAGCAAGCTAGAACTTACAGTAAATAATAAGTAATGCCACAACCCTGCACAAAACATGAAAAATAGTACAATCATCAAAGTTTAAAATATATAAGGTTGATGTGATAGATTGGATAATTGTTCAGCAAATATTCCCTACACTATCTTTTTCCCTGAGAAGGAGTATAGTCACTGAAACTTTACTTTTGGGTTTGGCCACATGATTTGATTTGGCATCCAGTGGACTATTTATATAATTTAGCTTAGCACTCTCATCCTATAGCTTACCAAGAAGAGGACATGCTCTAGGAGGCTACTAGCTCAAGGAGAATGTGGAGACATTTAGGGGGTACCTGAAACCAATCTGCAGCCTGGAGCTGGAGGTCAGAGGCTAAAATCTCGAGCCTAGATCCTAAAGCCTAGAGATCAGCTTCACCAGCTGAATTTCAGTCAACCTATATTTTGGGGTAATATGTTATCCAGCATTATTGCAGCCAATAGTGGATTCATACACATAGTGTTCCCTCTCAGATTCTTACTTAATTTGCTATATTTATCTAGTGTAGAAAAAGGATAGCTCTTGGGTTTTAGAAACTATGACAGAGAATTATTCTAAGCTCATTTGGATGGTGACTCCAGTTGAAGCTGCTGTTCCAAATGTTTCCATTTTGGAGCAAATCACAGAAACTCTGCACATGATATGGTCCTATGTATCTGGATAATGTGTTTTTTTACCTATTTATATAAGAGAAAACAAAATAAAACAAAAATTGTAAGTATGTTTTCACCTAGCAGGGATAACAATATACACTCCTGGTCCTTCTTCAGTTACAGTAACTCTGGCTCAATATATTAATCCTCAGATACCTTGTTTATCTCACCTTCCCACAGAAAATCATTCTGGTTCACTACACAGATGACATCGTGATGATAGGACTTAGAGAATTAAAAGCAGTATGTAATTAAACAAGCATATGTATGCCAGAGAGAAGGAAACACATTTCATGATAACTCAGGGGCCTTCCATTTTGGTTAGAGACATGTGAAATGTCCCTCCAAAGTGAGGAACAAGTTGCTGTCTTTGCTTCCTCTATATTTAAGAGAGATGCACTATCCTTGGAAGGTCTCTGATCTTTAGAGATAACATATACATTATTTGGATATATTGCTCTCATTTATATATTAGTTGACAATCTTAGATCACCCCCAAGGCAATCAGCTTTGAGATGCAGTGTAAGTAGCACTGCTGCTTGACTACTATGATCTTGTAGATCCAAGAAGATTAAAGTGATTTCAAAGATACATTAAGATGCTTTATAGATCTTGCAGCAAGCTTTGAGAGCAGTCTCAAGTTTGAGACCTAGGATTTTGGAGCAATGCCATACTTCTTCAAGAAAGAACTTCTTCCTTTTTTTTTTTTTTTTTTGAAAACAGTTCTTCACTTGCTAGAGACAGACATGGGACTCTAAGTAATATGTGACCTGAGCTGCCCATCATAAATTGGATGTTATCAGATCCATCAAACTATATATTTCAGTATGCCTACAAGACTCCATGTTGGAGTCAAGTAGAGGTGGCATATAAGAGATCTTGATCAAGTAGTTTCTGCATGCACATGTAATTTTCATATTCAGCTCCCTTATGTTCCTGTATACTAATTTCTGGTATACTGTCACCCTTCTCTAAAACCACACTTATAGACTTAAAAAAAAAGTTTATTTATTTATTTTGAGAGAGGGAGAAAGAAGGAGAGAGATAGAATACAAGAAGGGGAGGGGCAGAGAAAGAGAGAGAGAGATCCGAAGCAGGCTCCATGCTGTCAGCACAGAGCCCAACACAGGGCTTGATCCCATGAACTGTGAGATCATGACCTGAGCCAAAAGCAAGAGTTGGGTTCTCAACCAACTGAGGCACCCAGGTGCCCTTCTAAACCTACATCTACAGACATTTGACCACTTAACTGAAGAAGAAAAATTCTAGTTAGTTTGTTCATGCCTTCAAAAATAGTATACTGCTGGTATTAGAGCACTAATTCGAGATTGGCTCTGATGGGCAATGGAAAAGTGAAATTCTCTGAGTACTTGGCTCCACATCCAGGGGAATAGGAAAAATGCTAATAAGACAAAGCCCAAAGTGCATAATGTAAAGTAGCCAAGAATTCCTGTCCTTAACTTGCAATATTCAAGTAACACAGTGAGTGTTTATTGAACACATATTATGTGACTAGTCAGATTTTATAGGTGTGGAGACAAAATGTCCTACATTTTCCCAAAATTACTCATTGTCCCCATACTACAGTTGAAGTTTTAGAGTGATTCATCCATCACAGATTGCCTTGCCAAAAGTAGCATCAAGTTTGGTTATGTGTAAAAAAAAATGGATTTCTATTTTTTTTGGAGGGAATATATGGCTATAGTGGTTATTGCACTGAGGAAAAAGAGATTGCTACTCTTATTGAATAGAGTCTTGACCCTACAAGCCATATATCTTTTATTTGGCAGGCAGGTTTATCTTAATTTGGGGATTGGGCCACATAGTTGTTGTAAAGAAAGGAATTAAACAAACTGTATAATTTAAATCAATTCAACAAATATTTGAGATTAAAATCTATATCATCAGTGGACTTAGGATTTTGGCTGAGAAGCAAGACAGTAAACATACTAGTGAATAAAACCATTTTGTGTATTATTATGCAAAAAAGAGACTAGTGTAGAATATAATATACCATACATAAATAAGCATACATATATGTATATTTAATATCATATATGTGTATGCATGTGTGCATTCATAATCTCTTCATCTTAAAGATTTAAGATGACTTCACAAATATATACAAAAAGATAAATAAAATTTAAAATATTCAAATGAGGAAAGGGGAAAAGGGAAAGTCAGATTAGCAAAGATAAGATGTCACAAGTAGTTACTACACATGGTAAACGTTGTATATTTAGTAAAGAGAGAAATAAATTTGTCTCTAAACTATCCAGAACCCAACTCAAGATAGATAACAAAGAAAAATTGCTATAATTTTTGAGGAAAGATCTAAGAATAGGCAGGAAGAAGAGCAGCTAATATTTATTCAGCAACTATCCCATTTAATACACAAATAAGTTCTATGCAAAGAGTGTTGGTTCCTATTTTAGAGAACAGAAAACTGAGTGTCTAAGATACTTAAGATGTTTATTTTAAATTGTTCTCATCTATTAAGTATAAATCTAAGTCTCTGACTCCAAAGACCATCCTGTTTCTATTACAGCATGCCACTTTTTTGAGAGCGATAGCAGGAACAGGGGAGGGGCAAAAGGAGAGGGAGAGAGAGAGAATCTTAAGCAAGCTCCACACCCAGGGTGGAGCCTGATGCAGGGCTCCTTCTCATGACCATGAGATAAGGATCTGCACTGAAATCAAGAGTTGTATGCACAACTGACTGAGTCACCCAGGCGCCCCAACAGCATGCCACTTCTAAGTCCTGTCTGAGAAAGAGCCTTGGCTTAGGAAAATTAAGCAAAGATGTGTTGGGTGTCAGATCAAGATAGTCTCCTCATTTCTCTTGGTGGATCCCTTCTGATAGTGGAGATTAAATTTGTTCAGAAACCCCATCATGTTGACCTCATGCTTTAAAGCCATTGCAGCTTCTCATGGTAGGAGGAGAGTTGAAGATAAATTGCTCCAGCTACTTCTCAACAAATGTGCAGTCATCTTGATGGAGGGAAGAAAGAAAACAAATGGTAGAACTCGGAGTATTTCTACAGAAAGATCAAGGAAAGCAAAAAAAAAAGTGTTCAAAAAGGAGGAGGATGATTATGATATTTTTCTCTTTTAAATGTATCATAAAACAAATTTCTCTCCAATTTCCTGATAATTACTGGCTTCCCTGGCAGTGAGTTACCTTATATTGATTAATTTTATTTATTGCTGTTAGCAGAATGACGATTATAGTAAACCAAGCAATTAACAACCTCCCATATTACACTCAGAAGAAAGGTAACAAGATGCCAAAGAGATTAATTTTCTGCTTTACGTTTCACTAAACATTTCTCTTTTCAGGGTTTTTGCCTTTGTACTATGACTATAGTGGGAATTTGGTCTGTGTAGGTGGAGGTCTGAGATCCTTCTGGGGGTAAGACTTAGGCCTAGCAAGTGGGAGGTTACAGGGCCTCAGTCAGGAGTTGCTGAACTAGTTATTCACTCAGATATTTGGGATAAGAAACAAGAAGTTACAGGTTGTAACAGGAGATGGAGAATAATCTTGACTAGTCTTGTTTGTTTTGTTTAAAACTTCAACTCCATGTCATAGATAACTTTGCACAGCAGAAAGTCCTTCCTTCTTTTACTGGTTCATATTGCTAAAGGAAGTGGGGTATCCAGGATTTTTTGTTGCCTTTTTAAAAATTTTAAGAATAATCAGGTCCTACTGGAGGCATACACAACTTTAAGAAGAAAGCAATTGCCCATGTTCTGGAAAAATCTCTCCCAATTGGATGCACACTGTCTTAATGGTCTTCCCCTAAGTAGATAAGTTCTCTGGGTCTCCTAATGAGGTCCTCAGATCTCTACAACTTTGTTTAAATGTCCATCACTTCACTTTAGAAACTGCTTGGCATTTTAAGAGAAGACCCATTCATCTCCTCCTGATTTATCCAGTATCATATCCTGCCTTTTCTGCCTTCTTAGGTGTTGTTGAATAGGTCATTATAAAAATCAACTTTTTGATTTAAATAATTCTCACCACATGTATAAGTTCATTCTGACCAGGGAAACAAAATAAAAATCATAATTGATCCCCCCAGGCAATGAGGTCTGAGATTAACCTGGCTGGTACGGATTTGGAAACTAGTGTCTCCAGGATGAGCGGTGGGTATTTGCCTATCCACCAAACCATAGACTTCACTGGTTCTTGGGGTTTGGTTTATTGTGTAATGAGGAGAAAGGTAGGCAGAGAAAAAAGTAGTATACAGGAAGATTTCTAGCATTTATTAAGGCAGTATGAAACACTTTCTGCACACCTTCTCTCATTTAATCACAATAACAAAATGCTAATATCACTGTTCTTGAATTATAGATGAAGAACTGAAGCCCATGAAGTCTATGTCACATACACACAATCACACACCTTGTAAATAGTAGAGCTGGGATCTGAGCTCAGGTTTGTCTACTTCTAAAAGAGTTTAGACTCTTCTTATATCACCACCCTGTCAACCTCAATAAATTCTGCTGCAGGCCAAAGAGGCTCAAGAATTGCCTACCCATATTCTACTAGTGCCTCAGATCTACTCTCTGAATTCCAGCAAACCTCGTTTTTGATTGCCTTGCCTTTGACCATCCTCCTTGGATGGGTCATCTTTTCTCAGGCAGCAACTGCTTATCTAGATCTTAAATCCTTATCTTTGGGAAGTTTCATTTTGATCCAGTCTGCCCTGAACTACTCTTCCTCCTTACATGTGTGCCCAGTTCCTCTGGTATTTCTGTAGTCCAAAGCCAAATCTCACATGGAAACTTTATGTCTACTAAACTCTGCATCACTCTCCGTTTTAATACATTTCTCTTGCATTTCTTCCTTTCCCCTGGCATATCCCGACTAAACCACCTTGCTACCCTGCAAGTCCCCACCTGCTAAGGTATTTTATTTTTGTGAGAGAAGGAATTCTGTCCCTGAGCACAAAAGTGTATCAACACTTCCACCTGGTTAATTGCATCTTCTAAAGTACAAAGTGGTTTCTGAACTAACTCAATGCATGACATTTTGTGAGCTTCCCTCTCCTTGACCAGATATTTATTCCTGAATCTTCCAGTACTTCGTGCCACATATATATCTGGTCATTTCCATGTGCCCAAAAAAGGTGAAGCTACTTACCCCGGGAAGCCCCAGTAATTTAGAGATCACTTATTGTGTTGGTGAAACATATTTCACCTCTGAAAGTAATGAAGCCAAGACCTTGAATTTTCATCTTGGCTAAATGCTGTGAACTGAATTTGCACTGTGGATGCCAGCCCTGTCTCTCCTGTGTCTATTCAATTCCTAACTTCAGACAGGGTAGATCATCTACTCTCAGAGGTATAATACCAGAAATATTACTAATCCAACCGGAACTCTCATTCCCACAAGAAGTAATAATCTCAGAAAGATATAGATGAAATGCTAGGAGGTGCCTTTGATTTGAAATCTTGGCAGCCTGAACAGAATAACTTAATTGCATCTTAGAGCCTTCCACACCACTTCCAGAATATGAATAACAGGGACTCCTGTATACTGATGGTGTAAAATACTATAACCATTTAAGAAAACTATTCAGTATTATATTCAAACTTTGAAATTTTGTGTACCCATACTTTGGCAATTCTACAGTTAGGTATTGTGTTATTTCTTATATCTGCTATAACTACAAAATTACCACAAACTTTGGCAGCTTAAAACAAGAGGAATTTATTTTCTACATTTCAAGAAACTTGAATTCAGTGTTACATATCACCAAAATCAAGGTTACATCAGGGCCTATTCCCTTTGGAGACTCTAAGGGAGATGAGGTTCCAGGATTTTCCAGTTTCCCATGGCTGCTGACATTCCTTGACTTATGGCTGTATCATCCTAAACTCTGTCTCTATAATTACATTGCCTCCTCCTCTTCTGTCTGTGACAAATCTCACTCTGTCTTTCTTTTATGAGAATAATTGTGGTTGTTTACATTTAGGGTCCATCCAGGTAATCCAAGATAATCTTCCCATCTCAAGATTCTTAACTTAATTACATTGGCAAAGACCCTTTTCCCAAATAAGGTGAACATTATAGGTTCTAAAGATTAAGATCAGATATATTTGGGAGCTATTATTTAACTTACTACAAATATATATTCAACCAATATGTATGCACATATATGCCATGAGACATTGACAAGCATGTATATGGCACATATTTATAAACCAAGATTTAGAAAATCCAAATATCCATCAGGAGTAGAATGGACAAGTAAGGTATATTCATATAATAGAATATCATGCAGCAATGAAACTGAACATACTTCAGCTACATGTAATACCATGGTTAAATATCATGAATCTAATATTGAGTTAAAGGAGATACAAAAGAATAGTGTCCTCCCCAAATTCATGTCCCCCTGGAATCTGTAAAGGTTACCATTTTTAGAAATACTGTCTTTGAAGATATAATTAAGATGAGATCATCCGGATTGAGGCCTAAATCTAATGACTAGTGTCCTTATAAGAAGGCCATGTGGAGAAAGGGGGGATATCACATTAAGACAGAGGCAGTCTCCATTTGAGCAAGAAGAATATCATTGCCAAAGTCATACAACTTAAATTTTGTGGAACTAGGATTTAAAGCCAGAGCTCTGTGGCTCCAGAGATCATACTATTTTCACTACATGGTCTTATGAGATGTTTGTGGAGAGAACTCATTTAAGATCAATAGATGTCCTAAGAACTGAAACAATTTCCTCCCTTGCATAACTCAGTAAAGCCAACACTAAACTGTGAAATAAGTATAAGGAAGCCCAACAAAAATGTAATGACTAATTTGATAACTTCTGAAATACCAGTGTCTAATTCTTCATCAACAAATGATTTAGGGTGCCCTTCCTTTTCTGTTGCTCTAAGAATATTCTTAGTTTGTTTCTTAGGCAACCCATTGTTATATATGACAGCAAGAAAGAGAAAATATAAATTGAAAAAATAAGGTATGATTATTGTTTTATAATAATGATTATACTATGGATAATTACTTGTTGTTCCATCATTTGTATTTGAAAAGGTTATTTGTTCAGACTAAGTAACAGAGAGGTGAGGTTGGGAAATGACAGCAGGTACATGGCATTTGAGAATTACAGACTAGTGTTCCATTATGCTATGGATAGTACTGTGGTTTGCAAGATATTTTTGGTCAAACTGTGTTTCTTCATTTGTTACTGGAAACCCTCTCTTCCCACTCCACAGCTTTCCCAACAGCCAACCTGCTATAAAGATCCAGTTGACGACTTGCTCCCAGAACATGTTCTCAGATTATTTAAATACATAGCATATCGTAGCACTGAAAAATGAAATTTATAATTAGCCTATGAGGTAGCATGATATAAAGAAAAAAGCATGTAGTATTATATTAAATTTCTTTTTTAGTTTTGAATTCAGCATCTAAAAAAAAAGCTTTAATACTTCCTTTTTCTTAATTTTTATATAAAATGCCCTTCTTCCAATATTTCTCAGTTGAGTACTCAATTTGTTTTCACAGTTTCAAAACTATAAACATCTAAAGCTAAGAATTTCATTTTGAATGTAACTTGGGCTGTATCCCATAAGTCTGATATGAAAGGTTTATTTGTTATTTTTTGTATGTAGTCTTTAATCACATTTTCTTTCCTCTTTGAACCAAGAGGTGTTTAGGAGGGTTTTTATTTTTGTGTCTGTTTTTTTTGTTGTTGTTTTTTTAAATTTTGAATTATTATGGATTTTTAAAAACATAAACTTATTATTTTCTAGAATTATATCAGTGTTGTTAAAGAATGTCACCTATATTGTTTGTTGAAATTTATTGAAGTTTTTTCCCACTATATGATAGCATTTTATAATGTTTCATAAGCACTAAAAATGTGTTTTACATTAATTGGATAAAAAGCTTGAAATTTATATGTGGAAATTCCATTATTCCTATTTAATGTTTTTTTGCCTTGAATTTTCTTTGGTCTACCATTAAAACTATGACCCTTGTTATCTTTTGAAAAATTTTCTTTTGATATATGTTTATTTATTTTCTTTAATTATTCTTGTTTGGTTTTGTCATAGTTTGTCTTGTTTACTTTTGTCTTGGTGAAATAAGTCATTTTATTATTTAGACCAAACCCCACATCTTTGTCTTAATTAAGGAATTTAATACATTTAAACAATTGTTTAATAGTTGTAACTATCGCCATAATTAAAAGTTTAGCCTTACTTTTACAATCTTATTATATGGAATTTTCCATTCTGTTTATTTTTTTCCTTAATGTCTTTCATCATATAGATTTTATTTAGCTTATTCTTTATTATGCCCATTATTTCTGAAATTATATAATGATGATTTGTTTGATGTTTCTCAAAAACATTTTCCAGATCTGTGTATCTTTGATTATCAAAGTGAAAAATCATTTGGCATTATATTTGTGTACCCCTCAGGCAAGAGTTTGGGAACATTTTTATTTATTCCTCTTTCCCTTTCACCTTTGCATGTTTTTGTTAATATAATTTTGTTATAACATAATATAATTTGTTAATAAAGCTACAGCTACTATATCAATTTCAATGTTTAAACCTTAAAATATATACCCTCTATTTCAAGAGACATTTTGTACCAAATTTACAATGTTAAGATTTAATTCTGTCTTTTACTGGTTGCAGCACTCATCATCATTCCTTCTATATGATAGTTTCCCACTCTTGAGCTCTTATTTTCCTTCAGCATGGTAATGTATCTTCAAGTAATTTTTTGCTAGAAGTGTATCTGGGTATTAATATTATCTGGGCACTCTCATATCTGCCAAGAAAATTTTAATAACTATAGAATTATTGCATAATAAACTCCCTCCCTTTAACATTCTGTAAAATTGCTCCATTATCTCCTGATTTTCAATGTTACAGAAGAGAATTCTGAGGCAGATGTGATCTGATTCTTCTGTAACTGTATAAAGTAATTTTGGATGTAAGAAAAGAAGAATTACTCTAACTAACTGCTAATAGTGTGAATGTTTGTGTCCTCAAATGCATATGTTGGTATCTAATGCCCCATGTAAAGGTATTAGGAGGTACTTAGGTCATGAGGTGTAACCGGAATGAATAGGATCAATGTTCTTATAAGAGAGACCCCGTAGAGATCCTTCTCCCCTTTCACCATGTGAGGACACAGTGAGAAGGTTCTAGCTATGAACCAGACAGTGGCCCTTCAACAGAATGTGACCCTTCTGGTGACTTCATCTTGGACTTCCCAGCATTTAGAATTGTGAGAAATAGATTTATTTTTATAAGCTTCCCAGTCTGTTTTGGAGTTTTGTTGTTGTTATAGCATCCCAAATGGACTATAACACTAACTTAAGAAAACAAGGAATATATTAAAATGGTTATTTACAGAATTAAAAGAAGAGCTGAAATCCACACTTTGGGAAGGTCAGGAACCAAGGTAATTACAGATGCTTCATCGATCTTTTTAGGCTGATGCTATTTAGCTTGAACATTTTTCAACAACTCAATATTTCTACCCAAGCTTCCCATTCCTGGGAGAGAGAATCAGATTGGTCCTGCTTGAGTCCACTATCTATAATCATCAAACAGCTTTGGCAGGATGCTGACCTATTGCTGCATCCTGTGGATCCACCCCACACAAGGAAATCATTTAGAGGTGGGTAAGCTGCTTGACTGGTGCCCACTCTAGGAAATTTTTTGTTGTTGTTTTCTGCATGAAATTTTACAAGATATCTTCCTTCATTCCTGTTTTTTATTTTTGTTTTTGATTCTAAAACGGGTTTAGAAACCCAGGTTTTTCATAATTCAGAAAAATTTTCTTCTATCACAATAGGTTTATTGTTTCTATTTCCTTTGTTCTGATTTCTTCTTCCAAAATCCCAGTTACCCAAACATAACATGTTTGTTCCTTGGTTTTCACATCTGTAACCTCACTGGTGATCATTTTTACATCTTTTTCTTTTGTATTCTGACAGGGACTCTTAGTTGAACTCTACACTAATTGTTTCTTTGCATTACCAATTTCTATTTTTAAGGTCCCAAACAAGAATTTTTAAAATAAATTTTATTTTGGAATGCTTTTATATTTACAGGACACTTGCCAAGATAGTACAGACAGTTCCCATATACCCTCACTCATTTTCCCACAAAGTTAACATTCTACATTACTATGGAACATTTGTCACATTATGAAACCAAATGTATTTGTTGCCTATTGGTGCTGTCACAGATAGTCACAAACTTATTTTATACCCTTGCAGTTTTGGAGGTCAGAAGTCTAAAATCGAGGTGTTGGCAGGTCTGCCTTTTCTAGGGCAGAATGTGCTTCGTTGCCTTTTCTGGCTTCTAGAGGCCATCTGCTTTCTTGATCTTTCAGCCTCTTCCTCTATCTTCAAAGCTCATCACTTCAACCTCTGGTTCTGTTGTCTCATCTCTTCATTCTTTTGACCTTTTAGCCTCTCCTTTATAAAAATCCTTGTGATTACATTGGGCTCACCCAGATAATCCAGGATAGTTCGTCTTAAAATTCTCAATTATACCTGCAAAACCCCTTTTGTCATGTAAGGTAAACATATTCATAGATTCCAGGGATTAAGGGTGGACATCTTTGGGGAGGCAGAATTCAGTTTACTTCAGAACATAACACTGTTATTAATGAAATTCCAGTTATTCGTTAAAATTACATTAGTTTTGTTTTGTTTTGTTTTTTGTTTTGTTTTTTTTTTCTGATCAAAGATCCAATCTAGGATACCAAAATGCATTTAGTCATCATGTATCTCCATAGTATCCTCTGGTCTGTGGCAGTTTCTCAGCCTCCAAAAAGGATCTTAATTTTTCTTTTTCTTTTTTTTTAAGTTTTTTTTTTTTTTTTTTTTTTTTACAATTCTTCACTATATTATTCATTTCTTTTATTCATCCTGCTATATCTTATAGAACTTAGTACTTACCTTATAATTTTCTGCCTTTATTTCTTTTACTACTTTTTTTTATTATTTGTCCCTTCTCTTTCAGAAGCCAATTATTTTGCATTCTATTGAAAATGTCAAACAGTTTTCTGAAATTCCTCTTTTCATCTTACAGTAGGTGTTTTTGGAGTATTATTCTTCCTTTGAATCATCAGGAGATGTTTTCCTTGACTTTCTTCTTGTAGTATAGCTCTCAATATGCTGAACATGGTCTGTATGCAGTGTTTGCCAACACACAGAATGTGTGGATTACACTACTCCCCAGTGTATTTCCATATTACCGGTGGAAGAGTCACTTTCTCAGATTAAGAAATAGGATGTCCCAGAGACATGAGGAAGATGACAAGAAAATAAGAAAATATTTTCCTGTCTAATTCCAAGTATTCTTTCTTTTGTAAGTTTGTTAATTTATTTGGAGAGAGAGAGGAGAGAGAGAAAGAGAGAGAGAGATTTATTTTAGGAGAACACATATGCTCTTGTGGGGAAGGGGTAGAGACAGAGAATCCCATGCAGGCTTCACTGTCAGTGCAGAACCAAATATGGGACTGGAACTCATGAACCATGAGATCATGACCTGATCTGAAATCCAGTGCTTACCAACTGAGCCCATCAGGTGCCCCCCAAGGTATCCTTTATGAGATAAAGCCTGACAAGTTTTTTTTTTCCCCTCTTGCTATAAACCTATCAGCTTTATTTATAGAGTAGGCTCTTTCAACTTTTTGTGACTAGATTGTTCCTCAGCATGTTTTCATTGTTAGGTGTCTTCAGTACATTTGGGATGCTGTAACAAAGTACCTAGGTGGCTTATAAACAACAGAAATTTATTTCTCACAGTTCTGGAAGCTGGAAGTCGAAGATTAAAGTTCTGGCAGATTCCAAGTGTGGTGAGAACCCACTTCCTTGTTCATAGATTACTGTCTTCTTATTGAGTCCTCAGGTGGCAGAAGAGGCAAGGGAGCTCTCTGGAGTTCTCTTTCATAAGGGCATTGATCCCATTCATAAAGGCCCCACCCTCATTATCTAACCACCTTCCAAAGCCTTTACCTTTTAATCACATTGGGGGTTAATTTCAACATATGAATTTGGGAGGGACATAAAGATTCAGTCCATCGCATTAGGAGTAATCCTTTTCTTTGTCTGAGAGATAGGATACATTAAATCTGGAACTCAGGGAGAAGGAGATATTTGAAAGTTATCAAACATAAAGATGGTTCTTAAAGCTACAGGATTGACTGATATCACCTAGGGAGAGGGTGTAGTCAGAGAATTGACAAACACTCAGCATTGAGCACCAGGTTACTCCATATGTTCACAACTACAAAAGTTTGTTTGGAGGAGTCCAGACCTGAAAGCAGCTTGTGTGAGAAAGTCCTGATTAATGTAATGTACCAGGTTCATATGATTCTCCTGAATGCTGAGGCAACATTCTATACTGGAAATAAATATTCCAGTGTAGAGATGAGCTCTATAGTCAGACAAAGTTGGATTTAAATAGGCTTGGCCACATCTAAATGTAAAACCTGGGAGATATATCTTATCCCCATGTGGCTCAGATTGTGCATCTGTAAGGTAGATATACAAAGAAGACTTAACACAAAGGACTTTTTAAAGAGTTTCATTGATATATAATTGATATTCAGTGAACTCCACATATTCGAAATGTATAATGTATAATACCTTGACTTATGTATACACTCATGAAAGTATCACCACAGTCAAGATAATGAACATGCCCACCATCTCCTCCTTTGTAATGCTTCACTCACACTTCTCCACCTCTGGCAACTATTGATCTGCTTTCTGTCGCTATAGATTCATTTGCATTTTTCTACCAATTTGTATAAGTGGAATCATATAATATGCACTTTTTTTTCTGACTTCTTTCACTCAGTGTAATTATTTAAACTAAATGTAATTTTTATTTAAGAAGAATTATTTAATTTAATAATGCATCCACATTTTTGCATATATCAATAGTTCATTCATTTTTATCACTGATGTCCAATGATCATTTCTTAATAGATAATGCTTTTGATGTCATCTCTAAGAAATCTTTGACTAAGCCAAAATAGCTATTTTTTCCTTATTTTCTTCTAATAATTTTACAGTTTCAGATTTTACATTTAGACCTCATCCCCCAAATTTTCATTTAATTCAAAATAATTTCTAATTTGTTTTTTTCTTTTTTTAAATTTTTTATGTTTATTTTTGAGAGAGAGAGAGAGAGAGAGAGGGAGAGAGCATGAGTGGGGGAGGAGCAGAGAGAGAAGGAGAAACAGAATCTGAAGCAGGCTTCAGGTTCTGAGCTGTCAATGCAGAACCCAACGTGGGGCTCGAACCCAGGAACCAAGATCGTGACCTGAGCTGAAGTCAGATGCTCACCTGAATGAGCCACCCATATGCCCCTAATCTGTTTTTTCTAAACTGAAGATAAGTTAGAAGTATATAATTTAGTGAGCAAATATTTTACTAATTTTTTCCAGATATCTTTTTGTAATCAATTTTTTATTTTAATTTTATTGTGGTCAGAGACCCTACTTTGTGTTACTTAGATTCTTTCAGATTTATTGAGCCATTTTTAATAGCCCAGAACATGATCTATTTTGGTAAATGTTCTGTGTGCACTTGAGAAGAATGTGTACTCTTCTTGGGTGCTGTTGGGAGAATTTCTATAAATATAAATTAGGTCATATTGGTTAATAATGTTGGCCAAGTCTTTTATATCCTTACTGATTTTCTTTTTATTTGTTTTGTAAATTATTGAGAGAGGGATATTGAAATCTCCAAACATAAAGTGGATTTGTTTCTCAGTTTTTGCTTGTGTATTTGGACCTCTGTTAGTAGGTGCATAAACGTTCAGGATTGTTGTGTTCTCCTGATGAATTGACCCCTTTAGCCTGTTGAAATAACTCTCTTCATCCCTGCTAATATTATTTTCTTTGAAATCTATATTGTCTGAAAATAATATAGACACTTTAGTTGTGTGTGCATGTGTGTGTGTGTGTGTGTGTGTGTGTGTGTTTCTATTCAGTGTTAGCATGCTAGATCTTTTCTAACCCTTACTTTTAACTTATTTATGTATTTATATTTCAGACACGCCTCTTGTAGGCATCATAGTTGTGTCTTGTTTTTGCTTTTTTGTTTTTTATTGAATCTGACAATCTCTACCCCTTAATTGGGATTTTTAAGATTTAAATTTAATGTGATTAGTGATACAATTGAGTCAAATCTACCATACTATTTGTTTTCTATCTGTTCTTTGTTTCCTTTTCTCCCTTTTTCCATCTACCTTTGGGTGAAGTATTTTGTATGATTCCATTTTATCTCCTTCATTGGCTTTTTAGTTATAATTCTTTGTTTTACATTAGTGATTGCTTTAGAGTATACATTTTTAACTTAATCAAAATTTTAAATGATTTTACACTGCTTCATATATAGTATAAGAACCATATAACACTATACTATTTCTCCTTTTGTGCCATTGTTGTCATACATTTTACTTCTATACGTGTTTTAACAGCTATAATACATTGTTATTAAGTCCACTTTAAACAGTTGATTATCTTTTAAATACCTTTAAATAAGAAATAAGTATTTTATATTAGCCATTTAGCTACCATTTCCAGTGCTCTTTATTCCTTTGTGTACATGTAGATTTCCACTTGATACCATTTTTCTTCTGCTGAAAGGATTTCCTCTATTTCTTATAATGCAGGTGTGCTGTTGATTTTTTCAGCTTTTGTATGTTTGAAAACTTTATTTCTGTTCACTTTATTTAAGATAGTTTTACTAGTTACGGATTTCTAGGTTGATAGGTTTTATTTTCTCTTTCTTTCTTTCTTTCTTTCTTTCTTTCTTTCTTTCTTTCTTTCTTTCTTTCTTTCTTTCTTTCTTTCTTTCTCTCTTCTCTCTGTACTCTAAAGATTTTGCTTCACTGTCTTCTGGTTTGCATTGTTTCCTTCGAGGAATCTATTGTCATTCTTATATTTGTTTTTCTTTATCTCTTGACTTGGTTTTCTTTGTCTCCTTTAAGATTTTGTCTTTACCACTAGTTCTAAGCAATTTGATTCTGATATGCCCTCGTGTAGTTTTCCTCATGTTTCTTGTGCTTGCATTTTGTTATGCCTCTTTTCCTTAAATTCAGAAAAAAATTTAACAATTATTTTAGCAAATATATATATATATATATATATATAATTTCTTTATCTCCCCATTTCCTTTCCTGGAATTCTTATACTTATGTTGGGTTATTTGACTTTGTCCTTGTTTTTTTTTTTTTTTTTTTTTTTTTTTTTTTGTTTTTTTTTGTAGTCTTCACTACCCCACCCCATGTGTTAAATTTAGATAGTTATATCGCTATTCATTCAAGTTCATCAATCTTTTCTTGTGCAGTGTCTAATCTGCCATTAATTCAATCCAGTACATTTTTCTTCTGAGGAATTGTAGTTTTCATCTCTAGAATCTATTGGGATTTTATATCTTCCATGTCTCTACTTAATGTGTGCAATCTTTCCTCTGGTTTCTTGAATATAAGGAATAACAGTTATAATAACTGTTTTAATGTTATTGCCTACTAATTATATAATCTGTGCTTATCCTGACCAATTCAACTGACTGATATTTCTCATCATATGGCTTGCACATTTTTTGCTTTTTGCATGCCTGGTGACATTTGGTTGGATGTTAGACATTATAATTTTACCTTGTTGAGTACTAAATTTTAAAAATTTTTTAGATGTTTATTTATTTTTGAGAGGGGGCAGGAACAGAGAGAGAGAGAGAGAGACAGAGAGAAAATCTCAAGTAAGTTCCACACTGTCAGTGTGGAGCCCAGTGTAGGGTTATAACTCATGAACTGTGAGATCATGACCTGAGCCAAAATCAAAGTCAGTCGCCTAACCAACTGAGCCACTCAGGTGTCCCAAGTACTAAATATTTTTATTCCTATAAATATTCCTAAGATTTGTTCTGAGACACAGTTAAGTTACACAGAAACTGTTTGATATATGTATATCTGAAAGGCCCTCATATAAAACAGGAAGTAGAGTGTGATTTTAGATAGAGGGACCAGGATAGATAAAAGTTATGGTAAGTTTGGCTTTAACTCAATAGTAACAAACCTTATTATTTATTTTTTTGAATAGTCAAAACTAGCAAGGTATCAACATTTAAAAACATTTCTTCTTTCCTTTTTTTTTTTTTTGTAATGAATACCTTCAACCATGGTATGATAAACTCAATATTTTGATGAATTTCAATGGCATATGTTGCAATTTTTTCTTTTATTTTTTTCTCCCACATTTTTATTTAAATTCTAGTTAGTTAACATATAGTGTAATATTGGTTTGAATTTTCTTTTATTAAATAAAGTCTATGTTAAATTTAAATATCATCATCTGTCTCCTTTATGTCAGCTTAGGTTTGGCCTACCTCAGGAACTTCAGTGTTATAAGTATATGGTTTATTCTTTTATTTCTTCTTCTTCCTGCTCCAGATTGTTGTAGTTGTTGTTGACTGGTAGAGGGAACAAAATATATTGTAAGAGGTGTTCTTAACTGTGTGGTCCTTAGGTTGGTCTGGGTCTTCTGACACTTGTGGCATCCATGACATGGTGGTCTCCATGTAGATCATAAGCCTAGATTCTTTGGGGTAATATAAGCCTCATTTTGAACCATTTCACTGACCATGGACTCCACAGAGAGATGCTGCCAAGTTTCCTAGGTACAGGATATTATACCCCAACTCCTTCTTCATAGGACCCACAGGATTTGCTTCCTCTTCTAACAGTTTGATATATGTATCATTTTAACCCGAATGATCTTTTGTATGAAGCTCCTGAATGAAGCTTCAATGAAGCTTTTGTATGAAGCTGCTGAAATTCCTCTTGAAGTTGAAATTGCCCCATAATGGTCTCTATTCAGCTTCTTGGGTTAGACTACTCCAGCAAACCATTTTCCTTCAGAAATGTCCAGGAAAAAATCTAACACCATCTTCATGTTCATAGATACCCCAACTGCAAAGTACTTTTGTCAAGTTCCCTTCATCACCCCTGTGGTAGCACCAGGGTGGAGTTGAAGTGCTGTGCAACTCAATAAACATTTAGCTTGGGAATGACAGCTTGGTGACCATTCCTTCAGGCATCTTAGTGATTATACCAATTCTCCTGGAGCTTCCTTACTTAGACTCATGAGTGGCTGAAAATGAGTTCAAGAGCACACAGTTTAATTAATTTCACATTAAACTTTTCTTCTTAGCTTCTACTTATATAGATTTGATAAAGGTTGTAGGGAACAATGTGGAACTTGAGACTGTGGTGAGTGATTGCAAGGCTGCTTCTCTCACCTCTTTATTAGCTCAAGAAATAGTAGCTGGCCCCAATTGTTGGAGACTCCTTTCAGAATATTCAGAATCTCTCTCTTTCTCCCAATCTCCCTCCCTCCCTCCCTCCCTCCCTCTATTTTCTTTATTATTGGGCTCTGCTCATTATTGCATAGGAATAGGACAGACATTGGAAGACTTTCGTAATAGAGATGTTCTTAGAAAGGCTAAATAGCCCTGAAATTTACTAATGAGCTTCCTGATTATTGATTAAGTGTGTTGTAAAGGAAATTCCTGTTTGTCAAAAATATGATACTGTGGCACCTTCAGAATTTTCTCCCATTCTAACTTTTCTAGAAATAAACAGTGTTGGTTTTATGTGGGGGGGGGTGTTTTTTTTTTTTTTGAGGGGGAGGATAGGATAAAACAAGCATTAGATTTTGAGTTCTCTTATTCATTCAATGACTCCATAAGCATTCATTGGCACCCCTTTGGTTCCAGGCACAATGTTAAGATACTGTGATACAGTGATGAAAGGCCAAAGTAAAAGTCAAGTGTGATGAAAATATAGAGAGATGCCTCCAACCCAATGAACAGCCATCTGCTCATATTTCCATATGATTTAAATCATATTTAATATGATTTCCCTAGATATTTCCTAAGCAAGAAGCTATGTTACATATGCACCCATGTATTATATAATGAATTTTATATTCAGGCAAGGTCTCTGCCCTCAAGGGCTTATAATAAATTAGAGACAAGTGCTAACTAACTTGGATATAAATTATTAAAAAAACAAATAAATTATAGAAAGTAAAAAAAATAAGAGACAAGAATAATGCAAAAAATAGTTAAATTTTATAATAAAAGTTTAAAAAAGAATATGATATTATGTGAAAAGTCCCAAAGCCATTCATCGTTGTCAATTGGACTCTGCATAAAATGAATTTTATGAGGCTATCAATGGAACCAGAATAATCAGAGAAAACTCAGTACAGGAGATAAGACTTCAGCATATGAAAAATCTTAGAATCCCCTCCTCTCCCTTCTTCAGGAACAGTTTGAAGAGCCATAATTTTAAGAGTCCCTGAGTCTTTGGTGGGAATATCCTATTCTCTAGATAATGAGCTATTGGGAGAAGTGCAGCATTTTCCTTCATAATTGGATAAGACAAACCAAATAGTTTAAAATAAGAATCTCCAAGATGGTCTGTGGGTGAGGTGAACAGCAACTTAACCAGCTCTGTTATTATTAGGGACAGATCATTTTAGGTGAGTGGAAGTGGTTGTTCTATAATAATGCAATCTCTGAGTCATTTTCCAAGGATGGTGAGTCCTGGGTGGTGAGCCTCCAACTGCAAGTGGATGCCCCTACCCAATATATAAATATAACAATCTTCTAATCATGTTCACTACCATGTCCTACTCTCATCTGTCTCATGAACAAAGAGCGGAAAGTGATCTTTTGTACATGAATAGGAAAAGTATCAGGATAATTCATTTCAAGGATATTTGAAAGTAAGCAAGAATGAAAGCTGTATGACTAGTGATATTAAATGGAGCTCCTTCCCCAAGTGCACAACTATACATATTCTTCACCTAGTTTTAGATGAATAGCTGAGAGAGGCACCTGTATTCCAAAATACTGACATCCTATACCAATCAGGTTCCACAGTGTCTGAAATTCCAACATTATTGACTTATTTCTTTTGTTTTCTCTCTCCCTGAGTTCTTTAATAGACTAGCAAATAATCCATTCTGAACTTTTAGTGTTAAGTTAGACCTGCTTACACTGGTTGTCTTGGAGGAAGAAAGCAGAAGTTACAGTGAAATGAACAGGTTATAGCCTGAGAAAAACATTAATTCACTTAGAATATCCCTATTTGAGAAACATCATACAAAGTCACCCTAAGAATAAAAAAAAAAATTAATAACAAATGCAGCCCACTAAGACCTCCAAAGAACATCCTTAGTATTCCTTACTTCTGAAAGACAGGGAACAGGGAAGCTGATCTTCCAGAAATCCTTCTTGTTATGAGCACTTGCCTGGGCCTCCTGGATATAGAATTGTTCCTTCCTCTAGGCTTTTCTGCTTATGCCTTCACTTGATACTTTCTTTTTTGGATGTGTAGTCAAGTAGAGCATGTTCATGTCCTTTCCCCCCCCCCCCCCGGACTGTATCAAATATTGTAAACTCTTAAGGTCAGGGGCCATTTCTTTGTCATCTCTGTATCTTCCCATTGACTAACATCCATTCAGTTATTCCATCATGGAGTCACTAGGGAAGATGACCATTTAGTCTAATATAATTATCCATCTTATGCTAAATCCTGAGAACACAATTTGGCCCTGTTTTCACAGAAATTATGGAAAAGAAAGATACACTTAAAAAATAAGACAGTAAATATCTGGAGACTGATAATGCAAAATGGCAGGACTTTTTTTTTTTTTCTATCTAGGGTAATCAGGAAATCTTTCATAGAAATGCCCTACAGGTTCTTCAATATGAAATAGAAACCGCACTAGAGCTCTCTGTCATGAACAAGGACTCCTGTGTGATGTATGGTGGCTGGCTCCAAACAGGGTGGCCAGGAGAAAGTTGGACCTGAGGCCTGGGTATGACCCTTTGTAAATATTGATCCAGTTTTGGAAAAGGCATAAAGTGGGATTGGGCTTCTGATTAGCAAGGAAGTGTAGTTTTAAGTAGTCCAGTCACCCTTTATACCTGGAAGACTGATAGTCAGCTTTCAAGAAACTTTCGTTAATGGCAACAAGACTGATGAGTAGGTGGGGTCTATTCTGGATTCCATTTCTAGAGTTTAGAATCAAGACCACCAAGCAAGATGACTGACAGAATAGGTTCTTATAAGTACTGAATAAATGAATGACTGAGTTAATGCATGCATGAATGAATAAAGATAAAGGTAGAAAATTTTTTCCAGAGACTGGGATAACACAGTAAGTATGTGAAGAGGGAGAATAAAAACAAAATTGTGTGTCTTGGACAAACTAGTTTCCAAGGGTTGTATATCTCACTGTCAAGCAAGAAAACTTACAGGATAAGGCAGAGACTCACTGCCCCAAGAATTAAATGCATAATTTAATCCTACCCCCACCAGTGGGTCCAGAAAAGGCTCTCATTGCATTGCAGCTTCAGAAATTAGATTAGGACTGACCCTAACCAGACTTAGGGAGATGACCATCTGCGGGATAGCTGGCATGAGTACCCAGGAATGAAGTGCAGGCATGAGCAGTAACTGACAGTGTACTGTGCCCCAGGAAAATTATTGAAGAGTGAAACTTGAATCAATTGGCTTTTGAATATTGATAGATTGCTGCTGAGGTTTCTCACCCCACTGAATTGACCAAATGTCTTGAGATTGTATTAACCCAGACCAAGTCCCCAGGAAAAGAGCCCAGAGATGAGTTGTTGGAACAATTGATGATTTGAATGACTTGAGCACCAAAGAAGAGGCCATCAGAATTTCTCTGCTAGGGCTCCAATTTGATAGCTTCATTTCCAGTATCTTAGTTTTAGAAGAAATGGTACTGTCAGAGAAGTAACGGATCCATTCATAGAGACACATAGGATGTTAGAAACTTTTGATAAATATTTAAAGAAACCTATTTAGCTTTCTATAGTGTGTGTAGCAAGTTAACTTAGGCAATGAAGAGCACCTTCTGCTGGCCTCCCCTGGTCCACTTTCCTCTCTTCTCCACCTGCTCTGTGCCCTGGAATATGACCTTCATTTGTAGGTCCCTTGTTTGAGAGTGAATTCAGCTACAGTGGAAGAGGGAAAGGGGAAATGTGCTTACTCCCCTCAGCTCCCTCCATTCCTTTGGGCTTTAGTGGATAGCTTCATCCTTGCCCAACAGGTCTCAAGTCATACAGACACACAGCATTCTCCAGGTTCCAGGAAATACTTCGTCCTTACATGCTTTCAGTCTTAGTGTGGTTATTAGAGCTCCATAGTTTGCTCTAGCCAGGTACTATCTATAGAGGTTTCCTTAAATCCACACCTTCGTGGAAAGTCTTTATACTAAACTCTCTTTCAGGGACATCTGGATGGCTCAGTCAGTTAAGTGGCCAATTTTGGCTCAGGTCATATCTCATGGCTAATGAGTTCAAGCCCTGCATCATGTTCTGTGCTGACAGCTCAGATCCTGAAACTTGCTTTAGATTCTGTGTTTCCTGCTCTCTCTGCCCCTCTCCCACTCTCTACTCCTCCCCTACTCACACTCTGTTTCTCTCTCACTTTCTAAAAAATAAACATTAAAAAATTTTTATTTTAAAACTCTATTTCAGCTCTTTTAATGTGCCATCCACTTCTATTTCAGACTCTGCCTGGTGGCCTGAACAGTAGGTTTGCTCACCTTGTAAGTCAGTTCACTGCATTCACCTGACCACACAGGAACTTGTACTGCCTGGTAAGCTCTACCTCTCAGAAGAAGTGAGAATGGGAAGGACTTAATGAAAATCCATTCCCATTACCTGAAAACCACATGAAAACTACACACCTTTCTGGACTGATGGTATACTCTTCACAGTAGAATAACAAAAATCTAAAGCTATTACTTTGTGTTTTGCAGTCAAATGCTTACTGAGCCTGAATTTCCTCATCTATAAAATTCAGATAATACCATCGGTCTCACAGAATTGTAAGGTGGATAACTGAGTGGATTAAATAGCCTAAGTTTACCAGTCAGTAAGTGATATAAATAGAACTTAAACCCAAGACCTCTGATTCTAAGTTCAGGGCCCTTTCCACCAAACCATGTGCCTCTGGACAGTATATTATCTTTGTGCTGCTGACAAACATAGTTTTGATTGAACACCAGGGAGATAGCAGGTGCTATTCTGGATAGGTCCTTGGGAGGTATATGAAAGAAATAGAAAGACTTCCTGAACTTTGGGAGTTTAAAAGTATTTTTTGTTTCTCCCACTAGATGATAAAGACAGCCAAATGTTCATAAGGCTTTGCTTCCACAAATGGGGAATATGGAACCAAGAGAGTAAACTTGAACAATAGTAATTTTTACCATTATATTGACTGCTGATCATATGAGAACTCATATACAGTATTCCTAAAAACAACTCTATGTGGTAGATTTTGATATTCCCATTATATGAATGTGGAAATGGAGGTCTGTAATCATTCAGTTACTGAAGAGAGTCAAAAATTCCACCCAGTTCTGTTCACTTCCAAAGCCTGGGACCTTAGGGCCTTCCCTATCATGTTTATGTTTATGTTTATGTTTCATCTACTTTTCCAGAAAAGATGGATGACACAAAGTTCTTGCTCCAAAGAAAATATTTCCTTTCCCTTTCAATAGGATATTAAACCTTCAAAGGATATTCAAGCATTAGTGAAATGACCATTTCAACATTCTAAGTGGAGGCTGGTGGTGAGCTTTTCATCTAAACTGAGCCAACTTCTTGGAGGTGAACCCAGAGCCCATGGTGAGTTTTAAAAGATTTTTTTTTAATCTTTATTTATTTTTGAGAGAGAGACAGACAGAGGGAGAGTGGGGGAGGGGCAGAGAGAAAGGGAGACACAGAATCTGAAACAGGCTCCAGGCTCTGAGCTGTCAGCATAGAGCCCAATGTGGGGCTCAAACTCACAGACCGTGAGATCATGACCTGAGAGGAAGTCAGACACTTAACCAACAGAGCCACCCAGGCACCCTATCTATGGTGAGTCTTGAAGAAGGGACAGCTGCCATCTTGACATTCAGCAAATTCTGGCCCTGCACCTCCACCCCATATACACGGGAAAGACCTGGCTAGTTGGCCCTATTTGGGTTTCCATGCATACCTGGCCTTTTCCGCTAGTTAATAATTAAAAAGAGATGAATAGCAAATGTCCCTTATGATAATTACCAAATTCCTGTTTGGGAGGAGGGATCCTGTCCAAAGTTTTATAAATATTGAATCTAGCTCCTTGCACCTCTGGAAGATGTGGCTTGACTCTTCTGAGGCCTCTGACCACATCTCAGTTCCTCATTAACTTGGTGGCCTAATAGAACAGGACAGCCAGAGTCACAGACTTCACCAATCAGCAGAGGGGACTAGGGGAACCTGAGCCTTGGGAAATGTCTCCATTATGGTGAATGGCACAGTATATTGCCTGAGAGCCCCTCTCTCTGAGAATCTCTCCTTTTTTTTTTTTTTTTTTACAAGGGAGGTCTATAGGAAAGGGTTAAGTAAGTTCTTTCTGTTTGGGGGGTTTTGTTTTGTTTTGTGTTGTTTTGTTTTTTGCCAGGGTCAACCATTCCTGTTCAAAATGGTGTTTGGACTTGGAGCTTGAAATAAATTACTCAGAGCAGCCGACTCCTTAATGTAAATAATTTAGCTTAATAAATAAGTTAAAGTCTACAGTCTCTTCAGTGTGTCTAGCAGCTCATTCATCTTCTGTCTCCTCAGCTCATCAAGCTGTGCCCCACTGCCAGAACTTCTCTGAGGCTGATGGCCTTTTCCTGTCTTGTCACAACAAACAGCATTTTGTAAGAGAGAGCCTTTCAAGTGCTTCCAATGCGTCTTCGCAATCACTCAGTGGAGTCATTGAAACAAGTAGCCAATTTGTTCTGTGGCCCCTGTGTGCAGGGGCAGGTGAGGTGAAGAGCCAGTGCAGACCCTTCTCTGACTGGGGCAGGTCCTCTGGGCAAGGGTGGGGTGGGAGACCAGGATTTGCGAGACAAGGAGAGACCTGTGGAGAAACTGAAGGAAGCCTGAAAAAAGATCTAAGAGAATTGTAAAACACTAAGAGGAGAGCTATAGGTATGCCCTAAAATCCAACCTGGAGAAGTAGGGGAGGATACAAATGCCATCCAGCTAAGGGTCAAGGCAACGCAGCTCCCAATGTTGGGTTGAGGGTTGCAAACTCAAGTTCAGAGCTGATGACCTGGGATAAGTCACTACCCTCTTTAAACTCAATGTCCTGCCTTCTTCAGTGAGAGGGAAAGAAGCTGCCTCTTGGTGAGACCCTACTGTGTGAGGGCATGGGTTAGGTGCTGGCATACATTAGATTTCCATAACAGGGGCATGCAGCAGGTTTAATAGTGTTCTCTAAGCTTCTTTTGGTTCTAGCATGCTGTGATCCATCTTCTCCAAGCTTGGCAGAGACAGGAGACCCAAGAGTACATACATGTCCAGTAAAAAATAAAACAAATGTTTCTACTTGAAGAGTCCATGACAGTTGTGCAACCCATTTCCCAATAAAATGGCCATGTGCTCACCTCTGAGCAGGGACATGGCTGAGTGCCCTCAGCTGTCTTCCTGGGACCATGCAAAGGAAGGAGCAAGCAGAGGCCAGTGTTGGGCAGGAAATTCCCTCCTACACCAAAGAGGTCTGTTCCCATGAGTGCAAATCCCAGCCCAGCACCACAGTCAAATCAAAGTAATTGTCACCTAAACAACCCTTGCAGAAGAGAGACAGCGAAAGCAGGTGGGGTACAGCATCCTCCACAGAAACTGGATGGCCTGGAAATGCAAGAAACAATTTCTCTAGATGGAAAATGAACACAATGAATCTGAGTACGGCAGGAAATCTTATGAGAAAATAAGACTTTGGGAGGATTTATTGAAAGACATAATTGCAACAAGTATATTGATTTTACATAGATAAGAAAACAAATGTTGGCAGGGATTGAATTTGGTTTATTACATTTATTTCCCCACAGAGTTAATGCATTTAAAGACATAGTTTATTTTTCAAATGGAGAAACACTGTTTTCAGAGACCTTTATTAGGTTCCTGCCATATTCCCCTGACTTCTCTTTCCAAGAAAATTGGTTTGTATGTAGGGTTGGGGGGAGAAATGACTTGGGGCTCCTCCTTTTTCTGGGAGGTTCCCTAACCAAAGGCTTTTGTGGCCTCCCAGGCAGGGAAGCATTATACATAAAGCGGTCACTTCCAGCTCTGTCCTGTGTCCTTCCAGGAGGGGAGCCACAGAAAAGTCTGGGCTACTAGGAGGTTGTTATTCTCCTCATACACATCTAGGAGTTCATATTCAAGGGACTTCAGGTTTGTGGTCAGGTCATCAGTCAGAAACCTGGAACCAGGAACCAGGGGTTTTGGTCTCTGGCTTGGCTTCCCTTTCCAAGCCCTCTTTGCTCAAATCCCAAAGTTGTAATGATGCCACAGTGGGTTTGAAGTAGCAATGATAACTACCATTTTTGACAGCCTACAGTTTGTCAGGTATTGTGTTCATCCTCTTTACAGCCCCATAAGAAAGTTGTAATCCCTATTTTCCAGATGTGGAGATTAGGCCTCAGAGATTAAAATTTAACAAATTTATCTCCTTAACTCCAAAGCCTGTAGTTAAACTTCCCCTCCACTCAGTAGACTGAGGACTGAGTTTTGTGCCAGTTCTTGTAACAGGGTAACTATTCCTGGTTCTGCGCAGTGAAAGGAACAAGGTCCCAGGATCCAAGTAAGGATGGCCCCTCAGGCTTGGTGGCCCCGTGCACCAAGCTGGATCTGAGAAGAGGCAGGGAAGAAGGGACATGGACAGGAAGAATAAAGAACCCCTTCTGCTGGGTCTCTGATCCTGGCACCTGAGGACCCCTCTTAACGAGACCAGTGTTGGGCTGGCTCACCTAATGGCCACACTTGTGCCATCTTTTTCCCACTCTGATATTGTTTAGTCCAGCCACCCCTGGACCTGAGTTCCATCACCTGCATGAAGCTACATTTTATAACCATTTAAATTAGCACTTAAGGAACACTTCAGGGTTTACAAAGGGCTGTTATATTATATTATTTAAACCATAAATTGTCCTTGAATTTCTAAGGCAGAAGTTTCCCAGAAGGAGAAACTGAGATTCAAAGAAGTTAAGTGCCTTCCCCAATATATTCAGCCAGTAACAGGAAGATCCAGGACCAAGTCCCACACCTGCTGCCAGGGCCCCAACACCCAGTGCAAATCAGGATGCCTCCTGAATCTCCACATGTTTCTGTCAATTCACACCTGAACTTGAAGCAACAGCCCCACTCTTCCCTGGCATGCAGGGACACGTATAACATATTTCTTCCTTGTCTGACGGCTTTGGCCATGTAAATTATTCAGAATTAATCCCACTTGCTCTTAAATCTCCCTGCAGCTTTTCACAAGTAACTAATACTTGTCTTAATCATATCCGAGGCACAGCTTTATATGACACTTGCAACAACACGTTCAATTATGATTGATTGGAATTTAAGTTCTGATTTCTCTTAGAACATAATCAGTCCTGAATGGGAAATTTTTACAGTGACAATTAAAATAATGAAAGTGAACTTTAAATGACATTCAAACAGTGTCACCTGGGAATAACTCCACAGTGCTGGCTTCCTGCTGCATTCTGGGAGCTCCACCACTCAGCAGGCTTCGCGCTTTGTCTTGCACCACTGTTAATGCATTTTGTGTGGTGTGAGGGCCGAAGTTAACCCCTCACTGACAACCCTTTTAAAACCCTCTGCACATTGACTGCTATTTAATCATGTGTTTCCCTGGACTGGTTTATATTTACATCTAAAAGTTATGTTAATTGTACAAATTGGTAAACAGTCACCAAATAGCTTGATCAAGGGAACTTCCCTGCTTTGGGAATGTCTTCTAGGAAACAGGCAGAGGTGTGAAAGCTCTTACTACACAGTAGATCTGGGCCCTTTGAATGTCATTGACCCAAGAAACATCAGACCAATGTGGGTGGAGGTCCCCCTCCAAATGCTGGCTTTCCAGACTGAATCTGATACAAAACAGTGCACCTGGCTGGAAGCCCAGTCTTTCACAGCATCTGCTCTGCTTACAATGAACATGTGTGGTGTGACCTCAGGCATTCTTCTTATGTGAACTCTGCCACACACAAAGTGAAATAAAATTCCATCTAAGAAGGAGATTATGGTCATATCTTAGACCCTCAGAATGATTTGCTTTTCCTTCCTGACCCAGAACAACAGGACACCTATGCCTTTCAGATCACCCTGGCATTAGTGGCTTCTGAGATCTAGTTCCACTGGATTTCATCCCAAATAAGTCATGTTGGTCTTGTCATTGCTTCTCAATCACCCACTGGGCTTCCTTGAAGTTCTTATTTTAATTCATAGTCTTGATTTAAGCTGGATGCTTTCATGTCTCTGGCTTCCCTCAAATCCAAACTGCCCATCCTTAAAGCTTAGCTTGTGTCCATCTTTTCCTTCACACCTTCCACAACAATCTCAATTCAACCCTGCTCACTTCTCTCCCTGGCTATCCCTGAACATTACATTTAATCTAGTATTTTAATAAGATGTCAGCAGTCTTATTGGGTTGGAACAAGAAACTACCTTAGAAATCTTGTTTGTTTTTAATAAAATTCAATTAGTGATAAAGATAGTGAGATTAATAAAAAAATATTGACAGAACATGTTTTCTGGCTTTGTGGAATCCTTGAAAGCATGTTTTGAGTTCATTCCCTTCATTTCACAGCTGAAAAAACTGAGGCTCAGATGTTGTTCTATTGTTTTTCAATGACTTTATCACAGATTATTCTTTCCCACTAAATTGTAAGCAGAGATTATGTTCTACACCTTTCTATCACAGCATCAAGCATCGTTCTCAGGAGCCAGGGCCAGTGTCAGTCAGGCCTCATCAGGAAATGAGTGACATTCTTCACAGATTTGAGAGGAATTTAATAGATGAATATTTACAAAGATCTGGATGTGTTCTAGCAATTTGAAGGATGCATTTCTACTCCTGCATCTGAAGGAGCAGAACCTTGGAAGGGTTGCTGTTAGAAGGTTAATAGAAACCATGGCTTTGGTAAGGGGTAGGGAAGTCGGCCAATTAGCAGACACTCAGCACAAAGGAGCTCAGAAACAAATATCTTGATTTTCATCTGTTCTCTCAATCTGATTTCCTGCTGGTACCTCCTATTGGTCAAACCCAATGGAAAGCTAAAGGGCAAAAGATAGTGTGGCTAACCATCCCATTCTGCCATAAACTGAGAAGCTTCCTGGAGTAAAGGACATTCAGTGTTAAAACCTGAATTGTCCTGGTCAAACCAGGAGGGTTGAGCACTCTAATAAGACAGAAGTTCATAAAAGTCAGCCTCCTGGGCATGATGGAAATTATAGAGAGTGAATTTAGAGGAGAAATAAGAAGATTTTACACTATGGAGTCACAGAAAGGTTTATAAATTTGAATAAAGAACCATGATTAGTATTATATAGGTCTCTATTTATTTCTCCCTGACTTATAATCTCAAGATCTGGTTAGGAGACATAATAGATGAATGATATTTACATTGTATCTTAAAATTTTCCTAGTTTCAGCTTTTTTACACCAGCCCATGTATAGATAACTTTTACCCTGCTGACCCTTCCAGATAAGTTGGAAGACACTGCTATCCTTTACTCTTCAAACACAGACACACAACCTCACTTCACCAAGTGCTTGCTCTGTGTAAGCCACTCTGGTAGGTATGAAACACATACTTGGAAAATTGTGGAGGAGTACTACTCTCAAGAGGCTAATAGGCCACAGGAAAAGACAAGGTTATGTTAACTAAGTTAACAATATCAAACTTTATAGGTGACGAATAAAAAACATCAATTGTTTTAACCCAGGCTATGTGATAAGACACTAAAGAAATTCTAAATTGGCTCCAGTTTCCTTACTTCTAGATGGAAATCTGGAATAAGAGGGCCTAGGTCCCCTTTGGCTCTGCAGTGCTATAACTAATAGGCATTCAAGGGAGACGCCCACCTATGTGGATACAACAGAGTCGGTGAAACTTTCACAGCTGAGGCAAAGCTAGACTCAGAATGAATAATATTCATTACCATGAGTCAGTGATTACTATATGTCAAACAGGTAGTAGTATTGGCTAATTCTCGCAATGATCATTTGAGGCAGATATTGATTATCCAAATTTCACATGTGATGAACTTCAGAGAGTTTGTGTACTTTTCACATTGTGACATAGCCAGTAACTCAGGTCTGTCTGATTCCAAAGCCCATGCTCTTTCCATGACACTGCCAGCTCTCCAAGAAGCTTGAAAAGAGGTGAATGATTTTAATCCTCGTGGAGGTAAGAAGATCAAAATCAAAATCTTCAACTTTTGCTAACTTCAAACTCTCAGAAATATATCCTAGCTTTCCATGTGTTGCATTCAAGAAGATGACCATAATTGTTAATCCCTCCTCCCATATTTATAGCTTTTTCAATGTGACTTTATAGTTCCTTCCACAAATAATTGAATCTATTTTCCTTATCTTTGAATCTGAGCTTTTCCTGTGACTTGTTTTCACTAATACAATGCAGTGGAAGTGAAAATATTTCCATTCTAAGCATAGGCCTCAAGATACCATGGACAATTCTGCTCTCTCCCAGAACTGTTTTCAGCCACCACGTGAAGAAGCTAAGGCTAGCCTGCTGGGAAGACCACAGGGAGCTGTTCCATCTGAAGCTACCCTATATTAGCCAGCATCCACCCAATCCATACTTATTAATGAGGCTAGCTAAGACAGAAATAGCTATTCACTTGAGCCTAGCCCAAATTGGTTGTTTGTAAAATCACGCACTAAATAAAAGGCTGTTATTTTAAGCCTTTAAGTTTTAAGAAGCTTTAAGTGTAATAAAAACAAATTCACTCTATAACTACTAAAGCAGTCCTCATTCTATCATTCTAAAGTGAGTGAGACAGATAAGCTGGGCTCCTACACCTAAACCAAGTGCTATCTGAGACCCCCCAGAACATGATATACATTTATTTATTTATTTATTTATTTATTTATTATTTTTAAAGTGAAGTATAGTTGACATATATATTGTTTTTAGGTATACAACATAGTGATTCAACAATTGTATACATTACAAAATGTTTACCATGATAGGTGTGTTTACTACCTGTTATCATGAAAAGTTATTATAATATTTTTTACTATATTTCCCATGCTGTGCTTTTCATCCCCATGACTTATTGTTTTATAACTGGAGTTTGTACCTCTTAATCCCCTGTACCTACTTTGCTAGTTACCCACCCCCCTACTCTTTGGCAATCTCCAGTTTGTTTTCTGTATTTATGAGTTTGTTTCTGTTTTGTTTGTTCCTTTGTTTATTTGTTTCATTTTTTTTAGATTCTTCATATATGTGAAATCATATGGTATGACTTATTTCATAAGTGAGACATAATACCATTGAGTATAATGGTATTATACTAGATACTTACCATAATACCATCTAGTTTCATCCATATCATCACAAATGGCAAGATGTCATTCTCAGTTTTGGCTGAGCAATATTCTATTGTGTATGTAGGCCACATCTTCTTTATCCATTCATGTACCAGTGGACACTAGGGCTGCTTCCATATCCTGGCCACTGTATATAATACTGCAATAAAACATAGGGTGTTTATATATTTTTTTTGAATTAGTGGTGTGTTTTTTGTGTGTGTGTGTTTTTTTTTTTTAATTTTTCTTCTGGTAAATACCCAGAAGTGGAATTCCTGGGTGATATGGTAATACTATTGTTAATTTTTTGAAGATTTCTTTATGCTGTTTTCCATAGTGACTGCACCAATTTACATTCCTACCAACAGTGCACAGGGGTTCCCTTTCTCTACATATTTACCAACACTTATTTCTTGTCTTTTTGATATTAGCCATTCTGATTCGTGTGAAGTGATATCTCATTGTGGTTTTTATTTACATTTCCCTGATAGTGATATTGAGCATTTTTTCATGTGTGTATTGGCTGGCCACCTGCATGTCTTCTTTGGAAAAATGTCTATTCAGATCCTATGCCCTTAAAAAAATTAGGTTATCTGTTTTTTGGTGTTGAGTTGTATGAGTTCTTTATATATTTTGGAGGTTAACCAGTAATAAGATGTATCATTTACAAATATCTTCTCCCATTTATTAGGTTGCCTTTTTGTTTTGTTGATGGTTTCCTTTTCTGTGCAGAAGATTTTAGTTGGATGTAGTCCCAGTTGTTTATTTTTCCTGTTGCTTCCCTTGCCTGGGGAGACATATCCAAAAAAATATTGCTAAGGCAAGTATCCAGGAATTTATTGCTTATATTTTCTTTTAGAAGTTTTATGGTTTCATGCCTCAGACCCTAATTTTAAAGACCACTGTACTCATTTTATTCTCCCCAAATCCATTGCTGAACCTCAACTCAGAAAAGTAGTGTGCTTACATACGTAAAAGTAAGTTTTCCTGAGCAAGATAGAGCTACTTTGTTACACATAATGGGTTTGACATCAGCCCAACTTGTTAATGTAGTAGACACTGAAGGAGTAAAATATAATAGATTGAAAATTAAGCTTTGAATAGAATATCTAACAATTCCCTCACTGAGGCTGTCTTTATCTCAAATTTTCTAAATCTAATATTTCTTGATGTTTAGAATTACAATCAGCTCATTTAAAACATCTACTTTTAAACTTTAAATGTCTTTATTCCTTTCAAAACTAACATAACCAAATCTAGAGTTTCTAAAATGTTTTATCAATAAATCTGTTATATAATAAAAAATGAAAAGAATATGCTTAGCTAAATATGCTAAGACAGATATAAAAATCAACCAGAGTCTATATCCAGTGAAAGTATCCTTTGAAAATAAAAGCAAGATAAAGACATTTTAAGATAAACAAAAGCTGCAAGAATTAGTTACTAGTTATTCTAGACATTTTTGCCTAGTTACTATTATGAGAAAAGTAATGGTATTAGTTGTGTATTTATAGAAAGAATTGAAGAGTTCCAGAAATGGTAAGTATTGGGGAAAGCATAAGGGCTTCTTTGTTTTTAACTTTTCCTTGTTCTTGAAAGACATTTGACTTCCAAAGCAAAAACAACAGCATTACATTCTGCACTACATAACATGTAGTGGTAAAATATTTAACAAAATCCCAAAGTAAAGGATATAAATATAGAAAGTATACTGCTGCAAGTTGCTTACACTATATGTATTCAATATAATATCAACTGTAAATTAAGTGTAAATGGACCAAATACTTCCATTAAAAGGCAGAAGTTATCAGATTTATTTTTTTAAATGCCCAACTTTATGCTGTTAACAAATAAATATACTCTAAATATGAAGGTAGAACTAGGCCAAAAGCAAAGTAATGAGGATGGGAGGAGTTGGGGAGAAGGCATACTGTGAAAACACTAAACATAAGAAATTTGTTATGCAATGTTGTCACTGTTGTCTTCAAAACAGAGGGCTTTACCAAGGATAAAGAGGGACATTACATAGTGGTAAAAAAGCCAATTAGTCAAGAAGACTTAGTGATCCTAAATGTTTATGCACTTAATAACAAAGCTTCAAAAAATTAACAAAGAATAAACAAGAGAACTAAATGTAGAAATAGTCCACAATCTTAGTTGAAGACATTGAACACTCCTTTAGAAACTGTGAAAATAAAGAAAAAAAAATCAGTAAGGATAGAGGAAATTTGAACAATACTGTCAACTAACTTTACTTGATTTATAGAACATTACACTCAACAATTGTAGAATTCACATTCTTTTCAAATGCACAAGGAATATTCACCAAGATATACCATATGCTGGGGGCATAAAACAAGTCTCAATACATTTGGTCAAATCACAGTGAATATATTTTCTGATCAAAACATTTACATTAAAAATCAGCAAATGGAGCACTTGGGTGGCTCAGTCAGTTAAGTGTCAGACTGTTGGTTTTGGCTCAGGTCAAGATCTCACATTTGGTGTGTTTGAGCCCCATGTCAGGCTCTGCACTGACAGTGCTGAGCCTGCTTGGGATTCCCTCTCTTTTCCTCTCTCTCTGCCCCTCCCCCCTCACTCTCTCTCTGTCTCTCTCTCTCACAACAAATAAATATATATTTTTTAATCAGCAAATAAGATATCCATATAATCCACTTGAAAGTTTAGCAATATAATTTAATAAAGCCAAAGGGGAAATTAGAAAATATTTTGAACTCCTAGAGAAAGGAATCATATGGTATAATGGACTGAATAATGACCTCCCAAAGATGTCAGTGTTCTAATTCCTAAAATGTGTAAATATACTTCATTAAATGGTAAAAAGGATGCTGCAGATGTGATTAAGTATCAGGCAGTAGAAGATTATACTAAATTACATAAATAGGCCCAATGTAATTGCATGGGTTCTTATAAGAGATAGGGTGATCAGAGTATAGAAGAAATGTAAGTAAAGAAGCTAAAATCATAACGGAGAGAAGACGGTATACTGTTGGCTTTGAACATGGAGGAAGAGGCCACAAGTCAAGGAATGTAGGTCAGAAAATTAGGTCAGGAAAAGGTAAGGAAATTAATTATTCCCTAAAGTTTTCAGAATGAGTGCTCACTGCCACTACCTTGATTTTAGCCCAGTGAAACTAAGTTTGGACTTCTGATGTCCAGAACTGTAAGATACAGATAATAAATCTGTATTGTCTTAAGCCACTAAATATGTGGTAATTTGTTACAGCAGCAATAGCAAACTAATACACAGAAAATTAGAAGACATTTGAACTAAACAATAATAAAAACACAATATGTTAATAATGTAGGGTTAAGTTAAAGTATTGCTAAGATGTAAATTTATACCTTAAAATGTTTGTACTAGAAAATGACAAAAGTCTAAAATTACTCATATAAGTTTTCATCTTAATAAATCAGAAAAGAAGAGCAAATAACCCCAAATATATAAAACAAAGGAAACTATAAAGATTAACATAAATTATAAAGACTGGAAATGAATGAAATAGTACTTAGACAAAACACAGAAAGAAAAAACAGGAAGTCCAAAAATAAGATCTGTGAGTAAGATTAAGAAAATTTAAAATCCCTAAGAAAACATATCTAGGGAATAAAAGGGAAAAGAAAAGAAAGAAAACAACAACAAAATCAGCATTTTGAAAAGAGAATTTCAGAAGAGAAACTACAGATGGATATGCAAAATACAATAAGGTGAAATTATGTATAACCATATTCTAAAAAAAAACAAAAAACAAACAAAACAAAAAACAAAAAAAACTTGACAACAAAGAAGAAATAGAAAAGCTTCTTTAAAAACACAGTTTACCGAAATATTTTTCAATCAGAAAGATGGCGGCATAGGAGGATGCTGGGCTCACCGCGTCCTGCTGGTCACTTAGATTTCACCTACACCTGCCTAAATAACCCAGAAAACCTCCAGAAGACTAGCGGAATGGAGTCACTGGAGCCAAGCACAGACAAGAGGCCCACGGAAGAGGGTAGGAAGGGTGGCAAGGCGGTGCGCGCTACACAGACTGGCGGGAGGGAGATGGGGCAGAGGGGCGGCCCACTGGCCAAGCAGAGCCCCCAAGTCTGGCTGGCAAAAGCAGAGGGGCTGGAGGGAGTGTGTTCTGACAGCAAGCAGGACTTAACATCTGGAAGGTTATAAGTTAACAGCTCTGCTTGGAGAGCCGGAAGGCTGGAGGACAACAGGAGAGTTGCTGAGCCCTGGAACGACAGAGATCAGTTTGGTGAGGGAACAAAGGTGCTCACCAGCACCATCTCCCACACCCATCTCCCAGCCAAAATACCAAAGGGAACCAGTTCCAGCCAGGAAACTTGCTTGCACCTCACAAACACTGAGCACTGTGCTTCTGCGGATCCATCCCTCCGGGGGCAGGTCTGACTCCCTCCTGCTGCCACAGGGCCCCTACCAAAGCAGATCACCAAAGGAGAAGGGAGCTAAGCCTGCCCCTCCCGCCCCCATGCACCTTGCCTATCCACCCCAACTAATACACCAGATCCCCAGCACCACAAGCCTGGCAGTGTTCAAGTAGCCGAGACGGGTCACACCACCCCACAGTGAATCCTTCCCCTAGGAGAGGGGAAGAGAAGGTACACACCAGTCTGACTGTGGCTCCTGCAGTGGGCTGGGGGCAGACATCAGTTCTGCAGGTCCGCTCCACTCCAGGGACTATCCAAAATGACCAAACGGAAGGATTCCCCTCAACAGAATAACCAAAAAATAACAACAGCTAACGAACTGATCAAAAAGGATTTAAACAATATAACAGAAAGTGAATTTAGGGTAATAGTCATAAAGTTAATCGCTGGGCTTGAAAACAGTATAGAGGACAGCAGAGAATCTATTGCTACAGAGATCAAGGGACTAAGGAATAGTCAGGAGGAGCTAAAAAATTCTATAAACGAGCAGCAAAATAAAATGGAAATGACCACGGCTCGGATTGAAGAGGGAGAGGAGAGAATACGTGAACTAGAAGATAAAATTATGGAAAAAGAAGAAGCTGAGAAAAAGAGAGATAAAAAAATCCAGGAGTATGAGGGGAAAATTAGAGAACTAAGTGATGCACTAAAGAGAAATAATATACGCATCATTGGTATTCTAGAGGAGGAAGAGAGAAGGAAAGGTGCTGAAGGTATACTTGAAGAAATAATAGCTGAGAACTTTCCTGAACTGGGGAAGGAAAAAGGCATTGAAATCCAAGAGGCACAGAGAACTCCCTTCAGATGTAACTTGAATCGATCTTCTGCACGACATATCATAGTGAAACTGGCAAAATACAAGGATAAAGAGAAAATTCTGAAAGCAGCAAGGGATAAACGTGCCCTAAAATATAAAGGGAGACCTATAAGACTGGTGACTGATCTCTCTTCTGAAACTTGGCAGGCCAGAAAGGATTGGCAGGAGATCTTCAATGTGATGAACAGAAAAATTATGCAGCTGAGAATCCTTTATCCAGCAAGTCTGTCATTTAGAATAGAAGGAGAGATAAAGATCTTCCCAAACAAAAACTGAAGGAATTTGTCACCACTAAACCAGCCCTACAAGAGATCCTAAGGGGGATGCTGTGAGAAGAGTACCAGAGACATCGCTACAAGCATAAAACATACAGACATCACAATGACTCTAAATCCATACCTTTCTATAATAACGCTGAATGTAAATGGACTAACTGTGCCAACCAAAAGACATAGGGTATCAGAATGGATAAAAAAACAAGACCCATCTATTTGCTGTCTACAAGAGACTCATTTTAGACCTGAGGACACCTTCAGATTGAGAGTGAGGGTATGGAGAACTATTTATCATGCCACTGGAAGTCAAAACAAAGCTGGAGTAGCCATACTTATATCAGACAAACTAGACTTTAAATTAAAGGCTGTAACAAGAGATGAACAAGGGCATTATATAATTATTACAGGGTCTATCCATCAGGAAGAGCTAACAATTATAAATGTCTATGTGCCGAATACGGGAGCCCCCAAATATATAAAACAATTACTCATAAACATAAGCAACCTTATTGATAAGAATGTGGTAATTGCAGGGGACTTTAACACTCCACTTACAGAAACGGATAGATCATCTAGACACACGGTCAATAAAGAAACAAGGGCCCTGAATGATACATTGGATCAGATGGACTTGACAGATATATTTAGAACTCTGCATCCCAAAGCAACAGAATATACTTTCTTCTCGAGTGCACATGGAACAGTCTCCAAGATAGGTCACATACTGGGTCACAAAACAGCCCTTCATAAGTATACAAAAATTGAAATCATACCATGCATACTTTCAGACCACAATGCTATGAGGAAAAAGTCTGGAGAACCTCCAAAAGCATGGAGGTTAAAGAACACCCTACTAAAGAATGAGTGGGTCAACCAGGCAATTAGAGAAGAAATTAAAAAAATATTTATGGAAACAAACGAAAATGAAAATACAACAATCCAAATGCTTTGGGATGCAGCGAAGGCAGTCCTGAGAGGAAAATACATTGCAACCCAGGCCTATCTCAAGAAACAAGAAAAATCCCAAATACAAAATCTGACAGCACACCTAAAGGAAATAGAAGCAGAACAGCAAAGGCAGCCTAAACCCAGCAGAAGAAGAGAAATAATAAAGATCAGAGCAGAAATAAACAATATAGAATCTAAAAAAACTGTAGAGCAGATCAACGAAACCAAGAGTTGGTTTTTTGAAAAAATAAACAAAATTGATAAACTTCTAGCCAGGCTTCTCAAAAAGAAAAGGGAGATGACCCAAATAGATAAAATCATTAATAAAAATGGAATTATTACAACCAATCCCTCAGAAGTAAAAGCAATTATCAGGGAATACTATGAAAAATTATATGCCAACAAACTGGACAACCTGGAAGAAATGGACAAATTCCTAGACACCCACACTCTTCCAAAACTCAATCAGGAGGAAATAGAAAGTTTGGACAGACCCATAACCAGCAAAGAAATTGAATCAGTTATCAAAAATCTCCCAACAAATAAGAGTCCAGGACCAGATGGCTTCCATGGGGAGTTCTACCAGACACTTAAAGCAGAGATAATACCTATCCTTCTCAAGCTATTCCAAGAAATAGAAAGGGAAGGAAAACTTCCAGACTCATTCTATGAAGCCAGAATTACTTTGATTCCTAAACCAGACAGAGACCCAGTAAAAAAAGGGAACTACAGGCCAATATCCCTGATGAATATGGATACAAAAATTCTCAATAAGATACTAGCAAATCGAATTCAACAGCATATAAAAAGAATTATTCACCATGCTCAAGTGGGATTCATTCCTGAGATACAGGGCTGGTTCAACATTCGCAAATCAATCAATGTGATACATCACATTAATAAAAGAAAAGATAAGAACCATATGATCCTGTCAATCGATGCAGAAAAGCCCTTTGACAAAATTCAGCACCTTTCTTAATAAAAACCCTTGAGAAAGTCGGGATAGAAGGAACATACTTAAACATCATAAAAGCCCACAAAACAAACAAAACAAACAAAACATCAAAAAAACATTTATGAAAAGCCCACAGCTAACATCATCCTCAATGGGGAAAAACTGAGAGCTTTTTCCCTGAGATCAGGAACACGACAGGGATGTCCACACTCACCGCTGTTGTTTAACATAGTGTTGGAAGTTCTAGCATCAGCAATCAGACAACAAAAGGAAATCAAAGGCATCAAAATCGGCAAAGATGAAGTCAAGCTTTCACTTTTTGCAGATGACATGATATTATACATAGAAAATTGATAGACTCCACCAAAAGTCTGCTAGAACTGATACATGAATTCAGCCAAGTTGCAGGATACAAAATCAATGTACAGAAATCAGTTGCATTCTTATACACTAACAAGGAAGTAACAGGAAGACAAATAAAGAAATTGATCCCATTCACAATTGCACCAAGAAGCATAAAATACCTAGGAAGAAATCTAACCAAAAATGTAAAAGATCTGTATGTTGAAAACTATAGAAAGCTTATGAAGGTAATTGAAGAAGATATAAAGAAATGGGAAAACATTCCATGCACATGGATTGGAAGAATAAATATGTCAAAATATCAATACTACCCAAAGCTATCTGCACATTCAATGCAATCCCAATCAAAATTGCACCAGCATTCTTCTCAAAACTAGAACAAGCAATCCTAAAATTTATATGGAACCACAAAAGGCCCCGAATAGCCAAAGTAATTTTGAAGAAGAAGACCAAAGCAGGAGGCATCACAATCCCAGACTTTAGCCTCTACTACAAAGCTGTCATCATCAAGACAGCATGGTATTGGCACAAAAATGGACACATAGACCAATGGAATAGAATAGAAACCCCAGAACTAGACCCACAAACGTATGGCCAACCCATCTTTGACAAAGCAGGAAAGAACATCCAATGGAAAAAGGACAGTCTCTTTAACAAATGGTGCTGGGAGAACTGGACAGCAACATGCAGAAGATTGAAACTAGACCACTTTCTCACACCATTCACAAAAATAAACTCAAAATGGATAAAGGACCTGAATGTGAGACAGGAAACCATCAAAACCTTAGAGGAGAAAGCAGGAAAAGACCTCTCTGACCTCAGCCGTAGCAATCTCTTACTCGACACATCCCCAAAGACAAAGGAATTAAAAGCAAAAATGAACTACTGGGACCTTATGGAGATAAAAAGCTTCTGCACAGCAAAGGAAACAACCAACAAAACTAAAAGGCAACCAACGGAATGGGAAAAGATATTTGCAAATGACATATCAGACAAAGGTCTAGTATTCAAAATCTATACAGAGCTCACCAAACTCCACACCCGAAAAACAAATAACCCAGTGAAGAAATGGGCAGAAAACATGAATAGACACTTCTTTAAAGAAGACATCCAGATGGCCAACAGGCAAATGAAAAGATGCTCAACGTCGCTCCTCATCAGGGAAATACAAATCAAAACCACACTCAGATATCACTTCACATCAGTCAAAGTGGCTAAAATGAACAAATCAGGAGACTATAGATGCTGGCAAGGATGTGGAGAAACGGGAACCCTCTTGCACTGTTGGTGGGAATGCAAATTGGTGCAGCCACTCTGGAAAACAGTGTGGAGGTTCCTCAAAAAATTAAAAATAGACCTACCCTATGAGCCAGCAGTAGCACGGCTAGGAATTTACCCAAGGGATACAGGAGTGCTGATGCATAGGGGCACTTGTACCCCAATGTTTATAGCAGCACTCTCAACAATAGTCAAATTATGGAAAGAGCCTAAATGTCCATCAACTGATGAATGGATAAAGAAACTGTGGTTTATATACACAATGGAGTACTACGTGGCAATGAGAAAGAATGAAATATGGCCCTTTGTAGCAACGTGGATGGAACTGGAGATTGTTATGCTAAGTGAAATAAGCCATACAGAGAAAGACAGATACCATATGTTTTCACTCTTAGGTGGATTCTGAGAAACTTAACAGAAACCCATGGGGGAGGGGAAGGAAAAAAAAAAGAGGTTAGAGTGGGAGAGAGCCAAAGCATGAGAGACTCTTAAAAACTGAGAACAAACTGAGGGTTGATGGGGGGTGGGAGGGAGAGGAGGGTGGGTGACGGGTATTGAGGAGGGCACCTTTTGGGATGAGCACTGGGTGTTGTATGGAAACCAATTTGACAATAAATTTCATATATTGAAAAAAATTTTTAAAATAAATAAAAAATAAATTATTAAAAAAAAATACAGTTTACCAAGGAGCGCCTGGGTGGCTCAGTTGGTTCAGCAACCGACTTCAACTCAGGTCATGAGCTCACAGTTTGTGAGTTCAGCCCTGCATCAGGCTCTGTGCTGACAACCCAGAGCCTGCAGCCTGCTTGGATTCTGTGTCTCCATCTCTCTCTGCCCCTCCCCCACTCATGCTCTGCCTCTCTCTGTCTCAGAAATAAATAAACATTTAAAAAAATACAGTTTATCAAAACTGACAGAAAAACAAAAAAATAGGTAAACTGGCCTCAAGAGCCCTATATTTATTAGAAAAGTTGAATTCATAATTTAAAATTTCCCCACAATGAAAACTTCAGGTCCAGTTGTCTCTTCTGTGAAATTCGATTAAATGTTCACAAGGAAAAATCTATATTATACAAACCCTTTCACAATAGAAAAAAGAGGAAACATTTCTCAATTCATTTTATGAGGTCAGCATACCCCTAATATCAAACCTGATGAGGGCCTTACAAAAAGTAAAATTAAATTAAATTAAATTAAAACCAATGTAACTCATAAATATAGATGAAAGTGTAGGGGAGGCAAAGATTTACCTTTACCCATCTTAGATTTTCATCTGGGACTCTGTAACAAAATGACAGATTAACAAGAGAAAAATAGTTTATTAATGTGTTCAGTGCTCATTATGTGGGAGAAACCTAAATGAAAAGTTACTCAAAGCAACATCTGAGAACTCTGGGTTATATAGCATCTTCAACAAAAAAACAATAAATTATGGAGAAATGACAGGACAAAGGAAAGCAGTTTTAAGCCTCCAAGGGCAGCAAACTGTGGGAAGGTAAAATAAATGGCAGGGGGGAATAATGGAGTAATGGTTGTTTGCAGATTCTTCTGGTGCTATCTCTGAGCTGATAAGAGTCTGTCTCCAGTAAAAAGCAAATTTATATTCTGTCTTTAGGCAGAAAACGGAGGGCTTTTTCTACATTTACTGCTTCTTAATTGTCTTAAATTCAAAGTAATTTTTATGTCAAGGAGACATATTTTGGGGTGACATATTCTAGCTTTCTTCAAAAGCAAAATTCTTAATAATCACTAGCAAATCTAATACAGCAATACATAAAATGTATAATGTACCATGATAAAGTGAGATTTATCCCAAGAACATAAGGTGTTTTCAAGATTTGAAAATCAATCAGTGTATTTAATCACATTTTTATGAAATAAAGGAGGAAGCTCCTAAGATCATTTCAAGATATCAAAGAAGCATATAAAGTGCTAATTCATGAGAAATAAATAAGTAAAAGGTAACTTCCTCAATCTAATAAAGAGGATGTACGACAAACCTATAACTTTCATAATTTTTAATGGAGAAATATTAAAAACATTCAGAAGCAGAATCAGAAACAAGGCATGGATATGTTCCTTCTTCCCGCTTTTATTCAATATCACACTGGAGGTTCTACCCAATGTAAGTAGGCAAGAAAGAAAAGGCATAAAAGCCATTAAAGAAGTAAAGTGTTTATTTGTAGGTGATAATAATTGTGTATATAGAAAATCCAAAATAATATCCAAACAAAATAATACAAAAATAAAAACTACTAGATCTGATAAGTGAATTTAGAAAGATTCCAGAATAAAAGATCAATATATAAGTATTAATTGTGTTTTTCTATACTAGCAACCAGCAATGGAAAAAATTTAAATTTAAAATCCAATATCATTCATAATAGCATCCAAAATATAGAACTCCTGAAAAAGAATATAACAAAAATGTAAAAATCCTCTATAAGGAAAACAGCAAAATATTGCTGAGATAAATTAAATAAGACAAATAAATGGACAGATTATCATACTCATGAGTTAGAACATATGATAAAAAAATGTCAATTTGTTCCAAATTGATCTGTAAATTAAATGCAGCACCAAGAAAAGTTTAATCAAGCATTTTTTGTAGAAACAAATAATCTGATACTAAAATGTATATAGAAGTGCAAAGTGGTGGCCAAAACACTCATGGAAAAGACTATAACTGGGGAACAAACACTATCTAATTTTAAGGATGACTGGTAATCTACAATAATCATGACCTGGTGGTGTGTCATGGTGTTGACATATGTGTAGGCAAGTTAATTGGGAAAATGGAAATAAACCCATGAGATTACATAATATTAAATAAAAGTGGTAATGCAATTTAATGGGGAAAGAAAAAAAATTTATTAAAATCGTACTAAGTTAACTTGATATCTGTAAAATAAAAGGAAAAAAAATGAATTTGACCTATATCTCACATCATACAAAAAAAAATGTGAGATGGATTATAGATGTAGCTGCAAAAGTAAATATATATATAATATGTATTATACATATATGTTATGTATATATGTAGGACCCTTGGACAAAAGCATAGGAGACTTTTGAACTTGGTGGTAAATGAAGATTTCTTGGATATAATGATAAAAATCTCTAACCATAAGAGAAAAATGAAACAATAAGCAATTTTATCAAATTAAAAAAACTTTATCTCATCAAAATAGACAATTTAAAAATGAAAAAGCCACAGACAAGAAGAAAAAAATGTAATATATAGCCATTTTATCCAATATATATATAAAGACTCCTGTAAATAAATAATAAAAAGACAAAAAATAAACAAAAATAGATAAAAGATATGGGAAAACATTCAGGAAAGATTACGCCATTAGTCAATAAATACATGAAAAGATGACCAACATTTTTAGTAGTGAAATTAAATTAAAGGCAAAATGAGATTTCATTGGACACTTGCTAACATGGCTAAAATTAATAGTTTCTAATGTTGAAGAAGATTCTGGGCAGCACATTGCAGATGCATGTGTAAAATGATACAGTCACTGTGGAAAAACTATTTAGGAATTTATTGTGATTCTACTCCTAGGTATTTACCAAAAATAAATTTTAAAAAACATATACACATTGATGGTGTTTGGGTCAAGCTGCCCAAACTATGCCACTTTGGCATATTGAGTATTTTGAATTAAAGTTACTTAAGAAACTCCAGTTCCAAAAGAAACTCTGACCCTCCTTTGTTCTCCTGAAAGCAGAAAATAAATTTTCCATGTGAAAGATATCCTCCCTGTATCAGAAGGTAGAGACATACTTATCACAAGAGATAGGGAATTCAGGGCCAAGAGGGTTGTATAAATAAACCTTGTTACTTCTTCAATTTACTACCCCAAATCCAAACTTCACTAATCTTGTCAGTTCTTCACAAATTTGCTATTTTTTTTTGTTGTAAAGGTACAAAAGCTTCCTGCTTTGTTACTTCTGTGAGACTCATATTTCTATGAGCTCCTGTACATATAAATTAAATTTATTCTTCTCCTGTTAGTCTACTTCATGTCCATTTAATTCTTAGACCAGTCAGAAGAATCTTGCAGGATAAATTTTTTTCCTTCCCAACAACATAAAAAGTTTGCATAAGAAAATTTATTTTTAAGTGTTATTCATAATAAATAAAGTTTAGAAATCACCCAATGTCCATAACAGGTGAGCGCATAATTAAACTGTAATATTCCCATACAATAGAATATGACTCAGCTATTAAAAATGGACTAATAATACACACTACAACATAAATAAATCTTTAAGCTTCATATTGAATGAAAGAAGTCAGCCACAAACAACACCTATGTATGATATCATTTATAAGAAGTTTAAAAACAAGCACAACTAGTCTATCGAAATACTAAAATTAGAGTAATTGTGGCATCTTGGAGATAGACTAGAAAGGGAAACATGGGAATTTTTAGGGTGATGGTAATTTCTACATCTGGATTAGGGTATTGGTTCAAAATTCATGGAACTGTATATTTAAGATCTATGCACTTGACTGTGTGTAACTACACCTTAAAAACAAAAGTCCTAATACAACAAAACAAAAACCATAGATCTCACCCTTGAGCTTTCACTCAGGGTAAAAAACCTTCAGAAGCAAATTTACATTTTCCTTCATGCCTTCCCAGAATATAATTAACTAAGAACACTAAAACTCCCCTAATGCCAATCCCAATTCCACAATACAATGATAAATATGGGATTTTGGCTATCTTGGGATGGGAAGCCAAGCAGATCTATAGGACTATGAAATTAAGTCAAGAATAGAAATGTCCAGTGATTTGATATCCTAGACTTGCAAACAGATACTGGAGTCTAATGACAGAGTTGAAGGCAGTAGTCAGTCCAAAATTCAGAAAGGATCTGTGAAGTAGATCCATCCTCCTGCTCTACAGCTGTCCTTCCTATTCCTGTATTTCAGGGTCCCGGTCTGTGATTAGTAATTCACAGCAAGGTGATAATAGGTAATAAAAAATTAATGGCAATCCAAAGTGTTAATGGTTATTCAAATCAACTAAGCACCAGCAATATACTCACTAATTTACTTGCAATCCATCAGATTTTAACCCAAAGGAATACAGGGGTGGGCATTACGGGCTGGCTGGGTAGATATTAGGCACCAATAACTCAGTTCCATTGACCAAGCACTAGGCATATGCCTGCCTAATACTTGGCTATTGCCCCATGGTGTGTGTAAAGAGAATGCTTTATACACCTCAATACACTCTCAGTGAAACCCTAACTCGTGGTTTTTATTTTCTGGAATTTCAATGGTAACAGCAAACACACATTTAATGAGCTCCTACACGGTACCAGACACAGGTAAGTGTTGGGGATGCTGAGTTGGTGAATAAGGCATTTGCCCTGCCTTCTGTCAGCTCACAGCCATATTATTTCTACTTATCCTTGCTGTGTGAATCCTCACTTAAATAGAAGTGTGACATGTACTTAACCCATGGTACTTAAGTACATGCATATATATTTGAGATATAGGATCAGAATAAATGATCTTGTTACACAAAGGTGAGCAAACAGAAATAGCCACATTCCTGCCCTCATACATGTTACATATTTGTTAGTGAAGAAGAAGGACATTAGTATCATATCCAAATACAAAAATATTAACTTTGATAAGAGCTTTGGAGGAAAAGTACATAGGCCTGAGAGGGAGCCTGCTTGAACCTGGGGGTTTGGGAAGGTTTCCTTGAGGCAGTGACATTTGGACTGAGATGAGAAGGAAGAGAAAAGAGACTATAAGAGGATGAGGTTGGTCTACATGGAGGGAATGGGGAAAACAAAGGTCCTGAGGTTGAGGAGCATGGCACTTATGAGGAATCAAAGGAAGCCCTTGTGTCAAGTAGAGAGTGAGAAGAAATACAGTCAGTGGTAAGTCTGAAGAGACAGGCAAGGCCCAATGCTGTTGAGCTACTATGGGCCATGTGAAGGATTGGTTCTCTATCCTAACATGGATGGAGAACTACTGTAAGGTTTTAAGCAAGTGAGCAACACGATAGAACAGTATAAGTTTGGGTAGATTATTTCCTTTCTAAGCCTTGGTATTTTGTAAATTAAGAAGTATCTTTTGGTGTGTTTTTTTGTTTGTTTGTTTGTTTGTTTTGCTCCTCTATCTCTAATAGTCTATGATTCTATAGCCCACAGATACCCTCTCCTTTGGTAGTTATTACCACCTGTCACAGATACCTTCAATTCTCCCTCTGGGAGTATTGTAAGATTTCATTTCCCTGGATCCTTGAAGTTAGGTGTGGCCAATGGCATGTACACAAAAGGGACCTGTGAAAATTCTAGGTGGAAATGCTAGCCAATATGTGATTTCCAAGCTCCAAGCTGGCCACAGTGTCAGAAATATTTCAAATATTGGAATGTTTGGGTCCTAAAGTGAGGATAACAGAGAGCACAACTTTTAGACAAACTGCAATGGATAAGAAAAGTGATTAACTAACTAACTAACTAACCAGGTATATCTTTGTTGTTTGAAGCCACTGAGATTTAAGGGTTGTCTGTCAGCATACCACTGCCTGATATAACACACATTCACCAACACACATCATCTAGGACATTTGAGTCAGTTGTTTGGTCCACAGTATAAAGTTGATATGCAAGAAGTGGTTTAAAACATTACAACTGTCGAGCTGATGTTTTCCAAGTCATTCACTCTTTACCTTTCTTTATCCCATCTCTGAAATGGAACTGACCTCACTCCTGGAATTGCAAGAGCTGGAGTCTAATCAGAGGATGACAAAGTGTTTGACGTTTGTGCAGAGCTCTCCAGATGCTAAATGACAGAGTGGGCTGGCACAGGCTCTCCACCTTGGCAAGAGCACATGTGGAGAGCTATTGCCAATCCATCCCTCCAGCCCTCCTCCACCATCCAGTGAAAAATCCACGCTTTGGAGGAAACTGTTAGGGCTTTCATGCTGCAATGATGAGAGCAACTGTAATTAAGTCCTTACAGATCCCACCTTGTTTCTTTAGCCTCTTAGGAATGAACTGACATTTCTACCATCTGAGTCAGGGTAGGAGGAGAAGCAGCAATAATTTCCCTCTTTATCTTTGCCCTGCTCCACTCTCAGCCATGTTTGATGTGGGCCATGAGCCAGATCCCACTGTTGTCCCAACAACACACAGTCACACACACTCACACACCGCACTTAACACCAAACATACCACACACACTCACACACACTCACCACCCCCCACACCACACACATACCACACTCTCACACATCACACTTAACACCAATAATACCATACACTCACACCACCTGTATCTACTCAAACCCAGCACACTCACACCACTTTCACACAGACTCACACCACCTGTATCCACTCACACTTGCACAGCACACTCATACCACACTTTCACACACTAACATCAAACTTACACACTCATACCATCACACACTTACACACTTATATCACCACACACATATTCATATCACACTCACATACATACCACACTTACACACCACTCACACACATGCACATTCACAACTACACTCACACATATTCACACACTACACTCACACGTATGACAGTTATATACCATACTCATGCACTTATTCTCATACACACACCACACAACACTACACTTACATATACACTTTTACACACATTGTACACTCACAGCACACTCATACATACCATATTCACATTCACACAATGTGAATGTACATTACATTCTTACAACATTCTCTCTATCCCACACACTCACTGGGAGAGTTTGTACACACCAAACTCTCTCTCTCACACACACAACCCTCCACATACACACTCAACAAAACATCAAAATTTATCATCAAAGGACAGAAAGAGCCCAGGAATCACTCATTTGTGCCTTGGGCAGAAGCAGAGCCAAGTGGGGGTGAGGTGACTGAGCTTCCTGGTTTGGCTGAAGAGAGGTGTTCTGTACTACTGCAAGCTGAAGCTTTGTGAAACAGTCCTACAGTCACATAGTACGGCATAACACATGCATCTCCTTCTACACCATGTAATGCAGAAGACCTAGGATTTGGAAGTATGAAGTCTGAGTCTGAGACTTGCCTCATTAAAACTCTGATTTTGGATGAATCATTTAATATTTCTAAGATTGTTTCATCTTCCATCAAATGGAATGAGAGCTAAATGGGAAAAAAGTTTCAAAAAACACATTTGCAAGCTCATGCAATTCATGAAGCTCATGAAGCTCTATGCAATTGCGTTTTGTCCTTATGGATATCACCATCACCACAAAGGCAAACATGTGGCCCACCCTTGGACTCATCTAGCCCTCTAACCTCTTTTCTCCTCAGTTCTTTTTTTTTTTTTTTTTTTTAGTTTATGGTTACCCTGCTGCTCACTTTAGCCTGATTTTCCTTTAGGAATAATGATCCTTTCCCACATCCTGGGCCTTCCCTTCCCCAACCTGGTTAAGGGAGTCCTCATGTTGTCCTTGACTCAGGCCACACTGAGGAAGAGAAGGAGACCAGAGAGATCCTGAGAGGGAGAAGGCAGACAAGTGTTTCTTCTTGGTTCCTGGTTCCAAATATCATCAGGTGACCCTAGGGATGGAGAGTCTAGTGCCTGGAGAGGGAGGGTGGGTGATGGACAGAGGAGATTTAAGAAGGAGAACATTGGGAGTCTCTCCTGGGAAACAGGGATGTCACCTCCTTCTCCTTGTTATTCTCTATTGTTCATGATTGAATGCCTAATTTTCCAGTTGAGAGGCCTTCTGTGTGCCCTGGCCTCTCCTCTGCATTCTTTCAGCCCTGCCGGTCTCCTCCCTTCCCCACATTTACATTTAGGTAGCAGCAATCAGATCATACTCTCATGACAACTTCAAGAAGGAAATGTTGTTAACAAGCCTCAAAAAAGACATGGAAAGTGGGTCAGTAGTCCCCATGCAAGTTTGAATAATAGAAGCATTTGCCATGTACATACACAAACACTTTTTCACAGGCACTCTTTTAGAGAATTTTGCATGGGGTGTTTTGTGACACTCTAGGTCTGTGGAGTGATGCAGAAGTCCAATGTTTTGGACTTCTTTGCCCAGACATGTCTGTCCTTCAATCCTAGGATACACCTCCAATTACCCCTGCTGCTGACACCAGTGGTCTGCCTTTGGATGAGTTAATGAACCAGTTTGAGCTCTATATCCTTTACGCACAAGATGAGGAGGGTGGGCTAAGTGATAATCTCCCAAGCAAGACATCACTACCTGGTAGCTCTCAGGACAGCAAGGAACCCCCTGGAATTTTGTGCAACATTTTCTATATTTATTTTGGCATTTAAAGTGGGGGAAGGTGAGGGTCCACAGTCTTACCAAGTCAATTCCCTGGGAAATCATAACATTTGAGGAAGATCCATATCAGAGGACTGGGATGAGGTGTGGGAGGCTGGTCAGTGATTAAGGCAGTTGGAGCAATAATTTAACTCTGACTTGCACCCTAGTAGCTCAGTGAGGGAGACTCTATGTAGAGTCTGCATCAAGGGAGAAGCAAGCAAAGAGTACAGCTTGGACACAGGGCAGTAGAGACCCAGGAAGGCAGGCATCCTGGGCATCTATAATATCAATACATAGTATCTTCTTGGTACTTTCATACAGATAATGCTATAGGTATATAATGCCATTTTTTCTTCCTGGACACATAGGTAGACTATATTTCCCTGGTTTCTTTGAAGTTAGGTTGGGTCTATTTCTGGCCAATGGGCAAACTGATAAGAGGCATTCCTGGGCCTGGCCCTTACATATAAATTCTTACTATTTTTAGTAACCATAAGGCACAATCCAATGTGATATCAAGTAAAAATAGACCATTGTTGGATTAAGCCATTGAGATTTGAATGTTTACTTGTTACCATTGACATACCAAGATTTTTCTAACTAATGCAAGTCTTTAGCCCTCAGGTATAAGACAGTGAAACTCTACTTCTAAATCCTACTGACTAGTAAATATAAAGTACCTAATATCCAGCCAGGCTGAGATCTTGTTGGTCTCATGACTGGTCAAGGTGGCCATGGCAGGGACTAATGAGTTGCCCCCAACCCCTGTGTCTGCCTGAGAATGTGGTTGCATACTTAGTTAAACAATAATTTATGAATGAGGAAATTCTTTCATGTATTTCCATAGCAAAAGAGGAGGATAGCACCTCCAAAGGATTGCTCTAAAACACTGATTAGTGAGCAGATTCTGCAGCTATGTAGCCTGAGTTTGTGGCCTAGTTTCAACACTTAGGTGTGTGAACTTGGGCAAGTTGCTTAACTTTACTGTTTCTCATTTTCCTCAACTTTACATCATAAAGTTATTGCATGAATTAGTAACTTTGTGTAGCAAATTGCCTCAAAACTCAGCTTAAAATATGTAAGTATTTCTGATTGCTCATAAGTCCAGGGGTAGATCTGGTCTTATTAATTCAGATGGGGTCAGGAAAGTGGTTCTGCTGATCTTGGATGAGTTTTTCTCAAATGTTTTGGGTTAGCTAATAGTAGGCTTGCCTGGTAGCCTCAGTTGGAACAAACTGGGCTAGAAGCTTATTCCAGATGGTCTAGGCTTATTTACACAGCAATGGCAGGATTCCAAGAGACAGATGTGTGGAAGTCTTAGAATTAGCATAGCATCACTTCAACCACATTATTCTGGTCAAAGAAACTCATAAAACCCAAGAGATAGGCAAATAGACAATCTATTTTTTGGAGAAAAGTTATATTGTGAGGATACAGGAGTCCATTAATAAGATTTATCAATGCAATCAATCTCCATAATCATTGTGAGGATTAAATGTGTTATTACATGTAAGATCCTTAGAACAATGTTTGGTATATAGTATATACTAAACGTTCAATACCCACGTGCAACTGTTATCTCAATTACCTTTTTCTCTGTAAACTTTTCACTGAGAGAAATAATTGAACACTTATTTTGTATGCATAATTATCTTATCTAAGGTTCACAACCATCTTGAGACATAGACTTAGAATTCTTTATTTTATAAGTGATAATACTAAGGCTTAGAGAAGTTAAGTAACCTGTCCAAGTTACCATCTAGTCAGTGGCAGAACCAGGATCAAACTGAATTTATGTTCTTAATCACAAAATAAATAGCCTTCACAAGCTTGAAAAGAACTTCACTTCTTACATATGTATGAAAAGGTCTATCCAATTTTCAGAGCAACCTAAACTCAGTGGCCACTGCTTTCCTTTCTCATAGCAGGGCATTTCACTAATTGAGGGCTAAGCCCTCACACCTTTTTTGTCAGGGACTTGGGTCCATGACTGGACTAAGCATAGACTTAGAGCTCTGTGCATGGTCATCTCAGCTCATGCCTCAACTCTACTTCCTTGCCTGGCCTGACTGCTCACAGCAGGAATGTCTGGTGCTACCAGCTCTAGGATGGACCCTTTCCAGGGTAGGGGCAGGTGTACATAAGGTATGTTAGCCCAATCTTCTGGGTGGTGTTAAAGGCAAAACTTGTTGTCTAAGTACATCAGTATGGTTTAAGTAAGTCTGTGCCCTGTTTTTATAAGTTGTTTCATTCACAAAATTTCTTATTACTATTATGTTGATCCCAAATATACCTCTGGTCTTATTTTTAGCTCCTGATGAGGACTGGAGGCCTGCCCTGAAGTCCCCAGCCTTGCCTAAACTCATGCATCTGGTGATGCTTTTGCTATTGGATTCTGCTTCCCTTACCCCCAAGATGTATTTCTTTTCAAGGGCTAACTCCAAGGAGATAAGAAAATGCTGAAGCCATATGTAGACCCAGCAGAAATTGGTGTTGTGATAAGCTAGCAAAATCTGCCACCAGAACTGGAGTTAGGAAAACAACATGAGTTACTGTTATTTCTGTCCTAGACCTAGAACAAGGATACCATCACCTGCTGGGGTTCTGAAATTGCACTGCCCACTTTCTTGTTTGAGTTTGCTGATCTTTAAACACTGTGCATCAAAATTTCATCTGCTCCACATCCCATAAGGTTCAACCCCAGATGTTGACTTAATTTCGCTAGCTGCCATATCACTCATTGTCAGCTTGTTTTTGCAACTCAATGGTGCAAATTACTCCCAGACAAAAGACAGCTCAGAACTGAAGTCTATGGAGTTATGACCATACCCAAGGTCTTTAATAACTTAATTATAGTGTTTGATGGCTTGAAGGATTGTCCTTGTTCTCTCTAATTCTATGAATCTTTTCATTGATGATTATAAGGATTAAAACCAAAGATAATAGTTTTTTTTTTCCTCTTGAAGAAGAAGAAAAAGAAGAATCAAGAAGCAATGTGGAGAATTATTTAGGGCCCTCCCTCCTAGGCTTGCCTCTTCCTAGGACACTCATGACTATATGTATGTAGGCAGTAAAAGGGAACTTAATAGAGCCCAAGGGCTTCCTCAGACAGCCTAGGTATGAATTCTGGCATTTCCAAGTACCAGTTACATGACTGTAGAAAACCTACTTAACTCTTCCATGCCTCAAATTTCTCATCTATAAAAATTAGGATAAAGATCCTACCACAAAGAGTAGTTATGAAGATTACATGAAAATATTTATACAAAACACTCAGAATACTGCTTAGAATATAATTAAAACTCAATAATTCATCTAGTAGATGTCAGATACTGTGCTAAGGAGAATACATTGTCATGTTTTTTTAAAGTTTATTTATTTTGAGAGAGAGAGAGGAAGGGAGTGAGCAGGCAAGAGGCAGAGAGAGAGGAGGACAGAGGATTTGAAGCCAGCTCAGCACTGACAGCAGAGAGCCCAATATGGAGCTAGAACTCTTCAGTCAGATCATGACCTAAGCGGAAGTCGGATGCTTAACCAACAGAGCCACCCAGGTGCCCCAGGATAATACATTATCTTATGTAATCTGACTCTTTGAGGTAGACTATGAGAAGCCCAGTTTAACAATGAGAAAGCTGAGGCACAGAGAGATTAAGTATATCATTCAAGGTGACACAGACACACACACACACAAAAAGACAGAGCCAAGATTCAAATCATATAAATGCTTCATTCAAGAAAGAGCATGTGGAACATTTCTTTCAATTCAGAGGAAGTAGACAGGTAAAGATTAAATAAAACTGGAAGGTAGACATGAGCTACAACCCCACTAACTGTTCAGTGTTGGGCATATCACTTTCCCTCTCTGGGCCTTAGAATTTTTGGCTGTGAAATGAGCAGGTTCTAGTACTGAGAGGGAGTAGAGAAACTAAGGCCCTCCCAACACCCTGCAGGGCCTCTCCAGTGATGTACTTCGTCCTAGTAATGGCCACCGAATGATGCTTTTTTTTTTTTTGATCCCTCTGCTAAAACCCATGGGCTACAGGGAAAGCTTGTGGCCCATAGAGAAAACATAGCAGCGAGGAGTGGCTGATCCTTGACTCCCTAATTTTCGATGAGAAGCATCTCTCATATCAACTGGAATGTTTATCAAGTGGAGAGGGACTCCACTAATGTTTAGGGGGTTTAGTTAAAATAAATATTATATGTAAATGCAATGATAAGTTACAATATGCCTGCATAATAAGAAGAAACAGAGTAAAATAAGGATGTTTGCTCTGGAAAAGAGTCTTCCACATCCCAGACCAGAGTCCCAGGGTCAGCTTGAGCTCTGCCCCCCTTCCTCCTCTGGCAGAAGTCTGTGTGGTGCCTTCCCTCTGAAGCCAGCTTTCATAAACCTGGGACCTCTATATTCCCCACAGCAAAAGAATTTATCAAAATGTTCACTGTATCCTGAATTGAGAAATCAGCTGCCCAGAATCCATGATCAATATGTTGTCTTTAGGTGATAACGTGTTTCCTTGGGATGTGTTCCTACCATTCCCTTCATGGTTCAGAGCTCCCAGAGATAAGGGTAGACTGAACCATCAGGTGCTCTGATCCTGAGATTTCATCCTCTGAGCCTCACAGCCCATGAAGATCCACAGCATTCAGCACAGGCTGTGATGCAGTCCCTACCTACCAGTCATTCAGCCCATTTGCAGGGTAGACTGAGAAAATGTAAGATTTCACCTCTGGCAGGGCTTGGTTATGGATACTTGGGATGGGGGTGCCATCTTGTTTCCCTCAGTTCATCCCAAGACCATATCGATCAGAGATGCTAGTGCAGGTTAGCTCCCTGTTACATTAAAATTCACCAGCCAGCCTCTCCTCTCAGCTCATGCTTTGGAGGACATGCACTGCTGAAATGCCACACTGCTTTCTTCATTTGTTTCCTCATAATTTCCCTTGGCATGGGTCTGTCCTCTGGCTGGGAGCACAACCTGCCACTCACTCATCTTCCTCCTTCCACACTCACAGCCCTCCCTAGCCCACCCCTCATTCAGTGCCAATCTCTGTGACTGAAATGTCCATATTGATGTTTTCCTTGATCCCCTGGAGCCCTTTTATCTGGTCACTTCCTGGAGGCACTGAGAACCCCAAGAGTGGGGTTATTGGCATTTACTAGCCACCACCCAGCCTTAGTGCCCTTGGCTTGTAGATGACAGAAGACCTTTGGTCACATTATGGTTCTAGACACCTCTCCCTACTGCTCACCCTTCTTCCCATGGCTGAACACTTATAGGTCGAGGGCCCATGGTCAACCAAGTGAGCAAGAGAGGTGTTAGAAGTGTTGAGGGTGGAAGACAGGTTTGTAAAGTCAATCATGAAGTGATATCTGGCATTCAATTAACTGTACCAACTCTAGACAGAATAAGGTCTACAAGGTTCTCCTAGCTGTTCTGTGCATGCATGAATGTGTACATATGTATGTGTACAAATATGTGTGGGTGTATGTGCATGCACACACATTGGAAGGGGGTTGATTTTCATGCAGCTGGATCTTTCATACTGCTAAACTACAAAAAAGGTGGTAAAAAAGAAACTAACATTTATTATGTTGGTCAATTGTCTCCTAAAATTCAGTGGCTCACAACAGCAATGATTTATTTTTGTTTCCACTTATGCAATTTTCCTGGGAATTGGCTGATCAAGGCTGGGTTCTGTTACATGTGTCTGCCATTCTCCTTGAGCCAATTTGCTATTTAGTGATGTTCTCATGGTGACAGCAGAGGCACAAGAGATCAAATAGAAATATGTAAGGTCCTTAATGAGGCCATGATGAGGGCATGGATGCAGGGAGGGGTGAAGAATTAGAGACGATTCAATTCACCACATTCATACACATTACATTTGCCCATTTTGCCTATATCCAAACCAACAGAAATGCAACTGCTTACCCCTCCTAGATTATAGCCTTCTCTCCAGGCTGATCTGTTTTTATTAGCTCATATGGGATTGAGCTTGAGGAGACTTGGATTAAAGCAACACATGTCAGGGGAGATGTCTGTGCCCTTTGGCTAAGGATGTTCAATTCCTAGGGCTCGCAAGACTTCCCTATGAAATTGGCAGGACACCTGGAAAACTGAGCACTGAGCAAGGTGATGAGTGGTAGATTCTAGTTCCTGCTTGCCTCAAGTAGCAATGCCACTGTAAGCAAGTGATTTTAGTTCATTTAGATCTTTTTTGATCTTATGAGTGGAGGATAAGAAAAACTCAATTTTTTCAATTGTCTCAGTGTCAGGGCCAAGAATTTAGTATTCCACCTCTTCCTCACCTCTTCCTGTCTTGATTATCAATACCACTTTGCATTTCTTGTGCTGGAAATCTCTGTAGTCCTCTTGCATTATGGTTTTTGGTGGGAGGGCAGTAGATAGTTACCCATATTTGGCTATCTAATATCTGAATGTGTTTCCTATGTGTATCAAACATGGAAGGAAGCAGAATCCATCTTCTCCTACCAGAGCTAAAAAGACTAGGCACTTTTTTAGCCTTCCTTGAAATGGATTGAAATAGGACATGGTGTTAGACCCACAGTTGGCAAATCACACGCAGCCATCCCAGACTTCCTTTTATGAGCTGCTGCACAAAGAACAAGGACAGGAAAGGGACTGCCTTGGAAGTGGTCTCCCCAGGGGTGGCATGGCAATGGAGACCATGATACATCCAGTGTCGAGTGTGGCAGGAGTAACCTGTAACATCCACTGGGTGGCAATGGCAGTAGAGGTCTGGATTTGTGGCCTGGTTTTGGCTATGGTATGGCTGCTCAATTTCCTTTCATTCCAGGTTATTTTCTTAACATGGTTATCAATGCATTCCTGACAAATCAAATTCCCAATATCCTGTGAAAAAAAATTACTTTCCTGGCTAGTGTCAGTTTCACTTGCTTGAAACCAAGAAACCTGAGGAACCTGTATTCTGTTCTGCTGTCTAATCATCCCTTAAGAATGTAAGATTGCAGAGGAGAGGGTTTGAAGGCCACACTTCTTCTCTTAGGAAGGGCCCCAGGAACAGAGATGGTATAGCCAGCTACCTCCATCTGCCTGATCACTTGAGTATGCATACTTAAAATTTTTGTTGGGAGTAGCTCTCTGTGAGTTCCCTGTGCAATGCAAAACTGTCTAGAAGAATTATGTCCTGAATGACTGAGGGATCCCTAAGGAAGAGTCATCTCACAGCTGCTGTGTGCCCCCTTTAGTCAAAGGAGCCATTAGCACATCTATGACTGATCTGAAGGGGACCCTTGGGCTGTATCCAGCAATAGTGATCACCTACCCACTGTTACCCTGACAAGAGACTGCCCTCCCTGCAAGAACACTGTTTAGGCCACAAATAGTGTTATGTGAGAAGGAGCTTTCCAAAGACTATGTGGCATTACAGGAGTATGAGCTCATCGAGTCCCTTGTCCCTATCCTACATCTACTTGGACAGAACATCTCAGTGGAGAGAGGACCTTGGTGTTACTCAGGATCCTGGTAATATTCTCCTACTATGCTTATAAGGAAGGAAAGTACAGTCTAGGGGAAGTCAGGAAGGAGCAGGTTTGGGTATACACAGGATAAGCAGCCACTTCCCAAAAAGTCTTTCTGTATCCAAAAGGAGAACCTCCCCACTCCATTTCAGAACACTGTTGCAAGAAGTTATTTGGCAACCCATCTTCTGGTGCAGTGTTTTTAAACAGGGGTGTGATTGGCATTTGTGGTGTGACAATTCATTGTGCAGGACTACTCTTTGCAATGTAAAACATTTAAAAACCTTGATCTCAGCCCACTAAAAGACAGTAACTTGTCTAGCCATTATGTCAACCAGGAACTTCCAACCCATTTCTCTATGCCCCCAGAGATGGTACCACCCCAGTTGAGAGCCAGGGAGTTTAGAAATTAAAGGAAACTTTGGTCAAATGCAAATAGTGTATTGAGTGTTCTGAAATTTTGTTAACTATTAATACTAAATCTTAATTGAAACTGTTAGATTCTCTGTACTGGAAAATAAGATCCTTTGTTCTAATGGGGCATTTAAAAGGTTTTGATAGGAAAGCTTGAGGATAAAATTCTCAGGTCAGAACGTACTCAGTGGACAGACTTTAGTGGGGAGGAAATGTGAGAAGATGCAGATAAAAGGCCTGGTTACCCAGGATGCTGGAAAGTGTATGGGGGCCATGGAGTGAGGTAGGAGGCCTAGATGGGGAGACAGAGTGGTGAAGACATTCTCACACAAGATATCCCCCTTCTCTCTTTTCAACCAACTCTCTACAAAGACTCCCTTGGTGACTGAGCAAAGATTACAGAACAGCAAATGTGTTTTGGCCATCAAAGCCCTATCTAGAGGTATGTTCAGGAGTTGTTATGGTGGTCAGAACAGTCAAAACAGGAAAAGCCAGACTATTCAAGTCTGCCGTGTGAATGTCCAATTTCAGTTTGCAAAAGTACTGTCATAGACTCAATAATTGTGTCTCTGCCAATTCATATGTTGAAACAATCAACCTGATGTATTTGAGGGTGGGGACTTTGGAAAGTGTTTTCTTTCCAGGTCTTAATTTATAAGGGCAATGGACTGACAAAACTGAGAAGTCAATGCTGTTGAAAGAAATGTTTAATGTTACACACAGTTCCCCTAGAAACAAGAGTCAGACTCACCATGTAGGGCCACAGGAGTCAGGAAGCAGAAGCAGAAACAAGGGGAAGCTTTAGACCACTCTCTTTATTGGGTTTTCGTGGGAAGTAAGCATCTTAAGATTGGTTAGTTTGATCAGTTTTGATGGGTTTTAGGCTATAAGGGTGGTTACTAGTTGCCTGGCACCTGACCCTGGGATGATTAAAGCAGAGGAATATTACCTCCTGGGATGCTCAGGCCAAATAAAGAAAGTATGATTCTGGATTAGTTGTTTGCATGTCAAGGGCATGCTCCCAGTCAAATCCTTTGCTATCTCTAAAAAATTGGTTAGCCCAAAAGTCAGAAATGTTTTTTAAGATGTCAAAACATTGTAATATATAGAAAATAAATTTTTCAAAAAAATATTAATACAGGAGGTGATTGAGTCACAAGGGCAAAACCCTAACGAATAGGATTAATATCTTTATAACAGAGGCCCAAGAGAACTCCCTTCCCCTTCTACCATGTGAAGACACAGCAGGAGGATGTCCCCTGCCAACCAGGAAACAGACTCTCACCAGACTGAATCTGCTAGTGTCTTGGACTTTCCTAGCTTCCAGAACTGTGAAAACTAAATTTCTTTTGTTCACAATTCACCTAGTCTATGTGATACACTGTTAAAAAGACTAAGACCAGTACTGTCTACAGGCTGGGGCTCTGTTAGACCCTTAGCATACACAGATAGAGAAAACAAAGCTGATGTCCTCATGTGTCTTACCCTCCAGTGGGGGTAGCAGGCATGTAAACAAAGCATTTAAGTAGATCATGATAAATGTAAGATTATGCATAAATAAGAAAGAAACCGGGGAAGAGATGATATTGGGACAGTTTTTATAAAAGAGTTTTGAATGAGAGATACATTTTGACAATCAAGCAGAGCTGGATAATCCAGGCAAATAAAATGCCATACAAAAATGCATAATGCATAAAAAAATGTGTGTTGAGGGAAGGGGGTGGTCATGGAAGGGAATGAGCTGTTTGGAAATCAGAGTTGGTTTTTTTTTTTTTTTTTTTTTTTTTTTTTTTTTATCATTGTGTTAGTCAGCTCCTGCTGCTATAACAAACTACCAGACTGTATGGCTTAAACAACAGGAATTTATTTTCTCATGGTTTTGGAGGCTGGAAGTCAGTTTTTGGTTAAGCCTGTTTTCCTGATTTGTAGTTATTTTCTTTGTCTTCTTTCTTTCTTTCTTCTTTCTTTCTTTCTTTCTTTCTTTTTTTCAGGCAGTTACTTTCTAGCTAAGTCTTCACGTGGTCTTTTCCTCTGAGTGTACATGGTTGAGAGAGAGAGAAAGGGAGCTCTCTGGTGTCTCTTCTTATAAGGACACTAATCCTATCAGATCAGGGTTCTACCTTTATAATCTCATTTAACCTTAATTATTTCCTTACTCCAAATACAACCACACTTGGGGTTAGGGCTTCAGCATATGAATTTCGGGTGGAGGACACATTCAGTCTATAACAATCATTAATATGCTTGTCTTTGTCAGTCACTCAGGCTGGTCTGGCCTATATCACTTGGTATCTGATGATATTCTACTTCCTCCAGGAAAGCTTCCCTGTAAGGCAGTGAGACAGGCTTGCCTCTCCTCTCTCTGCCCTTAGCCTGACAACTCCCTTCCTCAAATAATTCGCAGTCCCACAGATGGTGGCCCATGTGGATCAGACACCCGCTTTACTTAAACAATGGAAAGGCCATTGTCATTCTCACTAGGAATGTTGCTATTTGGGCGATCCAGACCTGCTTCAATGTCTGCTTCCACACAAGCTCTCCTCACATCTTAGCCCACTCACCTGTGATCCAGCATAACTATGGTTACTGCAAGCCTCAGAAATGGTTAATATTTCACTTTTGCTAGTTGTTCCACCAGGCAGACACCTGGATGTGTTGAATTCCATGTTAGCCTATACCCAAAACAAACCACACTCACTCTAGAATTAAGAGCCAGAAACAAGTATTTTGAGTTGAGAGGCCCTGTGGTGTGGAGGGAGGGACAAGAGTGGGCCTTGGACTCCAGTTAGCATCACCACCACTTTCTTGCTCTGTGTCTTTGGGCAAATCACTGAACCACCCTCCTCTGAGCCTGCAAAGCTCTTCCACCTTAAGAAGATAACATAGGGAAACTGAAATCTATGTCATAGCTTTGTCTATAATCAAACAAGAGGAGTCCCAGAGTGTACCAAGGAGACCAAGAAGAAGAGGAAGTCACCCTGGAGATGCCTGGCATCCAAAATGAAGGCAGCTGGTTAGCACAGCCTTGTTTGTGCCACAGGGGAGGCCTCTGGAAGGCCTTCATTCCTAATTACCCTTAGATAATGAATGAATACAATGGTAAATGTTATTAGAATAATTTACTGTTCATCCAGAACAAGGGACAATTAGAATAATTCCCTATTAGTATTCACATGCCCCCTTGCCAATGATGTTCCCACCACCTTTGGCTCCCAGAGCTGCCATTACAGGAACAGGATCCTCCTCTGCAGCACAAGGCTGCATCCAGCAGGGTCATTAGGCAAGGGAAGTTATTGGCTGTGTAATTAACTATGTAATTAACTCAGAATGTTGAATGCAATTGGTGCCTAATCTAATAGAAATGTGTAATTAAACTGTGTCTTTAATCCCTGGGAAAAATCTCTGGATTTGGGTGTGGGAATCAACCTGGTAGGGTGCCCCCAGGTCTCCATTACCTTCAATTAGACAATTAATTGACATTCAAGTTACCTTTCTCATTCAAACCTAATTGAATTTCTCCCTACTCCCTATGAGGTGGAATGTGTTTGTAAAGATGCTTCTCCATTCACTGGCTAGAGAACCCACAGCAAAGAGGTCATCACCTATCTCCCACTGCCACTTATCTAGATATTAGATGCCAGCAAGTAGCCCCTTTAAGAGATTGGCACTTTGCTTTTTCTTTGGCATCTTTGTATCTAAACAGTGGTAACTGGCTAGAGAACAGTTTAATCTGTAACTAATGAATTTTCCCTCTTTATTGCCTCCAGTCAGGTAGTTGTCACCAACTGCATTTTGTCTTCCAGCTCTCCTTTCGCTGTCCCTGATTCAGATGCATCCTTCCTAAATTCCCCCTTTTCCCCTGGAGCACCACCACCAGCACCTCCTGAGTGCCTCCCTGTCCTGCACCCATCTCCTTCCTCAGACTGAGCTCTGGAAGAGCTAACAGCAGTCCTGATTTTGTCAAGCCTCCATGCTCTACAAAGACAACAGTCACAATACTGGAACCGGATCAGCCTCCCCAGGCCTGGCTTTCCCCTGGGTGCTGACAGGCAGGAGCTGAGATCCCAGATGTTGGGGAAAGACAAGGAGACTCAGCATAAAAAGGGCAGAAAGACAATGGAAACAGAATGGCAACAGGGGAAGAGGTGGGAGAGAAGGGGAAAGAGGGAAGGATGAAACCAGCTGGAGAAAAGGGAAGGTAGAAAGAAAAGAGGGCTGTAACAAAAGCAGAGGCCTAGAGAGCAAGAGAAAAAGGAAGGGAAAGGAGTGGAGAGGAGGGAGAGAGACTTGCATTTAATAGAGCTGTCCTCAAGGACACAGAGCCGGTGAGCAAACCAGCACCAGCCATTCAGGAACAATCTTGTGAAAGGCTTGAATATCAAACAGAGGCTCCAACTGACACAGAAGCCTCCAATTGCACTGCACATCTGATAGCCTAATCTGAAATGAGAATCTCAGGGGAGGTGTAGCCATTCTCAGAAAGGCTTTTTTTTTTAAGCAAAAAAATAAAACTTTCCCATCCCCTCTTCCTTCAAAAGTTTAACAAAAGTGCATCCATTCAGAGACATCACTTATCTCCAGTGGCAATCAGCTTAAATATGTCCCATTGACAAGCTCCCTGCTACTGTACATCAGCGAGTGTTGTACCAACAGAGTCGAGTGTGGATAACACACTAGTAATTACTTGTCTGTTTAAAGAAACTTCAGTTCCTGGAGAGGGGAGAGGGAAAGTGAAAGCCAGGGAGAGAGAGCATGGGCAGGAGCCCAGGGAGCCTGCACTCTGACTGCAGGTGAGCTCTGATGGGGACAGGGATCCTGGGGAGGCCTGGACACTAGAGACTACATCAGGATCAGGGCTCAGGCTGGTTTTCTGAGGCATGGCTGGAAGGGTATTTTCTTGGCAGCACCAAAAGCTGGGAACAGAAGGGCAACCTGGAAGGGGCTTGGAGAGAAATCTGTTTTCAATCAATTATAGGGTCAGATTGGTTGTTTTGAGAGTGGAGGTCAGGTTCTCAGGGACTGTTGGCCCCAAATATCTTCCCTATTTACCTATACTGCTGAGAATTCCAACATTATTTACCGATTTTTTTTGATCATGCATTGATCCTTTTCTTACAATCATTTAAAAAATAATGGTACTTTTGCCAGGGAGGTTTAAGCCTTGAATTGTCAATGCATGTATTTGATCTTCAGCACAGAGACTGTTTCTGCTTTCTGCCTATACTGCCTCACCCAGGACTGGGGATGTGGTAAATCCTCAGTATGTTTGATGAATGGAATGATAGACCCACCAAGGTAAATGAGGCTTAGGTTTTAGGTTCTTCCTGCTTCTTGGACACAGAACTAAGCTGCCTGGGTCCTTTATCTCATTTGATCATTACCAAAATGCCAAGAGAAAGCTGAGGTTCAAAGTGTAGAGAGACTTGCCCAAGGCCACAGACCCAGTGAGAGGTAGAGTTGTCCTTTGGCTCCCAGCAGAGCATGTCCACTGAGCATGATACTCCATGCACACATGCCAGGCAGTAGGCTCAGAAAATAGAGCTCATCCTTGCCTTCTGCTTCTGAAACATTTCCATGTTACTGGGTGACCTGGACATGTTTCATCTATTGCCTAGCTGCTCTGTAAAATCTGAAACCATTTCCTGTTTTTGGCTTGAGTCTCAGACCATTGGTACTATCAGTGGGAGAGAGAATGAAGTATATGGTGGGGTGTTCTTACTGCCTGCCCCCTTCTCCCCAGTAATAAAGTGTTTATTCAGTAGGTGGCATTGTGGTGCATGCACTGTGCTTAAGGGACAAGGAAAAACTCCCCTCCCCTCCATTCTAGTGCTTTCCTTCACTAATAAGTTGGAGACCTGGGGCAGGTCTTTGAACCCCTGGGTGCTTTCAGCTTCCTTATGTGTAAAACAGAGATAATAATATCTGCCTTTCCAACCCTGCAGGCTGATTCTTCTAAGGATCAAATAGTGTAATACACATGATAATGCTTTCGAGTACACAAGCTTTTCATTTTGTATCTCTAGGTATATTCATATTCATTAGGTTTAAAGACTAAAACTAAAGATGGGGTACTACTATAGGCACACAGGAAGGACTCTTTGTGCCTTGGCAGACTCTGTTGACAGTTTATCCATAAGGATAACCATTGGTTTGTTTTAAGGAAAAGACTTGCCTCTCAATAGAGATATTCATGACTTTCAGGACATAAAATGTGCTTTGGATGTCACAAGTTTGTTTGAATTTCACTCCGGGGAGCCCAGCTCAGTAAACACTTTCATGTGTAAGCAGCACCCTTAATCAAGTCACTGAATCTTAACCTAACCTTCACAATAAAAGTATAAATAGAACACTGATTAAATAATTGTTATTTTCCTGCTGAGAATCTCAGTTGGGATTCTGTGTTTATTGTAATATGTTATGCAAATGCTATATACAGCATGTATATGTCTCCTTTGCAGCAAACTGTGTCTTTGATTGCATGACACAGGACTGGGAATCAGAGACTTGGGTTCTAGTCTTCGTTCTGCCAGTGTCTCACTGTGTGACCTTGAGAAAGTCACTTTATCTGCCAGACCCTCAAAGTCTTTGTCTTGTACAAAGGAGATCAAGGGCTTGTATTCATTTATTGGCCCCTCCCCCAACCATGGAGTGCATGTTTTCAAAAACATCTACTAATCTGCATTTATTACATGATAATTAATGCATTTCCCTAAGTCTAAAAATCAAAGACATTTGTAATTGGTAGCTAGAGATTCTGATCAGACTTATATAATCAGAATTAACGCACTGAGCTGAGATAATTCCAACTAACAGCAAAGAAGTGTGACACTTTAGTTTGTCATGTAGCCTCATGATGGATAGATGGGAAAATGCATTAGGTTTTTTGAAATATTAACAATAACTCACCAGTCCCTATTGCTACTTGTAACCCAGAGATTTGTGTAAACAGGTGGGGAATCACTGAAGTGCCCATCTCTCTGAGTCCTGTCTAGCTCTGAGAGTCTAAGGTGCAGTCATTGTGTTGATTTAAGAAGGCAGACAGCCAAAAAGTTGTCCCCGACTTCATGGAGCTTACATTCTAGTAAAGGGAGAGATAAACAAAAAAAATAAAACAAAATAATAAGTAAATTATAAGGTATATTAGAAGGTGATAAGTGCTTTAGAAAAAACAAAACAGAAGAGGAGGGTGAGGATTGGTGGGGCAAGGCTGCAGTTGATAGGGTAACATTTGAGCATAGTCTTGAAGGAGGTGAGAAATCAAGCCATTCATGTTTAGAAGGGGAAAAGCATTTCAGGCTGAGGCAGCAGCAGATGCAAAGACCCTGAGGTGGAAACATGCCTAGCATGCTCAGAGACTAGCAAGGAAGCCAGAGAAGCTGGAGCAGAGTAAATCTGCTGGGTAGTCAGAGATAAACCCAAAAAGGTCAGAGATGGACTCTTGTAGGACCTGTAGGTCATTGTGAGGACTTTGGCTTTTACTCTGATTGAGACAGAAGCAATGGAAGTTTGGGTGTTTGGCTACCATGGAGTGAGATGATCCAACTAAAGTTTTGAAGGGATCAACTGTTTGCAATGAATTGAAAATTGCCTGTAGGGGGACAGGGGTGAAGTGAAAGTAGAGAGACCAGATATGGGGCTCTTGTTGTGGGCAGTCCAGAGGTGACAGTGACTTGAACAAAGGTAGTAATGTGTGAGGTGGTGATAGGGGCCCATTTTCTGAAGACCAAGGCCTCAGGACTTGCTGATGGATGGAATGTGAGATATGGGAGAAAAAGGGGAAGTCAGGGTTTTGTAGTTTATGATACAGTGAGATAACTCTGTACTACATTTACATATACAACGTTTTATAAACATATAATGTAAAACTTTGTGGAAGGTCCTGTGACTTATGATTTTACATATGTTCTCCTTGATCTCCATGAAAAACTCTTAAATAAAATAATATGTGAGACTGTATGAGGCAAGGTGAATTCTTTGGAAGAATGACATGCTATGTTATACCTTACTTGGCAAAAACTGGTAGGAAAAGCCCATACAGTGGTAGTGCTCAGGGTTTAGCTCTCCACCTCTAAACAGACTATGCATGTTTAAAATGGGGGGTGTATTATTGGTTTTAATTCCATTAGGGTCACTTTGATTCCACAAATCCTAAATGTGCTCAGAAGGTGCAAGGACCCTGAAAGCCTAATTCTGATGTAACAAGATTTAGGAAAACTACCTGCCTTGTTTGTAAGGGAAAGAAAAAAATTATTCTCACCTCCCTACTGAACACAGAGAACAGACTGAAAGGAAAGTGTAACTCAGCCCTCGTAAAGCCTTCTTGGAACATAGCAGGATGCCAGCCAGTGAAAGATTGGGTCAGACCTCATCTTTACAAAGAAGATTCTACAGAACCCTGGGTCCAAGAACTGCTAGTAGGTGTTATCTGAATAAACTGTAGGGTGCTCATACAAGTTTGAGAAATACTAGACTGAACAAAATTAATGATTTTCTTTATATTTGAGAGTCTTTAATATGCTAATGTTAAAGTTTCCAATAGAGTTAGTTTAATATGAAGAATTTACTAAGTATTTGGGTGCAGGGACCCCTATTCATCCCCTTGAGTAATACCTCATTTTGAGAAATGCTGATCTAGATCCCAAGAACAGTTCTAGGATTAAAATGTAGTAATAATCATTAAAAGCAAGAACGTTTTCTATACAGGATAGATTGTTTGCTGTTCTTGCCTGGAGGTAGATTAATAGAAGAGATACTGTTACTTTGAGACACTAATTTAATGGTTCAATTCATTTAGATTAAATTCAACTAATTTTTGAGCTTTAACTACATGCCAGACCCAGACACTGGTTTATATACAATTTGCACCTTTCCAAAGTCCTCAGAGCTCCATGCAGGAGAAAACACAGGAACACTTATTTTCCATACAACTTGTAAATGCTGTCTTGATTGTATGTGCAAAGGAGTTGGCAGACAAAAGTTTAGAGAAAGAAAACAGCATAGCAGATGGATATATGGTGGATCTTGGAGCCAGCAGACATGGGTTTGAATTTTACTTTACCCTTTGTAGTTGTGTGACATCTGGGTAGGTTGTATAATTATTTTAAGCCTATAATGTAAGTTAAATACACTATAATGCAGGATTGCTTGAGGGGATTAAAGGACATAAATCTATATGTAACCTGACCTATGGAAGGTAATTGATAAATGATGGCTAATGTAATAATTATATTAATAGCAATAATGCATAAACAAAGCAATGCTGACAATATTTCTGTTTGGACATTATGGTAAAAATGGTTTTAGAAAACTGATTAAAAGGAATTGACATTCAATTGCTTCAAGAACAAAGTATATGAAGCTACATAAGAGAATAAATTCAGAGAAGAAGAAGGGAAGGAAACTCAGGTGGGAGTTATAGTGTGTGTGACTTAATTCCAGGGTCAAATTATGAAGACATTTGTATGCTAAGACTAGAAGTAGAGACAAGCCGATGCATGCTCTGGAGTCCCATTGGTGGTTCTTAAAGAAGTGGCATAATCAGTTTATACAAAGATGCACCCAGACCACCTTCTCTTGCTGGCTCCACACTCTTTGATCACTTGAGAGTCAATGGTGTCTTGTTGTTCCATGTAGGGCTCACTGAGATTTAAATTGAGAAAGCAGCCCACATTTGGTGACTCTGGGCCCAGATCCACTCCAGCTGCCTCCCCAAACCTTAGAATAAGTGCTTTCATATTGTGTTGTCCAGAATTTTAAAGCAGTGGAGACCATTAATTCAACAGTTCCACATTAATTTTATTCTTATTTCTTATAATTTTTAAATGCTTTATTCAGATCAAAGCTGCAATACACACACACACACACACACACACACACACACACACACACTATTCAAATATTCTATATGCCAAATGAAAATACACAGGAGCCTACTAGCTACTACACTAGCATGTTTTTATGCAGATCTCAGAATAAAGCTTCTTACACTGTCTTCTACATTTAAAATTCTTACAGTTAAATCAGTGATTAGCACAGTTGTAGCTTTTTATTTTATTTACTTTTACTTTATTTAATTTTAATTTAGATGTGCATATATTTGTTCAGGTGAAATTGTATGGTCAAGTACCTTATTACTTATCCACTTGGATTAGGATTTTCCTGGGGCACCTGGGTGGCTTGGTCGGTTAAGCGTCCGACTTTGGCTCAGGTCATGATCTCACGGTCCGTGAGTTCGAGCCCCACATCGGGCTCTGTGCTGACAGCTCAGAGCCTGGAACCTGTTTCAGATTCTGTGTCTCCCTCTCTCTCTGCCCCTCCCCTGTTCATGCTCTGTCTCTCTCTGTCTCAAAAATAAATAAACGTTAAAAAAAAAAATTAAAATTATAGTGTTCGGGGCACCTGAGTGGCTCAGTCAGTTGAGTGTCTGACTTTGGCTCGGGCCTTGATCTCACGGTTCATGGGTTCGAGCCCCATATCAGGTTCTGTGCTGACAGCTCAGAGCCTGGAGCCTACTTCAGATTCTGTCTCTGTCTCTGTCTCTGTCTCTGTCTCTGTCTCTCTCTCTCTCTCTGTCCTCCCCTGCTCATGCTCTGACTCTCTCTGTCTCTCCAAAATAAATAAACGTTAGAATTTTTTTTTTTTTAATTTTAAAATTCTAGTGTTCATTGAACTTTCACGTTGGGTTGAATTTACATTAAGTAAATGACAAAAATTTAAGTTTATAAATAAGTACCTATAACAAAATAACATTCTCTGTTTTATGTGTTAAGATTCCACGTTAAATTTTCCTTGGGAAGAAAGGATAATTTTTGCTGAAAAATAAAAGCTAAGAAAATTATTTTCCTGACCAGACATCTTTTCTAGTACTTAAGACTAAAAGTGATACTTTACAGGGGTGCCTGGGTGGCTCAATTGGTTGAGTGTCTGACTATTGATTGATCCCATGGTCATGGGATCAAGCTCTACATCAGGCTTTGCTCTGAGCATGGAGCTCACTTAAAATTCTCTCTTTCTCCTTCTGCCCCTCTCCCCTGCTCTCTCTCCCTCTTTCAAAAAGAAAAAGTTATACCTTACAAAATAGTATGGAGGGAAAGTTGATGATGGCAGAGCCTATGCATAACAGCAAAGACTCTGCAAATGGAGTGAAGAGGAGGTAAAAGGGCAAATGACTTCCCCCTGGAATCCCCAAACTTTCTCATAATGGCTAGTTCTTGGTGTCCTGAAGGATAGGATTTGGTTGCTTTTGTTGTTGCAGCACTAAAACTTATGACTCCATATTTTACTGGTGACTCTAATCAAAAGAAGAGGAAACTGTGTCTAGTTCCATATTTCACACACACACACACACACACACACAATTGCACATCAAATGCAGCCTAAATATGCTTTCATGTGATAACACCACAAAGTGCATTTAAAGTATGGACTAGAGGCAGGGATAGTTAGTTGTCTTAGTGCATGCACCATCATGTCAGAAGTAAATACTATTGCACAAAGCTGTTTACTATTGGAAAGGAATATTTACAGGTTTCAGTAGGTGAGGCTTTCTTCCTGGCTTTGTGGTGCTTTATGCAGCTTGGATAATGAAAGTGGATTTCCAGGCTCCATCCAAATGGTATTTATGACAAAGCTAATACACAATGTTGCAGAGATTTTTCAAGCACAATCTCCATTCTAGAGCAAAGTTGGAAAAAGCACTGACTTACTCTCCCCATTATACAGATGAAAAAGATAATTTACTGCATATCTCAGTAATGGCAGTTTGAAATGGCACAGAGATTGGAAAGAAACTTCTTAGTCAGAAAACGCAAATTCAATTTTCGGGTGTGCACTCTCTAGTCATTGCATTTAAACAAGTCATTAACCTCACAGAGCCTTAGTTTCTTTATCTGAGAAATGGAATTAGAACACATGGATATTGAATAACTGAATAGAAAAAGATCCAATGAGATAACTATCAAGCTCTCTATACAGAGCCATGGACAGAGGTAGAGCAAGAAAACTTTATGCTCTCTCCTGATAACCTCCTTTTTACCATTTCTCCAGGCTGAATATCTGGACAGTGCGCAGAGTTACTTCTGTGGATTAAAGGATATAAGTTAATATAGAAGCTGGCCTGTGATCAGCACTTCATGAGGCTAATACAATTCTACCAATGGAGATAATAAATGAACAAACAACCCTGACACTATTTCTTACCATCTTGTACAGAACTGGGAACATCACAATCACAATGTAGAATAGCTCATTTTAAAAAAAAAAAAATGTTTATTTATTTATTTTTGAGGGCAAAATGCAAGGAAAGAGGGAAAGAGAGAATCCCAAGCAGACTTCACACTGTCATTACAGAGCCCAACATGGGGCTTGAACTCACGAACTGCAAGATCATAACCTGAGTCAAAGACGGACACTTAACTGACTGAGTCTCCTAGGTGTCCCCAAAATCTCATTTCTTTACCAGTTAGGAAGTTCCTGCTGAAGGCTAGGTATGACGTATTTGTACAGAACATAGTTCAGTGTCAAACCCCTTCCTCAGAGTGGGCTGCTGTGTCCAAAGCTTGTGAAGAAGGTAGGTTATGAACTGACCCTTGAAGGAGAGTGAAGAGTAGGTGGAAATGAAAGAAAGAAGAAGGCATTTCAGGCAAAAGATCCAGCAGGGCAGAGACCTAGAGATGAAAATGGAACAAATATTTGAGGAAGCCTAAGTGAGTTTCTGGCTTTGTTAGAGGGCAGGGCAAGTATCCAGGAGCAGAAGACATAGGGTATGCCTCAGCATGTGTGGAAATCCCTGAAAGCCAGCTGAGGCAGTGGGCTTTAGGGACCCATCACAGATTCCTGAGCACAGAAGTGTCATGATGGAAAAGACAGTTTAGCAGACAAGTGGAGGGAAAGGATTCTGGATGGCTTGGAAGATAAAGAGAACCGAAACCAAAGAGACCAGTTAATGAGTAATTGCATTTCAGGAAAAAAAAATGGCAATAAGGGCAAGGACCAGGGCATTTGCAGTTACTTGTAAGAAGGAACAAAAGAGACAGATGCTAAGAGAAAGGTAGTGAGAGTTTCAAACTGCCCAGTGCAGCCCAGGAGGGGCCCCACTTAAATGAGGTAATGTGCCTCATTGGACCAGGAGAGATGGCGCAGAGGGAAGGGGACTAGAAAATGTCTGCCATCAGAATTGCAATCAATTGGTTTATGCAAATGTTTAGTTTCCTCCCTGTCTCCTTAAAAAGGGAAGACTTATAATTTGCACAATAGTGTTATTAATATCTAAAGCTTGGGAAAACAAAAGCGATGTTTAAACTTCAGACTTTTAAATCTTCCAATTTGCACTGCTCTCTGCCTTGCTAAATTCACCACACTGGAGCCCGTTTGATGTTCAGCAAACCTCTTTCCACACTCTTTTCCTCTTGATAAAACATTAAGTCAGTCGATTTCTCACCCCCATCCCTCCCTCCTCTCTCTAAAGATGAGGTTTTCTGCTAACTAAAATTCTGTTTAAATATGTAGAGTTCTGAAGGGAGCGATGGCTGCAGGAGTGACATTTCAAATTGTTAGTCTTTGTGGGTTTGGCTGTAAAACAGAGCCTATAAAAGTCCATAATTCAAAATACTTCCACTGTATGGGTGCAGGCAGAGACAGAGGGCAGATTAACTGGAGGGTGAGGTAGGTTTAGATCTGCCTCTACCCTGTGACTACAATGGCCACTGTAGTCAAAGTTTAAATGAAGCATCTAAGAACATGCGGGAGACAAATCTGTTTGTTGTTAATTTGCTGGAACTGTTCTTAGCCCCATGCTGGTGCTGTTGGAATGTGAGTGTGAGTGTGAGCGTGCAGGGGCTGGGAATGTGTATGTGACATATACAGAGATGAACATGACATGGTAACTACCTTTGGGAAAAATATTCTAGTTCAGTGTTTCTCACACTTCCCCCCCCCCCCATTATCAACTCTACCTCCTGTCTGCAGAGCCTACTGAGACTTTTTTCCCTAGTATTCCCCCCACCATGAAATTTCAATACTATGGAATACTATATATTACTTTATGTACTGTATGTATATCTGTACCCATCCATAAAAAAGAGTAATCTCTCCCTCCTCAACCAATTTTCTCTCCCTTGGGAGAGAAAGTGTTGAGAAGGCATGTTCTGGTTGGAATAGAAACCCTTATGTGCATCCATTACTTGCTGCATTACAGGTAAGTACAGAGAGAAGAGTAAGCTCAGAGGATGGGCAGTGGGTTGAATGTGGCCTTAGGAAAATATGTCTACATCCTCACCCCAGAACCTGTGAGTGTTTTCCTTACTTGGTACTTTTAATAAATAACAACCTTTTATCAAATTACATTCGCAGATGTGATGAAAGTAAGGATCTAGAGATGAGATTATCTTGGATTATTGGAGTTGACCTTAACTCCAATGACAAGGGTCCTTATAAGAGAGACACAGAGGATACACATGGCACAGAAGGGAGATCATGTGAGGGCAGAGGCAGAGGTTGGAGCCATGCTGCCACACACCAAGGAGTGCTTGAGACCACCAGAAACTGAAATGTTCCCCTAGCATCTCTGGAGGCAGCTTGAACCTGCCAGAATTCACATTTCAGAGTATCAGCTTCCAGAACTGTGAGACAATGCATTTCTGTTGTTTAAGCCACCTAGTTTGTGGCAATTTGTTGTGACAGCCCTTGGAAACAAATAAAGGAAAGAATGGTCAGCTTTGCCTCAGAGAGTATGAGAAAGCCTCTAGAGAAATGACTTCTGAGCTGGATTTAAACGAGAGGCTGGCAGGTAGAGAAAAGGAAGACTATCTAGCGGAAAGATAGCACATGGAAATAAGCAGGGAGCAAAGACAACATGGCTGTGCTCCACAGGCTGGTTGCTTCAGCTCTTCTTCCCCACCTCTACATTTGGAAGACCTACAGAGTTTGGTGTTGGGCCCTTTATAGTCTTTTTTCATTCTAATCTTCTCTTAAATGAGCTCATCCTTTCCTGAAATACCTTTTACCTTCTGGTGGCTGCAAAGGTCTATCTTCAGAGCAGAGTGAACCTCTCTCCGCAATGCATCCAACTACTATCTTGCATCGCCATTTGTCTTGTTCTAGGCATCGCCATAGACATCTATGGCATCAGCTCTTATTCCCAACACCATTCCTCTTAAGGTCCTCTCTTTTCTGTGACACAGCAAAAGGATCTCCATCCAGCAGAACACTCAAATAGGAAACTTTGGAGTCCTCATCGATCCCTCCATTTCCTCAGTGTGCCCTCCAATCCATCAGCCTTTCCCACTGGTTCTCCCCCAAATATGCCTAGCACATGAGTCCTATTGTCTCTGTCAGAAAAGTGTCAGGGGCACCTGGGTGGCTCAGTCAGTTAAGTGTCCAACTTCAGCTCAGGTCATGATCTCACAGTTCCTGGGTTCAAGCCCCACATCAGGCTCGGTGTTGACAGCTCAGAGCCTGGAGCCTGCTTTGGATTCTGTGTCTCCTTCTCTCTCTGCCTCTTCCCCACTTGCAATCTCTCTCTCTCTCTCTCTCTCTCTCTAAAATAAATAAACATTAAAAATTTAAAAAAAGAGAACTGTCATAACCTAGTGGCCAAGAAAAGAGCTTAGGAACTGCCTCATTTTAAATCCAGGTCTCACTCCTATCCTTACCTCACTTTCTCATCTGAAAAATAGGATAAAATAGCACCTTCCTGGGTCATTGTGAGGATTAAATAAATGAATCCATGTGAAGGGCTTAGGACACTAAAAGCAAGGGTTAGTTATTATTACTATTACTGACAATACTTCTCTTCAAGTCCCTGTTATCTCCCACTTACTCTATTACAATAGCTCCTACCTGGGTCCCCTGACTCTCTCTTCCCCTTCTAGAAATCATGCTTCAGAAAGAAACTCCCATAGGCTTTGCATGACTAGCCCTATCCTCTCAATCTTGTCTCATGTAATGTCCCTCTCACTTAACCTAGGGCTGTGCTGTCTAGTATGGTAGCCACTGGACATGTATGACCACTGAGTGTTTGCAATGTGTCTAGTTACAATTGAGATTTTATTTTTATTTTTTTAAATGTGGCTACAAGAAATTACATATATTATATTGTGCTGGAAGCTGAGCTATCCCAGACTGAGTGGCAGGGCCCGGGCTGTGGACGGATTGGTGATTGCAGGGCAGCCCACTGACAGTGAAGCTTCTTGTACTCCTGCTTTTAGGTAATTTGGCCTTAAAACTACCTGGGGTATTGTCTGTTGGGGAATTGCCCTCGGCAGGCCCCTTGGGAAAAGAACCACTAGGGAAGAAAATAAGGCTCCGCAAGAAATTGTACTGCCTTACATTTAGCCCTTGCCATCCCCTATGGAGACTCCTCTACTTACAGGAAGGATAGCCTCGTGCATTTGCCAGCAAAGAGGGCCTGTAAAGGAGAAACATATGGATTTTAAACCCTCACTCTGGCAACTAAGGAGTGTATCTCTGGGCACAGGTGACTTCAAACCCTAGGCCCACCTGGCCCCCCGGAGGCATTCCAAATGATGACCGAACCTAGTCGGTTAAGCTACAGAATGGTTCATTGGTTCCTAGGTGCATTTTCCCTCTGAGAATGTATGAGGCATGGGTTTTTAAGGCTTTTTCAGCCCATTTCTGGCACCTCGGACCCAGGCAAACACATTGTTCTTCTGGCCTCATGTTGTTAGGAGGTCATGTCCTTGTAACTGTTCCATTTGAGGTGTTGAGAAATGGAGGGCCTTTCACGAGAACAGCAAAGCAAACGCTTTGTAGATTATAGATAGATGCAGATGCATAATGGAATAATGTAAGAAATTAATCTATAATCAAAGGGTATGCTGGAAAATTAGGGAAAAATCACCATGTTATTTCTTCAAGGTTGTTTATACATAGGAACATTTTCAAAATTAGGTAATGTTAGAAAAACATAGATGACATATGATACAAGGAAATCACTAGCATATATAATGCCATGTTTACTGCAATAAATCGGCCAGTTCAACACACTGCTGTTGTCTGTGTCCATTTTTATTTTTTGTTTTTATTTTAGTTTTTTATTTTAGTTTTAGTTTTTTTTTTTTTAGTTTTTTTTATTTTCTAGTTTTTTATTTTAGTTTTATTTTCACCGATGCCGTTCTTCCTTCGGCAACCCCTGGTTGCTGGAGCTGGTCTCCGGCAATATTGGGTTGAATAAATGTGTTTATTTGATCGGTTTATTTATTTATTTTTTAACTTGGTTATAGAAAATTTCACAATCACCTATGTGGCTCATTTTCCCTTTCTATATTAACAGTGTTGCTTATGGCCTAATTCCAGTTCCTGGAGCACTCCAAGCCATCCCAACCTCAGTCCTGGCACTTGGGGTTTCCTTATGCCTGCAATGCCCTCATCTTGCTATTTAAGTGGCTAGTATTTCTCATCCTTCAGCTTCAATGTCACTTTTTCAAAGAGCCCTCTTCTGACTGTTCACTGCTGCTCATTTCCTTCCTAGCACTAACAGTTTCTTTCTTCTCCACTTCTCCCACTAGAAAGGAAGCCCCGTGATTCAGGAAACATTTGTCCTGTTCACCATTGTATCCTAAGTCATACATACTAAGGTACTTGCACATAGTCCATCCTTAATTTGTGGAATAAATGAAGAAAGAAAGAGATTGATCCTTAAAGAAGGTGTCGCTTCTAAGAGAGTAGATCTTAAAAGTTCTTACCACAAGAAAAATGTACCCATGCGTGGTTATGGATGTTAACTAGACTCATCGTGGTAATCATTTTGTATTATATACAAATATTGAATCATCATGCTGTACATCTGAAGCTAATATTATATGTCAATTATATGTCAATAATTTAAAAAGAAGGCATTGCTTACAATGTATAAGTTTCTCTGAGCTCTGTGGGGCAAAGAAATAGTGAAAGAGGTATTGTAGATTTCTGCTTTGCTGAAGACAGCAGTGGGCATGAAGTATATTCCAAACTCCAGGAGGCAGAAAACACTGAAATGCAATACAACAGGAACTAGAATCTAAGTATAATTAACTGCTTTTGGATGTAACAGCTATCCTAGAGGGCCAGGATTGGATTTAAGGGCAAATTTACCTGTGGTTAAAGTACTCTGCACATCTCTAGGTAAGATTTAAAGGATACTAGAATTGAGCCCCAGCATAATGCAAATACCTACACACTGCCTAAAAATATTTGTAACAGCTAATACTTAGCAGGTGTCAGAGATTATGCTAAGCATATTGCATAGGTTATTTTATTTAATCCTCATGATAATCTGTTAAAGTGTTTCAGCACTATATCCATTTTACCCTAAAGGAACTCAGACAAGGCAATAATTCATTGTAGGTCACATTATTAGTGAATGATGGGACCAGGATTAGGGCCCAGACCCTTTGCATCCAAAGTTTTCAGCTCTTTAACAACATGGTAGGAGGCTGCAATGAACAGACCAGCACATTTACCTGAGTTCTAGCTCCTACTTTGCCATTACCTGGGCAAGGATCAGTCCAGAGCCAAACAACTCTTGTTCAATCCTACTCCAGAAGTACTTACATATTGTTTCTGTATAGGGATAGGTACCCAGTTAATCTACCCTGGTTTGACTTGTTTCCCTTACTCATCTTACAATGAATCAAGTCAGACGTGTTGTTTCTATTTACAAAATGCTCTACAACCTGACCTCTCCTCTCCACCTCTTCTCTCACTGCCTTGGATCAAGTCCCCACCATCTCCTGCTTGAAGCAGTCCCATCAGGCTGGCCTCATCTCCAATCTCTCCCATGGAGTCCTTCCTTCAAATGCTGCTGGTGATCCAATCTAAAATGTAAATCTAATTGTATCAATATCTCCACTCCCCAGCCCTTAAACATTTTCAGTAGCTTCCCATAAAATAAAGTACAAGTTCCTTGGCTGAGCCTATAATTGCCTTCACAAACTTCCCCCAGCCTATGTGCGGTAGGCAAATTTCTAAGGTGGCCCCTGGTATTCACCCCTTTGTAGCCCTGTCCCTGACCTGCTTCTAACCAATAGAATATGGCAATAGTGATGGTTTATTATGTCTGAGATTAGAAAAAGACCTTGATTTTCACCTTGATGGCTTTATCTTGCTCTCTTGCCGTCTTTCTTCCCTCACTCTGATGAAGTCAGCTGCCGTATTGTGAGCTGCTCCATGGAGAGGCACACATAGCAAGGAACAGAAAGAAGTCTCTGGTCAGCAGCTAGTGAGGAACTGAACCCTGCCAATAGCCATATGAGTGAGCCTGGAAGAGAATCAATCCAAAGTATATCCTTAAGATGACTGACACCTCAACTGCAACCTTAGAGACAAGATCCAGAGTCAGAGGCATCAGCCAAGGTACATTTGGATTTCTGACCCACAGAAGTTGTGAGATAATAAATGTTTGTTACTTTAAACTAAGTTTTAGAATAATTTATTAAGCAGCAATAACTTATACAATAGGTTTTAACCACTTCTACTTAGATACCCAATATTTCTATCACAGTGAACTTCTAACTAGTCCATAACACATCATATGCCTTCCTCCCCAAGCTTTTGTATAAATCATTTTTTTTTCTACTCTTAATGCCATTCTTTCTTTCCTGTCTGGTAAACACATGCTTCATCAAAACCTATCCGTAATAGCACAGCTATTGAGATGCCTTTCCATTTTCCAGCTAGACCCTCCTTTATGTCCCTAAGACAGTCTGCATGTACTTTGTTTAGAGCACTTAGTGTTGTGTTGGTTGTATATGAACGAAGGATGCTCCTTTCTCTCCACCTTCCCCATTCTCTGCTCACTTCACATACAGTCTTCCCTCAATTGGATTCAGAATTTTCAAGTGAAAACAACTCTGCCTTCACCTTCTATCATCTCCAATACCTAGTGTGGGGCCATGTACATATGTGCAATGTATGTTTTTACTTTAAACAAAATTTTAAAGCTTGACATTGGATGAATGAAATTCTTGGTTCAGTTTCTTCATGTGTATAATAATAATAATATAATAATAAAATAGCAGTTCAACATAATAACAGTAATAACAAAATAATATGGTGATGATAATAGTAGTGGCCTAATATTGCTACTAAAATAGTAATAATAATAACAGCAACAACATCAACAACAATAAATTCATGAGTTAGGCTCTGCACTAAATGTTTTCACATCCACTATCTCTAAACCTGAAGGCATCCTGTAAGATAATTAAATTGTATGTACGACACACAAGTTCAGGGAGGGTAAACACTGTGTCTAAAGCTTCACAACTAATGGCAGAGCTGGATTTCAGTCCCAGATTTGCTTGATTGCCCAGTCTGTTCTCTTTCTATTGCAATATTTAACTGAAGTTTTCAAGTTAACCATCCTCAGAATCTGGAATGGGAATGGCAGGCTCCCCCAGATTCTGAGGATGGTTAAGCAAGGATCCTCAAGGTGTTATGTGGGAGAGGGTGGGAAAGGCAAAGTGTTCCTTCCCCCATGGATACACAGGTTCTAAAGTGATGTTAGAAAGGATTGGGCTTGGTTTTGGGAATTTTGATGAACCTTAAAATTCTGTGGACACTCACGGCACCTGGGTGGTTCAGTTGGTTAAGCCTACAACTCTTGATCTTGGCTCAGGTCATGATCTCTCAGTTCGTGAGATCAAGCCCTGCATCAGGCTCTGAACTGTCAGTCTTGGGCCTGCTTAGGATTTTCTCTCTCCCTCTCTCTCTGCCCCTCCCCCACTAATTCTCTCTCTCTCTCTCTCTCTCTCTCTCACTCTCTCCCTCTCTCTGAAAATAAATAAGCATTAAAAAAACAAAATTCTGTGGGTACCAACACAGAAATTATGGATGCAAGATTAATCTGAATTTTGCTACACACGTTGGAAAGCATGAAGTTCTCATCACACGTAACTGGTGAGTGTCATTACTGTTATATCCTGCCACTCCATGTACTTTCTGATATTCAAATGTTTTTCCAGAGTTTCTTTTCGGAAAACCTTCCTCTGCTACCTTCTATGGCTTGACTCAGCAACATCTCAATCTGTGGACTAGGGTAGACCAAGACACTTTCAAGGAAGAGAACTTTTATTGTGGCATATTAGAGCAAATGTGACATCAGTAACAGGTTTATCAATCACAGCCTTCAATCCAGACTGTCAAATGCAAGAACCAGGGGCCCAAGGCAAGAGGTATGTTTCCCCTCCAGGTGGCATGGTACTTTTGCATCTACTTTAAAATGATATTTCAAATTACTAAACAGTATTGAGGGAGCCATTTTTACAGCTCCACTTTAAGGCTTTAGTCTCTTTTCTTTTTCAAAATTATCCCATTTCCCTTATCTCTCTCCCCTTCCCCCAAGAGCTGCACTATTGAAAGGCAAATTTCCTGGAGGGGTTGGGGAGGCGGGTGTTGAAAATTAGCATATCAAACACACCCAATAAACCGAATGGAAATTAGCAAATCCCAACTCTGACATCAAGTCGCTGCACTAAATTGAGGTTAATGTGACCCTGTCCTTTCTGTTTTAAACAAAAATAGGGAAATAGAGTAAGTTCTATTCCACGTCCCTCTGGGCCCATCAGCACTCCTCCCCTGTGGTGAAAATAAAAACAACAAAAGAAAAGGAAGGGGGGAGGAGAAAAAAGATCCCAAACATGTTAGTGGAATATATATGTATATTCCCTGATATATAACTTAATAAAAGTTTATGGACCCAGGATAAGGAAGCCACACTGAACAGATGCACTGGGACTGAAATATGGTCCAATTAAGTCTGTAACAGGGTGAGCTTTACTTTGAACATTCTCCAAGTTGAAATGAAAGCTTCACAGAACAGATAAATCAGGCAACATAAAATAAAAACGCTGATCCGGCACCGCTCCCTAAAGGAGGGAAGGAGGGGCTTGAGGGCTGGATGGGGCGGGGAGGCATGGGGTGGGGGTGGGAAGAGATCCAGCCAGGCTTCCCTATTGGAGGCTCAGACAGTAGCCTTCCCTGTGACAGTAAATAAACAGCAGCTATTTAAGCCATTCCAATTAATGGCTTCTGTGGCAGCTATTTATCTATTGAAGGAATGACAGGGATTGCCTGGTGCAATTAAGCTGTTTGATAGCAGTGCCTTCAAAAGAGCTTTGCCTTTAGCCATTGAGTCATTTGTGGTTTATGGCCAACCTTCTAGCCAAGGGAGGAGTTTGGTCTGAGAAAGCAGACAGCCCTCATTTACAGGATCGCCCACCCCAACCTAGTCCACCTTAGCCAAATCTCAGGAAGGCTTCAATGCTTGTCTGGCTTTTAGGACAATAGATAAAATTCCTTCTGGCCTTTCTCCCTTCTCTCTTCACCCCACACTCTTCATCCCTATCCCCATCCTTTTCATCTATTCTACAAGGTTGATTTCTCTTCAGAAGGTGACCAGTGAGGAATAAAAATCTTGGTTTGGATTGTCGAACCTAGGTTTGAATCTCTGGTCATGGGCAAATTCCACTCTAAGATTTTGATTGCTATTAGAATGCCTACTTCAGGTTGTTGCTGGGTGAGGGAGGGTTCAGTGACATAGTACTTGTGAATAGTATTGTGTAATGCCAGGCACACGGTAGAGCTCAAGCTGTGTTAGTTTCTTGCATCAACCTCTTTCCCTTGTGGAATGACCCCATTGTATTTATTGTTGGGGTTCGACAAAGTGGTCTTGATTTTTATATCTTTCATATCACAGTTTTGAGCCTCTGTGACGCAGTATATCTCAGTTTGATGCTTGTCCCTTCATCCATAACTAGGCAACCTTGGACTACTTTCTAGTCCCTTGAGGCCTCATTTTGCTCTTCTGTGAAATGGCAATAATCATAGCAATGGTAGTATCTTTCATACAGGATTTTTGTGACATTCCAGCATGACCATGCATGGTAAGGATCAGACGCATAGCTGCTCAATTATGGTTATTCTGGTTATTTTCTCTTTCCAGGGGCTCTTAGAGCCTCACAGCAGTTAAATCAATTTTCCTAGGTACCAGAGAGCATCTCATAAAGCAAGAGTTTCCCAGTTGATCTTTTGCTGTCCCCAAGTTCCTGTTGTCTTTTGTGGAGATCTGATCTCAAGAGAAGTGTCTGTGTCTGCTGCGTCTTTCTACGTTCCTGTGCCCAGCTGATCTGGGCACATCTGGATACTAAATGAATCTTTCATTAATTAAAGTATGCTATGTGGGACAAATTTGAGGAGGTCAATTTTCCACAGACACCAGGGGAATCTTCTTATCAGGACCCAAGTGTTAAGCAAGTGGCCTCTGTCTCTGGGACATCAGGTGTCTCCTCTCCCCTCCCTTTTCCCTGACTTCCTTCCTAGGTCAGGAGCTCATCCCTTGTCTCCTTAATCTGTTGCTGGACTCAGGGAAAGGATCACTGGAACTTGGTACCCTCCCCCAGGGCTTCTTTCATCTTTAATCTGAGCTTCCCTGGGGAATGAAAGCCTTTGTTCTCTGATAGTAGAATTCTACCTCCATTGCAGTGGGAGGCATTTCCTGACCTCTAAGGAAGATGTCAGGAGTTCACAATAACCCAATGTTGGAAATGGATTGGACCCGAGGACCCTACTATGCATGGTGGAAGCTGTGATTCCAGTCTGCCTTCTGTGACTTTGTGACTATACTCCCTGCAACAGTTGGATGTCAGATGGAAGCTCAAAATCTAGGATGGGAAAAGTTGGCTGGGAAACTAGAGCTGTAGGGTCTCATTAGAATTCTTTTGAAACTCTGGCTTACAAAATTGCTGCTCTTGGGGGTGAAATGATGGGAGTAGAAAGTGAGACAGTGGAGCCAGCTCAGAGGTCTTGGCCTGTTCTTTCCTCTCCCTGAGGCCTCCAGGGAAGCCCCTAGGACTTACAAAACCTCTGGGGAAACCACTGACTCTCCTGACATCCTATCCAGCTCCTTTGTGATTATGACAGAGTACCTGCCTTTGAGCACTAGATGCCCACCGTTTTGGTGCAATTTGCAGGTGAGGCAGGGAGATCCAAACTAGATCCCCAGAGCCTGTCACACAGTCTGAATATCCAGGCTCTAGATTTATTCCTTCACATCTTTCAAGCATTTCTTTACTAGAGTCCCTGTTAGCAAGTAAAATCCCTGGGAGTGGGCTGACCTTACTTCTATGTCTGGATGTTCTTTAAAAGGGCTAGAGCACTCAAAGCAAAGCAAAGCAAAACAAAGCAAAACAAAACAAAACAAAACAAAACAAAACAAAACAAAACAGGATGTAGGCTCTGGGGAGCAGGAGAGAGTCCACAAGGAAAGAATGAGTAAGATGACAAGTTAAGGAGACTTCCCTAATCTATAGCTTTCTTCAGGAGCCATCTTGTGGAGAAGACATTGCAGGCAGAAGGAGTGAGCATTTCCTTAGCATCTACTCTATGCTAAGTTATCTTATTTAAAACAACCCTTCAAGACAGATATTGCCTGTCACCCCACCTAATACACTAGAATGTAAGCTCCATGAGGGGAGAGGATTTATTGTATTTACTGCTATATTCCCAGCAGCTACAACAGCCTCTCAATGCTCAATAAATATTTGTTGAATTAATAAGAACTATTATAACCCCATTTTATTATAAGAAAACTGAGTCCCAGAAATCTTAGGTGACTGTTATAGGCCACATAGCTGGTAGATAGTAGAGGCAGGATTTGGACTAAGTCTCCCTGACCCTGCAGCTCATGTTTTTCCATAGGCATTTGGTGGTAATTCTGCCTCTATACATGTGCACCGTGGATTAAGGCCTCAGGGTCCCTATGCCTACTTTGCAGCACCAGTGGTGCTACAGTTCAGTTTGGGGTACCAGTTTGGTAAAGCAAAATGGGCCCTCACTGACACTAAGGGGAACAGTACTCTAGTGTCTTGTGCAGACCTTATCTCCACATGTACTGGACATGTACTGGACCATAGTTTCCTTACCTGTGAAAAGGGGTTCCCAGCTGCCTCACAAGGAGGGTGTGAGAAACAGTTGAGTCCAAGAGTGGGAATGGATATCAAAAAGCCATAATGCAATATACATATGTGACAGAAAGTTGTTCAGTGCAAAAGTCTGCAGCTTCTCCAATAAAGAGAAATTTACAGAAAGGGAGAGAAAGGTGAATTGCTATCATCATGTTCTGACTGTGGTAATCGGCCTAGTTATTTGCTGCTCTATTCTGAAACCCCTTCCTTCTCCACTTCTCCAAGAAAAGGAGATTATTTTTAATTACAGTTTTACACTGGATTAATGAATCTCCACAATAACTTAATGAGCAGGACATGGCACCAGGAGACAAAACGATTGATTACTTTCAGAGACTTTCTCAAGCTTCATTATTTCCAGGCCATCCCTGCAGAGTCACTGTAGCCTGGGTGAAGGGAACCAGAAAGATGTCAGAATTTCTAAGATGTTACATTTATGATACCTGGGGCCCTGTTGCATGAAAGCCTGCTGGGAGGAGTCTTGGCTATTCTCCAAGAGGAGAAATTTTTCTGATGTAACCTAGTAGTAGCCCAAAGTCCCCTTAATAATTACCATAGAACAGAAAGGAATATTCCTGCTTCTCTATGCTCTCTGCTACCATTTTTTTTTTTTTTTTAGATTCCTTCTGTCTGGAGTGTCTTTTCCTTCTCCATCTTCTTGGCCCTTCAGGACAAATGAGCTGGGAAGATTTGCCTGACTCTTTGCAAGAGTGTGGGGTTTCAACAATAGTTCTGGAGCACCATACACATAGCACTTCTACAATACTTATGTCTTTGCATGCTGTTTACTTTCTTACATGGCTGCCTGCCTGGCCAGACTAAACATCCTGAAGGCAGTCACACAATTTACTTATTCACCTTGGTATCCCCAGCCTGGCACAGATACACAGATTATCAGTAAATATGGATTCAAATGAATTAAAGAATGAGTGAATGATTGAGTAAATAAATTATTAAAAAGGCTTTCTTGATTTAAAGTGAAAGTGCCTTCATTTTTTCATTTTCTCCCCTCACATGTCATCCCTGGATTTGTGTCTATTGGAAACCTGAATTCTTTTCTCATCTCTGCCACTCTCTAGCTCACTGTAGTGTTCAACAGATACTAAATTCTGCTTCAATAATAAACATTCCCAAATTTTCAGTGGTACGACAAAACAAAAGTCTTCTTCTCATTCTTAACATGTGTCCAGTGTAGGTTAGCAGGGGGGTCTGCTCCATGCAGTAACTCAGACACCCAGACTGCCAGGAGTGCCACCACATTGTAGCTGCTCAGTATGGAATGAAGAATGAAGAGACAGACAAGAGAATTGTACAAGGTTCTTTGCTGCCTCAACCTGGAAATAATGAAGACTCATATTTCATTGGCCAGAGTCAGTCACAGGTCCCATCTAACTGCACAGTGGCTACAAAAAGCAAGGAACGAATAAAACATTTCATGAATCTTACCATTTCTGCTACAGTCACCTTAATTAAGTCTCTTTCCATCCCTGGAGTCAAAGAACACTATGCCCAACTTTATCATTAAGTGGATAAATAAATGGGGAAAGAGACTGCTCTGACTCTGAGATCCATGGTTTAATTAATTCCAAAATTTGACCAGCATCAGGGTCTTTCATGTTTACATGGTTTAATGTCTGTCTGTGCTGAGTTCCTGAATCTATCTCCTGGCCTGCCTATCACAATTCATTCCATCCATATCGTATCCTCTAGCTCCTAATGGATTTAGGGCAGGACATTTCTTTAATCCCCAATATCTTCATCTCCTTAAATTCTTCTCTTAAAGATGCTGTGTGACCACCTTTCTTGAAATCAGTCTTCCACAGCATCCTTTCTCTCTGTGTCTTATTTTTACATGTATTGACCCTCATGGAAGAAAATCCTATGGTGAGAGTTGAGAGTTCTACATGAAGAACATTTGTAGGAGTATAGATTATCTTGACCTAATGCTTCATATTGCTTTGCACATATATTGACATTCTATGTCTATAATACATACCATTCAAATTGGCTTAGGATTTTGAGTTCAACTGCCACCTTGGCCAAGGAAAGAAAAAAAAAAGAGAAACTGTTTATCTAGTGTTTTGTCCTCAGCAGAATACTATGTGGCACTTAAAATAAGTCACAGAAGTGTCTGTAATTCTTTACCTATAGAATTCTGGTTATCCAAGCAGTGAAAAGGACCAGGGCTTAGGAGGGCTAGGAAGGATGCATGCCATATGTGGTTCCCAAGATCTGGAGATTTATTTTTAGAAGAGCAACATGGTGGGTTGTCTTATCTGTTTGACTCAAGAGAGAACCCTGGGGAAAAAATGCTGTCTCAATCAGAAAGGAAGCTGTTTGTGTGTATACAGATTTGTTTTGAATGTAATTAATAAACCAATGCATTTTTTTGGAGTCATACTCTGCTTTCAACATTAGAAAGGCAGAATCATGTATGACATGTTCACTGCACTCCAGTAGCTTCTGTGTAGATTCAAGAATGTCCAGTGGATGCTTCTGAGAGGTAATTCAAGATTCACAATGGATATGTCTTTCACTGTTTTGTGAGCAACAAGGAGGGGCCACTGTGGGCTGAGGGGATCAGGGGAGGTGAATGAAGGGGAAGACCATAGGGATTACAGAAAAGCGAAAGACTGCACAAAAAGGACTGTTCAGACAGGAGGAAGAAGATAGCAATTGTGTGGTGATGGAATTGTACAAGATGTTGGGTGGCTGTGAAATAATTGGTCAGCTAAGGGAATAGCAAAGGATTGAAGGCAGAGATCCTAGACCAATTAAAAGTAATATCTTCCTTCTCAGAACCCTAAAGTTTCCTCTTTTTAATGACCATGACTTTCTCCTTCACTTGAGTTCTTTGAATTTGAGACTTAAATTCACTTGAAAAGTTTAAGCACTCTGAAGAATAGTCTTTCCTCTCTCTTTTCCTCCCATTGGACAAGCATATTTCCTCATATTTAGAAGGCATACAACATATATGCACTGAGTTGAATTAAAATGAATTGAATTGAGTTGAGTTGAGTTCATCTGGGCTGCAGCTAGATTTGAGAGCCTTATGGCCAGCCAGTTTAATGAGGGAAGGCATTGGCCTGTAATTTTTAACAATTCAAGGAGTTTGGACTTTATTATGAAAGCAATGGGTTGCCATTGACAGTTGTGGGCAAGGATGCAATGTGTATAAATGTTAGTGTATAACTGATTGAAGTGGAAACACTCAAGAGACCCAGAGGCCTATTATGAAGTTCTTACAATTGCTCAGGAAACAGCCTGGAGTAGTGTTCACATGTTTGTAGGAGCAGGCATGTTCCTGAGACATGAGAAAGTAACTGGGCATGTTATTCTGGTAGACACACTTTGTTTTCATGTTAAACATGTGAAGTTAGACTTTACATACAAAAATAATATACCTGTCTACTTTTATGGAAGCATGGGGTCCTCTCAGTTATGGCTTGTCATTTATCCTGATTTCAATAGACTCATACATGCAAAGAAATATTACTTTCTTATAAGAGAAACAGCAATCTGAGTATCATAATAGATGGTAGCTAACACTGCATCTGAGTGTCAGGGATACCATGAGGAGTGGTGGGCACTGGGACAGACTGGAGCTTAAATTCTAGACTATGGAGGGTAGCTGCTGATTAGGCACATTAGCAAGCAAGAATACAGGCCTGAATTCACAAGATCTTCTTTTTGAAATGAAAGTTGAAATCCTGAGCTCTCTATGACTTCTCTGAATTCATTGGCTCAAATGAATTTGAAATACTCTAAGTGCTAAGCAAGGTAAAGGTACTTATCCCCATTCTGTGGCCTCTGTTTGGGTATAAAAAGGATGGATCTGGAGCCCAAAGACCAAGATTTGGGTCCCAACTCTGACAATCACTGACCTTGAGCAAGTTCATTGGCCTCTGTGAGCCTCAAACTTCTAATATAAAAAAAAATTCAGATAATGCCTCTCTTCTAGTAAGGTTCTGGGGATTAAATGAGATAATATGTGGAAAAGCACTCTGAAAACTATAGGTATTATTTTAAAAAAACAAACAAAAATACCACTTTAGTTCTTGAAATTGGGGGTCAAGGATATAAGAATACAATTTTTTGATAGGGACAGATTAAGAAAAGGGATATGTGGGTTCAGGTTGGAGGCAATTATAGGGGCTAGGGCATTGGTGACAGTGTTCCAAGAAATTACTTGGTTACAGAAAATAACAGAAACCTGGGCATGAAAACTATCTTTGGCCATAGTTTTCTATGGCACTGTCAGCTATAATCAGTGGTCCATGTAAAGAAGGTATCTCTGTGAGCAAAATGTATATGATTTTTTGATGAACACAACTCCCCTCAGTTGTTTGTTGAGTTCAGAGGCCTGGGAAGGAGTGATGTTCCACATGTCAAGTCAAACCAGTAGAAAACAACAGCAAAATCAAGAGGTAAAGATGATAAACACGGGCAGATCTTGGTCTCCCACCTCTGGAGAGTCCTGACATCTGTCCTATCTTTAAAGCTCAGCTTGCATTTGGTTTCAGTTTGATAAGCTCTCACTGAAAGCCCTTTTTCATGTCCTCAGCTTTCATTGTGGTTGGCTGGCTGAGCCATTGGAAATTATCTGACAAAAAGACAGGAGTCAATGTTGAACAGATTTGGCTGAGATGTCCTTTTCAGAGTTAACCCTATTCCAGCATATGTATCTAAAGCAATTTATTCTGGAGACTTCACAGAGGGGCTAATCTTAAAGATTAACACAATTAAAGGTTAAACTATTTTTCCCCCAAATCTCATCTTTATGTGTATGCAGTTATGTCAGGTTTCTAGTGGAAGCCTTACCTATATTCAGACATGTTAATGGTGTGTCTAGTTAAGCAGGTCCACCCAAAGGGGGCAAATTTTACCAGATGGCCACTTTGGTCTGGTAGCAAAGATTTTTCATTAGAGAAGGGGGATGACTACCAAGAGGGTATGGTGGCTATCTTTGCAATGGGTCCACAGGATCACCATGCTTTAGGCCAGGCAGATAGGATGGTAATAACTCCTTTACTGAAAACCCCACACAACACTGAGGCATAAGTTTTATACCCAAATATTGAACTATATATGTCAAAGAGTTAACACAGTAGATTGTTCACTTTCAGCCTCATCACTGACCACCACAGATATTGTATGATAAAGATTATTTGTGATTAATCTGAAATTCAAATTCAACTTGTTATCTTGCATTTTTATTTGCTAAATCTGGCAACTCTACTATGATGCTTTTACTGTTTGGGGGGCACAAAGTGCCTCATAGAAACAGTGTCTTCAAGAGGCCCCTGGGAACTTTGCTGCTGGGAGCTAGGTAGTAAGGCAAACAGCTCATGGTGAGAATCAGTGAAATGTAGACCAACTGATAGCACTAGTCGTACAGGCTTGTGAAGTTTGGGAACAATTAAGTTATACATAGATACGTTTTCACAAACAAGTCGAAAAATAGCCATGATTGACCTTAAGACAGATCTTGAATTAATTTGCTTTTATTAAAGTATAATTACCTACAGCAAAATTCACCCTTTATAATACAGTCATACAAACATCCAATTCTGTTGTGTCTTGTAGCCATACAGTCATCTTAATATACACATAAAAAAGCACCTGACTAAATTTAACATACACACATCATAAATCTCTTACTAAACTAAAAATAGAAGAAATCTTCTTTAATATGATATCAAATAGTCTACAACAAATAAATAACAAACATTATACTTAATGGTGAAATATTGAAAAAATGAACAAATGATGTCAAATGTCACTGCTTTTATTCAACATTATTTCAGGGATTTTTAGTGAGTGCAATAAAATAAATAAATAAAATATATAAAGACTAGAAAGAAAAATGTAATTTTTGTACTTAACAGGTGATATGTAGTAAATTAAAATTTCAAAAATAATTTATAGAAATAATATTTGAATAAAAAATGAATTCAGACTTTATGCACATTGCTGAATAAACTCATATAAAAATAAATTTTACTTTCATATGACAGCAACAACAATTTTTCATAAATTAAAAATAAATATGATATGGAAATATTTGCAAATCATAATGCAATTAAGGACTTGTATCTAGTTTATACAAAAAATATTTACAACTTAATAAGACAAACAGTCCAATGAAAACCAGGAAATTTTACTAAAGAAGATATATAAATGGCAAATAGGTGAAAAATTGTTCAAAATCTTTATCATTAGGGAAATGAAAATAATAAGATACGCCTACAAGCGTGGGTGGGTTGCTCAGCCGGTTAAGCACTGACTTCGGCTCAGGTCATGATCTCAAGGTTTGTGAGTTCCAGCCCCGCTCTGTGCTGTCAGCTCGGAGCCTGGAGCCTGCTTCAGATTCTGTGTGTGTCTCTCTCTTTCTGCCCTTCCCCCGCTTGCACTCTGTCTCTCTCTCTCTCTCTCTCAAAACTAAACATTAAAAAAGAATTTAAAAAAAAAGATACGCCTACACACCCACTAGAATGGCTATAGTTCAAAGTGGTTCAGATCAAGTGTAGGAAAGGATGTGGAGCAACTGGAACTCTCATCTGTTGCTAGTAAGAAGGCCCAATGGTACAAGCAGTCTGGAAAATAGTTTGACAGATTCTTAAAAAGTTAAATAGATAGCTATCATAAGTCCCACCTATTCTACAACTAGGTTCTTAGCCAAGAGAAATAAAAGCATATGCATGCACATGAAGATTTATAGTAGCTTTATTTATAATAGCTTCAAATTGGAAACAACTCAAATGTCCATCCACAAATAAATGGATAAAACAAATTGTAGTATATCCATACAATAGAAGAGTACTAAGGAATAAAAAGGAGTGAACTATTAATATGCACAGCTTAACATTGTAAATAACCCAAAGGTTGACAGTAAACTGGAAAAACTTTGGTAAAAGTCTTACAACAGAGCACTGCACAGTAATGGAAATGAACAGACTATTGCTAGAGGCAAAAATATGGATAAATTTACTAACATAATATTGAATAGAACAAAACAAAGCAGCCAGGCACAAAACAACAAATGATCTAGATTTTAATGTGCATAAAGTTAAAAAAAGTATAACTAATCAGTTATGGTAGACCTTCAGGATACTCTACTTCAGGATCATTTTGGGGGAGAGGGATTAGTGACTGAAAAGGGGTGTGAAGTAGCTTCTGGGGTGTTGGGAATGGTCTATTTCTTGATATAGGTTGTCAAAATTTATCGATTTGTACTTACAATTTGTTTACTCTATGTCTATTATACTTCACTAAAGTAGTTTATTTTAAACAGTTTAAAAATAAACTATAAAGGTCTGACAGCTCTTGGTTACTGATCTTTAACAAAGACATACTATTCCTCTCTCTCTCTTCCTTTATATATAAATATATATTTATATAAGATGAATATAAATAAATATTATATATATATATATATATATATATAATTAAATTTGTCTACTAATTCAAGACTCCACTATTATTACAGGTTCAATCTTTGCTTTTTCATCTTGAGGCTGATCTGTATCTTAACTCATCTTTGTATCTTACGTTATGGAGCTGTTCTGATTTTCTTTCAACATTGTGTTCTCTTGTCCCCATAAAGATATAATCACTCCTACTATCCATTCAAAATTTTTACTTGGAAAATACGGCCACCATATATATATAACTGCATCATGATGTCATGTACATAATAGATACAGAATAAATCTTCAAATAATGTCTTTTGGAAACAATTTCTGAATTTATGTATCACATTAGTAACTTGGTGTACTAAGCAATACTTATTTAAATGACCATGTCCCTCCACAGATTTTTGAAGTCTTACCAGATGTCTATCTCAACCCATCAACAATAGCTTGCAGATATTTTCTAAGATCAGAGGATCTCAGGGTAAGCCCAGGAGCTCAGATCCCTTAAGACTAAGTGGATTTATAATCAGTTCTCCTAGGATTCAGGGGCCAGGATATGCATAAAACAGTGGTTAAGATCAGACTTTTGTGGCCAGAATGACTTTGACTTAATCCTGCCTCTTCCTAGCTGCATGACCTTGGGCAAGTTATTTAATTCTGTTTAGCCTCAATTTCAATCTCTGAAATTGAGATAATGATTGTTATCTCACAGGATTATTATGAGAATTAAATGAGATCACGTGTCTAAAGTGTTCAATACAAAGCACACCAAGTATTAAACATAGCAAAAATCAAAGCTTTGTGGCTATCATTACTCCAACCTATTTGTTTGGGGGAATAAATGCTCAGGAATGCACTGACATTTATACTTACGTGCATTCAGGACAATTTACACACAATGCAGAGGCATGTGAAAGTTTCACATCCTCCCCACACCAAGACCCATATTTGTTACCTGGCCGAAACCACATGTATGAGTCAAAGACATTTTGAGCTGAACTAGAGGCAGGTAGATCTCTGCCAATACTGCTGGGATCCTCTGGGGGGTGGAGGAGGGACAGCAATGTGAATAGTTATTCAAAGGGACAGATTCTAGATCAAAGTAATGGGATAACACAGGCCACTGGATTTTTTAAGATCCTGAAATACACAGGTAGATGGACCCCAGGTTAGAAAGCAAGCCACAGTCTCCATCAGATTCTTGATGACTGGATCCCATTTATATCTGTTTGCTTGCCTTGTTAGTGGGGTAGACTGGAAATTTGGGCACCTAAATTAAATAGCTTTTTTTAACTAGAATATTGAGAAACTTGCCATGAAAATACTTGGAAATTTGGGCTCTAGTGCAGCTATTCAGTAAAATATAATCATACCTTGAAGCTTCATCAGTCAATTACAGAAGTAAATAAAAATATGTTGAGATACATGCTCTTGGGTAATGGGCCACTAGTTTCCTTGGTGATATTTTGTAACTGTGCTAATTGCCACATGGATAAAAAGATGTTAACACTGGTGAAATAATAGTGGGTGGCACTTGAGAAATGTGTATGAATTTCAATGTATTATTGGGGGAACAGAGAAACTGAAATGCAAGAGTATATACCACTGAGATTCACATTTACCCAGAAGATGGATAGAAAGAAAATGACAATTAAAACCATGGTACATTTTGGCCACTGAACATCTTTAGAGGTTGATGGAACACCATAAAATTTGTCTTCTTCAGTTATGCTCTAGTGGCAAATCTTTCCTGGTGTCTTAATTGAAATTAATTATTCCTTTCTGTGAATTTCTGGAACATGTGTCTTATTCCACTTTTAAGGACATATTGTATCCTAATTTTTATAATATATAGATGTTTTTACAGTTTTACCACCAAAGGAACCCAGGTCCTGGTAAAAAATGTAAATGCTAGTTTATGATGTCCCTTTGCTGTGAATTGCATCAGATAGTTTACCTCAGGCATTGCAAACTTATGGCCTCCATACAGTCAACATGTATTAAAAAATGTCTTTAGATGGGGCATGAATTTTCCAAGGGCATATACTCTTTAGATTTCTATTTTTTATTATCTTACACCTGGCCTACCTCACTCATTTATATTATTTGCATAGCCCCTGTGGGCTTGGGATTTGTGATTTTAAGTGTAAACTAAAATTTAAATATTAAGTAAAGCAAATATTGCATCTTAATGTTAGCAAAAGAGGTAAGAAGTTTAGTCTGGAGACTGAGGGCAAGTAGTTTCAGCCTTGGATAAAAAGACTTGAAAGAAATGAAAGAAAGCACTAATCAAACACTGAGAAAGAATACTCAGGAAGAAATACATATTGCAAATGAAGTAAAAGTTACTAGTTGGTGAAGGAGAAGATATTTAGTATGCGTGTCAAGAGACGGAAAGACAGACTGAAGGAACGGCTACAGGTCTGGTGCAAGGCAGCAGATGCCTTCCTCATCAGGAGAAGGCATCTAAAGGGAAGGGCCTGGGGCACATAAATAAATGTGACTTCCATACTCTGAACCTAGCCAGCTTAGAGGGTTTTTAGACCGTCAGTTTGTGGTGTGATACAGAAAAATAAAAATGACAGCAGTGTATTCCATCTAGCATTCCCTTTTCTGATGTTTTAGAAGCTCCCAGCTTATCTGGTTGCTCTCTTGTTAGAAAGTCCCTGTGACAGTGAAAACCTGGTACTGATTGTTGATTGGTCCATCTTCACCACCAGCATGAAGCTCTCAAAGGTATATAGATTTCTTTTTTATTTTTGTAGGAACCGCATTTACTGGTTCCTAAAATGCATATATTTAAACCATGGCCACTTTGGTGGTTAGATTGGGATATGGTTTATCCTTATCAAGAGTGAATACAAATCCATAATAACCTTCCACTGAAAGATAGGTAACTCTTCTTGGAGAGAAGACTTTGCCTTGGTCCAACACTGATAAAAATGAAAATATGTTCAAAATTGGACCAACCATATGTTTATCTTTCCACTAAACTATATTTTCCTTACATACACAGCTATCACAAGAGAGGAAGAGAATGGGGAGAAAATTTAAATTTACACCAGCATGGTTGAGCTATCTGATAAGCCCCTCTGTGGAATGCAGTATGAAAAGCATTCCATTGGGACCATCAGAGTGATGACAGGCAAAATTTTTCAAGAGAACAGGCCACTATCCCACTCAAGACCTAAAAATTTTAAATTTCTTCCATGGAGTTTCAGGGATCATCCCTCATTCATGAGGAGGTGAATGTGTCTTCACAAAAGGTAAAATCAGGCAAGGATGTAATGAGATGATGGAGCAGGAATGCTGGAGGACTGGAGGACAGAGAGCTCCTGGGTACCAAGTGAGAGGACCAATAACTCTCTGGTTCAGAGGATGAAAGCAATGGGTACATCAACAGAGGGTTGTTAGTGTCTCTCCTCAGCAATATGGGAGTGGACACCTGCTAGCCTCCTTCCCTATGACTCAGGTCCTCAGTTGGGACAATAGCTGTAGAAGCTGATTCTTCTTTGGAGGAAATGAGGCAATCATAGGGAAAGAGAAGGCAGAAGAGGGATTAAGAGCAAATGAGAAGGAGATTCGAAGGTTGAAAGTGTGTTGTAAAGTCCTGTGCATAAGGTCTTACATGTAAGGTCTTACATGTTCACTCAGAGGAAGGCTTAGATTATCATCAGTCATATATAAGGCGATCGGGTCTGTAGAGTAGCCTCCAAGATCTGTGTCTCTAGAGAGTTTTTCATCTATATGTCATTGGTGTGGGTGTAAGATGGTATTATCTGTTAAACAATTCTCATAAATTTGTTTCCAGATTTATTTTATTATAAATTTACTTGTTTACTTTGAGAAAGAGTGTGTGTGTGAGTGGGGGGAAGGGTAGAGAGAGAGGAGAGTGAGAATCCCAAGTAGGCTCCATGCTGTCAGCACAAAGCCCAACACAGGGCTCCATCTCATGAGCTATGAGATCATGACCTGGGCCCAAATCAAGAGTTGGATGCTTAACTGACTGAACCACCCAAGCACCTCTGTTTCCAGATTTCTTGTCCTATTTCTTCTTCCCATTAAAGTATCCCAAAGGATATTCTATGAAACTAACTTTTTGAGGGTTACTCTAGAAAGATTACACAGATATAGGTGATATAGATGAAAGCAGCATCAATTCTTCCTGGATGCCTTTCACCTCTGGGTCTTTAGGATGAGAGGGAAACTTTGACCTCTCTTTGGCTCCTCCCAAACTTCATGTCTTATAGCTCCCTTTCTTAAAAGAAGATAGGTGCATCTTTCCGGGTCCACCAGTCTACTTCGTTCAGTGTTTCACAAACACTTATTGGTCACCAACCATATGCTAAGAACCATGCAAAGTGCTTAAGAGAACAAAGGAGTTTCTCTTAGGAGTTGCCTTGTTTACTTCTTTCATGCATTCACCTCAGATCCCTTTCTGAAAATCAACTGTCTAGTTTACTCTGTTTTCCTCTTTAATAAGTCGCCTTCACTAACTTATATTTAACCCTTTTATTATTATGAGAATTTATGTATCCAGAGCTACGGAGATTGCAAGGTCAACAAGCTCTTATAACCTCTTCATGTCTAATATAATACTTCTTAAGCATTCAAGAAGCAAGGAAATCATTGATTATAAAGGGGGTTTGGACATCATGTACACCTTGCTTAGTGCCACAATCCTAACACTATTTTTCTCTATATATAGTTATTATATAACTATAATTATTACAATAGCTATCATATATTCTATGGTTATTATGCTACCAGCAAAACATTTTACATATACTGCTTGGCTGAATTCTTTCAACACTTTAAAGTGGGTAATTTTATCTCCAATTTACAGATTATGAGACTAAGACTCAAGATCATTCTGCTGGTAGAGAGTGAATTCAGTTTTTTAACCCCTGCTTTTCTGAATATAAAGTTCTGGCACTCTCAATTTACCACACTGCACAGAAAATGTGAAGTAGTTATTGTGATTATACATATATAATCACAATGCCACAGAAATAGACTCTTGCAAATATTTTTAGATAATATGGTACTAGTAACTGCAGGTATTTAATAAAGTGCTTTTCTCCCTTTTGGGGGCCCCGCTCATGCTAGACTCCCTGCAGCCCCATGAGCACATGATAATTTTTTGTCTGGTTTTAAAACTAGTTTGGTAGGCACTAGATGCCCTGTTACCTTGGATTAATCATCTTTTTTCTCTTCACCTGTTTCCCTACCTGAAAAACTGGGAGGTAAGATGAGCTAGTTGATCCTGAACTCTTCTCTGGTGAGGCTTTGATGGAGACTGCTTTCCTGGAGACTTCTCAAGCTTAGGGCTTGACCTGTGACCAACAGTGAAGACAATAGTGCCCAGTGGACAAACACTGGTCTGGAAATCAGGCTGGATTTCCATCTTGATTGTGTGACCTTGCTCCAGTCACTCTCAACTCTGGGTCTCAGCTTCCTCATGTGTCAAATGAGAGGAGTTGAGATGATTAGGTGACCTCTCATGGCCTTCTAACACTGAAGCTCTCATCTTCCTCTCCCACAGATAGTAGACATAGTTGCCTCCTCATACTCCCCAAGAACTTTCAGTCAGCTCTTCAAACCAAGGGCCAAGTGCCCACTGTGAGGCTGTCTGATTGTTCCTGCTTCACTTAAACCATTAACCTCATGATAACATTCTGAGGGGCATCAACTTACAACAAGGACATAAAAATTATGAGCTAGGTTTGTCACTGACTCCATGGTCTTTAACGACCCTGCTATTTCCTTAAGCAGATGGGAAGTAATCTTATGGCTAAAGCTTGGGGAAAGAAATTTTCTGGAAGGCCTTGTGCACAGAAGAAAAGAGCAGTCAAAGCCCACCCCAGCAGTTAACAGGCTGGCATGATAATAAAGTATGGTGGCAAAATGAAACATTAAAACACCCAGTAAAAGGCTAAGTGCTTGATCATCATCATTAATGAAAATATATGATTGCCTAATAAAATGCTCCATGTGGCCTCTGGCCATGTATCTGCATTCATTAACACCTGTTACCATTGCCATCTTCTTCCTGGGAAGGGTGACCTTCTATCCCAGATGGCCTGTGGTCTGGAGAATTCGGTGGGGGGAAATTTTTGGCCATTGGGTCCCAGGAGAACCCAGCTGACCTGGGGTCCAGCAACAGCTGCCTGGCTTCTATTTGTGCTTCTTCAGGTAATAAAGAGACAAGGACAGAGGCTGGTAAGTCAGAGCAAAAAAACAGAGGTTCAGTATGTCTTATCTATGCCTTGCTGATGGGGGATGTGCCAGCTGGGTTATGAACACAAGGAACAAAACCTGGGGGTGTTGCAGTTCACTTCAGGAAGCTAAACAAGATTCTTATTGGACACAAAGGAAAGACCTAAATTATGTTGCCCCTTCTTAGCTCTTCTCCTTTGATAAGTATTTCATCATTTGCAGCCTGACATTCAGAATCAAGCCTCACATTAACATGTGGAGACTAACTGCATTCATACAATATTTTATCATTACCAAACTCTGAGACTTGATAAAACTCAGCTGTCAATTCCAACATGTGTGTAATGTCATTTGATCCTAAAATAAGCCTTGTAAGGTTAGCAATATAATTATTCTGAAATTTACTGATGAGATTTAGAGTGGTCAGTTAAATTGCTGAAGGTCTCATAGTTTGTAGATGTCAAAGCTGGATCCCAAATAGTGATCTCATACTCTTTAATCTGGTTTCCTGGAATCATGAAGTGGAACAAGCTCCCTGTACCCCAAGTCTACCTTCTCCAAGAGGGTGGTCACCCCACCCAAGCTCAAAGACACATTAAATACTATTACAGAAGTAGAAGTATTGGTGTGATAGTAATGTGGGTCCTAAGAGACCCTGGGCACTCCACATAGGAAGAGAAAAGAGGAAGCTATGCTAAGAGAACAAGACCTCCTACTCCAGAATATCTTGTGGGTTCTCCAACTGTCTGAACTATTGTATATAAATATTCATCACTTTGGGCCTTGGAAAATTTTTTACTGTGTTTCCAAACTGGGCTTTCCTTTCTACATTTGTAAAATGAGAGGATGAGATTAGAGTTCTTTCAGGTTTTGCCCCACCCCTCCATATGTCTACTTTGCAATTATAGAAAGGTTTAGTTGGTACTAATGTGAGGGAACAATATTCAGGCATACTTTAAAGGAGAAAAAAGTGCACATCTATTGCACAACTAGTATTTCCCAAACTGTTCATACAACATCTCATTTAATTGTCAAACAACTCTCCAAGGTAAGTATTATTGCTATGATTATATACGCTCAGAATTTGAATCTGATACAAGTTAAGAAATGTGCTTGGTCCATCCAGTGGGTTGAGTTTTATGTTCAGGGTCTATCCAAGGCTTGGGTTCTTCCTATTATATCACACCAGCTCCCAGTGACAATCCCTCCTTGCATTTCCTTGTCTCTGTCAGAAAGACCCTTGGACCTTAAACCCTATTATCTAGCTTACAATGGCTTTCTTCTCATAACTTGCCTCCCAGTGAAGGCATTTTATTACTGGCTATATTCTCAAATACATTTTTCTTTTCCAGCCACTACAATTTTCACAAGCAGAGGGGCGTTGTTAACTTGAGTTTTCCTCGCTGGACTTGACGTTGGCTGATTGCATTTCGCTGACATGCACTCCTCCTGCTGTGTTGCCAAGATAGTCCCCTATCATTTCTGCATCCCAAGCTGGCAGGGTATGTGGCTTTGCAGCATCTTTTTTTCCACTCCAGAAATAAGAGGATAGAACTGTTTTATGGATAAAATATGAGCTCATATAATGAGAAATTCAGATTATTGCTTTCCTATAAGGAAGAGAAGAAAAACTTACATGAATTATTCCTCCCATCCTCCCTCCATCCTGTCTTTCCCCTTCTCTCTTTATATTTATTGGATATGTCTTATTTGGAAAGAATGGTTCTACAAACATGATAGAAAGGTGTATAAATATTGAAAGATTTATTAATGGTACTCCAAATGTCCATTTTATGGGTTTAGATATGGTATCACTAGCCAGAATGGAGTGACTCAAAATTCCTCTGCAATTTATTGGAAATTTTTGCTTCTGATTGTCCAATTACCAAAGGGAGCCTTTAGAATGGGAGGTGCACATTACTTAAGACTTGTTGGGAGGAAATGGCCCTAGGTAATGGGGCCAAAGGAAGAGAAACCATGTAGAGGTAAGGCTGGGGCTCTGGAGTAGAGAAGAATTTTGGGAAGAGGACTTAGAGAATTCTTGGGGATGTTGAACATAAAGGCTAAGATGAGTGATGACAGAAAGTGTGTGGTTTCAAAAGAAAAAGCATCCCTTTTCTTAGTTTTTTATAGAACCATCCCAGCCAAGGCCAGTGCTGGGTATCTGCAACTAGGAAAATATCAGACCTCATGACTGTGAAGTAATAAAAAATAGAGATTTCATTCATGTTTGGAATTTAAGAAACAAAACAGATGAACATATGGGGGAAAAAGAGAGGCAAATCATAAAACAGACTCTTAACTCCAGAGAACAAACTGAGGGTTGCTGGAGGGGTGGTGGACAGGGGAATGGGTTAAATGGGTGATGTGCATTAAAGAGTTGTCATGAACACTATGTATTGTATGCAAGTAATGAATCATTAAATTCTACTCCTGAAACTAATATCGCATTATATGTTAACTAACTGGAATTTAAATAAAAACTTGAAACAAAAAAGAAAAGAAAAAATATATATTGGTTTATTACCCTGGTTCTGGACTCAGAGCTACTAAAACCCTTATAATTCTCTAAGTAATAAAAAATACTAGGAGCATCTTTTGTTCTAATATTTTATTTTTGACCCTAGTTCTCAATACAGAGTTCCTAAGTCCTTTAGATTTCCAGGTAGCAGTTCTCTTATTCTAATGAGGTGACTCTTGGTGGGCTCCTGGATGAGGACTGGTCACTAGAAAAACCAAGCCATGATTAGAAGCTTGGGATTTTCAGCCCCACCCACCACTCTCCAGAGAGGGCAGAGGGCTATAAATGGAGCTAATGTTAAGTCATACCTACATGAGGAAACCTTAATAAACATTTCAAAAGTATAAGGTGCAAAGAACTTCCAGGTTGGTCAGCACATGGAGGTGTTGAGAGAGTGGTGCACTGGAGAGGCCATGGAAACTCCAAGCCCCTTCCCACATGCCATATCCTATGCATCTCTTCCATCTGAATGTTCATCTATGTTCTTTATCATATTCTTTTATAATAAACTGGTAAACAGTAAGTAAACTGTTTTCTTGAGTTCTGGGAGCTGCTCTAGCAAACTAATCAAACCCAATGAGGGGGTCATAAATCTTCAATGTATAGCCAAGCATAGGTGGCAACCTAGACTTGTGATTATCATTTAAGGCATCAAATGTGATCAAACCTAGACTTGTGATTGGCATCTTGTGAGTCAGAGCCCTTAACCTCTGGGATCTGATGTGTCTTCAGGTAGATGGTAGATGGTATAAGAATTGAGTTAAATTATAATACACCCAGCTGGAGTCACAGCAAATTTGTTGCTGTGGGGAAGGCCCATGTACCTGGTTCCAGAAGTGTTGTGAGTGTGGTAGTCATGTGAGAGTAAAGGAGAAATCCAGAACTCAATGATCCAACATGGAGTACAGAATGGTGTTTGCAGAAGAAGGTTGTGCATAGTAGGTCACTGTGAAGCCTGCAGAGCCAGGTGTGTTTTTTCACCAAGCTGTTTAACTTTTAGCAAGTGACAAACTCTTTAAGGATTGGTTTCCTCATCTGAAAACTGAGGAAGAAAATCGCCTACTCCATGTGATTATTAAAAGTATTAATTGAAAGGCTGTATTTAAAACACTATGAATCTAGTAATTATCGAGATCACTGTTCAGGTTTCTTTTCTTTTTATGAAAGTCATATTATGGCATTTATAACATTTTCAGGGCTTTTGTTTCTTTTCCTTTTCTCTGAAACTACCTCCAACTTGGGGGGAAGATGGGGGAGGAAATAAATGGAAGGAATTGTGATGAAAACTTTTGAGAATGAGTAGTGAATGGTTAAGAGATACAAAAACACAGGAAGCATATGGTCCTAGAGAAGTAATGTGGTCTAAAGACAGTCTTGGGATCCTTCAGTCCTTTGTGCCTAGGTCTGGGATCCAGTTTGCAGAGAATCAGAAACAAGCTGTCAGGATCCAATTTAATCCTGCTAATGGCTTCTAAGGTACTAGCAGACCTAGGACACAGAGAAGCCACATGGCCACCCCTATGAATCAGGTGGTCTTGGCAAGGGAATGGTACTTTTAAGGTAATAAGTAGGTGATGGCAGGAGACAGTGGGATGCTTAAGAAGAATAGCCAGAAGTGGCTACTCTAGACAGGGATGGGCTAGGAGAGCTCCATTTAGGCATTCATTCATCAACAAACATTTATTTAGTGCCCACTATGTGAGTCATTGGTTTAAGCACTTTGCTGCTTTTGTGCAAACCTTATCCCTTCTGTCTCAACTGAGAACTAGAGCATAGGGCTTGAGAAAAAAAGGGAAGAAATGGGGAGTTTGCTGTAAGACTGACTGCATACATGCAGGGAATTTTTAGAGGAACATTCTTTCAACCCACATTTTTTGAGACCTATTCTGGCTGGACATCATGATAAGCACTGCAAGAAAAACAAGGATGAATAAAACATACTCTCTGACCTTGAGGATCTCACAGTCTAGTAGGTAAGACAAAAAATAAGGAAATAAGAATAACACAAAGTAATATGTTTTGAAATATAGTGGTGGGGAAGGTGATCCAAGAGAAATCATAATTGTCAGGCAACATGTGGGAATCCAGGACTCTGGTGCTTGGCAACTGACAGCCAGGACCAGAGAGCAATGTATGAGATGGAGGCAGACCTTGAGCCTGGTCAGGAGGGCTGGAAATGCAACCAGTAGAATGGGGGTTCAGGGATCACTAAGCAAAGCACCAGGCTTTTATGCAAATTTTGGGTGTCTCATTTTGTTTTATATAGTGAGGTTCAGCCACTTAAACATAGTGTTTAAAAAACCACAAGCCCCAGAAAGATCAAACAACTTAGAATCATTCAGCCAGAAACTGCCAGCACAAAAATGACAACCATCAGTGGTCTTCAGACTGCTCCTCAGGGTGCTTTGTCTTTCAAAGGCAGAACAACATGAGTTATAAACTCACCAGTCTTTGTTTATTCAACAGATCTTCCTATGCCAAATATTGTGCTAGTTTTTAATAAATGTTTACTGTTGTTACTAATAATGGCACCTAAACAAAATTCCTGCATAATTCAGGTAGTTTCCCAACCAGTTTTATTGTTCCTCTGAGCTAAACCTCAATGCATTCTGCAGCAACTGGGAGATCAACTGAAATGTGGAGATTTGGGGAGATGGGAGGATTTCCTATCCCCTTGTGTTGAGGAAATTCTCTGGAGACAGAGGAAAGAGCATGAGAGCATTTCTGGCATGGAAGACAAAGTCCACATAGAATTTGGTTAACTGAGACTGAGATCCACTGCTTCTTCTCTTAGTTTTAGAATTGGCCCATTTGTGTGGAGTGGTTGTATTTTCTTTCTAGGAAACAAAAACATGTTTCCACAGGTACAATTTCTTACTTTAATTCTCTGACAAACTCCATGTAACCAACACTTATTAAAGTGTTGGTTTCAATAATATTCCCCAGGCAAAAAAATTTGACTTAATATTTCAATAGCAGTGAAAATGGAATTATCCAGAATTAACAATTAGAAATATACAACACTCCTTACAAAGACATCTTTTCCTAAATTGTCTAGATAATGCATTCATACTATTCCTAGTAATTTTGACAAAGGAAAATATAGAGCCCTGGATGATCCAAATGATTGACCTAAATCTTCTTTTCTACAGAAAGACAAGACTATCTATAAAGTTCTATCTCAGAGGCTGACAGAAAACTCTGCTAACAATTGGTGCTTAATAAATGCTGACTCACTAGGATGGCACTGCTTCCCTACCAGAGTCTGAAAGAAAAGTATTTTCTGCTCAAATAAGGCACCCTACACAGATGTTTCACTCACATGGGACCATTTTAGCAATAAGTCTCACTGAACTTCTACTAAGTTTAAGAAATGATGATGTTCTTAGTTTTTTAGGAGTTTATAAACTATTTGGAAAAACTAGACTTAGAAACATGAAAAGTGAGTACATTTAATAAATTAAATAGTAAAAAAATAAATAAGTTAATCATATAAAGATTATAAGGAAGTAAATGCTATGAAAAAAATCAGGAGGGAGGGACTGGATTGATATTTTAAATAATGGAAAGGGGAAGTGTCAGGGTAGGCCTCATTTAAAAGGTGTGACAGCTGAGCAAGGACTTGCAAGAAGAGGGAATATTGGCCATGAAAATGTGGCAGACAGTATTCCAGTGAGAAGTGACATTGAGTGAGAAGATAAGGAAGGCTCTGAAAGGAGCCTGGTAAAACTGGATGTAGCCAGGGGACAGAAATAGGACAGGAGGTCCAGCATGAAACTGGAAGTCAGATTACATAAGGCCCTATAGGCAACTATAAAGACTTTGGCTTTTGCTCTGTGTGAAATGGGAAACCATTGCAAGGTTTAAGCAAAATGAAGACATGAACTTCATAAGGTATTATCTTTATCTTTATCTCTTATCTTTAAGTCATGGTTCCAATCTCCTTAGTGTCCTGGTCACCCTCCCCTGAACACTGTACAGATTATTCATAAGCAACTAACAGTAATTAAAACCTTATAATGTTCCAGGCAGTATGATGAAAACTTTAAATGGGTTATCTTATGAAATATCATAATAGCCCTATAATGGAGGTGTTATTTTATCTTCATTTTACAGATGGGAAACCTGAGATCTAGAAAAGTTGAGTAAGTTGTCCAAGGTAAGTGAGTGTCAGAGGTAGAAATCAAATTTAGGCTTTCTGCCTACAGACCCCAAGCTCCTGAACACTACACTATCTATACACACCCCATCCTCAATTAAAAAAAAAAAAGAGAGAGAGAGAGACCCTCTGGAATTTGGGTCTAGACTCCATAGCACAAATCCATTTCCTTTCCTGGACCTCAGTTTCCTCACCATCAAATAAGGGGTTTGGACCAGAACCTCCTTAAGAATTAGTTCTGCTATACCATAATTTTATTTGTTCGTATAAGTAATTGCATTCTAATAGGGCTATGGTAGTAATAATTGCATTCATTGAATGAATACTACACAGGAAAGGTAGAGGACGAAATTGTAAATCCTACGTATACTTAGGATCACCTTGGAAAGATCTCATTTACCCTTCAACATCTTATTTTACACAAACCAGAGATGGTAAATATGTTCTGTAGGATAATGTATGCCACATTTTTAGAATGTTCTTTAAATTAGATATTACCTTAAGCCCACATAGCATTTTTTTTAATAATAATAATAGTAATAGTAATAATAATAACAAATGAGAAGACAGGAAGAGAAATATGTTTCTGACTGGTACAGAGAAAGAGAAATCCAATAATCTCTTTTAACTTTTTGTGCTGAAGGCTTGAGTTAAAATGATTGAGCACACACTAAATAAATTATAAATATAAATATAAATAAATATAAATATAAATAGGTTTGGAAATATGAGAAAATAATCCAGCCATACCAAAAGTAATGGGGTGTTTGGACTAGCTGTGACCACATGGAACAGGCAGACACATCTAGAGATGGTCTGGCTCACTCAGATCAACCTCTGTCATCAGCTAGTTTGAAAAAGTGAGGCAGGATAACAAGACCCTTGAAACAATGTGGTTTCTCACACTCTTGCCTCTGCTTTGGCCAGACCAGTCTCCCTCTAACTAGATCACCCTGTCTTACTAAGCAATGAGGCATAGCTATGTACTACGTAGTGTTTAATAATTGCCATGTTTAACCTTCCTTGGTTTTCTGGACTCTGGATCCATCCTTCTGGCTCTTGGTCCTTGCCTGAATCTAGCAATAACAGGTCTCCTGGGCTCCTGCAATAACGGAGTTGGATTCTCTGTCCTAGCTTCTCCCAGATAGACCTGCCCCATTGTTGCCAAACTGACACATGATCTTCTTCATCATAGGTTATCAGCACAGCTGTCTATGTGTTAAACATCCTGCATAGGTTCTGGATTTGAGTTGGATTTGTCCCTATGCTCAAGACATCTGATCCTCCTCACTAGATGGAGGGAAGTGAGGCCAATTGGGAACAATTTCATAGGCACAAAAGCATCTTACCTAAGTCTGAAGTGTGTTTGTATTAAAAGTGGAATCCTGAAAGTTGTGACCCACAGATGGTGCTCAGATCAGAGATGGGAAACTTATCTCAAATTTAGTCACAGATGTTTCAAGGTTAGATGAAAAATGGGAGGCAAGGCCTAGAGTCAGAAAAATGTTGCTGGAAAAGTAAGAAGTAAAAAAAAAAACAATAGTGGGTGACTTGGAGGTAGTATGGATGAATCTGGAGGCAGAGGACCATTGCTTGCAGCCATTGGCAGGCACTTTCAGCTGGAGAGTTAGGCATAGGCTCATTCATATTTGATGGGCCTTTAGTTCAGTGGCTGACATCTAGGATTCTGAGTCAAAAATATGAATTTGCATTGCAGCTCTACTAACTTCTACCTATGCTGTGATTGTTCCAGAATTTCTACATTAAAGTGCCCAAGGGGAGCCATCCAGTTGGAATAAAGTCTTGGGAACTTGTCTTGAAACTGCCTTGGCTTGGTACTATAAGTAATATTGAAAGAAATTAAGTGTCTATATCTAAGGATACCTGAGTGTGGGATGATGGTATAGTATTAGTCAACTATTGTCACAATAATGATACATCACAAACAACCACAAAACTTTAATGGCATATAATAATAAGATTCAATTTCCATGCTCACTGGTATGCAGGTCAGTAGGGGTAGCTCTCCTTCAGGCTATAGATCTGCTGGTTACTGGAGCTCAGCTCTTCTGTGCGGTGCTTGGCTGAGTCTGGCTCCAAGAGGAGGACTGGGTCCAGGTTTGTTCTGCATGTGTTACAATTTCTTTGAATTAGTAGCTACCTGAGATATATTCTGCTTATGGAGAAATGCATGATCACAAGAGAGTAACCTAACCACACAAGCACATTTCAACCCTTTCTTCGAGTGACATTCATTGGCTCATTGACCAACGCAAGCCTCAGGGCCAAGCTAAAAGCCAAATGCATTCCTCCCACTCTGATACCATGAAAGGGGTGGGTGTAGAATGCAACCACCAGAAGTTAAACAATTGAGAAAAAGCCAGCTTTTGGTAGAGTTAGAGTGTATGTCTCTTAAATTTTGTAAGTTAAGATTTCTCCTCTGTAAATTTAAGCTGATATAACTCAGAAGAAAACAGAAGTCAACTGTGTAGATTCTGAAGCCAGAGATATTAGGTTCAAATCTTGTTACCAGCTTGACTAGCTGTGTATCCCTGAGTGAATTACTTATCTATTTTGTGCTTCCATTTCCTCTTCTGTAAAATGGGAATATGATAGTCAATAACGATAGTACTTCTTTCACAGGATTATTGAGACATTAAATGGGTAAATATCTGTAAAGTACCAAGATTACCATACAACTTGGTAGATGTGGATAAACATCCAACCCTCTAGGAAGCCCTGTCAGCTATCTTCTGGACCTTCACTTAGAACACACTTGCTATCCATCTTGTCTTTTACTCTGGCTCTCCCTCTACCCCATCCAGCTTAATCGTTGCCTTTTAGTCTGTGCTTAGTCATCCCTGACTGTTTCCCTTCCATATTCAGCACGACTTCCAGAACACATTCCTGGTGAGCACTTCTCAAATCTTCATTAAGCCTCCTTCAAGGCTTAGCAAGGCTTACAGGGCTATATGGCATGGGAGCAGGTAGTAAGCAAGAGACAGATGACTCCCAAAACTGAAGCAAAGTAGAGAAAGTCTGGAAGTTCAAAGACAATGTGAGGATTATGAGAAAATGACACATAATGAGATAATGAGACATAATGAAAGCTCTATGAACCACTATGAATCCTACTGTGACAAAGGTGTTAGAATCAGGTGCTGGGTGGCACCTGGAGCTCTATGAGCTATTGGAGTCCACAAAGCTTCACTCTTGTGCTTACTGATCTTTGTCTTCATGACCCTGGCTTCTGTCTTTTCCAGTTTCTCCAAGTTTGTAAATTAGAGTCTGTGTTTTGCATCTCATGACTCTGTTGCCCAGGAGACCATATCCTCCAAAGAGCCCAGAGTTCATCTTATTTGTGCCTATAGCTCCATTTTCTCCCTTCCTCCCACCCTATCTCCAACCCCTCCCCATGCCTACCACAAACCTTTGTGCACAGTAGGATCTCTGTAGTTTCTGAATTAAATATTGCACCAATCTGAAAGAAAGTCACTATTTGGGTTACTGTCAAGGATGATTCAGTGATGCCTATTTCTCCACTCCCTAGAATACCTTCAATATCAAGAGTCACAGAACAAATCCACACACATATCCCAATGTTGACACACACACACACACACACACTTAGAATTTAATCACCCTATTTGTTCTCTAGGTTACCACATTTGGGGCAAAGAAAATGTGAAAAAGAAAGATTGAAGAAAAAAATTCACATTTTACACATTGCATCTAATTCCATTAATTATTTTGTGATGCAATTAAGCATTTCATTTCAGAGCTATTAAAGCTTAAATTATTTATTAATAATTACAGATCATTACCTGATAGTGTTCACTCTGTGGAACAGGTGATGAATAATTTATCAGCTTTGACATGGTTCTCTCCTCACAGCCATCTTGAGATAGTGTCTATATCTGTACATGTCAGCTTGCCAATATATGTGCCTGTTTGTGTGAACCTACTGTTCTTTCTGTTAATAAAGAATCTTCCTGAATTCTGAATGTTATTTAAAACTTCCCACTCTTCAAGTTTGAAAGTATATATTGTAGGTGAGATAGAAATAATGCTAATGTTGTGTAGATAAAAAGGTACATTGGGGCGCCTGGGTGGCTCAGTCGGTTAAGCATCCGACTTCGGCTCAGGTCATGATCTCACAGTCTGTGGGTTCGAGCCCCGCGTCGGGCTCTGTGCTGACAGCTCAGAGCCTGGAGCCTGCTTCCGATTCTGTGTCTCCCTCTCTCTCTGACCCTCCCCCATTCATGCTCTGTCTCTCTCTGTCTCAAAAATAAATAAACATTAAAAAAAAAAAAAAAAAAGGTACATTTTCTTCGTGGCTGAGATAGACTTCAGCTCTAAGAGTAAATTAAAGTTATATTTATTCACTACAGAAGCTTTTCCTTACTCTTCTCCATTTTAGGATCTTTAATTACTATTATTGTGTTATAATCATATACATTATTACCATATTACAGTCACAAGCACAAATTAATGCTTTTGTTTATATAATTTTTAAAGATGAATTTTAATCAAAATTAAAGCAAAACATTAAATTTAAATGTATAAAAGAATTTCATGAAGAAGTAATGTGAGCAACTATTGGCAAATGAATACTGATATTACATAGAGATAAAGACCAAAGCCTAGTTGTTATTGAGCCTAACAAATCCACTTTAACATCATCTGGAGTAGTTGACCCTATTGTTTTATCTGGAAAGAATTCTAACTGATATCACCAATTACCCACATGGGATATTACTCAAGACATGTAACAAGAACACAGCTATGCAAGAGTGACTTAATCACATGCCACCTATATGGACCTAAGTAAATGATGATCTGTCTTAGGAGTTTAAAGTGGAGGCAATTTCTTCATTCAACAAACAACTTTTTGAGTATCTAACTTATGCCAACACTGTTCTGGATGCTGGAGATAGAGCAGTAACTAGTATGAGGTGAGAGGTGTCAGCAGATTCAAAACAATTCCTAATAGCTTTATAACATGTTTTTTTCCAGTTGATCTTCCTTCATTTCTCTACCTTCTGGTGTAATTCACTAGGAATGAGACAAGCCTTACCATTTTAAACAAAATAGATTTTTTTAATTTATTTTTTATTTTTTTTAACGTTTTATTTATTTTTGAGACAGGGAGAGACAGAGCATGAACGGGGGAGGGTCAGAGAGAGGGAGACACAGAATCTGAAACAGGCTCCAGGCTCTGAGCTGTCAGCACAGAGCCCGACGCGGGGCTCGAACTCACGGACCGCAAGATCGTGACCTGAGCCGAAGTAGGACGCTTAACCGACTGAGCCACCCAGGCGCCCCACAAAATAGATTTTTGACACAAAAGTCAATCAATTTGCCATGGCATGTTCTCTGACTCAGTTCTGCATAGATTTGCTGTTAGCTCTTCAAGGCAGAGTGTCTCCAATGTTGTAAGTGTGTTGTGTATAGACTCAAGCGCTTAAGGAGATGTGGGTTTGTACACATTCTTCCAGAGCCTGGACAGGAAAAGGAAGGAAGAATTATATTTTCTAAGCATTATAACTTTTTAAAAAACCCTAGCATCTACTGAGTTTTCATTCCCAACATTAGGGGCAGGGCAGGGAGGGGGTGGTATCCTGCCTATCCTGTGATGTTGTCTGGCCTGCTGCAGGACTGTCTCCAGAGATAATTTTTTTATTTTTGTAAAATATACATGACATAATATTTGTCATTTTGACTATTCATAAGCGTGCAATTCAGTGGCATTAAATGCATCCAGATATTATGTAACCATCACCACTATCTGTATTCAGGAAATTTTCATCATCCCCAACAAAAACTCTGTACCCATTAACCACAGCCCCCAATTGTCTTATTTCCCCAGCCCATGTTAACCCCTATTCTACTTTCTGTCACTATGAATGTGTTTATCCTATGTACCCAATATAAGTGGAATTAACAATATTTGTCCTGTGTCTGGCTTATTTTGTTAAACATGTTCTCAGTGTTTATCCATGTTGTAGCATACAAAATGTCATTCCTTTTTCAAAGACTAAATAACATTATTTTATGTTCATGTATCACATTTTACTTATCCACTTGTCTATTGATGGATACAAATAGTTTTTACTTTTTGGCTATGCGAATCATGCTGCTGTGCACATTGGTGTATAAATATCTATTTGAGTCCCTACTTTCAAGTGTTCTGTGTTCTTTCTAGGTGTGGAGCCTATGTCATATGGTGGTTCTATGTTTAACTTTTTGAGAAAATGTAAAACTTTTTTCCATAGAGGTTGTACCATTTTACATTCCCATCAGGAATGCACAGAGTACCAGTTTCTCCACATCCTGTTATTAGGTGCATAAATGTTATATCTTCTTGCTGTATTGAACCTCTTGTTAATACATAATGCTTTTGTTTTGTTTTGTTTTTGTAAATTTGTTTTATTTAAAGTCTATTTTATCTGATATTAGCATATCCATCCCAGCTCTCTTTTGGTTATTATTTGCATGGAGTTTTTGTTTGTTTGTTTTTGGTTATTTTTGTTTTGTTTTGTTCTGTTTTTTGTTCTTTTCTTTTTCCCAACATTTCAGTTTCAATATATTTGTGTCTTTGGATCTAAAGGGAGTCTCTAATAGATATCATGTAGCTGGATTATATTTTAAAATCCATTCTGCCAATCTTTGTCTTTTGCTTACAGAGATTAATTCATTTACATTTAAAGTAATTACTGATAAGGAGTGACTACTTCTGACCTTCTGCTATTTGTTTTACATAAACTTTAAAGCTTTCTTTGTCCCTTATCTTCTCTATACTGACTTCTTCTGTATTTAGTTGATTTTTTTGTAAACGTGAAATATTTTGGTTCTTTTCTCATTTTCTTTTGTGTATATTCCATAGATATTTTCTTTTTGGTTATCATTGAGATTACATTTAACAGTATAAATTAAAACAATTTAATTTTAATTTATAGGAATTTAACTTTAATACCTTACAAAAACTGCAGCTTTTCCCTCTTTCTCTTCTTTTTATTGATGCTATAGATTCCATCTTTTTTTATAATTTATGTGCTCAATAGTATAGGTTGATAATTATATTTATGCATTTGTCTCTTAAATCATGTAGAAAATGAAAAGTGGAGTTACAAACAAAAATCACAATAACACTAGTTTTATAATTGCCCAAATACTTACTTATACCAGAGATCTTTACTACTTTATGTGGCTTAAAGTTATTGCCTAGTTTCTTTTTATTTCAATCTGAAGGACTTCTTGTAGAAACCCCAGTGTCTTGGGTATACCTAACCCACTGAACCAAGCAGAAAAGGGAAAGGACAAATATTGACAGTATATTTAAACAACTTTAAGATATCTATCAAACTACAGTTCTTTGCTGTCTGAAAGATATTGTGGGGTTATAGACATGTATAACACAGAACTCTTACTCATTTAGAGTTTAAAATTTCAATACTATATATATATATATATATAATATATATAGTATAATATGATATACTATATATATTATAATATATAGTATAAATATGATATACTATATATTATAATATATGTATAAATATAATATATATAGTATTATATTATATATATATTATATAATAGTGATATTATAACCATATATAACCATATATAACTATGGTTCTAGATCACTGGGCAGGAGAAATTTTTGAAAGCCTTGGGTAGAAGATTGGCATGCCTAAAATGTGAATTTTAGAAGGTTAATATGGAAAAGGGAAGTTTTGAGACAATTATTCCATTGCTATCAATGCTTTTTAAATAGGCTTTTTTTTTCTTAATTTATGACATTGGTTATTTCCAAGGATCATGTTTTAGACTTTTCACACACTAGTAATTTTAGAGCTTGAGGGATTATTGAAATTCAATAAAATCTTAGAAAAAAGTAAAATGTTTTCCCTTTGAACTAGATGGACACAGGTGTCCTGGTTGCTGGCTTGTCCTTTTCCATCTGCTATTTCCAAGTTGTGCAATCCAAGATTATGTATCTCCATAGAATCTAAAAATATGAAGGAAGAAGTGGAAAGTTAGGAATTTTAAGAAGGGCAGGAAAAAAAAAAACTGTTGATAGCCTGGATTGGAGGTGAGCAAACTTTTTTGTAAAGAACATTTTAAACCTTGTGGGCCATAGAATCTCTCTTCCAGCTACTTAATGCTGACATAGTCTGGAAAGCAGCCAAAACCAATACATAAACAAATGTGCATAGTTGTGTTCCAGTAAAACTTTATTTACAAAAATAGACAGGGGCCAGATTTGGACGCTTGACTGTAGTTTGCTTCTCTGTGGCCTATGAAAATGAATTCCAAAGTTAGACTGAGAAACAGGAGTTGAAAATTCCCTAATGAACATGGACTGATTCTCATCCTCTCTGTGCTCCAGTGTCTGGTGCTCACTGACATGACTAATATTATTAGCCTTCTTCATATGTGCTATGTAGGGATTCATTACCAATGAAAGGCACCTAAATTCCTTGACAGCCACAACACTTATTATTTAGTTTTCTTTTTCTTCTCAAATTATTTATTCTGGTTCACTAGAATTTTGAGTAAATTGTCAGCTGTGTGTAACCCATTTTTCTTATCAGTACACCTAAAGGAACCATTTCACTTCTGAACATTGTACAAATTAACAATTACTTTCAGTAACATAAATATATGTCATGTTAGTCTCCCTAGGGCCACATCAATTGAAAGTACAATCATGGAAAATTGGTCACAATGAAGGTATTCTCTGGTTCATAATGTTTTTAGCAAAAAGTTGTGAAAGCAGCCTTACAGTTGTTGCCTTCTATATTGAGGAGACCTTGGACTTGTCTAAAAGCTACCCTCGAGTAGCTATTGTAATCTTCAATTTGGTCATTGGGTCACCTCTTCTTTTGTTTTCTCACTTAACTTCTGGTGATACAGATTTTTGTTTTATTGGAGTCCTTCTGACAGTCTCTCTATGACAGCTGGGCTTAAGACTACAAGGGGCAAATTAGGAAGGTAATATGAGTGGCATCAAAAAGTGCTATTTTTGAAATCTTCCTTCCCTCAAATTTCTACGCTAGTTTTCTGGACCTTGTCATGATAAAGAAAACCCTAAGATCTGCCCATAGCTACAGCAAAAATGATATACAGAATTGATACATTCAAACAAAAGAAGAGAATTTAATAAAGTGGCTATGTGCAAACGTGTCACAGAATTAGGGAACCCATGAAGGATATGACAATACTGCTGGACTGGCTACCAGGCTTGGACTTAAGGGTCAAAGGTAGAAAGAGGTTTTGGGGTCCTGGAGAGGGTAGTGTTACAGACAGTGCTGTCAGGCAAGAACTCTGATCTTCCAGAGAGCATGCAACCAACCCATGAAAACCCAGCTAGAAAGGAGCTGGAGGCTGACCCTGCTCCCCACCTCCCCACTCCCAGAAAAACCAGGGACAATAGAGAAAATTGTTTCAGTTTATACAGGTAAATTTCCTAGAGTTCAGGGCTGGGTGGATAAGGACAGGGAGTAGATTTGGGGGGCCAACAGAAATATCCAATTTACCATACCTCTTTTTTCCCAAAGGATAAGTTATTTTCCTGTCTTTTATACTATCTGCAAGGTTAAGAATTGTCTCCTGCTTTCTGATTTTAGGACTAAATGCTAAGGAATAACAATTGGCCACTTTCTTTCTATTTCCATGAAAAGATTCATTAGAAATGTATTTCAAAGTAGTGGTAACAAGTGGATTCTGAAGTCAGACTGCTTGTGCTCAAATCCTGATTCTACAGCTTTCTAGGTGGATGCTTAAGTAAGTTATTTAAAGTTTTTGTGTCTCAGTTTCCTCATTTACAAATTGAGGATAACAATAGTACTTAACATGAGGTCACTAATAAATCATCAGCTTGGAAAAGTTCCTGGCACATAGTAGGCATTATATACACGGGTTAGCTACCTTTATGTAGACCCTGGTTAACACCACAGATTGTTGTTTAGACAGTCGCATCATAATAGTAATAAGCACTGGGTCTTGCTCTAGGTACTATGTGTACCACACACTATAATTAATGTGGAGATGTCATGACTGTGATCTGGTTTTAATTCTAGTACTTTCTGACTTGAGATTTTTATGGAATCTTCCAGAGAAACCAAGGGACCTGGATCCATTCTAATCTTCTTTGAGTCCTTTCCTTTGCTTCACTTATTGGTCTCAGTTCATGTCCTGTGCTATTTCATGCTTTCCTTGTTTTGGGACTGTTTATGGAGAATTCTATTTTTCCCATCTTCAGTGGCACAAGGACCAAACTCAGCAATACCTGTGATCTTAAAAAAATATTTCCAAAGAGGTGTATAGTTCAATTCCAATCAGCAACCGTACAGATCTGTGCAAAGCTGATGTGTAAATAAATGCATTCCATCTCAATTTGAGTCCTCTGCGATGTTCTGCTTCAGCTCCTAATCACCAACACCAGAGAGTAACTCCACTTTTCTCTCCTCAAAGTGCTTGAAGTGATGATGCATTAGTTTTCTATTGCTCTATAACAAATTACTTCAAAAGGCAGTGACTTCAAACAATAAACATGTATTATTTGAGTTTCTGGTTGTCAGAAATCTAGGCATGACTTTTTTGGATCTCTTTGCTCCTGATTTCTCACAACCCTGCAGTCAAGGTATTGGTTAGGGCTGTGGTCACATTGAGGCTTGATGGGAGAGGATGCTCTTCCAAGTTTCCTCCCATGGGTGCTGGCAGGTCTCAGGTATGCTGGCCAAAGATATCAACTCCCGGCCAAAGGGCTTCTCCATAGGGAAGCTCACAACATGGCATCTGTATTCATTCAGAGCAAGTAAGCAAATGAACCAGAGCAGGTGCCCAACATGGAAAATAGTCTTTTTTGTAACCTAATTTCAGAAATGACAGACATTACCTCTGCTACATTCTAGTTTTTTGAAGCAAGTCACTAAGTCCAGCCCACTCTCAGGGACAGGCCTTACTCGAGTTCATGAACACCAGGAGGTGGGATCACTAGGGACCATCTTAGAGGCTGTCCACCACAATTGGCATAAAGATATATATATAGATATAGATATAGATATAGATATAGATATAGATATAGATATAGATATAGATATATATTCCCATGGCTTTTGATGGAAAGCAACCCCTTCCAAGTGAGCTCTACTGGAGAGAGTACCTAAAACTATTGAAAAATAATTTCTTCATGGTTACCTTCTATTTTGCATTTCACAATGCAAAATAGATTTTCAGCCATCTGCAATGGACTATCCTACGTGGGGTTCTGCTGTTTAACCATTTCATGTTCTCTTATGTGTGGGTTTACAGCTATCAATGTTGGTTTCTATCAGTACTGAAAATTTTAACTACTACTACCACTTGAGTTATCACTTCCGCAGACAACTCTGAAAATCTTCCACTATCTCCAGTCTCATCTCAGACCTTACCTCTCAAAGGTCCTGTCATAACCTCAGTGTGGCAAGTCCCAAATAAAACTCTTCAACTCTGAATTCTCCATGTCCTTAATCACTGGCATTATCATTTCCTGATTCATTCCAGTTGGACCTGTAGAAGTGACAGTCATACTGTTTTGTTTGTTTGTTTGTTTGTTTGTTTGTTTGTTTTTGTTTTCCCCTGGCTAAGTAATTGTCAAATTATATTGATTTGGGAAGCTGAGTAGTCTGGTAGAAATTATATGAGCTTTAGAAACTGGCAAGATTTGATTAAAATCCTGGATCCATTAATTATCTACTTCAATATTTAAATGTGGGAGGGAGAAGTTGGATAGGGAATATAGTGGTAGAAACAGAAAAGCTTTGAATGCCAAACTTTATAATTTATTTATATAGTAGTAAGTCATTAAAATATTTTTGAGGAAAGAAATAAAATTAGAAAGTAACCTCTGGCATGATTTTCTTTCCTTTCATCCTTTCTTCTTTCTTTTATTTCTTGCTTCCTTCCTTGCTCCATCCTTAGCTCATGTCCTTCCTCCCTACCTTCCTTTCTCCCTCCCTCTCTCCCTTTGTCCCTTCCCTACCTCCTCCTTCCTTGTTTTCTCCCTTCTCCTCCTCACTTACCTTTCTTCCCTCCCACCTCTCTTCTTTTTTCCTTTCTTCGTATTTGTGGAATGGAAAGAGTAAAAGTAAAATCTAAAAGAAATAGCTCCTTCTTGAGAGTCACCACAGCACTGCTTGTTCCTCTGAGCACCTAAACCACCTTCAGGATGCGAACAAGTGGATTGGTCTTATCTACCATAGATTTGGGGCCTTCAAGGGAAATATGGGGTTCTGTTATTAAATGCTATTGCATTTCCCATGGTATTTACCACAAGGAATTACTCATGATAGATTCTCTATGAATGACTGCTAAATCAGTTGATTAAGGAAGGAAAAAAGGGGAAGGAAAAATCCAGAGGTACTTTGAATTTCTGAAAGTTAGTGTGGTGGGCAGCCTTTAAGATAACCCCTAAAGATCACTTCCTTGTATTCCCACCACTGTGTAAGCCTGAACCCAGTGACTGCCTTCTACTGAATAAAACAGGAAAAGTGATGGTATGTCACATCCGATATAGTGACAAAACAAATGTAGTGTGTTTCTTCGGGATGCTCCCTTGTCCTCTCCCATATTGCTCACCTTAGGGAGAAGCCCCAAGGAGAGGTACTGAGACCTGCCACATGCCCATGACCACATGAATACACTTAGAAGCAGATTCCCAGCATCCATTCAGCCTTAGATGAGCCTGAGGCCTTTGCCAACAGCTTCATTGCAATCTCAGCCTCTTAAGAGATGATGTGCCAGAGGCACCAAACTAAACCACTTTGGATTCCTGACCAGTGGAAACTTGGAGATGACAAATGTTTAAACTGCTAAATTTGGGGGTAATTTGTTACACAGCAATACATAATTAATACATTCAGCAAAATGAATTGACATGCTTTAACTACCACTTATCTTTTTTCCCATTGAGAATTCTCTTACCCTCAACCTCTACATGCTCTAAGTGTTTTACTGGGCCTTTGGGGGTGAGAATTGTGGGTGGGTGGAGAGGGGAGAGGACTTCATAATGAACCCAGGAACCTTCCCAGTAGCCCAAATATTCAGTGAGTGTAGAAAAAGAGTTGACTTTAGTAGCTGGTAGCAAAAGTCAACAGTAACTCACTCAGACCACAATCTCCTCATAGCCCCCAAAACCAAGAGCAATGTGATAGCTGGGAAGTTTGTGGATGTCATAGAGACTGTGTCTTTTGTGATTCCTGTCCTCCCTAAGGCTGTTCTCAAGGAACATCTGACCTAATTTTACTTGGAAGCAAGTGTTGTCAGTGGAAGTTTTGATGAAAATTACTTAATGTTCCCTCTCAATAACCACCCCCCCCCCCCCACCCAGCCAAGAGGCTGTTCTTTCCTTAAATTGATGTTCTTCTTTAACCTATAAGTTTGTGTCACTAGTGACAGGTGCCATGTCTGTAGCATTCTCAGGCAAGGAATGGGCATCCTGGATTGAATGCCTGAGAAATGTCTTTTGATATAAGGAAACAGAACTCAATGTAGACAGAGAAAGCAGACTGCATATTGATAATGTAGAATTCTCACATCTTCATCTGTCCTGGCTATTTAGTAAAAGCTGGCCCTCCAGGTGATCCATTCCCATGGGTGGCAGATATACATGCCAACTCCAAGCTCCCTGGTGGGGCTGTCACTCCTATGGGAAATAGCTTGCTCCATTAGCTAATGAAAGTGCCAAAGGGAGATAAACACCCATTAGGTGGGCTTTCCCAGGGCACTGACCTTTCTTGTGGAAGCTGTTTCAGGCTTGCAGGCCTGTGAGGAGGAGAAGGAGGGAACTCAGAAAAAGGCCTGGCTTCTGCATATGGGGCCCCATGATGACATGCCTTTGTAACTTGGCAAACAGAATTTGATGGTATTTGAATTTGCAAACTAATGATAAGAAATAATTGCTAAATAGCTCAATAACTGACAGGAAATTACCCTTGTTTCTCTATAACAATGCAGCAGGATGATTCAATTAGGGCTACTGTAGTAGATTTAAAAAAAATGTTTGTTTACAAGATTCATTTTCAACAGCGAAAATAGATGGGAGAGATAGGAGGATTGGGGAAAGGAGGGGCAGGAAGCTTTTAACACCCTCCCTGCTTTCAGATGTCTGTTGAGGGCAGCAGAGAAGGGCAAAGCTGAGTTGCTGGCTGGGTCTCTCTATTGAGGCTGTGCTGGAGAAAGAGGTAGAGGAGAGATGAGCCAGGAAGATAACTTCTGATCAGACTTCTTAATGAGAGTAAGTATGGGTCAGTTGGAAACCCACAAGAACAGTCTCCTGACTTCCATGTCATCTTACCTCTACCCAAGTTGCTTTGAATGCGTGGCTCAGAGCTAGTGGGGAGGGTCCACTGACCCAAAGCACAATGGTATTGACATGGTACCTGGAGCTGAACGGTATCCATTCTCAACATTTGCCCCAACACTTCTTATTCCTGCATCTTTTCCAGGTTCAAGTTCCCTGCTCACCAGAACCAAAGTTTGGTCTTGTGTTTCATTCTCAAGGACCTAGACTTAACTGGGAAAGATTTACAATTTTTACTTTTTCCAAGGATATTTGCAATTTAAAATACAGTTCTTAAACCAAAAGTCTTCTTGAAGTGAAAAGAATGAACCTGTTATGCTTTAATTACTAAAAGTGGGAGAGAGATGATTTACTGCAAGATGTCCTGCAAGATTCCCCTTAAAGGTGCATCCTGGGTCACTAGCTTCTCTGCCCCATTGGGCTAAAGAAAAGCAGTGAATCAGGAGTTTGAGGAGAAGAGAGAGAATTGTAGAATTCACTTCAAAAGACACCTGTCTGAATCTGTTCAACATCTCTGAACCTAAGACTCCTTTCTGGTGTGGCAGAAAAGATGCTGGATTCCGAGGGGACAGACTTGAATTCAGACTTCGTCTCTTCATTTGTGTGACCTTGAGTATAGCAAGCAACTCTCAGTGACTCAGTTTCCATTTCTGTAAAGGGAGGGTAATCGTGGCAAAGATCCAGGGAGATCTAGTATGTGTGACTGTGCCTAGAACAGAGCCTGATACACAGTCAAGGGGCTGTCAATAAAGGACAGAAATGCACTCACCAGATGTGGCTACATGTTCTTAACTTCCCCAGACCTTTAGCCCCCAAGTCACCAGTGTAGCAGCAAAAGGGCTTCAGGCATGGAAGGACCAGGGTTTGAATCTCAGCTCAGCCTCTGCAACTGAACATCCAAAACATGTTCCCTTATAAGCTAGTCAATTCTCTTTGGGCAAAATTGTCTACATAAATCAGAATTCCCCTCAAAATCTCTATTGATGAGTTACCCTAATATTTGAAGGAGAGAAATGGGGAGGCACATAGGGAGGTTAGCTATTTAAGGTAAATATCTACTCAGAATCACTCTCCAGTGCTATGAGCCACCAGATGGCAGAAGCCCTCCTTGACTGCCTTGTTTCGGGGTATCTCTCACATGATGCCCAGAGGCTCCAAGGAGTTGATAGCCAGGAGAGAACTTTTAGCAAATGTCATCTTCAATGCAGTCAGATTCCCTGGGTGATCCAAAGCAATTTTTTCCCCTTATAAATAAACCCAGGGAACCCAACTGAGCCTGTATTCACAACTCCTCCTTACTTAGAGAAGCAAATCAACATTACAATTTATTGTTTCTTATTGCAGGAGTTTTCAGAGCGGAAAGTTAAACTTGTATCTGCACATTCACATTCTAGTGAGATTCAATCCACTCTCCCTACCTTCTTCTTCTCCTTCCCCCTCTATTCTTTCCTCCACCCTCCCCACACCAGAAAGGCAAAATCTGTGGAAGAGGGGGCTTGGGTTTCCTGTCTTAGAACCCAATTACAGTTGGCTGTTGCAAAATTAACGTTCACAGCCATGAAATTATGCTACAGACACTTTATAGAAATCACTCAATCAAACAGAGTGAAACCTTTTTTATATGGTAATCATTTCCCACCATCAAATTTCATAGGAAAGAACAGTTTGATTGAACCACCTAGTTAAACTGTGTATGAAATTAGTCATTTTCACCATAAACAGTGTTCTGCTGCCTTCACAGACAAAAGCTAACAGAATCAAGGTAGTAATTGGTTAGGAAACGACAGGTCCTAATTCTGCCTGAATTGTATTCCTGCTCTTTTTACCATCAAACTGGAAATCCTAGAGTTATGTGCTTCATGGTGTATTTTCTCCGTTATCCTCAGGTGGTCCCACATAGTGGCAAAACCAGGGCAAAACCTTATTTTTTATCCCTGTTCCTATTTACTACCAATGTGACCCTGCGGAGGGGACTTGCTGTCTCTGTGGAAAATCAGGAATTAGACTCCATATCCTTGGTCACAAGAATTGTTATTTGGTGGAATCTGTTTCTAATTCTGCTATGTGGAAAGGTCCACTCTGTAGAAGTAGTTGAATGAGGTGGCTTCCTTGGACTAAAGATAAAGAATGGGATGGGAGAAAATAAAGAGACAATGTTGAAATAACCTCCTTCATAACAAGACTGTGCTGCTCTGTGTTAGTAGATGGAAGAAATATTAAGCTCTCAAAAAGTGAGATCTCTAATTTCCTTTTACTGAGCAAACACTGAGCCATTTCAAATGCATGCTATGAGCATCTCCTTTCCCTTTCAAACAACAGTTGTGATATTCACTAGTTTATAAGCATCAGCAGTTCCCTTCCATCTTTTGCTGAGTTTCCTGAGTTCCTCTCTACCCTACTTGTGTGTCATAAAGTCCCACCCACTTTGCTGACCACAAAGCTGTTCTTGAGAGGGTCTTGGGTTGTACTCATGCCTACATATATACTTGTAATTTGGGTATGTTAAGAATGTAGGCATAACAGTTTTTAACTGTGAACTCTCTTTTCCTCTGGCCTTGATGTTAGGTTATGACAAAATCTTATAAATTCTAATCATGTGGTTGTAGAGGAGATTCCAAGTGCTTTAGTAGTGACAGACTTTATTTTTTAATAGTGTGTAGCAGTTTGTAAATCAGTTTCACATGAATTATCTCATTAAATTTTCTTAACTAACCCCAGGAGGTAGATACTCTTTCTATCCCCAACACACAGGTAAGAAAATAAAGGCTCAAGGAGATGAAATAAGTTTTCTGAGTCACTCTGCTAGAAAAATGATAGTGACAGAATGAGGACTCAGAAAGTGGCAGAGGCAAACTGAGGACTCTGCAAGTTTGCAGTGAGCTTAAAATAACAAAAATCACAACAACAAAAAACAAGACACAGGTAAGCTGGGGGCTAGGCTAGTTATTAGTGGTTTTACTCACATGTCTGGGGTCTCAGCCAGACTCCCATCACTTTTTGGCTCTCTCCATAGGTCTCTCATCCTGTAGGAGGCTAGCCTGGACTTCCTCAGAGCATGGTCATCTCAGACTCCAGAAGTATGAAGATAGAAGATACAAGGCCCCATGATCTTGGCTTTGGAAGTTATACAACATCACTTCCACCACATTCTATGGGTCAAGCAAGTCACATGTCCAGCCTAGATTCAATAAATGGGGAAAAAGACTTTACTTTTAGATGGAAGGAGCTTCAAAGTACTGTGGTAATAATTTTCAATCTACTACAAATTGTCACCAGGAAGGAGAATTTTGATATGTTTATACATACACTTGCTGTAACTGCATAGACCTGGGTCTCTGGAGTTGGCAGATGAGCCTGAATAGGATAGGAACAAGTTCTCTGGACATGTTATAAAATGCAAGGCAAGGCTATCAAAATATTCCAGGTTATTGGAAAGAGCTCTGGATTAGGATATGTGATACCAGGGCTCACGCTCCATGTCTCTTGTAAACCAGCTAAATGAACCTGACTGGTTCATTGCTTTCTCAGTTTCAGTCTTGTCTTCTGTGATGAGAGTTTGACAACCCCCCCAGTCTTCTCTGAGAACAGTTGTTATGATAAAGTGAAATAGGTAGGAAATCCATAGAGAGAGTAAATTTCCTTGAGAAGATCCATGGATTACAAGGTGCTGGGAGAGAAGAAGAGGCTGGGGCCTAGTGAGGAAGCCAAAGCAGGAGTAATTAAGAAGTATAGTCATGACTTGTTTATGAGATCTTCACCCTACCCATGTATGTATCCAGCTAGATACTTCTTTCCCATTAACTTCCCCATACTCACAAATCACATAACACTTCTTAAGTTCTGCTCAGGATTAACTGAAATTGTGTCATGGTTTTGGAGTCAAGCAGGCCTTGGTTAGCATGCTAGCTCCCCACTTTCTAACCAGGTGTCTTGATATTTACCTTCTGTGAGCATTGGTTTCCCCTTCTTGTGGTAAACAGATTCTGTCATGGAGTTACCCAAGCCACATCAAGTGCTCTAGCAATGGCTGGCACATAGTGGGTGTTCAGTGAGTCCTGCTTCTTTGACTCTCTATAAGCTTCCTGAGGAATGATCTTCAGAGGAATGTAGCCATGGAGATACAGGGAGAGACCCCAACATGGCCAGAGAAGGCAAATGACTTAAGGACATTTGGTGGTTGTTCACCACTGCATCTAGCCTAGTGCTGTTATAATGTTGGCATACAATAAATATTTGCAGAAGGAACAAAAGTCAGACCTTTGGTCTCTTCTGTGCTCTTTCTCACATCTGCTTACCACATTTATTTCTTTTTCATGGGTCTCTCTTATACCTAAGACACATGTGTCATGTCTAGCTAACAGTTTGCTTCCTGTTATAAGAAGGAAAATGATGCTTTGTTGCACAGATAACTGGCTGTGAGCTTTCCAGTTTTATAGGAAAAAATTCACTAGTTGAATGGTCTGGTTCCTCTGTTCCTAAACAACCACATGACTTTGGGAAAATCACCTTACTCTGCTGCTCAGTTGATTCACCTGTTTGTTCAGAAAACATACCTCTAAAGTTCTTTTCAGATTTAACATTTCTTGAATCCACAAAAGACTGTGCAGTGTTGTCTTCAAAGGGGTGAGTGAGAGGGAATGAGGACAGGATCACAGTGGTCATCCCAGAATGTCTGCTATCACAAGCTTCTACCCAGAAGCCATGAGGTTTCTCTAGACAATTGAGTTCAGCCTCCTCTTGGCAGCTGTAACTTGTTGTCCTGCCAGCCCCAGCTGGCCAGCTTCCAGCAGGGGGCTGTACCTAAACCCTCCTCTTTCCCACCTGGTCAAACAGTCAAGGGCCTTCGAGACCCCTTCCCCTGTTGGAAAAGCATCCACAAGTCTGACAGCGCTGTTCCCAGTTTGGTTCCAATTTCCCAGAGCTGTCACAGTGGATGCTGCCTTTCTGAGTGTGTGTTGGCAGTGGGGTAGTCACTGCTCCATGAGGGTCTTCTGGGATTTATCATTCAGGGCCTCTTGCTGCTTCTGGCTCCTCAGGTGAAGAGGTGGGCATTATAATAATGGGACTGAGAGAGAAAAGGGAGGTGGGTGTGGGGAGTACAGCTGACAGTCTAATGGACTGGAAAGCTAGGAGGGTCAGGATGCAAGTGCTAGAAAACATTGCCTTTTGTAGGAGCAGTGACCACATTCTTTTTCATTGTCTTCTGAGGGAATCATGGTTTCCAGATTCACATAGCCCTTTCACTTCTGCAAACCTCCTGAAAACTCCCTTCCCAATGGAATGGAAGCAAACTATCAGCTTGCAGAACCATTATTTTGAGTAGGGAGTGGTGGAGTGGGGCTGTGGCAGAGTCTGGGCAGCTGCGGCTATTGCAGCCCCTCCTCTGACTGGGTGGGTGAGTGGGAGGTTGTGCTTAGGTCCAGATGTGTTTCCCCTGCATTGAATACCTGCTGTCATTGCTCATGGAATATCATGCCTTAAATGGCTGCAGATGCTGCTTTTAATGGGAGATGGATGGAGAGACTAAAACCCTGCAAACAAAAATTCTTCTTCCGTGGTGTTCTGACACTACGTACTTGAGGATAAAAAAGTTGATATGGGATTTTCTCATGGCCTTCCTAGTCAGGACTGGAAAGTCTTCCAGGGAAACTACAGATGGAAACTACAGTGAATGCTCTACAGATGGTGAATAATTTCCATATTTCTTTCAGGCTCTTGTGCTTAATTTGAAATCACACTCATAAGAGGTCCCTGATAAAATCCTAGAGAAATGAGAGGGATGAGTGGCAATGTGACCAATGGAAGGTCCATTGGGGTTTGCCTCAGAAGTGCTGGCAGCCCTGTTGCTCCTGGACATCCCTGTTGTTAGAAATTGACTCTGTTTTTATGAGTGTCCATGTTTTCATTCTGAATGCTCTAGATGGAAGTTATACCTCTTTCCTGTCTTGGAATGAGCCCTTTTACAATTATTGAACCTTTGTAACTAGGGCATGACTTACTAGATATCTCTACCTGCCTCCCTGACATACTTCCTTCTTACTACCCAACCTCAGCCATTCCCATCTGATTCAAACCAGCTCTTTCAGCCATAGCATCCCCTGGCCTCCACATTAGCTTTGGCCCAGAGCACTCAAAATCCTAACAAACAAATTTTCAATAGATTTTCCTTCTAGGTCTGTTGTTGAAAGTAACTTGTGCACATGTACCAGAGACATGGACAAGAATAGTCAGAGCAGCACTATTCACAAAAGGAAAAACTCAGAGGCAACTCAAATATTCATCTTTGGAAGAGTGGATGAATAAGTCATGTGATATCCATTCAATGTAATCTTCTATAGCAGTGACACATAACAATATAAATGAATCTCAGTAAATTAATATTAACAGAAAAATAAATCCCAAGCAATAACATATAGCTAAGAAAAAAAGAAAGGCATAAATGGGCCAAAAAATTGGAGTGTGCCATGAACTAAGGTTGATTAATCCAACGCCACACCCCTGGGGTCCATTAGGGAGGAAATCTCTCTGGATTGGAGTGTAAGAGTCTTAAGACATCTCCAAGAAAATAAGAACTGACTGGGCGTTAGGCATCTTCCTTTCCACTCTCAGGCTGATCGGAGAACAAGGGCATAGCACAAGATTACTTTCAACCCTGTTCATAGGTCAAAGCCATTACCTCTTATACTAGTTTCCTTTTGCTGCTGTACAAATTACCACAAATTTAGTAGCTTAAAACAACATGAGCTCACCATACAGTTCTGTAAGTCAAAGATCTCAGTGGGCTGAAATCTACATGCCAGCAGGGTTGCATTTTTTTTTTCCTGGAGGCCCAAGAGGAGAATCCATTCCTTTGCCTTTTCCAATTTCTGGAAATTTCTGCCCATTGCTTGGCTCCTAGACTTTTCCTCCATCTTCAAAACCAGTATGGCAGCTTGAATCTTTCTCATACCACAACACTTTCGTACTCTCTTCTGCTTCCCACTTCCACTTGTAAGAATCCCCGTGGCATTGGGTGGACCCATAATTCAGGGTAATGGCCCCATGTCAAGATCCTTAACTTAATCATATCTGCCAAGTCCCTTCAGTCATGTAAGCTAATGTATTCACATGTTCTGCGGCTTAGACATGGACATTTGGGGGGAGCAATACTCTACCTACCACACCCAAGTGGGGACTCATTTGCTTAGTTCATTTATGTTAACTGTTCCCTGTCACCACTCCTCCACTCCAGTTCTTTTGGAACCAGCTACTTCAAGGGTGCAAGGAAAGAGGAATTAATAGACTGGGAAAGCAGAAGTGGGATATATTAAGGGCTTGACTCTGTTTCAGAAATTACCAGCCCCCGAGTGAAGTCAGGCTGAATCAGTCTCCAACTCATTTCATTGAGCAGGATATTGGAAGTATGGGCTATAGTAACTGGGTGCACCAAGACATGCAGTCTTGCTTTGGATATAGGAATCCCTGACAATGTGAATTTAAGAGGAAAGTCAAGAAATGCAAACTATTTTATATAGATATAATATTGGAGCTGGCAAGCTATGTATCAGAGCCTAAATCAATGGGCAGAATCAATAGCCTCTAGCCAAGAACTGGCAGAAATTTTTCTTTTCCCATCATCCTTTGCTTGGTAAGATTTTTCTTGGAGTTCATTTTAGGGCAATGCAACATAGGGGCCTAAGAAGAAGTATGGTAAATATATGGGCGATAAAGGAGTTTCCAAAATATATTGAAAATATGAAAAGACTTTAAAATCTGAAAATGCTTAGTATAGAGGAAAAGTAAACATTGGGAAGTAACATAATCATGTCTTTATGTCAAGTTTTATGACAGAAAGTCACCGGGACAAGCCAGTTTCCTCTCTCTGGACCTGTCTGTAATCTAAATAATGAGGTGTTTATGTAGGTCATTTCTGTGTTTCTATTTAGCTCTGCAACACTATGATTGCAGTATTCTTGGTATAAAGAATGTTTAGCCAGTTATCTGTTGCCTTCTGCTTAATACCAGACATTGTCTTTTCCTGCTAGATAATCTTCACTTCTACTGATGCCCCCTGCATGAGCTGGAGATTCTTAGGGTGCGTTTATGGCCATTATGGCACAATGATGGGTCAGAGTTGGCTCATTTGGGCTCAAAGTGTTCTCTTCTCAATTCCACATTGGTTCACACTGATAGCTAGACATCCACCACTGTGGGAATATTTACACCACAGAAATTGACAAACACTTCAAATCAGGGTCCCCTCTTCTGCCCCCTCCCTCAACCAGAGCTAATTTACCTTTATCCACTAACTTGATGGCACTACTACTTCTGCTGGTCCCACTGCTGGGAAGCAGAACAGCAATGTTAGGAGTTCAGGTTGTGAGGTATATTGCCAAGCTTTCAAATCTAGATCTGTCATTTTCTGGGCCACCTTGGACCTCATGTAATAATGCTTCATATTTAATGGAGTTACTGTCAGAATCAAAGGAAGATACTGTAAGACCTCACCTTAACCTGGCACATAGTATTCCCTTAATAAGTGTGCTGTTATTGTTCTATTATTATCAGTGTCATAGAGTAGGAGTTTTATAAAAGCTTCTCTAGGTATGATCTGGGTGAATAAAATAAAATATCTGTTTCTTTTGCATTTTGCATAGTAGAGAGGGAATCGATGCATACTCTTGTGTGCCAATACTTTTAGAGAGTTTTCAGTGAGACCTCAACTCATTATTTGGTATTTCTTCCTTCTTCAGCCACCAGGATTCAGACTATAGTCTCTGGTGAGCTGCATTAGGAAGTAACCCTAAGGATAGATATCATGTTATTCTCAGAATCACCCCTTCTCTCCAACCTCTAAGGCTTTCTTGCCTAACTAGACTTATCTGTTCCACATTCTCTTCTCTTACAAGTTCTTCCCCTAAAGCCTCCCAGTCCTTCAAGAAAATAGACATCTGATAAGACTACTCTGTCAGGATCCAGTTATCTCATGAAATGTACTTGAATCTGACACAAGCTCTGGGACCACAAACCCATAAATCAGTAAAGGAATCTCTGTTCTCAGGAGGTGTATGTTGTCCGGGGTGCTCCATCCTCACTGAGAATTAAGCAAGAGAAAATCAGTTTAATTTTTTTTCTTAATTGTTCAAACTTCTATACAAGGAAGTATCTTCCCCAAATGAAAGATGTAAATGGGATTTCTTGAGGAATACATGTAAGTCTTTTCAAGGGTAAGTTTAAAGTTGGAAAAAAAACTCTTGTTTTCAAGATAGCAATGTTAGAGAATGCCAAATATATGGCATGCATATTTAATCTTCCCACGGGTGCCTGTGGTAGACACACCTAATTGATCGCAACCCTCTTTTTCTCTGAGCTCATAAGCAGCCTCAATATGCTTCTCAATGCAGCACTCTAGGCAGCCATTATCAATCAATCAGAGTGGCATGTGAATATTAAAATATATTTGCCATCCTGAGTTTAGATGAAACAGGGGAATGGATGAGATGCTATTATAAGGTCTTTCTAATCCTAGAATTCCATAACATTCAACGAAAATATAAAATTGGATCCTCAAGCCTCTATTGCCAGATCTGTATAAATATCACAATTAATTTGTGAAATATATTTGCAATGTCTACTAAAGATAGTCTATCTCACCTAGTAAAATTTTTATTTCCTTTGTATATCATGGATTGTCCCTCTATTTGCCACATATTTTCTCTTAATAAACATTGTTGTTGGTGGTAGTGGTGATGGTAATTATTGCTATCACTACTGCTATTAATGATAATAATAATGTCACCCTATATTTTTAGCTAGCTTGATAAATTATAACATGCCTCTCCCACCTTCTTCTTCCTGACCTCCCTGAAGCACCAAGCCCACTGCTGGTGTGTGGAATGACCTCAGTGAATATTCTTTCCACCCCTTTTTCTCCTAATCTTCATTAGCATTTTCAGTGATATTTTAGTTCTTCAAATGTGTCAATCGGGATGGGAAGCACCAATTTTTGAGCTGCATCTGTCAATTCAGATCTGAGAAAAAGATGCTGGTCCTCATTACCAGTGGGTCAACAAACATAAAGAAGCACTAGTGATTCTCTAAATTTATATTGACCTGTTTTTGTGAGGTACTTTCTTTACTCTGTTGGACTTGTGGCTCATGATCTTTCTGGGATTTAGAAATAAAGGAGCTTCTTGATTTTACAAATGGCAAACTAAAATCCAAGGTGATAAAGTGACTTCCCAGGGTGGCCAGGAAGTTGGCATCAAGGCACTAATAGAACTCAGATCTCCTGGCTACCATGTAGCTTGAACTTCAGACCATTTCTTTCTTCATTACATCATGCTATTCAGTTAGATGCTGTCTGCTTTGAGTTTGACATGGTGGATGTTCTCATTAAATCAGACCTAGTTTTCAATTACAGATTGAGTTCATTTGTTTTGAAAAGGTCGCTGTATGTTAGCACTACATTTGTAGGCTGTGTAGGTCAGGATCATTCACAGTAGAATACATCCACAACTGCACATGGGTGTGTACACATCTGTATTTGCATTCTCTTCCACACATGAATACTCAGCACAGCACACACTTGTTAATTTAATTTATTTATAAACATAACCTGCCAAATTTTGAGATGATGGATGATTTGGGGCTTTAATAAATCCAACGTTGAATGAGCCCAAGAAATTGTCTAGTGTCAGCTTTTCACTAAATGCAATTAGTCATGTGGAAACATTACAGATATAAAAAATAATCTTCAGCTGAATTTCATAAATTTGGTAGAGTACACAAAATAGAGGCAAGTTGCTTGCTTAGAAAGAGAAAAAAAAAAGAAAGAAGAGAGAGAGAGAGAAAAGAACAAGGTGGAAGAGGAGGGGAAGGAAGAAGAGGTGAGAAAGAAGTATCTCACTTGCCTTTGGGATTGCATTAAAGTTGTTCTTTCCTATATGTATGGTATAAACAGTAGTCTCTTTGCAGAGTTCTTGCCCAGCATATATTTGTTAAAGCAGATGGAATGACAGCCCCTCATTTTGATGCCCTCACTTCCTTGCTTTCACATTTCTTCATTTCCCCTGCAGTCATCTGAGAAAGAGTCAGACAACTCCCTCCAACAGGGAAAGCAAATAGTGGATACAGTTGGCCCTGAATCTCTTTCTGCCTTCCATCAGTAAACTGCATACACCACTAGAAATGACCCTACTATTCCCAGATGTTGTCTGCTCCCCATGTCTTCTTCTTCTCCAGTATTACCCATCCTCTAGAGCTTTGGTTGTAGGTCCTGGACAGACACTGCCCTTGAGAAATTATCTTTGAAGGATTATTTGTGCCCTGTGCAGGTCCGTTTTTTATGCATTTGTCTGTGAGCTTCTTGAAGACAGGAGCCATGCCTTATACATTCTTGGGTCACAAGTGGCTGACTCAGACTTGGCACATGAGTGAAACTCAGTGACTATCTGTTGAATGGATAAGTTTTTTTGATTTTCCTCATCTCATTTAAGTTGAGATCAGTAAGATTCACTAGCATCTTGTATTTAGCTAGGTTCAGTAGGATCTTCTAAATAAATTCTTAAAGAGGTATGTGCTATCCCTGCCAGGAAAAAAAAAAACTGTATTTTTAAAGAGTAAATAAAAAGGGAACAACTTAGCTCAGAACCTTTATTCTCTAAACAGCAGAATTATAAGTTTTAGTAGAGCATGTTCTGGAGATCATTGAAGTTCACCTACAATGTTACCTTACTTAAGCTAAGGTCATTGGAATTTTTGCTTTTCTGTGTATCGATTGTTTTCCCTGTCTGGTTTTATGATACAAAGATGTATGAGAGATGGCACGACAGTGTCAGGTGTATAGACTCCAGCTGCTCTGCCCTTTACTCAGTCTGTGGGCAAGGGCACCTTAAGTCACTTAACCTTTCTGCACCTCAGTTTCCTAATCTGTAAAAGGGGATGATGATACTTACATTTATATGGCTGTTGGTGAAAATTAACTGAGCTAACAGATATAAAGGGTTTTAAACAGTGCCTGGACCATAGTAACTACAGATGGTCCTTGACTTACAATGGTTCAACTTATGATTTTTCCACTTTACAATAGTGTCAAAGCAGTATGCATTCAGTAAAAACCGTACTTTGAATTTTGAATTCAGATCTTTGCTTGGGCTAACGATATGCAGTATGATATTCTTGCGAGATGTGGGGCAGTGGCAACCTCAGCTCCCAGTCAGCCATGTGATCACAAGGGTGAATGGTTGATCCACCGATGACCATTCCATACCCATACAATTCTGTTTTTCCCTTTCAGCACAGTATTCAATAAATTGCATGTGATTTTCAACACTTTATTGTAAAAAGGCTTTGTGTTACATGAGTTGCCAAATTGTAGGCTAATGTAAGTGTTCTGAGCACATTTAAGGTAGGCTGGGCTAAGCTATGACATTCAGTAGGTCAGGTGTATTTATTAAGTCAATGAAGATCTATATTGTGTAAGAATCAGCTATTATTTTTCTTATACCTCATTCTATAAAAGTATGAAATGGGAATAGTAAACAACTTTCACATTTCCCATTTGTATGATACTGAACATAACATAGCAAGTGCTATATCTGAAATAGGGGCCTCATTTAGTGGATTGGGGAGATTATGCCATTCATGTTTTTAAATCTAGCACTGGAAATTAGTATAATGGGACAGAATTTGCCAGGAACATTCTCATCAGGGGAAAGACTGTCAAGAAGGAAACAGAGAGATGTTTGTGCAGTCCCTCAGATTCTAAGTCATGGAATGTGGGGGTGAAAATCATAGTAGTGATAAACAGAATTTGGTGTATAAACTGTGATTTGAGGAGCAAGTCCTGCAGTGAAGTTGGGGCTGGCTTTTAAACTTAATTATGCACATGTTTTTCTGTCAGAGTTTATTGAATCATACGGTGTAAACCATAAATAAACACTAAAAACCTGGCTGGGTTGATGGCTACAAGCTACAAAATGATCTTTAAAGATCAAATATTTATTCCAAAATCCCAGGAGCCAACCTCTCTGCATTAAAGTCAAAAGCAAGTGATCCATTCTTCCTCAACAGTAGCTTATGAATCTTCTCCCTGATTGGAATATGCACAGACAAATTACAGTCTCCCCTCGTGCCACGCAGCATGGAGGAGCCAATTTGGGTGACACACACCAAATGCATAATCTAAAGGATTAGTAGCTTGCCTTGGAGGTGAATTATCTCTGCAGAGCTTGACATAAATCAACCTTGTGATGCACCATTCAGGGAATGTAAAAGCCTGGGCTCCCCAAATAGTTTTCTGGATTCCCTCTGGCAAGGCCTCATTAGGCCTGGGACATCGGAAACACTCGGCATGCAGCGTGGCTTCTGAGGGTGGCTAATGGAAAAAGGAATGCAGACATTTTATCTGCTGTCTACTACAAACAATCTCAAGATTAGCTGCTAAACTCAGGTCTCCTTCTCATTTCCCAGGGTAAGGAGGATCTGTTCCATTCCCCACACCCATCCCAAAGCTGCTGTCTCATTGTTAATTTCCATTCCATTTGGGAACTGAAATGCAAGCTGATAACACTGAGCTTTGCTGCTGTTCTGGGTTGCTTCTTAGAAGGTGGGTTGTTTTGTTGTTATTTTTTATGGTGCAATTCACAAGCCAGCTCAAAGTTCATAATTCTGCCTGTGGCTGGCGGCTTCGCCTGTGTTTTTACAATACTTATATATGTACACACCTATACATATTGAAGCACAAGTGTAAATATCTGTGTGTTATGGCCCACCAAGGGAAGCCACCCACCTGCCAGGAGCTTAGGTTACCCACAAATGACCATCTGTGCCTGTTCATCTTCCATAGCCAGTAAGTCCAGTCAAAACTACCAGGTAATAAAAGTTTGATAGAGATACATATATATTGAGATGCTGATTCAAGTTAAATCAGGGACAGCAAACATAAACAAACAAACAAGCACTCCTTGGAAGATACTGCCCATATATTTAGGCTCTTGAGCTTCTTGTCTGTGTGAAACGCATATGGAGATGCAGGGACACCTACTGTGTATACACTGAGGAAAAACCCATTATTGTTGTTGTTCTTAAGACCATCACCATTCCTGGCTTGTTTTGTCTACTCCAATATAACTGTGTGCTCTCTAAATACATATTACCTGCTGAGATCCTAGTGGCCACAAAACCCGGAAGATAAATTTTGTTTAGCACACCTATTACTGCTTGGTTTTATTTGAATAAACAGTATTTCAATTAAAAAACAAAAAAATCTACTTCTCAGGAAAAAAAATCGGAAGATAACTCATTGAGCCCCCATCTCTTCCTGGCATACTCTCTCTGCTGCCAACTTAGATGAGCATGCTTTCTCCAGGTACCAGAGTCCCTACTGTTCCTTCTTACCCCCAACAGGTAAAGCCCAGCCCCTTCCACACCTTTAGTACTTGTCTGACCATTTAGACATGTAAGTGCATGGCCCAGACTATTTCAATAACCTCCATGGGATGGCTACAGTGAGGCCACCCTGTCTGAGGAGAGCACCAGCTCCAGACGCCTTGTCCTTAGGTCTACTTTTGTGCCAGCAGGGTTCCTGTTCCCAGCTGGAGGAGTATTGACTCTCTAGGTTGTCACTGAGGCTCAGGGGCACTACCTCAGCTCACATATCTCTGTGGCCAGGGCCAGCAGAGAAAGACCTGGGACCTCAGTTGCTACCAGGGGCCGTGGCCATGTTTGAGGCCTCCATGACTTCTACAATTCCTCTGCAACTGGAACCAACTGGATAATACCCAAACCCAGGAGCCAGAGCAATAGGATGGAGGAAGAATACCCACTCCAGGGCCTTCCCTCAGAGAGATCCAGACAGTGCTGGTGAACCCTGACAGAGGAGGTCCCACATAGGCTTGGTGGGCACCCGAGTATAATAGTGCCTGCGTGAGGCATAGAGACACCTCTGAGTATGTTGAAATGTGGAGAATGCTGAGAATTTCTGATGCCAGTGAGGGGCACTGCCCAAGGGCACGACTGGTATAGCAGTTCTCTATGGACGGCTGCTGGGCTCTTTCAAAACACTAACTGTGGTCTGTGGGGTCTTTGGTGGCCCTATAACTAACATCATATTTCTTTGTATTCTTACACCAAGTGAATCTCTTTACACACAAGGTACAACTGCACCCCCTTCATAATTCTCAGACATCTAAGACATGGTTACCTCAGATGTAACTGTTCTTTATCCCTTTCCCTACACAGATCTGACTCTATTCTATAAGATATCCAAGTGGACATGCCATGTTCAACCCACACATTGGTGCCTATTCACTGCTTCTACTGCCTCCATTTGTGCATGAGGCTTTGTATCTCTATGCATTGTCAAGGTGCCCAGTAGTGGACTGAAGCCCTGAGTATATATACTGGTTTTGGAGAGCACTAGTAAAGGTTCCTTAGGTTCTTGTCTACCACTGGACACTGAGGGGTAATGGACACTGAAGTTTATTAATGACTCTAATAAAATATACTTAACACTAAGCCTTCTACTACTGACAGCACAGACCAGTTCATAACATTCTTCCACCAAACACACATTTCAGAGAGGGGAGTGGTGCCTTCACTGCCACCTCCTCACCTTTTCTGCCACCATCTATATCCTGAAAGTTTGTCAGTAATTGAAGGAACTGAGTGCTGTTCAGAAAGTCTACCAAAATACCAGCTGGTGGTTCAAGGACAGGAGGAGATGCACCTTGACTAGCTATGGAAGACCATCTGAGAAGGAGTTACTACTGGCTGTCAGGTCCATACCCATTCCTGTCTCCTACAGGGGACTGTTATTCAGACCTTTGAGATAATGGTGCCTTGTGCCCTTTTATCTCCAGCCCATCTCTTTGGCTTATCTCCCCTTCATAAATTACAGTTCACAGGGAGTCTGATTTCTGGTCAAGACCCTGGAGAATTTGAGTGTGTGGTGGAAGAGTTGATGGATTCCTAACAGAGGCTATCTAGCTGTATCAACGGTCTTTCTTAGATATCAAACAACCCAGAACAAAAGTTTTGAAGTCTACCTTACACACATGCCAGAGTATGTTAGAGTTTTCCATTAAGTAGCCCTGAGAAAATCTTATCATGCTCCATGCAGAGGGATGGTGTCAGTAAACATTCACTTCTCATGATTATGTTCACACCACTCAGGATGCTTCTCCAGAGTCCACACTCCAACCTCTAGAGAAAATCTCATCCTGCTCCATGCTGAGGGATGGTGTCAGTAGCCATTCACTTCTCATCACTATGTTCACACCACTCAGGATGCTTCTCCAGAGTCTACACTCCAACCTCTACTTTAAAACACCTGACTTTCACCTGTCCACCCAGTTCCATCCTAGGCTTCAACACAGCCTATCTGTGACAAGGTCAGCACTCTTAGGCCCTCATTCACTTGAGACAAGGGGTTAAGGTGAAAGGAATATTTGTTTTCCAGTTCAGTCTTTGTTACTCATGATGATGGAAGAATCTACCCTTGCTCCTTAAGCTCTGCCTTAACAGGTGTTCTTCTTTTCCTCCTTGCCATTTTTTTTCTGTTGTTACTCAAAACCCCTAAGAGCCTGTTTTTGAGTGTCTTCTGAGCCCCTGCCCACTGTCTGACTGAGGTGTTAAGAGAGTGGAGAAATGCTTTGGTAGGAGGCCACAAACAGAAGCAGCCACTGTATTGGGAAGGTAGATAATCCACAAATTGAGTAGCAAGCCAATGAATAAATACACATTGATTATGTTCATTTAACTACCTGTATAACTGCCTATGGGGAGGATGGACTAGTGGAAAAAAAAATTTGATGAGCTGGTTAATGTGGCTTATTGGCGAGACAATTTTAATGTCAGGCGGCTTTAAGAGTCCTGTTTAAAAAAATTAATGTGGAGATTGCATTTTAATGGGTCTGAGTCCATAAGCAGCGGATTGCAAATATGTGTCTCTAGGGGCCGTTCCTGCATTAGGCTCTTTGCTCTGAGATCCTTTGGGATGGAAGAGGGTAACTCATCATATTGAATATTTGTTAAATGTCAAGGGTGCTGCACACAGTGCAGAAAGTGCTGGCAGGTCAGGTATCTGGGCTGCAGTGTGACGGCTCCCAGTTGCTGAGTAGGTAACAGTAATGGGATGGCCTAGGACTGGTTGCTGGCATGGATTGAGACAAGGGTTGATGAATGAGATGGTCACTGAGTGGGACTCAGTGCTGAACATGATAGAAAGGGGAAAGCAAACTATAATGGATTTGGGGGAGACTTAGATGAGGTTGGATGGTATCAAGAGAGAAAGAGAGGGGAGCAGAAGAAGGAAGAAGAAGGAAGAGCAAGGAAGAGGAAATCAGCTAGTCCCATTACTAAAGTTCACCCTGGCCCATATTTCATTGTTCACAGTATCTTACCAAAATATTTAACTCTATACAGGTCCTTCAATAAATCTTTACTGGGCCACTGCAATTTGCAAGGATTTCTCATACTGATTGCCTCATTGGATAACATTTTGTGTATCCACTGTAACAGTAATTTACTCTTGTGACAAGCGTTATATCATTTTTTTCAAACATTTTACAAGCTCCTTGGGGGCAGGTCTTGTCATTCATTTATCTCTGCATGCCTTGCAGGTCCTAGCACAATGTTGGGACACAGAGGGAGCAAAGTCAATGATCAGGACCTGCACCTGATTAAGTCTCATACAGATTAATGAGCTTCCTCACACCCTCTAAGGCTAAGGCCCTTTAGTGTTCTCAGCAAATACCTAGATGGCTGACTCTGACCTACCTTCCTCTTCTCAGTGCCTCCCTGCCTTACTGTCTACTCCCTAAAATTTTCCCTCTCCTTGATTTCCAGATTCCAATCTTGAAAAAAGAGAGTGGGTGGGAAGGGCCCTCTCTGCCATCTCTGCTCTTATCTTAAACAGGCATGTTCACAGACACAGGTTTGGTCTCAAAAGCCTAGGAATTTTCTTCCCACACAACTGGGGTTCCTGATATTCCATAAAAAGCCACTGCACAATCCCTCCCCTATGAAGGAAAGAGAAGCTCTGCAGGCTCTATTTTCTGGCTTCCTTGTTTCTGAGCTAGGTCTTTGACTTTGGAGTTCCCTTCCTACATGACTCTGGCAAATGATCAATTAGACAGGCTCTAGGTGCTCAAGGTACGACTGCTTACTTGGGAAAATCCCTTTGGCTCCTCACGCTGCATTTCAAGAACAAGTGATCCTCACCCTTGTACCAGATCCTTTTTCCCAATACCCTTGTTGAAGAGGAAGATCTGAACAAGTCTTGTTATTAAACTACTCACCTAAGCAAGAGGAAGTGATCAAGAATTGACCAATTCACATTCTCATGAGATCACCTGCCTTTACACAGGGTACCAAGGTGTGAAATGCTGGCAAAAAAAAATTTTCATATTATTGCTATCATTTAGGAAATCCACATGTTCCCAGAAAATATGGAAAACACTCTATTTCCTTTTTACCTTCAATTTCCCCTTTCCCTGACTATTTCTTAAACCTTCAGTTCCTTTACACTTGGCTTAAAAGCAATCCCTTTCAGCCCTATAGAGCTTTTAACTTTTCAAAGCATTTTCATACCTTTAATCTCATTTGATGCTTATAGTATCCCTGTGAGGTATGTAGGGAAGGTATTATTAAACCTATTTGAATAATGAGCAAAGAAGCCCAGGAAAATGAAGTGTCTTGCTCCATGTCCCTTGAGAAGAGACCCTTGTCTTCTGACTCCTAGGTTAATGCTATTATTATTATTATTATTAATTATTATTATTATTATTCTAGGGATCTAAGTGACTTGGCCATCCTATTTTCAAACTCTCTTGTATACTGACTCCAGCTGGAGAGGAAGAATAGGGAGGTGCAAGAGGAAGAAGGTCCACAAGGGGAAAATGCTTACATGGCTTAGATATCGATAGCCACTCATTAGAGAGGGAGAGGTCAGGGCACTTGCTGATAATGATGCTTGCATTATAGTACTTAATGGAAATATTACAGTACCACCCCATCAAAAAATAATCTGCCCCAGAGACACCCAGGCCAAGCACAGCAAGAGTGAAATTCCCACTAGGGCCAGCTCCTGGAACTGAATACAAAGCCATTAGCATCAGAAGGCCCATGTCATGTATCCAGCATGTTGTGCTGATTCAGACAGTGCAAAGACTCCAGCCATTAGTGGGGCCAGGTGGGGACTGCAAAAGTAGCACTGAAGACTGAATGCTTTGAGATTCATCCAGGCTGCCAGCAAAGATGTTGAGATGCCTGCAAGTAGGGGCTATGAAAAAGAGAATAGAGGACACTCTTTGCCCCCATTTCCATAGGGGTCTTGACTTAAAATCTCTGCCTGTTCTCTAAAGTGCAAGTAAGCATTCTGTTCTTTGCCAACTCCATCTTAAGCATAGCAATGCCCAGGTCTTCCTTAGAGCACAGTGAAGGTCTGTCTCCCTATTGAGTGTTTAGCTCCCTGTAAGTTTAGGGTAAATATGTTGGTCCCTAGACCTCACAGAGCCACCAATGGCTCTGGTAGCCATGGCTGAGGTAGATCAGGAAGGCCGCTGCAGTACCACTGGACCACAGCCCTGACAGCACTTCATGGGAGTCTGGATGCTTAGGGTCTAAACCAGTCTCTGCATTAGCTACTATTTAATGTTGGCCAAAGTTCTGCCCTTCCATGCATAAGTAGTCAATCTGACAATGGGGGTGTCATTAGCTGATCATCAGGTGGCTATAAGGTCTTGATTTCATTTGGGAGAAGTGGGGTTAAGGGGGGGGTGTATCAAAGTAGGAAGAGTTCTAGAGGCAAAACATCACCCTTCTATAGATGAGGGAACTTCATTTTTCCCCTAGGGTAGCACTGCCAGTCAGTGTCTCAGGAAACTATTAGGTAAGCAGTAGACATGATATATTTGATTTTCTCTTGGAGTCTTGCTACTTCAGACAGAGCACAGGCTCTAGTCATTAAAGTGCTCAAAGATGGGAAAGTGGTCACACAGGACTTCTGCATGGGCCTGCTCTCTGGCTCCCCCAGTCCAGGGAATCTCAGAGACCACTTCTTCCCAGGAGACCTATTACTTATCTTCCTTTCCTCTGGTCTTGCCTCTCTCATGGTAACAGGTTCTCCTTGACACATGGCTGCTGCAGCATTAAAACCTAGTGCTGCAGCCCCCTTAACTGTCATCAATAAAAGCGTTCTTTCCAAAGGCCTATCCTTCTCTCACCCATAGCCTATTAGGGTTACAAGGCCTCAACTATACTAAACAACTATCAGGTTTTATAAAAGAAGGAAATAAAGTCCAGAGAGAAGAAGGTGCATTTAGAGCCAGTTTAGGGCTGGATTCAGGAATAGACCTCCACTTTTCCAAAGTCAGGAACTTCTTATATGGAACCAAATGATGGAATGAGAAGGATGTGATCATACTACCTATTGAGCCAGCTAAATCTCTGAACCAACCTTATATCATAAAATACCCTTTAGGCTGACAGCTCAGAGCCTGTAACCTACTTTGGAATCTGTGTCTCCTTCTCTCTCTGCACCTCCCCCGCTCATGCTCTCTGTCTTTCTCTCTCTGAAAAATAAATCAACATTTAAAAAAATTATAAAAAGAAGATATTTATCATCTTACATATAATCCACTTATTTTATTCTACAAGAAGGTCTAGATATGTGCTGAACCATATGGTAGCCACTGGTTATGTGTGGCTACTTAGTTAAAATTAAATATTTAAGCTAAGTTAAAGATTAAATTCTTCAGTTGCATTAATCACATTTCAAATGTTCAGTAGTTACATGGGGCTAGTGGCTACCATGTTGGACAATGCAGATACAGAACATTCCCATCATTGAGAAAAGTTCCATTGGATAGTGCTAGTGGAAGGCTGAGGATTATTTCTCTCATTTTTCAGATGGAGAAACTAAGTCCCAGAGAAGGGGAAGGGCAGTAACTTGTCTCTATTCTTCAGTCAGTAACAAAAGAATTCTACTTTTTGTTTTCTCAAATCCCAAGCCTTTGCCAATAAAAGGCAATGATTGCTTTCCATCTGATGATTCCTGGAAGGGAGGCACCCAAATTTATATAAAGGGTGGCCTAGAGAAAACAACCTGATTGGGATGAGGTTCCTAATACAATGTTTTCATATTAGGAAGTTTATATAAGATTGGGAAATTGTTGCCTGTTCATATCAAAGATTGAGAGATAGTAGATGGAGATGTGCAAGTTTGACTAAGGCCACTCTCCATGTCACTCTGTAAACTGCCTTTTTACTTCATTTTTATCAAGAGAAAGTTATAGAGGCTTATACCCTCCCCCCAAAAAACAAGCAGACAAACAAAGAATTTGCTTAACATACAAGAAATATCTTACTTTTTTTGGTAGAGATTACCCAGTTTTGACCATAGTGGCAACAGCTAATATATGCTATGCCTTTATTAACAGAAATATAGAATTTCAAGGAGGGAGGTAAAAACCAAGATCTACAATGAATGATCAAGACTATATCTGTGCTGTTCTATGGGGATTCCTTTTTAGGACTAGAGATAAATAGATACACATTATAAACCCTACTGTGAGGCCTGGAACAAGAAAGTAGGAATGTTTAACTTGGAAACAAGAGGGGTCAGGTAGAATACGTGTTCATTTCTAAATCTGAAGTGGTGTTGATTGGAAAAAATTGTAATTACTATGTGTTTGCCTAATTGGTAGAACTTTGGCTTACTTTCAGCTTTTTTATTATTACTTTATACAAAAATCTCATGTTCCTTAAAATAACACTTGAAAAAGTTCACTGGAACTACATGTTAAAGAGAGGTTGATTTCAGAAATGTGACAGCATAGACAGAGATGTTGTAAAAAGTCACAATACTGAATAGACAAAGGCTACTCTTTTTTCATTAGCCAGGATACGTTTTTTGTTATTTGTTTGTATTTCTTATTTATCTACCTTATAGATTTTAGAATTGTGAGGAAGTCTCAGGGAAGAAACAAATAAGGGAGCTTTGATCATATGTCTTTGGAAGCAAGCATACAGAGATGGATAACTCTGATTTGAAGCTGAGCTGAACACAATGCAGCAAGCCCTCATCCAGCTCACTGCCCAAAGGTCCCATCCCTACTCACATCTGTCCCAGAGTCTGGGATGGCATGGCTACTCCCCAACTCACCTTTCATTCTGGAAGCAACAGCTTGGCTCCAGACACCATTTGAAATAAATAAACTTGTAGAAGTGGTACAGAAATCTCAGAGTTCAATTTTTAAGTTTTTGTTAAACTTTTAGCAAGGTAAATGGTCCTGGTCCTTATCTGGTCCTTCACTTAGACAGGAACTTGTGGAGAAAGTTTCCTATCCTTCCATGGTTTCTACCTGCCTTAGGCCCCCAGCCCACCTGTAAAGGGTCTGTTGGCACTTGTGTTTTTCAAGAACCAAATTTTTCATTATTGGGGAAACACAAAACATCATCATCATCATCAACAACAACAACAACAGGTCCATTTGCTCTAGAACATGTTTTCAAATAGCGTTTCACAGGGCCAATGAGGGGGTTGAAGGAAGTCTGAGTGTGAGTTCTCACAGCTACACCTTCTCATTCCAAGCCAGAGATTTTACAAGATTCCAAGGAAGCAGTGTTATAAATAGCATAAGCATCTTGAATCAATAATCCTTTCTGAAAATTCTTCGAAATTACTTCAGGCATGGAACATTAATACAGAGTTCTACTCTGGTTACACAGAAGATATAGCCACTCAACAGCACACCATGTCATGTCATGTCATGTCATATTTTGTGTTAATGGTGGTTTCCAGCTCCCTCCCACTCACTCCCTATGATATTCTTCAGGTATTCTTCCATTGCTTTTAGGCTTTTCATCATCCTTACATGGGTTACCTTGCCTCATGGAATCTTTGTCCTTGTAAGGAATTTCTGAGGTTATGCCACACAGAATCACTTCCAACCAGCACCCATTGACAAGTCAGCTATCACAACTTCCCAGGATTGTTAGCTGATAAGAGTTTTGAAGTGTTATTCCTCCTTTGAATAACTAAGTACCCTGGAAAACCATAAAGTCTCTCAAAGGAATGAAGGAGTGAATATCTTTGAGCAGAGTAGAATGCTTAAAAATCTTTGAATTCTACCCAGTACATGACCATTCATAATATCCTCTTAAATATTAAGTGATAGAGAGTGTAATGACTATGTTTATGCACTGATTCTTGGTCTGATCTTGTAAGGCCAACTGACACATTGGACCATTGCTGGAGACTGCTTCTGCATCAGTGCTTCATTCTTGCAGTTAGTTTTGTGCAGACAATGAGGTTCCTGAAAGTATATGTAGCTAAACTAAATTACATATATAAACTAAACTGAATGCAGTGTATGATTATCCCACCATGTAATACAATCTCCAGCTGAAGTTTAAAGCCACTGTATTATTCTTCAATTTAACAGAGGTAGAGTCTCTACACAGTACAGTCAGCAACCTGAAACTCAGAAACACTTCCACAACAGAATTTATAAACCTCTGAGCTGAATCTATACTCACAACCAGAAGTGCTATTTTGAAGATTTATCTGAGATAATCCCTAAATTGACCCTCTATATTGTGTTTTTCAGGAAATGTACGTCCCCATTGCCTTTTATGCCATATATTCAAGTGAATACCTTTTTTCATCAGTTTCTATTTAATCAAGAGAAAGTACTCTGTGTTCACCAAGCTCCCTTTCATTTTCTTCCTAGAAATATAGCTAGTTTTATTTCCCAGTCTTTCCTATGATTACATTATCTTCTGTGAGATTTTTGACATGTATGTAACTTCCAGGCCTGGCCCATAAGAACCTTTGCACATCTCACCACTCTATCTTCACCCCATTTGCTAACTGGATATGAGCATTCAGCAGAGGACTCCAAGACCCCAAGAAATGGAAGAGTTGCAAATTGCAAGGATTCAGGGTTGCTAAATCACTTCTGAAACACTCAGGAGAATAGTGTGACTAGGGACACCTGCAATGGACCACTTTATAAAACAGAAATCTAATTTCATAGTGTTAAGTCACAGAAATTTGGAATTGTTTGTTATAGCAGGTAGCCTACCTAATACATAATTTCACTTAAGTTACCATCTTTATATCTAAAAAGATTGCAGTTTACACAAAATGCTAGGAATTGGAAGATTTACAGTTATGAAATACCATTTTGCTGTAACATATTGGAAGTGGAATGGATAGGAGCTGAAGAATCTTCCAATTATAAGCAATCTAGTCAGTTGAGCTGACTAGATTTGAAACCCTGAAGGGAACACCAGTGAGGGAGGGTTTCCAAGCCAGGTTGATTCAGGAAAGGTTTTACCCAGGTAACTTCTGGGAGGGTTATCAAAAATGGAGATAACTGTCCATGATATGTCTAAAACCATATTCAGGAAGACAGTAGTATGAGTCAGTTCTGAGAGCCAACTGGAACCATCAGGGATAGGTGAGCAGAGTAGCCAGCTAGTCCTCATCAGAAATATCCAGAGCAGAGTGAGCTTGTGTCAGGAACAAGTTGAGGTAAATACTTTGAGGCTGAGGCTGTGAGTGGCAGGTATGTGCTGGAGAGTTATGATTCTGGTTGTGTTTGGGACTAATGAACTGGTGGCTTGAAAGCAAAATAGTTTATAAGACAATCAAGAAATAATCCTAGTTAAATTTTAATCATGCTATGAGGCTTATTTTAAGGATAATTTTTTAAATAAAAAATATCTTTGGGGCACCTAGGTGACTCAGTCAGTTAAGCATCCAACTCTTAACTTCAATTCAGGTCATGATCTCAAGGTTTGTGGGTTTGAGTCCCACATCAGGCTCTACACTGACAGTGCAGGGCCTGCTTGGAATTCTCTCTCTCTCCCTCTCTTTCTGCCCCTACCCTGCTGGCACACTTTCTCTCTCTCTCTCAAAATAATTAAATAAGCTTAAAAAAGATTGCCTTAAAAAAAGAAAATAAATAAAAATATCTTTAAAAGTTTAATTGGTTAATATAGAATTTATATTTTTCAACCAAAGAAATATATCATTCACTGACCAATTTGTCACATATAAGAAATATATTTGAAAGAAGATATTGTAAGAATTACAGAATGCACCTATAAAGCAAATTGTCTGAAGACAGTGAGGAGCTCTGAGCTTGAATAGTCATCTGATTACTGCAGTATAACCTTGGGCAAACCACTCATTTTTGCTTTAGTTTTCTCACCTGTAAAACAAGGGGATTCTATCTGGGGACAAATTGAAAGTCATTTCCAACTCTAAGGTTCTCTAAGATATTGCCTTTCATAAGTATGTATGTATGACAAGATAGAGAAGGAAATTATGTCTGCCATGATGTTGGTGACTCTGGGAACAGATTGTCCATTCATCAGGGAGTGGCCCAACACAGTGTCCAGCCCAGCCCTGCTGCATATAGGGAACTCATGTAACAGCTGTCTCAGAAAATCTCTTCTGAAACTAATATTGCAGAAAGATCACAGGCTTTCAAGATAGACACAAATGGTTGTAGATGCCCTTTCCTCCTCAGCTTTTAAAGTCTTTGACAAGCCCATGTCCCTAAGCTTCTCGTTATCATCAGTGAAATGGGGATAATAACCAAGTTCTTTCAGAATTTGAGTCCAACAAAAATCACTTCCACTGTTTGAATCTCCTGGTTTATTAAACAAATTAAGAAATGCCAAAACAAGCTTAGCAACAATCAGAAGATATTTTAAGTGTTTACATTTAATAAACTAATATCTTAAATATAAGCATCAGGGATAACATCACTTGGCAACACTGAGGCCCCTTGTTAAAGTGAAAGCCTGGTCAAGTGGCCTTCCTCCCCTTTAAACTCCCATCTGCTTATTCCATCCCCTGCCACATAGCTGCCTTGTGTAAAAGGATTCAATGAGAAAATGGTTGTCAATTGCCTGGAATGACATAGAAAGCTAGCACTCAATAAATGGCAGTTACTATACCTAGGATGATTGTATAGACGAATCTGAAGCTCAGCAAGTCCTTACAGACAACCCCATTTCTCCCTGGGGAATGCAGTGTAGACTAAGGGTCTGCATGGGGCAAACCTCTCCTTGGGTCTCCATGTTTTTCTCCACCTAGTCCTCCAAGCAGCTATAAAATATCCTTAACCCCCGCTCCTCTCAACCAGACTTCTAACTCCTTGACAGTGGAGCCAGCCAGCGCCAGGAGGGCCACTTGGGTCTTTATGAAAGTACACAGAGGATCCCTCCTGCTCCTTGGCATTTATTTACTGCAGATTATTTATTGTGGAAATATGAGATGAATGGTTAGGGAAGGAGAGAACAAACAAACTTACCTTCCTCGCCTGCCTTAACGTGTTTGAGTTCCTACTTGTATGCACTGAAATGTCTATAATTTACTTTTCAGTTTTTCAATGTTTATGGCTTTTATGTCATTTGAAGGTTATTTATAACAATTATATAAGGAAGCAAAGTGCCATAAACTGAAGTAATTTACTGTAAAATATCTGAAATGCTAAAATACCAAACGGTGCATTACTGTAG